>NC_142758.1:23820000-25070000 GCF_054948205.1 Urtica dioica subsp. dioica | reverse complement strand
ACGCTCCGTCGTTAGCTCCTCGACCATCTTCGCCACGGCCGACTGAGCACAGTCGCATTTGCCGTGGGTAACTCCCAATTCCACGCGAGCCTCTTGAAGCTGCTCGCGGAGACTCGCAAACTCTGCCTTTGAGTGAGAACCTCGCTCGGCGTGGGCCAACTGAGACTTCGCTTGAGCAAGCTCCTTGTGGGCACGGCTCATCCGCCTGATGAGGTCGTGAAGGATCTTCTCGCCCCGGGTCGCTCGAGCAAGCACCTGAGAAGGCAAAAAGATGATTCAGCAAAAGATAGGTTCCTAACGAACAAAGCAAGAGAAACTTACTCTCTGTGCATCAGAAACGCCGTGACGGAAGAACTTCACGTCGCTGCTGGCCACGACGCTCTTCCACATCTTCATCGAGGATTGAGCGAGACCCAGGGAACATTCCCCTCTAACCTCCGTGGCCTCCACATCCACCATCGAGTTCACGCGCTTCGAGTCGGAAGACGTGTCTGGTAGAGCCGAGGAGGAGGGTCGCTTTAAAGAAGCGCGAGGACCGCTCTCCGTCCGATGTTTGGTATCAGGTTTCTCCCGACCGTACCGCGCGGCAATCCGACAACGGACCACCGCCAACGACTTCGGGTCCCGGGAAGCCTTCGCCAAGCGCGCCCGAGCCCTCGCCCTAGCCGAAGAGACTACAAAAGCGACAAAGTCAAAACCCTAAACTAAGAACAAAAACAAAAAGTGCGACACGTCGACATACGTTGAAGACCGCTGCTCGAGAGAAATGACGCGGCACTGGGAGCACTCTCGGTCCGCTGACTTTCGCCACGGCTAGCTGGAAACGGCGGGAACCACCCAGTGGAAGCCATCAGCTCAGGGGAACGAAATCGTTCGACGGCCTTCTGAGCCTCCGACATTCGCCGGATCTCCTTCACGAAGTCGAGATCATCGGCCCTGTTGTCGGTCGTTTTCGGAAAACCCGAGACGCCGAGAGGGCACGTCGCTCAAAGGGCCGATGGTCAGGCCGGAGGTCCTGAAGAGCGGCAAATCTTCAAGCCCTCGCCCAAACTCCTGACTCCTCGAGTCGAGCTTCGCTCCTCGAGTCGAGCCTTGAGTCAATCTCCTCGAGTCGAGCTTCGCTCCTCGAGTCGAGCCTTGAGTGGTTCCTCGAGTCGAGCCTCTAATTGTCCCTCGAGTCGAGCCTCGAGTCACTTTCGAGTCGAGCCTCGAGTCATCCTCGAGTCACTCCTCGAATCAAGTCGCTAGTCGCTCTCGCCGGGCCGAGCCTTGCCCCTCGGATCGAGTCACTCTCATCAAGTAGAAAGCTTCATATTTCACGTGAGAAGAATGGCATTCGAAGGCCCGCAAGAGCCCGGCAAGACGAGCCGCTCATTGCGCACGCAACGCGCTGCACCGGCCAGCCGGGCAGCAGGCAGCGCGCCGCGCCGGCCAGGCAGCGCGCCGCGCCGGTCAAGGAACCCTGCGCCGCGCGTCCTGCGCCGCGCGTCCCGCGCCGCGCCCGGTGACCCGCGCGCCGCGCCCCCTGCGCCGCGCGCCGCGCGCCGCGCGTCGTGCGCCGCCCTTTGTGCGCCGCGCGCGCCGTGCGCCTCCACTTGATGCCACACGCATTCCTAGTCCCACATGGACGAAAAAGGGACCTTCTAAGGCTCCCAAACACCTATAAATACCCTCTCCCATTGAGGGGAAAGCCATCCCAAGATATCCAAGAATATCTAATAATTCTCTTCATCTCTTATCGACACGCTCGATTTCTCTGCTTCTCTGGATGCCATATTTGGCCTGAAGCAGGTTCTCTTCTCTCTCCCTCGTTTTCAAAGGTCCCGAAGCACTCACGGGAACTTCCCGGACGTCGCTCCCTTTGATCGAACGTTCTCCGGTGCTCAAGCACGCCCCTAGGGTTCTCAACTAGAGCTACCCTCGCGCGTCTAACACGCTAGACGCGTACGCGATCTCCGAAGTTCTGAGACGCTGCCGAGGACTCCTCGCGCCCCGTTTCCTTCGTCGAGCACGCCTCTTCACCAAGGCTCCGCGCCTCATACTGCGTCACACACGCTTGAACTACGTTCTGACCTGATCCCGCGCACGGGTACGTAGGCAGCCGACAACCAAGGCACGGTCACTCATCCTCCTCACCCCCTACCTCTCCCGAGAGGCGGGTTGATCGGAGAGAACCCTAGCTCGAGACTATCGAGTTCACACTCTTGGCCCGGGTGCGATCACTTGGTCCGGCCTTGGATCGAACCGCCCGAGGTTTTAAATAGTTGTTCATTTTCGTGCGACAACAGGCCCCGCGTCAGCAGAAAACTCGGTCAAGGGACCGAACCGGAGCGGCGCGTCGCGAAAAGCCTCCCCCGAGACCCAAACCCATGGTCGTCGGTTATACTTCTTTGAGTCCATGATCAGCTTGGTGTTCCGGTGATCGCGGGCCATGAAGAAACTGGGTTTCCCGGGCGCAGGAAAGACCGCGACGAGATTACGAAAGTCGCTCACGGTCATCACCCGCTCAGTCTGGCAATGCCACTCCATGTGACACATCGCCATGATGCGGTAGAACGCTGGACTCATCTGACATGCATGCACCCCCAGACGGGCGAGGAGCTGCTGAACGATGGGTTGAAACGGCCACTGCAACCCGCAGTTGAGACTCGCAACTGAAACTGCAGCAAACCCACGATGAGGACGGAAAGGACGGTCGCCCTGTAAGCGACGGAGAAGCGCCACAGACGATGGAATGGCGAATGCCTCCCTGAGACAAATGAATGTCCGGTAGGTGAGCGAGCTCGAAGAATCGACCCCCGAACAATCAAAGCCCTCGGGAGCAGCAAAGCCCTCCTCGGGATACCACTCCATCCTAGCAAGGGACCTCACCGACACTATCGCCTCTGCGTCAGGGGTCTCGGGCTGAGTACCCCTTGGCTCCACGGAAGGGCCCCCGCCCTCCGGTACGGCCGCGGCAGCCGCCGACGGCGCCTCGGGACACTCCGATGGGAGGCCTTCAGCCCCCGGACATGCCTCTGACTCACCTCCGAGATCTTCAGACTCGGGACCAAAGTCATCCACGCAGTCAATCTCGTCGAGGACCGACTCTAGCAGAGTCACTGCATCCACGCCCGCAATATCTCCCGGCGCGCCATGAGGGTCCAAATCGGATTGCGGCACGTCGAGGCAGGCTTTGTCGCGAATCCCCTCGCCTTCTTCGAGCCACTGCTCCACTCCACTTGGATTCTCTTCCACGTGCAGAGGAACTTCCCCCAATCCCGCGAAGAGATCGTCCTCTACATGTTCAGAGTCCTGAAACAAGAGAGATAAATCAATCTCGGGACCCTCGGTTGAGAAAAGGGAAGGAATATCCATGAATGCAAGCGGTAGAAAAAAAAGTGTAGAGAAGAGAGAAAAAAATAAAGTGGAAGAATGAGGAGAGGGGGGGGGGGGGTCTATTTATAGACTCCTAGGGGAGTAGGAGTCGAAATCCTACTCCCACAAAGAGAAAAAATGGAGAAAACCTCCAAAAAGTCGGAGTTCCCCTGCGCGAAGCGAACCAGCCCCGCGCACGGGGCGCGCCGCTCAGACCGCACACCGCGCGGCTGCGCCAAAAAAAAAAAAAACTTCCTTGGGCGATGGGGGCTTTGAAAATATTTTCCTCAAACACCCAACGGGAAAGACAAAAACTTCACCACCGGGAACATCCCGAGCGACGAACTTGAGGGGCTAATGTTGTCGGTCGTTTTCGGAAAACCCGAGACGCCGAGAAGACACGTCACTCAAAGGGCCGATGGTCAGGCCGGAGGTCCTGAAGAGTGGCGAGCCTTCAAGCCCTCGCCCAAACTCTTGACTCCTTGAGTCGAGCCTAGCCCCTCGAGTCGAGATTTGAATCGGCTCCTTGAGTCGAGCCTCGCCCCTCGAGTTGAGACTTGAGTCAGTCTCCTCAAGTCGAGCCTTGAATCAGTCTCCTCGAGTCGAACCTCGCTCCTCGAGTCGAGCCTTGTGTCAGTCTCATCAAGTCGAGCCTCGCTCCTCGACTCGAGCCTTGAGTCAGTCTCCTCGAGTCGAGCTTCGCTCCTCGAGTCGAGCCTCGACTCGAGTTCTACCCGTCAAATAGCTACATTCCTGTCACAAACCCAAAAGGCAAAGCCTACAATAGCTTAACGGGCCCGGAAGCAAGACGATCGCGAAAAGCCCACGAAGGCGCTGCCCAGCGCGCGCCGCGCCCGCCACACCACGCGCCGCGCCCGGGCAGAGTCGCGCCGCACGCACAACGGCGCGGACCGCGCGCCGCGGGTCGCGCCCCGCGCGTGGTGCGCCGCTGCCTTTGTGCGCCTCCTCTTGGAAAGGTGCGCGCTCCGAGTCCCACATTGGCGAAGAAGGGCCCCCCTTAGGGTCCTCAAACACCTATATAAACCCGCTCCCACTGAGGGGAAAAGCATACCTTCATTTCCTATCGATATGCTCGATTTCTCACTCTCCTCTGCTCCTTTTGATGCCATTTTTGGCCTGAAGCATTCTCGCAAGTCTCTCTCGTTCTCAGAGGTTCCGAAGCACTCACGGGGACTTCCCGGACGTCGCTCCCTCTGACCGAACGCCCCCCCGGTGCTCAAAGCACGCCCCTAGGGTTCTCAACTAGAGTCCCTCTACGCGTCTAAAATGCTAGACGCGTACGCGATCTCCGAAGTTTCGAGACACCGCCGAGGACTCCTCCGCGGCTCGTCTCCTTCGTTGAGCACGCTTCTCCACCAAGGCTCCACGCCTCATACTGCGCTACATACGCCTGAACTACGTTCTGACCTGATCCCATGCACGGGTACGTAGGCAGCCAACATCCAAGGCACGGTCACTCCTCCTACTCACCCTTTTCCTCTCCCGAGAGGCGGGTTGATTGCAGAAAGCCTAGCTCGAGACGTTCGAGTTCACACTCTTGGCCCAGGTGCGATCACTTGGTCGGGCCTTGGATCGAACCGCCCGAGGTTTTCAATAGTTGTTCATTTTCATGCGACAACAGTAGGCGCCCAGCTCCCGTCCGAAATGCGACTCTAGCTCGCAACCTTCCTCCGCGAGTTCAAAGACGTCTTCGCATGGACACACGCTGACATGCCGGGGATCGACCCCGAGATAATGGTCCACCACCTTAATGATGACAAAAGGGTGACCGAACGCGTCCAACCAAGACGGGAAGAAATCGACAAGCTTCTCGCCGCCAACTTCATCAGGGAGACGGAACACCCCAAGTGGGTGTCCAATGTCGTCATGGTAAAGAAGCCAAACGGGAAGTGGCGGATTTGTATCGATTACAAAGACCTCAACAAGGCCTACCCGAAAGACAGTTTCCCTCTCCCAAGGATCGAGCAGCTTGTGGATGTTACGGCGGGCCATGAACTGCTAAGCTTCATGGACGCCTATTCGGGGTACAATCAGATCCGCATGCACGAACCGGATCAGATCAAGACCACCTTTGTTACGAATCGCGGACTCAATTGCTACAAGGTCATGCCCTTTGGCCTCAATAACGCATGCGCGACGTATCAAAGGCTGGTAAACCGAATGTTCGCCAACCAGATCTGCTAAACAATGGAGGTCTACGTCGATGACATGTTAGTGAAAAGCCTCAAAGCCCATGACCACGTCCGAGACCTCACAGAGATTTTCGCAATCCTGCAGCGCTACAAGATGAAGCTCAATCCCAACAAGTGCGCTTTCGGGGCTGAGTCCGGAAAATTCATAGGCTACATGGTGAGCCGCCGCGGGATCGAAGCAAATCCCGAGAAGATCAAGGCGATCTTGGAAATGAGGTCGCCGCAAAAAGTCAAAGAAGTACAGAGTTTGATGGGAAGGATCGCCTTAAAGCATTGAAAAAGACCGAAATGAAGACATACTTCAGCTCTCCTCCGTTCCTTGCAAAACCAAAAGACGGCGAGACCTTGTATGTCTACCTCGTGGTTTCCGACAGGGCCGTGAGCGCGGTCTTGGTGCACGAAGAAAACAAGGTCCAATGGCCGGTCTATTACTCAAGCAAGGCGCTCCTCGATGTCGAAACTCGATACCCGAAAATCGAGAGATTGTCCCTTGCCTTTGTCAGAAGCACGAGAAAACTGCGCCCTTACTTCCAAGCACATCCGATCGTAGTGTGCACGGGACATCCCATCGAGAAGGCTTTACAAAAAGGGACCCTGTCACGAAGGCCATATAGTCCCAAGAGCTGGGCGAATACGAGATCGAGTTTCAACCGAGAATCGCTATCAAAGGCTAGGCCCTCGCCGACTTTGTGACCGAGCTCACCAACACGCCCTCAGCAGGCCAAGACAACGAGAACGAGGAAGACAAGGAGAACGACCACAATGGGTCATCAAAGAAAAGGACTAGTGACCTGATAGGGCCGGTCTGGGACTTGCATGTAGATGGCGCGTCGAATGCCCGAGGGGCTGGCGCCGCCGTCGTGCTCACAAATCTGGATAGGGAAAAATTGAGATACGCCCGGCGATTCGAGTTCAAGGCCTCCAACAACGAGGCAGAGTATGAGGCTCTGATCGTTGGCTTCGAGTTGGCAAACAAGCTAGGAGTCCGAAACCTGCGCATCCACTCCGACTCACAGTTAATTGTGAACCAAGTTAAAGGCGACTACGCAGCCAAGGAGCCGAACATGGTCGCATATCTGTCGAAGACTCAGAAAAATCTGGAAGCCCTGTCATGGTTCGAGATAGTGCAGGTTCCCCGAGAGGCGAACATTGATGCCAACGCCCTGGCGCACCTTGCGTCAGGGATAGACGAAGAGGGGGAAGGCAGCGTCCCAGTATAAGTACTAACTCGACCCTACGTCTCGAGAGGCGACGTAGGGGTGGTTGATGAAACTCCGCCCCCCTCATGGATGATGCCACTCGTGGAGTACCTCAAGCGAGGAGTCGTCCCTAAAAACAAGGAAGAGGCCAGAAAGCTGAAAGCTTGGCGCCGAAATACACGATGAGGGAGGACAACCTGTTAAAGAGAGGATACTCTATGACCCTTCTCTGATGCTTGACCGAGGTCGAGGCGAAGAAAGCGCTCCGCGAGATGCACGACAGAGTGTGCGGAAACCATGCCGCCGAATAGTCTTTGGCCCTGAAGCTGCTAAGGCTCGGGTACTTTTGGCCTACCTTGAAAAAGGACTCCCACGAGGGGGCCAAAAGATGAGACAAATGCCAAAGATTTGCCCACATCCCGTGCCAAGCGCCGGCCCCACTTTGCCCAGTCGTCGTACCTCGACCCTTCGCAAAATGGGGAATCGACCTCATCGGTGAGCTGCCTACGGCCCCAAGACAATAAAAGCACGCGATCGTGGCTATCGATTACTTCACAAAATGGGTAGAGGCAGAACCGCTAGCAAAGATCACGGAGGCGAATACGACTAACTTCACCTGGAAGAACATTGTCTGCCGCTTCGGGATCCGCGCATCGATCGTGACCGACAACGGAAAACAATTCGATAATGGGCACGTCCGGGACATATGCGAACAACTGGCCAACGGTCAAGTCGAAGAGGTCAACAAGACAATCAAGGAAAACTTAAAGAAGAAGCTGGAAGAGAGAAATGGGGCATGGGCTGAGGAGCTCCCCATGGTCCTCTGGGCGTACCGGACTACCGCGCGAAACGCAACTGGTGAAACCTCTTTCACACTCGCATTCGGCATCGAGGATGTGGTACCCGTCGAGACCAAGCTGCCAAATTTCCGCATCGAGGAGTTCGAGGATGCCGCAAACAACAAAGGAATAAGGCTCGAGTTGGACCTCATAGACGAGAAGAGGGCGGACGCGCTCACTCGTCTCGCGGCGCAAAAGAGGAAGGTCGAAAAATACTACAATTCCAAGGTCAAGCTGCGGAAGTTCGCTGACAGGAGCGTCGTGCTCAGAAGGGTGTTCCAAAAGACCAAGGTGCATGGAGCGGGAGTCCTGGGTCCCACCTGGGAAGGCCCGTATCGTGTGCACTGAGCCATCCATGGTGGTACATACGAGCTCGAGAACCTAGAAGGACTCGTGTTCACTCATCCATGGAACGCCGAACACCTGAGGCAATACTACCAATAGAAGCCAGCTCCCGATTTCTTTATGTTTGGTTATTTTCATTTTACTTCTGGTTTTAGTGAAAGATGATTTCGAATTTAAATAAGGCCAATGGCCTGGGAATGTAATTTTTGCTTATTTCAACATAGTAATGGGATTACATTTCGCCTCAAAAACCGTTGTCATATGCTGTTATAATTTCTAGTCTCCTCTACGAGTACACAAGAAACTCGAGGGGCTAACGGTAACAGGTACATATTTTTTGTGTGACGATCTCGCACGATTCCATGCTTCGCGCACCGAAAGGTAGCGAGACGTCAACGGCTCGGATCCGCGCACCGGACCGCTAACCCTACACATCTTTCGTGCGACGCTCTCGCACAATTCCGCGCCTCGCACGCCGAAAGGTAGCGAGCGTCGATGGGTCGCGTCCGCGCATCGGACCGTTGATCATGGCAGTCAAAACCCAAGACGTGATACGCGTACCGACAGGTATCACGCTCACTGAGAACTGTGCTTGTCTCAAGCCAGTCCTGGCACACAACACGCACGCCGACATGTAGCGTACACACCGAAAGATGGGCGCGAAAGCCGTCCAGCTCGCACGCGCCGATAGGCAGCGAGTCGCGAATGGATGGCAAAGACTCACACTCGCTGGACGAAACTGGTCTAGCCAGCGTCCGGGGAAAACTTCGCCGCTAAGTATGGCACTAAGCCGTGCAAACCGGTTACGCTAGATATAGTAAACCGGGGGTCGTAAGGCACGCACTAGTTGGATTGCGTGAATCGATTACGCTAAGCATAGTAAATCGAGAAAATAAGACGCATGACAAACCGTAAATAGCTTTAACGAAAACAAGCAATGTTGCGGAAACAACCTAACTGAAAGAAAAGGAAATACGACAAATATCCAAGAAAAGGAAATACCGCAAATATCCAAGAAAAGGAAATATCGCAAATATCCGAAAGGAAAACAAGACAAGTGCCAAATAAATGCGCGGGAAATCAAAGCAAAACCCACTACTCGGAACCAAAGTCGATTATCTCCTCATCGATCTCGGGCAAAGGGACGTCCGACCCATCAGTGGCCTCTCCATCGAGCGGGCAGTTCGTCGATTAAGCAGCCTCCGCGGGAACCTGGGGACTTGGGTCAACCACCTGTGGCACGTCGTCCAAAGGAGGAAACATGCCGTCGAAGAAGGAAAAGGTGGTCCCACGAGACGCGTTCTCCTTCGCGGTCGCATCTCAAATCCGTATGGCCGCCGCGTAACGAGCCTCCTCAAGGCGTGCTCATATGTCGGGGGCACAAGATGGCATGGACTCGATGCTCCTAGCGGAGGCGGCGGAATTGGGGGGCCAATGTTCCTGGGGAATTCTTGAAGCCCCCCTGCGAGACTTAAAGGGTCTCCTGACGACGAGTGACATCGAATACTTCCAGAACGGGATCAGCGACGCTCGGAAGGTACGATCTGCTACTCGACTCATGTATAGTTATGATACTTATCTCCATTGTGTGTACGCCACCCTCTTTTCCAGATGCTGGCGCGTCAAGAGGGAGGCGATCGCATTCTCCGGGACTTATTGCGGCGGATGCAAATCATGAAGACGGAGATGGCCGCCAAGAGATCGCAGCGAATGGCCGAACATGCATCTCGGGAGAAGGCAGAACAAGCGGCCGACACTTTCCTGGGGGAGACGAGGAAAATTCAAGCGGCGCTTTCAGGCCGGGAGGAGGAGCTGAAGATCGTTCACGCTCGACTATCGACGAGCGAGATCTCTCGCGTCAAGGCGGAGAGGGAAAGGGAGTCCCTGCTGGTGGAGATGCAGACCCTCATCGAAGAGAAGGACGATACCGTGCGATCCAAGGCATATCTAGAGGACGGCTGGGACATTGCCCGCTGATGGTTAGAAGGCAAACTGAGAGAGGTCGATGACGTCGGTCGCTTGTGCGAAGAGATCGCCTTGTTCCTTGCCCGCACCGAGGATCCCCCGCGACGAGCCTCAACTCGAGAGCGAGCCACGGCCACAGCTTCGGCAGTAGGTTGCACCCTCGACACCGTGCGTGTGAATGGTCCCGAGCCATGTTATCTGTCACAAGGAGCAGTAATCGGTTAAAATGTAACAATAAGAGCAAACGATAGAAAACTGCGATAGCATAAAAAATATGTAAATAATTAGTACCCCCCCGCATCAGGGAGGGGAGTAGAGGAACCCCCTGCCTCAGACTCAGGGTCCCTCGTGACCTCCGCGCCAAAGATAGGGCGTCGAGAAGCTTCGTCACCAGGAAAGAACCACCCGGTCGTCGCCATTAAGTCCGAAGACTCAAACAGCAACCCTTGCCACCTCGAGTCCGGAATCGCCTTGATCACGGCTACAAGTTTGGAGTCCTCGGCGTCGCCAACGGGCGAGAAGTCAGCCGCAGGTCCAAACGCAAGTGGCGCCGCCCCAAAGGCGGATTCAGATACCCACACCCAAGGGTACCGATGCTTCGAGGTGACCTTGGTGATAATGGAGAGACGTTCTGAGGGGTCGCAAGATAAAAACCCAGTTTCCCCGGGACTCCACGAATAACTACGAGATCCTGAATGTCATCCGCAGTGACAGCCCTCCTTTTCGCTCGATAGAGCATCATATGGCACGCCGCGACCACCCGGTAGAAAGATGGAGACATATGTGACGCGTGCACTCCTAGTCGAACCAGTAATTCTTGGAATATCGGCTGGAAAGGCAATCGTAGCCCTCCGTGAAGGCTCGCCTCGTGAATAGCGGCATACCCCTTACGGGGGCGGGTCGGGAGATCGTCGGGCAGTGGTCGTAAGATCGATATTGATGCTGGGATGTCAAAGCGTTTTCTCAGGCTCAAGAAGCTGGCAAGCGAGAGCGAGCTAGGGATATCGACACCCGAGCAGTCTAGGTCGCCCCAGATCGTGGATCCCTCGACCGGGAAGGCCAGGGCTCGCGACTCCTCCTATGCGGTCAAGGTGACGGTGATGAGCCATTGCGACTTGATGACTCACCCGACCACTCGACACCGGGAGCGATCCTCGGCTCAACCGGCTCCTCGCGACTATCACCCGAATGGGCCGACCGGTCCCATGCGCGCGTCCCCGGCCCGGTGGGGCCCTCCTCCTGTGTGTCAAGCCCGAAAGGGTTTGTGCCCATCGAGACCGGCCCGCCTAGAGCTCCCGCGTGCCTGCCCGGCCCGGTGGGCCTTGTTTCACCGGTGGTCAGCCCAGCCGCGGGACCGTCACGTGCGCCGGCCCTAAGGCGGATGGGGTGTCCTCGCCAAAGCTCGGCCCATTTGGGCCCCCCTCGCGCTCTCTGGGTTGTGGGCCGGCCGAGCTCCCCCCTTGGTTGGCAACCGGCCCGGTCGCTTGGCCCAACACGTCTTGGGTAGGGCTCCCCCTGCCTAGGCCCGGCCCAGTGTGGACTAGGGTTTGCAGGGAACTTGGGCCGGCCGCCACCCCACACTCGGTGCATGCCGGCCGGCGCTCCTCACCCCGTCGTCGGCGCCCTCGCTAGCGGCGTCACCCGCCTTCGGCGGCCCTCCACCGACGCGCGCCCCCTCAAGCACGGCCGGGCCCAGGCTGCCCGAGCCTCCATGGCCACCGTCCACCTGCCAAGCAGCCCCACCCGGGCGGGTGGGGTCCCTCCTAGCGCCGACATCGGCCCCGGCGTCGCCGCCCAGGGCCGGCGCGCCATCTCCGGCGCCCAGCTCGCCGGGCGCGGATCCCCCGAGGTGTGCGCCCTACCAGCACCGCCTGGACGCAACCAAACTCCCCCGCTCAAGTGAGCGGGGTCTTCCCCGATGACAAGACCGGCCCCATCAGCATCGCCCATGGCCGGCGCGCCATCTCCGGCGCCTTCCTCGCCGGGCGCGAGGCTCCCCTGCTCGCGCGCCTCTCCGATGCCTCTTGCGCATGGCCAAACACCCCCCCTGGTCGATGGGGGTCTCCTCATGTGGCAGCTCTAGCCCAGATGACGCCGCCCAGGGCCGGCGCGCCTCGCGGGCGCCCCTTAAGCTCGGCCGATCGCCCCTACCCGTCTGGGAGGGGTCTCCTCCTACGCCGGCAGCGACCTGTGCAGTGCCACCCACGACCAACGCGCCTTCCCCAGCGCCGACCTCGCGGGAGGCGACCTCCCCCGCGCTAGGCGACTCGCCGACGTCCTCCTGAGCGGCCCAGCCTACGCGCGCGACGTCCTCGGCACGCCCCTCGTCCAGGCCGATCCCGCCCTGGTCGGCCTGGATCTCCTCGGCGCCCGGCACGTCCGGGCCGGTGTCCCCCTGGCGGCGTGGGCCGTCTCTGCGGCGCGCGTCCTTTTCTTCGCCAGCCAACCACGCTTCAATCGAGGAAAAGTCGTTCCCAACCATCTCTACCATGTTATTGCTTGAAGAGAACGAATGTGTTGCGTTGTAGGTGACCGAGGAAGATGAAAATTGAGCCCAAAAGCTCTCCAAGTCCACGTGTTGATCCCCGAGTAGAGGGAAAAGATCATCCTCGATGGCCCCACACCCCGACAGGTGGTTGGTAGGGTCCATAGGCACGTGCAACAAAACAAAAGACGCGGAAAATAGTGCAACCTCAAATAAAATAATAATTAAAGGCAGTCGAGACGTACCTTTTGACGATGGATCGCTCTGGTGGGCCGACGACGACAGAGGTCTTGAGTTTACCACATGAGTTTCTCCCGGTGATAAACTCGGGGGGCTAATGTTATTGGCCCGACCTCGATTGCGGCCGAACAAAGGCGAGACGGTGTTGATCGCGCCCCTGCGGCTTGCCACGGCCGTTGGCCGACCCAAGGTCCAGCCTCGGCCAATGGCCGAGCCAAGATACTCTCGGCCATTGGCCGGCCCAAGGGCGTGCCTCGGCCAATGGCTGGCCCAAGATACTCTCGGCCATTGGCAAGCCCAAGGGCCTGCCTTGGCCAATGGCCGGCCTAAGGATACTCTCGGCCATTGGCTGGCCCAAGGGCCTGCCTCGGCCAATGGCCGACTCAAGGTTACCCTTGGCCATTGGCCGGCCCAAGGGCCAGTCTCGGCCAATGGCCGAGTCAAGAATATCACCGGCCATTGGCCTGCCCAAGGGCCAGCCTCGGCCAATGGCCGGCCCGAGATACCTTCGGCCATTGGCTGGCCCAAGGGCCTGCACCGGCCAATGGCATACTCGAAGCTATGCCCGGCCATTGGCCGACCCAAGAACCAGCCTCGGCCAATGGCCGGCCCAAGACACCCTCGACCATTGGCCGGCCCAAGAGGCCTACCTCGGCCAATGGCCGAACCAAGGGTGTCCACTCGGCCAAGGGGTTGCCCAAAATGCCCCTTGGTCGCCTTTAAATACAGATGTCCGTCCCTGCCAAAGGTAATCCCAATTTGAGTACCGAAACACTGCTGAACTCGTAACTCACTCATTTTTACTAATGTTGAGCGTCGGAGTGGTAAACAGAGGCACCCCTCTGTTTCTCCTTTGTAGTTCACACTCTCTTTCCCACTTTTCAGGTGTCAAGACGAGACAAGCATCATCTGCTGAACTCGTAACTCACTCGTTTCTACTAATGTTGAGCGTCGGAGTGGTAAACAGAGGCACCCCTCTGTTTCTCCTTTGTAGTTCACACTCTCTTTCCCACTTTTCAGGTGTCAAGACGAGACAAGCATCATCAACAGCTAAGGGACGACTTGGGATACCAAGTCCGACACGCTCGAACCGAAGCGAGATCACTTGGCCCGGCCTTGGGTCTGACCGCTTTTGGTTCCTAAATAGTTTTCCGAAAACGAGCGACAATACTCAGCTCTTTACAATCGGTGATGCTCGCAGGAACGGGTGTTGTTGCCAAGGAGGGAAAATGAGGTACTGGTTATTTGATGAGAGTGAGAGAATTGAGGATTTTTGTTTGAATTTTTGTTTAAGGAAACCAAGTTATTATTAGGTTTCAAATATTGTAAGGGATTTAGTGGTAAAGTCGAAGACGATGGAATTTCGGATTAGACTGTTATGAAAACATTTGAATTCGTGATTTTTCAAGGAACAACGGTGCGAGGTTTTGGCGATTGGAAAGTACTATATAGGTGGGGAGGAAAAGATTATCAGGCTGAGGATTGATATGAACTATGAAGGAGCAAGTTTATAGACTTGAGACATAAAACATACATTAGAAAAGAAAGCTCTAGAAATATCTAGGATACAACAAGGGAAGTCGTTTTTTTTGGAATCTATGAGAGAAATCGAATGTCATCACTCTAAATATTTTTTTATGTTGGGTTTTATATTAAGGGCTTTAAAGAATATTAGCCTTCATAAGTTCGGTGAATAACCACTTACCTCATCAAGTGCGGATGGAATGACTAATTTACCCTACTAAAATTCTATTATAAAAAGGGCTAATTAGCTAGCAAACTTAGATTTTGTTAAATAGTCAAAGTTATGTTAATTTTGTAAACTAACCTGTTACCGGCTCGTCCCGACCCGGCGAGACGACAACGATCGTGATAGTTGCCAACCTTGGACCTCCCCTCGGCGCACAGCCAGCCCTGGGCCGTCACTCGGCCGGCCCAGGGCCGTCACTCGGCCATTGGCATGCCCAGAGCCGTCACTCGGCCAATGGCCGGCCCTGCTGTGTTACTCGACCGGCCCAGGGCTGTCACTCGGACATTGGCCGGCCTAGGGCCGTCATTCGGCCAATGGCCGGCCCTGGGGCGTCACTCGGCCATTGGCCGGCCCAGGGCCGTCACTCGGCAAATGGCCGGCCCTGGGGCGTCACTGGGCCATTGGCCATCAAAGGGTCGTCACTCGGCCACTGGCCGGCCCTTGGGCGTCACTTGTCCAATGGCCGGCCCTGGGGCGTCACTCGGCTATACCTGGGCCGTCACTCGGCCATTGGATGGCCCAGGGCCGTCACTCGGCCAATGGCCGGCCCTGGGGCATCACCCGGCCATTGGCCGGCCCAGGGCCGTCACTCGGCCATTGGCCGGCCCAGGGCCGTCACTCGGCCATTGGCCGGCCCTGGGGCGTCACTAGGCCGGCCCAGGGCCGTCACTCGGCCAATGGCCGGCCATGGGGCGTCACTCGGCCAATGGCCGGCCCTGGGGCGCCACTCGGCCGGCCCTGGGCTATCACTCAGCCATTGGCCGGCCCAGGGCCGTCACTCGGCCAATGGCCGGCCCAGGGGCGTCACTCGGCCATTGTCCGGTGCAGGGCCGTCACTCGGCCATTGGCCGGCCCAGGGCCGTCGCTCGGCCAAGGGCCGGCCCTGGGCCGTCACTAGGCCATTGGCTGGCCCAGGGCCGTCACTCGGCCAATGGCCGGCCCTGGGGCATCACTCGGCCAGCCCTGGGCCGTCACTCGGCCAATGGCCGGCCCTGGGGCGTCACTCGGCCAATGGCCGGCCCTGGGGCGTCACTCGGCCAATGGCCGGCCCTGGGCTGTCACTCAGCCATTGGCCGGCCCAGGGCCGTCGCTCGGCCAATGGCCGGCCCAGGGGCGTCACTCGCCCATTGTCCGGTGCAGGGCCGTCACTCGGCCATTGGCCGTCCCAGGGCCGTCGCTCGGCCAATGGCCGGCCCTGGGGCGTCACTCGGCCATTGGCTGGCCCAGGGCCGTCACTAGGCCAATGGCCGGCCCTGCCGGCCCTGGGGCATCACTCGGCTGGCCCTGGGCCGTCACTCAGCCATTGGCCGGCCCATGGCCGTCACTCGGCCAATGGCCAGCCCAGGGGCATCACTCAGCCAGCCCAGGGCCGTCAGTTGGCCATTGGCCGGCCCAGGGCCGTCACTCGGCCAATGGCCGACCGTGGGGCGTCACTCGCCAGCCCTGGGTAGCCACTCGGCCAAGGGGTTGCCCAAAACACCACTTGGTCGCCTATAAATAGAGAGGTCCGCCCTCTCCCAAATGTAATCTGAATTTCAGTACTGAAACGCTGCTGAACTCACAACTCACTCGTTTCTCTCAAGTCTCGGCTCTATAAATACTAACCTCTTTTACGCACCTCAATCCTACTAATGTTGAGCGTCGGAGAGGTAAACAGAGGCACCCCCTCTGTTTCCCCTTTGTAGTTCACACTCTTTTTCCCACTTTTCAAGTGTTGAGACGAGGCATACATCATCCACAGCTAAGAGACGACTTGGGATACCAAGTCTGACACGGTTGAGTCCGAACGCGATCACTTGGTCTGGCCTTGGGTCGAACCATTTGGGGCTCCTAAATCGTTGTCCAAAAACGAGCGACACCATTTTGGTGCTAGAAGGAGGGGGCATCTCCCGACCTTGGCGACACTGTCCCTTTCAACCTCTTTTCTTGCATTCGGTAAGACTCTCGATAGATGAGTCACCGGCCGGCCACCTCCGTGGGCACCCGAGTGACTAGCTCGAGGTACGGCCTCAGGAACCTGGCACATCATCTAGGAGGGCAACCTTGTGACGATGAGAGCTAGCCCCAAGACCCTACAAATGACCCCGAGGCCACGCTCCTAGAGGACACGGCTCGAGGGCTTGCCGAGCTCCTAGACTGCCTTGGCGTCGACGGCGCGCTTATCGCCGACCTCCTTGGCTACGGCGTCAAGGACCACGTCAACCACGACCAGAGAGACGCCAACAACGTGGCAAGATCAAAAGTCGATGAGGCCAACCTCAACCGTGCTATTCACGAAAGTGAACGCGCACGCACGCCTTTGAGGAGACTCCCTCAGGAAACCACGTCGAGACATCAATCGTCGAGTGAACAAGCACGTGCGCCCTCGAGGGGACACCCTCGAGAGACCACATCAAGACAAAGACCGAGCAATATTCGAGGACGCTCAATCTCAAGGTCCCGAAAGGGACACTCCAAGCTCACCATTTTCGTCCAAAACCCTAGTAGAGACGACGACGTCGATGATCGCGCTTTCGTCGAGGGCATCGCCTGAATGACATAACCTTGCCAAGGGTGATAGGAATGGCCAGCGGAGACTTGAGAGACCGCCTCGATTCGGCCAACGGAGACTTGAGAGACCACCTCAATTCCAGAAGGGAATCTCATGGGAGCGACTTGAGAGAAAAACTCAACGCCCGAGGCGAGATCGCAAGAGAGGTCGTCTCAAGGCACCGACCACCCAACGTTACTAACCAAGCATCCGACAAGAAGCGCGTCGCCACACTCGTGGCACCGGCCATCGGTCCCGACTCGCGAAGGAAAAGGTGCAGAAATGGTCAGGTCCCTAATGACCGTCCTTCCCCGACCCCAAAGCAATCCTTTGTCTCTCTCAACACGACGCCCGACAAGATCCTGAGCTCACACAAAGAGGAGCTGGGATCCCCGCCTCCGATCAAGATGGACCCCGCAACGCGAGACAGAAGCAAACAGTGCGAATATCACCAAGAACACGGACACGTGACGAATGAATGCTACCAACTTACAAAGAAAGATGATTCCCTAATTTGAGGTGGGAATCTCAAGGAGTTCATGGCATGCGCTAGCAAGGTGAAAATCCCGACTGAGCACGCGACCTGTCAAAGGGTAGAATCCTCGAGTACAAAGACAATAAGACAATGAGCACTGTCTATCAACTAAAGAGCAGGCACCCACCTCTTGCGGCCACAACTGGCATGGCTGTCGTCATTAAATTAATACCTGAACTTACCCGAGTCCATGTTCATTTCATTTCAAACATGTAATTCTCTTTTTCCTAAGAAGGCCAAGTGCCATGGCAAGCTGTAACAACCTCCTTATTACAATAAAAAGTTGCGCTCCATTTTGTAACATATTATTGTATATCCCTTACACGAGAGTTTCCTTGTTTTCGTCTCACAAACACAAGAAACTAGGGGGGCTAATGTCACGGACCAGGCAGCGATTGAAGAACCGGAGAGCTCACAGCTGCATGTCGTGGGCTCGATCATGGGTGGCCCGGAGTTTGGGGACTCGTCCACGCAAAGGAAGAAGTACGTGCACGAGGTTTCTCGAGGAAAAATTGCGCACTACATCAACCATACGTACGAGGCTCCCCCTCCGGCCCCGTTCGAGTCCATGTTCTTCACCAGCCAAGAGGCGACACGAGTTCTCCATCCGCACAATGACGCAATAGTCGTCTCGGCCCCGGTCGCTAACAATCTCGTCCGAAGAATCCTGATTGATAACGGCAGCTCGGCTGACATCATCTTCAAATCAGCGCTGGACAGGATGAAGCTGACCGGACTGAAACCGACCCCAATCTCGACCCCACTCTTCGGCTTCTCCGGGGAGAGGGTCATGACGGAGGGCACTATCGACCTCCCGGTCACCTTCGGGACGCCGGGGGGACTCGAGGTCACCCGCATCGTGTCCTTCCTAGTGGTGAACCAGCCCTCAGCGTACAACATCATCATCGGCCGCCCGACTCTCAACCGATTGAAGGCTATAACGTCAACCTATCACTTGATGATGAAGTTCCCGACTGAAAAAGGGATTGCCATCATGTTGGGAGATCAGTCGATGGCGAGGATGTGCTACGTCCAAGGCGTGGACGGGAAAGGGAAGGAAAAGGTGGTGAGAGCCATCCTCTAGCTCGGTCAAGCTACATAAACTGGCACGGCAGCGGAAGCCCGTCCCCGTTTCTCATTATGTCATTTTATTTCCGGGTTTAAGGCAATCTCGAATTTCAATAAGGCCAATGGCCCAGGGATGTAATTTTTGATTATTTCTGCATGGTAATTATATTACATTTCACCTCGAAGTCTTTATCTTGTTGCATTATAATTTCTAGTCCCCTCTACGAGTACACGAGAAACTCGGGGGGCTAATGGGAAACAATGCTCAACGAAACTAGAGCTCGCTCGCTCAACAAAAAAAAAAAAAAAACAAAAGTACAACAAAGTCGTGCTAATCGATCACGCCTTCATTGGCGGGTCGAGAAAATAAGACACGCGCAACAAAGTCGTGCTAATCGATCACGCCTTCATTGGTGGGTCGAGAAAATAAGACACGCGCAACAAAGTCGTGCTAATCGATCACGCCTTCATTGGTGGGTCGAGAAAATAAGGCACGCGCAACAAAGTCGTGCTAATCGAACACGCCTTCATTGGTAAGTCGAGAAAATAAGACACGCACAATAAAATCGTGCTAATCGATCACGCCTTCATTGGTGGGTCGAGAAAGTAAGACACGCACAATAAAATTGTGCTAATCGATCACGCCTTCATTGGTGGGTCGAGAAAATAAGACACGCACAATAAAGTCGTGCTAATTGATCACGCCTTTAATGGTAAGTCGAGAAAATAAGACACGCACAATAAAGTCGTGCTAATCGATCACGCCTTCATTGGTAAGTCGAGAAAATACGACACGCACAATAAAGCCGTGCTAATCGATCGCGCCTTCATTGGTAAGTCGAGAAAGTAAGACACGCACAATAAAATCGTGCTAATCGATCACGCCTTCATTGGTGGGTCGAGAAAATAAGACACGCACAATAAAGTCGTGCTAATCGATCACGCCTTCGTTGGTGGGTCGAGAAAATAAGACACACACAATAAAGTCGTGCTAATCGATCACGCCTTTAATGGTAAGTCGAGAAAATAAGACACGCATAATAAAGTCGTGCTAATCGATCACGCCTTCATTGGTAAGTCGAGAAAATAAGACACGCACAATAAAGCCGTGCTAATCGATCGCGCCTTCATTGGTAAGTCGAGAAAGTAAGACACGCACAATAAAATCGTGCTAATCGATCACGCCTTCATTGGTAAATCGAGAAAATAAGACACACACAATAAAGTCGTGCCAATCGATCACGCCTTCATTGGTGGGTCGAGAAAAGAAGACACGCACAGTAAAGTCGTGCTAATCGATCACGCCTTCACTGGTAGGTCGAGAAAATAAGCCGCGCACAACAAAGACGTGCAGGTCGATTATGCCTTCGTCGGTAAGTCGAGAAAATAAGCCACGCGCAACAAAGCCGTCCCTCGTGATGCACCGATGCCATCCCTCACGATGCATTGAAAGCCCTTCTACAATGCGACCACAAACTCGAGAGTGTTTGTCCTGGGTCCGCACCTCAACGCAAGCACTGAGTTTCCGCTCGACCAGAAACTCGGGGGGCTAATGTTGTCGGCCCGTCTCGGACCGACGAGGAAAAAGACATCACTTCGACCCGCGCGACCGGCGCGAGGCCTTTGACGGCGGAGCCTTGCCTCAGCCATTGGCCGGCCCAAACCAATGGCCGGCCCAAACAGCCTCGGCCATTGGCCGGCCTAGAGGCCAGCCTCGGCCAATGGCCGACCCAAGCCACTCCCGACCATTGGTCGGCCCTAGGGCCAGCCTCGGCCGATGGCCGGCCCAAACAGCCTCGGCCATTGGCCGGCCCAGAGGCCAGCCTCGGCCAATGGCCGACTCAAGCTACTCCCGGCCATTGGCCGGCCCTAGGGCCAGCCTCGGCCAATGGCCGGCCCAAATAGCCTCGGCCATTGGCCGGCCCAAGGGCCAGTCTCGGCCAATGGCCGAACTACTCCCGGCCATTGGCCGGCCCTAGGGCCAGCCTCGGCCAATGGCCGGCCCAAATAGCCTCGGCCATTGGCCGGCCCAAGGGCCAGTCTCGGCCAATGGCCGACTCAAGCTACTTCCGGCCATTGGCCGGCCCTAGGGCTAGCCTCGGCCAATGGCCGGCCCAAATAGCCTCGGCCATTGGCCGGCCCAAGGGCCAATCTCGGCCAATGGCCGGGCCAAGACAATTCTCGGCCAAGGGGTTGCCCATAACGCCCCTTGGTCGCCTATAAATAGAGGGGCCGCTCCCCTAGTCCAGGTAATCCGAATTTGAGTACTGAAACGCTGTCGAACTCGTACCTCGCTCGTTTCTCTCAAGTCTCGGCCTCTAAACACTAAACTCTCTACAAACCACCTCAATCCTACTAATGTTGAGCGTCAAAGAGGTAAACAGAGGCAACCCCTCTGTTTCCCCTTTGTAGTTCACACCTTTCTGTTCACATTTCAGGTGCTTGGACGAGATATAGATCACCTATAGCTAAGGGACGGCTTGGGATCCCAAGCCCGACACGCTCGAGTCAAGACGAGATTACTTGGTCCGGCCTTGGGTCTAACCGTCTGCGACTCCTAAATCGTTGTCCGAAAAACTGCGACAACAATACCTATGACACTTAAGACTTGGTCATATCACTCTAGATAGGATTAAGAGACTTGTTGTCGCTGTTTTTTGGACAACTATTTAGGAGCCCAGAGTGGTTAGACCCAAGGCCGGACCAAGTGGTCTCACTCCGGCTCGAGCGAGTCAGACTTGGTATCCCAAGTCGTCCCTTAGCTGTGGGTGAAGCTCACCTTGTCTAGATACCTGAAAAGCAAGAAATAGATTGTGAATTTCAAAGGGGAAACAGGGGGGTGCCCCTGTTTACCTCTCCGACGCTCAACATTAGTGGGATTGAGGTGGAGTATAGAGGTTTTAGGGGTGTTTAGAGGCCGAGACTTGAGAGAAACGAGCGAGGTACGAGTTCGGCAGCGTTTCAGTACTCAAGAATGGATTACCTGGACTAGGGGGGCGGCCCCTGTATTTATAGGCAGCCAAGGGGTGGTTTGAAGACCCCTTGGCCGAGTGAGCAAGTTTGGGTCGGCCATTGGCCGGCTGAAGGGTTGGGTCGGCCAATGGCCGAGTGAGGAGTCTTGGCCGGGTGAAGGTTCACTCGGCCATTGGCCGAGTGAACTGCTGGAAGGTTCACTCGACCAATAGTCGAGTGAACTGCATGGCCGGCTGAAGGGTTCACTCAGCCATTGGCCGAGTGAACTGCTGGAAGGTTCACTCGGCCAATGGCCGAGTGAACTGCATGGCCGGCTGAAGGGTTCACTCGGCCATTGGCTGAGAGAACTGCTGGAAGGTTCACTCAGCTAATGGCCGAGTGAACTGCATGGCCGGCTGAAGGGTTCACTCGGCCATTGGCCGAGTGAACTGCTGGAAGGTTCACTCGGCCAATGGCCGAGTGAACTGCCTTGGTGGCTGGAGGGTTCACTCGGCCATTGGCCGAGTGAACTGCCCAATGGCCGAGTGAGCCATTGACCCAGCCAATGGCCGAGCAAGGCATTTGACTTGGCCATTGGTTTGGGCCGGCCCCTGGTTGAGTTAGGGTTTGGCCGCCCAAGACCTCGTACCAGCCACGTATGTCGAAGAGATGCCTTTGTTCCCGTTGGCCCTAGACGGGCCGACAACATTAGCCCCCCGAGTTTCCGGTCGAGCGTAGGTCGAGTGGAAACTCAAAATCTACGCTTTCGGGTTTGCGTCATGGGGAACGGCCTTTGCGCGTCGCAAGGGATGGCCATTGTGCGTCACGAGGGATGGCTTTTATGCGCCATGAGGGACGGCTTTTGTGCGTCACGAGGGACGGCTTTCGTGCGTCGCGAGGGACGAGTTTTGTTGCGCGTGGCTTATTTTCTTGGCTTACCGACGAAGGCATAATCGACTTGCACGTCTTTGTTGTGCGCGGCTTATTTTCTCGACCTACCAGTGAAGTCGTGATCGATTAGCACGACTTGGGCCTCGGGGGGCCTCGGTGTCACGTTTGCGTGACCGGGTTTTTCGTGGACGCTGGCCAGACCAGATACGCCATGGCGGACGCAAGCCTTGAACCCATTTGTAACTCGTCGCCTATTGGCTCACGAGCTGGGCAGCGAGCGCGATGCCACATTTGTGTGGCCAGGTTTCCCGTGGACGCTGGCTAGAACAGATAGTCCCAGCGGACGCAAGCCTTGAACCCATTTGTAACTCGTTGCCTATCGGGTCACGAGCTGGGCAGCGAGCGCGATGCCACATTTGTGTGGCGAGGTTTCCCGTGGACGCTGGCTAGACCAGATACGCCCAGCGGACGCAAACCTTGAACCCATTTGTAACTCGTTGCCTATCGGCTCACGAGCTGGGCGGCGAGCGCGATGCCACATTTGTGTGGCGAGGTTTTCCGTGGACGCTGGCTAGACCAGATACGCCCAGCAGACGCAAGCCTTGAACCCATTTGTAACCCGTTGCCTATCGGCTCACGAGCTGGGCGGCAAGCGCGATGCCACATTTGTGTGGTGAGGTTTCCCGTGGACGCTGGCTAGACCAGATACGCCCAGCAGACGCAAGCCTTGAACCCATTTGTGACTCGTTGCCTATCGGCTCACGAGCTGGGCGGCGAGCGCGATGCCACATTTGTGTGGCCAGGTTTTCCCGTGGACGCTGGCTAGACCAGATACGCCCAGCGGACGCAAACCTTGAACCCATTTGTAACTCGTTGCCTATCGGCCCACAAGCTGGGCGGCAAGCGCGATGCCACATTTGTGTGGCGAGGTTTCCCGTGGACGCTGGCTAGACCAGATACGCCCAGCGGACGCAGACCTTGAACCCATTTGTAACTCGTCGCCTATCGGCCCACGAGCTGGGCGGCGAGCGTGAAGCCACATTTGTGTGGCGAGGTTTCCCGTGGACGCTGGCTAGACCAGATACGCCCAGCGGGCGCAGACCTTGAACACATTTGTAACTCGTTGCCTATCGGCCCACGAGCTGGGCGGCGAGCGCGATGCCACATTTGTTTGGCGAGGTTTCCCGTGGACGCTGGCTAGACCAGATACGCCCAGCGGACGCAAGCCTTGAACCCATTTGTAACTCGTTGCCTATCGGCTCACGAGCTGGGCGGCGAGCGCGATGCCACATTTGTGTGGCGGGGTTTCCCGTGGACGTTGGCTAGACCAGATATGCCCAGCGGACGCAAGCCTTGAACCCATTTGTAACTCATTGCCTATCGGCCCACGAGCTGAGCGGCGAGCGCGGACTTGAGACTCAACTCGAGGACTCATGTAGAGCCTGCACGAGGAGTAGTTAGTTGATTTGTGGACTTGGGACTCAACTCGAGGGCTCTCGTAGAGCCTGCACGAGGAGTGGTTAGTTGGCTTGTGGACTCGGGACTCAACTCGAGGGCTCTTATAGAGCCTGCACGAGGAGTGGTTTCGTGGAGAGTCAGCGCGAGGAGTATCGGTCGACTCGCGGACTCGGAGCTCGACTCGAGGAATGAACTCATCTCGAGGAGACATGTGAAGAGTCGGCACGAGGAGTATCAGTCGACTCGTGGACTCGAACTCGACTCGAGGACTCACGTAGAGCCTGCACGAGGAGTTTCATGCAGAGTCAGCGCGAGGAGTATCGGTCGACTCGCGGAATTGGAGCTCGACTCGAGGAATGAACTCATCTCGAGGAGACATGTGAAGAGTCGGCACGAGGAGTATCAGTCGACTCGTGGACTCGAACTCGACTCGAGGACTCACGTAGAGCCTGCACGAGGAGTTTCGTGGAGAGTCAGCGCGAGGAGTATCGGTCGACTCGCGGACTCAGAGCTCGACTCGAGGAATGAACTCATCTCGAGGAGACATGTGAAGAGTCGGCACGAGGAGTATCAGTCGACTCGTGAACTCGAACTCGACTCGAGGACTCACGTACAGCCTGCACGAGGAGTTTCGTGGAGAGTCAGCGCGAGGAGTATCGGTCGACTCGCGGACTCGGAGCTCGACTCGAGGAATGAACTCATCTCGAGGAGACATGTGAAGAGTTGGCATGAGGAGTATCAGTCGACTCGTGGACTCGAACTCGACTCGAGGACTCACGTAGAGCCCGCACGAGGAGTTTCGTGGATAGTCGGCGCGAGGAGTATCGGTCGACTCGCGGACTCGGAGCTCGACTCGAGGAATGAACTCATCTCGAGGAGACATGTGAAGAGTCGGCACGAGGAGTATCAGTCGACTCGTGAACTCGAACTCGACTCTAGGACTCACGTATAGCCTGCACGAGGAGTTTCGTGGAGAGTCAGCGCGAGGAGTATCGGTCGACTCGCGGACTCGGAGCTCGACTCGAGGAATGAACTCATCTCGAGGAGACGTGTGAAGAGTTGGCACGAGGAGTATCACTCGACTCGTGGACTCGAACTCGACTCGAGGACTCACGTAGAGCCTGCACGAGGAGTTTCGTGGAGAGTCGGCGCGAGGAGTATCGGTCGACTCGCGGACTCGGAGCTCGACTCGAGGAATGAACTCATCTCGAGGAGACGTGTGAAGAGTTGGCACGAGGAGTATCAGTCGAGTCGTGGACTCGAACTCGACTCGAGGACTCACGTAGAGCCTGCACGAGGAGTTTCGTGGAGAGTCAGCGCGAGGAGTATCGGTCGACTCGCGGACTCGGAGCTCGACTCGAGGAATGAACTCATCTTGAGGAGACGTGTGAAGAGTTGGCACGAGGAGTATCAGTCGACTCGTCGACTCGAACTCGACTCGAGGACTCACGTAGAGCCTGCACGAGGAGTTTCGTGGAGAGTCGGCGCGAGGAGTGTCGGTCGACTCGCGGACTCGGAGCTCGACTCGAGGAATGAACTCATCTCGAGGAGACATGTGAAGAGTTGGCACGAGTAGTATCAGTCGACTCGTGGACTCGAACTCGACTCTAGGACTCACGTAGAGCCTGCATGAGGAGTTTCGTGGAGAGTCGGCGCGAGGAGTATCGGTCGACTCAAGGACTCGGAGCTCGACTCGAGGAATGAACTCATCTCGAGGAGACGTGTGAAGAGTTGGCACGAGGAGTATCAGTCGAGTCGTGGACTCGAACTCGACTCGAGGACTCACGTACAGCCTGCACGAGGAGTTTCGTGGAGAGTCAGCGCGAGGAGTATCGGTCGACTCACGGACTCGGAGCTCGACTCGAGGAATGAACTCATCTCGAGGAGACGTGTGAAGAGTTGGCACGAGGAGTATCACTCGACTCGTGGACTCGAACTCGACTCGAGGACTCACGTAGAGCCTGCACGAGGAGTTTCGTGGAGAGTCGGCGCGAGGAGTATCGGTCGACTCGCGGACTCGGAGCTCGACTCGAGGAATGAACTCATCTCGAGGAGACGTGTGAAGAGTTGGCACGAGGAGTATCAGTCGAGTCGTGGACTCGAACTCGACTCGAGGACTCACGTACAGCCTGCACGAGGAGTTTCGTGGAGAGTCAGCGCGAGGAGTATCGGTCGACTCGCGGACTCGGAGCTCGACTCGAGGAATGAACTCATCTTGAGGAGACGTGTGAAGAGTTGGCACGAGGAGTATCAGTCGACTCGTCGACTCGAACTCGACTCGAGGACTCACGTAGAGCCTGCACGAGGAGTTTCGTGGAGAGTCGGCGCGAGGAGTGTCGGTCGACTCGCGGACTCGGAGCTCGACTCGAGGAATGAACTCATCTCGAGGAGACATGTGAAGAGTTGGCACGAGTAGTATCAGTCGACTCGTGGACTCGAACTCGACTCTAGGACTCACGTAGAGCCTGCATGAGGAGTTTCGTGGAGAGTCGGCGCGAGGAGTATCGGTCGACTCGCAGACTCGAAGCTCGACTCGAGGAATGAACTCATGTCGAGGAGACATGTGAAGAGCCTTTCTTTGGGAGCTCCGGCCTAACCATCGGCCCCATGAGACTTTATTATTATTTTTGTTTTTTTTTTTGAGTTGTTGTTGAATTGTTTTTGATTGAGCATTGATCCCTGTTAGCCCCCCGAGTTTCTTGCGTTTGTGAGACAAAGGTCAAGAAACTCTCGCGTTAGAGCTATACAATAGTGTGCGTTACATTTTTTCATGTGTGAAATAACTCTTTATTGCAATAAGGGGGTCGTTACAGTTTGTCATGGCACTTGGCCTTCTTTGAAAAAAGGAAATTACATTTTCGAAATAAAAGTGACCACGAAGCCGATCGAGTTCGGGCGAATTTAAAGGTCGAAGTCGCGACAATCATGGCTTGCTAGCAGATGCGACGAATTCCTCGAAGTCCCCACCTCGAATTAGGGAATCAATTCGCTTCTTAAGCTGGTTGCATTCGATCATCACGTGCCCGTGATCTTTGTGGTATTCGCAGAACCTGCTTCGATCTCGCTTCGCGGGGTCCTTTGTGAGTAGAGCGGGGCTTCCCAGCTCATCGTGGCGTAAGCGCAGGATCCGGTCGGGCGTTGTGTTGAGCGGGACGAAGGATCGCTTCGGGGCTAGAAAAGGGTGGTCATTAGGGACTTGACCCTTCCGGCACCTTTTCCTTCGTGACTCGGGACCAACGGCCGGTATCACAAGCGCGGTTGCGCGCTTCTGGTCGGGTGCTCGATCAATGTTGGGTGGTCGCTGCCCCAAGAAGATCGTGCTTGCGATATCGCGTTGGGCGTTGAGCTTTTCTCTCAAGTCGCTCTCATGGGATTCCTTCCGGGAATTGAGGTGATCTCTCAAGTCTCCGGCGGCCGTCCCTATCACTTTTGGCGAGAGTGCGTCATTCGAGTGACGTTCTCGATAGACGACACGGCCATTGTTGTCGTCATCTCCCCGGGGGTTTTGGATGCTGATGGTGAGCTTGGAGCGTCGCTCTCGGGGCCTAGAAGTTGAGCGCCCCCGTGTACCTTTGGACACTTGTCGTCTTGGCGTGGTCACCCGAGGGTGTCCCCTCGAGGGCGCGTGCGGTTGCTCATCAGAAAGTGGACGTTTCGACGCGGCCGCCCGAGGGTGTCCCCTTGGAAGCGTGCGCGTGTGTCCACTTTCGTGGATAGCGTGGTCGAGGTTGGTCTCGTGGTCGATGTCGTCGACGTTGTTGGAGTCGAGGAGGTCGGCGATGAGCGCGCCGGTGACGCCGGGGCGGTCTAGGAGCTCGGCGAGCCTTCGAGCCGTGTCGTCTCGGACTGCAGCCTCGGGGTCATTAGCCGGGTCTCGGGGCTGGCTCTCATTATCATGAGGTTTCCCTTCGAGACCGTGCGCAGAGCTTTGGAGGCCGTGCCTCGAGCTAGTCGCTCGGGCGCCCACGGAGGTGGCAGGCACATGACTCATCTCTCGAGAGTCATAGTCGTAGGTGTAGTGATAGAGGAATGGAAGGGAGAGCGTCGAGGTCCCCTCCTTCTAGCGCCAAAATGTTGTCGCAGTTTTTTGGACAACTATTTAGGAGCCCAGAGTGGTTAGACCCAAGGCCGAACCAAGTGGTCTCACTCCGGCTCGAGCGTGTCGGACTTGGTATCCCAAGTCGTCCCTTAGCTGTGGGTGAAGCTCACCTTGTCTCGATACCTGAAAAGCAAGAAAGAGATTGTGAACTACAAAGGGGAAACAGGGGGGTGCCCCTGTTTACCTCTCCGACGCTCAACATTAGTGGGATTGAGGTGGAGTATAGAGGTTTTAGGGGTGTTTAGAGGCCGAGACTTGAGAGAAACGAGCGAGGTATGAGTTCGGCAGCGTTTCAGTACTCAAGAATGGATTACCTGGACTAGGGGGGCGGCCCCTGTATTTATAGGCAGCCAAGGGGTGGTTTGAAGACCCCTTGGCCGAGTGAGCAAGTTTGGGTCGGCCATTGGCCGGCTGAAGGGTTCACTCGGCCATTGGCCGAGTGAACTGCTGGAAGGTTCACTCGGCCAATGGCCGAGTGAACTGCATGGCCGGCTGAAGGGTTCACTCGGCCATTGGCCGAGTGAACTGCCCAATGGCCGAGTGAGCCATTGACCCAGCCAATGGCCGAGCAAGGCATTTGACTTGGCCATTGGTTTGGGCCGGCCCCTGGTTGAGTCAGGGTTTCGCCGCCCAAGACCTCGTACCAGCCACGTATGTCGAAGAGATGCCTTTATTCCCGTTGGCCCTAGACGGGCCGACAACAAGACTTGTGAGGGACGGTCCACTCCAAGCCTCTGCAATAGGTTCACTACCTACTTGTGAATCCTGCATAGAAGGAAAAATGAATAAGTGACCTTTCTCCGATAAGGGTCGAAGAGCCACTGACTTGCTGGAACTAATACATTCTGATGTATGTGGTCCGCTCAGCCAACAGGCACGTCGGGGATACGAATACTTCGTTACCTTCACCAATGATTACTCGCGATATTGTTTTGTCTATTTGCTTGTTGTCGCAGTTTTTCGGACAACGATTTAGGGACCAGAAATGGTTAGACCCAAGGCCGGACCAAGTGGTCTCACTCCGGCTCGAGCGTGTCGGACTTGATATCTCAAGTCGTCCCTTAGCTGTCTGTAATGTCTATCTCGTCCAAGCACCTGAAACACAAGCGAAGAGGTGTGAACTACAAAGGGGAAACAGAGGCGTTGCCTCTGTTTACCTCTCCGACGCTCAACATTAGTAGGATTGAGGTGGTTGATAGAGGGTTTAGTGTTTAGGGGTCGAGAGTTGAGAGAAACGAGCGAGTTATGAGTTCGGCAGCGTTTCAGTACTCAAATTTCGGATTACCTGGGTCGAGGGAGAGACCCTCTTATTTATAGGCGGCCAAGAGGTGTTTGAGGAACCCCTTGGCCGAGGACCGGTCTTGGAAGGCCGGCCTTGGAGCGCCGGCCGAGGAGGGCCGGCCTTGGAGCGCCGGCCGAGGAGGGCCGGCCTTGGAGCGCCGGCCGAGGAGGGCCGGCCTTGGAGCGCCGGCCGAGGAGGGCCGGCCTTGGGGCGCCGGCCGAGGAGGGCCGGTCCTGGGAGCGCCGGCCGAGGAGGGTCGGCCTTGGAGCGCCGGCCGAGGAGGGCCGGTCCTGGAGCGCCGGCCGAGGAGGGCCGGCCCTGGAGCGCCGGCCGAGGAGGGCCGGCCTTGGAGCGCCGGCCGAGGAGGGCCGGCCTTGGAGCGCCGGCCGGGGAGGGCCGGCCTTGGAGCACCGGCCGAGGAGGGCCGGTCTTGGAGCGCCGGCCGAGGAGGGCCGGCCTTGGAGCGCCGGCCGAGGAGGGCCGGCCTTGGAGCGCCGGCCACGGCGAGTGCCGGCCCCGGACGAGCGCCGGGCTCAGGATGGCCGCCAGCGTGGCCGTCGTCGATCTACCGGACCGAGACGGACCGGTAACATTAGCCCCCCGAGTTTATCACTGATTGTAAATCGTGTGATAAACTCAGAGTCCGACGTTGGCCCATCGGAGAAGCCCGCCGTCAAGAGGTATGCTCCGACGTCCTTTCATGTTGTTTTTATTTTTATATTTTTTGTCGATCGTGCTTGCTTCGTTATTCGTGCCATGGACCCCATTGACCCGGGATGTGGGACCGTTGACGATGGCTTACATGATTTGTTTGAGGAAAACCACGTGGATTTGGATGCTTTTTGGGCTCAATTTTCGCCACCATCAACACCACCCAACACTCGACACTCATCGCGTTCGTTCAACGCTATTGAGATGACCGGAGAGGATTTTTCGCTGGTTGAAGCGTGGCTGGCCGACGAGGGTGAGGGCGCGAACGCCGGAGACGGCCAGCGCCGGCAGGAGAGCGCCGGCCTGATGACACCAGCCGCCGGGGACGGCCGGGCCGACCAGCACGAGGCCGGCTTGGCCGAGGGACGCGCCATGGAGGCCGCGCGCGCGGGGGCGACCATCCAGGGGACTGGCGGCGCTGCGCAGGCCGCCGCCAACGCCGGGGGAGTCGCGCCTGGCTGGGTCGGCGCCGTCTGCGCTGGACCCAGCCCCGGGGTCGCGCCAGGGGAGTCGCGCGCGACGACCCCGACCGGGGAGCACGCCGACCAGGCCGAGGACGTCGACGCCGGCGTGGAGGAGGCCGGGCCCGGCCGAGTCGGCGTCGTCTGGGGCGGACCCAGACCCGGGGGAGACGTCCCTCGTCCCGGGGGGACCGAGCCGGCCGTGGAGGACGCGGGCGACGCGTCTGGCGAGGCCGACGCCGGCGAGGACGCGCCGGCGCAGAGGAGCGCCGCCCGGGGCGGCGTTGGCATCAGGGAGGACCCCACCCCCTCGGGTGGGGCTGCGCTGCAGGTGGTTGGCGGCCGTGGGAGCCCAGGCGGGTCGGCCCCAGCCGGGCCGGAGCGTGTCTACGTCGGGGGGGCGCCGCCGGCGGCGGCCGACGCTGCAAGAGGGGCCGCCGGCGCCGGACAGGAGGTGTGCCGGCCGCCCAACGCTGTAGAGGGGGAGGCGGCCATCCTGGTGGCCCTGCAAACCCTAGGACCCAATGGGCCGGGCCTAGGTGATGAGATTGCAGCCGGCCGGGAGTCGGGCCGGGCCGACGTGCGCGAGGAGGGCCCAACCGGCCGAACGCCGGACAGGGCCGCTGGGCGACAGGCGCGCGAGGAGGGCCCAGCAACCCGCGAACTGGGCCGGGCCGGTGGGCAGGACGCGCCTGGGCTGAACGCCGGGACGCCCGGGCAAGCCACCAACGCCGGAGACTTGACCGGCCGAGAGCTGGGCCGGGCCGACGGGCCTGGCGCGTGCGCCGAAGGCCGGACGTCGCCGGGACCGCGCGTGGAGGAGCCACCCAGCCAGGAGGCGGGCTGGGTCCTCGGGCTTGACGCACACGCAGGCGAGGGCGTCGCCGGCCACAGGACGAGCCGGCCCGATGACAGTGACCCGGCCGGCCGGCAGCCGGTCGAACGCCCGGGCACCGCCCCGGACTCTGGGCACTCCGGCGACTCGTCGAGCCGTCGTGCAGCACCCGCGGCGAGGGGACTTTCCTCTACTGCGCAAGAGGAAACGCGGACCTCGTCCTTCCCGGCAGGAGAGTCAGCCGTGCGGGGTAACTTTGACTGCTCGGGCGTCGACGTCCCGAGCTTGATCTCCATCGTCAGCTTCAAGAGCCTCAGGAAGCGCTACAGCATCCCGGACTCTGTGTCAATCCTCAGACCGTTGCCCGACGATTTACCGTCCCGCCCTCGAAGGGGGTACGCCGCGGTCCACGAAGCGAGCCTCCGCGGTGGGCTAAGGTTGCCTTTCCAGCCGGTTATCCAGGAGTTGCTAGCTCGCCTGGGGGTGCACGCCTTACAGATGTCTCCGGCCTTCTACCGGGTGGTCGCAGCGTGCCACATGATGCTTTACCGGGCGAAGAAGAGGGCTGTCACTGCCGACGACATCCAGGACCTCATGACGATACGAGGGGTGCCGGGGAAGCCGGGCTTCTACCAAGCGCTACATCGCAAGCGCTTCGTCATCGTCAGCAACGTTAATTCGAAGCACCGATACCCTTGGATATGGGTGTCCGAATCAGCCTTCGGGTCGCGCCCCTCTTCTTCGGTCTTGCGGCTGATTTTCCACCTATGGGCGATATCGAAAGCTCTGAGCTTCACGCGGTGATCAGGGCGCTCCCGGAATCGAGGCGACAAGGACCGCACTTCGAGTCCCCAGACCTAATGGCAAGGACTGGGTGGTTCCCGCCTGGAGACGACGCCCTTCCGAGCTCGGGCCTCGCCGCGGAGGCTACGGAGGACCCCGAATCAGAGGCGGGGGGCTCGTCTGCTCCTCCCCCTGACGTGGGGGGTACCAACCGCACCCAAGCTTCTAGTTAGTGTATATTCCATTGTATTGCACTCTAACCTGTCACTTCTTCGTCTTTTTCAGATACGATGACCCGGCGACACCGACCACGCACGCAGGCACCGAGGGTGGCGCCCGACGCCGAGGCCGTGGTCGCGGCTCAACCACAAGCTGAGGCCCGCCATAGGAGGCTTCCAACGCGGGCGAGGACCGAGGCGAACTCCTCGAACAAGCGACCGTCGTCGACGATCCTTCCCGGCTCGTCCTCCGACCACAAGCGCGCTCATACGTCGGCGACGCCAGATGGCATGGAGTCGATGCTCCTGGCGGAGGCGGCGGAGCTGAGGGACCGATGCTCTCAGGGGATCCTTGAAACCTCACTACGGGATTTCAAGAGTCTCCTGACGGTGAGCGACCTTGAGCATTTCCAGAGCGGGATCGGCGACGCCCGAAAGGTATGACTCGCTTGTTTTCCTCATTTGCGATTTGTTGTGCTTATTTCGATTACATGTACGTTGTTTGTTTCCGCAGATGCTCGCACGCCAAGAACGGAGCGACCGCATTCTCCGGGATCTGTTGCGTCGCATGCAGATCATGGAAAAAGACAAGGAGGATACAGCGGCCGCCCATGCCGCTGCCCTGGCGGGGGCTCGCCCCGTCCAAGAGTTCCATGCGCTTGAGGAAGAGCTAAAGCGAGCTCGCGAGAAGGCGGCGGCCGAGAAGGCGTCTCGGGAGAAGGCTGAGCAGGCGGCCGAGACTTTCTTAGGGGAGACCAAGAAACTCCAGGCGGCCCTCTCGAGCCGAGATGAAGAGCTGAACATCGTCCACGCCCGACTGTCGGCAAGCGAGATCTCCCGGGTCAGGGCCGAGAGGGAGAGGGAAACCCTGCGGGCGGAGGTGCAGACCCTCATCGAGGAGAAGGACGACGCCGTGCGATCGAAGACAGAGCTGGAGGAGGACTGGGACCTCTCGCTAGAGGTGGCCCGTTACGAGGTGGCCATGCGGGTCAAAGACGCGACTGCGGAGGAGAACGCGTCTCGAGGGATCACATTTTCCTTCTTCGACGCCATGTTTCCTCCCTTGGAGGACGAGCTGCCGGAAGACGACCTGCCGCCCGAAGTCCCTGCGGAGGCCGCCCAATCGTTAAACTGTCAATCCGGCGGAGGAGCCGTCGGCGGGTCGGGCGCCCCTCACCTTGAGGACGACGAAGAGCAGGTCGATTATGGCTCGGAGTGATCGAGTTCTCTTTGATTTTTCTTTTTTTTTTTTATTCGCGCACTTGTTTAGCGCTTGCTTTATGCTTTCTTTCGGATTCTCGCTATGATTGCGTCGTACTTTCGTATTTTTCTTATCGGGTTGTTTACGCAATATTGTTTTGCCTTGATTGGAGCTTTCTTTTCATCGTGCGTCTTATTTTCTCGACTTGCTACGTTTAGTGTAATCGATTCGCGCAATTTGAATAGTGCGTGTCTTACGAGCCCGGCTTACTATGCTTAGCGTAACCGGTTGGCACGGCTTACTGCCGCGTTTGGCGGTGAAGTTTCCCACGGACGCAGGCTAGACCAGTTTCATCCGGTGGGTGCGATTTCCGGCCATCCATTTGCGACTCGCTGCCTATCGGCGCGCGCGAGTTGGGTGGCCGTCGCGTTCATCCTCTGGCGAGTACGCTACCTATCGGCGTGCGTCTCGGGACAGGTTTGCAGCTCCCAGTGAGCGTGGTACTCGTTGGTACGCGTGTCATGTTTTGGGTTTTGACTGCCAAGATCGACAATCCGGTGCGCGGACGTGATCCATCGATGACTTGTCGCCTATCGGTGCGCAAGGTGCATCGGCGCGCGAGAGGGTCGCAGCAAAAGACGTGCGAGGCCGGAGGTCCGGTGCGCGGATCCAACTCATCGACGTTTCGCTATCTTTCGGCATACGGCCTCAACCCGTGCGAGAGCGTCGCGCGGGGAGGGTACGAATTCGGAGGTCCGGAGCGCGGATCCGATTTATGGGTGTTTTGTTGCCGTTTGGCGCATGGAAATATCCTCCTTAGCCCCCCGAGTTTCTTGGGTGCTCGTAGAGGAGGCTAGAAACTAAGATACCAAGTGTATTGAAGTGAAATGTAATTTATTAAATTATCGAAATGGTTCAAAAATTACATCCCAGGCCGTTGGCCAAACTTGAAATTGTAAACTGCTTTTGCTAGAATTGAAAATTACATGAAGACAAAAAGCGGAAAAAGGACGAATGAACGTCTACTGGTAATACTGCCGGAGGTGTTCCGCGTTCCATGGGTGTGTGAACACGAGTCCCTCCAGGTTCTCGAGCTCGTACGTGCCGTTGTGGATGGCTCGGCGCACACGGTACGGGCCTTCCCAGGTGGGGCCTAGAACTCCCGCGCCTTGCACCTTGGTGTTTTGGAACACCCTTCGAAGAACGAGGCTTCCGTCGGCGAACTTCCGCAGCTTGATCTTCGAGTTGTAGTACTTCTCGACCTTCCTCTTCTGCGCGGCAAGCCGGGTAAGTGCGTCCGCCCTCCTTTCGTCTATGAGGTCTAGCTCGAGCCTGATCGCGTCATCGTTGGCGGCTTCGTCGTACTCCTCGATGCGCAAGGTTGGCAGCTTGATCTCGACGGGTACCACAGCCTCGACGCCGAACGCGAGAGCGAAAGGGGTTTCGCCGGTCGCGTTTCGGGCGGTGGTGCGGTATGCCCATAAGACCATGGGGAGCTCGTCGGCCCAAGCCCCCTTTCTTGCCTCCAGCTTCTTCTTCAGGTTCTCCTTGATCGTCTTATTCACCGCCTCGACCTGACCGTTGGCTTGGGGATGGCGGGGAGAGGAGAAAGTCTTGCTGACGCCAAGCTGTTCGCACATTTCTCGGAGGCGCGCATTGTCGAATTGCTTTCCGTTGTCGGTTACAATTGACGCAGGGATCCCGAAGCGGCAGATGATGTTTCTCCAAATGAAGCTTGTCGTGTTCGCCTCGGTGATCTTCGCTAGCGGTTCAGCCTCTACCCACTTCGTGAAGTAATCGATAGCCACGATCGCGTGCTTGTACTGCCTCGGGGCCGTAGGTAGCTCGCCGATGAGGTCGATTCCCCACTTCGCGAAAGGGCGCGGTACGATAATCGGACACAAAGGGGCCGGTGCTTGGCGCGGAATGTGGGCGAACCTTTGGCACTTGTCACACTTCTTGGCCCACTCGTGGGAGTCCTTTTTCAAGGTTGGCCAGAAATATCCAAGTCTTAGCAACTTCAATGCCAAAGATTGCCCGGCGGCGTGGTTACCGCACACCCCCTCGTGCACCTCGTGGAGTGCTTTCCTCGTCTCCACCTCGGTCAGGCAACGGAGAAGGGGCATGGAGTAGCCTCTCTTGAACAAACTGTCCTCCCTCATTGTGTACTTCGGGGCTAGGCTTCTCAGCTTTCTAGCTTCTTCTTTGTCCTCGGGGACGACTCCCCGTTTAAGGAATTCCACGAGCGGGGTCATCCATGAGGGAGGCGGAGTCTCGTCAATGACCCCTACGTCGCCTCTCGAGACGTAGGGTCGGGTTAACACTTCGATTGGGACGCTGCCTTCGCCTTCCTCGTCTATCCCAGACGCGAGGCGAGCTAGGGCGTCGGCGTCAACGTTCGCCTCTCGAGGGACCTGGACGATCTCGAACCACGACAGGGCCTCCAAGCTCTTTTGGGCCTTGGACAAGTAGGCGATCATGTGTGGCTCCTTCGCGGCGTAGTCGCCCTTAACCTGATTCACGATCAATTGCGAGTCGCAATGGATGCGCAGGTTTTGGGCGCCCAACTTGTTCGCTAGCTCCAAGCCAACAATCAGAGCCTCGTACTCTGCCTCGTTGTTGGAAGCCTTGAACTCGAACCGCAGGGCGTACCTCAGCTTTTCCCTATCGGGATTTGTGAGCACAACGCCGGCGCCAGCCCCCCGGGCGTTTGACGCGCCATCCACGTGTAAATCCCAAACCGGCCCTATCGGGTCGTTGGTTCTCTTCCTTGACGACTCGCTATGGTCGTCCTCCTTGTCTTCCGCGGTCTTACTCCCTTCGTCGCCCTCATTGGTTGGGGGCGCGCTTGTGAACTCGGCGATGAAGTCGGCGAGGGCCTGACCCTTAATGGCGGTTCTCGGTTGGAACTCGACCCCGTATTCGCCCAGCTCTTGGGACCATATCGCCATTCGAGAGGAGGTCCCTTTTTGAAGGGCCTTCTCGATGGGATGCCCCGAGCGGACCACGATGAGGTGCGCCTGGAAGTAGGGCCGAAGCTTTCTCGCGCTCATGACGAGGGCGAGGGACAGTCTCTCGATCTCGGGGTATCGGGTTTCGGCGTCGAGGAGCGCCTTGCTAACGTAGTAGACTGGCCATTGCACCCTGTCTTCTTCGCGTATGAGGACCGCGCTCACGGCCCTATCGGAAACCGCGAGGTAGAGGTACAGGGTTTCGCCGTTCTTTGGCTTCGCGAGGAACGGGGGGGAGGTGAAATAGGCTTTCATATCGCGGAATGCTTCCTCGCACTCCTCCGTCCACACGAACCCATCGGTCTTCTTCAGTGCCTTGAAGAACGGTTGGCACCTGTCAGTGGCTTTGGAAACAAATCGCGTCAGGGCGGCGATCCTTCCCGTCAAGCTTTGAACTTCTTTGACCTTTTGTGGCGACCTCATCTCTAAGATCGCCTTAATCTTCTCAGGATTGGCCTCGATCCCGCGGCGGCTCACTATGTAGCCCAGAAACTTTCCAGACTCGACCCCGAAAGCGCACTTGTTGGGGTTGAGCTTCATCTTGTAGCGCCGCAGAATTGTGAACATTTCCCTAAGGTCTCGGACGTGGTCGCGGGCTTTGAGGCTTTTGACAAGCATGTCATCCACGTAGACCTCCATAGTTTTGCCAATTTGATTGGCGAACATGCGGTTCACCAACCTTTGATACGTTGCTCCCGCGTTTTTGAGGCCAAAGGGCATGACCTTGTAACAGTAAAGTCCGCGGTTCGTAACAAAGGTGGTTTTAATTTGATCCGGCTCGTGCATGCGGATCTGGTTGTAGCCTGAGTAGGCGTCCATGAAGCTTAGCAGTTCGTGGCCCGCAGTGGCGTCCACGAGCTGCTCGATCCTCGGGAGAGGGAAGCTGTCTTTCGGGCAGGCTTTGTTGAGATCTTTGTAGTCGATACAGATCCGCCACTTCCCGTTTGGCTTCTTGACCATTACCACATTGGACACCCACTTGGGGTGCTCCGCCTCCCTGATGAAGTCGGCGGCGAGAAGTTTGTCAACTTCTTCACCAATGGCTTGGTACCTCTCCCCACTGAACGCCCGTCGCGGTTGAACGCGCTCGGCCACTCTCTTGTCGTCGTTGAGACGATGAACCATGACCTCGGGGTCGATCCCCGGCATGTCGGCGTGTGTCCACGCAAAGACATCTTTGTGTTCTCGGAGGAAAGCGGCGAGCTCGATTCGGGTCTCAGACGGGAGTTGGGCGCCTATCTTGACCACTTGGTCAGGTTTGGCGTCGTCCAACACGACGGGAACGAGGTCGTCCGGTGTCTCCACCTTCCGACGCTCGACTTCGTCCCTTTGGTCTAGCTCTCCGAAGGTGCCTCCTTCCTCTAACTTGCACGGGAATTTGTCTCCGAGTTGGAAGACGGTGCTCACCACCTTCGCTTTCCCTTTTCCATCCACGCCCTGGATGTAGCACATCCTCGCCATGGATTGGTCTCCCAACATCACGGCGATCCCTTTATCGGTCGGGAACTTCATCATCAGGTGGTACGTGGATGTTATGGCCTTCAACCGATTGAGAGTCGGGCGGCCGACGATGATGTTGTAAGCCGGGGGCTGATCCACCACCAGGAACGACATGACGTGGGTAACCTCGAGCCCCCCCGGCGTACCGAAGGTAACCGGGAGGTCGATAGTTCCCTCCGTCATAACCCTCTCCCCGGAGAAGCCGAAGAGCGGGGTTGAGATCGGGGTCGGTCTTACCCCGGATAGCTTCATCCTGTCCAACGCCGATTTGAAGATTATGTCGGCGGAGCTCCCATTGTCGATCAGGATTCTCCGGATGAGGTTGTTGGCGACCGGGGCGGAGACGAGTATCGCGTCGTTGTGTGGATGGAGAACTCGCGTTGCTTCTTGTCCGGTGAAGAACATGGACTCGAAGGGGGCCGGAGGAGGGACCTCGTACGTATGGTTGATGTAGTGCGCTATTTTCCCTTGGGAAACTTCGCGCACGTACTTTTTCCTTTGCGTAGCCGAGTCCCCGAACTCCGGGCCACCCAAGATTGCACCCACGACGTGAAGTTGCGAGCTCTCCGGCTCTTCGTTTGTCGCGCGGTCTGTGACAGTCACCGTCGCCGGACCTTTCTTCCCTTGCCGCGGGCGACCTCCGTGCGCCGCGGCCGTCCCGATAGTTCTCAGGACATACTCTTTCAGCTTCCCATCTTGAATCAGGGCCTCAATCTGACGCTTAAGTTGATAGCATTCGGATGTCAGGTGCCCATGATCTTGATGGTAGTCACAGTACTTGCTTTGATCCCTCTTGGCGGGATCCTTCGTGAGCGGGGTCGGGCTCCCCAACTTGTCACGGTGCAGAGCTAGGATTTGCTCCGGCGGAGTGTTCAGAGGAGTGAATGGCGAGAACCTACGGAAGCTGTCGACATGCGACGACTTCGGCCCGGGGAGGGAACGGCCGTTAGGGGCCTGGCTTCCCTTGTTCCTCCTCTTTCGGGGGTCGGGGCGATCTTCGTCTCGATCGTCGCGGCGGCGACTCCCCTGCCCGCCTGCCTTTCGGCCATCTCGGCCATCGAGATAGTCCTCGACTCCCATGTATGTGCGGGCTCTTGTCATCAGCTCCGCCATGTCACGCGGGACTTGGCCAACAATAGATTTGAGGAAGTCGCTCGTGCGCACTCCCTCGGTGATCGCCGTGATGGCGTCCCTGTCGTCGAACCCTTCGACCTTGTGAGACTCCTCGGTGAAGCGAGCCAGGTATTGTCTCAACGTCTCGTCTCTTCCTTGTCGGATAGAGAGGAGGTGGGTCTTCGGCTTCTTTTGCGCCACGAGGGTGGCGAATCGGGCGAGGAAAGCCTCTCGCAAGGCCCGGAAAGACGAGATGCTTCCCGGCCTCAGGCTTCGGAACCACTCAAACCCCGAGCCTGTGAGGGTCAGGCTGAAGGCTTGGCAGAGGGTGGCGTCCGCCTGCCCCTGCATAGTCATCCACGTCTCATAGTGTTGGACGTGGAAGTGGGGGTCCGTACGTCCATCGTAGGGAGGAATGGACGGTAACTTGAAGTTCCCCACGCATGGTTGCGCGAGGATTTGCGCGGCGAAGGGAGAGTACGATTCCTCGATCCCTCCGTACGGCCTTTGCCTCCCCGACTCCCTCATTTCGATGATTTGATTCTGGAGGCTTTGAATCATCGTGACCATGTCGAGCCCGTTAGCGGGGCCGATCGTCGGGGCCACGGGAGTCACCGGTTGGCGTTCGTTGGACGCTTGGTCCACGACATTGGCCTGTGGTCGGCCGAGAGTTGCGGCGGGGAGCGCGTCCCTTCGAGAGTTTAGCCTTTGGCGGAGATCCTCCCCTCGGGAGTTTCTCTGCGCCGTCAAGCGCTCTCTAAGGTCCGCACTCGGTGCGGGGCGAGGTGAGGTCGCCCTTGGTCGGGCCGTCCGGCGGGCGCTTCGGCTGTCGGCCCCATCATCTACCAGAGTCGCTCTCTCCTCGGCGAGGGGCCGTGTCCGGCCACCTCTTGAAACCGAGGGGGCGAGTCCCCGGGAATGCGACCGTGCCTGCTGCCGCACTATGTGCGACGGTCCGGCCAAAGCGTCGTTGGGCCTCTCGGGCCGCGAAGGGGCGAGGCTAGGCGTTGCCTCGTTGGTCCTCGACTCCCCCACATATTCGGAGTCGGAGTAGTCTTTGGCGGACCTATCCTCAACGTCATAGCCGAGGAGGTCGGCTATGAGCGAACCATCGACGCCGGGGCGGTCAAGGAGCTCCGCAAGCCGCCGGGCCGTGTCCTCTCGGAGCGCGGCCTCGGGGTCAACCATCGGGTCTTGGGGCTGGCTCTCGCTATCGCGAGGTTGCCCTTCAAGACGATGTGCGAGGTGCCGAAGACCGTACCTCGAGCCAGTCGCTCGAGTACCCGCGGAGGTAGTGGGAATGTGACTCATCTCTCGAGAGTCGTGAGAACAAAGGGAGAAAACTGGTAGAGGGAATGCGTCGTCAAGGTCGAGAGATCCCCTCCTTCTAGCGCCAAAATGTTATCGCAGTTTTTCGGACAACGATTTAGGGACCGGAAATGGTTAGACCCAAGGCCGGACCAAGTGGTCTCACTCCGGCTCGAGCGTGTCGGACTTGATATCTCAAGTCGTCCCTTAGCTGTCTGTAATGTCTATCTCGTCCAAGCACCTGAAACACAAGCGAAGAGGTGTGAACTACAAAGGGGAAACAGAGGGGTTGCCTCTGTTTACCTCTCCGACGCTCAACATTAGTAGGATTGAGGTGGTTGATAGAGGGTTTAGTGTTTAGGGGTCGAGAGTTGAGAGAAACGAGCGAGTTATGAGTTCGGCAGCGTTTCAGTACTCAAATTTCGGATTACCTGGGTCGAGGGAGAGACCCTCTTATTTATAGGCGGCCAAGAGGTGTTTGAGGAACCCCTTGGCCGAGGACCGGTCTTGGAAGGCCGGCCTTGGAGCGCCGGCCGAGGAGGGCCGGCCTTGGAGCGCCGGCCGAGGAGGGCCGGCCTTGGAGCGCCGGCCGAGGAGGGCCGGCCTTGGAGCGCCGGCCGAGGAGGGCCGGCCTTGGGGCGCCGGCCGAGGAGGGCCGGTCCTGGAGCGCCGGCCGAGGAGGGCCGGCCTTGGAGCGCCGGCCGAGGAGGGCCGGCCTTGGAGCGCCGGCCGAGGAGGGCCGGCCTTGGAGCGCCGGCCGGGGAGGGCCGGCCTTGGAGCACCGGCCGAGGAGGGCCGGTCTTGGAGCGCCGGCCGAGGAGGGCCGGCCTTGGAGCGCCGGCCACGGCGAGTGCCGGCCCCGGACGAGCGCCGGGCTCAGGACGGCCGCCAGCGTGGCCGTCGTCGATCTACCGGACCGAGACGGACCGGTAACATTGCTCAAACACAAATCCGAGACCTTTAACGTATTTAAGGTCTTTAGGGCTTTAGTGGAAAAGCAAACTGGCAAAGTGATCAAAACCATTCGATCTGATCGAGGTGGTGAGTATATGTCTGGAGAGTTCGATGACTTTCTTAAAGAAAAAGGTATCGCTTCTGTTGTCGGCCCGTTCCGGGTCGACTGCGCCCGCGGGCGCCCGCGGGGTCCCATGGCCGAGGGGCCAAAGACCGGTCCACCTGAGCTCGAACTCCACTCGGCCTCATGAGCTCGACCTCCAGGGCTCGGCCTCCACTCGGCCTCATGAGCTCGACCTCCACTCGGCCTCATTAGCTCGACCTCTGTTATCGGCCCGACCGTGACCGCGACCGATCAAAGGCAAAATAGCGATCAGACGCGTCTCGGCGGCTTGCCCCGGCCATTGACCGGCCCGTGGGCCAGCTCGGCCAATGGCCGGCCCAATAACCTCAGCCAAAGGCCGAGCTTGGCTATCCTCGGCCATCGGCCCAATAGCCTCGGCCAAAGGCCGAGCTCGGCTATCCTCGGCCATCGGCCCGATAGCCTCGGCCAAAGGCCGATCTCGGCTATCCTCGGCCATCGGCCCGATAGCCTCGGCCAAAGGCCGAGCTCGGCTATCCTCGGCCATCGGCCCGATAGCCTCGGTCAAAGGTCGAGCTCGGCTATCCTCGGCCATCGGCCCGATAGCCTCGCCAAAGGCCGAGCTCGGCTATCCTCGGCCATAGGCCGAGCTCGGCTATCCTCGGCCAAAGGCCGAGCTAGCCTATCCTCGGCCATCGGCTCCATAGCCTCGGCTATCCTCGGCCATCGGCCCGATAGCCTCGGCCAAGGGCCGAGCTCGGCTATCCTCGGCCATCGGCCCGATAGCCTCGGCCAAAGGCCGTGCTCGGCTATCCTCGGCCATCGGCCCAATTGCCTCGGCTATCCTCGGCCTAGGGGTTGCTCATAACACCTCTTTGGTCGCCTATAAATACCGGGGTTCCTCCCCTAGTCCAGGGAATCCGAATTTGAGTACTGAAACGTGTCGAAGTCGTATCTTGCTCGTTTCTCTCAAGTCTCGGCCTCTAAACACCTAAACCCTCTTTATCCACCTCAATCCTACTAATGTTGAGCGTCGGAGAGGTAAATAGAGGCAACCCCTCTATTTCCCCTTTGTAGTTCATCGTTGGCTTCTCTTGCAGGACGAACGATGAACGAGGCAAGCATTCATAATAGCTAAGGGACGACTTGGGATACTAAGTCCGACACGCTTGAGCTGAAGTGAGACCACTTGGTTTGGCCTTGGGTCTAACCACTTTGGGCTCCTAAATAGTTGTCCGAAAAGCAGCGACAACATTTTGGCACTAGAAGGAGGGGACCTCCCGACCTTGGCGACGCTCTCCCTTCCATTCCTCTTCCCTACTACTTCTACGACTCTCGAGAGATGAGTCGTGTCCCCGCCACCTCCGTGGGCGCCCGAGCGACTACCTCGAGGCACGACCTCCGGAGCTCTGCGCACCATCTAGGAGGGCAACCTCGTGATAATGAGAGCCAGCCCCGAGACTCGGCGAATGACCCCGAGGCCGCAGTCCGAGAGGACACGGCTCGAAGGCTCGCCGAGCTCCTAGACCGCCCCAGCATCACCGGCGCGCTCATCTTCGACCTCCTCGATTCCAACAACGACGTCAACCATGACGAGAAAGACCCCGATTACGTGGCGAAGTCGAGAACCAATGAGACAAATCCCGACCATGCTATTCACGAAAGTTAACGCGCACGTACGCCTTCGAGGAGACTCCCTCAGGCGACCGCGTCAAGGCATCCACCGTCGAACGAACAAACACATGCGCTCTCAAGGGGACACCCTCGAGAGACCGCATCGAGACGTCAAAGATCGCGCAACGTTCGAGGATGCTCAATCTCAAGGTCCATGAAGGGATGCTCCAAGCTCACCATTCGCGTCCAAGGCCTCCGATTGGGCGACGCCACCGAAGGTCATGGCGCCCATCGAGGACATCACTTGAACTACGTATCCTTGCCGAGGGTGATAGGGACGGCCAACGGAGACTTGAGAGACCATCTCGATTCCCGAAGGGAATCCCGTGGATGCGACTTGAGAGAGAAACTCAACGCCCGACGCGAGACAGTGAGAGAGGCTGCCTTGGGACACCAACCACCCAACGTGTCTGACCGTGCATCCAACAAAAAGCGCGATGCCACACTCACGGCACCGGCCGCCAGTCTCGGCTCGCGAAAGAAGAGGCGTAGAAATGGTCAGGTCCCTAATGACCACCCTTCTCCAGCCTCGAAGCAGTCCTTCGTCCCTCTTAACGCGACACCCGACAGGATCCTGAGCTTACACAGAGAGAAGCTGGGATCCCCACCTCCGATGAAGAAGGACCCCGCAACGCGAGACAAGAACAAACGGTGCGAGTATCACCGTGATCACGAGCACACGACAATTGAATGCGACAAACTTAGGAAGCGAATTGATTCCCTAATTCGAGGTGGGGACTTCAAGGAATTTGTCGCATACGTTAGCAAGCCATGATTGTCGCAGCTTCGACCCTTAAACTCACGCCCGAACTCGCTCGACTTTGTAATCGCTTCATTTCAATTATGCAATTTTCTTTTTCCAAAGAAGACCAAGCGCCATGACAACCTGTAACGACCCCCTTTTTGCAATAAAGAGCTATCCTATACGTGGCAACACACACTATTGTATACCTCCAACATGAGAGTGTCTTGGTCTTCGTCTCACAAACGCAAGAAACTCGGGGGGCTAACAGGGATCAATGCCCAATCAACTAAACAACTCAAAAAGAAAAAAACCAAATAAAAATAGAAGCCTAACAAAGTCTCAAGGGGACGATGGTTAGGCCGGAGGTCCCAGAGAGACGCGGTCTACACACTTCTCCTTGAGTTGAGTTCACTCCTCGAGTCGAGTACCGAGTCCACGAGTCGACAAGCCACTCCTCGTGCCGACTCTACATTACTCCTCGAGTTGAGTTCACTCCTCGAGTTGAGTTTCGAGTCCACGAGTCGACAAGCCACTCCTCGTGCCGACTCTACATTACTCCTCGAGTTGAGTTCACTCCTCGAGTTGAGTTTCGAGTCCACGAGTCGACAAGCTACTCCTCGTGCCGACTCTACGTTTCTCCTTGAGTTGAGTTCACTCCTGGAGTCGAGTACCTAGTCCACGAGTCGACAAGCTACTCCTCGTGCCGACTCTACATTTCTCCTCGAGTTGAGTTCACTCCTCGAGTCGAGTACCGAGTCCACGAGTCGACAAGCTACTCCTCGTGCCGACTCTACATGTCACCTCGAGTTGAGTCCAATCCTCGAGTCAAGTACCGAATCCACGAGTCGAGTAGCTACTCCTCGTGTCGACTCTACATGTCTCCTCCGATCGAGTTCACTCCTCGAGTCGAGTACCGAGTAAGAATGGGCCACCTGAGTACCCAAACGCGAAACGCGCACCAGGGCGCCGCACTCACAAAGGCACAAGGGTTGACCCAAGAGACCCAACCCGGAAATGTGACCAGCGCACTAAGGTGCCACACTCGCCGGGGGATCAAGTCTGCACCTAACCTTGCCTGTCACGTGACGCACGCGCCCAATGGTGCGATCTTCATAAGATGGTATGGCCACACAAATGTGGGACCGCGCTCGCCGCCCAGCTCGTGAGTCGAAAGGCAGCGAGTTACAAATGGGTTTCAAAGGCTTGCGTCCGCCGGGCGTATCTGGTCTAGCTAGCCTCCACGGGAAACATAGCCACACAAAAGTGGGACCGCGCTCGCCACCCAGCTCGTGAGCCGAAAGGCAGCGAGTCACAAATGGGTTTCAAAGGCTTGCATCCGCCGGACGTACCTGGTCTAGCCAGCGTCCACGGGAAACCTGGCCACACACAAACGTGGCACCGCGCTCGCCGCCCAGCTCGTGAGACGAAAGGCAGCGAGTCACAAATGGGTTTCAAAGGCTTGCGTCTGCCGGACGTATCTGGTCTAGCCAGCGTAAACGGGAAACCTGGCCACACACAAACGTGGCACCGCGCTCGCCGCCCAGCTCGTGAGCCAAAAGGCAGCGAGTCACAAATGGGTTTCAAAGGCTTGCGTCCGTCGGACGAATCTGGTCTAGCCAGCGTCCATAGGAAACCTGGCCACACAAGTGTGGCATCGCGCTCGCCGCCCAGCTCGTGAGCCGAAAGGCAGCGAGTCACAAATGGGTTTCAAAGGCTTGCGTCCGCCGGACGTATCTTGTCTAGCCAGCGTCCACGGGAAACCTGGCCACACAAATGTGGCATTGCCCTCGCCGCCCAGCTCGTGAGCCGAAAGGCAGCGAGTCACAAATAGGTTTCAAAGGCTTGCGTCCGCCGGACGTATCTGGTCTAGCCAGCGTCCACGGGAAACCTGGCCACACAAATGTGGCACCGCGCTCGCCGCCCAGCTCGTGAGCCGAATGGCAGCGAGTCACAAATGGGTTTCAAAGGCTTTCATCCGCCAGACGTATCTGGTCTAGCCAGCGTCCACGGGAAACCTGGCCACACAAATGTGGCATCGCGCTCGCCGCCCAGCTCGTGAGCCGAAAGGCAGTGAGTCACAAATTGGTTTCAAAGGCTTGCGTCCGCCGGACGTACCTGGTCTAGCCAGCGTCCACGGGAAACCTGGCCACACAAATGTGGCACCGCGCTCGCCGCCCAGCTCGTGAGCCGAAATGCAGTGAGTCACAAATGGGTTTCAAAGGCTTGCGTTCGCCGGACGTATCTGGTCTAGCCAGCGTCCACGGGAAACCCGGTCACACGAACGTGACACCGGGGCCCCCCGAGGCCCGAGTCGCGCAAATCGATTACGCGTTCACTGGTAAGTCGAGAAAATAAGACGCGCACCGACAAAACCGTGCGAATTGACTACGATAGTATGTCGAGAACATAAGACGCGCATAAAGCCGTCCCTTGCGACGAACAAAGGCCGTCCCTCATGATGCACAAAAGCCATCCCTCGCGACGCACAAAGGCCGTCCCTCGTGACACGTGAAAGCCATCCCTCTCGACACACAAAGGCCGTCCCTCGCGACGCACAGAGGCTTTCCCTCGCGATGCATTAAAAGCCCTTTTGCGGCACGCTCGCAAACCCGAGAGCGTTCGTCCCGCGTCCGCACGCTGGCGTAAGCATTGAGTTTCCACTCGACCTACGCTCGACCGCAAACTCGGGGGGCTAATGTTGTCGGCCCGTTCCGGGTCGACAGCGCCCGCAGGCGCCCGCGGGGTCGCATGGCCTAGAGGCCAAAGACCGGTCTACCAGGGCTCGACCTCCACTCGGCCTCATGAGCTCGAACTCCAGGGCCTGGCCTCCACTCGGCCTCATGATCTCGATTTCCACTCGGCCTCATGAGCTCGACCTCCACTCGGCCTCATGAGCTCGACCTCTGTTATCGGCCCGACCCCGACCGCGACCGATCAAAGGCAAAACAGCGATCAGACGCGTCACGGCGGCTTGCCACTGCCATTGACCGGCCCGTGGGCCAGCTCGGCCAATGGCCGGCCCAATAGCCTCGGCTATCCTCGGCCATCGGCCAGATAGCCTCGGCCAAAGGCCGAGCTTGGGTATCCTCAACCATCGGCTCGATAGCCTCGGCCAAAGGCCGAGCTCGGCTATCCTCGGCCATCGGCCCGATAGCCTCAGCCAAAGGCCGAGCTCGGCTATCCTCGGCCATCGGCCCGATAGCCTCGGCCAAAGGCCGAGCTCGGCTATCCTTGGCCTAGGGGTTGCTCATAACACCCCTTTGGTCGCCTATAAATACCGGGGTCCCTCCCCTAGTCCAGGAAATCCGAATTTGAGTACTGAAACGCTGCCGAACTCGTACCTCGCTCGTTTCTCTCAAGTCTCGGCCTCTAAACACCGAAACCCTCTTTATCCACCTTAATCCTACTAATGTTGAGCGTCGGAGAGGTAAATAGAGGCAACCCCTCTATTTCCCCTTTGTAGTTCATCGTTGGCGTCTCTGGCAGGACGAATGACGAACGAGGCAAGCATTCATAACAGCTAAGGGACGACTTGGGATACCGAGTCCGACACGCTTGAGCCGAAGTGAGACCACTTGGTTTGGCCTTGGGTCAAATTACTTTGGGATCCTAAATAGTTGTCCGAAAAGCAGCGACAATAGCTTCTCAGCTTACCGCACCTAGCACACCTCAACAAAACGGAGTGTCAGAGAGAAGAAACCGAACTCTTAAGGAGATGGTTAGAGTAATGATGAGTTACTCATCACTCCCTCATTCCTTTTGGGGATATGCCCTCGAAAGAGCCGCTTATATTCTGAGCCAGGTTCCGTCCAAGACAGTTCCTGGTACTCCTTATGAACGGTGGACTTGCCGTAAAGTGAATTTGGGGTTGCCCCGCACACGTGCTAAGGCAAAAGACTAGCAAGTTGGCTAGTAGGTCAAAATTGTGTCTGTTCGTTGGATATCCAAAGGAAACCAAGGGTTTTACTTTCTATAGTCCCGAGGATGATAAGACTTTTGTTAGCACGAATGCTCGTTTCCTTGAGGAGGACTTCATGAAGGATGCAAAACCTAGAAGCATAATTGTGCTTGAAGAAAAGTTGGGTGAGGAAGTTTCTACCTCATCTGTAAGAACTGTTCTTACCCCAACTGAAACACAACCTAACTCATCAGAATCTCGTCAAGTAGTACTTCGATGTAGTGGGAGGGCTAATCAAAATGCTGACATGTACATGTCCTATGGAGACTCTCTCGTAGCCGTCTCTGACATGGATGATCCTGTTTCCTATAGCCAAGCGATGGCTTGTTCTGAATCAAACCTTTGGCTTGAAGCCATGAAAGTTGAGATGCACTCGATGTATGTCAACAAAGTCTGGAAACTTGTAGACCTTCCTGAAGGGATTAAAACCCGTAGGGTGTAAGTGGATATACAAGAAGAAAAAGGAGTCTTGATGGGAACGTCGAGACGTTCAAAGCACGACTTGTGGCGAATGGTTATACCCAACAAGAAGGGATTGACTATGAAGAAACCTTCTCGCCGGTCGCGATGCTTAAATCCATCCGCATACTCCTATCCATAGCTGTAGCTCTCGACTATGAGATCTGGAAAATGGATGTCAAGACAGCCTTCCTGAATGGCAGTCTTGATGAGCGCATTTACATTGCTCAACCAGACGGTTTCGTGGAAGAAGGTCAAGAGACAAAGGTTTGTGAGTTACTTAAGTCCATTTATGGACTCAAACAAGTATCTAGGTCATGGAATATTAGATTCAATGAAACTGTGAAGAGCTTCGGCTTTGAACAGTCAATAGATGACCTTGTGTTTACAAGTTAATACACGAAGGCAAAGTTGTGTTTCTGGTACTATATGTCGATGATATATTACTCATTGGTAATGAGGTGGTTAAGTTATCTGAGGTTAAGGTCTGGCTGGCAAAGCAATTCGATATGAAGGATCTAGGAGAAGCCGCGTACATTCTGGGGATCCAAATCTTTCGAGATAGGGAAAACCGGACAATGTCACTCTCTCAAGCATCTTATATTGATAAGGTAATGGATCGCTTCTCGATACAAGACTCCAAGAAAGGCGAAACACCCTTTAGGCATGGAGTCTCACTCTCTAAGGACTAGTCTCCCAAGACTGCACAAGAGATTGAAGACATGAGGAAAATTCCTTATGCCTCTGCCGTAGAAAGCCTCATGTATGCTATGCTTTGCACTAGACCTGATATATGATTCTCCGTAGGCGTAGTTAGCCGTTTCCAATCCAACCCTAGACCCGAGCATTGGATTGTTGTTAAGCATGTTCTTAAGTATCTTCGAAGAACTAGGAACTTGATGCTTACATACTCAGGTACTGACCTGACTATGACGGGATACACCGACTCCGATTTTCAAGCGGATAAGGATTCCAGGAAATCCACTTCGGGATCTGTGTTCATTCTTAATGGTGGAGCTGTTGTGTGGAGAAGTATTAAGCAATCTTGCATTGCTGACTCCACAATGGAAGCGGAATATGTGGCAGCTTGTGAAGAATCCAAAGAGGCTGTATGGCTTAAAAAATTCCTTAAGTATTTGGAAGTTGTTCCAAACATCGACGAGCCTGTTGTCGCCGTTTTTCGGACAACGATTTAGTAGCCACAGGCGGTTAGACCCAAGGCCGGACCAAGTGGCCTCGCCTGGGCTCGAGCGTGTCGGACCTAGTTGCCCAGATCTTCCCTTGGCTGTCGATGGTGTCTGAGCTCACCGGGGTACCTGGAAAGGATGAGAGAACCGTGAGCTAAGAAGGGAAAACAGAGGGGGTGCCCCTGTTTACCTCTCCGACGCTCAACATTAGTGGGATTGAGGTGGAGAACAGAGGGTTTAAGTGTTTAGGGGCCGAGGCTTGAGAGAAACGAGCGAGAGGTGAGTTCGGCAGCGTTTCAATCCTCAAGAATGGATTACCTGGAGAAGGTGAGGGGCGCATGTATTTATAGGCGACCAAGGGGCCATTGCTGGGCCCCTTGGCAGAGGATAACAAGGGCTCGGCGTCATTCGCATGTCCCTTGGCAGAGGATAACATAGACTTGGCAGGGGATAGCATAGGAGGGCGTCATTGCCATGTCCCTTGGCAGAGGATAACATAGACTTGGCAGAGGATAGCATAGGATAGCATCATTGGTGGGCCCCTTGGCCGAGGTCGGGCTCGTGAGGCCGAGGTCGGGCTCGTGAGGCCGAGGTCGAGCTCGTGAGGCCGAGGTCGAGCTCGTGAGACCGAGGTCGAGCTCGTGAGGCCGAGGTCGAGCTCGTGAGGCCGAGGTCGAGCTCGCAAGGCCGAGGTCGAGCTCGCGAGGCCGAGGTCGAGCTCGGGAGGCCGAGGTCGAGCTCGTGAGGCCGAGGTCGAGCTCGGTCTTGGGCCGAGGATATTGGGCCGGCCCTTGGCCAAGCCGGCCCATGGGCCGATCAATGGTTGGGGCAAGTTTGATCGATGTTTTTCCTTTGATTTACCACGACTGGGGGTCGGGCCGATAACATTAGCCCCCCGAGTTTATCGTCGAGTGAAGCTTGTGCGGTAAACTCAAGATTCCCGTAATCGTCGGCGCACCGAAGCGACCCATCGCGAAAAGGTTCGACTCGAACCTCTTTTACTATTTATTTTCTCTTTCTCTGGTTTCTTTTCGTCTTTGCCTCGCTACATGTGCCAATGGTCCCCACGAACCACCTGTCGGGGCGTGGGTCTGTTAGGTGCAATTCTCATCCCATGTGGATACCCAAAACGCAGCGCTCCCATCACCGCCTTCGGGCAACAGGTCGGTCGAGATGGCTGGAGGCGATCTTCGTTCAGTCGATGCGTGGCTGGCCGACGCGGAGGAGGGTACGCGCGCTGGAGACGTCGCTAGAGGGGACCCCGACGTTGTCGGGGATGCGCGCGGCATGGGGGAAGGTGCGCCCACCGAGGTGAGACCGCGCGAAGGCGGGCCGACCCCCGTAGGCCTTGTCTGTGATGGAAGCGTTGCCGGGAGGGGCCTAAGCCGTGCTGGTGGAGCACCCACCCAGGGAGAGTCGCGCCGGCCCTGGGTGGCGATGTCGGGACTGACCGGCAAGCGGGCGGCGGTGAGGGAGGCCCGGGTACTCTGGGCCCGGCTTCTCCCGAGGAGGGATGCGCCGGCGGAGGTCGATCGGAGGCGAAGGGCGTCGATGGAGGGCCGCCGGAGGCGGGCGACGTCGTTGGCGGCAACGTCGGTGCCAGAGACGAGGAGCGCCGGCCGGACAACGTCGGCCAGGGGGCGGCGGCCAAGGCTCCGGTTTCCCTAGCCCTAGGGGTCGGCGGCGTCCCACCTGGCGAGTCGGGCCATGTCGCCGGGCCAGGCGCAAGCGCCAATGGGCCGGGCGAGAGCCCAAGGAGCCCGGGTGACCTGGGCGCGCGAGGGGACTCTCTGGTCAGGCCGGGCGCCGACGGTGGGCCCGCTGCCGGGCCGGACAAGGGGGAGACAGGGCCGGTTGGCTCGGGCGGCCGCCGTGAGGGGTCCGCAATCCGTGGTGACCTGGACTGCTCGGGTGTAGATGTCCCGAGCTCGCTCTCGATCGTTAGTTTCACGAGCTTGAGGAAGCGTTACGGCATCCCGGATTCGGTGTCGATCCTGAGGCCGTTGCCCGACGATCGCCCGACTCGCCCTCTGAGGGGACACGCGGCCATTCACGAGGCAAGTCTTCGCGAGGGGCTACGGTTACCCTTTCAACCGGTGATCCAAGAGCTATTGATTCGGTTGGGGGTGCACGGGCGGTCGCCGCGTGCCATATGATGCTCTACCGAGCAAAGAAACGGGCAGTCACCGCAGACGATATCCAGGATCTCGTGGTCGTTCGCGGGGTCCCGGGGAAACCGGGCTTCTAATGTGTGTGCCGTCGTAAACGCATCTCCATGATTACCAAGGTTACCTCGAAGCATCGGTACCCTTGGGTGTGGGTTTCCGAGTCGGCCTTCGGGTCTGCGCCCTTGACGTTTGGGCCCGCGGTCGACTTTCCCTCCGTCGGGGACGCAGAAGATTCCGAACTTGTATCCGTGATCAAAGCGATCTCGGATTCGAGGCGGCAGGGGTCACTGTTCGAGTCCCCGGACCTGATGGCGAGGACCGGGTGGTTCGTGCCTTGTGCCAACGTCTCTCCGTGTCTTGGTCTCGGCGTGGAGGTTACGGAGGAACCTGTATCAGAGGCGGGGTGTTCGTCTGCCCCTCCCCCCGACGCGGGTGGTACTAGCCGTTCACATGCTCTCGCGTTATCGCGCTTTTCGTTGTATTACGCTTATCGTGTGTGTTCTAACTCACTGTCGTCTCTCTCTCATTCAGATACCATGCCCAGACGACATCGGCTGCACACACACGTGCCGAAAGTGGCACTTATCGCTGAAGCTACGACCGCGGCTTGCCTCCGAGCCGAGGTTCGCCACCGCGGGTGGGGAATGAGGCGGTCTCTTCTAACAAGCGATCGTCGTCGTCGACTTCTTTCGGGCCACCCTCTGGCCACAAGCGCGCCCACACATCGACGGTGCCGGATAGCATGGATTTGATGCTCCTGGCGGAAGCGGCGGAGCTGAGGGATCAGTGCTCCCGAGGGATTCTTGGGACCTCTCTGCAGGTCTACAAAGATTTGCTGACGACAAGCGATCTGGAGCATTTCCAAAACGGGATCGGTGATGCCCAAAAGGTACGATACGCCTGCTTATCTCATGCGTAACCATTATGCTTATTCCGATTATACGTATATCACTTGTCTCTGCAGCTGCTCGCACGTCAAGAGCGAAGCGGTCGCATTCTCCTGGACCTGCTGCGGTGCATGCAGATTATGGAGAAGGACAAGGAGAGCACGGCGGCCACCCATGTTGACGCTCTAGCGGGAGCCCACACCGCTCGAGAATTTCAAGCACTCGAGGGGGAGCTGAACCGAGCTCGCGAGGAGTTGGCGACCGAGAAATTGCTTCGCACGGCCGGGCAGGCGTCTCGGGAGAAGGCGGAGCAGGCGGCTGACACCTTCTTAGGGGAGACGAAGAAGCTCCAGGCGGCGCTCTCGAGCCGGGACGAGGAGCTGAACATTTTCCACGCTCGGTTGTCGGTGAGTGAGATCTCCCGTGTCAAGGCCGAGAGGGAGAGGGATACTTTGCGGGCGGAGGTGTAGATCCTTGCCGAGGAGAAAGACGACACCGTGCAGTCCAAGACGGACTTGGAGGATGATTGGGACCTCGCGATGGAGGCGGCCCGTTATGAGGCAGCCAAACGGGTCCGAGATGCGACCGTGAAGGAGAACGTGTCTTGTGGGACCACGTTTTCCTTCTTGGACATCATGTTTCCTTCTCTGGATGACGAGCCGCCTGAGGACGACCTGCGCCCCCAAGCCCCCGCGGGAGCCGCCCAGTCGACGAACCGTCAACTCGACGGAGAAGCCATCGGCGGGTTTGGCGTCCCCTGCCCCGAGGAAGATGAAGAGTAGATCGACTTCGGCTCGGAGTAGTCGCGTTTTCTTCGGTTTTTCGCGCACTTGTTTAGCGCTTGCGTCATGTTTTCTTCCGGAATTTTGTTATGTCTTTCTTTCGTTAGGAGTTTTCCGTGTTCTCATACTTTTCTTTTTGGGTTGCTCGTACAACATTGTTTGCCTTAGTTAAAGCTTTTTCGTCTGTTATGCGTCTTATTTTCTCGACTTGCTATGCTTAGTGTATTCGATTCGCGCGTTGTGATTTGTGCGTGTCTCATGAGCCTGGCTTGCCTTACCTAGCGTAACCGGTTTGCACGGCTTACTGCCGCGCTTGGCGGCGAAGTTTCCCGCGGACGCTGGCTAGATCAGATTCGCCCGGCGGGTGCGACCTTCGGCCATCCATTCGTGACTCGTCGCCTGTCGGCGTGTGCGAGCTGGGTGGCCGTCGCACTCGTCTTCCGGTGAGTACGCTACCTATCGGCGTGCGTATCAGGACGAGCTTGCAGTTCCCAGTGAGCGTGGTGCTTGTCGGTACGCGCGTCACGTTTTGGGTTTTGACTGCCGAGATCGACGGTCCGGTGCGCGAACGCGATCTGTTAATCTTTAGCTACCTTTCAGTGCGTAAAATGTGTCATTGTGCGAGACCAATTAGACGAGGTGACTAGCTCGACTAGATGACGTGACGAGTTCGACTGGGCGAAGTGATGAGCTCGACTAGACGAAGTGACGAACTCGACCAGGCGAAGTGACGAGCTCGACTAGGCGAAGTGACGAGCTCGACTAGGCGAAGTGACGAACTCAACTAGGCGAAGTGACGAGCTCGACTAGGCGAAGTGACGAACTCAATTAGGCGAAGTGACGAGCTCGACTAGGCGAAGTGACGAGCTCGACTAGGTGAAGTCAAAGTCCCAACAATCCGTTAGCCCCCCGAGTTTCTCGGGTACTCGCAGAGAAGACGAGAAATTGTTACAAAATAAGGTAAAGGTTTTGAAGCGAAATGTAATTCGATTACAATGTCGAAGTAGTAAAAAAAATTACATTCCCAGGCCGTTTGGCCATACTTGAGAAAAAACTTCATTTCAAAAATTGAAAATGGAATGACATAACAAAACATAGAGTAAGCGGGAACGGGCATCTATTGGTAGTACCGCCGAAGGTGTTCCGCGTTCCAAGGGTGCGTGAATACGAGTCCTTCTAGGTTCTCGAGCTCATATGTGCCGTTTTGGATGGCTCGGCGCACGTGGTACGGACCTTACCAAGTGGGGCCCAAGACTCCCGCCCCTTGCACTTTGGTGTTTTGGAACACCCTCCTGAGGACGAGGCTTCCGTCGGCGAACTGCCGCAGCTTGACCTTGCAGTCGTAGTATTTTTCAACCTTCCTCTTTTGTGTAGTGAGGCGGGTGAGCGCGACCACCCTCCTCTCATCCATGAGGTCTAGCTCGAGCCTGATCGCGTTGTTGTTGGCGGCTTCTTCGTATTCCTCGATGCGCAGGGTCGGCAGCTTGGTCTTGACGGGTACCACGGCCTCGACGCCGAACGCGAGAGCGAAAGGAGTTTCATCGGTCGCGTTTCGCGCGGTGGTTCGGTACGCCCATAGGACCATGGGGAGTTCGTCGGCCCAAGCCCCCTTTTTCTCCTCCAGCCTCTTCTTCAGATTCTCCTTGATCGTTTTGTTGACCGCCTCTACCTGACCGTTGGCTTGAGGATGGCGGGGGGAAGAGAAAGTCTTGCTAATGCCCCACTGCCCGCACACCTCTCGGAGGCGTGCGTTGTCAAATTGCTTCCCGCTATCGGTCACAATCGACGCGGGGATCCCGAAGCGGCAGACAATGTTCTTCCAGATGAAGTTCGTTGTGTCTGTCTTGGTGATCTTTGCCAACGGTTCGGCCTCTACCCACTTCATGAAATAGTCGATCGCCACGATCGCATGCTTGTATTGCCTCGGAACCGTAGGTAGCTCGCCGATGAGATCGATTCCCCACTTCGCGAAGGGTCGCGGCACGATGATCAGGCATAGCGGGGCAGCGGCTTGGTGCGGGATGTGAGCGAACCTTTGGCATTTGTCGCATTTCTTGGCCCACTCATGGGAGTCCTTTTTCAATGTTGGCCAAAAATATCCGAGTCTCAGTAGCTTTAATGCCAAATATTGCCCGGCGGCGTGGTTCCCGCACACCCCTTCGTGCACCTCGCGGAGCACTTCCTTCGCCTCGACCTCGGTCAGGCAGCGAAGGAGGGGCATAGAGTAGCCTCTCTTGAACAAGTTGTCCTCCCTCATCGTGTACTTTGGCGCCAAGCTTCTCAGCTTCTTGGCCTCTTCTTTGTCTTCGGGGACGACTCCTCGCTTAAGGAATTCCACGAGCGGTGTCATCCATGAGGGAGGCGGAGTCTCGTCAACTACCCCCACGTCGCCTCTCGAGACGTAGGGTCGGGTCAACACCTCAATCGGGACGCTGCCTTCGCTCTCCTCGTCTATCCCGGACGCGAGGCGAGCCAGGGCGTCAGCGTCGATGTTTGCCTCTGGAGGAACTTGGACGATCTCGAACCATGACAGGGCCTCTAGGTTCTTTTGGGTCTTGGACAAGTATGCGACCATGTTCGGCTCTTTAGCGGCGTAGTCGCCGTTAACCTGGTTCACGATCAACTGCGAGTCGCAGTGGATGCGCAGGTTTCGGACGCCTAGTTTGTTCGCCAGCTCCAAGCCAACGATCAGAGCCTCGTACTCCGCCTCGTTGTTGGAAGCCTTGAACTCGAACCGCATGGCATATCTCAGCTTTTCCCTATCGGGATTTGTGAGTACAACGCCGGCGCCAGCCCCCCGGGCGTTTGACGCGCCATCTACATGTAAGTCCCAGACCGGCCCTGTCGGGCTGTTGGTCCTCCTCTTTGACGACTAGCCATCGTCGTCCTCCTTGTCTTCCGCGCCCTTACCATTCCCGTCGCCCTCCTCGGTCGGGGGCGCCCTTGTGAATTCGGCGATGAAGTCGGCGAGGGCCTGGCCCTTGATGACGGTTCTCGGTTGGAACTCGACCCTGTACTCGCCCAAATCTTGGGACCATATTGCCATTCGAGAGGAGGTCCCTTTTTGAAGGGCCTTCTCGATGGGATGTCCCGTGCAGACTACAATGGTGTGCGCTTGGAAGTAGGGTCGGAGCTTTCTCGCGCTCATGAAATGGGCGAGGGATAATCTCTCGATTTCCTGGTATCGAGTCTCGGCGTCGAGGAGCGCCTTGCTAACATAGTAGACCGGCCATTGCACCTTGTCTTCTTCGCGTATGAGAACCGCGCTCACGGCCTTGTCGGAAACCGCGAGGTAGATGTACAAGGTTTCGCCATTCTTTGGCTTTGCAAGGAATGGGGGGGAGGCGAAGTAGGCTTTCATCTCGCGGAATGCTTCCTCGCACTTCTCTGTCCACACGAACCCGTCGGTCTTCTTCAGTGCCTTGAAAAATGGTTGGCATTTGTCGGTGGCCTTGGACACGAATCGCGTCAGGGCGGCGATCCTTCCTGTCAGACTCTGAACTTCTTTCACTTTCTGCGGCGACCTCATTTCTAAGACCGCCCTAATCTTCTCAGGGTTAGCCTCGATCCCGTGGCGGCAAACCATGTAGCCCAATAATTTTTGGACTCGACCCCAAAAGCGCACTTGTTGGGGTTGAGCTTCATCTTGTAGCGTCGCAGGATCGCAAACATCTCTCTCAGGTCTCGAACGTGGTCGTGGGTCTTGAGGCTTTTGACGAGCATATCGTCCACGTAGACTTCCATGGTTTTGCCGATTTGATTGGAGAACATTCGGTTTACCAACCTTTGATACGTCGCTCCCGCGTTTTTGAGGCGAAAGGGCATGACCTTGTAGCAGTAGAGTCCGCGGTTCGTAACAAAGGTGGTCTTGATCTGGTACGGCTCGTGCATGCGGATCTGGTTGTAGCCTGAGTAGGCGTCCATGAAGCTCAACAACTCGTGGCCCGCCGTAGCGTCCACAAGCTACTCGATCCTCGGGAGGGGGAAGCTATCTTTCGGGCAAGCCTTGTTGAGATCTTTATAGTCGATACAGATCCGCCATTTCTCGTTTGGCTTCTTGACCATCACCACGTTGGACACCCACTTAGGGTGTTCCGCCTCCTTGATGAAGTCGACGACGAGAAGTTTGTCGACCTCTACACCGATGGCTTGGTATCTCTCCCCGCTGAACGTCCGTCGCGGTTGAACGCGTTCGGCTACTCTCTTGTCGTCGTTGAGACGGTGAACCATTATCTCGGGGTCGATCCCCGGCATGTTGGCGTGTGTCCACGCGAAGACGTCCTTGTGCTTGCGGAGGAAGGTGGCGAGCTGGTTTCGGACTTCGGATGGGAGCCGGGTGTTGTCAATGGTGCCCACAAGAAGAGTTGTAGTCTTTATTTTGTACATTTGATGTAATAAAGTCTCATGACGACTCTTGCTTGTAATTGCCTATTCATTAATAAAGTTGAAACGTTCATTCATTCTTTTTTTGTTTGAAGCTTTATGATAAAACCTTAGTCTTTTAGTCCATAAACAAACTTAACAACTTACGAAGAGACAAATGTAGATTTGCATGAACAAACTCTTCGTAGTTTGCTTAAAACGATATATTCGCAATCTAAGGGTCAAATGACTATTGACCTCAGTACGATTGTTAGAAGAATCTATGATGTCTGGTTATGAGGCATTGAGAGTTGGAGACTCTATAGTTCTTCTAGGTATCTTCCGAAGGTACTGAATTGACCAGTGCACTTCTAGAGACAAGATAAGAACAAACCATTTAACCTCTTATGTCTCGAAGTCACTATGTATGAATTGCATCATGCTTACCTTAATCCTGAAATGAGACATGCCATTTCACACCTTAGTATTCTCATTTGAGAAAGTCAGAGTTCGGACTCACTATGTCATTCCGAACAGGGCCTATTGGTGAAATACTAAGTTGTGAGAATGTCATGAGTAACTTTGTGAAGTTCTCATAGATATGGAATTCATGTACAAGATTGCTGAAATGCAATGTATGTCACCTCATGCTTTGTTCCTTGGAGTGTGAATAAATGAACTGGCCAGTGTCCAAACTGAGTCCTGACTCTTTTGGATGAAACAATGTGACTTGTTAGCTCCTCGTCAATACATTGTTTCTAACTTATTCACAAGCGACAAAGGAGTTGAGGAAATAACAGCTAGAAGGGTAAAATGGTAATTTAGTAAATCCCGACTAGCTGATGACATTCATGAAGGGTAAACATAGATAATATTCAGTGGATCCGCTCATCATAATTAGGTCGAATTCTTGAGTAGAAAATAAATTCATTTGAACCGAGAGATTTTCAGTGTCAGCTCTTTAGTGGAGTCAGTTGGCATTAAGCTAAACTTGGAAAAGGTTTGTGAACTTTTGAGTCCAAGTGTTTAGCTCAAGCTTTGTTCATTTGGGTCCATGAGGTCACTGTCACGAATCACATCGATAGGAATAGTTAAACTAGAAGCTAAGTCAAAACAAAAACGAGACAAGTTTTATGAAAATTGTCAAAAGGGTATTTTTGTCTTTTGAGACATAGGACGAAATGAATGTCAATAAATTATTTTTGACATTGTCATATGATGACAAATGAAATAAATATTACTCAGCCATATTAGTGTAATTGGGCCTTGAGGATTAATTTCATTTCATAGAATTTTACTTGAAAATTCTTAATGGGCTTTTCTTATGTTGTCATGAACAAATGAAGAAACATCTAGAAGCTCCTTCTAGAAGCTCAAATTTTGTCCAACCCAAGGAAAATAAGGCTGAATTTCGTTCATGCCATAGTGGGAAAGAGAGTTTATTTTGTGCATTGATGTATGAAGATATTTGCCAAAAGAAAAAGAGGAAACAAATTTCCTTTAGAAGGAAAGTGCATTTTCGGCCAACTAAGAGAGAACAAATGAGGAAACAAATCCAAGGACTTGCATGACTTGTCATGAACGTCCAACATGGCTAGAAAAGAGGAAATAAGATTTGCTCATGCCTCCCCTATAAATAGAGACCTCATTCCTCTCATTCTGGTCATCACACATAAGTTAGAGATTGAGAGCTTCTCTCTCTAGACCTTGTGGCCGATCCTCTCTCTCTTTCTCTCTCTAGTAATTTTCGGTTTTTGTTTTGGCACCTAGGTCCTCATTTGACCTAGAGTTTAGCTCTACGACTTCAAGACTCGTTCTTAAGTCGTAGTGTTTAAAAGTGCCCACACACTAATTCCTTTTTATCTCAAGTGATTTAGTGATAGAAACTTTCGTGGTTGCTCGAGGTGCCGAGGAAAGAAAGAGAGACGTGCTGCGAGGGAGACGAGCATTGCAACTTTCTAAAAGCTTCTCAAAGTTCAAGCTTCAAGAAAGGTTAGTAAACTTCTTAGCTCATATTAGTTTTAATTACATGTACTTGCTCTTTGTCTAGGTTAGTAAAAACTGTTTTTACTTATAAAGAATTTTTTTAAAAATTCCGCCGCTTCCCGAAGCATTTAATCTTTTTCTTAAACCCTAGATCAATTCCAACAAATGGTATCAGAGCTATGGTCAAAGAGATGCATGTACATGTTTTTAAAATTATGAGCTTGAAAATCGTTTTCGAAAGTTTACTAATTTTGTGACAAGTTAGAATTGTAATCTTAGATTTTTTTTAATTTATTGCTCATGCCTTTAAATTAAAAACCATGTTGTTTTTCTATGATTTTGGGATGTTTTTAAAACACATTAGAATCAGTTCTAAAAGTTTTTAATTTTTTATATTGAAAAACGTGTTTTAAAGGTTTGAGAAATTTCGAGTAAAATTTTGTGACTAGTTTTGTTATCTTGCTAGTTTCTTATTTTTACTTGAATCGTTTTATGCTTGTTGTTATTTCTTTTATGCCTTGTTATTACCTTGCTAATAAAAAAAAATAAAATCTTTAACAACCTTCATAAAACGTTCCGTTACACTCGATTCTTTTTCGCACCTAAAAAGGACCAAGCTTTAATTTATTTCTTTTTCTTCGAGCTGGAGTAAACCCGCATTAAAAGTGGCATAACTCTCTGCTCAGAAATCGAAATTTAATGATTCTTTAATCAAATTAAAGCACTGTCTGTCCTCTGTCCAATGCCACCGGTTTCGGCTCAAAAGGACATCGGAGCCGCCAGATATGGCGATTTTACTCCGAGGTGCGCGGCTGTCTGAAACTCCAGTTTTTTAGAAATCCGGATTTTCAAACCCCACTACCATGAGTTATAGAACTCTAATGAGAAAATTTTCTTGAGCAAACATGTTTTTCATATGATTATAAACATGATGTGTAAAGATTAAAAGTTTTCATTTTTGAAAGATTAATTGAAATTGAGTTTTTACAAAACTAGTTTGAATTTTGAAAAACCGTTTTCACTTTCAAACTTGAAAAATATTTTGTCACCCATATCAAATAAGTTTTCAAAATGTTTCCAAAACTATATCTATATCACATATGTTCAAAATCTATATGCTCTTGAAAATTTGAGTGGGAGGTCTCCTTGTAGACAAGCCGAAAAATAAAAAGATGTGTAATCTCAAACTTTCAAGTGTTCGAGTGAGTTGAAGTTCACACTTCTCTCACGCACTTTCCCGAAATAGAAAATAGAAAAAGATCGAGTATGTACCTTGTGCCTTTATGCACTAATACTGCTCTGAACATGTCGATCTAGGATTCTCTTCTAGTTGTCCGCTCTGTCGCTCTGTAACTAGGAAATTTGTTTCCGAAGTTAAAAGAGTCGATGAACCAACTCCAAAAACTAAGTGGGAGGGTTATACTTGTTGTTTGTAACCCACGATCCCCAACACTAATGAAAAGTGCAAGTGTCGCCGGACTAAGAGTCACCCTCGTGGCCCTCTCTTAAATGAGAGTACTCAAGGGCGCTTTGCTCTGATCATTGCTCAATGAGCTACGTCCGAGAGTGAGACGATGATGACAAGACCTCCCCTCGGCGGATTGTTTTTCAAAGTCAATCTTTTGGACTAAGTGGTTGGTTACACACTTAGACTCAATCCCTAGTAATCCTCCCTCGAGGCCCTGCGAAAGGATGTGAGTGATCAAACCAATTTACAAGGTGGCTAGTCAAAATTGATGTATTGACATCTTGGCTATGCATTAATGATGAGTCATTTACTTATGAAAGGAGACTCGTTGCGGCCTTCCCTCGAAGGAGTAAAGTGTCATTTAGTTCATAACACCTTTGGATTTTATAAAGTCTTAAACAAACTTAAATCCTAAACCAAAGACTAATCATAAACTTGTTTCAACTTTTATAGGCAATATGTCTCCCAACTCTCTCTCTTTCATTCTTTCCTCGAACAAACTCGAAAACGAAAACTACATAGACTCGAAACGTAACCTCGACATAATACCTACCGTTAACAAGCACAAATGGGTACTCACCACCCCGTGTCCTCCTCTGACGAATGATGATTCAACTCAAGAGGACAATGACGCCTTAGCGGCCTGGCTTCGATCCGATGAGATTGTGAGGTGCTATATCTTGGCATCTATGAATAATATGCTGAAAGAGCAACATCGTGACTTCGAGACTGCCGCTGACATGCTCTACAATCTCCTTGAGATGTTCGGAGGGCAAAGGCGTCAAACAAGGCTACAAGCAGTCCGACAATTTATGAACTGTCATATGCAGGCTAGGACTCCTGTTGGAGACTTCATGATACTGATCATTAGTTTTCTGAATAAAATGGAAATCCTAGGATCTGAGATTGATGGGAAGAATATCATAGATATGATCTTAGAAACTCTCCCCGCATCTCTTGATACCGCCAAGATGAACTACTCCATAAACAAGCTAGAGTACACTGTTACCAAGCTTATGAAGGAGTTTCACACTGCTGAAGGTCTCACTAAGAGAAAGAGGAATCAAGGAGAGGCACATGCTACTGAGCAAAGAGCCTCCGCCTCTGGAACTAAGAAGAGACCTCACAAGGCCGATAAAAAGAACTGTCCTGCCAATCTCAAAGCAAAGGAACATAGTATTGTACTAGTTACCGAAGCATGCTTAGTAGCTGATAATGTATCAACGTGGATTCTTGACTCCGCTGCTACTAACCATATTTGTTGTTCCTTGAATGGTTTCAAGAAAACCAAAAGCTTAGAGGAAGGCGAGTTCTGTTTCAAATGGGATGATGAGAGCCTGGTGTCTGCAAAGGCTGTGGGATCCGTGACGCTGTCTTTTGAAGACCGCACTTTAAACTTGAATAATGTATATTTTGTTCCTACCTTTGAGAAGAACTTAATATCCGTTGCTCGTCTTCGTGAGCAAGATTATTGTTTAAAGTTCATTAAGAATGGAATTCGTATTTCGTTTCCTGATAATTCTTTTGTCACTGATGCATGTATGAAGAATGCTCTTTTCTACATCTATCCCACCCAACCTTCTCTTTTAGACACCGAAATAGATAATGATCTAATTAGGGAGCCAAAGAGGATCAAACTTTCTGAATCCTCCGATCTAACAAAATCAACACACCTATGGCACTTAAGACTTGGTCATATCAGTCTAGAAAGGATTAAGAGACTTGTGAGGGATGGTCCACTCCAAGCCTCTGCAATAGGTTCACTACCTACATGTGAATCCTGCATAGAAGGAAAAATGACTAAGCGACCTTTCTCTGATAAAGGTCGAAGAGCCACTGAGTTGCTGGAACTAATACATTCTGATGTATGTGGTCCGCTCATCCAACATGCACGTGGAGGATACGAATACTTCGTTACCTTCACTGATGATTACTCACGATATGGGTTTGTCTATTTGCTCAAACACAAATCCGAGACCTTTAACGTATTTAAGGTCTTTAGGGCTTTAGTGGAAAAGCAAACTGGCAAAGTGATCAAAACCCTTCGATCTGATCGAGGTGGTGAGTATATGTCTGGAGAGTTCGATGACTTTCTTAAAGAAGAAGGTATCGCTTCTCAGCTTACCGCACCTGGCACACCTCAACAAAACGGAGTGTCAGAGAGAAGAAACCGAACTCTTATGGAGATGGTTAGATCGATGATGAGTTACTCATCACTCCCGCTTTCCTTTTGGGGATATGCCCTCGAAACAGCCGCTTACATTCTGAACCAAGTTCCGTCTAAAACGGTTCCTGGTACTCCTTATGAAAGATGGACTGGCCGTAAAGTAAGTTTGGGCCACATCTGAATTTGGGGTTGCCCTGCACATGTGCTAAGGCAAAAGACTAGCAAGTTGGCTAGTAGGTCAGAATTGTGCCTGTTTGTGGGATATCCAAAGGAAACCAAAGGTTTCATTTTCTATAGTCCCGAGGACGATAAGACTTTCGTTAGCACGAATGCTCGTTTCCTTGAGGAGGACTTCATGAAGGATGCGAAACCTAGAAGCAAAATTGTGCTTGAAGAAAAGTTGGGTGAGGAAGCTTCTACCTCATCTGTAAGAACTGTTCTTACCCCAACTGAAACACAACCTAACTCATCAGAATCTCGTCAAGTAGTACTTAGACGTAGTGGGAGGGCTACTCAAAAGCCTGACAGGTACATGTCTTATGGAGACTCTCTTGTAGCTGTCTCTGACATGGATGACCCTGTTTCCTATAGCCAAGCGATGGCTTGTTCTGAATCAAACCTTTGGCTTGACGCCATGAAAGTTGAAATGCACTCGATGTATTTCAACAATGTCTGGACACTTGTAGACCTTCCTGAAGGGATTAAACCCGTAGGGTGTAAGTGGATATACAAGAAGAAAAGGGGTCCTGATGGGAACGTTGAGACGTTCAAAGCACGACTTGTGGCGAAGGGTTATACCCAACAAGAAGGGATTGACTATGAAGAAACCTTCTCGCCAGTCGCGATGCTTAAATCCATCCGCATACTCCTATCCATAGCTGCAGCTCTCGACTATGAGATCTGGCAAATGGATGTCAAGACAGCCTTTCTGAATGGCAATCTTGACGAGCGCATTTACATGGCTCAACCAGATGGTTTCGTGGATAAAGGTCAAGAGACCAAGGTTTGTGAGTTGCTTAAATCCATTTATGGACTAAAGCAAGCATCTAGGTCATGGAATATTAGATTCGATGAAACTGTAAAGAGCTTTGGCTTTGAACAGTCAATAGATGAGCCTTGTGTTTACAAGTTAATACACGAAGGCAAAGTTGTGTTTCTGGTACTATATGTCGATGATATACTACTCATTGGTAATGACGTGGGTAAGTTATCTGAGGTTAAGGTCTGGCTGGCAAAGCAATTCGATATGAAGGATCTAGGAGAAGCCGCATACATTCTGGGAATCCAAATCTTTCGAGATAGGAAAAACCGGACCCTGTCGCTCTCTCAAGCATCTTATATTGATAAGGTGATGGATCGCTTCTCGATGCAAGACTGCAAGGGGGGTCAAACACCCTTTAGGCATGGAGTTTCACTCTCTAAGGACCAGTCTCCCAAGACTGCACAAGAGATTGAAGACATGCGGAAGATTCCTTACGCCTCTACCGTAGGAAGCCTCATGTATGCTATGCTTTGCACTAGACCTGATATATGTTTCGCCGTTGGCGTAGTTAGCCGTTTCCAATCCAACCCTGGACCCGAGCACTGGATTGCTGTTAAGAATGTTCTTAAGTATCTTCGAAGAACTAGGAACTTGATGCTTACATACTCAGGTATTGACCTGACTATGACGGGATATACCGACTCCGATTTTCAAGCGGATAAGGATTCCAGGAAATCCACTTCGGGATCTGTGTTCATCCTTAATGGTGGAGCTGTTGTGTGGAGGAGTATTAAGCAATCTTGCATTGCTGACTCCACAATGGAAGCAGAATATGTGGCTGCTTGTGAAGCATCCAAAGAGACTGTATGGCTTAAGAAATTCCTTAAGTATTTGGAAGTTGTTCCAAACGTCGACGAGCCCATGACCCTTTATTGTGATAATAGTGGGGCTGTCGCTAACTCAAAGGAACCTAGAAGCCATAAGCGCTCTAAGCATATTGAGAGGAAATACCATTTGATTCGAGAGATCGTGAAGCGCGGAGACGTGGAAGTGAAGAAGATCTCAACTGTGGACAACCTCGCAGATCCATTCACCAAGGCCCTAGCGAACAAGGTCTTCGACCAACATCGTGATGGATTAGGCATGAAGGACTACACACACCTTCTTTGAGTCAAGTGGGAGTTTGTTGTCAATGGTGCCCACAAGAAGAGTTGTAGTCTTTATTTTGTACATTTGATGTAATAAAGTCTCATGAAGACTCTTGCTTGTAATTGCCTATTCATTAATAAAGTTGAAACGTTCATTCATTCTTTCTTTGTTTGAAGCTTTATGATAAAACCTTAGTCTTTTAGTCCATAAACAAACTTAACAACTTACGAAGAGACAAATGTAGATTTGCATGAACAAACTCTTCGTAGTTTGCTTAAAACGATATATTCGCAATCTAAGGGTCAAATGACTATTGACCTCAGTACGATTGTTAGAAGAAGCTATGATGTCTAGTTATGAGGCATTGAGAGTTGGAGACTCTATAGTTCTTCTAGGTATCTTCCGAAGGTACTGAATTGACCAGTGCACTTCTAGAGACAAGATAAGAACAAACCATTTAACCTCTTATGTCTCGAAGTCACTATGTATGAATTGCATCATGCTTACCTTAATCCTGAAATGAGACATGCCATTTCACACCTTAGTATTCTCATTTGAGAAAGTCAGAGTTCGGACTCACTATGTCATTCCGAACAGGGCCTATTGGTGAAATACTAAGTTGTGAGAATGTCATGAGTAACTTTGTGAAGTTCTCATAGATATGGAATTCATGTACAAGATTGCTGAAATGCAATGTATGTCACCTCATGCTTTGTTCCTTGGAGTGTGAATAAATGAACTGGCCAGTGTCCAAACTGAGTCCTGACTCTTTTGGATGAAACAATGTGACTTGTTAGCTCCTCGTCAATACATTGTTTCTAACTTATTCACAAGCGACAAAGGAGTTGAGGAAATAACAGCTAGAAGGGTAAAATGGTAATTTAGTAAATCCCGACTAGCTGATGACATTCATGAAGGGTAAACATAGATAATATTCAGTGGATCCGCTCATCATAATTAGGTCGAATTCTTGAGTAGAAAATAAATTCATTTGAACCGAGAGATTTTCAGTGTCAGCTCTTTAGTGGAGTCAGTTGGCATTAAGCTAAACTTGGAAAAGGTTTGTGAACTTTTGAGTCCAAGTGTTTAGCTCAAGCTTTGTTCATTTGGGTCCATGAGGTCACTGTCACGAATCACATCGATAGGAATAGTTAAACTAGAAGCTAAGTCAAAACAAAAACGAGACAAGTTTTATGAAAATTGTCAAAAGGGTATTTTTGTCTTTTGAGACATAGGACGAAATGAATGTCAATAAATTATTTTTGACATTGTCATATGATGACAAATGAAATAAATATTACTCAGCCATATTAGTGTAATTGGGCCTTGAGGATTAATTTCATTTCATAGAATTTTACTTGAAAATTCTTAATGGGCTTTTCTTATGTTGTCATGAACAAATGAAGAAACATCTAGAAGCTCCTTCTAGAAGCTCAAATTTTGTCCAACCCAAGGAAAATAAGGCTGAATTTCGTTCATGCCATAGTGGGAAAGAGAGTTTATTTTGTGCATTGATGTATGAAGATATTTGCCAAAAGAAAAAGAGGAAACAAATTTCCTTTAGAAGGAAAGTGCATTTTCGGCCAACTAAGAGAGAACAAATGAGGAAACAAATCCAAGGACTTGCATGACTTGTCATGAACGTCCAACATGGCTAGAAAAGAGGAAATAAGATTTGCTCATGCCTCCCCTATAAATAGAGACCTCATTCCTCTCATTCTGGTCATCACACATAAGTTAGAGATTGAGAGCTTCTCTCTCTAGACCTTGTGGCCGATCCTCTCTCTCTTTCTCTCTCTAGTAATTTTCGGTTTTTGTTTTGGCACCTAGGTCCTCATTTGACCTAGAGTTTAGCTCTACGACTTCAAGACTCGTTCTTAAGTCGTAGTGTTTAAAAGTGCCCACACACTAATTCCTTTTTATCTCAAGTGATTTAGTGATAGAAACTTTCGTGGTTGCTCGAGGTGCCGAGGAAAGAAAGAGAGACGTGCTGCGAGGGAGACGAGCATTGCAACTTTCTAAAAGCTTCTCAAAGTTCAAGCTTCAAGAAAGGTTAGTAAACTTCTTAGCTCATATTAGTTTTAATTACATGTACTTGCTCTTTGTCTAGGTTAGTAAAAACTGTTTTTACTTATAAAGAATTTTTTTTAAAATTCCGCCGCTTCCCGAAGCGTTTAATCTTTTTCTTAAACCCTAGATCAATTCCAACACCGGGCGCCTACCCTGACTACCTGGTCGGGTTTGGTGTCGTCCAAAATGACGGGAACAAGGTCGTCCGGTGTCTCTGTTGGAATTGATCTAGGGTTTAAGAAAAAGATTAAACGCTTTGGGAAGCGGCGGAATTTTAAAAAATTTCTTTACAAGTAAAAACAGTTTTTACTAACCTAGACAAAGAGCAAGTACATGTAATTAAAAACTAATATGAGCTAAGAAGTTTACTAACCTTTCTTGAAGCTTGAACTTTGAGAAGCTTTTGGAAAGTTTGCAACGTCGTCTCCCTCGCAGCACGTCTCTCTTTCTTTCCTCGGCACCTCGAGCAACCACGAAAGTTTCTATCACTAAATCACTCGAAATGAAAGGAATCAGTGAGTGGGCACTTTTAAACACGACGACTCGAGAACAAGTCTCAAAGTCGAAGAGCTAAAACCACTAGGTCAAATGAGGACCTAGGTGCCAAAACAAAAGCAAAAATAACTAGAGAGAGAGAGAGAGGATTTCGGCCAAGTTCTAGAGAGAGAGTCTCTCAATCTCTTAAACTTGGGATCAATGAAATGTGAGGAATGAGGCTCCTATTTATAGGAGGAGGATTACCTTCAAAAGGTAGTTTCCTCTTTTCCTATTGCCTTGCACGTACAACATGCCTCATGAAGGCTTAGGATTTGTTTCCTCATTTGATTTCCTCTTAGTTGGCCGAAAATGCACTTTCCTTCTTAAGGAAATTTGTTTCCTCTTTTTCTTTTGGCAAGTATCTTCATACATCTATGCACAAAATAAACTCTCTTTCCCACTATGGCATGAACGAAATTCAGCCTTATTTTCCTTGGGTTGGACGAAATTTGAGCTTCTAGAAGGAGCTTCTAGATGTTTCTTCATTTGTTCAGGACAACATAAGAAAAGCCCATTAAGAATTTTCAAGTAAAATTCTATGAAATGAAATTAATCCTCAAGGCCCAATAAACTATTTATGGCTGAGTGTTTTAAGTTTCATTTGTCATCAAATTACCTTGTCAAAAAAAAATTTATTGACATTCATTTCGTCCTATGTCCAAAAGGACAAAAATACCCTTTTGACAATTTTCGAAAAAACTCGTCTCGTTTTTGTTTTGGCTTTGCTTCTAGTTTAACTATTCCTACTCGATGTGATTCGTGACAGTGACCTCATGGACCCAAATGAACAAAGCTTGAGCTAAACACTTGGACTCAAAAGTTCACAAACCTTTTCCAAGTTTAGCTTAATGCCAACTGACTCCACTAAAGAGTTGACACTGAAAATCTCTCGGTTCAAATGAATTTATTTTCTACTCAAGAATTCGACCTAATTATGATGAGCGGATCCACTGAATATTATCTATGTTTACCCTTCATGAATGTCATCAGTTAGTCGAGATTTACTAAATTACCATTTTACCCTTCTAGCTGTTATTTCCTCAACTCCTTTGTCGCTTGTGAATAAGTTAGAAACAATGTATTGACGAGGAGCTAACAAGTCACATTGTTTCATCCAAAAGAGTCAGGACTCAATTTGGACACTGGCCAGTTCATTTATTCACACTCCAAGGAACAAAGCATGAGGTGACATACATTGCATTTCAGCAATCTTGTACATGAATTCCATATCTATGAGAACTTCACAAAGTTACTCATGACAGACTCACAACTTAGTACTTCACCAATAGGCCTTGTTCGGAATCACATAGTGAGTCCGAACTTTGACTTTCTCAAATGAGAATACTAAGGTGTGAAATGGCATGTCTCATTTCAGGATTAAGGTAAGCATGATGCAATTCATACATAGTGACTTCGAGACATAAGAGGTTAAATGGTTTGTTCTTATATTGTCTCTAGAAGTGCACTGGTCAATTCAGTACCTTCGGAAGATACCTAGAAGAACTATAGAGTCCCCAACTCTCAATGCCTCATAACCAGACATCATAGATTCTTCTAACAATCATACTGAGGTCAATAGTCCTTTGACCCTAAGATTGCGAATATATCGTTTTAAGCAAACTACGAAGAGTTTGTTCATGCAAATCTACATTTGTCTCTTCGTAAGTTGTTAAGTTTGTTTATGGACTAAAAGACTAAGGTTTTATCATAAAGCTTCAAACAAAGAAAGAATGAATGAAAGTTTCAACTTTATTAATGAATAAGCAATTACAAGCAAGAGTCTTCGTAAGACTATATGACATCAAATGTACATAAATAGACACTACTACTCTTCTTGTGGGCACCATTGACAACAGTCTCCACCTTTCGACGCTCGACTTCGTCCCTTTGGTCCAGTTCTCCGAAGATTCCTCCTTCCTCTATTTCGCACGGGAACTTGTCCCCGAGCTAGAAGACGGTGCTCACCATCTTCCCCTTTTCCTTCCCGTCCACGCCTTGGATGTAGCACATCCTTGCCATCGATTGGTTTCCCAACATCATGGCTATCCCCTTGTCAGTTGGGAACTTCATCATCAGGTGGTAAGTGGATGTAATGGCCTTCAATCGATTGAGGGTCGGGCGGCCGATTATGATGTTGTAGGCGGAGGGTTGGTCCACAACCAAGAACGATACGATGTGGGTGACCTCGAGCCCCCCCGGTGTCCCGAAGGTCACCGGGAGGTCGATGGTTCCCTCCGTCATGACCCTCTCCCCGGAGAAGCCGAAGAGTGGAGTCGAGATCGGGGTCGGTCTCATCCCAGATAGCTTCATCCTGTCCAGCGCCGCCTTGAAGATTATATCGGCGGAGCTCCCATTGTCGATCAGGATTCTCCGAACGAGGTTGTTGGCGACCGGGGCTGAGACGACTATCGCGTCGTTGTGTGGGTGGAGGACTCGCGCCGCCTCTTGGCCAGTGAAGAACATGGATTCGAACGGGGTCGGAGGAGGAGCCTCATACGTATGGTTGATGTAGTGCGCTATTTTCCCTTGGGAAACTTCACGCGCGTTCTTCTTCCTTTGCGTGGACGAATCCCCAAACTCCGGGCCGCCCATGATTGAGCCCACGATGTGCAGTTGTGAGCTCTCCGGTTCTCCGTTTACCACTCGGTCCGTGACGGTCACCATTGCCGGACCCTTCCTTTCCTGCCGCGGACGCTCACCGTGCGCCGCGGCCGTCCCGATCGTTCTAAGGACGTTCTCTTTTAGTTTCCCGTCTTGAATCAGGGCCTCGATCTGACGCTTGAGTTGATAGCATTCGTATGTCAGATGCCCGTGATCTTGGTGGTATTCGCAGAACTTGTTTCGATCCCTCTTTGCAGGGTCCTTTGTGAGAGGAGTAGGGCTCCCTAGCTTGTCGCGCTGCAGAGCTAGGATCCGCTCCGGTGGGGTGTTCAAGGGGGTGAACGTCGAGAACTTTCGGAAGCTATCGACGTTAGGGGCCTAGCCTCCCTTGTTCCTCCTCTTTCGAGGGTCGGGACGATCTTCATCTTGGTCGTCGCGGTGTCGACTACCTTGCCCCCCTGCCTTCCGGCCATCTCGGCCATCGAGATAGTCCTCGATTCCCATATATGTGCGGGCTCTCATCATCAGTTCCGCCATGCTCCGCAGGACTTTCCCAACAACGGATTTGAGGAAGTCGCTCGTGCGAACTCCCTCGGTGACCGTCGTGACGGCGTCTTTGTCGTCGAACCCCTCGACTTTGTGAGACTCCTCGGTGAAGCGAGCGAGGTATTGCCTCAACGTCTCGTCTCTCCCTTGCCAAATGGAGAGGAGGTGGGTCTTCAACTCCTTTTGTGCCACGAGCGTGGCGAAGCGGGCAAGGAAAGCCTATTGCAAAGCCCGGAAGGACGGGATGCTCCCGGGTCTCAAGCTCCGAAACCATTCAAAGCCCGACCCCGTGAGGGTTAGGCTGAAGGCTTGGCATAGGGTCGCGTCCGGCTGCCCTTGCATCGTCATCCACGTCTCGTAGTGTTGGATGTGGAAGTTCGGGTCAGTCCGCCCATCATAGGGAGGGATGGACGGCAATTTGAAGTTTCCCACGCGAGGATTTGCGCGACGAAGGGAGAGTACGATTCCTCGATCCCTCCATACGGCCTCTGCCTCCTCGACTCCCTCATCTCGATGATTTGGTTTTGGAGGCTCTGGATCATCGTGACCATGTCAAGCCCGTTAGATGGGCTGACCGCCGGGGCCACGGGAGTTGCCGGCTGGCGCTCGTTGGACGCTTGGTCCACGATATTTGCCTGTGGTTGGCCGAGAGTTGCGGCGGGGAGCGCGTCCCTCCGAGAGTTGAGCATTTTTTGGAGATCCTCCCCTCGGGAGTTTCTCTGCGCTGTCAAGCGCTCTCTAAGGTCTGCGCTCGGCGCGTGGTGGGGTGAGTTCGCCCTTGGTCGGGCCGCGCGGCGAGCGCTTCGGCTATCGGTCCCATCATTGCCCAGAGTCGCTCTCTCCTCGGTGAGGGGTCGTGTCCGGCCTCCTCTTGAAACCAAAGGGGCGAGTCCCTGGGAATGTGACCGTGCCCGTCGTCGCGCCGGACGCGGCGGACCGGCCAAAGCACCACTGGGCCTCTCAGACCGCGAGTGGGCGAGGTTAGGAGTCGCCTCGTTGGTCCTTGACTCCCCCACGTAGTCGGGGTCGGAGTCGTTACGGGCGGATCGATCCTCGACATCGTAGCCGAGGAGATCGGCAATGAGGGAGCCGTCGACGCCGGGACGGTCCAAAAGCTCTGCGAGCCGCCGAGCCGTGTCCTCTCAGAGCGCGGCCTCGGGGTCGTTCGTCGGGTCTTGGGGCTGGCTCTCGTTATCACGAGGTTGCCCTTCAAGACGGTGAGCGAGGCTCCGGAGACCGTACCTTGAGCTTGTCGCTCGAGTGTCGGCGGAGGTCGCCGGTATGTGGCTCATCTCTTGAGAGTCGCAACAGTAGTGAGTGTGTGGAATGGAAGGGAGAGCGTGCTAAGGTTGGTGGTCCCCTCCTTCTAGCGCCAAAATGTTTTCGCCGTTTTTCGGACAACGATTTGTTAGATAATTCTTCGAAATTGAAGACTTCGAGGCTTGAATCACGCATAGGAACGCTTTCCTTATAGTATTTCGAGTACCCCCAAAGTGTCTTAAGGTTTCTGGACAAGAATACCGCAGGATACAACAAGCCTAATTCGGACTGCACCAAGACAGAGTGAAAATCCGAAAATAAGCAAGAACTGTGTTTCTGGATAAGTGTTTCGGGAAAAGAGAAAGTTGGTTCGAAAACCTTGTGTTGATTACTGAATCCGAAGTCGGATTATATAATCAATTGTACCTGTTCGCGAAGAGGTTCGACGAACAGACGCATTGTTTCGGTCGAACTAACGGTCTTTGCGAACAGACGCACTGCTTCAGTCGAACTATGGTTATAGTCTCAAACGACACGACCGTTGGCCAAACGATAGTTCGTTTCGAAGAGACATGATCGTTAGTTCGAACGGTAACAAAAATAACTACTAAATGAGGAGGCGCGACCGTTGGCGAGAATTGTCGCGAGAAACCCGCGGATCGTACCGTTTCGCCTAGAGGTCGAGCTCACCTGGGTCGAGCTCGCTTTGAGGTCGAGCTCGCCTAGGTCGAGCTCGCTTTGAGGTCGAGCAGAAATGATTTCGTCACATTCTCATTTACATTAGTATTATGTTTCATGTGGGACTCTTTCCCACACACAAACTCACTTTCTTAATCAACAACACACTATTTTGTCTTTTAGTGAACAAATTAAATTGAGCTAATTAAAACACCTATTTAATTTTACTCAATTTCTAACAATCCCCCACTTGTTCAGAAAAGACAAAATAGAATCCTGAAAAGAAACAAAAAGGTGTTAGTACAGATAAGTATCTTTCGATTTGAACTTATCGGAAATTAGGTAGCCAGGCTTTGAACCTATTTTCCTTGTGATAAAATCGGTGTTACTCAACACACACCCTTTAGTGTTCTTCACCTATATCGCACGCTTAGCACCGTTAATGGCCATGTGCTCATTTTGTCTCGTGAATTTTTCATGAGAGAAAACTCCAACTCTCACTTTGGGATGGCACCATCCCAAAATTCACATAGGTGAAATTCTTACAGTATCTCTGTTATGTATAGATACTTGTCTTCAAGACTGAACTTCATTAAGAGTTTAAGAAACTCAACCTCCCGATTGTAACAGTCAACATTATTATATAATGTTACGAATATCCAATTCAATGACTTGTTCGTACCCATTGAACCTATTGTTAGTCATTTCCTAACCTTAGGTTGGGTTGCCATCATTGTCAGATCACTACTCAAGGAGTTTAAGACCCATACCTCTCGAGGTTGATCTCACCAAATCTCTTGCAAGAGGTTTAGTGAACGGATCAGCAATATTAAGGCTTGATCTCATATATGTGAGCGAAATGATTCCATCTTTGATCAATTTCCTCACATAGTCATGTCTAAGACTAATATGTCTAGACTTTCCATTATACACTTCACTGTATGCTCTAGCTAAAGTTGATTGACTATCACAATGTATCGACACGGTTGATATATTGTCTTTAGCCAATGGAACTTCTAAAAGAAGATCCCTCAACCATTCAGCCTCTTGACCTGCAGAAGCAAGAGCCACACACTCTGATTCCATGGTCGAATGAGTGATACAAGTTTGTTTCTTTGATTTCCAAGAAACTGCCCCACCGACTAGTGTAAACACCTAACCCGTCGTAGATTTGTTATCTCCGACACTCGATATCCAACTTGCGTCAGTATATCCTTCTAGTACGGCAGGAAACTGACCGTATTGAAGTCTAAGATTTTTGGTTTTCAAAAGAAATCCAAAAATTCTCCCAATGGCCTTCCAATGCTCGGCACTTGGATTGCTAGTAAATCTACTCATTTTACTAACGGCAAATGCTATGTCTGGTCGAGTACATTGCATCAAGTACATAAGACAACCAACTGCACTAGCATATTCCAATTGAGCCACAGCCCTTTCATCATTCTTTTCAAGTTTTACACTTGGATCAAATGGGGTATTCACTTCTTTGAAATTTAAATGTTTGAACTTATCAAGCACTTTTTCAACATAGTGTGATTGACTAAGTTCATAACCCCCACTGGTTCTACGAACCTTGATACCCAAAATAGTATCAACTTGTCCAAGATCTTTCATTTTGAAAGTGGATGATAGAAACCTCTTCGTTTCTAATATTCCTTTCATATCATTGCTAATGATCAACATATCATCAACATAGAGACATAGGAAGATCACAAGGTTACCACGCACCGTTGAATACAAACACTTGTCACAGACGTTAGGAACAAAACCATTCGAAAGTATGACCGAGTCAAACTTTTGATGCCATTGTTTGGGTGCTTGTTTTAATCCATATAAGGATTTAACAAGTTTACAAACCTTTTGTTCATTACCCAGAAGCACATAACCTTCCAGCTGCTCCATGTAAATCTCATCGTCGAGATCTCCATTTAAGAATGCCGTCTTGACATCCATTTGATGAACATTGAGGTTATACAAAGAAGCCAAGGCAAACAACACTCTAATTGTTGTTGTCCTCGCTACCGGTGCATATGTGTCAAAGTAATCAATTCCTTCCCGTTGTCGAAATCCTTTGGCTACTAATCTAGCCTTGTAAGTATTAAGAGTACCATCACTATGATACTTCTTTCGGAACACCCACTTACACCCAATAGGTCTAGACCCTTTGGGTAGATCGACAATTTCCCAAGTGTGGTTTGACATAATAGAATCCATTTCATCTTGGATAGCATCCTTCCAAAAGGTAGAGTCTCGAGAATCCACAGCTTCATTATAAGTCTTAGGATCATCTTCAATAAGAAGAATAATAGGAATTTTCCGTGCAAAACTCTCTCTATTTCCTTGTACTAGGTAAAAAGAAATGACGCGAGAATCTATTTCCTTAGACTTACGGACTCTTTTGCTTCTCCGAAGTTTGGGTTGTTCTACAACTACCCTAGAAGAACATTCCTCTCGAGGCATCGAGCCTGCCCGGAGGTCGAGCTCGCAAGGAGTCGAGCTCGCCTGGAGGTCGAACCTGCCTGGAGTTCGAGCTCGCCTGGGATTTGAGCTCGCCTTGAGGTCGATCCTCCCTGGAGATCGAGCTCGCCTGGTCGAGGTTCTTCATCAGTGAAATTTTGAGATTCTTTTCCTGTCGAGTTAAGATTCTCAAAGAATTCCACATCTCGGGATTCTACTATGACATTAGACTCTAAGTTTAGAAGTCTATATGCCTTGCTATTCATAGCATAGCCAATAAAAACACTTCGCATCCCTCGAGGACCCAACTTGGTCCTTTTAGGATCCATGTTTTTGTAGTAGGCTAGACACCCCCACACTTTGAAATACCCAATATTTGGCTTTCGCCCTTTCCATACCTCGTACGGAGATATTTGGGTTTTCTTTAAAGGAATACGGTTTAAAATATGACATGCGGATAGTAAAGCTTCACCCCACAAACTAAAATGTAATTCAGAATGCGTTAACATGGCATTTATCATCTCTTGAAGTGTCCTATTTTTACGTTCGGCTAAACCGTTTTGTTGTGGTGTTCTAGGTGCGGAACATTCATGAACAATACCATTTTCTTCACAAAATGCATTAAAATTACTAGGAAAATATTCACCGCCCCTATCACTTCTAAGGACTTTAATATTAACTCCTAATTGATTTTCTACTTCAGCCTTATACACCTTAAAAGCATTGAAAGCATCATCTTTATGTTTCAATAAATACACATATGTAAATCTAGAGCAATCATCAATAAAGGTAATAAAATACCTATTTCCCCCAAGGGTTAACATGCCATTAAATTCACATATATCACAGTGTATAAGATCTAACAATTTAGAATTTCTCTCTACACTATAAAACGGTTTCTTTATCATTTTAGATTTTACACATATTTCACATTTATCCAATTTATTGGATTTGCACGAAATTAAACCACATTTAATTAACCTTTTTATAGTGCTAAAACCGATATGTGCTAATGTACTATGCCATAAAGAAACGGAATCAAGCATATAAGCAGAAGGAGAACTTTCATTGATAACATTGTCAATAATACATAATTTGACCATTGTTGTTGGCCCGTCTAGGGCCAACGGGATCAAGGTCATCACTTCGACACACATGGCTGGTACGAGATCTTGGGCAGCGAAACCCCGACTCAACCAGGGGCCGGCCCAAACCAATGGCCAAGTCAAAACCCAGCCACGGGCCGAGTCAACGGCTCACCCGGCCATTGGCTGGGTCAAATGGCTCACTCGGCCATTGGACAGTTCACTCGGCCAATGGCCGAGTGAACCCCTCAGCCACCAAGGCAGTTCACTCGGCCATTGGCCGAGTGAACCTTCCAGCAGTTCACTCGGCCAATGGCCGAGTGAACCCCTCAGCCACCAAGGCAGTTCACTCGGCCATTGGCCGAGTGAACCTTCCAGCAGTTCACTCGGCCAATGGCCGAGTGAACCTTCCAGCCGCCGAGACAGTTCACTCGGCCATTGGCCGAGTGAACCTTCCAGCAGTTCACTCGGCCAATGGCCGAGTGAACCTCCCTGCTGCCTCAGCAGTTCACTCGGCCATTGGCCGAGTGAACCTTCCAGCAGTTCACTCGGCCAATGGCCGAGTGAACCTCAGCCGGCCCAAGACTTCCACTCGGCCAATGGCCGAGTGAACCTCACCACCATGTTCACTCGGTCATTGGCCGACCCAACCTCCTCCAATGCCGACCCAAGCATTCTCACTCGGCCAAGGGGTCTTCAAACCACCCCTTGGCTGCCTATAAATACCAAGGCGCCCCCCTTGGTCCAGGTAATCCATTCTTGAGCACTGAAACGCTGCCGAACTCGTACCTCGCTCGTTTCTCTCAAGCTTTGGCCTCTAAACACCCCTAAAACCTCTATACTCCACCTCAATCCCACTAATGTTGAGCGTCGGAGAGGTAAACAGGGGCAACCCCCCTGTTTCCCCTTTGTAGTTCACGTGTTCTCTACTCCTTTTCAGGTACTCTGACGAGCTCAAGGGACATCCACAGCTAAGGGACGACTTGGGAAACCAAGTCCGACACGCTCGAGTCAAGACGAGACCACTTGGTCCGGCCTTGGGTCTAACCGTCTTTGGCTCCTAAATAGTTGTCCGAAAAACAGCGACAACATTTTGGCGCTAGAAGGAGGGGATCTCTCGACCTTGACGACGCATTCCCTCTACCAGTTTTCTCCCTTTGTAATCACGACTCTCGAGAGATGAGTCATCTACCCACTACCTCCGCGGGTACCCGAGCGACGAGCTCGAGGTACGCTCTCCGAAACCTCGCGCACCGTCTTGAAGGGCAACCTCGCGATAGCGAGAGCCAGCCCCAAGACCCGGTGAACGACCCCGAGGCCGAGCTCCGAGAGGACACGGCCCGGCGGCTCGCGGAGCTCCTTGACCGTCCCGGCGTTGACAGCTCCCTCATCGCCGGTCTCCTCGGCTACGACGTCGAGGATCGATCTGCTCAAGATTACTCCGACCCCGAGTACGTGGAGGAATCGAGGACCGACGAGGCCACCCCTAGCCTCGCTCAAACGCGATCCGAGAGGGCCAACGGGGTGTTGGCCGATCCTCTGTGCCCGGCGCGACAACAGGCACGATCACAGTCCCGGGGACTCGCCCCCTCGGTTTCAAGAGGTGGCCGGACACGGCCCCTCGCCGAAGAGAGAGCGACTCTGGTCGACGATGGAGCCGATAGCCGAAGCGCTCGCCGGACGACCCGGCCAAGGGCGGCCTCGCCTCGTCACGCTCCAAGCGTGGACCTTAGAGAGCGCTTGACGGCGCAGAGAAACTCCCGAGGGGAGGATCTCCGCCAAAGGCTAAATTCTCGGAGGGACGCGCTCCCCGCCGCAACTATTGGCCGGCCTCAGGCCAATGTCGTGGACCAAGCATCCAATGAACGCCAACCAGTGACCCCCGTGGCCCCGACGATTGGCCCTGCCAACGGGCTTGATATGGTCACAATGATCCAGAGCCTCCAAAACCAAATCATCGAGATGAGGGAATCAGGAAGGCAAAGGCCGTACGGAGGGATCGAGGAATCATACTCTCCCTTCGCCGCACAAGTCCTCGCGCAGCCATGCGTGGGAAACTTTAAGTTACCGTCCATTCCCCCCTATGATGGACGTACGGACCCCCACTTCCACGTCCAACACTATGAGACGTGGATGACGATGCAAGGGCAGACGGACGCCACCCTCTGCCAAGCCTTCAGCCTGACCCTCACAGGGTCGGGCTTTGAGTGGTTCCAAAGTTTGAGGCCTGGAAGCATCCCGTCCTTCCGGGCCTTGCGAGAGGCTTTCCTTGCTCGCTTTGCCACGCTTGTGGCACAAAAGAAATCGAAGACCCACCTCCTCTCCATTCGACAGGGGAGAGATGAGACGTTGAGACAATACCTCGCCCGCTTCACCGAGGAGTCTCACAAAGTCGAGGGCTTCGACGACAGGGACGCCATCACGGCAATTACCGAGGGAGTTCGCACGAGCGACTTCCTCAAGTCCATTGTCGGGCAAGTCCCGCGAGACATGGCGGAGCTGATGACGAGAGCCCGCACACATATGGGAATCGAGGACTATCTCGATGGCCGCGATGGCCGGAAGTCAGGAGGACAAGGTGGTCGCCACCGCGAAGAACGGGACGAAGATCGCCCCGACCCTCAAAGCAAGAGGAGCAAGGGAGGCCGGGCCCCTAACGGTCGCCCCCTCTCCGGTCCAAGATCGTCGCACGTTGATAACTTCCAAGCGTTATCAACGCACACCCCGCTGAACACTCCGCAAGAGCGGATCCTGGCTCTGCACCGCGACAAGCTAGGAAGTCCGGCTCCTCTAGCAAAGGATCCCGCGAAGAGGGATCGGAACAAGTTCTGTGAGTACCACCAGGATCACGGGCATCTGACGTCCGAGTGCTATCATCTTAGGCATCAGATCGAGGCCCTGATTCAAGTCGGGAAATTAAAAGAGTATGTCCTAAGAACGGTCGGGGCGGCCACGGTGCACGAAGGCCGTCCACGGCGGGGAAGGAAGGGTCCGGCGACGGTGACTGACATGAACCAGGCAGCGATTGAACAACCGGAGAGCTCACAGCTGCATGTCGTGGGCTAAGCCCGTCCCCCTTTTCTCATTATGTCATTTTATTTCTGGTTTTAAGACAATCTCGAATTTCAATAAGGCCAATGGCCCGGGGATGTAATTTTTTACTATTTGTGCATGATAATTGCATCACATTTCGCCTCGAAGTCTTTATCTTGCTGCATTATAATTTCTAGTCTCCTCTACGAGTACACGAGAAACTCGGGGGGCTAATGGGAAACAATGCTAAAAAAAAAAAAAAAAAAAAAAAAAAAAAAAAGACAATACAACAAAGACGTGCTAATCGATTATGCCTTCGTTGGCAAATCGAGAAAAGTAAGACGCGCACTAAACGACGAAGACGTGCAAATCGATTATGCCTTCGTTGGCAGGTCGAGAACATAAGACGCGCACCAAACGACAAAGACGTGCAAATCGATTATGCCTTCGTTGGCAGGTCGAGAACATAAGACGCGCACCAAACGACAAAGACGTGCAAATCGATTATGCCTTCGTTGGCAGGTCGAGAACATAAGACGCGCACCAAACAACAAAGACGTGCAAATCGATTATGCCTTCGTTGGCAGGTCGAGAACATAAGACGCGCACAATACGAAAAAGACGTGCTAATCGATTATGCCTTCGTTGGCAAATCGAGAAAAGTAAGACGCGCACAATACAACAAAGACGTGCTAATCGATTATGCCTTCGTTGGCAAATCAAGAAAAGTAAGACGCGCACAATACAACAAAGACGTGCTAATCGATTATGCCTTCGTTGGCAAATCGAGAAAAGTAAGACGCGCACTAAACGACGAAGACGTGCAAATCGATTATGCCTTCGTTGGCAGGTCGAGAACATAAGACGCGCACCAAACGACAAAGACGTGCAAATCGATTATGCCTTCGTTGGCAGGTCGAGAACATAAGACGCGCACCAAACGACAAAGACGTGCAAATCGATTATGCCTTCGTTGGCAGGTCGAGAACATAAGACGCGCACCAAACGACAAAGACGTGCAAATCGATTATGCCTTCGTTGGCAGGTCGAGAACATAAGACGCGCACCAAACAACAAAGACGTGCAAATCGATTATGCCTTCGTTGGCAGGTCGAGAACATAAGACGCGCACTAAACGACGAAGACGTGCTAATCGATTATGCCTTCGTTGGCAAATCGAGAAAAGTAAGACGCGCACTAAACGACGAAGACGTGCTAATCGATTATGCCTTCGTTGGCAAATCGAGAACATAAGACGCGCACAATACAAAAAAGACGCGCAAATCGATTATGCCCTCATTGGCAAGTCGAGAAAACAAGACGCGCACAACACAGTAATAAAGCCGTGCTAACCGATCACGCCCTCATTGGTAGATCGAGAAAATGAGCCACGCACGATCAACCCGAAATAAAAAGTCATCCCTCGCGACACGCGAAGGCCATTCCTCATGATGCAAACCCGAGAGCATTCGTCCCGCGTCCGCACAAAAGCGTAGATTTTGAGTTTCCACTCGACCTACGCTCGACCGGAAACTCGGGGGGCTAATGTTGTTGGCCCGTCTAGGGCCAACGGGATCAAGGTCATCACTTCGACACACATGGCTGGTACGAGATCTTGGGCGGCGAAACCCCGACTCAACCAGGGGCCGGCCCAAACCAATGGCCAAGTCAAAACCCAGCCACGGGCCGAGTCAACGGCTCACCCGGCCATTGGCTGGGTCAAATGGCTCACTCGGCCATTGGACAGTTCACTCGGCCAATGGCCGAGTGAACCCCTCAGCCACCAAGGCAGTTCACTCGGCCATTGGCCGAGTGAACCTTCCAGCAGTTCACTCGGCCAATGGCCGAGTGAACCCCTCAGCCACCAAGGCAGTTCACTCGGCCATTGGCCGAGTGAACCTTCCAGCAGTTCACTCGGCCAATGGCCGAGTGAACCTTCCAGCCGCCGAGACAGTTCACTCGGCCATTGGCCGAGTGAACCTTCCAGCAGTTCACTCGGCCAATGGCCGAGTGAACCTCCCTGCTGCCTCAGCAGTTCACTCGGCCATTGGCCGAGTGAACCTTCCAGCAGTTCACTCGGCCAATGGCCGAGTGAACCTCAGCCGGCCCAAGACTTCCACTCGGCCAATGGCCGAGTGAACCTCACCACCATGTTCACTCGGTCATTGGCCGACCCAACCTCCTCCAATGCCGACCCAAGCATTCTCACTCGGCCAAGGGGTCTTCAAACCACCCCTTGGCTGCCTATAAATACCAAGGCGCCCCCCTTGGTCCAGGTAATCCATTATTGAGCACTGAAACGCTGCCGAACTCGTACCTCGCTCGTTTCTCTCAAGCTTTGGCCTCTAAACACCCCTAAAACCTCTATACTCCACCTCAATCCCACTAATGTTGAGCGTCGGAGAGGTAAACAGGGGCAACCCCCCTGTTTCCCCTTTGTAGTTCACGTGTTCTCTACTCCTTTTCAGGTACTCTGACGAGCTCAAGGGACATCCACAGCTAAGGGACGACTTGGGAAACCAAGTCCGACACGCTCGAGTCAAGACGAGACCACTTGGTCCGGCCTTGGGTCTAACCGTCTTTGGCTCCTAAATAGTTGTCCGAAAAACAGCGACAACAACCATCCCTTCATTGGAATAGCCTTTGCCAACAAATACACCATTTTGGTTCAAGATAAGCTTGCCCGATGTTGTCGGTCCGTCTCGGACCGACGGGGACTAAGGCGTCACTTCGACCCACACGACCGGTGCAAGGCCTCGGGCGGCGAAACCTTGCCTCGGCCTTTGGCCGGCCCGAACCAATGGCCGGGCCAAGGGTTAGCCGGCCAGCGGCCGGCCGTATGCTTGACCGGCCTATCGCCGGCCCAAAGGTCAGTCGGCCAGTGGCCGACCATATGCTCAGCCGGCCAATGACCGGCCATATGCTCAGCCGGCCCATGGCCGGCCGACCCACGTCCAAGGACGGCTCTCCAAGGCCGGCCCTCCTCCAAGGCTGGCCCTCCTCCAAGGCCGGCTCTCCAAGGCCGGCCCTCCTCCAAGGCCGGCCCTCCTCCAAGGCCGGCACTCCAAGGCCGGCCCTCCTCCAAGGACGGCACTCCAAGGCCGGCCCTCCTCCAAGGCCGGCACTCCAAGGCCGGCCCTCCTCCAAGGCCGGCACTCCAAGGCCGGCCCTCCTCCAAGGCCGGCACTCCAAGGCCGGCCATCCTCCAAGGCCGGCGCTCCAAGGCCGGCCCTCCTCCAAGGTCGGCACTCCAAGGCCGGCCCTCCTCCAAGGCCGGCCCTCCTCCAAGGCCGGCACTCCAAGGCTGGCCCTCCTCCATAGCCGGCTCTCCAGAGCCGGCCATGGCCTCCACGGCCGAGTCAGAGCCGGCCATGGCCGAGTCAGAGCTGGCCATGGCCTCCATGGCCGAGTCAGAGCCGGCCATGGCCTCCACGGCCGAGTCAGGGCCGGTCATGGCCGAGTCAGAGCCGGCCATGGCCTCCATGGCCGAGTCAGAGCCGGCCATGGGCGGGTCAGAGCCGGCCTTCGGCCAAGGGGATGCCTTAAATGCCCCTTGGTCGCCTATAAATACCAAGGCACCCCCCTTGGTCCAAGTAATCCATTCTTGAGTACTGAAACGCTGTCGAACTCGTACCTCGCTCGTTTATCTCAAGTCTCGGCCTTTAAACACCCCTAAAACCTCTATACTCCACCTGAATCACACTAATGTTGAGCGTCGGAGAGGTAAACAGGGGCACCCCCCATGTTTCCCCTTTGCAGTTCACGTGTTCTGTACTCCTTTTTAGGTGCTCTGACGAACTCAAGGGACATCCACAGCTAAGGGACGACTCGGGACACCGGGTCCGACACGCTCGAGTCAAGACGAGACCACTTGGTCCGGCCTTGGGTCTAACCGTCTTTGGCTCCTAAATAGTTGTCCGAGAAACAGCGACAACATTTTGGTGCTAGAAGGAGGGGATCTCTCGACCTTGGCAACACATCCCTTCTACCAGTCTTCTTCTCACTTCTACGACTCTCGAGAGATGAGTCGTAGCCCTGCCACCTCCATGGGCGCCCGAGCGACTAGCTCGAGGCGCGACCTCCGAAGCTCTGCGCACCGTCTCGAAGGGCAACCTCATGATAATGAGAGCCAGCCCCGAGACCCGGCGAATGTCCCCGAGGCCGCAGTCCGAGAGGACACGGCTCGAAGGCTCGCCGAACTCCTAGACCGCCCCGGCGTTACCAATACGCTCATCGCCGACCTCCTCAATAACGTCGGCGACGTAAACCACGAGACCAACCTCGACCACGCTGTTCACGAAAGTGGACGCGCGCGTACGCTTCCAAGGGGACACCCTCGGGCGACCGCGTCAGGACGTCAACTTTCCGATGAGCACGCGCACGCGCCCTCGAGGGGACACCCTCGGGCGACCACGTCAAGGCGCCAGAGCTCGCACAATACCCGAGAATGCTCGATCTCGAGGTCCCGAAAGGGACGCTCCAAGCTCACCGTCCGCGTCCAAAACCCTTGTGAAGGTGACAACGTCGATGGTCTCGGCCCCCGCCAAAGGCGTCGCCTGAATGACGCGCCCTTAACGAGGGTGATAGGGACGGCCTCCGGAGACTTGAGAGACCGCCTCAACTCTCGAAGAGAGGATCACGAGTTCGACTTGAGAGAAAAACTCGACGCCCGACGCGAGATCGCGAGCGAGGTCATCTTGGGACGCCAACCACTTGACACTACTAGCTGCGCGCCCAACAAGTAACGCGCCACCACACTCGCCGCGCCGACCGTTGGTCCCGAGTCACAAAGGAAAAGGCGCCGGAAGGGTCAAGTCCCTAATGACCACCCTTCTCAAGCCCCGAGGCAATCCTTCGTCCCGCTCAACACAACGCCCAACCGGATCCTGAGCTTACGCCGCAATGAGCTGGGAAGCCCCGCTCCACTCACAAAGGACCCCGCGAAGCGAAATCGAAGTAGGTTCTGCGAATACCACCAGGATCACGGGCACGTGACGATCGAATGCAAACAGCTTAAGAAACGAATTGATTCCCTAATTCGAGGTGGGGATCTCAAGGAATTCGTCGCATCTACTAGCAAGCCGTGATTGTCGCAGCTTCGACCTTTAAATTCACGCCCGAACCCAATCGGCTTCGTGATCGCTTTTATTTCGAAAATGTAATTTCCCGTTTTCAAAGAAGGCCAAGTGCCATGACAAACTGTAACGACCCCCTTATTGCAATAAAGAGTTATTTCACACATGAAAAAGTGTAACGCACACTATTGTATACCTCTAATACGAGAGTTTCTTGGCCTTCGTCTCACAAATGCAAGAAACTCGGGGGGCTAACAGGGATCAATGCTCAATAAAAAACAACTCAACAACAACTAAAAAAAAATATAATAATAATAATAAAGTCTCATGGGGCCGATGGTTAGGCCGGAGGCCCCAAAGAAAGACTTTTCACGTAGCTCCTCGAGATGAGTTCATTCCTCGAGTCGAGTTCGAATCCACGAGTCGACCGATACTCCTCGTGCCGATTCATCACGTAGCTCCTCGTGCAGGCTTTACATGAGTCCTCGAGTTGAGCCCGAGTCCACGAGTCGACTGATACTCCTCGTGCCGATTCTCACGAATTTTCGGGATGTCGAGCTCATCTGCTCGCCTCGCCTGGCCGAGCTCATCAGCTCGCCTCGCCCTGGCCGAGCTCATCAGCTCGCCTCGCCTGGCCGAGCTCAGCAGCTCGCCTCGCCTGGCCGAGCTCATCAGCTCGCCTCACCTGGCCGAGCTCATCTGCTCGCCTCGCCTGGCCGAGCTCATCAGCTCGCCTCACCCTGGCCGAGCTCATCAGCTCGCCTCGCCTGGCCGAGCTCAGCAGCTCGCCTCGCCTGGCCGAGCTCATCAGCTCGCCTCGCCTGGCCGAGCTCGTCAACTCGCCTGGTTGATTTTGCCTGGCCAAGCTCGTCTGGTCGAGCTCGTCACCTCGTCTGGTTGAGTTCGTTGCCTCGCCTGGTCAAGCTCGGCACTTCGTCTAGACGAGCTGGAGCGACTTCGTCGTTTCGTCCAAACGTCTTTGGATTCGGTTCATCGGTTCGCCCAACCGTGTTGGGCTAACTCTCTCAAAAACAAAAAACAGATAAAAGCATAATAAAGTCTCAAGGGGCCTGTGGTTAGGCGGAGAGAGACAACCTGCACGTAATTCCTCGAGACGAGCTCATTCTTCGAGTTGAGTTCGAGTCCACGAGTCGATTGACACTCCTCGTGCCGACTCTTCACATATCTCCTCGAGATGAGTTCAGCCCTCGAGTCGAGTTTGAGTCCACGAGTCGACTAATACTCCTCGTGCCGACTCTTCACATATCTCCTCGAGACGAGTTCATTCCTCGAGTCGAGTTTGAGTCCACGAGTCGACTAATACTCCTCGTGCCGACTCTTCACATGTCTCCTCGAGATGGATTCATTCCTCGAGTCAAGACTCCGAGTCCGCGAGTCGACCGATGCTCCTCGCGCCGACTCTTCACGAAACTCCTCATGCAGGCTCTACGAGAGTCCTCGAGTTGAGCCCGAGTCCACAAGCCAACTAACCACTCCTCGTGCAGGCTCAACAAGAGCCCTCGAGTTGAGTCCCATGTCCACAAGTCAACTAACTATTCCTCGTGCAGGCTCTACATGAGCCCTCGAGTTGAGTCTTGAGTTCGCGCTCGCCGCCCAGCTCGTCGGCCGATAGGCAACGAGTTACAAATGGGTTCAAGGTCTGCGTCCGCTGGACATATCTGGTCTAGCCAGCGTCCACGGGAAACCTCGCCACACAAATGTGGCATCGCGCTCGCCGCCCAGCTCGTCGGCCGATAGGCAACGAGTTACAAATGGGTTCAAGGTCTGCGTCCGCAGGGCGTATCTGGTCTAGCCAGCGTCCACGGGAAACCTCGCCACACAAATGTGGCATCGCGCTCGCCGCCCAGCTCGTCGGCCGATAGGCAACGAGTTACAAATGGGTTCAAGGTCTGCGTCCGCTGGACGTATCTGGTCTAGCTAGCGTCCACGGGAAACCTCGCCACACAAATGTGGCATCGCGCTCGCCGCCCAGCTCGTCGGCTGATAGGCAATGAGTTACAAATGGGTTCAAGGTCTGCGTCCGCTGGACGTATCTGGTCTAGCCAGCGTCCACGGGAAACCTCGCCACACAAATGTGGCATCGCGCTCGCCGCCCAGCTCGTCGGCCGATAGGCAACGAGTTACAAATGGGTTCAAGGTCTGCGTCCGCAGGGCGTATCTGGTCTAGCCAGCGTCCACGGGAAACCTCGCCACACAAATGTGGCATCGCGCTCGCCGCCCAGCTCGTCGGCCGATAGGCAACGAGTTACAAATGGGTTCAAGGTCTGCGTCCGCAGGGCGTATTTGGTCTAGCCAGCGTCCACGGGAAACCTCGCCACACAAATGTGGCATCGCGCTCGCCGCCCAGCTCGTCGGCCGATAGGCAACGAGTTACAAATGGGTTCAAGGTCTGCGTCCGCTGGACGTATCTGGTCTAGCTAGCGTCCACGGGAAACCTCGCCACACAAATGTGGCATCGCGCTCGCCGCCCAGCTCGTCGGCTGATAGGCAATGAGTTACAAATGGGTTCAAGGTCTGCGTCCGCTGGACGTATCTGGTCTAGCCAGCGTCCACGGGAAACCTCGCCACACAAATGTGGCATCGCGCTCGCCGCCCAGCTCGTCGGCCGATAGGCAACGAGTTACAAATGGGTTCAAGGTCTGCGTCCGCAGGGCGTATCTGGTCTAGCCAGCGTCCACGGGAAACCTCGCCACACAAATGTGGCATCGCGCTCGCCGCCCAGCTCGTCGGCCGATAGGCAACGAGTTACAAATGGGTTCAAGGTCTGCATCCGCAGGGCGTATCTGGTCTAGCCAGCGTCCACGGGAAACCTCGCCACACAAATGTGGCATCGCGCTCGCCGCCCAGCTCGTCGGCCGATAGGCAACGAGTTACAAATGGGTTCAAGGTCTGCGTCCATACAACAAAGATGCGCAAATCGATTATGCCTTCGGTGGCAAATCGAGAACATAAGACGCGCACAATACAACAAAGACGTGCAAATCGATTATGCCTTCGTTGGCAAATCGAGAAAACAAGACGCGCACAACACAACAAAGACGAGCAAATCGATCACGCCTTCGTTGGCAAGTCGAGAAAATAGGCCACGCACAATAAAGTCGTGCTAATCGATCACGCCCTCATTGGTAGATCGAGAAAATAAGCCGCGCACGGTCGACCCGAAACCATAGGCCGTCCCTCGCGACGCGCGAAGGCCATTCCTCATGACGCAAACCCGAGAGCGTTCATCCCGCATCCGTATAAAGAGTAGATTTTGAGTTTCCACTCGATCTACGCTCGACCGGAAACTCGGGGGGCTAATGTTGTCGGTCCGTCTCGGACCGACGGGGACTAAGGCGTCACTTCGACCCACGCGACCGGTGCAAGGCCTCGGGCGGTGAAACCTTGCCTCGGCCATTGGCCGGCCCGAACCAATGGCCGGGCCAAGGGTTAGCCGGCCAGCGGCCGGACGTATGCTTGACCGGCCTATCGCCGGCCCAAAGGTCAGTCGGTCAGTGGCCGGCCATATGCTTAGCCGGCCAATGACCGGTCATATGCTCAGCCGGCCCATGGCCGGCCGACCCACGTCCAAGGACGGCTCTCCAAGGCCGGCCCTCCAAGGCCGGCCCTCCTCCAAGGCCGGCTCTCCAAGGCCGGCCCTCCTCCAAGGCCGGCACTCCTCCAAGGCCGGCCCTCCTCCAAGGCCGGCTCTCCAAGGCCGGCCCTCCTCCAAGGCCGGCACTCCTCTAAGGCCGGCCCTCCTCCAAGGCCGGCACTCCATGGCCGGCCCTCCTCCAAGGACGGCACTCTAAGGCCGGCCCTACTCCAAGGCCGGCACTCCAAGGCCGGCCCTCCTCCAAGGCCGGCGCTCCAAGGCCGGCCCTCCTCCAAGGCCGGCGCTCCAAGGCCGGCCCTCCTCCAAGGCCGGCACTCCAAGGCCGGCCCTCCTCCAAGGCCGACACTCCAAGGCCGGCCCTCCTCCATAGCCGGCCATGGCCTCCACGGCCGAGTCAGAGCCGGCCATGGCCGAGTCAGAGCCGGCCATGGCCGAGTCAGAGCTGGCCATGGCCTCCATGGCCGAGTCAGAGCCGGCCATGGCCTCCACGGTCGAGTCAGGGCCGGCCATGGCCGAGTCAGAGCCGGCCATGGCCTCCACGGCCGAGTCAGAGCCGGCCATGGCCGGGTCAGAGGCGGCCTTCGGCCAAGGGGATGCCCAAAATGCCCCTTGGTTGCCTATAAATACCAAGGCACCCCCCTTGGTCCAAGTAATCCATTCTTGAGTACTGAAACACTGTCGAACTCGTACCTCGCTCATTTCTCTCAAGTCTCGGCCTTTAAACACCCCTAAAACCTCTATACTCCACCTCAATCACACTAATGTTGAGCGTCGGAGAGGTAAACAGGGGCACCCCCCCTGTTTCCCCTTTGCAGTTCACGTGTTCTCTACTCCTTTTTAGGTACTCTTACGAAGTCAAGAGACATCCACAGCTAAGGGACGACTCGGGACACCGGGTCCGACACGCTCGAGTCAAGACGAGACCAGTTGGTCCGGCCTTGGGTCTAACCGTCTTTGGCTCCTAAATAGTTGTCCGAGAAACAGCGACAACACCCGACTCAAACACAAATTTAATCCTCGGTTCGCCTAGGAGATCGCCACTAACCAGGTTCCTACACATATCCGGAACATGGAGAACATTGGTCATAGTGACCGTCTTCCCGGAGGTGAAGTTGAGATCCACGTTCCCGATGCCGACAACTTGAGATCGATGGTCGTTTCCCATCTGAACTGCTTGTCCATCGTTGACTTCAGAATAGGCTTTGAAGGCAGCCCTATCATAGGTGACGTGAACGGTAGCACAAGTATCGTACCACCACCCTTGAACCTTGCCTTTGACCACCATGAGTTCGCTCAACGTAGCGACTATGTTAGTGTCGGTCATAGTGCCGTCAACCTTTTTCTCTTCCGTCTTGCGGTGTCGACTGTCTCGAGCATAGTGACCGGGTTTGCCACACACATAGCAGCCCCTTTTGGACCCCTTGGATCCGGGCTTGTTACCAGACTTGGATTTGCCGGAATGCTTGAATTTCTTAACCCCCACTGGTTCTACGAACCTTGATACCCAAAATAGTATCAACTTGTCCAAGATCTTTCATTTTGAAAGTGGAAGATAGAAACCTCTTCGTTTCTAATATTACTTTCATCTCATTGCTAAAGATCAACATATCATCAACATAGAGACATAGGAAGATCACAAGGTTACCACGCACCTTTGAATACAAACACTTGTCACAAACGTTAGGAACAAAACCATTCGAAAGTACGACCGAGTCAAACTTTTGATGCCATTGTTTGGGTGCTTGTTTTAATCCATATAAGGATTTAACAAGTTTGCAAACCTTTTGTTCATTACCCGGAAACGCATAACCTTCCGGCTGCTCCATGTAAATCTCCTCGTCGAGATCTCCATTTAAGAATGCCATCTTGACATCCATTTGATGAACATTGAGGTTATACAAAGAAGCCAAGGCAAACAACACTCTAATTGTTGTTGTCCTCGCTACCGGTGCATATGTGTCAAAGTAATCAATTCCTTCCCGTTGTCGAAATCCTTTGGCTACTAATCTAGCCTTGTAAGTATTAAGTGTACCATCACTATGATACTTCTTTCGGAACACCCACTTACACCCAATAGGTCTAGACCCTTTGGGTAGATCGACAATTTCCCAAGTGTGGTTTGACATAATAGAATCCATGTCATCTTGGATAGCATCCTTCCAAAAGGCAGAGTCTCGAGAATCCACAGCTTCATTATAAGTCTTAGGATCATCTTCAATAAGAAGAATAATAGGAATTTTCCGTGCAAAACTCTCTCTATTTCCTTGTACTAGGTAAAAAGAAATGACGCGAGAATCTATTTCCTTAGACTTACGGACTCTTTTGCTTCTCCGAAGTTTGGGTTGTTCTACAACTACCCTAGAAGAACTTTCCTCTCGAGGCATCGAGCCTGCCTGGAGGTCGAGCTCGCCAGGAGTCGAGCTCACCTGGGGTCGAGCTCGCCTGGAGGTCGAACCTGCCTGGAGGTCGAGCTCGCCTGGGATTTGAGCTCGCCTTGAGGTCGATCCTCCCTGGAGATCGAGCTCGCCTGGTCGAGGTTCTTCATCAGTGAAATTTTGAGATTCTTTTCCTGTCGAGTTAAGATTCTCAAAGAATTCCACATCTCGGGATTCTACTATGACATTAGACTCTAAGTTTAGAAGTCTATATGCCTTGCTATTCATAGCATAGCCAATAAAAACACTTCGCATCCCTCGAGGACCCAACTTGGTCCCTTTAGGATCCATGTTTTTGTAGTAGGCTAGACACCCCCACACTTTGAAATACCCAATATTGGGCTTTCGCCCTTTCCATACCTCGTACGGAGATATTTGGGTTTTCTTTAAAGGAATACGGTTTAAAATATGACATGCGGATAGTAAAGCTTCACCCCAAAAACTAAAATGTAATTCAGAATGCGTTAACATGGCATTTATCATCTCTTGAAGTGTCCTATTTTTACGTTCGGCTAAACCGTTTTGTTGTGGTGTTCTAGGTGCGGAACATTCATGAACAATACCATTTTCTTCACAAAATGTATTAAAATCACTAGGAAAATATTCACCGCCCCTATCACTTCTAAGGACTTTAATATTAACTCCTAATTGATTTTCTACTTCAGCCTTATACACCTTAAAAGCATTGAAAGCATCATCTTTATGTTTCAATAAATACACATATGTAAATCTAGAGCAATCATCAATAAAGGTAATAAAATACCTATTTCCCCCACGGGTTAACATGCCATTAAATTCACATATATCAGAGTGTATAAGATCTAACAATTTAGAATTTCTCTCTACACTATAAAACGGTTTCTTTATCATTTTAGATTTTACACATATTTCACATTTATCCAATTTATCGGATTTGCACGAAATTAAACTTTTCATAGTGCTAAAACCGATATGTGCTAATCTACTATGCCATAAAGAAACAGAATCAAGCATATAAGCAGAAGGAGAAATTTCATTGATGACATTGTCAATAATACATAATTTGACCATCCCTTCACTGGAATAGCCTTTGCCAACAAATACATCATTTCGTGTCAAGATAAGCTTGCCCGACTCAAACACAGATTTAATCCCCGATTTCCCTAGGAGATCGCCACTAACCAGGTTCCTACACATATCTGGAACATGGAGAACATTGGTCAGAGTGACCGTCTTCCCGGAGGTGAAGTTGAGATCCACGTTCCCGATACCGACAACTTGAGAGCGATGCTCGTTTCCCATCTGAACTGCTTGTCCATCGTTGACTTCAGAATAGGTTTTGAAGGCAGCCCTATCATAGGCGACGTGAACGGTAGCACAAGTATCGTACAACCACCCTTGAACCTTGCCTTTGACCGCCATGAGTTCTCTCAACGTAGCGACTATGTCAGTGTCGGTCATAGTGGCGTCGACCTCTTTCTCTTCCGTCTTGCGGTGTCGACAGTCTCGAGCATAGTGACCGGGTTTGCCACACACATAGCAGCCCCCTTTGGACCCCTTGGATCCGGGCTTGTTACCGGACTTGGATATGCCCGAATGCTTGAATTTCTTCGAGTCCTTTTTGGAACCCGAAATACTTTCCTTGTCATTCCACTTCCTTTTGCCCTTAGCGCTCACCGCATTGGCCTTGGAAGTACCGGCATCCGTCTTCTTCTCTCTCATCTTCGATTCCTCCTCGATTCGAAGATGTTTCTGAATTTGCTCCAAAGAGAAGTCCTCGGTGTTGTGAAGAAGTTTCTTCCGATAGCCTTTCCACGAATTGGGCAACTTCGCAATAATCGCACCAACTTGGAAAGACTCCGGAATATCTATCTTTACAGCCCTCGATTTGTTGACAATAACTTGCAATTCATGAACTTGAGCAAGTATAGGCTTGTCATCAAACATCTTGAAATCAAAATAACTCGAGACAAGGAACTCTTTGGTACCTTCTTCTTCGGCCTTGAACTTGTACTCAAGAGCCTTCCATATCTCGACCGCCGATGGATTGTTGGTGTAGAGATCGTAGAGTCGGTCTGACAAAGTGTTCAGAATGTGACCCCGGCACAGCAGCTCGTCCTCTTGACGCTTCTTCCGGTCCGCCTTGAGTTCTTCATCGTCATCGTCCGTCGGCTCCGGGATGGGCACCAACGCCGGGTCGAGCACGTAGAAGATCTTCATGGCGGTGAGGAAGAACCGCATCTTGTCCTGCCAGTGGGTGAAGTTGGTGCCGTCGAAGCGATCCAACTTGACGAAGTCCTGGCTCATCACTTTTAAACTCGAAACAGACGCCTCGGTAGCCATAGCACAAGATACTATAAGATTGTTAGATAATTCTTCGAAATTGAAGACTTCGAGGCTTGAATCACGCATAGGAACGCTTTCCTTATAGTATTTCGAGTACCCCCAAAGTGTCTTAAGGTTTCTGTACAAGAATACCGCAGGATACGACAAGCCTAATTCGGACTGCAGCAAGACAGAGTGAAAATCCGAAAATAAGCAAGAACTGTGTTTCTGGATAAGTGTTTCGGGAAAAGAGAAAGTTGGTTCGAAAACCTTGTGTTGATTACTAAATCCGAAGTCGGATTATATAATCAATCGTACCTGTTCGCGAAGAGGTTCGACGAACAGACGCATTGTTTCGGTCGAACTAACGGTCTTTGCGAACAGACGCACTGCTTCAGTCGAACTATGGTTATAGTCTCAAACGACACGACCGTTGGCCAAACGATAGTTCGTTTCGAAGAGACGTGACCGTTAGTTCGAACGGCAACAAAAATAACTACTAAATGAGGAGGCGCGACCGTTGGCGAGAATTGTCGCGAGAAACCCGCGGATCGTACCGTTTCGCCTAGAGGTCGAGCTCACCTGGGTCGAGCTCGCTTTGAGGTCGAGCATAAATGATTTCGTCACTTTCTCATTTACATTAGTATTTTGTTCCATGTGGGACTCTTTCCCACACACAAACTCACTTTCTCAATCAACAACACACTATTTTGTCTTTTAGTGAACAAATTAAATTGAGATAATTAAAACACCTATTTAATTTTACTCAATTTCTAACACGATTTAGTAGCCACATGCGGTTAGACCCAAGGCCGAACCAAGTGGCCTCGCCTGGGCTCGAGCGTGTCGGACCTGGTTGCCCAGATCTTCCCTTGGCTGTCGATGGTGTCTGAGCTCGCCGGGGTACCTGGAAAGGATGAGAGAACCGTGAGCTAAGAAGGGAAAACAGAGGGGGTGCCCCTGTTTACCTCTCCGATTCTCAACATTAGTGGGATTGAGGTGGAGAATAGACGGTTTAAGTGTTTAGGGGCCGAGGCTTGAGAGAAACGAGCGAGAGGTGAGTTCGGCAGCGTTTCAGTCCTCAAGAATGGATTACCTGGAGAAGGTGAGGGGCGCCTGTATTTATAGGCGACCAAGGGGCCATTGGTGGGCCCCTTGGCTGAGGATAACATGGGCTCGGCTTCATTGGCATGTCCCTTGGCAGAGGATAACATAGACTTGGTAAGGGATAGCATAGGAGGGCGTCATTGGCATGTCCCTTGGCAGAGGATAACATAGACTTGGCAGAGGATAGCATAGGATGGCGTCATTGGTGGGCCCCTTGGCCGAGGTCGGGCTCGTGAGGCCGAGGTCGAGCTCGCGAGGCCGAGGTCGAGCTCGTGAGGCCGAGGTCGAGCTCGCGAGGCGAGGTCGAGCTCGTGAGGCCGAGGTCGATCTCGTGAGGCGAGGGCGAGCTCGCGAGGCTGAGGTCGAGCTCGCGAGGCCGAGGTCGAGCTCGTGAGGCCGAGGTCGAGCTCCATCTTGGGCCGAGGCTATTGGGCCGGCCCTTGGCCGAGCCGGCCCATGGGCCGATCAATGGTTGGGGCAAGTTTGATCGCTGTTTTGCCTTTGATTTGCCACGACTGGGGGTCGGGCCGATAACAGAGCCCATGACCCTTTATTGTGATAATAGTGGGGCTGTCGCTATCTCAAAGGAACCTCGAAGCCATAAGCTCTCTAAGCATATTGAGAGGAAATACCATTTGATTCGAGAGATCGTGCAGCGCGGAGACGTGGAGGTGAAGTAGATCTCTGGCAGATCTATTCACCAAGGCCCTGGCGAACAAGGTCTTCGACCAACTTCGAGTGGGATTAGGCATGTAGGACTACTCAAATCTTCTTTGAGTCAAGTGGGAGTTTGTTGTCAATAGTGCCCACAAGAAGAGTAGTAGTGTCTATTTATGTACATTTAGCTGAGGAGTCAAAGGAGTTGAGGAAATAACAACTAGAAGGGTAAAATGGTAATATTGTAAATCCTGACTAGCTGATGATATTCATGAAGGGTAAACATAGATAATATTCAGTGGATCCGCTCATCATAATTTGCTTGAATTCTTGAGTAGAAAATAAATTCATTTGAACCGAGAGATTTTCATTGTCAACTCTTTAGTGGAGTCAGTTGACATTAAGCTAAACTTGGAAAAAGTTTGTGAACTTTTGAGTCCAAGTGTTTAGCTCAAGCTTTGTTCATTTGGATCCATGAGGTCACTGTCACAAATCATATCGAGTAGGAATAGTTAAACTAGCAGCTAAGTCAAAACAAGAACGAGACAAGTTTTGTGAAAATTGTCTAAAGGGTATTTTTGTCTTTTTAGATATATGACGAAATGAATGTCAATAAATTTTTTGACATTGTCATATGATGACAAATGAAACTTAAATCACATGGCCAACTTATAGAATTTGGTCCTTGAGGATTGATTTCATTTCATAGAATTTTACTTGAAAATTCTTAATGGGCTTTTCTTATGTTGTCATGAACAAATGAAGAAACATTTAGAAGCTCCTTCTAGAAGCTCAAATTTCGTCCAACCCCAGGAAAATAAGGCTGAATTTCGTTCATGCCATAGTGGGAAAGAGAGTTTATTTTGTGCATTAATGTATGAAGATACTTCCCAAAAGAAAAAGAGGAAACAAATTTCCTCTGAAGGAAAGTGCATTTTCGGCCAACTAAGAGAGAACGAAAGAGGAAACAAATCCAAGGACTTGCATGACATGTCATGAATGTCCAACATGGGTAGAAAAGAGGAAATAAGATTTGCTCATGCCTCCCCTATAAATAGAGACCTCATTTCTCTCATTCTAGTCATCCAACGTAAGTTAGAGATTGAGAGACTCTCTCTCTAGACATTATTGGCCGATCCTCTCTCTCTCTCTCTAGTTATTTTTCGTTTTGTTTTGGCACCTAGATCCTCATTTGACCTAGTGGTTTTAGCTCTTCGACTTTGAGACTTGTTGTTGAGTTGTCGTGTTTAAAAGTGCCCACACACTAATTCCTTTCTTTCTCGAGTAATTCTTGTGAGAGAAACTTTCGTGGTTTCTCGAGTTGGCGACGAAAGAAGAGAGACTTGCTTCGAGGGAGACGAATGTTTTCAACCTTCCGAAGGCTCATCAACGTTCAAGCTTCTAAAAGGTTAGTGTTATCGGCCCGACCCCCAGTCGTGGCAAATCAAAGGCAAAACAGCGATCAAACTTGCCCCAACCATTGATCGGCCCATGGGCCGGCTCGGCCAAGGGCCGGCCCAATAGCCTCGGCCCAAGACCGAGCTCGACCTCAGCCTCACGAGCTCGACCTCGGCCTCCCGAGCTCGACCTCGGTCTCACGAGCTCGACCTCGGCCTCACGAGCTCGCCCTCGCCTCACGAGCTCGACCTCAGCCTCACGAGCTCGCCCTCGCCTCGCGAGCTCGACCTCGGCCTCACGAGCTCGACCTCGGCCCCACGAGCCCGACCTCGGCCAAGGGGCCCACCAATGACGCCATCCTATGCTATCCTGTGCCAAGTCTATGTTATCCTCTGCCAAGGGACATGCCAATGACGCCCTCCTATGCTATCCCCTGCCAAGTCTATGTTATCCTCTGCCAAGGGACATGCCAATGATGCCGAGCCCATGTTATCCTCGGCCAAGGGGCCCACCAATAGCCCCTTGGTCGCCCATAAATATAGGCACCCCTCACCTTCTCCAGGTAATCCATTCTTGAGGACTGAAACGCTGCCGAACTCACCTCTCGCTCGTTTCTCTCAAGCCTCGGCCCCTAAACACTTAAACCCTCTATTCTCCACCTCAATCCCACTAATGTTGAGCGTCGGAGAGGTAAACAGGGGCACCCCCTCTGTTTTCCTTTCTTAGCTCACGGTTCTCTCATCCTTTCCAGGTACCCCGGCGAGCTCAGACACCATTGACAGCCAAGGGAAGATCTGGGCAACCAGGTCCGGCCTTGGGTCTAACCGCCTGTGGCTACTAAATCGTTGTCCGAAAAACGGCGACAACATTTTGGCGCTAGAAGGAGGGGACCACCGACCTTAGCATGCTCTCCCTTCCATTCCACACTCTCACTACTCTTGCGACTCTCAAGAGATGAGCCACATTCCGGCGACCTCCGAGCGACAAGCTCAAGGTACGGTCTCCGGAGCCTCGCTCACCGTCTTGAAGGTCAACCTCGTGATAAGGAGAGCCAGCCCCAAGACCCGACGAACGACCCCGAGGCCGCGCTCCGAGAGGACACGGCTCGGTGGCTCGCAGAGCTTTTGGACCGTCCCAGCGTCGACGGCTCTCTCATTGCCGATCTCCTCGGCTACGATGTTGAGGATCGATCCGCCCGTAACGACTCCGACCCCGACTACGTGGGGGAGTCAAGGACCAACGAGGCGACTCCTAGCCTCGCCCACTCGCGGTCCGAGAGGTCCAGTGGTGCTTTGGCCGGTCCGCCGCGTCCGATGCGACGACAGGCACGGTCACTTTCCCTGGGACTCACCCCTTCGGTTTCAAGAGGAGGCCGGACACGGCCCCTCACCAAGGAGAGAGCGACTCTGGGCAATGATGGGGCCGATAGCCGAAGCGCTCGCCGCACGGCCCGACCAAGGGCGAACTCGCCCCACCACGCGTCGAGTGCAGACCTTAGAGAGCGCTTGACGGTGCAGAGAAACTCCCGAGGGGAGGCCGCGCTCCCCGCCGCAACTCTCCGCCAACCACATGCCAATATCGTGGACCAAGCGTCCAACGAGCGCTAGCCGGCAACTCCCGTGGCCCCGGCGGTCAGCCCTGCTAACGGGCTTGACATGGTCACGATGATCCAGAGCCTCCAAAACCAAATCATCGAGATGAGGGAGTCGGGGAGGCAGAGGCCGTATGGAGGGATCGAGGAATCGTACACTCCCTTCGTCGCGCAAATCCTCGCGTAGCCTTGCGTGGGTAACTTCAAATTGCCGTCCATCCCTCCCTATGATGGGCGGACTGACCCGAACTTCCACATCCAACACTACGAGACGTGGATGATGATGCAAGGGCAGCCGGACGCCGGACGCGACCCTATGCTAAGCCTTCAGCCTAACCCTCACGGGGTCGGGCTTTGAATGGTTCCAGAGCTTGAGACCCGGGAGCATCCCGTCCTTCCGGTCTTTGCAAGAGGCTTTCCTTGCCCGCTTCGCCACGCTCGTGGCAGAAAAGGAGTCGAAGACCCACCTCCTCTCCATTCGGCAGGGAGAGACGAGACGTTGATGCAATACCTCGCTCGCTTCACCGAGGAGTCTCACAAAGTCGAGGGGTTCGACGACAAAGACGCCATCACGGCGGTCACCGAGGGAGTTCGCACGAGCGACTTCCTCAAATCCATTGTTGGGAAAGTCCCGCGGAGCATGGCGGAACTGATGACGAGAGCCCGCACGTATATGGGAATCGAGGACTATCTCGATGGCCGAGATGGCCGGAAGGCAGGGGGGCAAGGTAGTCGACGCCGCGATGACCAAGATGATGATCGTCCCGACCCTCAAAAGAGGAGGAACAAGGGAGGCCAGGCCCCTAACGGCCGCTCCCTCCCTGGGCCGAGACCGTCACACGTCGATAGCTTCCGAAAATTCTGGACGTTCACCCCCTTGAACACCCCACCGGAGCGGATCCTAGCTCTGCACCGCGACAAGCTAGGGAGCCCTACTCCTCTCACAAAGGACCCTGCAAAGAGGGATCGAAACAAGTTATGCGAATACCACCAAGATCACGGGCATCTGACATCCGAATGCTATCAACTCAAGCGTCAGATCGAGGCCCTGATTCAAGACGGGAAACTAAAAGAGTACGTCCTTAGAACATCGGGACGGCCGCGGCGCACGGTGAGCATCCGCGGCAGGAAAGGAATGGTCCGGCAATGGTGACCGTCACGGACCGAGTGGTAAACGGAGAACCGGAGAGCTCACAACTGCACATCGTGGGCTCAATCATGGGCGGCCCAGAGTTTGGGATTCGTCCACGCAAAGGAAGAAGTACGCGCGTGAAGTTTCCCAAGGAAAAATAGCGCACTACATCAACCATACGTACGAGGCTCCTCCTCCGACCCCGTTCGAATCCATGTTCTTCACTGGCCTAGAGGCGGCGCGAGTCCTCCACCCACACAACGACGCGATAGTCGTCTCAGCCCCGGTCGCCAACAACCTCGTCCGATGAATCCTGATCGACAATGGGAGCTCCGCCGATATAATCTTCAAGGCGGCGCTGGACAGGATGAAGCTATCTGGGATGAGACCGACCCCGATCTCGTCTCCACTCTTCGGCTTCTCCGGGGAGATGGTCATGACGGAGGGAACCATCGACCTCCCGGTGACCTTCGAGACACCGGGGGGGGGGGGGGCTCGAGGTCACCCACATCGTATCGTTCTTGGTCGTGGACCAACCCTCCGCCTACAACATCATAATCGGCCGCCCGACCCTCAATCGATTGAAGGCCATTACATCCACTTACCACCTGATGATGAAATTCCCAACTGACAAGGGGATAGCCATGATGTTGAGAGACCAATCGATGGCAAGGATGTGCTGTTAGAAATTGAGTAAAATTAAATAGGTGTTTTAATTAGCTCAATTTAATTTGTTCACTAAAAAACAAAATAGTGTGTTGTTGATTGAGAAAGTGAGTTTGTGTGTGGGAAAGAGTCCCACATGGAACAAAATACTAATGTAAATGAGAAAGTGACGAAATCATTTCTGCTCGACCTCAAAGCGATCTCGACCCAGGCGAGCTCGACCTCAAAGCGAGCTCGACCCAGGTGAGCTCGACCTCGAGGCGAAACGGTACGATCCGCGGGTTTCTCGTGACAATTCTCGCCAACAGTCGTGCCTCCTCATTTAGTAGTTATTTTTGTTACCGTTCGAACTAACGGTCACGTCTCTTCGAAATGAACTATCGTTTGGCCAATAGTCATGTCGTTTGAGACTATAACCGTAGTTCGACCGTAGCAGTGCGTCTGTTCGCGAAGACCGTTAGTTCGACCGAAACAATGCGTCTGTTCGTCGAACCTCTTCGCGAACAGGTACGATTGATTATATAATCCGACTTCGGATTCAGTAATCAACACAAGGTTTTCGAATCGAGGAGGAATCGAAGATGAGAGAGAAGAAGATGGATGTCGGTACTTCCAAGACCAATGCGGTGAGCGCTAAAGGCAAAAGGAAGTGGAATGACAACGAAAGTTTTTCGGGTTCCAAAAAGGACTCGAAGAAATTCAAGCATTCCGGCAAATCCAAGTCCGGTAACAAGCCCGGATCCAAGGGGTCCAAAAGGGGCTGCTATGTGTGTGGCAAACCCGGTCACTATGCTCGAGACTGTCGACACCGCAAGACGGAAGAGAAAGAGGTTGACGCCACTATGACCGACACTAACATAGTCGCTACGTTGATCGAACTCATGGCGGTCAAAGGCAAGGTTCAAGGGTGGTGGTACGATACTTGTGCTACCGTTCATGTCACCTATGATAGGGCTGCCTTCAAAACCTATTCTGAAGTCAACGATGGACAAGCAGTTCAGATGGGAAACGAGCATCGATCTCAAGTTGTCGGCATCGGGAACGTGGATCTCAATTTCACCTCCGGGAAGACGGTCACTCTGACCAATGTTCTCCATGTTCCGGATATGTGTAGGAACCTGGTTAGTGGCGATCTCCTAGGCGAACCGAGGATTAAATCTGTGTTTGAGTCGGGCAAGCTTATCTTGAACCGAAATGGTGTATTTGTTGGCAAAGGCTATTCCAGTGAAGGGATGGTCAAATTATGTATTATTGACAATGTTATCAATGAAATTTCTCCTTCTGCTTATATGCTTGATTCCGTTTCTTTATGGCATAGTACATTAGCACATATCGGTTTTAGCACTATCAAAAGGTTAATTAAATGTGGTTTAATTTCGTGCAAATCCGATAAATTGGATAAATGTGAAATATGTGTGAAATCTAAAATGATAAAGAAACCGTTTTATAGTGTAGAGAGAAATTCTAAATTGTTAGATCTTATACACTGTGATATATGTGAATTTAATGGCATGTTAACCCGTGGGGGAAATAGGTATTTTATTACCTTTATTGATGATTGCTCTAGATTTACATATGTGTATTTATTGAAACATAAAGATGATGCTTTCAATGATTTTAAGGTGTATAAGGCTGAAGTAGAAAATCAATTAGGAGTTAATATTAAAGTCCTTAGAAGTGATAGGGGCGGTGAATATTTTCCTAGTAATTTTAATGCATTTTGTGAAGAAAATGGTATTGTTCATGAATGTTCCGCACCTAGAACACCACAACAAAACGGTTTAGCCGAACGTAAAAATAGGACACTTCAAGAGATGATAAATGCCATGTTAACGCATTCTGAATTACATTTTAGTTTGTGGGGTGAAGCTTTACTATCCGCATGTCATATTTTAAACCGTATTCCTTTAAAGAAAACCCAAATATCTCCGTACGAGGTATGGAAAGGGCGAAAGCCCAATATTGGGTATTTCAAAGTGTGGGGGTGTCTAGCCTACTACAAAAACATGGATCCTAAAAGGACCAAGTTGGGTCCTCGAGGGATGCGAAGTGTTTTTATTGGCTATGCTATGAATAGCAAGGCATATAGACTTCTAAACATAGAGTCTAATGTCATAGTAGAATCCCGAGATGTGGAATTCTTTGAGAATCTTAACTCGACAGGAAAAGAATCTCAAAATTTCACTAATGAAGAACCTCGACCAGGCGAGCTCGATCTCCAGGGAGGATCGACCTCAAGGCGAGCTCAAATCCCAGGCGAGCTCGAACTCCAGGCAGGTTCGACCTCCAGGCGAGCTTGACTCCTTGCGAGCTCGACCTCCAGGCAGGCTCGATGCCTCGAGAGGAAAGTTCTTCTAGGATAGTTGTAGAACAACCCGAACTTCGGAGAAGCAAAAGAGTCCGTAAGTCTAAGGAAATAGATTCTCGCGTCATTTCTTTTTACCTAGTACAAGGAAATATAGAGAGTTTTTGTCACGACCCGCGACCTCTCGTCGCCGGTTCACGAGCCGCGACGGTGGGTTACGTCACAAGTCACAACGTCAATATAATAATATATCTCATATCCACAGGAATAACATTATATAACCATAATCAACGCAATACTTATATTAAACATAATACGATGACATATAAGTATTATAAGTCGTTATATAAAACCTGGGTAAATTTTTCGTTTTTCTCAATTCAAACTTTGAGTCTTACTACGACTCTAAATATTTACATAACCGCTCCTGGGTTTACGTATAATTACAGGAAATAGTTTTAGGAGCGTAGAGTACGAAAGGGGTTCAACAAAATATAGTTATAACTATAGAAGAGGTTGATCCCGAGTGAGTCTCCACTAGCCCAAAGGTCAAGAGATACACGTCCGGTCTTCGTCTTCAATTCTGTTATTCACGTCGCCGTCTTGCCATTCTCTACATTACCAAGGGTCATAAAACTATGAGTCGATTGACTCAGTAAGTGGGAGTCTAACTTAGAAAATAAAGCGACTAATGCCATGTGATAACATGTGACGTGCAAACAAGCACATAATAATGCATGGATGCAAATCTAACAACTCTAGAGCATGACTCTTGTGTATACACTTTAACTAGAACTTGTCGTCTTTAAGGTTACACACATCCCCCGCTATAACCTTCAGAACGACAAGAGACCAGCCTTAGACTTCGAGCAGCAGTCGTCCGGCGGCCTAAGAGTTTTAACGTCTGTCTGGGATCCACTAATGGTACCAACTTCATTCGGCGTCGGCGCAACCCCCAGGCCCTCATAGCCCGTCAAGGTGCGTCCTTCAGGTCCTCATAACCTGGCATTAAGATCGGGTGCGACTCTTGGTCGACTTCCCGATAAATGAGTACTCAGCACCATCCCCCAGGCCCTCATAGCCCGTCAGGGTTCATTTCGTTTTGGTACCATCGACGCAACAATTCTTTAAGGTTCGGGTACTCTGCTGCACTCAGAGTACACACCTATGCTACTTACAAGAGAGCGACTCAGGATAAATCCTGAAAGAAATTTCATTTCCCTTTTATGCTCGTTAGTGTTTTAGGTTGAAGACTCGGGATATGACTCCCGATACTTCTACCCTCGATTTGAATTCGAGAGGTAAACACGGCTCTCCTGTCTCCCCCGTTCTAACGGGTCAATCACAGCCTAAGGAAATTATATCACATATCAGAGGCTGGGTTTCACAAATCTCATGTTTGAACTTATTGAGGGAACTCACGCTAAGTTTTCAGGAAAAGCGGCCGAAGCCTTAATCTTTGAGATTATTCGATTTTAAAGCTTTTCCTATTCTTGTTTACTAACAAGCAATAATGCACGTAAACAGGGTTATTCCCTTGGTATGTAGTTGACTTAAGTCTCCACACTTACCCGGAAAAGATCGTCTGAAAATCTGTTGACTTCCGGAGTTCCCTTGCTTTACACGCTTCCCGAGACTACGCGTCCTGAAGCGTTAACACGTTCCGAAGCATCGAGAAACTAAAACCCGAAGTTGAAACTCATTAGTCAATGATTCTAGAGATGATGACAAGCTTAAGGTTCGTTATCGGGATTCATTGCGAGTCAGTTCAGGGGTTCGAGAATTTAATTCACTTATTTCTCGGCTTTTCGGAATTTAAACTTATTCAAGACTCATACGAATTCGTACCAGAGAATGAGTACGAAATAAAATCAAAATCCTTATTTTAACGAGTCTTAAATAAATTAAAGAAATAATCCGAAAATAGTACGAACCGAGAATTCTAAATGAATTAACCAAAAATTAAATTCTCAAACATCTCTTAATAAATAATTAATAATCCTCGACTACAAATCTCAAATCCAAAATTAAGACTCGAGTCTAACGCTATAAAACGATAAACGACTCACGAGTGAGATCGAGCTTTAAAAACTTTTTCTGAATTCACTATACTTCGGCTTCGACGCGTTCAGTTCTGCCGGCTCTCGCTCGATTCTATTCGATCTGTGACTGAGCTGTGAAATTCAGAAAACAAACATCGCGATCAATTCCCAAAATCAAGTTCCCGACTCGAAACGAACATCTAACTCAAACCTCCACGTCACAACATTTCCAACTTGTCATAAATTCTCAAACATGTCAATAAACCATATAACTTGTCAACAAATCACTTTAGTTGACATAAACTTCACATTTCTATCTCAAAAACCACTCATAAAAACCGAGCCTACATATATCACATCTCAAATCCCTTTCATCAATTCGAAATCAAATCACGATAATCAAAATGAATCACATACCCAAAACAAGTCTCACGGCCAAGTAAACTCACGGCCACAACAAAGAACCACACGGCCATCATCAAATTCCAAATCAAACCACATCAATACATGACTTTAACTCCTTACCCAAACATTTAACAATCACAGAAATGTCTTATAATCATCAAACAACTCCAGAAATTCAAGAACCCCAACAATTCAAATCTCCAAACCACTCCATGAAATTCGGCCAAAAATTCAAACTAAATCCAAGATATTCGAGTTCAATACTCCAATTCAAATTATCAACATCACCAATCAAGATCAAACATCCATAAATCACATTCAATTCCTCAAGAATCCCCTTAGAACTCGAAATCCCCAAATCAAATTCCAAATCCCTAAACTTCAGAATTGATTTCGGAGAAAAAATTTCCTCACCTTGCTTGCTATGAAATCGATCTCCTCGGCACGTTCTCACTTGATTTCCGGTGTCCTTCCTTGGTCAGCGGCCATGGCGACTCGACGGCGGCGACTCTTCTCCTCGGCGAGGCGCGCGCGCGGTGGCTGTGAGTTGCGCGAGAGGCAGAGCGACGAAGGAGAGGAAGACGAGGAAGAAAGAAGGAAGGACGAGGTGGTGGTGGCTCAGTGGCGCGGCTGGTGGTGAGCGGCGGCGATTGAATTTCTTTTTTTCTTTGTTCCTTCTTTCTTGCAGGTCGCGCGATAGTGAGGAAGAGGAAGATAAGTTTCTTCTTTGCACGTGAAGAAGAAAAGAGAAGGGGAAAGAACATTGGAGAAGCAGGAAAATAAATTATTTATTTCTTAAATTCACTTTTCCTCCATCTTCTAAAATCAACCCCACTCTCACGTTTTTATTCTCAAATAGCTCCAAAAACGTTACAATCACGTCCTTGTCACAAAATTTTGTCACTAAAACCCGTACTCGCTCGAACTTTTAATTAAGTTATTCAAACCTAGACTTTCCTCGTTCGTTCTTGATTAATTTAAATATATTTAAGGTTTCTCGGAAATAATTCTCATCCTTGAGAATTTATTTCTTAAATTAAATTCCGGCATATTTCCTCGGAAAATAATTTATTATTCGAGACGAGCTCGATAAATCCTTTATTTATTCCGAGATTTTCCATCTCCTTAAGATAATTTAAATTAACTCGATAAACTTCAACGTCCATAATTCATTCAAGAACTTACTTGTAACACACGAAAGCTCATTTGTTAACCGTAAATTACAAACGGCGAGATTCAAAAGTTTATCCTTTACAGTTTTGCACGGAAAATTCCTATTATTCTTCTTATTGAAGATGATCCTAAGACTTATAATGAAGCTGTGGATTCTCGAGACTCTACCTTTTGGAAGGATGCTATCCAAGATGAAATGGATTCTATTATGTCAAACCACACTTGGGAAATTGTCGATCTACCCAAAGGGTCTAGACCTATTGGGTGTAAGTGGGTGTTCCGAAAGAAGTATCATAGTGATGGTACTCTTAATACTTACAAGGCTAGATTAGTAGCCAAAGGATTTCGACAACGGGAAGGAATTGATTACTTTGACACATATGCACCGGTAGCGAGGACAACAACAATTAGAGTGTTGTTTGCCTTGGCTTCTTTGTATAACCTCAATGTTCATCAAATGGATGTCAAGACGGCATTCTTAAATGGAGATCTCGACGATGAGATTTACATGGAGCAGCCGGAAGGTTATGTGCTTCTGGGTAATGAACAAAAGGTTTGCAAACAATGGCATCAAAAGTTTGACTCGGTCATACTTTCGAATGGTTTTGTTCCTAACGTCTGTGACAAGTGTTTGTATTCAACGGTGCGTGGTAACCTTGTGATCTTCCTATGTCTCTATGTTGATGATATGTTGATCATTAGCAATGATATGAAAGGAATATTAGAAACGAAGAGGTTTCTATCATCCACTTTCAAAATGAAAGATCTTGGACAAGTTGATACTATTTTGGGTATCAAGGTTCGTAGAACCAGTGGGGGTTATGAACTTAGTCAATCACACTATGTTGAAAAAGTGTTTGATAAGTTCAAACATTTAAATTTCAAAGAAGTGAATACTTCATTTGATCCAAGTGTAAAACTTGAAAAGAATGATGGAAGGGCTATGGCTCAATTGGAATATGCTAGTGCAGTTGGTTGTCTTATGTACTTGATGCAATGTACTCGACCAGACATAGCATTTGCCGTTAGTAAAATGAGTAGATTTACTAGCAATCCAAGTGCCGAGCATTGGAAGGCCATTGGGAGAATTTTTGGATTTCTTTTGAAAACCAAAAATCTTGGACTTCAATACGGTCAGTTTCCTGCCGTACTAGAAGGATATACTGACGCAAGTTGGATATCGAGTGTCGGAGATAACAAATCTACGACGGGTTGGGTGTTTACACTAGCCGGTGGGGCAGTTTCTTGGAAATCAAAGAAACAAACTTGTATCACTCATTCGACCATGGAATCAGAGTTTGTGGCTCTTGCTTCTGCAGGTCAAGAGGCTGAATGGTTGAGGGATCTTCTTTTAGAAGTTCCATTGGCTAAAGACAATATATCAACCGTGTCAATACATTGTGATAGTCAATCAACTTCAGCTAGAGCATACAGTGAAGTGTATAATGGAAAGTCTAGACATATTAGTCTTAGACATGACTATGTGAGGAAATTGATCAAAGATGGAATCATTTCGCTCACATATGTGAGATCAACCCTTAATATTGCTGATCCGTTCACTAAACCTCTTGCAAGAGATTTGGTGAGATCGACCTCGAGAGGTATGGGTCTTAAACTCCTTGAGTAGTGATCTGACAATGATGGCAACCCAACCTAAGGTTAGGAAATGACTAACAATAGGTTCAATGGTTACGAACAACTCATTGAATTCGATATTCGTAACATCATATAATAATGTTGACTATTACAATCGGGAGGTTGAGTTTCTTAAACTCTTAATGAAGTTCAGTCTTGAGGACAAGTATCTATACGTAACAGAGATACTGTCAGAATTTCACCTATGTGAATTTCGGGATGGTGCCGTCCCAAAGTGAGAGTTGGAGTTTTCTCTCATGAAAAATTCACGAGACAGGATGAACACATGGCCATTAACGGTGCTAAGCGTGCGATATAGGCGAAGAACACTAAAGGGTGTGTGTTGAGTAACACCGATTTTATCACAAGGAAAATAGGTTCAAAGCCTGGCTACCTAATTTCCGATAAAGTCTTGTGTTACTTAAACTAAGGATAAGTTCAAATCGAAAGATACTTATCTGTACTAACACCTTTTTGTTTCTTTTTTGAATTCTATTTTGCCTTTTCTGAACAAGTGGGGGATTGTTAGAAATTGAGTAAAATTAAATAGGTGTTTTAATTAGCTCAATTTAATTTGTTCACTAAAAGACAAAATAGTGTGTTGTTGATTGAGAACGTGAGTTTGTGTGTGGGAAAGAGTCCCACATGGAACAAAATACTAATGTAAATGAGAAAGTGACGAAATCATTTCTGCTCGACCTCAAAGCGAGCTCGACCTCAAAGCGAGCTCGACCCAGGTGAGCTCGACCTCTAGGCGAAACAGTACGATCCGCGGGTTTCTCGCGACAATTCTCGCCAACAGTCGCGCCTCATCATTTAGTAGTTATTTTTGTTACCGTTAGAACTAACGGTCACGTCTCTTCGAAATGAACTATCGTTTGGCCAACGGTCGTGTCGTTTGAGACTATAACCGTAGTTCGACTGAAGTAGTGCGTCTGTTCGCGAAGACCGTTAGTTCGACCGAAACAATGCGTCTGTTCGTCGAACCTCTTCGCGAACAGGTACGATTGATTATATAATCCGACTTCAGATTCAATAATCAACACAAGGTTTTCGAACCAACTTTCTCTTTTCCCGAAACACTTATCCAGAAACACAGTTCTTGCTTATTTTCGGATTTTCACTCTGTCTTGGTGCAGTCCGAATTAGGCTTGTCGTATCCTGCGGTATTCTTGTACAGAAACCTTAAGACACTTTGGGGGTACTCGAAATACTATAAGGAAAGCGTTCCTATGCGTGATTCAAACCTCGAAGTCTTCAATTTCGAAGAATAATCTAACATGTGCTACATCCAAGGCGTGGACGGGAAGGAAAAGGGGAAGATGGTGAGCACCGTCTTCCAGCTCGGGGACAAGTTCCCATGCGAAATAGAGGAAGGAGGAATCTTCAGAGAACTGGACCAAAGGGATGATGTCGAGCGTCGAAAGGTGGAGACACCAGACGACCTTGTTCCCGTCATTTTGGACGACACCAAACCCGACCAGGTAGTTAGGGTAGGCGCCCGGCTCCAATCCGAAGTCCGAAACCAGCTCGCCACCGTCCTCCGCAAGCACAAGGACGTCTTCGCGTGGACACACGCCGACATGCCGGGGATCGACCCCGAGATAATGGTTCACCGTCTCAACGACGACAAGAGAGTAGCCGAACGCGTTCAACCGCGACGGACGTTCAGCGGGGAGAGATACCAAGCCATCGGTGTAGAGGTCGACAAACTTCTCGCCGCCGACTTCATCAAGGAGGTGGAACATCCCAAGTGGGTGTCCAACGTGGTGATGGTCAAGAAGCCAAACGAGAAATGGCGGATCTGTATCGACTATAAAGATCTCAAAAAGGCCTGCCTGAAAGATAGCTTCCCCCTCCCGAGGATCGAGCAGCTTGTGGACGCTACTGCGGGCCACCAGTTGTTGAGCTTCATGGACGCCTACTCAGGCTACAACCAGATCCGCATGCACGAGCCGGACCAGATCAAGACCACCTTTGTTACGAACCGCGGACTCTACTGCTACAAGGTCATGCCCTTTGGCCTCAAAAACGTGGGAGCGACGTATCAAAGGTTGGTAAACCGAATGTTCGCCAATCAAATCGCCAATCTACGTGGACGATATGCTCGTCAAAAGCCTCAAGACCCACGACCACGTTCGAGACCTGAGAGAGATGTTTGCGATCCTGCGACGCTACAAGATGAAGCTCAACCCCAACAAGTGCGCTTTTGGGGTCGAGTCCGGAAAATTCTTGGGCTACATGGTTAGCCGCCGCGGGATCGAGGCTAACCCTGAGAAGATTAGGGCGGTCTTAGAAATGAGGTCGCCGCAGAAAGTGAAAGAAGTTCAGAGTCTGACAGGAAGGATCGCCGCCCTGACAAATGCCAACCATTTTTCAAGGCACTGAAGAAGACCGACAGGTTCGTGTGGACAGAGAAGTGCGAGGAAGCATTCCGCGAGATGAAAGCCTACTTCGCCTCCCCCCCCGTTCCTTGCAAAGCCAAAGAATGGCAAAACCTTGTACATCTACCTCGCGGTTTCCGACAAGGCCGTGAGCGCGGTTCTCATACGCGAAGAAGACAAGGTGCAATGGCCGGTCTACTATGTTAGCAAGGCGCTCCTCGACGCCGAGACCTGATACCCGGAAATCGAGAGATTATCCCTCGCCCTTGTCATGAGCGCGAGAAAGCTCCGACCCTACTTCCAAGCGCACACCATTGTAGTCCGCACGGGACATCCCATCGAGAAGGCCCTTCAAAAAGGGACCTCCTCTCGAATGGCGATATGGTCCCAAGAGTTGGGCGAGTATGGGGTCGAGTTCCAACCGAGAACCCCCATCAAGGGCCAGGCCCTCGCCGACTTCATCACCGAATTCACAAGCGCGCCGTCGACCAACGAGGGCGACGGGAATGGTAAGGGCGCGAAAGACCAGGAGGACGACGACGGCGAGTCGTCAAAGACGAGGACCAACAGCCCGACAGGGTCGGTCTGGGACTTACACGTAGATGGTGCGTCAAACGCCCGGGGGGCTGGCGCCGGCGTTGTACTCACAAATCCCGATAGGGAAAAGCTGAGATATGCCCTGCGGTTCGAGTTCAAGGCTTCCAACAACGAGGCGGAGTACGAGGCTCTGATCGTTGGCTTGGAGCTGGCGAACAAACTAGGCGTCCGAAACCTGCGCATCCACTGCGACTCGCAGTTGATCGTGAACCAGGTTAAGGGCGACTACGCCGCTAAAGAGCCGAACATGGTCGCATACTTGTCCAAGACCCAAAAGAACCTAGAGGCCCTGTCATGGTTCGAGATCGTCCAAGTTCCTCGAGAGGCGAACATCGACGCTGACGCCCTGGCTCACCTCGCGTCCGGGATAGACGAGGAGGGCAAAGGCAGCGTCCCGATCGAGGTGTTGACCCGACCCTACGTCTCGAGAGGCGACGTGGGGGTAGTTGACGAGACTCTGCCTCCCTCATGGATGACACCGCTCGTGGAATTCCTTAAGCGAGGAGTCGTCCCCGAAGACAAAGAAGAGGCCAAGAAGCTGAGAAGCTTGGCGCCAAAGTACATGATGAGGGAGGACAACTTGTTCAAGAGAGGCTACTCTATGCCCCTCCTCCGCTGCCTGACCGAGGTCGAGGCGAAGGAAGCGCTCCGCGAGGTGCACGAAGGGGTGTGCGGGAACCACGCCGCTGGGCAATCTTTGGCATTAAAGCTACTGAGACTCGGATATTTTTGGCCAACCTTGAAAAAGGACTCCCACGAGTGGGCCAAGAAATGCGACAAATGCCAAAGGTTCGCTCACATCCCACGCCAAGCGCCTGCCCCGCTATGCCCGATCATCGTGCCGCGACCCTTCGCGAAGTGGGGAATCGATCTCATCGGCGAGCTACCTATGGCTCCGAGGCAATACAAGCATGCGATCGTGGCGATTGACTATTTCACGAAGTGGGTAGAGGCCGAACCATTGGCAAAGATCACCGAGACAGACACAATGAACTTCATCTGGAAGAACATTGTCTGCCGCTTCGGGATCCCCGCGTCGATTGTGACCGATAACGGGAAGCAATTTGACAACGCGCGCCTCCGAGAGGTGTGCGGGCAGTGGGGCATTAGCAAGACTTTCTCTTCCCCCCGCTATCCTAAACCAACGGTCAGGTAGAGGCGGTCAACATAACGATCAAGGAGAATCTGAAGAAGAGGCTGGAGGATAAAAAGGGGGCTTGGGCCGACGAACTCCCCATGGTCCTATGGGCGTACCGAACCACCGCGCGAAACGCGACCGACGAAACTCCTTTCGCTCTTGCGTTCGGCGTCGAGGCCGTGGTACCCGTCGAGACCAAGCTGCCGACCCTGCGCATCGAGGAATACGAAGAAGCCGCCAACAACAGCGTGACGGCCACCCAGCTCGCACACGCCGACAGGCGATGAGTCACGAATGGATGGCCGAAGGTCGCACCCGTCGGGCGAATCTTATCTAGCAAGCGTACGCGGGAAACTTCGAAGAAGGAAACATGACGTCGAAGAAGGAAAACGTGGTCCCACGAGACACGTTCTCCTTCACGGTTGCATCTCGGACCCGTTTGGCTGCCTCATAACGGGCCGCCTCCAGCGCGAGGTCCCAATCATCCTCCAAGTCCGTCTTGGACTGCACGGCGTCGTCTTTCTCCTCGGCAAGGATCTTCACCTCCACCCGCAAAGTATCCCTCTCCCTCTTGCCCTTGACCCGGGAGATCTCACTCACCGACAACCGAGCATGGACAATGTTCAGCTCCTCGTCCCGGCTCGAGAGCGCCGCCTGGAGCTTCTTCGTCTCCCCTAAGAAGGTGTCGGTCGCCTGCTCCGCCTTCTCCCGAGATGCCTGCCCGGCCGTGCGAAGCAATTTCTCGGTCGCCAACTCCTCGCGAACTCGCTTCAGCTCCCCCTCCAGTGCTTGAAATTCTCGAGCGGTGTGGGCTCCCGCTAGAGCGTCAGCATGGGTGGCCGCCGTGCTCTCCTTGTCCTTCTCCATAATCTGCATGAGCTGCAGCAGGTCCCGGAGAATGCGACCGCTTCGCTCTTGACGTGCGAGCATCTGCACAGACAAGTGATATACGTATAATCGGAATAAGCATAATGGTTACGCATGAGATAAGCAGGCGTATCGTACCTTTCGGGCATCGCCGATCCCGTTTTGGAAAAGCTCCAGATCGCTTGTCATCAGCAAACCTTTGTAGTCCCGCAAAGAGGTCCCAAAAATCCCTCGGGAGCACTGATCCCTCAGCTCCGCCGCTTCCGCCAGGAGCATCGAATCCATGCTATCCGGCACCGTCGATGTGTGGGCGCGCTTGTGGCCAAAGGGTGGCCCGAAAGAAGTCGACGATGACGATCGCTTGTTAGAAGAGACCACCTCGTTCCCCGCCCGCGGTGGCAACTTTCGATGGTGAACCTCGGCTCGGAGGCAAGCCGCGGTCGTAGCTTCAGCGATAAGTGCCACTTTCGGCACGTGTGTGCGCGGCCGATGTCGTCTGGGCATGGTATCTGAATGAGAGAGAGACGACAGTGAGTTAGAACACAAACGATAAGCGTAATACAACAAAAAGCGCGATAACGCGAGAGCATGTGAATGGCTAGTACCCCCCGCATCGGGGGGAGGGGCGGACGAATCCCCCGCCTCTGATACAGTGTCCTCCGTAACCTCCACGCCGAGACCAAGACACAGAGAGACATTGGCACAAGGCACGAACCACCCGGTCCTCGCCATCAGGTCCGGGGACTCGAACAGTGACCCATGCCGCCTCGAATCCGGGATCGCTTTGATCACGGATACAAGTTCGGAATTTTCTGCGTCCCCGACGGAGGGAAGTCGACCGCGGGCCCAAACATCAAGGGCGCGGACCCGAAGGCCGACTCGGAAACCAACACGCAAGGGCACCGATGCTTCGAGGTAACCTTGGTAATGATGGAGATGCATTTCCGAGGGCACACACAGTAGAAGCCCGGTTTCCCTGGGACCCCGCGAACGACCACGATATCTTGGATATCGTCTGCGGTGACTGCCCGTTTCTTTGCTCCGTAGAGCATCATATGGCACGCGGCGACCGCCCGGTAGAAGGACGGAGACATCTGCAACGCGTGCACCCCGAACCGAATCAATAGCTCTTGGATCACCGGTTGAAAGGGTAACCGTAGCCCCCCGCGAAGACTCGCCTCGTGAATGGCCGCGTGTCCCCTCGGAGGGCAAGTCGGGCGATCGTCTGCCAACGGCCTCAGGATCGACACCGAATCCGGGATGCCATAACGCTTCCTCAAGCTCGTGAAACTAACGATCGAGAGAGAGCTCGGGACATCTACGCCCGAGCAGTCAGGGTCACCACGGAATGCGGACCCCTCACGGCGGCCGCCCGAGCCAGCCGGCCCTGTCTCCCCCTTGTCCGGCCCAGCAGCGGGCCCACCGTCGGCGCTCGGCCTGACCAGAGAGTCCCCTCGCACGCCCAGGTCACCCGGGCTCCTTGGGCTCTCACCCGGCCCATTGGCGCTTGCGCCTGGCCCGGCAGCATGGCCCGACTCGCCAGGTGGGACGCCGCCGACCCCTAGGGCTAGGGCAACCGGCACCTTGGCCGCCGCCCCCTGTCTGACGTTGTCAAGCCGGCGCTCCTCGTCTCTGGCGCCGACGTTGCCACCAACGACGCCGCCCGCCTCCGGCGGCCCTCCATCGACGCCCTCCGCCGGCGCATCCCTCCTCGGGAGAAGCCGGGCCCAGAGTACCCGGGCCTCCCTCGCCGTCGCCCGCTTGCCGGACAGTCCCGACATCGCCACCCAGGGGCGGCGCGACTCTCCATGCGCCCGGCTCGGCCGGCGCGACTCCTTCCAGGGCGGGCGCTCCACCAGCGCGGCTTAGGCCCCTCCCGGCAATGCTTCCAGCACAGACAAGGCCGACGGGGGTCGGCCCGCCTTCGCGCGGACTCACCTCGGCGGGCGCACCTTCCCCCAGGCCGCGCGCATCCCCGACGATGTCGGGGTCCCCTCTAGCAACGTCTCCGGCGCGCGTACCCTCCTCCGCGTCGGCCAGCCACGCATCGACTGAACGAAGATCGCCACCAGCCATCTCGACCGACCTGTTGCCCGAAGGCGGTGATGGGAGAGCTGCGTTTTGGGTATCCACAGGGGATGAGAATTGCGCCCAAAGATCGTCTAGGTTTACATCTTGATTCCCGAGCAGAGGGAATAGGTCATCTTCAACGGACCCACGCCCCGACAGGTGGTTGGTGGGGACCATTGGCACATGTAGCGAGGCAAAGACGAAAAGAAACCAGAGAAAGAGAAAATAAATAGTAAAAGAGGTTCGAGTCGAACCTTTTCACGATGGGTCGGTTCGGTGGGCCGACGATGACGGGAATCTTGAGTTTACCGCACAAGCTTCACTCGACGATAAACTCGGGGGCCTAATGTTATCGGCCCGACCCCCAGTCGTGGCAAATCAAAGGCAAAACAGCGATCAAACTTTCCCCTACCATTGATCGGCCCATGGGCCGGCTTGGCCAAGGGCAGGCCCAATAGCCTCGGCCCAAGACCGAGCTCGACCTCGGCCTCACAAGCTCGACCTGGGCCTTGCGAGCTCGACCTCGGCCTCGCGAGCTCCCCCTCGCCTCACGAGCTCGACCTCGGCCTCACGAGCTCGACCTCGGCCTCGCGAGCTCGACCTCGGCCTCACGAGCTCGACCTCGGCCTCGCGAGCTCGACCTCGGCCTCATGAGCCCGACCTCGGCCAAGGGGCCCACCAATGACGCCATCCTATGCTATCCTCTGCCAAGTCTATGTTATCCTTTGCCAAGGGACATGCCAATGACGCCCTCCTATGCTATCCCCTGCCAAGTCTATGTTATCCTCTGCCAAGGGACATGCCAATGACGCCGAGCCCATGTTATCCTCGGCCAAGGGGCCCACCAATGGCCCCTTGGTCGCCTATAAATACAGGCGCCCCTCACCTTCTCCAAGTAATCCATTCTTGAGGACTGAAACACTGCCGAACTCACCTATCGCTCGTTTCTCTCAAACCTCAGCCCCTAAACACTTAAACCCTCTATTCTCCACCTCAATCCCACTAATGTTGAGCGTCGGAGAGGTAAACAGGGGCACCCCCTCTGTTTTCCCTTCTTAGCTCACGGTTCTCTCATCCTTTCCAGGTACCCCGGCGAGCTCAGACACCATCGACAACCAAGGGAAGATCTGGGCAACCAGGTCCGACATGCTCGAGCCCAGGCGAGGCCACTTGGTCCGACCTTGGGTCTAACCGCCTGTGGCTACTAAATCGTTGTCCGAAAAACGGCGACAACAGTTAGTAAATTATTTAAGCTCATAATAGTTTTTATTTACATGTGCTTGCTCTTTGTCTAGGTTACTAAAATCGTTTTACTTGTTAAAAGAAAATTTTTAAAATTCCGCCGCTTACCGAAGCGTTACCTTTTTCTTAAACCCTAGATCAATTCCAACAGACTAATCTCGAGGACCAAGGCTCGACTCGAGGAGAGTGACTCGACTCGAGGAGGGAGGCTCAACTCGAGGAGCGAAGCTCGACTCGAGGAGAGTGACTCGTCTCGAGGAGCAAGGCTCGACTCGAGGAGAGTGACTCGACTCAAGGAGCATGACTTGTCTCGAGGACCAAGGCCCGACTCGAGGAGAATGACTTGACTCGAGGAGCGAAGCTCGACTCGAGGAGAGTGACTCGTCTCGAGGAGCGAAGCTCGACTCGAGGACAGTGACTCGTCTCGAGGAGCAAGGCTCGACTAGAGGAGAGTGACTCGACTCGAGGAGCGAGGGTCCACTCGAGGAGAATGATTGGACTCGAGGAGCGAGGCTCGACTCGAGAGAATGGCTCGTCTCGAGGATCAAGGCTCGACTCGAGGAGAATGACTAGACTCAAGGAGCGAGGCTCGACTCAAGGAGAATGACTGGACTCGAGGAGCGAAGCTCGACTCGAGGAGAATGACTTGACTCGAGGAGAGTGACTTGTCTCAAGGAGCAAGACTCGACTCGAGGAGAGTTACTCATCTCGAGGAGTAAGGCTTGACTCGAGGAGAGTGACTCGACTCAAGGAGAATGACTCATCTCGAGGTGCAAGGTTCGACTCAAGGAGAGTGACTCGACTCGAGGAGGGAGGCTCAACTCGAGGAGAATGACTCAACTCGAGGAGCGAAGCTCGACTCGAGTTGTGTGACTCATCTCGAGGAGCAAGGCTCGACTCGAGGAGAGTGGCTCGACTCGAGGAGCATGACTTGTCTCGAGGAGCAAGGCTCGACTCGAGGAGAATGACTCGATTCGAGGAGTGAGGCTCGACTCGAGGAGAATGACTCGTCTCGAGGAGCAAGGCTCGACTCGAGGAGAATGACCCGACTCGAGGAGTAAGGCTTGACTTGAGGAGAATGACTCGACTCGAGGAGCAAAGCTTGACTCAAGGAGAATGGCTCATCTCGAGGAGCAAGGCTCTACTCGAGGAGAATGACTCGACTCAAGGAGCGAGGTTCGACTCAAGGAGAATGACTCGACTCGAGGAGCGAACCTCGACTCGAGGTAATAGCCGAAATAGGATTCGTTTTGGCTAGAGCGCCCAAATCCGCTATATATTTGACGGAGAATGACTTGACTCGAGGAGCAAGGCTCGACTCGAGAAGATTCTACACGACCTCATTTGTCGCCTGGGACTCTTCCAGGAGGAGCTTGCTCAAGCGAAGTCTCAGCTAGCTCAGGCCGAGCGAAGTTCTTGCTTGGAGGCGGAGTTCGCGAGTCTTTGCGAGCAGCTTCATTTAGCTCGCGTGGAATGGGGAGTCTCCTAAGGCGATTGTGATCGTGCTCAGTTGGCGGTGGCGAAGATGGCAGGACCTACACTTGTATGGTGGTCCAGGTGCGCCTTGTGGCGGCTTCAAGTGGATTGCGATTAGTCATCACATGCAACGCCTTGTGGCGACTCAGAGCGCGTCGTGAGGGACAGTTATGTGCGTCATTTAGGCGTCTTAGGCACATCACGAGGGATGGCCTAGATGTGCCATGTAGGCTTCTTAGGTGCACCATGTAGGCGACTTTGGTGCGCCATGTAGGCGTCTTTGGTGCGCCATGTAGGCGTCTTAGGTGCGCCATGTAGGCGTCTTAGGTGCGCCATGTAGGCAACTTTGATGCGCCATGTAGGTGTCTTTGGTGCGTCGCGAGGGACGGCTTTGGTGCGCCATGTAGGCATCTTAGGTGCTCAATGTAGGCGTCTTGGGTGCGTCATGTAGGCGACTTTGGTGCGCCATGTAGGTGTCTTTGGTGCGTCGCGAGGGACGGCTTTTGTTCGCCATGTAGGCGTCTTAGGTGCGCCATGTAGGCGTCTTGGGTGCGCCATGTAGGCGACTTTGGTGTGCCATGTAGGCGTCTTAAGCGCGTCGCGAGGGACGACTTTAGCCTGCATCTCTGGGATGTCTTATGGCGCGCCGTAGAGGCGTCTTAGCCTGCATCTCTGGGATGTCTTATGGCGCGCTGCGCAGGCGTCTTTAGCCTGCATCTCTTGGATGTCTTATGGTGCGCCGCGGAGGCATCTTTAGCCTACATCTCAAGGATGTCTTATGGCGTGCCGCAAAGGCATCTTCAGCCTGCATCTCTGGAATGTCTTATGGCGCGCCACGAAGGCGTATTCAGCTTGCGTCTCTGGGACGTCTTATGGCGCGCCACGGAGGCGTCTTCAGCTTGCGTCTCTGGGACGTCTTATGGCGCGCCGCGGAGGCGTCTTCAGCCTGCGTCTCTGGGACGTCTTATGGCGCGCCGCGGAGGCGTCTTCAGCCTGCATCTCATGGATGTCTTACGGCGCGCCGCGGAGGCATCTTAGTTGAACGCTCGTTCCCGTTTACGTTCGAGTGTTTTTTTTGGTGGAGCGTACTTTCTTTGGGTGGAGCGTACATTCTTGAGGATTTTGAGCGTACTTACCGTTGCCTATGTCACTAGCCCCCCGAGTTTTTGGGTTTATAAACGTTATCGGAAAACGTTGATAAAGCGGATTTTGAAAGAAAAACCTCGAACTTTATTAATATTGAAGAAATTTGAAATCCTAAAACATTGGCTCGTAGGCCTTATTGAATGATGGAAAGCAAAGAAATAAAATGGGGGGGAAGCGCTGGCTACTGGTAGTACTGTCTCAAGTGTTCCGCATTCCACAGGCGACGGATCGGTGTCTCTGTTGTCGGCCCGTCTCGGGCCGACGAGGAAAAAGACATCGCTTCGACCCGTGCGACCGGCGCGAGGCCTTTGACGACGGAGCCTTGCCTCAGCCCTTGGCCGGCCCAAACCAATGGCCGGCCCAAGTTCCAGCCGGCCAATGGCCGGCCATATGCTCAGCCGGCCCATGGCCGGCCCAAGGGTCTCACTCGGCCATTGGCCGAGGCAAAGCTTCAGTCGGCCAATGGCCGGCCCAGTTCACTCGGCCATTGGCCGAGGCAAAGCTTCAGTCGGCCAATGGCCGACCCAACATGCCCACTCGGCCATTGGCCGGCCCAACCCTTCAGCCGGCCAATGGCCGACCCAACCTTGCTCTAGAGCCGGCCTTGCTCCAGAGTCGGCGTTCCCCCAGAGCCGGCCTTCCTCCAGAGCCGGCCTTGCTCCAGAGCCGGCCTTGCCTAGAGCCGGCCTTCCTCCAGCGCCGGCCTTGCTCCAGAGCCGGCCTTCCTCCAGCGCCGGCCTTGCTCCAGAGCCGGCCTTGCCTAGAGCCGGCCTTCCTCCAGTGCCGGCCTTGCCCAGAGCCGGCCTTCCTCCAAGGCCGAGTCAGAGCCGGCCTCCCAACTCCAAGGTCGAGTCAGAGCCGGCCATGGCCGAGTCAGAGCCGGCCATTGCCTCCACGGCCGAGTCAGAGCCGGCCATGGCCGAGTCAGAGCCGGCCATGGCCTCCACGGCCGAGTCAGAGCCGGCCATGGCCGGGTCAGAGGCGGCCTTCGGCCAAGGGGATGCCCAAAATGCCCCTTGGTCGCCTATAAATACCAAGGCACCCCCCTTGGTCCAGGTAATCCATTCTTGAGTACTGAAACGCTGCCGAACTCGTACCTCGCTCGTTTCTCTCAAGCTTTGGCCTCTAAACACCTAAACCCTCTACATCCACCTCAATCCCACTAATGTTGAGCGTCGGAGAGGTAAATAGAGGCACCCCCTCTATTTCCCCTTTGTAGTTCACGTGTTCCTACTTGCTTTTCAGGTACCTGGACGAGATAGCCACCACTGACAGCTAAGGGACGACTTGAGATATCAAGTCCGACACGCTCGAGTCGAGACGAGACCACTTGGTCCGGCCTTGGGTCTAACCGTCTTTGGCTCCTAAATAGTTGTCTGAAAAACTGCGACAACATTTTGGCGCTAGAAGGAGGGGATCTCTCGACCTTGGCAACACATCCCCTCTACCAGTCTTCTTCTCACTTCTACGACTCTCGAGAGATGAGTCGTAGCCCCGCCACCTCCGTGGGCGCCCGAGCGACTAGCTCGAGGCGCGACCTCCAAAGCTCCGCGCACCGTCTAGAAGGGCAACCTCATGATAATGAGAGCCAGCCCCGGGACCCGGCGAATGACCCCGAGGCCGCAGTCCGAGAGGACACGGCTCGAAGGCTCGCCGAACTCCTAGACCGCCCCGGCGTCACCGGCGCGCTCATCGCCGACCTCCTCGACTCCAACAACGTCGGCGACATCAACCACGAGACCAACCTCGACCACGCTGTTCACGAAAGTGGACGCGCGCGCGCGCTTCCAAGGGGACACCCTCGGGCGACCACGTCAAGACGTCAACTTTCCGATGAGCACGCGCACGCGCCCTCGAGGGGACACCCTCGGGCAACCACGTCAAGGCGTCGAAGCTCGCACAGTACCCGAGGACGCTCGGTCTCGAGGTCCCGAAAGGGACGCTCTAAGCTCACCGTCCGTGTCCAAAACCCTTGCGAAGGTGACAACGTCGATGGTCTCGGCCCCCGCCAAAGGCGTCCGGAGACTTGAGAGACCGCCTCAACTCTCAAAGAGAGAATCACGAGTTTGACTTGAGAGAAAAACTCGACGCTCAACGTGAGACCGCGATCGTCTTGGGGCAGCAACCACCCAACACTGATCAAGCACCCAACCAAAAGCGCGCAGCCACGCTTGTGATGCCGGCAGTTGGTCCCGAGTCACGAAGGAAAAGGCGCCGGAAGGGTCAAGTCCCTAACGACCACCCTTCTCCGGCCCCGAGGCGATCCTTCGTCCCGCTCAACACAACGCCCGACCGGATCCTGCGCTTACGCCGCGATGAGCTGGGAAGCCCCGCTCCACTCACAAAGGACCCCGCGAAGCGAGATCACAGTTGGTTCTGCGAATACCACAAAGATCACGGGCACGCGACGATCGAGTGCAAGCAGCTTAAGAAGCGAATTGATTCCCTAATTCGAGATGGGGATTTCAAGGAATTCGTCGCGTCTGCTAGCAAGCCATGAGTATCGTTACTTCGACCCTTAAACTCACTCGATCGACCTCGTGATTGCTTTTATTTCAAAAATGTAATTTTCTTTTTTTCATAAAAGAAGGCCAAGTGCCATGACAAACTGTAACGACCCCCTTATTGCAATAAAGAGTTACTTCACACATGAAAAAATGCAGCGCATACTGTTGTATACCTCTAACGCAAGAGTTTCTTGGCCTTCGTCTCACAAACGCAAGAAACTCGGGGGGCTAACAGGGATCAATGATCAATAAAAATAACTCGACAAAAAAAAAATATATATATATATATAATAATAATAAAGTGTCGAGGGGCCGATGGTTAGGCCGGAGGTCCAAAAGAAAGACTTCTCACATGACTCCTCGAGATGAGTTCATTCCTCGAGTCGAGCTTCGAGTCCGCGAGTCGATCGATACTCCTCGCGACGACTCTTTACGAAACTCCTCGTGCAGGCTCTACGAGAGTCCTCGAGTCGAGTTCGAGTCCACGAGTCGACTGATACTCCTCGTGCCAACTCTTCACATGACTCCTCGAGATGAGTTCATTCCTCGAGTCGAGCTTCGAGTCCGCGAGTCGATCGATACTCCTCGCAACGACTCTTTACGAAACTCCTCGTGCAGGCTCTACGTGAGTCCTCGAGTCGAGTTCGAGTCCACAAGTCGATTGACACTCCTCGTGTAGGCTCCACATGTCTCCTCGAGATGCGTTCATTCCTCGAGTCGAGTTCGAGTCCACGAGTCGACTAATGCTCCTCATGCCGACTCCTCACGCAACTCCTCGTGCAGGCTCTACGTGAGCCCTCGAGTCGAGTTCGAGTCCACGAGTCGACCAATACTCCTCGTGCCGACTCGTCACATGTCTCCTCGGGATGAATTCATTCCTCGAGTCGAGCTTCGAGTCCGGAAGTCGATCGATATTCCTCGCGACGACTCTTTACGAAACTCCTCGTGCAGGCTCTACGTGAGTCCTCGAGTCGAGTTCGAGTCCGCGAGTCGACCAATACTCCTCGTGCCGATCCTTACGAATTTTCGGGATTTCGAGCTCGTCAACTCCCCTCGCCCTGGTCGAGCTCGTCAGCTCGCCTCGCCTGGCCGAGCTCATCAGCTCGCCTCGCCTGGCCGAGCTCGTCAGCTCGCCTCGCCCTGGCCGAGCTCGTCAGCTCGCCTCGCCTGGCCGAGCTCATCAGCTCGCATCGCCTGGCCGAGCTCGCCAGCGCGTCGCCTTGCCTTGGCCGAGCTCGTCAGCTCGCCCCACCTGGCCGAGCTCATCAGCTCGACTCGCCTGGCCGAGCTCAGCAGCTCGCCTCGCCTGGCCGAGCTCATCAGCTCGCCTCGCCCTGGCCGAGCTCATCAGCTCAACTCGCCTGGCCGAGCTCAGCAGCTCGCCTCGCCTGGCCGAGCTCATCAGCTCGCCTCGCCCTGGCCGAGCTCATCAGCTCGACTCGCCAGGCCGAGCTCAGCAGCTCGCCTCGCCTGGCCGAGCTCATCAGCTCGCCTCGCCCTGGCCGAGTTCATCAGCTCGACTCGCCTGGCCGAGCTCAGCAGCTCGCCTCGCCTGGCCGAGCTCATCAGCTCGCCTCGCCTGGCCGAGCTCATCAGCTCGCCTCGCCCTGGCCGAGCTCGTCAGCTCGCCTCGCCTGGCCGAGCTCATCAGCTCGCCTCGCCTGGCCGAGCTCGCCAGCTCGTCGCCTTGCCTTGGCCGAGCTCGTCAGCTCGCCCCACCTGGCCGAGCTCCTTAGCTCGCCTCGCCCTGGCCGAGCTCATCAGCTCGCCTCGCCCGGCCGAGCTCATCAGCTCGCCTCGTCCGGCCGAGCTCATCTGTTCGCCTCGACTGGCCGAGCTCATCAGCTCACCTCGCCCTGGCCGAGCTCATCAGCTCGCCTCGCCTGGCCGCGCTCGTCAGCTCACCTCGCCCTGGCCAAGCTCGTCAGCTCGCCTCACCTGGCCGAGCTCGTCAATTCGCCTGGTTGATTTCGCCTGGCCAAGCTCGTCTGGTCGAGCTCGTCACCTCGTCTGGTTGAGTTCGTTGCCACGCTTGGTCGAGCTCGGCACTTCGTCTAAACAAGCTGGAGCGACTTCGTCGTTTCGTCCAAACGTCTTTGGATTCGGTTCATCAGTCCGCCCAACCGTGTTGGGCTAACTCTCTCAAAAACAAAAAATAGATAAAAGCATAATAAAGTCCCAAGGGGCCTGTGGTTAGGCCGGAGGTCCCAAAGAGAGGCAACCGTCACATATTTCCTCGAGACGAGCTTGTTCTTCGAGTTGGGTTTGAGTCCACGAGTCGACTAATACTCCTCGTGCCGACTCATCACAGATCTCCTCGAGACGAGTTCATTCCTCGAGTCGAGTTTGAGTCCACGAGTCGACTAATACTCCTCGTGCCGACTCTTCACATATCTCCTCGAGACGAGTTCATTCCTCGAGTTGAGTTTGAGTCCACGAGTCGACTAATACTCCTCGTGCCGACTCTTCACATATCTCCTCGAGTCGAGTTTGAGTCCACGAGTCGACTAATACTCCTCGTGCCGACTCTTCACATATCTCCTCGAGACGAGTTCATTCCTCGAGTCGAGTTTGAGTCCACGAGTCGACTAATACTCCTCGTGCCGACTCTTCACATGTCTCCTCGAGATGGATTCATTCCTCGAGTCAAGACTCCGAGTCCGCGAGTCGACCGATGCTCCTCGCGCCGACTCTTCACGAAACTCCTCGTGCAGGCTCTGCGAGAGTCCTCGAGTTGAGCCCGAGTCCACAAGCCAACTAACCACTCCTCGTGCAGGCTCAACAAGAGCCCTCGAGTTGAGTCCCATGTCTACAAATCAACTAACTATTCCTCGTGCAGGCTCTACATGAGCCCTCGAGTTGAGTCTTGAGTTCGCGCTCGCCGCCCAGCTCGTCGGCCGATAGGCAACGAGTTACAAATGGGTCCAAGGCTTGCGTCCGCCAGGGCGCATCTGGTCAAGCCAGCGTCCACGGGAAATCTCGCCACACAAATGTGGCATCGCGCTCGCCGCCCAGCTCGTCGGCCGATAGGCAACGAGTTACAAATGGGTTCAAGGCTTGCGACCGCCAAGGCGTATCTGGTCAAGCCAGCGTCCACGGGAAACCTCGCCACACAAATGTGGCATCGCGCTCGCCGCCCAGCTCGTCGGCCGATAGGCAACGAGTTACAAATGGGTTCAAGGCTTGCGTCCGCCAGGGCGTATCTGGTCAAGCGAGCGTCCACGGGAAACCTCGCCACACAAATGTGGCATCGCGCTCGCCGCCCAGCTCGTCGGCCGATAGGCAACGAGTTACAAATGGGTTCAAGGCTTGCGACCGCCAGGGCGTATCTGGTCAAGCCAGCGTCCACGGGAAACCTCGCCACACAAATGTGGCATCGCGCTCGCAGCCCAGCTCGTCGGCCGATAGGCAACGAGTTACAAAAGGGTTCAAGGTCTGCGTCCGCAGGGTGTATCTGGTCTAGCCAGCGTCCACGGGAAACCTTGCCACACAAATGTAGCATCGCGCTCACCGCCCAGCTCGTCGGCCGATAGGCAACGAGTTACAAATGGGTTCAAGGTCTGCGTCCACACAACAAAAACGTGCAAATCGATTACACCTTCGGTGGCAAATCGAGGACATAAGACGCGCACAATACAACAAAGACGCGCAAATCGATCATGCCTTCGTTGGCAAATCGAGAAAACAAGACGCGCATAACACGACAAAGACGTGCAAAACGATCGCGCCTTCGTTGGCAAGTCGAGAAAATAGGCCACATACAATAAAGCCATGCTAATCGATCATGCCCTCACGGGTAGATCGAGAAAATAAGCCGCACACGATCAACCCGAAAACCTGAGAGCGTTCGTCCTGCATCCGTATAAAAGCGTAGATTTTGAGTTTCCACTCGATCTACGCTCGACCGGAAACTCGGGGGGCTAATGTTGTCGGCCCGTCTCGGGCCGACGAGGAAAAAGACATCGCTTCGACCCGTGCGACTGGCGCGAGGCCTTTGACGACGGAGCCTTGCCTCAGCCCTTGGCCGGCCCAAACCAATGGTCGGCCCAAGTTCCAGCCGGCCAATGGCCGGCCATATGCTCAGCCGGCCCATGGCCGGCCCAAGGGTCTCACTCGGCCATTGGCCGAGGCAAAGCTTCAGTCGGCCAATGGCCGGCCCAGTTCACTCGGCCATTGGCCGAGGCAAAGCTTCAGTCGGCCAATGGCCGGCCAAGTTCACTCGGCCATTGGCCGAGGCAAAGCTTCAGTCGGCCAATGGCCGGCCCAGTTCACTCGGCCATTGGCCGAGGCAAAGCTTCAGTCGGCCAATGGCCGACCCAACATGCCCACTCGGCCATTGGCCGGCCCAACCCTTCAGCCGGCCAATGGCCGACCCAACCTTGCTCTAGAGCCGGCCTTGCTCCAGAGTCGGCGTTCCCCCAGAGCCGGCCTTCCTCCAGAGCCGGCCTTGCTCCAGAGCCGGCCTTCCTCCAGCGCCGGCCTTGCTCCAGAGCCGGCCTTCCTCCAGCGCCGGCCTTGCTCCAGAGCCGGCCTTGCCTAGAGCCGGCCTTCCTCCAGTGCCGGCCTTGCCCAGAGCCGGCCTTCCTCCAAGGCCGAGTCAGAGCCGGCCTCCCAACTCCAAGGCTGAGTCAGAGCCGGCCATGGCCGAGTCAGAGTCGGCCATGGCCTCCACGGCCGAGTCAGAGCCGGCCATGGCTGAGTCAGAGCCGGCCATGGCCGAGTCAGAGCCGGCCATGGCCGGGTCAGAGGCGGCCTTCGGCCAAGGGGATGCCCAAAATGCCCCTTGGTCGCCTATAAATACCAAGGCACCCCCCTTGGTCCAGGTAATCCATTCTTGAGTACTGAAACGCTGCCGAACTCGTACCTCGCTCGTTTCTCTCAAGCTTTGGCCTCTAAACACCTAAACCCTCTACATCCACCTCAATCCCACTAATGTTGAGCGTCGGAGAGGTAAATAGAGGCACCCCCTCTATTTCCCCTTTGTAGTTCACGTGTTCCTGCTTGCTTTTCAGGTACTTGGACGAGATAACCACCACTGACAGCTAAGGGACGACTTGAGATATCAAGTCCGACACGCTCGAGTCGAGACGAGACCACTTGGTCCGGCCTTGGGTCTAACCGTCTTTGGCTCCTAAATAGTTGTCCGAAAAACTGCGACAACAGTCTCGTCCATGTATTTGATGTAATGTGTCTCGCCATGTATGACTTGGCGGACTTTGTGGGGTCCCTCCCTGTTTGGGATGAAGACGTCGGCACCTTGCACTTGGGTGTCATGCAGATGTCTTCGTGGACTTCGCGAAGGACCTTGGTCGACTCGACGCTATCTCTTATTTTAGAGATCTTGTTAACCATCTTTCTAGCGGTTTTTCCATCGATTCCTTGGATGTAGTATATTCTGGCTTGGGATTGATCTCCAGCCATGATGCCGATTCCATTCTTGGTAGGGAACTTCACCAGTAGGTGGTATGTAGAGGTAACAGCCCTTAGTCGGTTCAGCGTAGGTCGTCCAATGATGACATTATATGGCGACTCCTGATCAACCACTAGGAGTGGGACCATGTGAACAACTTCAATGCCTTCGGGAGTTCCGAAGGTGACCGGCAGATCGATGATGCCTTCTGTCATGACTCTCTCCCCAGTGAACCCGAATAAAGGCGTTTGGGTCAGGGTTGGGCGTAGCCCCCCGAGCTTCATGTGCTCTAGGGTGGACTTGAAAATTATGTCAGCAGCACTGCCATTGTCGATGAGAACCCTTTTCACTAGATTATTAACCACTTGGGCTTTGAGCACTATCACGTCATTGTGCGGATGCACAACTCGCTTGGCCTCTTCGTTGGTGAAGTACATCATCTCGGGTGGTACGGACGGAGGTTCCTCATAGGTCAGGTTGACGTGCATAGCAGCGTCTTCTTGAGCTATGGCCCTTAGGAATTTTTTCCGTTGTCGGGCTGAATCTCCATCTTGTGGGCCACCCAGTATGGTGGTTACAATGTGGAGCTATGAATTAGCATCAGCAGTAGCCGTGGTTCGGTCGGCAGAAGCGGCTGTTCCTCCTCCCCTGCCAGACCATGGTCTGTTTGTGGTGGGGCCCACAGCGCTGATCATGCGCAACACGAACTCTTTCAACTCACCCCGTTAGATCAATGCCTCGATCTGCCTTTTAAGACTATAGCATTCGGAGGTCAAGTGACCGTATTCCTGATGGAACTTGTAATATTTAGATCGATTGCGAGTCGCAGGATCTTTGCTCGTTGGAGCCGGGGGAGTCAATTTGTCACGTGCCAAAGCTAGGATTCGCTCCGGAGTCGTGTTCAATGGCGTGAACGACGAGTAGCCCTTAAAGTTTTCCGCAAGTCGCGGCTTTTGGGGCATCGGAGGTCGACTATTAAACGTCTGACCCCCTCTGTTTCGTCTTTTACGGGAGTTGCCTTGCTCGTCGCTAGGCTCGTCTCGGCGATGAGGGCTTTGATTATTGCCCTTGCGGCCATCGAGGTAATCTTCGACTCACATGAAGGTCTTGGCTCGAGTCATTAACTCGGCCATGATAGAAGGGACACGACCGACGATGGACTTAAGGAAGTCACTTGTGCGCAAGCCTTCAATGATGGCAGTAATTGCGTCTTCGTCGTCAAAGCGGTCGACCTTATTCGATTCTTCAGTGAATCGGGCGAGGTATCGTCTAAGAGACTCGCCATTCTCTTGCCTGATTGACCACAGGTACATCTTTGTCTTCTTTTGGACCATAGATGTTGCGAAGCGTGCTAGGAACACGTCCTTCAGGTCTTTGAACGATCGAATGCTTCCCGGCCTTAAGTTCTTGAACCACTCAAAGCCGGGCCCGGTGAGGGTAAGACTAACAGCTTGGCACATAGCACCAGGAGAGACACCTTGCATCGTCATCCAGGTTTCATAGTGCTGGATATGGTAAGTGTTGTCGCAGTTTTTCGGACAACGATTTAGGAGTCGGAGACGGTTAGACCCAAGGCCGGACCAAGTGGCCTCGCCTCGACTCGAGCGTGTCGGACTCAATATCCCGAGTCGTCCCTTGGCTGTGAATGTCCCTTGAGTTCGTCCAAACACCTCCAAATGAGGAATCTGGAGGGTGAATGGGGGTGTGACCGCGCCAAAGGTTGGCTGCCTATGTACCCTTTAGTCGGGATCAGGTCATGACGTAGTTCAGGGCGAGTGTTGTGGCTGGATGATGAGTGCCGGGTCGGCTGGATCTGCAGCGTCGGTCGGGATGAAAGCTTCGGCGAGCACCAGAGTCGGCCTACGCGCGCCGAGGCCGAACAGGTCTGCAACGCCGGTGGGGGTCGAGGCTTCGTCGGGCGTCGAGGCTGGATCGCGAGCGCCGGGTCGGATGGATCTGCGGCGTCGGTCGGGATGAAAGCTTTGGCGAGCACCAGAGTCGGCCTATGCGCGCCGAGGACGAACAGGTCTGCAGCGCCGGCGGGGGTCGAGGCTTCGGCGGGCGTCGAGGCTGGATTGTGAGCGCCGGGTCGCCTGCGTTCGTGGCTTCGGAATCTCTGAGAATGAGAAATCGAGGAGGATTCACTTCAGGCCAAGGATGGCATCAAGGGAAGCAGAGAGAAGTCTCAAGTTTTTTCTCAGAAGGAATGGTCTTTCTTTTTTCTTTCCCCTCAATGAGAGGGGATATTAATAGTAGTTGGAGGTTGTGTGTTGAGGGACTTGGTAGGGTCCAGCCGAGATGGCTTCAAGAGTGATAAAGAAAATGCTCTTCGCGGGGAAAGATTGGTGTTGGGATGATATCATATGGTTTATTGGTGGGACCCAGGAAACAAATAAGCTGAGCTCATTGGTGTGGAAAAGATGGTGTTGGGATGATATTATGGTTTATTGGCGGGTCCCAGAAAACAAATAAGCTGAGCTCATTGGTGTGGAAAGGTTGGTGTTGGGATGATATTATGGGCTGGTACTTTTCCTTTTTGGTCCTTGGCATGGCAGGGATTTTTCCTTTTCGGTCCTTGGGTTGGACTTCCTCCTGGAGGTCGAGCCTGCCTGGACGTCGAGCTTGCCGGGAGGTCGAGCTCGTCTGGGGGTCGAGGCCGAGGTCGATCTGATGAGGCCGAGGTCGAGCTCGTGAGGCCGAAGTCGAGCTCGTGAGGCCGAGGTCGAGCTCGTGAGGCCGAGGTCGAGCTCGTGAGGCCGAGGTCGAGCTCGAGCTCGTGAGGCCGAGGTTGAGCTGAGGCCGAGGCCGAACTCGTGAGGCCGAGGTCGAGCTGAGGTGGAGTCTTATGAGGCCGAGGTCGAGCTCGTGAGGCCGAGGTTGAGCTCGTGAGGCCGAGGTCCAGCTCGTGGGGCCGAGGCCGAGCTCGTTAGGCCGAGGTCGAGCTGATGAGGCCGAGGTCGATCTCGTGAGGCCGAGGTCGAGCTCGTGGGGCCGAGGCCAAGCTCGTTAGGCCGAGGTCGAGCTGATCTCGCGAGGCTGAGGTCGAGCTCGGGAGGCCGAGGTCGAGCTCGGGAGGCCGAGGTCGAGCTCGTGGGGCCGAGGTCGATCTGATGAGGCCGAGGTCGAGCTCGTGAGGCCGAGGTCGAGCTCGTGAGGCTGAGGTCGAGCTCGTGAGGCCGAAGTCGAGCTCGTGAGGCCGAGGTCGAGCTCGTGGGGCCGAGGCCGAGCTCGTTAGGCCGAGGTCGAGCTGATGAGGCCGAGGTCGATCTCATGAGGCCGAGGTCGAGCTCGTGAGGGCGAGGCCGAGCTCGTTAGGCCGAGGTCGTGCTAATGAGGCTGAGGTCGAGCTCGCGAGGCCGAGGTCGAGCTCCTGAGGCCGAGGTCGAGCTCGTGGGGCCGAGGTCGATCTGATGAGGCCGAGGTCAAGCTCGTGAGGCCGAGGTCGAGCTCGTGAGGCCGAGGTCGAGCTCATGAGGCCGAGGTTGAGCTCGTGAGGCCGAGGTCGAGCTCGTGAAGCCGAAGTCGAGCTCGTGAGGCCGAGGTCGAGCTCGTGAGGCCGAGGTCGAGCTCGAGCTCGTGAGGCCGAGGTCGAGCTTGGGCCGAGGCCGAACTCGTGAGGCCGAGGTCGAGTTGAGGCCAGTCTTATGAGGCCGAGGTCGAGCTCGCGAGGCCGAGGTCGAGCTCGTGAGGCCGTGGTCGAGCTCGTGGGGCCGAGGTCGAGCTCGTGAGGCCGAGGTCGAGCTCGTGAGGCCGAGGTCGAGCTCGTGAGGCCGAGGTCGAGCTCGTGAGGCCGGGGTCGAGCTCATGAGGCCGAAGTCGAGCTCGTGAGGCCGAGGTCGAGCTCGTGAGGCCGAGCTCGAGCTCGTGAGGCCGAGGTCGAGGTCGAGCTCGTGAGGCCGAGGTCGAGCTCGCGAGGTCGAGGTCAAGCTCGTGAGGCCGAGGTCGAGCTCGCGAGGCCGAGGTCGAGCTCGCGAGGCCGAGGTCGAGCTGAGCCCGAGGCCGAACTCGTGAGGCCGAGGTCGAGCTCATGGGGCCGAGGCCGAGCTCGTTAGGCCGAGGTCGAGCTAATGAGGCCGAGGTGGAGCTCGCGAGGCCGAGGTCGAGCTCGTGGGGCCGAGGTCGATCTGATGAGGCCGAGGTCGAGCTTGTTAGGCCGAAGTCGAGCTCGTGAGGCTGAGGTCGAGCTCGTGAGGCCAAAGTCGAGCTCGTGAGGCCGAGGTCGAGCACGTCAGGCCGAGGTCGTGCTCGAGGTCGTGAGGCCGAGGTCGAGCTCGTGAGGCCGAGGTCGAACTCGCGAGGCCGAGGTCGAGCTGAGGCCGAGGTCGAGCTCGTGGGGCCGAGGCCGAGCTCGTTAGGCCGAGGTCGAGCTGATGAGGCCGAGGTCGATCTCATGAGGCCGAGGTCGAGCTCGTGAGGGCGAGGCCGAGCTCGTTAGGCCGAGGTCGAGCTAATGAGGCCGAGGTCGAGCTCGCGAGGCCGAGGTCGAGCTCCTGAGGCCGAGGTCGAACTCCTGAGGCCGAGGTCGAGCTCGTGGGGCCGAGGTTGATCTGATGAGGCCGAGGTCGAGCTCGTGAGGCCGAGGTCGAGCTCGTGAGGCCGAGGTCGAGCTTGTGAGGCCGAGGTCGAGCTCGTGAGGCCGAGGTCGAGCTCGGGAGGCCGAGGTCGAGCTCGTGGGGCCGAGGTCGAGCTCGAGCTCGTGAGGCCGAGGTCGAGCTCGCGAGGCCGAGGTCGAGCTCGTGAAGCCGATGTCGAGCTTGTGAGGCCGAGGTCGAGCTCATGAGCCCGAGGTCGAGCTCGAGCTCGTGAGGCCGAGGTCGAGCTTGGGCCGAGGCCGAACTCGTGAGGCCGAGGTCGAGCTGAGGCCGAGTCTTATGAGGCCTAGGTCGAGCTCGCGAGGCCGAGGTCGAGCTCGTGAGGCCGTGGTCGAGCTCGTGGGGCCGAGGTCGAGCTCGTGAGGCCGAGGTCGAGCTCGTGAGGCCGAGGTCGAGCTCGTGAGGCCGAAGTCGAGCTCGTGAGGCCGAGGTCGAGCTCGGGAGGCCGAGGTCGAGCTCGGGAGGCCGAGGTCGAGCTGATGAGGCCGAGGTCGATCTCGTGAGGCCGAGGTCGAGCTCGTGGGGCCGAGGCCGAGCTCGTTAGGCCGAGGTCGAGCTGATGAGGCCGAGGACGAGCTCGCGAGGCCGAGGTCAAGCTCGGGAGGCCGAGGTCGAGCTCGGGAGGCCGAGGTCGAGCTCGTGGGGCCGAGGTCGATCTGACGAGGCCGAGGTCAAGCTCGTGAGGCCGAGGTCGAGCTCGTGGGGCCGAGGCCGAGCTCGTTAGGCCGAGGTCGAGCTGATGAGGCCGAGGTCGAGCTCGCGAGGCCGAGGTCGAGCTCGCGAGGCCGAGGTCGAGCTCCTGAGGCCGAGGTCGAGCTCGTGAGGCCGAGGTCGAGCTCGTGGGGCCGAGGTTGATCTGATGAGGCCGAGGTCGAGCTCGTGAGGCCGAGGTCGAGCTCGTGAGGCCGAGGTCCAGCTCGTGAGGCCGAGGTCGAGCTCGTGAAGCCGAAGTCGAGCTCGTGAGGACGAGGTCGAGCTCGAGCTCGTGAGGCCGAGGTCGAGCTGAGGCTGAGGCCGAACTTGTGAGGCCGAGGTCGAGCTGAGGCCGAGTCTTATGAGGCCGAGGTCGAGCTCGCGAGGCCGAGGTCGAGCTCGTGGGGCCGATGTCGAGCTCGCGAGGCCGTGGTCGAGCTCGTGGGGCCGAGGTCGAGCTCGTGAGGCCGAGGTCGAGCTCGTGAGGCCGAGGTCGAGCTCGTAAGGCCGAAGTCGAGCTCGTGAGGCCGAGGTCGAGCTCGTGAGGCCGAGGTCAAGCTCGTGAGGCCGAGGTCAAGCTCGTGAGGCCGAGGTCAAGCTCGTGAGGCCGAGGTCGAGCTCGTGAGGCCGAGGTCGACCTCGTAAGGCCGATGTCGAGCTCGTGAGGCCGAGGTCGAGCTCGTGAGGCCGAGGTCGAGCTCGGGAGGCCGAGGTCGAGCTCGTGAGGCCAAGGTCGAGCTCGAGCTCGTAAGGCCGAGCTCGAGCTCGGGAGGCCGAAGTCGAGCTCGTGAGGCCAAGGTCGAGCTCGAGCTCGTGAGGCCGAGGTCGAGCTCGCGAGGCCGAGGTCGAGCTCGTGAAGCCGATGTCGAGCTTGTGAGGCCGAGGTCGAGCTCATGAGCCCGAGGTCGAGCTCGAGCTCGTGAGGCCGAGGTCGAGCTTGGGCCGAGGCCGAACTCGTGAGGCCGAGGTCGAGCTGAGGCCGAGTCTTATGAGGCCTAGGTCCAGCTCGCGAGGCCGAGGTCGAGCTCGTGAGGCCGTGGTCGAGCTCGTGGGGCCGAGGTCGAGCTCGTGAGGCCGAGGTCGAGCTCGTGAGGCCGAGGTCGAGCTCGGGAGGCCGAGGTCGAGCTCGGGAGGCCGAGGTCGAGCTGATGAGGCCGAGGTCGATCTCGTGAGGCCGAGGTCGAGCTCGTGGGGCCGAGGCCGAGCTCGTTAGGCCGAGGTCGAGCTGATGAGGCCGAGGACGAGCTCGCGAGGCCGAGGTCAAGCTCGGGAGGCCGAGGTCGAGCTCGGGAGGCCGAGGTCGAGCTCGTGGGGCCGAGGTCGATCTGATGAGGCCGAGGTCAAGCTCGTGAGGCCGAGGTCGAGCTCGTGGGGCCGAGGCCGAGCTCGTTAGGCCGAGGTCGAGCTGATGAGGCCGAGGTCGAGCTCGCGAGGCCGAGGTCGAGCTCGCGAGGCCGAGGTCGAGCTCGCGAGGCCGAGGTCGAGCTCCTGAGGCCGAGGTCGAGCTCGTGAGGCCGAGGTCGAGCTCGTGGGGCCGAGGTCGATCTGATGAGGCCGAGGTCGAGCTCGTGAGGCCGAGGTCGAGCTCGTGAGGCCGAGGTCGAGCTCGTGAGGCCGAGGTCGAGCTCGTGAAGCCGAAGTCGAGCTCGTGAGGACGAGGTCTAGCTCGAGCTCATGAGGCCGAGGTCGAGCTGAGGCCGAGTCTTATGAGGCCGAGGTCGAGCTCGCGAGGCCGAGGTCGAGCTCGTGGGGCCGATGTCGAGCTCGCGAGGCCGTGGTCGAGCTCGTGGGGCCGAGGTCGAGCTCGTGAGGCCGAGGTCAAGCTCGTGAGGCCGAGGTCGAGCTCGTGAGGCCGAGGTCGACCTCGTGAGGCCGAAGTCGAGCTCGTGAGGCCGAGGTCGAGCTCGTGAGGCCGAGGTCGAGCTCGGGAGGCCGAGGTCGAGCTCGTGAGGCCAAGGTCGAGTTCGAGCTCGTAAGGCCGAGCTCGAGCTCGGGAGGCCGAGGTCGAGCTCGTGAGGCCAAGGTCGAGCTCGAGCTCGTGAGGCCGAGGTCGAGCTCGCGAGGCCGAGGTCGAGCTCGTGAGGCCGAGGTCGAGCTGAGGCCAAGGCCGAACTCGTGAGGCCGAGGTCGAGCTGAGGCCGAGTCTTATGAGGCCGAGCTCGAGCTCGCGAGGCCGAGGTCGAGCTCGTGAGGCCGAGGTCGAGCTCGTGGGGCCGAGCTCGAGCTCGTGAGGCCGAGGTTGAGCTCGTGAGGCCGAGGTCGAGCTCGTGAGGCCGAGGTCGAGCTCGTGAGGCCGAGGTCGAGCTCGGGAGGCCGAGGTCGAGCTCGTGAGGCCGAGGTCGAGCTCGTGAGGCCAAGGTCGAGCTCGAGCTCGTGAGGCCGAGGTCGAGCTCGCGAGGCCGAGGTCGAGCTCGCGAGGCCGAGGTCGAGCTCGTGAAGCCGATGTCGAGCTTGTGAGGCCGAGGTCGAGCTCATGAGCCCGAGGTCGAGCTCGAGCTCGTGAGGCCGAGGTCGAGCTGAGCCCGAGGCCGAACTCGTGAGGCCGAGGTCGAGCTCATGGGGCCGAGGCCGAGCTCGTTAGGCCGAGGTCGAGCTCGTGAGGCCGAGGCCGAGCTCGTTAGGCCGAGGTCGAGCTAATGAGGCCGAGGTGGAGCTCGCGAGGCCGAGGTCGAGCTCGTGGGGCCGAGGTCGATCTGATGAGGCCGAGGTCGAGCTTGTTAGGCCGAAGTCGAGCTCGTGAGGCTGAGGTCGAGCTCGTAAGGCCAAAGTCGAGCTCGTGAGGCCGAGGTCGAGCACGTGAGGCCGAGGTCGTGCTCGAGGTCGTGAGGCCGAGGTCGAGCTCGTGAGGCCGAGGTCGAACTCGCGAGGCCGAGGTCGAGCTGAGGCCGAGGTCGAGCTCGTGGGGCCGAGGCCGAGCTCGTTAGGCCGAGGTCGAGCTGATGAGGCCGAGGTCGATCTCATGAGGCCGAGGTCGAGCTCGTGAGGGCGAGGCCGAGCTCGTTAGGCCGAGGTCGAGCTAATGAGGCCGAGGTCGAGCTCGCGAGGCCGAGGTCGAGCTCCTGAGGCCGAGGTCGAACTCCTGAGGCCGAGGTCGAGCTCGTGGGGCCGAGGTTGATCTGATGAGGCCGAGGTCAAGCTCGTGAGGCCGAGGTCGAGCTCGTGAGGCCGAGGTCGAGCTCGTGAGGCCGAGGTCGAGCTCGTGAGGCCGAGGTCGAGCTCGTGAGGCCGAGGTCGAGCTCGTGAGGCCGAGGTCGAGCTCGTGAAGCCGATGTCGAGCTTGTGAGGCCGAGGTCGAGCTCATGAGCCCGAGGTCGAGCTCGAGCTCGTGAGGCCGAGGTCGAGCTTGGGCCGATTCCGAACTCGTGAGGCCGAGGTCGAGCTGAGGCCGAGTCTTATGAGGCCTAGGTCGAGCTCGCGAGGCCGAGGTCGAGCTCGTGAGGCCGTGGTCGAGCTCGTGGGGCCGAGGTCGAGCTCGTGAGGCCGAGGTCGAGCTCGTGAGGCCGAGGTCGAGCTCGTGAGGCCGAAGTCGAGCTCGTGAGGCCGAGGTCGAGCTCGGGAGGCCGAGGTCGAGCTCGGGAGGCCGAGGTCGAGCTGATGAGGCCGAGGTCGATCTCGTGAGGCCGAGGTCGAGCTCGTGGGGCCGAGGCCGAGCTCGTTAGGCCGAGGTCGAGCTGATGAGGCCGAGGACGAGCTCGCGAGGCCGAGGTCAAGCTCGGGAGGCCGAGGTCGAGCTCGGGAGGCCGAGGTCGAGCTCGTGGGACCGAGGTCGATCTGATGAGGCCGAGGTCAAGCTCGTGAGGCCGAGGTCGAGCTCGTGGGGCCGAGGCCGAGCTCGTTAGGCCGAGGTCGAGCTGATGAGGCCGAGGTCGAGCTCGCGAGGCCGAGGTCGAGCTCTTGAGGCCGAGGTCGAGCTCTTAAGGCCGAGGTCGAGCTCGTGAGGCCGAGGTCGAGCTCGTGGGGCCGAGGTCGATCTGATGAGGCCGAGGTCGAGCTCGTGAGGCCGAGGTCGAGCTCGTGAGGCCGAGGTCGAGCTCGTGAGGCCGAGGTCGAGCTCGTGAAGCCGAAGTCGAGCTCGTGAGGACGAGGTCGAGCTCGAGCTCGTGAGGCCGAGGTCGAGCTGAGGCTGAGGCCGAACTTGTGAGGCCGAGGTCGAGCTGAGGCCGAGTCTTATGAGGCCGAGGTCGAGCTCGCGAGGCCGAGGTCGAGCTCGTGGGGCCGATGTCGAGCTCGCGAGGCCGTGGTCGAGTTCGTGGGGCCGAGGTCGAGCTCGTGAGGCCGAGGTCAAGCTCGTGAGGCCGAGGTCGAGCTCGTGAGGCCGAGGTCGACCTCGTAAGGCCGAAGTCGAGCTCGTGAGGCCGAGGTCGAGCTCGTGAGGCCGAGGTCGAGCTCGGGAGGCCGAGGTCGAGCTCGTGAGGCCAAGGTCGAGCTCGAGCTCGGGAGGCCGATGTCGAACTCGTGAGGCCGAGGTCGAGCTCGCGAGGCCGAGGTCGAGCTCGTGAAGCCGATGTCGAGCTTGTGAGGCCGAGGTCGAGCTCATGAGCCCGAGGTCGAGCTCGAGCTCGTGAGGCCGAGGTCGAGCTTGGGCCGAGGCCGAACTCGTGAGGCCGAGGTCGAGCTGAGGCCGAGTCTTATGAGGCCTAGGTCGAGCTCGCGAGGCCGAGGTCGAGCTCGTGAGGCCGTGGTCGAGCTCGTGGGGCCGAGGTCGAGCTCGTGAGGCCGAGGTCGAGCTCGTGAGGCCGAGGTCGAGCTCGTGAGGCCGAAGTCGAGCTCGTGAGGCCGAGGTCGAGCTCGGGAGGCCGAGGTCGAGCTCGGGAGGCCGAGGTCGAGCTCGGGAGGCCGAGGTCGAGCTGATGAGGCCGAGGTCGATCTCGTGAGGCCGAGGTCGAGCTCGTGGGGCCAAGGCCGAGCTCGTTAGGCCGAGGTCGAGCTCGGGAGGCCGAGGTCGAGCTCGTGGGGCCGAGGTCGATCTGATGAGGCCGAGGTCAAGCTCGTGAGGCCGAGGTCGAGCTCGTGGGGCCGAGGCCGAGCTCGTTAGGCCGAGGTCGAGCTGATGAGGCCGAGGTCGAGCTCGCGAGGCCGAGGTCGAGCTCGCGAGGCCGAGGTCGAGCTCCTGAGCCCGAGGTCGAGCTCGTGAGGCCGAGGTCGAGCTCGTGGGGCCGAGGTCGATCTGATGAGGCCGAGGTCGAGCTCGTGAGGCCGAGGTCGAGCTCGTGAGGCCGAGGTCGAGCTCGTGAGGCCGAGGTCGAGCTCGTGAAGCCGAAGTCGAGCTCGTGAGTACGAGGTCGAGCTCGAGCTCGTGAGGCCGAGGTCGAGCTGAGGCTGAGGCCGAACTTGTGAGGCCGAGGTCGAGCTGAGGCCGAGTCTTATGAGGCCGAGGTCGAGCTCGCGAGGCCGAGGTCGAGCTCGTGGGGCCGATGTCGAGCTCGCGAGGCCGTGGTCGAGCTCGTGGGGCCGAGGTCGAGCTCGTGAGGCCGAGGTCAAGCTCGTGAGGCCGAGGTCGAGCTCGTGAGGCCGAGGTCGACCTCGTGAGGCCGAAGTCGAGCTCGTGAGGCCGAGGTCGAGCTCGTGAGGCCGAGGTCGAGCTCGGGAGGCCGAGGTCGAGCTCGTGAGGCCAAGGTCGAGCTCGAGCTCGTAAGGCCGAGCTCGAGCTCGGGAGGCCGAGGTCGAGCTCGTGAGGCCAAGGTCGAGCTCGAGCTCGTGAGGCCGAGGTCGAGCTCGCGAGGCCGAGGTCGAGCTCGTGAGGCCGAGGTCGAGCTGAGGCCAAGGCCGAACTCGTGAGGCCGAGGTCGAGCTGAGGCCGAGTCTTATGAGGCCGAGCTCGAGCTCGCGAGGCCGAGGTCGAGCTCGTGAGGCCGAGGTCGAGCTCGTGGGGCCGAGCTCGAGCTCGTGAGGCCGAGGTTGAGCTCGTGAGGCCGAGGTCGAGCTCGTGAGGCCGAGGTCGAGCTCGTGAGGCCGAGGTCGAGCTCGGGAGGCCGAGGTCGAGCTCGTGAGGCCGAGGTCGAGCTCGTGAGGCCAAGGTCGAGCTCGAGCTCGTGAGGCCGAGGTCGAGCTCGCGAGGCCGAGGTCGAGCTCGCGAGGCCGAGGTCGAGCTCGTGAAGCCGATGTCGAGCTTGTGAGGCCGAGGTCGAGCTCATGAGCCCGAGGTCGAGCTCGAGCTCGTGAGGCCGAGGTCGAGCTGAGCCCGAGGCCGAACTCGTGAGGCCGAGGTCGAGCTCATGGGGCCGAGGCCGAGCTCGTTAGGCCGAGGTCGAGCTCGTGAGGCCGAGGCCGAGCTCGTTAGGCCGAGGTCGAGCTAATGAGGCCGAGGTGGAGCTCGCGAGGCCGAGGTCGAGCTCGTGGGGCCGAGGTCGATCTGATGAGGCCGAGGTCGAGCTTGTTAGGCCGAAGTCGAGCTCGTGAGGCTGAGGTCGAGCTCGTAAGGCCAAAGTCGAGCTCGTGAGGCCGAGGTCGAGCACGTGAGGCCGAGGTCGTGCTCGAGGTCGTGAGGCCGAGGTCGAGCTCGTGAGGCCGAGGTCGAACTCGCGAGGCCGAGGTCGAGCTGAGGCCGAGGTCGAGCTCGTGGGGCCGAGGCCGAGCTCGTTAGGCCGAGGTCGAGCTGATGAGGCCGAGGTCGATCTCATGAGGCCGAGGTCGAGCTCGTGAGGGCGAGGCCGAGCTCGTTAGGCCGAGGTCGAGCTAATGAGGCCGAGGTCGAGCTCGCGAGGCCGAGGTCGAGCTCCTGAGGCCGAGGTCGAACTCCTGAGGCCGAGGTCGAGCTCGTGGGGCCGAGGTTGATCTGATGAGGCCGAGGTCAAGCTCGTGAGGCCGAGGTCGAGCTCGTGAGGCCGAGGTCGAGCTCGTGAGGCCGAGGTCGAGCTCGTGAGGCCGAGGTCGAGCTCGTGAGGCCGAGGTCGAGCTCGTGAGGCCGAGGTCGAGCTCGTGAAGCCGATGTCGAGCTTGTGAGGCCGAGGTCGAGCTCATGAGCCCGAGGTCGAGCTCGAGCTCGTGAGGCCGAGGTCGAGCTTGGGCCGATTCCGAACTCGTGAGGCCGAGGTCGAGCTGAGGCCGAGTCTTATGAGGCCTAGGTCGAGCTCGCGAGGCCGAGGTCGAGCTCGTGAGGCCGTGGTCGAGCTCGTGGGGCCGAGGTCGAGCTCGTGAGGCCGAGGTCGAGCTCGTGAGGCCGAGGTCGAGCTCGTGAGGCCGAAGTCGAGCTCGTGAGGCCGAGGTCGAGCTCGGGAGGCCGAGGTCGAGCTCGGGAGGCCGAGGTCGAGCTGATGAGGCCGAGGTCGATCTCGTGAGGCCGAGGTCGAGCTCGTGGGGCCGAGGCCGAGCTCGTTAGGCCGAGGTCGAGCTGATGAGGCCGAGGACGAGCTCGCGAGGCCGAGGTCAAGCTCGGGAGGCCGAGGTCGAGCTCGGGAGGCCGAGGTCGAGCTCGTGGGACCGAGGTCGATCTGATGAGGCCGAGGTCAAGCTCGTGAGGCCGAGGTCGAGCTCGTGGGGCCGAGGCCGAGCTCGTTAGGCCGAGGTCGAGCTGATGAGGCCGAGGTCGAGCTCGCGAGGCCGAGGTCGAGCTCTTGAGGCCGAGGTCGAGCTCTTAAGGCCGAGGTCGAGCTCGTGAGGCCGAGGTCGAGCTCGTGGGGCCGAGGTCGATCTGATGAGGCCGAGGTCGAGCTCGTGAGGCCGAGGTCGAACTCGTGAGGCCGAGGTCGAGCTCGTGAGGCCGAGGTCGAGCTCGTGAAGCCGAAGTCGAGCTCGTGAGGACGAGGTCGAGCTCGAGCTCGTGAGGCCGAGGTCGAGCTGAGGCTGAGGCCGAACTTGTGAGGCCGAGGTCGAGCTGAGGCCGAGTCTTATGAGGCCGAGGTCGAGCTCGCGAGGCCGAGGTCGAGCTCGTGGGGCCGATGTCGAGCTCGCGAGGCCGTGGTCGAGTTCGTGGGGCCGAGGTCGAGCTCGTGAGGCCGAGGTCAAGCTCGTGAGGCCGAGGTCGAGCTCGTGAGGCCGAGGTCGACCTCGTAAGGCCGAAGTCGAGCTCGTGAGGCCGAGGTCGAGCTCGTGAGGCCGAGGTCGAGCTCGGGAGGCCGAGGTCGAGCTCGTGAGGCCAAGGTCGAGCTCGAGCTCGGGAGGCCGATGTCGAACTCGTGAGGCCGAGGTCGAGCTCGCGAGGCCGAGGTCGAGCTCGTGAAGCCGATGTCGAGCTTGTGAGGCCGAGGTCGAGCTCATGAGCCCGAGGTCGAGCTCGAGCTCGTGAGGCCGAGGTCGAGCTTGGGCCGAGGCCGAACTCGTGAGGCCGAGGTCGAGCTGAGGCCGAGTCTTATGAGGCCTAGGTCGAGCTCGCGAGGCCGAGGTCGAGCTCGTGAGGCCGTGGTCGAGCTCGTGGGGCCGAGGTCGAGCTCGTGAGGCCGAGGTCGAGCTCGTGAGGCCGAGGTCGAGCTCGTGAGGCCGAAGTCGAGCTCGTGAGGCCGAGGTCGAGCTCGGGAGGCCGAGGTCGAGCTCGGGAGGCCGAGGTCGAGCTCGGGAGGCCGAGGTCGAGCTGATGAGGCCGAGGTCGATCTCGTGAGGCCGAGGTCGAGCTCGTGGGGCCGAGGCCGAGCTCGTTAGGCCGAGGTCGAGCTCGGGAGGCCGAGGTCGAGCTCGTGGGGCCGAGGTCGATCTGATGAGGCCGAGGTCAAGCTCGTGAGGCCGAGGTCGAGCTCGTGGGGCCGAGGCCGAGCTCGTTAGGCCGAGGTCGAGCTGATGAGGCCGAGGTCGAGCTCGCGAGGCCGAGGTCGAGCTCGCGAGGCCGAGGTCGAGCTCCTGAGGCCGAGGTCGAGCTCGTGAGGCCGAGGTCGAGCTCGTGGGGCCGAGGTCGATCTGATGAGGCCGAGGTCGAGCTCGTGAGGCCGAGGTCGAGCTCGTGAGGCCGAGGTCGAGCTCGTGAGGCCGAGGTCGAGCTCGTGAAGCCGAAGTCGAGCTCGTGAGGACGAGGTCGAGCTCGAGCTCGTGAGGCCGAGGTCGAGCTGAGGCTGAGGCCGAACTTGTGAGGCCGAGGTCGAGCTGAGGCCGAGTCTTATGAGGCCGAGGTCGAGCTCGCGAGGCCGAGGTCGAGCTCGTGGGGCCGATGTCGAGCTCGCGAGGCCGTGGTCGAGCTCGTGGGGCCGAGGTCGAGCTCGTGAGGCCGAGGTCAAGCTCGTGAGGCCGAGGTCGAGCTCGTGAGGCCGAGGTCGACCTCGTGAGGCCGAAGTCGAGCTCGTGAGGCCGAGGTCGAGCTCGTGAGGCCGAGGTCGAGCTCGGGAGGCCGAGGTCGAGCTCGTGAGGCCAAGGTCGAGCTCGAGCTCGTAAGGCCGAGCTCGAGCTCGGGAGGCCGAGGTCGAGCTCGTGAGGCCAAGGTCGAGCTCGAGCTCGTGAGGCCGAGGTCGAGCTCGCGAGGCCGAGGTCGAGCTCGTGAGGCCGAGGTCGAGCTGAGGCCAAGGCCGAACTCGTGAGGCCGAGGTCGAGCTGAGGCCGAGTCTTATGAGGCCGAGCTCGAGCTCGCGAGGCCGAGGTCGAGCTCGTGAGGCCGAGGTCGAGCTCGTGGGGCCGAGCTCGAGCTCGTGAGGCCGAGGTTGAGCTCGTGAGGCCGAGGTCGAGCTGAGGCCGAGGCCGAACTCATGAGGCCCAGTTCGAAGAGATGCTTTGTCCTCGTTTGAGTTGGGCCTAAACTTTTTTTTTTAATATGGGAAAAATCTCTCATAACATTAGGCCCCCAGTTTTTTGGAGGACTTTGTCGTTCAAGAAACTTAGTGTCTTCGGGGCGGATCGTTGCCAGTCAGGGCGTTACCCCAACCGTCCTTGGTTTCTTAGCTTGAGTATGTCGACATTGAGTGCTCTCCACACACCTTCGCTCGTTGTTGGGTTGCTCGTACAATATTGTTTGCTTTAGTTAAAGCTTTTCTCATTTGTTACGCGTCTTATTTGCCCGACTTGCTCTGCTTAGCGCGATCGATAAGCGCGATGTGATTGGTGCGCGTCTTACGGGCCCGGCTTACTATGCTTAGCGTAACCGGTTTGCACGGCTTAGTGCCGCACCTGGCGGCGAAGTTTCCCTCGGACGCTGGCTAGACCAGTTTCGTCCGGCGGGTGCGACTCTTTGCCATCCATTCGTGATTCGTTGCCTATCGGCGTGTGTGAGCTGGGTGGCCGTCGCGCCCATCTTCTGACGAGTACGCTACCTATCGGCGTGCGTGTTATGCGTCGGGGTGGGCTTGATGCGAGCGCAGTTCCCAGTGAGCGTGGTACTTTTCGGTACGCGTGTCACGTTTTGGGTTTTGACTGCCGGGATCGACGTGATCCGTCGACGCCTTACTGCCTATCGGTGTGCAAGGCGCGACATTGCGCGAGAGTGTCGCAGCGAAAGACGTGCGAGGTCGGAGGTCCGGTGCGCGGATCCAACTCGTCGACGTTTCGGGATCGACGATCCGGTGCGCGGACGTGATTCGTCGACGCCTTACTGCCTATTGGTGTGCAACGCGTGACATTGCGCGAGAGTGTCGCAGCGAAAGACGTGCGAGGTCGGAGGTCCGGTGCGCGGATCCAACTCGTCGACGTTTCGGGATCGACGATCCGGAGCGCGGACGTGATCCGTCGACACCTTACTGCCTATTGGTGTGCAAGGCGCGACATTGCGCGAGAGTGTCGCAGCGAAAGACTTGCGAGGTCGGAGGTCCGGTGCGCGGATCCAACTCGTCGACGTTTCGGGATCGACGATCCGGTGCGCGGACGTGATCCATCGACGCCTTACTGCCTATCGGTGTGCAAGGCGCGATATTGCGCGAGAGTGTCGCAGCGAAAGACGTGCGACATCGGAGGTCCGGTGCGCGGATCCAACTCGTCGACGTTTCGGGATCGACGATCCGGTGCGCGGACGTGATCCGTTGACACCTTACTGCCTATTGGTGTGCAAGGCGCGACATTGCGCGAGAGTGTCGCAGCGAAAGACGTGCGAGGTCGGAGGTCCGGTGCGCGGATCCAACTCGTCGACGTTTCAGGATCGACGATCCGGTGCGCAGACGTGATCCGTCGACGCCTTACTGCCTATTGGTGTGCAAGGCGCGACATTGCGCGAGAGTGTCGCGGCAAAAGACGTGCGCGGTCGGAGGTCCGGTGCGCGGATCCAACTCGTCGACGTTTCGGGATCGACGATCCGGTGCGCGGACGTGATCTGTCGACGCCACGCTGCCTATCGGTGTGCGAGGCGTGGAATCGTACAAGAGCGTCGCACGAGGGTCGGAGGTTCGGGGCGCGGATCCACCTTGTTGACGCTTCGCTACCTTTCGGGGCGTAAAACGTGTCGTTGCGCGAGAGCATCGCGCGAGGGTCGGAGGTCCGGTGCGCGGATTCGACTTGTTGACGTTTCGCTACCTTTCGGTGCGTAAAACATGTCATTGCGCGAACGCGTCGCGCGAGGGTTGGAGGTCCGGTGCACGGACCTGACTTGTTGACGCTTTGCTACCTTTCGGCGCGGAGCCTGCACGAGGCGTTACGTGAAGAGTCGACACGAGGAGTATCAGTCGACTCGTGGACTCGAACTCGACTCGAGGAATGAACTCATCTCGGGGAGATATGTAGAGTCGGCACGAGGACTATCAGTCGACTCGTGGACTCGGGACTCAACTCGAGGACTCGTGTAGAGCCTGCACGAGGAGTTACGTGAAGAGTCGGCACGAGGAGTATCAGTCGACTCGTGGACTCGGGACTCAACTCGAGCACTCATGTAGAGCTTGCACGAGGAGTTACGTGAAGAGTCGGCACGAGGAGTATCAGTTGACTCGTGGACTCGGGACTCAACTCGAGGACTCATGCAGTACCTGCACGGAGAGTTACGCGAAGAGTCTGTACGAGGAGTATTAGTCGACTCGTGGAATCGAACTCAACTCGAGGAATGAACTCATCTCGGGGGGACATGTAGAGTCGGCACGAGGAGTACCAGTCGACTCGTGGACTCGGGACTCAACTCGAGGACTCATGTAGAGCCTGCACGAGGAGTTACGTGAAGAGTCGGCACGAGGAGTATCAGTCGACTCGTGGACTCGAACTCGACTCGAGGAATGAACTCATCTCGAGGAGACATGTAGACTCGGCACGAAGTGTATCAGTCGACTCGTGGACTCGGGACTCAACTCGAGGACTCATGTAGAGCCTGCATGAGGAGTTACGTGAAGAGTCGGTACGAGGAGAATCAGTCGACTCGTGGACTCGAACTTGCCTCGAGGAGTGAATTCAACTCGAGGAGTAATGTGCATACCGTCTCTCTTTGGGGCCTCCGGCCTAACCATCGGCCCCATGACTGAGTTTTTGTTGAGTTTTGATTGAGTTAGCCTAATTCGGTTGGGCGAACTGACGAACTGAATCCAAAGACGTTTGGACGAAGTGATGAAGTCATTCCTGCTCGACTAGACGGAGTGTCGAGCTCGACTAGATGGAGTGTCGAGCTCGACCAGAGGAAGTGACGACCTCGACTAGACGAAGTGAGGAGCTTGACTAGACGACGTGGCGAGCTCGATCAGACGAAGTGACGAGCTCGACGGGACGCCATGGCGAGCTCGACTAGACTAAGTGACGAGCTCGACTAGACGACGTGGCGAGCTCGGTCAGACGAAGTGACGAGCTCGACTGGACGACGTGGCGAGCTCGATCAGACGAAGTGACGAGCTCGACTAGACGACGTGGAGAGCTCAAATAGAATAAGTGACGAGCTGGACTGGACGACGTGGCGAGCTCGATCAGACGAAGTGACGAGACTGGACGACGTGGCGAGTTCGATAAGACTAAGTGACGAGCTCGACTGGACGACGTGGCGAGGTCGATCAGACGAACTGACGAGCTCGACGGGACGACGTGGCGAGCTCGACTAGACTAAGTGACGAGCTCGACTAGACTAAGTGACGAGCTCGACTAGACTAAGTGACGAGCTCGACTGGATGACGTGGCGAGCTCGACTAGAGTAAGTGACGAGCTCGACTAGACGACGTGGCGAGCTCGATCAGATGAAGTGACGAGCTCGACTAGATGACGTGGCGAGCTCGATCAGATGAAGTGGAGAGCACGACTGGACGACGTGGCGAGCTCTTCTAGACTAAGTGACGAGCTCGACTAGACGATGTGTCTAGCTCGACTAGACGAAGTGGCGAGCTCGACTAGACGACGTGGGCGAGCTCGACTAGACGAGGTGATGAGTTAGTTGACACGAGGAGTATCAATCAACTCGTGGACTCGAACTCGACTCGAGGACTCATGTAGAGCCTACACGAGGAGTTATGTGAAGAGTCGGCACGAGGAGTATCAGTCGACTCGTGGACTCGAACTCGACTCGAGGGATGAACTCATCTCGAGGAGTTATGTGAAGAGTCGGCACGAGGAGTATCAGTCGACTCGTGGACTCGAACTCGACTCGAGGAATGAACTCATCTCGAGGAGTTATGTGAAGAGTCGGCACGAGGAGTATCAGTCGACTCGTGGACTCGAACTCGACTCGAGGAATGAACTCATCTCGAGGAGTTATCTGAAGATTTTTTCCTTTGGGACCTCCGGCCTGACCATCAGCCCCTTGGGACTTCTTTTTTTTATATTTTTATTATTATTATTTTTTTGAGTTGTTTTTGATTGAGCATTGATCCCCATTAGCCCCCCAAGTTTCTTGCGTTTGTGAGACGAAGGCTAAGAAACTCTCGTGTCGGAGGTATACAATAGTGTGTTAGAATAATTCTCTACTGCAATAAAGGGGGTCGTCACAGGTAGTCATGGCACTCGGCATTTTTTGAAAAAGAAAATTGCATTTCGCAATAAAAGCGATCACGAGGTCGATCGAGTTCGGTCGTGAGTTTGAGGGTGGAGGCTGCGACACTCATAGCTTGCTAGCAGATGCGACGAATTCCTTGAAGTCCCCACTTCGAAGTAGGGAATCAATTCGCTTCCTAAGCTGGTAGCCTTCTGTTGTCGCGTGCCCGTGGTCATGGTGATATTCGCATTGCTTGCTCTCGTCCCTCGTCGCGGGGTCCGTTTTTAACGGGGCCGGAGATCCCAGCTTCTCCCTGTGTAAGCTCAGGATCCGGTCGGGCGCCGTGTTGAGTGGGATGAAGGGTTGCTTCGGGGCTGGAGACCGATGGTCATTAGGGACTCGACCGCTTCTACGCCTCTTCCTTCGCGAGCCGAGACCGGTGGCCGGCGCCATGAGTGGGGGGGCGTGCCTTTTGTTGGGTGCGCGGTCAGCAACGTTGGGTGGTTGATGTCCCAAGACGACTTCTCTCTCGACCCCGCGTCGGGCGTTGAGTTTTTCTCTCAAGTCGCTCCCATGAGACTCCCTTCGGGAATTGAGGCGATCTCTCAAGTCTCCGGTAGCCGTCCCTATTACTTTAGGCGAGGATACGTCATTCGGGTGACGTCCTCGACAGACGCCACGGCCACTGACGTCGTCATCTCCCCGGGGGTTTTGGACGCGGATGGTGAGCTTGGAGCGTCCCTTTCGGGACCTAGAGGTCGAGTGTCCCCGAGCATTACTCGACCCTTGACGCCCTGGCGTGGTCGCCCGAGGGTGTCCCCTCGAGGGTGCGTGCGTGTGCCCATTAGAAAGTTGACGTCTAGACGCGGTCGCCCGAGGGTGTCCCCTTGGAAGCGTGCGCGTGCGTCCCTTTTCGTGAAGAGCGTGGTGGAGGTCGATCTTGTTGCCTTACTTTGCCATGTAATCGGGGTGTTTCTCGTCGTTGTTGACGTCGTCGATGTTGTTGGAGTCGAGGAGGTCGGCGATGAGCGTGCCGGTGACGCCGGGACGGTCTAGGAGCTCGGCGAGCCCCCCGAGCCGTATCCTCTCGGACTGCGGCCTCGGGGTCATTCGTCGGGTCTCGGGGCTGGCTCTCATTATCACGAGGTTTCCCTTCGAGACGGTGCGCGGAGCTTTGGAGGTCGTGCCTCGAGCTAGTCGCCCGGCCGGCCGCGGAGGTGACGGGCAACTGACTCATCTCTCGAGAGTTTTTCCGTTGAAGGATGAAGAAGAGTGGTAGAGGGAATGCGTCGCCAAGGTTGAGAGATCCCCTCCTTCTAGCGCCAAAATGTTGTCGCAGTTTTTCGGACAACGATTTAGGAGTCGGAGACGATTAGACCCAAGGCCGGACCAAGTGGTCTCGCCTCGTCTGGGGGTCGAGGTCGAGCTCGTGAGGCCGAGGTCGATCTCGTGAGGCCGAGGTCGAGCTCGTGAGGCCGAGGTCGAGCTCGTGACGGCGAGGTCGAGCTCGTGGGGCCGAGGTCAAGCTCGTGGGGCCGAGGTCGAGCTCGTGAGGCCGAGGTCGAGCTCGTGAGGCCGAGGTCGAGCTCTTGAGGCCGAGGTCGAGCTCTTGAGGCCGAGGTCGAGCTCGTGAGGCCGAGGTCGAGCTCGCGGGGGCCGAGGTCGAGCTCGTGAGGCCGAGGTCGAGCTCGTGGGGCCGAGGTCGAGCTCGTGAGGCCGAGGTCGAGCTCGTGAGGCTGAGGTCGAGCTCGTGGGGCCGAGGTCGAGCTCTTGAGGCCGAGGTCGAGATCGCGAGGCCGAGCTCGTTAGGCCGAGGTCGAGCTGATGAGGCCGAGATCGATCTGATGAGGCTGAGGTCGATCTTATGAGGCCGAGGTCGAGCTCTCAAGGCCGAGGTCGAGCTCGTGAGGTCGAGGTCGATCTGATGAGGCCGAGGTCGAGCTCGTGGGGCCGAGGTCGAGCTGATGAGGCCGAGGTCGAGCTCGCGAGGCCGAGGTCGAGCTCGTGAGGCCGAGGTCGAGCTCGTGAGGCCGAGGTCGAGCTCGTGGGGCCGAGGTGGATCTGATGAGGCCGAGGTCGAGCTCGTGAGGCCGAGGTCGAGCTCTTGAGGCCGAGGTCGAGCTCGTGAGGCCGAGGTGGAGCTCAAACTCGTGAGGCCGAGGTGGAGCTCGAGCTCGTGAGGCCGAGGTCGAGCTCGCGAGGCCGAGGTCGAGCTCGTGGGGCCGAGGCTGAGCTCGTTAGGCCGAGGTCGAGCTGATGAGGCCGAGGTCGATCTCGTGAGGCCGAGGTCGAGCTCGTGAGGCCGAGGTCGAGCTCGTGGGGCCGAGGCCGAGCTCGTTAGGCCGAGGTCGAGCTGATGAGGCCGAGGTCGAGCTCACGAGGCCGAGGTCGAGCTCGTGAGGCCGAGGTCGAGCTCGTGGGGCCGAGGTCGATCTGATGAGCCCGAGGTCGAGCTCGTGAGGCCGAGGTCGAGCTCGTGATGCCGAGGTCGAGCTCGTGAGGCCGAGGTCGAGCTCGAGCTCGTGAGGCCGAGGTCTAACTCATGAGGCCGAGGTCGAGCTCGTGGGGCCGAGGTCGAATTGAGGCCGAGGCCGAACTCGTGAGGCCGAGGTCGAGCTGAGGCCGAGTCTTATGAGGGCGAGGTCGAGCTCGCGAGTCCGAGGTCGAGCTCGTGAGGCCGAGGTCGAGCTCGTGGGGCCGAGGTCGAGCTCGTGAGGCCGAGGTCGAGCTGAGGCCGAGGCCGAACTCATGAGGCCGAGGTCGAGCTGAGGCCGAGGCCGAACTCATGAGGCCGAGGTCGAAGAGATGGCCCAAGATGCCAGGGGGACGCCAGCTTGGCGGCGCCGTCCGCCGAGGACAGCCGAGCCGACCAGCGCGAGGCCGGCCTGGTTGAGGGACACGTCGGGGAGGCCGCGCGTGCAAGTGGAGCCACCCAGGAGGCCGCCGGGGAGCCACCCAGCAGCGGGGGGGCCGTTTCGGGCGAAACTGGAGCCGAGGGAGACAGACCGGCCATGTGCGGCGTCGTGCAGGCCGTCGCCGGCCTCAGGGGAGCCGCGCCTAGCTGGGTTGGCGTCGTCTGGGCTGAGCCCAACCCCGGAGGAGCGCCTGCTGGGCCGCGCGCGACTAGCTGGACTGGCGCCGACGCCGGGAAGGCCCCCACCCTCTCGGGCGGGGCCGTTGCGCAGGGGGCCGGCAGCGATGGAGGCGTGGGGGGCCTGGGCTCGGTTGCGCCTGAGCGCGTGTGTGTTGGTGAGGGTTCGCCGGCGGTGGGCGACGCCGCCGGCCGGAGCGTCGGTGCCGAAGACGGAGGACGCCAGCCGGGCGACGCCGGCCGGGGGGCGGTGGCCGAGGCGCTGATTGTTTTAGCCCTACGGGCCGGTGGGTTAGGGCTGCGCGAGGGGAGCCCACCCAGTCGCTGGCCGGGCCGTGATGCCAGGCCGGACGTGGGCGTAGGCGGCCTAGGTGGTCCGAGCGTGTGGGGATGCGCCCCACTTGGGCCGGGCACTGGTGAGTCCGGCCCAACGACCTTGGGCGTTCCGCGTGAGGGCCTTGACGAGCCTGCCGAACAGGACGCGCCACGAGGGGCTCGTTCGACCGGGCCGAGCGCGGGCGAAGGGGAGCTTCCGGTCGGGCCGACCATTGGTGGGGGAGGCCGCCCGGTGAGTCCTAGCGCGGGCAAGGGAACCCAACCAGCCGGCCCAGGCGAGGGCGAGGGAACAAGGTTGACCGGTCTCGAAAGCGTCGCGGACCCAGAGATTTCGGCGGACCCCGAAGGCTCAGGCAAGTCCCTTTTGCCTCGTTTGACGGCGGCCGGGGGGCGTTCCTTGACCGCACGAGAGGAGGAGCGTGCCTCACTACACCCTATCGGGGAGTCGGCGGTTCGAGGTGGTTTCGATTGCTCCGGAGTTGACTTCCCGAGTTCTCTTTCGTTTGCCAGCTTCATGGGTTTGAGGAAGCGCTTTCGCATTCCACCAGCCGTGTCGTTACTGCAGCCGTCGCCCGAAGATCTTCTGACCCGCCCTCGGAAGGGGTACACCGCCGTTCACGAGGCGAGTCTCCGCGGGGGGCTGCGACTGCCTTTCCAGCCCGTGATCTAGGATCTCTTGGTCCGTCTCAACATCCACGCGGCACAGATGTCTCCATCCTTCTATCGCGTGGTGGCCGCCTGCCACATGACGTTGCACCCAGCGAAGGGTCGGGCCGTGACGGCCGATGACATCAGGAACCTCATGTCCTTCTTCGATGTCCCCGGGAAATTTGGCTTCTACAAGGTTCAGCACCGGAAGCAGTTTCCCATCCTTACCAAAGTGACTTCTAAACACGGCTACCCTTGGGTGTGGATATCCGAATCTTCCTTTGGGACGGCGCCTCTCACCTTTCCGCCCCGCGGCCGATTTCCCGGCCAACTACCGCATTGAGAGTTCCGAGCTCGCGCTTGTGGTCGGATTGATACCGGATTCGAGGCGAGAGGGATCGCTCTTCGAGTCCCCGGATCTCATGGCGACTACCGGGTGGTTCGCGCCCGATGACGAAGGTCCCCGACGACCCGAACCTGGCGCGGAGGTCGTGGCGGACCCCGAGTCTGAGGCGGGGGCTCGTCTGCCCCCCTCCCCGACGTGGGGGGTATTAATCGCATACGCTTTTGTGCTATCGCACCTCTTTTATTGTTTGCGCTCGTTGTTATATTCTAATTGACTGACGCCTTTTCCTTTCTTTTGCAGATACCATGGCTCGAAACCGATCGCGCGTGCAAGAGCCGAGGGCAGAGCCCACAGCTGAGGCTTTGGCCGCGCCTCGTTCCCGAGTTGAGGCTCGTCTCGGGGGATCGCCAGTGCGGGCGAGGAACGAGGCGATCTCTTCGAGCAAGCGACCGTCGTCGGTCTCCCTTGATTCGTCTCCCGGCCGCAAGGGCGCTCATACATCGGCGGCATCAGGTGGTATGGACTCGATGCTTCTGGCGGAGGTGGCAGAGCTGCGAGGCCAATGTTCTCAGGGAATTCTCGAGACCCCTCTGGGAGACTTCAAGGGTCTGTTGACGACGAGCGATCTCGACTACTTCCAAAATGGAGTTCGTAATGCCCGAAAGGTATGACCCATGTTGTCGGCCCGTTCCGGGTCGACAGCGCCCGCGGGGTCCCGTGGCCGAGAGGCCAAAGACCGGCCTCATGAGCTCGACCTCGGCCTCGGCCTCACGAGCTCGACCTTGGCCTCATGAGCTCGACCTCGGCCAAAGGCCGAGCTCGGCTATCCTCGGCCATCGGCCGAGCCTGGCTATCCTCGGCCATCGGCCATCCTCGGCCAATGGTCGAGCCTATGCTATCCTCGGCCATCAGCTGGCCCGAGGTCGGCCTCGGCCAATGGCCAAGCCTAAAGCTTCACTCGGCTAATGGCCGAGTCAAGCTGCCACCGGCCATTGGCCGGCCCTAGAGCAAGCCTCGGCCAATGGCCGGCTCAAATAGCCTCGGCCTTTGGCCAGCCCTAGGGCCAGCCTCGGCCATTGGCCGACCCTAGGGCCAGCCTCGGCCAATGGCCGGCTCAAATAGCCTCGGCCATTGGCCAGCCCAAGGGTGAGCCTCGGCCAATGGCCGAGCCAAGGCTATCCTCGGCCAAGGGGTTGCCCATATGCCCCTTTGTCGCCTATATATACCAGGGGTCCCTCCCCTGGTCCAGGTAATCCATTCTTGAGTACTGAAACGCTGTCGAACTCGTACATCGCTCGTTTCTCTCAAGTCTCGGCCTCTAAACACTTGAACCCTCTATATCTACCTCAATCCTACTAATGTTGAGCGTCGGAGAGGTAAACAGAGGCAACCCCTCTGTTTCCCCTTTGTAGTTCACACCTTCCTGCTCGCTTTTCAGGTGCCTGGACGAAATAGACATCACCAACAGCTAAGGGACGACTTGAGATATCAAGTCCGACACGCTCGAGTCAAGACGAGACTACTTGGTCCGGCCTTGGGTCTAACCGCCTTTGACTCCTAAATCGTTGTCCGAAAAACTGCGACAACATTTTGGCGCTAGAAGGAGGGGACCGACCTTAGCACGCTCTCCCTTCCATTTCCTCACTTTCATTACACTTACGACTCTCGAGAGATGAGTCACATTCCCACGACCTCCGCTGGCACTCGAGCAACGAGCTCGAGGTACGGTCTTCGAAGCCTTGCTCACCGACTTGAAGGGCAACCTCGTGATAACGAGAGCCAGCCCCAAGACCCGGTGAACGACCCCGAGGCCGCGATCCGAGAGGACACAGCCCGGCGGCTCGCGGAGCTTCTTGACCGTCCTGGCGTCGACGGCTCGCTCATCGCCAATCTCCTTGGCTACGACATCGAGGATCGATCCGCCCGAGACGACTCCGACCCCGACTACGTGGGGGAGTCAAGGACCGATGAGGTGACTCCTAGCCTCGCCCAAGCGCACCCCGAGAGGTCCAATGGGGCGACTCCTAGCCTTCGCACCCGGCGCGACGACAGGCACGGTCACAGTCTCGGGGGCTCGCCCCCTCGGTTTCAAGAGGCAGCCGGACACGGCCCCTTGCCGAGGAGAGAGCGACTCTGGTGGATGATGGGGCTGATAGCCGAAGCGCTCGCCGAACGGTCCGACCAAGGGCGACCTCGCCTCGCCATGCACCGAGCATGGACCTTAGAGAGCGCTTGACGGCGCAGAGAAACTCCCGAGGGGAGGATCTCCACCAAAGGCTCAACTCTCGGAGGGAGGCGCTCCCCGCCGCAACTCTCGGCCGGCCTCAGGCCAATTTCGTCCAACTAGCACCGACCGGTGACCCCCGTAGCCCCTACGATAGGCCCTACTAACGGGCTTGATATGGTCACAATGATTCAGAGCGTCCAAAACCAAATCATCGAGATGAGGGAGTCGGGGAGGTAGAGGCCATATGGAGGGATCGAGGAATCATACTCTCCCTTCGCCGCGCAAATCCTCGCGCAACCTTGCGTGGGGAACTTCAAATTGCTGTCCATCCCTCCCTATGATGGACGGACTGACCCGAATTTCCACATCCAACACTACGAGACGTGGATGACAATGCAAGGGCAGCCGGACGCGACCCTATGCCAAGCCTTCAGCCTGACCCTCACAGGGTCGGGCTTTGAGTGGTTCCGGTGTTTGAGACCTGGGAGCATCCCGTCCTTCCGGGCCTTGCGAGATGCTTTCCTTGCCCGCTTCGCCACGCTCGTGGCACAAAAGAAGTCGAAGACCCACCTCCTCTCCATTCGGTAAGGGAGAGACGAGACATTGAGACAGTACCTCGCTCGCTTCACCGAGGAGTCTCAAAAAGTCGAGGGGTTCGACGACAAGGATGCCATCACGGCAATCACCGAGGGAGTTCGCACGAGCGACTTCCTCAAGTCTATCGTCGGAAAAGTCCCGCGAGACATGGCGGAGCTAATGTCGAGGGCCCGCACGTATATGGGGATCGAGGACTATCTCGATGGCCGCGACGGCCGAAAGTCAGGGGGACAAGGTAGTCGCCTCTGCGACGACCAAGACGAAGATCGTCCCGACCCTCGAAGGAAGAGGAACAAGGGAGGCCGGGCCCCTAACGGTCGCCCCCTCCCCGGGCCGAGATCGTCACACGTTGATAGCTTCCGAGCGTTATCGACGTTCACCCCTTTGAACACCCCGCAAGAGCGGATCCTAGCTCTGCACTGCGACAAGCTAGGAAGTCCGACTCCTCTCGCATAGGATCCCGCGAAGAGGGATCGAAACAAGTTCTGTGAGTACCACCAAGATCACGGGTGTTGTCGCTGATTTTCGGACAACTATTTAGGAGCCCAGAGTGGTTAGACCCAAGGCCGGACCAAGTGGTCTCACTCCGGCTCGAGCGTGTCGGACTTGGTATCCCAAGTCATCCCTTAGCTGTGGGTGAAGCTCACCATTTCTCGATACCTGAAAAGCAAGAAAGTGATTGTGAACTACAAAGGGGAAACAGGGGGGGTGCCCCTGTTTACCTCTCCGACGCTCAACATTAGTGGGATTGAGGTGGAGTATAGAGGTTTTAGGGGTGGTGAGAGGCCAAAGATGAGCGAAACGAGTGAAGTACGAGTTCGACAGCGTTTCGGGACTCAAAATTGGATTACCTCGACTAGGGGAGCGGCCCCTGTATATATAGGCAGCGAAGGGGTGGTTTGAAGACCCCTTGGCCGAGTGAGCAAGTTTGGGTCGGCCAATGGCAGAGGGAAAGCTCTAGAGCCGGCCATTGGCCGAGGGAAGGCTCTAGAGCCGGCCATTGGCCAAGGCAAGGCTCTAGAGCCGGCCAATGGCCGAGGGAAGGCTATAGAGCCGGTTATTGGCCGAGGTAAGGCTCTAGAGCCGGCCAATGGCCGAGGGAAGGCCCTAGAGCCGGCCAATGGCCGAGGGAAGGCTCTAGAGCCGGCCATTGGCCGAGGCAAGGCTCTAGAGCCGGCCAATGGCCGAGGGAAGGCTCTAGAGCCGGCCATTGGCCGAGGCAAGGCTCTAGAGCCGGCCAATGGCCGAGGGAAGGCTCTAGAGCCGGCCATTGGCCGAGGCAAGGCTCTAGAGCCGGCCAATGGCCGAGGGAAGGCTCTAGAGCCGGCCATTGGCCGAGGCAAGGCTCTAGAGCCGGCCAATGGCCTAGGGAAGGCTCTAGAGCCGGCCATTGGCCGAGGCAATGCTCTAGAGCCGGCCATTGGCCGAGGCAATGCTCTAGAGCCGGCCAATGGCCGAGGGAAGGCTCTAGAGCCGACCATTGGCCGAGGGAAGGCCCTAGAGCCGGCCAATGGCCGAGGGAAGGCTCTAGAGCCGGCCATTGGCCTAGGCAAGGCTCTAGAGCCGGCCAATGGCCGAGGGAAGGCTCTAGAGCCGGCCATTGGCCGAGGCAATGCTCTAGAGCCGGCCAATGGTCGAGGGAAGGCTCTAGAGCCGGCCATTGGCCGAGGGAAGGCCCTAGAGCCGGCCATTGGCCGAGGCAAGGCTCTAGAGCCGACCAATGGCCGAGGGAAGGCTCTAGAGCCGGCCATTGGCCGAGGCAAGGCTCTAGAGCCGGCCAATGGCCGAGGGAAGGCTCTAGAGCCGGCCATTGGCTGAGGCAAGGCTCTAGAGCCAGCCAATGGCCGAGGGAAGGCTCTAGAGCCGGCCATTGGCCGAGGCAAGCCTTGGGCCGGCCAATGGCCGGGGCAAGCTTTGAGCCTGCCAATGGCCGAGGCAAGCCTTGGGCCGGCTGTCGGCTGAGGCAAGGCCGAGGCCAGCCCTTCTGCCGGCCGGGAGGTTGCCGGCCGGGAGCTTGCCGGATGGGACTTGGTCGGCCGGGAGGTGACGTTGTTATTTTGCCCCTGTCGATCGTTGATGGGCCGACAACATTAGCCCCCCGAGTTTCCGGTCGAGCGTGAGTCGAGTGGAAACTCAAGAACCATGCCGACGTGCGGACTTCAGACGAACCCTCTCAAGTTCACGAGTGTGCACAGAAAGGTTTTTAACGCGTCGCGAGAGGTGGTTTTGGTGCGTCACGAGGGACGATCCTTGCGCGTTGCGAGGGACGGCCTTTGTGCGTCACGAGGGACGGCCTTTGTGCGTCACGAGGGACGGCCTTTGTACGTCACGAGGGATGGCCTTTGTGCGTCATGAGGGACGGCCTTTGTGCGTCGCAAGGGATGGCTTATGGTGCGTCGCGAGGGACGACTTATTGTGCGTCACGAGGGACGGCTTTTGTTCCGAGTTGATCGTGCGTGACTTATTTTCCCGACCTACCAATGAAGGCGTGATCGGTCCGCACGGCCTGGGCCTCGGGGGGTCTTGGTGCCACGTTTGTGTGACCGGGTTTCCCGCGGACGCTGGCTAGACCAGATACGCCCGGGCGGACGCAAACCTTGAACCCATTTGTAACTCGTTGCCTATCGGCTCACGAGCTGGGCGGCGAGCGCGATGCCACATTTGTGTGGCGAGGTTTCCTGTGGACGCTGGCTAGACCAGATACACCTAGCGGACGCAAGCCTTGAACCCATTTGTAACTCGTTGCCTGTCGGCCCACGAGCTGGGCGGCGAACGCGGACTCAAGATTCAACTCGAGGACTCATGTAGAGCCTGCACGAGGAGTAGTTAGTTGACTTGTGGAATTGGGACTCAACTCGAGGGCTCTCGTAGAGCCTGCACGAGGAGTGGTTAGTTGGCTTGTGGACTTGGGACTCAACTCGAGGGCTCTCGTAGAGCCTGCACGAGGAGTTTCGTGAAGAGTCGTCGCGAGGAGTATCGGTCGACACGCGGACTCGGAGTTCGATTCGAGGAATGAATTCATCTCGAGGAGACATGTGAAAAGTCGGCACGAGGAGTATTAGTCGACTCGTGGACTCGAACTCGACTCGAGGACTCACGTAGAGCCTGCACGAGGAGTTTCGTGAAGAGTCGTCGCGGGGAGCATCGGTCGACTCGCGGACTCGGAGCTCGACTCGAGGAATGAATTCATCTCGAGGAGACATGTGAGGAATTGGCACGAGGAGCATTAGTCAACCCGTGGACTCGAACTCGACTCGAGGACTCACGTAGAGCCTGCACGAGGAGTTTCGTGAAGAGTCGTCGCGAGGAGTATCGGTCGACTTGCGGACTCGGAGCTCGACTCGAGGAATGAATTCATCTCGAGGAGACATGTGAAGAGTCGGCACGAGGAGTATTAGTCGACTCGTGGACTCGAACTCGACTCGAGGACTCACGTAGAGCCTGCACGAGGAGTTTCGTGAAGAGTCGTCGCGGGGAGCATCGGTCGACTCGCTGACTCAGAGCTAGACTCGAGGAATGAATTCATCTCGAGGAGACCTGTGAAGAGTCGGCACGAGGAGTATTAGTCAACTCGTGGACTCGAACTCGACTCGAGGACTCACGTAGAGCCTGCACGAGGAGTTTCGTGAAGAGTTGTCGCGAGGAGTATCGGTCGACTCGCGGATTCGGAGCTCGACTCGAGGAATGAATTCATCTCCAGGAGACATGTGAAGAGTCGGCACGAGGAGTATTAGTCGACTCGTGGACTCGAACTCGACTCGAGGACTCACGAGAGCCTGCACGAGGAGTTTCTTGAAGAGTCGTCGCGAGGAGTATCGGTCGACTCGAGGAATGAATTCATCTCGAGGAGACATGTGAAGAGTCTTTCTTTGGGACCTCCGGCCTAACCATCAGCTGTTGTCAATGGTGCCCACAAGAAGAGTTGTAGTCTTTATTTTGTACATTTGATGTAATAAAGTCTCATGAAGACTCTTGCTTGTAATTGCCTATCTATTCATTAATAAAGTTGAAACGTTCATTCATTCTTTCTTTGTTTGAAGCTTTATGATAAAACCTTAGTCTTTTAGTCCATAAACAAACTTAACAACTTACGAAGAGACAAATGTAGATTTGCATGAACAAACTCTTCGTAGTTTGCTTAAAACGATATATTCGCAATCTTAGGGTCAAAGGACTATTGACCTCAGTATGATTGTTAGAAGAATCTATGATGTCTGGTTATGAGGTATTGAGAGTTGGGGACTCTATAGTTCTTCTAGGTATCTTCCGAAGGTACTGAATTGACCAGTGCACTTCTAGAGACAAGATAAGAACAAACCATTTAACCTTTTATGTCTCGAAGTCACTATGTATGAATTGCATCATGCTTACCTTAATCCTGAAATGAGACATGCCATTTCACACCTTAGTATTCTCATTTGAGAAAGTCAAAGTTCGGACTAACTATGTGATTCCGAACAAGGCCTATTGGTGAAGTACTAAGTTGTGAGTCTGTCATGAGTAACTTTGTGAAGTTCTCATAGATATGGAATTCATGTACAAGATTGCTGAAATGCAATGTATGTCACCTCATGCTTTGTTCCTTGGAGTGTGAATAAATGAACTGGCCAGTGTCCAAATTGAGTCCTGACTTTTTTGGATGAAACAATGTGACTTGTTAGCTCCTCGTCAATACATTGTTTCTAACTTATTCACAAGCGACAAAGGAGTTGAGGAAATATCAGCTAGAAGGGTAAAATATTAAATTTAGTAAATCCCGACTAGCTGATGACATTCATGAAGGGTAAACATAGATAATATTCAGTGGATCCGCTCATCATAATTAGGTCGAATTCTTGAGTAGAAAATAAATTCATTTGAACCGAGAGATTTTCAGTGTCAGCTCTTTAGTGGAGTCAGTTGGCATTAAGCTAAACTTGGAAAAGGTTTGTGAACTTTTGAGTCCAAGTGTTTAGCTAAAGCTTTGTTCATTTGGGTCCATGAGGTCACTGTCACGAATCACATCGATAGGAATAGTTAAACTGGAAGCTAAGTCAAAACAAGAACGAAAAGAGTCAAAAGGGTATTTTTGTCTTTTGAGACAAAGGATGAAATGAATGTCAATAAATTTTTTGACAAGTTCATTTGATGACTTAATGTCACTCGGCCATGACTTGATCATTGGGCCTTGTGAATTAATTTCATTTCATAAGAATTTTATTGAAAATTCTTAATGGGCTTTTCTTATGTTGTTATGAACAAATGAAGAAAAATCTAGAAGGCTTCTAGAAAGCATGTTGATTTTTTTTAATTTAATGCTCTTGTCTTTAAATTAAAAAGCATGTTGATTTTCTATGAGTTTGGGATGTTTTTAAAACACATTAGAATCAGTTCTAAAAGTTTTTAATTTTTTATATTGAAAAACGTGTTTTAAAGGTTTGAGAAATTTCGAGTAAAATTTTGTGACTAGTTATATTGTCTTGCTAGTTTCGTTTATTTACTTGAATCGTTTTATGCATGTTGTTATTTCTTTTATTCTATGTTATTACCCTGCTAATAAAACACAAACAAAAGCTTTAAACAACATCTTAAAACGTTCCGTTACACTCGATTCTTTTTCGCACCAAAAAGAACCAAGCTATAATTTATTTCTTTTTCTTCGAGCTGGAGTAAACCCGCATTAAAAGTGGAATAACTCTCTGCTCAGAAATCTAAATTTAATGATTCTTGAATCAAATTAAAGCTCTGTCTGTCCTCTGTCCAATGCCACCGGTTTCGACTCAAAAGGACATCGGAGCCGCCAGATATGGCGATTTTACTCCGAGGTGCGCGGCTGTCTGAAACTCCAGTTTTTTAGAAATCCGGATTTTCAAACCCCACTACCATGAGTTATAGAACTCTAATGAGAAAATTTTCTTGAGCAAAAATGTTTTTCATATGATAAACATGATGTGTAAGATTAAAATGTTTTGATTTTTGAAAGTTTAATTGAAATTGAGTTTTTACAAAACTAGTTTGAATTTTGAAAAATCGTTTTCACTTTCAAACTTGAAAATATTTTGTCATCCAAATCAAATAAGTTTTCAAAATGTTTTCAAAACTATATCTATATCACATATGTTCAAAATCTATATGCTCTTGAAAATTTTAGTGGGAGGTCTCCTTGTAGACAAGCCGAAAAATAAAAAGATGTGTAATCTCAAACTTTCAAGTGTTCGAGTGAGTTGAAGTTCACACTTCCCTCACGCCTCTAACTAGGAAATTTGTTTCCGAACTTATAAGAGTCGATGAACCAACTCCAAAAACTAAGTGGGAGGGTTATACTTGTTGTTTGTAACCCACGATCCCCAACACTAATGAAAAGTGCAAGTATCGCCAGACTAAGAGTCACCCTCGTGGCCCTCTCTTAAATGAGAGTACTCAAGGGCGCTTTGCTCTGATCATTGCTCAATGAGTTACGTCCGAGAGTGAGACGATGATGACAAGGCCTCCCCTCGGTGGATTGTTTTTCAAAGTCGATCTCTTGGACTAAGTGGTTGGTTACACACTTAGACTCAATCCCTAGTAATCCTCCCTCGAGGCCCTGCGAAAGGATGTGAGTGATCAAACCAATTTACAAGGTGGCTAGTCAATGTTGATGTATTGACATCTTGGCTAAGCATTAATGATGTGTCATTTACTTATAAATGGAGATTTTTTGCGGCCTTCCCTCGAAGGAGTAAATTATCATTTGGTTTATAACACCTTTGGATTTTATAAAGTCTTAAACAAACTTAAATCCTAAACCAAAGACTAATCATAAACTTGTTTCAACTTTTATAGGCAATATGTCTCCCAACTCTCTCTCTTTCATTCTTTCCTCGAACAAACTCGAAAACGAAAACTACATAGACTCGAAACGCAACCTCGACATAATACCTACCGTTAAAAAGCACAAATGGGCACTCCCCACCCCATGTCCTCCTCTGACGAATGATGATTCAACTCAAGAGGACAATGACGCCTTAGCGGCCTGGCTTCGATCCGATGAGATTGTGAGGTGCTATATCTTGGCATCTATGAACAATATGCTGAAAGAGCAACATCATGACTTCGAGACTGCCGCTGACATGCTCTACAATCTCCTTGAGATGTTTGGAGGGCAAAGGCGTCAAACAAGGCTACAAGCAGTCCGACAGTTTATGAACTGTCATATGCAGGCTAGGACTCCTATTGGAGACTTTATGATATTGATCATTAGTCATCTGAGTAAAATGGAAATCCTAGGATCTGAGATTGATGGGAAGAATGTCATAGATGTGATCTTAGAAACTCTCCCCGCATCTCTTGATACCTTCAAGATGAACTACTCCATTAACAAGCTAGAGTACACTGTTACCAAGCTTATGGAGGAACTTCACACTGCTGTAGGTTTCACTAAGAGAAAGAGGAATCAAGGAGAGGCACATGCTACTGAGCAAAAAGCCTCCGCCTCTGGAACTGTGAAGAGACCTTACAAGGCCGATAAAAAGAACTGTCCCGCCTATCTCAAAGCAAACGAACATAGTATTGTACTAGTTACCGAAGCATGCTTAGTAGCTGATAATGTATCATCGTGGATTATTGACTCCGCTGCTACTAACCATATTTGCTGCTCCTTGACTGGTTTTAGGAAAAGCAAAAGCTTAGAGGATGGCGACTTCTGCTTCAAGTGGGGTGATGAGAGCGTGGTGTCTGCGAAGGCTGTGGGATCCGTGACGCTATCTTTTGAAGATCGAACTTTAAATTTGAATAATGTTTATTATGTTCCTTCCTTTGGGAAAAACCTAGTATCTGTTGCTCAACTTTTCGAGCAAGATTATTATTTAAAGTTTATAAAGAATGGAATTCGCATTTCTTTTTCTAATTCTTTTGTCATTGATGCATGTATGAAGAATGGTCTTTTTTACATCTATCCCACTCAACCTTCTCTTTTAGACACCGAAATAGATAACGATCTAATTAGGGAGCCAAAGAGGATCAAACTTTCTGAATCCTCCGATCTAACAAAATCAACATACCTCTGGCACTTAAGACTTGGTCATATAAGTCTAGATAGGATTAAGAGACTTGTCAGGGATGGTCCACTCCAAGCCTCTGCAATAGGTTCACTACCTACTTGTGAAACCTGCATAGAAGGAAAAATGACTAAGCGACCTTTCTCCGATAAGGGTCGAAGAGCCACTGAGTTGCTGGAACTAATACATTCTGATGTATGTGGTCCGTTCAACCAACAGGCACATGGAGGATACGAATACTTCGTTACCTTCACTGATGATTACTCAAGATATGGGTTTGTCTATTTGCTTAAACACAAATCCGAGACCTTTAACGTATTTAAGGTCTTTAGGGCTTTAGTGGAAAAGCAAACTGGCAAAGTGATCAAAACCCTTCGATCTGATCGAGGTGGTGAGTATATGTCTGGAGAGTTCGATGACTTTCTTAAAGAAGAAGGTATCGCTTCTCAGCTTACCGCACCTGGCACACCTCAACAAAACGGAGTGTCAGAGAGAAGAAACCGAACTCTTATGGAGATGGTTAGATCGGTGATGAGTTACTCATCACTCCCGCTTTCCTTTTGGGGATATGCCCTCGAAACAGCCGCTTACATTCTGAACCAAGTTCCGTCTAAAACGGTTCCTGGTACTCCTTATGAAAGATGGACTGGCCGTAAAGTAAGTTTGGGCCACATCCGAATTTGGGGTTGCCCTGCACATGTGCTAAGGCAAAAGACTAGCAAGTTGGCTAGTAGGTCAGAATTGTGCCTATTTGTGGGATATCCAAAGGAAACCAAAGGTTTCATTTTCTATAGTCCCGAGGACGATAAGACTTTCGTTAGCACGAATGCTCGTTTCCTTGAGGAGGACTTCATGAAGGATGCGAAACCTAGAAGCAAAATTGTGCTTGAAGAAAAGTTGGGTGAGGAAGCTTCTACCTCATCTGTAAGAACTGTTCTTACCCCAACTGAAACACAACCTAACTCATCAGAATCTCGTCAAGTAGTACTTCGACGTAGTGGGAGGGCTACTCAAAAGCCTGACAGGTAAATGTCTTATGGAGACTCTCTTGTAGCCGTCTCCGACATGGATGACCCTGTTTCCTATAGCCAAGCGATGGCTTGTTCTGAATCAAACCTTTGGCTTGACGCCATGAAAGTTGAAATGCACTCGATGTATGTCAACAATGTCTGGAAACTTGTAGACCTTCCTGAAGGGATTAAACCCGTAGGGTGTAAGTGGATATACAAGAAGAAAAGGGGTCCTGATGGGAACGTCGAGACGTTCAAAGCACGACTTGTGGCAAAGGGTTATACCCAACAAGAAGGGATTGACTATGAAGAAACCTTCTCGCCAGTCGCGATGCTTAAATCCATCCGCATACTCCTATCCATAGCTGCAGCTCTCGACTATGAGATCTGGCAAATGGATGTCAAGACAGCCTTTCTGAATGGCAATCTTGACGAGCGCATTTACATGGCTCAACCAGACGGTTTCGTGGATAAAGGTCAAGAGACCAAGGTTTGTGAGTTGCTTAAATCCATTTATGGACTAAAGCAAGCATCTAGGTCATGGAATATTAGATTCGATGAAACTGTAAAGAGCTTTGGCTTTGAACAGTCAATAGATGAGCCTTGTGTTTACAAGTTAATACACGAAGGTAAAGTTGTGTTTCTGGTACTATATGTCGATAATATACTTCTCATTGGTAATGACGTGGGTAAGTTATCTGAGGTTAAGGTCTGGCTGGCAAAGCAATTCGATATGAAGGATCTAGGAGAAGCCGCGTACATTCTGGGGATCCAAATCTTTCGAGATAGGAAGAACCGGACTCTGTCGCTCTCTCAAGCATCTTATATTGATAAGGTGATGGATCACTTCTCGATGCAAGACTGCAAGAGGGGTCAAACACCCTTTAGGCATGGAGTTTCACTCTCTAAGGACCAGTCTTCCAAGACTGCACAAGAGATTGAAGACATGAGGAAGATTCCTTACGCCTCTGCCGTAGGAAGCCTCATGTATGCTATGCTTTGCACTAGACCTGACATCTGTTTCGCCGTTGGCGTAGTTAGTCGTTTCCAATCCAACCCTGGACCCGAGCACTGGATTGCTGTTAAGCATGTTCTTAAGTATCTTTGAAGAACTAGGAACTTGATGCTTACATACTCAGGTACTGACCTGACTATGACGGGATATTCCGACTCCGATTTTCAAGCGGATAAGGTTTCCAGGAAATCCACTTCGGGATCTGTGTTCATCCTTAATGGTGGAGCTGTTGTGCGGAGAAGTATTAAGCAATCTTGCATTGCTGACTCCACAATGGAAGCAGAATATGTGGCTGCTTGTGAAGCATCCAAAGAGGCTGTATGGCTTAGAAAGTTCCTTAAGTATTTGGAAGTTGTTCCAAACGTCGACGAACCCATGACCCTTTATTGTGATAATAGTGGGGCTGTCGCTAACTCAAAGGAACCTAGAAGCCATAAGCGCTCTAAGCATATTGAGAGGAAATACCATTTGATTCGAGAGATCGTGCAGCGCGGAGACGTGGAAGTGAAGAAGATCTCAACGGTGGACAACCTCGCAGATCCATTCACCAAGGCCCTAGTGAACAAGGTCTTAGACCAACATCGTGAGGGATTAGGCATGAAGGACTACACACATCTTCTTTGAGTCAAGTGGGAGTTTGTTGTCAATGGTGCCCACAAGAAGAGTTGTAGTCTTTATTTTGTACATTTGATGTAATAAAGTCTCATGAAGACTCTTGCTTGTAATTGCCTATCTATACATTAATAAAGTTGAAACGTTCATTCATTCTTTCTTTGTTTGAAGCTTTATGATAAAACCTTAGTCTTTTAGTCCATAAACAAACTTAACAACTTACGAAGAGACAAATGTAGATTTGCATGAACAAACTCTTCGTAGTTTGCTTAAAACAATATATTCGCAATCTTAGGGTCAAAGGACTATTGACCTTAGTATGATTGTTAGAAGAATCTATGATGTCTGGTTATGAGGCATTGAGAGTTGGGGACTCTATAGTTCTTCTAGGTATCTTCCGAAGGTACTGAATTGACCAGTGCACTTCTAGAGACAAGATAAGAACAAACCATTTAACCTCTTATGTCTCGAAGTCACTATGTATGAATTGCATCATGCTTACCTTAATCCTGAAATGAGACATGGCATTTCACACCTTAGTATTCTCATTTGAGAAAGTCAAAGTTCGGACTCACTATGTGATTCCGAACAAGGCCTATTGGTGAAGTACTAAGTTGTGAGTCTGTCATGAGTAACTTTGTGAAGTTCTCATAGATATGGAATTCATGTACAAGATTGCTGAAATGCAATGTATGTCACCTCATGCTTTCTTCCTTGGAGTGTGAATAAATGAACTGGCCAGTGTCCAAATTGAGTCCTGACTCTTTTGGATGAAACAATGTGACTTGTTAGCTCCTCGTCAATACATTGTTTCTAACTTATTCACAAGAGACAAAGGAGTTGAGGAAATAACAGCTAGAAGGGTAAAATGGTAATTTAGTAAATCCCGACTAGCTGATGACATTCATGAAGGGTAAACATAGATAATATTCAGTGGATCCGCTCATCATAATTAGGTCGAATTCTTGAGTAGAAAATAAATTCATTTGAACCGAGAGATTTTCAGTGTCAGCTCTTTAGTGGAGTCAGTTGGCATTAAGCTAAACTTGGAAAAGGTTTGTGAACTTTTGAGTCCAAGTGTTTAGCTAAAGCTTTGTTCATTTGGGTCCATGAGGTCACTGTCACGAATCACATCGATAGGAATAGTTAAACTGGAAGCTAAGTCAAAACAAGAACGAAAATAGTCAAAAGGGTATTTTTGTCTTTTGAGACAAAGGATGAAATGAATGTCAATAAATTTTTTGACAAGTTCATTTGATGACTTAATGTCACTCGGCCATGACTTGATCATTGGGCCTTGTGAATTAATTCCATTTCATAAGAATTTTATTGAAAATTCTTAATGGGCTTTTCTTATGTTGTTATGAACAAATGAAGAAAAATCTAGAAGGCTTCTAGAAAGTCTTACACGCCCAAACCCAAGAGAGGAGAGTTTATTTTGTGCATAAAAGTATTTAGATACTTGCCAAAAGAAAAAGAGGAAACAAATTTGCATATGGATGCACATGGGAATCGGCCAACTAGAGAATGGAACAAAATAGGAAACAAATCCTTGGGCGCCCAACATGGGTAAAGAGGAAACTAGTTTTTTGCTCATGAATATGTGATATTTTGTAGAAGAGGAAACTACCTTATTGAAGGTAATCCCTCTCCTATAAATAGGGCCCTCATTCTCATTGTTTTATCATCCCACACAAGTTAGAGATTGAGAGACTCTCTCTCTAGACATTGTGGCCGAAAATCCTCTCTCTCTCTCTCTCTCTAGTTTATTTTCGATTTTTTCTTGTCTTGGCACCTAGGTCCTCACTCGACCTAGTGTTTAGCTCTGCGACTTCGAGACTCGTTCTTAAGTCGTAGTGTTTAAAAGTGCCCACTCACTGATTCCTTCTTTTCGAGTGATTTAGTGATAGAAACTTTCGTGGTTGCTCGAGGTGCCGAGGAAAGAAAGAGAGACGTGCTGCGAGGGGAGACGAGCGTTGCAAACTTTCCACAAGCTTCTTCAAAGTTCAAGCTTCAAGAAAGGTTAGTAAACTTCTAGCTCATATTGGTTTTTAATTACATGTACTTGCACTTGTCTAGGTTAATAAAAACTGTTTTTACTTGTAAAAGAAAATTTTTAAAATTCCGCCGCTTATCGAAGCGTTAATTATTTTCTCAAACCCTAGATCGATTCCAACAAATGGTATCAGAGCTATGGTCAAAGATTAGCATGTACATGTTTTTAAAATTATGAGCTTGAAAATCGTTTTCGAAAGTTTACTAATTTTGTGACAAGTTAGAATTGTTATCTTAGATTTGTTTTAATTTATTGCTCATGTCTTTAAATTAAAAAGCATGTTTATTTTCTATGAGTTTGGGATGTTTTTAAAACACATTAGAATCAGTTCTAAAAGTTTTTAATTTTTTATATTGAAAAACGTGTTTTAAAGGTTTGAGAAATTTCGGTAAATTTTGTGACTAGTTACTTTGTCTTTCTAGTTTCTTTTATTCACCTTACTTGTTTTATGCTTGTTGTTATTTCTTTTATTCTATGTTATTACCCTGCTAATAAAACACAAATAAAAGCTTTAAACAACATCTTAAAACGTTCCGTTACACTTGATTCTTTTTCGCACCTAAATAGGACCAAGCTTTAATTTATTTCTTTTTCTTCGAGCTGGAGTAAACCCGCATTAAAAGTGGCATAACTCTCTGCTCAGAAATCTAAATTTAATGATTCTTAAATCAAATTAAAGCTCTGTCAGTCCTCTGTCCAATGCCACCGGTTTCGGCTCAAAAGGACATCGGAGCCGCCAGATATGGCGATTTTACTCGGAGGTACGCGGCTGTCTGAAACTCCAGTTTTTTAGAAATCCGGATTTTCAAACCCCACTACCATGAGTTATAGAACTCTAATGAGAAAATTTTCTTGAGCAAAAATGTTTTTCATATGATTATAAACATGATGTGTAAGATTAAAATGTTTTGATTTTTGAAAGTTTAATTGAAAATTGAGTTTTTACAAAACTAGTTTGAATTTTGAAAAATCGTTTTCACTTTCAAACTTGAAAATATTTTGTCATCCAAATGAAATAAATTTTCAAAATGTTTTCAAAACTATATCTATATCACATATGTTCAAAATCTATATGCTATTGAAAATTTAAGTGGGAGGTCTCTTTGTAGACAAGCCGAAAAATAAAAAGATGTGTAATCTCAAACTTTCAAGTGTTCGAGTGAGTTGAAGTTCACACTTCCCTCACGCACTTTCCCGAAATAGAAAATAGGAAAAGATCGAGTATGTACCTTGTACCTTTATGCACTAATACTGCTCTGAACATGTCGATCTAAGATTCTCTTCTAGTTGTCCGCTCTGTCGCTCTCTAACTAGGAAATTTGTTTCCGAACTTAAAAGAGTCGATGAACCAACTCCAAAAACTAAGTGGGAGGGTTATACTTGTTGTTTGTAACCCACGATCCCCAACACTAATGAAAAGTGCAAGTGTCGCCGGACTAAGAGTCACCATCGTGGCCCTCTCTTAAATGAGAGTACTCAAGGGCGCTTTGCTCTGATCATTGCTCAATGAGCTACGTCCGAGAGTGAGACGATGATGACAAGACCTCCCCTCGGCGGATTGTTTTTCAAAGTCAATCTTTTGGACTAAGTGGTTGGTTACACACTTAGACTCAATCCCTAGTAATCCTCCCTCGAGGCCCTGCGAAAGGATGTGAGTGATCAAACCAATTTACAAGGTGGTTAGTCAAAATTGATGTATTGACATCTTGGCTATGCATTAATGATGAGTCATTTACTTATGAAAGGAGACTCGTTGCGGCCTTCCCTCGAAGGAGTAAAGTGTCATTTCGTTCATAACACCTTTGGATTTTATAAAGTCTTAACCAAACTTAAATCCTAAACCAAAGATTAATCATAAACTTGTTTCAACTTTTATAGGCAATATGTCTCCCAACTCTCTCTCTTTCATTCTTTCCTCGAACAAACTCGAAAACGAAAACTACATAGACTCGAAACGTAACCTCGACATAATACCTACCGTTAACAAGCACAAATGGGTACTCACCACCCCATGTCCTCCTCTGACGAATGATGATTCAACTCAAGAGGACAATGACGCCTTAGCGGCCTAGCTTCGATCCGATGAGATTGTGAGGTGCTATATCTTGGCATCTATGAACAATATGCTAAAAGAGCAACATCGTGACTTCGAGACTGCCGCTGACATGCTCTACAATCTACTTGAGATGTTTGGAGGGCAAAGGCGTCAAACAAGGCTACAAGCAGTCCGACAGTTTATGAACTGTCATATGCAGGCTAGGACTCCTATTGGAGACTTTATGATATTGATCATTAGTCATCTGAGTAAAATGGAAATCCTAGGATCTGAGATTGATGGGAAGAATGTCATAGATGTGATCTTAGAAACTCTCCCCGCATCTCTTGATACCTTCAAGATGAACTACTCCATTAACAAGCTAGAGTACACTGTTACCAAGCTTATGGAGGAACTTCACACTGCTGTAGGTTTCACTAAGAGAAAGAGGAATCAAGGAGAGGCACATGCTACTGAGCAAAAAGCCTCCGCCTCTGGAACTGTGAAGAGACCTTACAAGGCCGATAAAAAGAACTATCCCGCCTATCTCAAAGCAAAGGAACATAGTATTGTACTAGTTACCGAAGCATGCTTAGTAGCTGATAATGTATCATCGTGGATTATTGACTCCACTGCTACTAACCATATTTGCTGCTCCTTGACTGGTTTTAGGAAAAGCAAAAGCTTAGAGGATGGCGACTTCTGCTTCAAGTGGGGTGATGGGAGCCTGGTGTCTGCAAAGGCTGTGGGATCCGTGATGCTGTCTTTTGAAGACCGCACTTTAAACTTGAATAATGTTTATTTTGTTCCTACCTTTGGGAAGAACTTAATATCCGTTGCTCGTCTTCGTGAGCAAGATTATTGTTTAAAGTTCATTAAGAATGGAATTCGTATTTCGTTTCCTGATAATTCTTTTGTCACTGATGCATGTATGAAGAATGCTCTTTTCTACATCTATCCCACTCAACCTTCTCTTTTAGACACCGAAATAGATAATGATCTAATTACGGAGCCAAAGAGGATCAAACTTTCTGAATCCTCCGATCTAACAAAATCAACACACCTATGGCACTTAAGACTTGGTCATATAAGTCTAGAAAGGATTAAGAGACTTGTGAGGGATGGTCCACTCCAAGCCTCTGCAATAGGTTCACTACCTACTTGTGAATCCTGCATAGAAGGAAAAATGACTAAGCGACCTTTCTCTGATAAAGGTCGAAGAGCCACTGAGTTGCTGGAACTAATATATTCTGATGTATGTGGTCCGCTCAGCCAACAGGCACGTGGAGGATACGAATACTTCGTTACCTTCACTAATGATAACTCACGATATGGGTTTGTCTATTTGCTCAAACACAAATCCGAGACCTTTAACGTATTTAAGGTCTTTAGGGCTTTAGTGGAAAAGTAAACTGGCAAAGTGATCAAAACCCTTCGATCTGATCGAGGTGGTGAGTATATGTCTGGAGAGTTCGATGACTTTCTTAAAGAAGAAGGTATCGCTTCTCAGCTTACCGCACCTGGCACACCTCAACAAAACGGAGTGTCAGAGAGAAGAAGCCGAACTCTTATGGAGATGGTTAGATCGATGATGAGTTACTCATCACTCCCGCTTTCCTTTTGGGGATATGCCCTCGAAACAGCCGCTTACATTCTGAACCAAGTTCCATCTAAAACGGTTCCTGGTACTCCTTATGAAAGATGGACTGGCCGTAAAGTAAGTTTGGGCCACATCCGAATTTGGGGTTGCCCTGCACATGTGCTAAGGCAAAAGACTAGCAAGTTGGCTAGTAGGTCAGAATTGTGCCTGTTTGTGGGATATCCAAAGGAAACCAAAGGTTTCATTTTCTATAGTCCCGAGGACGATAAGACTTTCGTTAGCACGAATGCTCGTTTCCTTGAGGAGGACTTCATGAAGGATGCGAAACCTAGAAGCAAAATTGTGCTTGAAGAAAAGTTGGGTGAGGAAGCTTCTACCTCATCTGTAAGAACTGTTCTTACCCCAACAGAAACACAACCTAACTCATCAGAATCTCGTCAAGTAGTACTTCGATGTAGTGGGAGGGCTACTCAAAAGCCTGACAGGTACATGTCTTATGGAGACTCTCTTGTAGCCGTCTCCGACATGGATGACCCTGTTTCCTATAGCCAAGCGATGGCTTGTTCTGAATCAAACCTTTGGCTTGACGCCATGAAAGTTGAAATGCACACGATGTATGTCAACAATGTCTGGAAACTTGTAGACCTTCCTGAAGGGATTAAACCAGTAGGGTGTAAGTGGATATACAAGAAGAAAAGGGGTCCTGATGGGAACGTTGAGACGTTCAAAGCACGACTTGTGGCGAAGGGTTATACCCAACAAGAAGGGATTGACTATGAAGAAACCTTCTCGCCAGTCGCGATGCTTAAATCCATCCGCATACTCCTATCCATAGCTGCAGCTCTCGACTATGAGATCTGGCAAATGGATGTCAAGACAGCCTTTCTGGATGGCAATCTTGACGAGCGCATTTACATGGCTCAACCAGACGGTTTCGTGGATAAAGGTCAAGAGACCAAGGTTTGTGAGTTGCTTAAATCCATTTATGGACTAAAGCAAGCATCTAGGTCATGGAATATTAGATTCGATGAAACTGTAAAGAGCTTTGGCTTTGAACAGTCAATAGATGAGCCTTGTGTTTACAAGTTAATACACGAAGGTAAAGTTGTGTTTCTGGTACTATATGTCGATAATATACTTCTCATTGGTAATGACGTGGGTAAGTTATCTGAGGTTAAGGTCTGGCTAGCAAAGCAATTCGATATGAAGGATCTAGGAGAAGCCGCGTACATGCTGGGAATCCAAATCTTTCGAGATAGGAAAAACCGGACCCTGTCGCTCTCTCAAGCATCTTATATTGATAAGGTGATGGATCGCTTCTCGATGCAAGACTGCAAGAGGGGTCAAACACCCTTTAGGCATGGAGTTTCACTCTCTAAGGACCAGTCTCCCAAGACTACACAAGAGATTGAAGACATGAGGAAGATTCCTTACGCCTCTGCCGTAGGAAGCCTCATGTATGCTATGCTTTGCACTAGACCTGATATATGTTTCGCCGTTGGCGTAGTTAGCCGTTTCCAATCCAACCCTGGACCCGAGCACTGGATTGCTGTTAAGCATGTTCTTAAGTATCTTCGAAGAACTAGAAACTTGATGCTTACATACTCAGGTACTGACCTGACTATGACGGGATATACCGACTCCGATTTTCAAGCGGATAAGGATTCCAGGAAATCCACTTCAGGATCTGTGTTCATCCTTAATGGTGGAGCTGTTGTGTGGAGAAGTATTAAGCAATCTTGCATTGTTGACTCCACAATGGAAGCAGAATATGTGGCTGCTTGTGAAGCATCCAAAGAGGCTGTATGGCTTAGAAAGTTCCTTAAGTATTTGGAAGTTGTTCCAAACGTCGACGAGCCCATGACCCTTTATTGTGATAATAGTGGGGCTGTCGCTAACTCAAAGGAACCTAGAAGCCATAAGCGCTCTAAGCATATTGAGAGGAAATACCATTTGATTCGAGAGATCGTGCAGCGCGGAGACGTGGAAGTGAAGAAGATCTCAATGGTGGACAACCTCGTAGATCCATTCACCAAGGCCCTTGCGAACAAGGTCTTCGACCAACATCGTGAGGGATTAGGCATGAAGGACTACACACACCTTCTTTAAGTCAAGTGGGAGTTTGTTGTCAATGGTGCCCCCAAGAAGAGTTGTAGTCTTTATTTTGTACATTTGATGTAATAAAGTCTCATGAAGACTCTTGCTTGTAATTGCCTATCTATTCATTAATAAAGTTGAAACGTTCATTCATTCTTTCTTTGTTTGAAGCTTTATGATAAAACCTTAGTCTTTTAGTCCATAAACAAACTTAACAACTTACGAAGAGACAAATGTAGATTTGCATGAACAAACTCTTCGTAGTTTGCTTAAAACGTTACATTCGCAATCTTAGGGTCAAAGGACTATTGACCTCAGTATAATTGTTAGAAGAATCTATGATGTCTGGTTATGAGGCATTGAGAGTTGGGGACTCTATAGTTCTTCTAGGTATCTTCTGAAGATACTGAATTGACCAGTGCACTTCTAGAGACAATATAAGAACAAACCATTTAACCTCTTATGTCTCGAAGTCACTATGTATGAATTGCATGATGCTTACCTTAATCCTGAAATGAGACATGTCATTTCACACCTTAGTATTCTCATTTGAGAAAGTCAAAGTTCGGACTCACTATGTGATTCCGAACAAGGACTATTGGTGAAGTACTAAGTTGTGAGTCTGTCATGAGTAACTTTGTGAAGTTCTCATAGATATGGAATTCATGTACAAGATTGCTGAAATGCAATGTATGTCACCTCATGCTTTGTTCCATGGAGTCTGAATAAATGAACTGGCCAGTGTCCAAATTGAGTCCTGACTCTTTTGGATGAAACAATGTGACTTGTTAGCTCCTCGTCAATACATTGTTTCTAACTTATTCACAAGCGACAAAGGAGTTGAGGAAATAACAGCTAGAAGGGTAAAATGGTAATTTAGTAAATCCCGACTAGCTGATGACATTCATGAAGGGTAAACATAGATAATATTCAGTGGATCCGCTCATCATAATTAGGTTGAATTCTTGAGTAGAAAATAAATTCATTTGAACCGAGAGATTTTCAGTGTCAGCTCTTTAGTGGAGTCAGTTGGCATTAAGCTAAACTTGGAAAAGGTTTGTGAACTTTTGAGTCCAAGTGTTTAGCTAAAGCTTTGTTCAAAACAAGAACGAAAATAGTCAAAAGGGTATTTTTGTCTTTTGAGACAAAGGATGAAATGAATGTCAATAAATTTTTTGACAAGTTCATTTGATGACTTAATGTCACTCGGCCATGACTTGATCATTGGGCCTTGTGAATTAATTTCATTTCATAAAAATTTTATTGAAAATTCTTAATGGGCTTTTCTTATGTTGTTATGAACAAATGAAGAAAAATCTAGAAGGCTTCTAGAAAGTCTTACACGCCCAAACCCAGGAGAAGAGAGTTTATTTTGTGCATAAATGTATTTAGATACTTGCCAAAAGAAAAAGAGGAAACAAATTTGCATATGGATGCACATGGGAATCGGCCAACTAGAGAATGGAACAAAATAGGAAACAAATCCAAGCCTTTAAAGGCATGAGTTGGGCGCCCAACATGGGTAAAAGAGGAAACTAGTTTTTTGCTCATGAATATGTGATATTTTGTAGAAGAGGAAACTACCTTATTGAAGGTAATCCCTCTCCTATTAATAGGGCCCTCATTCTCATTGTTTTATCATCCCACACAAGTTAGAGATTGAGAGACTCTCTCTCTAGACATTGTGGCCGAAAATCCTCTCTCTCTCTCTCTCTAGTTTATTTTCGATTTTTTCTTGTCTTGGCACCTAGGTCCTCACTCGACCTAGTGTTTAGCTCTGCGACTTCGAGACTCGTTCTTAAGTCGTAGTGTTTAAAAGTGCCCACTCACTAATTCCTTCTTTTCGAGTGATTTAGTGATAGAAACTTTCGTGGTTGCTCGAGGTGCCGAGGAAAGAAAGAGAGACGTGCTGCGAGGGGAGACGAGCGTTGCAAACTTTCCACAAGCTTCTTCAAAGTTCAAGCTTCAAGAAAGGTTAGTAAACTTCTAGCTCATATTGGTTTTTAATTACATGTACTTGCACTTGTCTAGGTTAGTAAAAACTGTTTTTACTTGTAAAAGAAAATTTTTAAAATTCCGCCGCTTATCGAAGCGTTAATTATTTTCTCAAACCCTAGATCGATTCCAATAGGCCAATGGCCGAGGGAAGGCTCTAGAGCTGGCCATTGGCCAAGGGAAGGCTCTAGAGCCGGCCAATGGCCGAGGGAAGGCTTTAGAGCCGGCCATTGGCCGAGGCAAGGCTCTAGAGCCGGCCAATGGCCGAGGGAAGGCTCTAGAGCCGGCCATTGGCCGAGGCAAGCCTTGGGCCGGCCAATGGCCGGGGCAAGCCTTGGGCCGGCTGTCGGCTGAGGTAAGGCCGAGGCCAGCCCTTCTGCCGGCCGGGAGCTTGCCGGATGGGACTTGGTCGGCCGAGAGGTGACGTTGTGATTTTGCCCCTGTCGATCGTTGACGGGCCGACAACAACGGGCATCTGACGTCCGAGTGTTATCAACTCAGGCGTCAGATCGAGTCCCTGATTCAAGACGGGAAATTAAAAGAGTATGTCCTGAGAACGGTCGGGACGGTCGCGGCGCACGGAGAGCGTCCACGGTAAGAAAGGAAGGGTCCGGCGACTGTGACCGTCACAGACCAAGTGGCGAACCAAGGACCGGAGAGCTCACAACTGCACGTCGTGGGATCAATCATGGGCGGCCCAGAGTTCGGGGACTCGAGCACGCAAAGGAAGAAGTACGTGCGAAAAGTCTCCCAGGGGAAGGTAGCGCACTACATCAACCTCACATGCGAGGTTCCTCCCCCGGCCCCGTTCGAATCTATGTTCTTCACCGGCCAAGAGGTGGCACGAGTTCTCCACCCGCACAACGACGCAATAGTCGTCTCAGCCCCGGTCGCCAACAATCTCGTTCGAAGAGTCCTGATTGATAACGGCAGCTCCGCCGACATCATCTTCAAATCAGCGTTGGACAGGATGAAGCTGACCGGACTGAGACTGACCCCAATCTCGACCCCACTCTTTGGCTTCTCCGGGGAGAGGGTCATGACGGAGGGCACTATCGACCTCCCGGTCACCTTCGGGACACCGGGGGGGCTCGAGGTCACTTGCATCATATCATTCCTGGTCGTGGACCAACCCTCGGCATACAACATCATCATCGGTCGCCCGACTCTCAATCGGTTGAATGCCATTACGTCCACCTACCACTTGATGATGAAGTTCCCGACTGACAAGGGAGTTGCCATAATTTTGGGAGACCAATCGATGGCAAGGATGTGCTACATCCAAGGTGAGGACGGGAAAGGCAAGGGAAAGATGGTGAGCACCATCTTCCAACTCGCAGACAAGGTCGAACCTCGGCTACCCGCAGAAGCCCACTCCCGTTTTCTTTATGCCTGATTGTTGTCATTTTATTTCCGATTTTGAGACTATTTCAAATAAGGCCAATGGCCTGGGAATGTAATTTTTTTTTACTATTTTGACGTGGTAATCAGGTTGCATTTTCACATCGAAACCGTTTTCCTGTTGCATTATAATTTCTAGCCTCCTCTACGAGTAAGCAAGAAACTCGGGGGGCTAATGGGGATCAATAACCAGTCGATCAAACAACTCAAAAAGAAAAAAAAAACAAAATAAAAGTAAAAGCATAACAAAGTCTCAAGGGGCCGATGGTTAGGCCGGAGGTCCCAGAGAGAGACGGTCTACGTTTCTCCTCGAGTTGAGTTCACTCCTCGAGTCGAGTACCGAGTCCACGAGTCGACTAGCTACTCCTCGTGCCAACTCTACATTTCTCCTCAAGTTGAGTTCACTCCTCGAGTCGAGTACCGAGTCCACGAGCCGACTAGCTACTCCTCGTGCCGACTCTACATTTCTCCTCGAATTGAGTTCACTCCTCGAGTCGAGTACCGAGTCCACGAGTCGACTAGCTACTCCTCGTGCCGACTCTACATTTCTCCTCGAGTTGAGTTCACTCCTCGAGACGAGTACCGAGTCCACGAGTCGACTAGCTACTCCTCGTGCCGACTCTACATTACTCCTCGAGTCAAGTACCGAGTTCGCGAGTTGACTAGCTACTCCTCGTGCCGACTCTACGTTTCTCCTCGAGTCGAGTTCACTCCTCGAGTCGAGTACCGAGTTCACGAGTCGACTAGCTACTCCTCGTGCCGACTCTACATTTCCCCTCGAGTTGAGCTCACTCCTCGAGTCGAGTTCCGAGTTCACGAGTGGACGAGCTACTCCTCGTGCCGACTCTACGTTTCTCCTCGAGTTGAGTTCACCCCTCGAGTCGAGTACCGAGTCCACAAGCCGACTGATAAGTCTCCATGCCAGCTCTACACCTTACTGGCCCTCGAGCCGACCTTACGTGTAATTCCTCGAGTCGATTCTATTCCTCAAGTTGAGTCCCCAGGCGTGGCGCACGCACCATGGCGTCGCATTCACAAGGGCACAAGACTCAACCCAAGAGACTCAACCCGAAAACGCGACCAGTGCACTAAGGTGCCACACTCGCCGGGGGATCAAGTCTACACCTAACCCCGCCTATCACACGACACACGCACCCAAGGGTGCCACGCTCGTGAGGTGGAACGGCCACACAAATGTGGCACCGCATTCACCGCCCAGCTCGTGAGCCGAAAGGCAGCGAGTTACAAATGGGTTTCAAAGGCTTGCGTTCACCGGACGTACCTGGTCTAGCCAGCGTCCACGGAAAACCCGGTCACACAAACGTGACACCGAGGCCCCCCGAGGCCCAAGCCGTGCAAATCGATCACGCCTTCATTGGTAGGTCGAGAAAATAAGCCACGCACAATAAAGTCGTGCTAATCGATCGCACCTTCATTGGTAGGTCGAGAAAATAAGCCACGCACAATAAAGTCGTGCAAATCGATCACGCCTCCATTGGTAGGTCGAGAAAATAAGCCACGCACAATAAAGTCGTGCAAATCGATCACGCCTTCACTGGTAGGTCGAGAAAATAAGCCACGCACAATAAAGTCGTGCAAATCGATCACGCCTTCATTGGTAGGTCGAGAAAATAAGCCACGCACAATAAAGTCGTGCTAATCGATCACGCCTTCATTGGTAGGTCGAGAAAATAAGCCACGCATAGTAAAGCCGTGCAAATCGATCACGCCTTCATTGGTAGGTCGAGAAAATAAGCCACGCACGATCGACCCGGAACGAAAGCCGTCCCTCGCGACGCATCAACGCCGTCCCTCGCGACGCATCAAAGCCGTCCCTCACGATGCAATAAAGCCGTCCCTGGCGACGCACAAAGGCCGTCCCTCGTGACGCACAAAGGCCGTCCCTCACGACGCACAAAAGTCGTCCCTCGCGATGCACAAAAGCCGTCCCTCGCGACACACAAAAGCCGTCCCTCGCGACGCACAGAGGCTTTCCCTCGCGATGCATTAAAACCCCTTTCGCGGCACGCTCGCAAACCCTAGAGCGTTCGTCCCGCGTCCACACGTCGGTGTAAGTATTGAGTTTCTACTCGACCTACGCTCGACCGCAAACTCGGGGGGCTAATGTTGTCGGCTCATTCCGGGTCGACAGCGCCCGTGGGATCCCGTGGCCGAGAGGCCAAAGACCGGCCTCATGAGCTCGACCTCGGCCTCATGAGCTCGACCTCGGCCTCGGCCTCATGAGCTCGACCTCGGCCTCGACCTCACGAGCTCGACCTCGGCCTCACGAGCTCGACCTCAGCCAAAGGCCGAGCTCGGCTATCCTCGGCCATCGGCCATCCTCGGCCAATGGCCGAGTCAAGCTTCCTCCGGCCATTGGCCGGCCCTAGAGCCAGCCTCGGCCAATGGCCGGCTCAAATAGCCTCGGCCATTGGCCAGCCCTAGGGCCAGCCTCGGCCAATTACCGGCTCAAATAGCCTCGGCCATTGGCCGGCCCTAGGGCCAGCCTCGGCCAATGGCCGGTTCAAATAGCCTCGGCCATTGGCCAGCCCAAGGGTGAGCCTCGGCCAATGGCCGAACCAAGGCTATCCTCGGCCAAGGGGTTGCCCATATGCCCCTTTCTCGCCTATAAATACCAGGGGTCCCTCCCCTGGTCCATGTAATCCATTCTTAAGTACTGAAACACTGCCGAACTCGTACCTCGCTCGTTTCTCTCAAGTCTCGGCCTCTAAACACTTAAACCCTCTGTATCCACCTCAATCCTACTAATGTTGAGCGTCGGAGAGGTAAACAGAGGCAACCCCTCAGTTTCCCCTTTGTAGTTCACACCTTCCTACTCGCTTTTCAGGTGCCTAGACGAAATAGACATCACCAACAGCTAAGGGACGACTTGAGATATCAAGTCCGACACGCTCAAGTGAAGACGAGACCACTTTGTCCAGCCTTGGGTCTAACCGCCTTTGACTCCTAAATCATTGTCCGAAAAACTGCGACAACAACCCATTCGTTTGACCTACACGCGTCCCTTACATTTGTCGTGATAATATGTGTACCATTATTTTTTGCAGATGCTCGTGTGCCAGGAACTAGGTGAACACATCCTCCGGGATTTACTTCGGAGGATGCAGCACATGAAGAGAGACATGGAGAGCGCGGCGGCCGACCATGATGCCGCTTTAGTGGGGGTTCGGACCGCTCAAGAGTTGCAGGCGCTCGAGGAAGAGTCGAGGCGGACCCGTGAGGAGCTGGCGGCCTAGAGATCACAACGCGTGACGGCGCAGGCGTCCTTGTTGAAGGCGGAGCAAGCCGTTGACACTTTCTTGGGGGAGACGAAGAAACTCCAGGCGGCGCTCTCGAGCCGGGACGAGGAGCTGAAGATTGTTCATGCCCGACTATCGGCGAGCGAAATCTCCCGCGTCAAGGCGGAGAGGGAGAGGGATTCCCTTTTGGTGGAGATGCAGACTCTCATCGAGAAGAAGGACGACGCTGTGCGATCGAAGGCGGACCTAGAGGACGACTAGGACCTTGCGTTGGAGGTGGCTCGTTACGAGGCAGCCATACGGGTTCGAGACGCGACCGGGAAGGAGAACGCGTCCCGTGGGACTACCTTTTCCTTCTTCGATGCCATGTTCCCTCCTCTTGAAGATGAGCCACCGGTGGACGACCGTGTTCCCACGTTCCCGCGGAGGCGGCTCAATCGACGAACCGCCCACTTGACGGAGAGGCGACTGATGGGTCGGGAGCCCCCCGCCCCGAGGGTGATGAGGAGCAGATCGACTTCGGCTCTGATTAGCCAATTTCGCGCACTTGTTTAGCGCTTGCATTATGTTTCCTTTCGGTTCTCGTTACGTTTTTCCTTGTTGGATATTCGTCGTACTCTTGCGTTCTTCCCATTGGATTGTTTATGCGATATTGTTTGCTTTCGTATTATGAGTCTTATTTTCTCGACTTACTATGCTTAGCGTAATCGATTTGCGCAACTTGATCGGTGCGCGTCTTACGAACTCGGCTTACTATATCTAGCGTAACCGGTTTGCATCACTCATCACCACACCTGGCGGCGAAGTTCCCCGCCGACGTTGGCTAGACCAATTTCGTCCGACGGGTGCGACTCTCTGCCATCCAACCGTGACTCGTTGCCTATCGGTGTATGCAAGCCGGGTGGCCGTCGCGCCCATCTTCCGGTGATTACGCTACCTACCGGCGTGCCCATTACGCACCAGCACAGGGTTGTTATATACGTAGTTCCCAGTGAGTGTGGTACCTGTCGGTACGGGTGTCACGTTTTGGGTTTTGACTACTGGGATCGACGGTCCGGTGCACGGACGTGATCGGCCGACGCCCAGCTACCTATTGGTACGTGGGGCGTCGAATTGTGCGAGAGCGTCGTGCGAGGGTCGGAGGTCCGGTCCGCGGATCCGATTTGTTGGCATTTCGCTACCTCTCGACGCGTGAAACGTGGAGTTGTCGCGCGAGTGCGTTGCGCGAAAAATGAAAAAGGTGCCTGTTATCCTCGTTAGCCCCCCGAGTTTCTTGTGTATTCGTAGAGAAGACTAGAAATTATAATACAATAGGATAAAGGTTTCGAAGTGAAATGTAATTCAATTATCATGTCGAAATAGTTAAAAATTACATTCCCAGGCCATTGGCCGTTCTTGAAATTTAAAATTATCTTTGCTAAAACCATAAATAAGATGAAACCAACAAACATGAGGCGATCGGGAGCGGGCTTTTATTGGTAATATTGTAGCAGGTACTCCGCGTTCCACGGGTGCGTGAATACGAGTCCCTCTAGGTTCTCGAGCTCGTACGTGCCGTCGTGGATGGCTCGGCGCACTTGATACGGGCCTTCCCAGGTGGGGCCCAGAACTCCCACACCTTGCACCTTGGTGTTTTGGAACACCCTTCTAAGGACGAGGCTTCCGTCGGCGAACTTCCGCAGCTTTACCTTGGAGTTGTAGTATTTCTCGACCTTTCTCTTCTGTGCGGCAAGGCGGGAGAGTGCGTCTGCCCTCTTCTCGTCTATGAGGTCTAACTCGAGCCTGATTGCGTCGTCGTAGGCGGCTCCTTCATACTCCTCGATGCGCAAGGTTGGGAGCTGGGTGTCGATAGGTACCACGGCCTCGACGCCGAATGCAAGAGCGAAAGGGGTTTCACCGGTCGCATTTCGTGCGGTGGTTCGGTACGCCCACAAGACCATGGGGAGCTCGTCGACCCAATCCCCCTTTCTTTCTTCCAGCTTCTTCTTCAAGTTCTCCTTGATTGTCTTGTTGACCGCCTCGACTTGACCGTTGGCCTGTGGATGGCGGGGAGAAGAAAAAGTCTTGCTAATGCCGAATTGTTCACACATGTCACGGAGGCGCGCGTTGTCGAACTGCTTTCCGTTGTTGGTCACGATCGATGCGGGGATCCCGAAGCGGCAGACAATGTTCTTCCAGATGAAGCTCGTCGTGTTCGCCTCGGTGATCTTTGCTAGCGGTCCGGCTTCTACCCATTTCGTGAAGTAGTCGATCGCCACAATCGCATGCTTGTATTGTTGTCAATGGTGCCCACAAGAAAAGTTGTAATCTTTATATTCTACATTTGATATAATAAAGTCTCACGAAGACTCTTGCTTGTAATTGCTTATTCATTAATAAAAAGTTGAAACGTTCATTCAATCTTCCTTGTTTGAAGCTTTATGATAAAACCTTAGTCTTTGGTCCATAAACAAACTAAACAACTTACGAAGAGTCAAATGTAGATTTGCATGAACAAACTCTTCGTAGTTTGATTAAAACGATATATTCGCAATCTAAGGGTCAAAGGACTATTGACCTCAGTATGATTGTTAGAAGAATCTATGATGTCTGGTTATGAGGCATTGAGAGTTGGAGACTCTATAGTTCTTCTAGGTATCTTCCGAAGGTACTGAATTGACCAGTGCACTTCTAGAGACAAGATAAGAACAAACCATTTAACCTCTTATGTCTCGAAGTCACTATGTATGAATTGCATCATGCTTACCTTAATCCTGAAATGAGACATGCCATTTCACAGCTTACGTATTCTCATTTGAGAAAGTCAGAGTTCGGACTCACTATGTGATTCCGAACAAGGCCTATTGGTGAAGTACTAAGTTTTGAGAATGTCATGAGTAACTTTGTGAAGTTCTCATAGATATGGAATTCATGTACAAGATTGCTGAAATGTAATGTATGTCACCTCATGCTTTGTTCCTTGGAGTGTGAATAAATGAACTGGCCAGTGTCCAAATTGAGTCCTGACTCTTTTGGATGAAACAATGTGACTTGTTAGCTCCTCGTCAATACATTGTTTCTAACTTATTCACAAGCGACAAAGGAGTTGAGGAAATAACAGCTAGAATGGTAAAATGGTAATTTTGTAAATCCCGACTAGCTGATGATATTCATGAAGGGTAAACACTGATAATAGTCTGTGGATCCGCTCATTACAATTAGGTTGAATTCTTGAGTAGAAAATAAATTCATTTGAACCGAGAGATTTTCAGTGTCAACTCTTTAGTGGAGTCAGTTGGCATTAAGCTAAACTTGGAAAAGGTTTGTGAACTTTTCAGTCCAAGTGTTTAGCTCAAGCTTTGTTCATTTGGGTCCATGAGGTCATTGTCACGAATCACATCGATAGGAATAGTTAAACTGGAAGCTAAGTCAAAACAAGAACGAAAATTGTCAAAAGGGTATTTTTTTCTTTTGAGACATATGATGAAATGAATGTCAATAAATTTTTTGACAAGTTCATTTGATGACTTAATGTCACTCGGCCATGACTTGATTATTGGGTCTTGTGAATTAATTTCATTTCATAAGAATTTTATTGAAAATTCTTAATGGGCCTTTCTCATGTTGTCATGAACAAATGAAGAAGCTTCTAGAAGCTCCTTGTAGAGACCATTTGGGCGCCCAACATACCCATAGGAAGAGAGAATATTTGGTGCATAAATGTATCAAGATACTTGCCAAAAGAAAAAGAGGAAACAAATTTCCTATACTTGTATAGGGAATTTCGGCCAAGGCAACCAAGAGAGAACAAAAGAGGAAACTAATCCCTTGGGGATTTGCTTGAGGTGGGCGCCTATCTTGGATTGGAATGGGCAATAAAAGATTGCTCATTAAGGCTTGGAAAATAAGACGAAACTACTTCTTTCCAAGGCCAACCCTTCTCCTATAAATAGGACCCTCATTCCTCTCATTCTATTCATTCCACATAAGTTAGAGATTGAGAGCCTCTCTCTCTAGAACTTGTGGCCGATCCTCTCTGTCTCTCTCTCTCTCTTCAATTTCGTTTTATTGTTTTGGCACCTAGGTCCTCATTTGACCTAGAGTTTAGCTCTGCGACTTCAAGACTCGTTCTTAAGTCGTAGTGTTTAAAAGTGCCCACTCACTGATTCCTTTTATTTCGAGTGATTTAGTGATAGAAACTATCGTGGTTGCTCGAGTTGCCGAGGAAAGAAAGAGAGACGTGCTACGAGGAGACGAGTGTTGCAACTTTCCAAAAGCTTCTCAAAGTTCAAGCTTCAAGAAAGGTTAGTAAACGTCTTAGCTCATAATAGTTTTTATTTATATGTACTTGCTCTTTGTCTAGTAAAAACTGTTTTTACTTGAGAAGAAAATTTTTAAAATTCCGCCGCTTTGCGAAGCGTTAAACTTTTTTCTTAAACCCTAGATCAATTACAACAAATGGTATCAGAGCTATGGTCAAAGATATGCATGTACATGTATTTAAAAATATGAGCTTGAAAATCGTTTTCGAAAGTTTACTAATTTTGTGACAAGTTAAAATTGTTTTCTTAGATTTTTTTTTTAATTTATTGCTCTTGCCTTTAAATTAAAAATCATGTTGATTTTCTATGAGTTTGGGATGATATTAAAACACATTAGAATCAGTTCTAAATTTTTTTAATTTTTTATATTGAAAAACGTGTTTTAAAGGTTTGAGAAATTTCGAGTAAAATTTTGTGACAAGTTTTCTTGTCGTACTAGTTTCTTATTTTTACTTGAATCGTTTTATGCTTGTTGTTATTTATTTTATGCCTTGTTATTACCTTGCTAATAAAACACAAATAAAAGCTTTAACAACCTTCATAAAACGTTCCGTTACACTCGATTCTTTTTCGCACCTAAATAGGACCAAGCTTTAATTATTTCTTTTTCTTCGAGCTGGAGTAAACCCGCATTAAAAGTGGCATAACTCTCTGCTCAGAAATCTAAATTTAATGATTCTTCAGTCAAATTAAAGCTCTGTCTGTCCTCTGTCCAATGCCACCGGTTTGATGTCAAAAGGACATCGGAGCAGCCAGTTATTGCGATTTTACTCCGAGGTGCGCGGCTGTTCCGAAACTCCAGTTTTTTAGAATTCCGGATTTTCAGCCCCACTACCATGAGTTATAGAACTCTAATGAGAAAATTTTCTTGAGAAAAATTGTTTTTTATAAGATTATAAACATGATGTGTAAGATTAAAAAGTTTTGATTTTTGAAAGATTAATTGAAATTGAATTTTTTACAAAACTAGTTTGAATTTTGAAAAACCGTTTTCACTTTCAAACTTGAAAATATTTTGTCATCCAAATCAAATAAGTTTTCAAAATGTTTTCAAAACTATATCCATAACACATATGTTCAAAATCTATATGCTCTTGAAAAATTTGAGTGGGAGGTCTCCTTGTAGACAAGCCGAAAAATAAAAAGATGTGTAATCTCAAACTTTCAAGTGTTCGAGTGAGTTGAAGTTCACACTTCCCTCATGCACTTTCCCGAAATAGAAAATAGGAAAAGATCGAGTATGTACCTTGTGCCTTTATGCACTAATACTGCTTTGAACATGATGATCTAGGATTCTCTTCTAGTTGTCCGCACTATCGCTCTATAACTAGGAAAACCGTTTCCGAACTTATAAGAGTAGATGAACCAACTCCAAAAACTAAGTGGGAGGGTTATACTTGTTGTTTGTAACCCACGATTTCCAACACTAATGAAAAGTGCAAGTGTCACCAGACTAAGAGTCACCCTCGTGGCCCTCTCTTAAATGAGAGTACTCAAGGGCGCTTTGCACTGATCATTGCTCAATGAGCTAAATCCGAAAGTGAGACAATGAGACAAGACCTCCCCTCGGTGAGACAAGACCTCCCCTCGGCGGATTGTTTTTCAAAGTCAATCTTTTGGACTAAGTGGTTGGTTACACACTTAGACTCAATCCCTAGTAATCCTCCCTCGAGGCCCTGCGAAAGGATGTGAGTGATCAAACCAATTTAAAAGGTGGCTGGTCAAAATTGGTGTATTGACATCTTGGCTAAGCATTAATGATGTGTCATTTACTTATAAATGGAGATTTTTTGCGGCCTTCCCTCGAAGGAGTAAATTATCGTTTGGTTTATAACACCTCTGGATTTTATAAAGTCTTAAACAAACTTAAATCCTAAACCAAAGACTAATCATAAACTTGTTTCAACTTAAATAAGCAACATGTCTCGCAAACATCTCTCGTTCATCCTTTCCTCGAACAAACTCGAAAACGAAAACTACGTAGATTCGAAACATAACCTCCACATAATCCTTACCAAGCACAAATGGGTACTCACCACCCCGTATCCTCCTCTGACGAATAATGATTCAACTCAAGAGGACAAAGACGCCTGGGCGGCCTGGCTCTGCTCCGATGAGATTGTGAGGTGCTATATCTTAGCATCAATGAACAATGTGTTGCAACAAAAACATCGTGACATCGAGACTGCCGCCGACATGCTCACCAATCTCCATGAGATGTTTGGAGGGCAAAGGCGTCAAGCAAGGCAAAAAGCAGTCCAACAGTTTATGAACTGTCGCATGAAGGCTAGGACTCCTGTTGGAGACTTTATGATACTGATCATTGGTTATCTAAATAAAATGGAAATCCTAGGATCTGAGATTGATGGGAAGAATGTCATAGATGTGATCTTAGAAACTCTCCCCGCATCTCTTGATTCCTCCAAGATGAACTACTCCATAAACAAGCTAGAGCACACTGTTACCAAGCTTATGAAGGAACTTCACACTGCTGTAGGTCTCACAAAGAGAAAGAGGAATAAAGGAGAGGCACATGCTACTGAGCACAAAGCCTCCGCCTCTGGAACTGAGAAGAGACCTCACAAAAGCCGATAAAAAGAACTATCCTGCCTGTCTCAAAGCAAAGGAACATAGTATTGTACTAATTACCGAAGCATGCTTAGTAGCTGATAATGTATTAATGTGGATTCTTGACTCCGCTGCTACTAACCATATTTGTTCTTCCTTGAATGGTTGCAAGAAAACCAAAAGCTTAGAGGAAGGCGAGTTCTGTTTCAAATGGGGTGATGGGAGCCTGGTGTCTGCGAAGGCTGTGGGATCTGTGACGCTGTCTTTTGAAGACCGCACTTTAAACTTGAATAATGTTTATTTTGTTCCTACCTTTGGGAAGAACTTAATATCCATTGCTCGTCTTCTTGAGCAAGATTATTGTTTAAAGTTCATCAAGAATGGAATTCGTATTTCGTTTCCTGATAATTCTTTTATCACTGATGCATGTATGAAGAATGCTCTTTTCTACATCTATCCCACTCAACCTTCTCTTTTAGACACCGAAATAGATAATGATCTAATTAGGGAGCCAAAGAGGATCAAAATTTTTGAATCCTCCGATCTAACAAAATCAACACACCTATGGCACTTAAGACTTGGTCATATCAGTCTAGAAAGGATTAAGAGACTTTTGAGGGATGGTCCACTCCAAGCCTCTGCAATAGGTTCACTACCTACTTGTGAATCCTGCATAGAAGGAAAAATGACTAAGCCACCTTTCTCCGATAAGGGTCGAAGAGCCACTGAGTTGCTGGAGCTAATACATTCTGATGTATGTGGTCCGCTCAGCCAATAGGCACGTGGAGGATACGAATACCTCGTTACCTTCACCGATGATTACTCGCGATATGGTTTTGTCTATTTGCTCAAACACAAATCTGAGACGTTTAACGTATTTAAGGTCTTTAGGGCTTTAGTGGAAAAGCAAACTTGCAAAGTGATCAAAACCCTTTGATCTGATCGAGGTGGTGAGTATATGTCTAGAGAGTTCGATGACTTTCTTAAATAAGAAGGTATCGCTTCTCAGCTTACCGCACCTGGCACACCTCAAGAAAACGGAGTGTCAGAGAGAAGAAACCGAACTCTTATGGAGATGGTTAGATCAATGATGAATTACTCATCACTCCCGCTTTCCTTTTGGGGATATGCCCTCGAAACAGCCGCTTACATTCTGAACCAAGTTCCGTCTAAAACGGTTCCTGGTACTCCTTATGAAAGATGGACTGGCCGTAAAGTAAGTTTGGGCCACATCCGAATTTGGGGTTGCCCTGCACATGTGCTAAGGCAAAAGACTAGCAAGTTGGCTAGTAGGTCAGAATTGTGCCTGTTTGTGGGATATCCAAAGGAAACCAAAGGCATTTTCTATAGTCCCGAGGACGATAAGACTTTCGTTAGCACGAATGCTCGTTTCCTTGAGGAGGACTTTATGAAGGATGCAAAACCTAGAAGAAAAATTGTGCTTGAAGAAAAGTTGGGTGAGGAAGCTTCTACCTCATCTGTAAGAATTGTTCTTACCCTAACTGAAACACAACCTAACTCATAAGAATCTTGTCAAGTAGTACTTAGACGTAGTGGGAGGGCTACTCAAAAGCCGGACAGGTACATGTCTTATGGAGACTCTCTTGTAGCCGTCTCCGACATGGATGATCCTGTTTCCTATAGCCAAGCGATGGCTTGTTCTGAATCAAACCTTTGGCTTGACGCCATGAAAGTTGAAATGCACTCGATGTATGTCAACAAAGTCTGGAAACTTGTAGACCTTCCTGAAAGGATTAAACCCGTAGGGTGTAAGTGGATATACAAGAAGAAATGGGGTTCTGATAGGAACGTCGAGACGTTCAAAGCACGATTTGTGGCGAAGGGTTATACCCAACAAGAAGGGATTGACTATGAAGAAACCTTCTCGCCAGTCGCGATGCTTAAATCCATCCGCATACTCCTATCCATAGCTGCAGCTCTCGACTATGAGATCTAGCAAATGGATGTCAAGACAACCTTTCTGAACGGCAATCTTGACGAGCGCATTTACATGGCTCAACCAGACGGTTTCGTGGAAGAAGGTCAAGAGACCAAGGTTTGTGAGTTTTCTTAAGACCATTTATGGATTAAAGCAAGCATCTAGGTCATGGAATATCAGATTCGATGAAACTGTGAAAAGCTTCGGCTTTGAACAGTCAATAGATGAGCCTTGTGTTTACAAGTTAATACACAAAGGCAAAGTTGTGTTTCTGGTGCTATATGTCGATGATATACTACTCATTGGTAATGACGTGGGTAAGTTATCTGAGGTTAAGGTCTGGCTGGCAAAGCAATTCGATATGAAGGATCTAGGAGAAGCCGCGTACATTCTGGGGATCCAAATCTTTTGAGAAAAAACCGGACCATGTCGCTCTCTCAAGCATCTTATATTGATAAGGTGATGGATCGCTTCTCGATGCAAGACTGCAAGAGGGGTCAAACACCCTTTAGGCATGGAGTTTCACTCTTTAAGGACCAGTCTCCCAAGACTGCACAAGAGATTGAAGACATGAGGAAGATTCCTTACGCCTCTGCCGTAGGAAGCCTCATGTATGCTATGCTTTGCACTAGACCTGACATCTGTTTCGCCGTTGGCGTAGTTAGTCGTTTCCAATCCAACCCTGGACCCGAGCACTGGATTGCTGTTAAGCATGTTCTTAAGTATCTTCGAAGAACTAGGAACTTGATGCTTACATACTCAGGTACTGACCTGACTATGACGGGATATACCGACTCCGATTTTCAAGCGGATAAGGATTCCAGGAAATCCACTTCGGGATCTGTGTTCATCCTTAATGGTGGAGCTGTTGTGTGGAGAAGTATTAAGCAATCTTGCATTGCTGACTCCACAATGGAAGCAGAATATGTGGCTGCTTGTGAAGCATCCAAAGAGGCTGTATGGCTTAGAAAGTTCCTTAAGTATTTGGAAGTTGTTCCAAACGTCGACGAACCCATGACCCTTTATTGTGATAATAGTGGGGCTGTCGCTAACTCAAAAGAACCTAGAAGCCATAAGCGCTCTAAGCATATTGAGAGGAAATACCATTTGATTCGAGAGATCACGCAACGCGGAGACGTGGAGGTGAAGTAGATCTCTGGCAGATCTATTCACCAAGGCCCTAGCGAACATGGTCTTCGACCAACTTCGAAAGGGATTAGGCATGTAGGACTACTCACATCTTCTTTGAGTCAAGTGGGAGTTTGTTGTCAATGGTGCCCAGAAGAAGAGTAGTAGTGTCTATTTATGTACATTTGATGTCATATAGTCTTACGAAGACTCTTGCTTGTAATTGCTTATTCATTAATAAAAAGTTGAAACGTTCATTCAATATTCCTTGTCTGAAGCTTTATGATAAAACCATAGTCTTTTAGTCCATAAACAAACTAAACAACTAACGAAGAGACAAATGTAGATTTGCATGAACAAACTCTTCGTAGTTTGCTTAAAACGATATATTCGCAATCTAAGGGTCAAAGGACTATGGACCTCAGTATGATTGTTAGAAGAATCTATGATGTCTGGTTATGAGGCATTGAGAGTTGGAGACTCTATAGTTCTTCTAGGTATCTTCCGAAGGTACTGAATTGACCAGTGCACTTCTAGAGACAAGATAAGAACAAACCATTTAACCTCTTATGTCTCGAAGTAACTATGTATGAATTGCATCATGCTTACCTTAATCCTGAAATGAGACATGCCATTTCAAACCTTAGTATTCTCATTTGAGAAAGTCAGAGTTCGGACTCACTATGTGATTCCGAACAGGGCCTATTGGTGAAGTACTAAGTTGTGAGAATGTCATGAGTAACTTTGTGAAGTTCTCATAGATATGGAATTCATGTACAAGATTGCTGAAATGCAATGTATGTCACCTCATGCTTTGTTCCTTGGAGTGTGAATAAATGAACTGGCCAATGTCCAAATTGAGTCCTGACTCTTTTGGATGAAACAATGTGACTTGTTAGCTCCTCGTTAATACATTGTTTCTAACTTATTCACAAGCGACAAAGGAGTTGAGGAAATAACAGCTAGAAGGGTAAAGTGGTAATTTTGTAAATCCCGACTAGCTGATGATATTCATGAAGGGTAAACACTGATAATAGTCTGTGGATCCGCTCATTACAATTAGGTTGAATTCTTGAGTAGAAAATAAATTCATTTGAACCGAGAGATTTTCAGTGCCAACTCTTTAGTGGAGTCAGTTGGCATTAAGTTAAACCTGGAAAAGGTTTGTGAACTTTTGAGTCCAAGTGTTTAGCTCAAGCTTTGTTCATTTGGGTCCATGAGGTCACTGTCACGAATCACATCGAGTAGGTCACTGTCACGAATCTTGGATAGGAATGGGCAATAAAAGATTGCTCATTAAGGCTTGGAAAATAAGAAGAAACTACTTCTTTCCAAGGCCAACCCTTCTCCTATAAATAGGACCCTCATTCCTCTCATTCTATTCATTCCACATAAGTTAGAGATTGAGAGCCTCTCTCTCTAGAACTTGTGGCCGATCCTCTCTCTCTCTCTCTCTCTCTCTCTCTTCAATTTCGTTTTATTGTTTTGGCACCTACGTCCTCATTTGACCTAGAGTTTAGCTCTGCGACTTCAAGACTCGTTCTTAAGTCGTAGTGTTTAAAAGTGCCCACTCACTGATTCCTTTTATTTCGAGTGATTTAGTGATAGAAACTATCTTGGTTGCTCGAGTTGCCGAAGAAAGAAAGAGAGACGTGCTGCGAGGAGACGAGTGTTGCAACTTTCCAAAAGCTTCTCAAAGTTCAAGCTTCAAGAAAGGTTAGTAGACTTCTTAGCTCATAATAGTTTTTATTTATATGTACTTGCTCTTTGTCTAGGTTAGTAAAAAACTGTTTTTACTTGAAAAGAAAATTTTTAAAATTCCGCCGCTTTGCGAAGCGTTAAACTTTTTCTTAAACCATAGATCAATTCCAACATGTATTGTCTCGGGGCCATAGGTAGCTCACCGATAAGGTCGATTCCCCATTTTGCGAAAGGTCGAGGCACAATAATCGGGCACAACAGGGCCGGCGCTTGGCCCGGGATATGGACGAATCTTTGGCATTTGTCGCACTTTTTGGCCCACTCATGGGAGTCCTTTTTCAAGGTCGGCCAATAATATCTGAGTCTTAGAAGCTTTAGTGCCAAAGATTGTCCGGCGGCATGGTTTCCGCATACCCCTTCGTGCACTTCGCGGAGCGCTTTCTTCGCCTCGACTTCGGTCAGGCAATGGAGAAGGGGCATGGCGTAGCCTCTCTTGAACAAGTTATCTTCCCTCATTGTGTATTTTGGCGCTAAGCTTCTCAGCCTTCTGGCCTCTTCTTTGTCTTCGGGGACGACTCCTCGTTTAAGAAATTCCACGAGCGGCATCATCCATGAGGGGGACGGGGTTCCGTCAACTATCCCTACGTCGCCTCTCGAGACGTAGGGTCGGGTCAACACTTCTATCAGGACGCTGCCTTCTCCCTCCTCGTCTATCCCGGACGCGAGGAGTGCCAGGGCGTCAGCATCGATGTTCGCCTCTCAAGGAACTTGGACGATCTCGAACTATGACAGGTCCTCTAGATTCCTTTAGGTCTTTGCCAAGTACGCGATCATGTTTGGCTCTTTAGCGGCATAGTCGCCCTTAACCTGGTTCACAATCAACTACGAGTCGCAGTGGATACGCAGGTTCCGGACGCCTAGCCTGTTTGCCAGCTCCAATCCAACGATCAGAGCCTCGTACTCCGCCTCGTTGTTGGAAGCCTTGAACTCGAACCGCAGGGCGTATCTCAGTTTTTCCCTATCGGGATTTGTGAGCACAACGCCGGCGCCAGCCCCCCGGGCGTTTGACGCGCCATCTACGTGCAAGTCCCAGACCGATCCTATCGGGCTGTTGGTCCTCTTTTTCGACGACTCATTGTTGTCGTTCTCCTTGTCTTCCTTGTCCTTGTTGCCTTTGACGCCCTCGTCAGTTGAGGGTGCGCTTGTGAATTCGGCTATGAAGTCGGCGAGGGCCTGGCCCTTGATGGCGGTTCTCGGTTGGAACTCGACCCCGTACTCACCCAAATCCTGGGACCATATGGCCATTCTAGAGGAGGTCCCTTTTTGCAGGGCTTTCTCGATGGGATGTCCCGTGCGTACCACGATGGGGTCCGCTTGGAAGTAGGGTCGAAGCTTTCTCGCGCTCATGACAAGGGCGAGGGACAATCTCTTGATTTCCGGGTATCGGGTCTCGGCGTCGAGGAGCGCCTTGCTAGCGTAATAGACCGGCCATTGTACCTTGTCTTCTTCGCGTATGAGAACTGCGCTCACGGCCCTATCGGAAACCGCGAGGTAGACATACAAGGTCTCGCCGTCCTTCGGTTTTGCGAGGAACGGGGGGGAGCTGAAGTAGGCCTTCATTTCACGGAATGCCTCCTCGCACTCCTCAGTCCACACAAATCTGTCGGTCTTCTTCAGTGCCTTGAAAAACGGTTGGCACCTATCGGTTGCTTTGGAGACGAATCGCGTCAGGGCGGCGATTCTCCCCGTCAAACTCTGTACTTCTTTCACCTTTTGTGGCGACCTCATCTCTAAGATCGCCCTAATCTTCTCAGGGTTGGCCTCAATCCCGCGACGGCTCACCATGTAGCCCAAGAATTTTCCGGACTCAACCCCAAAAGCGCACTTGTTGGGGTTGAGCTTCATCTTCTAGCGTCGTAGGATCGTGAACATCTGTCTAAGGTCTCGAACGTGGTCGTGGGCCTTGAGGCTTTTGACGAGCATATCGTTTACGTAGACCTCCATAGTCTTGCCAATTTGATTGGCGAACATTCGGTTCACCAGCCTTTGATACGTCGCTCCCGCGTTTTTGAGGCCAAAGGGCATGACCTTGTAGCAGTAGAGTCCGCGGTTCGTAACAAAGGTGGTTTTGATCTGATCCGGCTCATGCATGCGGATCTGATTGTAGCCTGAGTAGGCATCCATGAAGCTTAACAACTCGTGGCCTGCCGTGGCGTCCACAAGTTGCTTGATTCTCGGGAGAGGGAAACTATCTTTCGGGTAGGCTTTGTTGAGATCTTTGTAGTCGATACATATCTGCCACTTCCCGTTTGGCTTCTTGACCATCACCACATTGGACACCCACTTGGGGTGCTCCGCCTCCCTGATGAAGTCGGCGGCGAGAAGTTTGTCAACCTCTTCGCCAATGGCTTGGTACCTCTCTCCGCTAAACGCATGTCGTGGTTGAACGCGCTCAACCACTCTCTTGTCGTCGTTGAGACGGTACACCATTATCTCAGGGTCGATCCCTGGCATGTCGGCGTGTGTCCATGCAAAGACATCTTTGAACTCGCGGAGGAAGGCGGCGAGCTCGGTTCGGACCTCGGACGGGAGTTGGGCGCCTACCTTGACTACTTGGTCAGGCTTGGCGTCGTCCAACACGACGGGAATGAGGTCGTCTGGTATCTCCACCTTTCGACGCTCGACATCGTCCCTTTGGTACAGCTCTCCGAAGGTGCCTCCTTCCTCTATCTTGCATGGGAGCTGGTCTCCCAACGTCATGGCTATTACCTTATCAGTCGAGAATTTCATCATCGGGTGGTAAGTGGACGTAATGGCCTTTAATCGATTGAGGGTCGGGCGGCCGATTATGATATTGTAAGCAGAGGGTTGGTCCACGACCAGGAACGACACGATGTGGGTGACCTCGAGCCCCCCCGGTGTCCCGAATGTTACCGGGAGGTCGATGGTTCCCTCCGTCATGACCCTCTCCCCGGAGAAGCCGAAGAGTGGAGTCGAGATCGGGATCGGTCTCATCCTGGATAGCTTCATCCTGTCTAGCGCCGACTTGAAGATTATATAGGCGGAGCTCCCGTTGTCGATTAGGATTCTCCGGACGAGGTTGTTGGGGACCGGGGCTGAGACGACTATCGCGTCATTGTGTGGATGGAGGACTCGTGCCGCCTCTTGGCTAGTAAAGAACATGGACTCGAATGGGGTCGGAGGAGGAGCCTCGTACGTATGGTTGATGTAGTGCGCTATTTTCCCTTGGGAAACTTCACGCACGAACTTCTTCCTCTGCGAGGCCGAGTCTCCGAACTCCGAGCCGCCCATGATTGACCCCATGACATGCAATTGTGAGCTCTCTGGTTCTTCAATCGCTGCTCGGTCCGTGACGGTCACCGTTGCCGGACCCTTCCTCTCCTGGCGGGCGCTCTCTGTGTGCCGCGTGTTGGAATCGATCTAGGGTTTAAGAAAATAATTAACGCTTCGGGAAGCGGCGGAATTTTAAAAATTTTCTTTTACAAGTAAAAACGGTTTTTACTAACCTAGACAAGTGCAAGTACATGTAATTAAAAACCAATACGAGCATATAAGTTTACTAACCTTTCTTGAAGCTTGATCTTTGAGAAGCTCTTAGAAAGTTGCAACACTCGTCTCCCCTCGCAGCACGTCTCTCTTCCTTTCCTCGGAACCTCGAGCAACCACGAAAGTTTCTATCACTAAATCACTCGAAATAAAGGAATTAGTGAGTGGGCACTTTTAAACACTACGACTTAAGAACGAGTCTTGAAGTCGCAGAGCTAAACACTAGGTCGAGTGAGGACCTAGGTGCCAAAACAAGAAAAATCGAAAATAAACTAGAGAGAGAGAGAAGAGGGGCGGCAACCACAAGTTGTAGAGAGAGAAGCTCTCAATCTCTAACTTATGTGGAATGAGAAAAATGAGAAGAATGAGGCTCCTATTTATAGGAGAGGTCTTACCTTCAATAAGGTAGTTTCCTCTTCTATAGAATATCACATATTCATGAGCCAATTTCCTCTTTTCCTCTATGATGCACTCGGCCAAGGTGGGCTTCATTAAGCCTTGGATTTGTTTCCTTTTTTGTTCCTTGCCTTGCATCTTACTTGTGTTGGGCGCCTACCTCTTATTTCCCTTAGAGGAAATTTGTTTCCTCTTTTTCTTTTGGCAAGTATCTTCATACATTTATGCACAAAATATTCTCTCTTGTTTCTAGGGTATTTGGGCGCCTATAACTTATCTAGAAATGCCTTCTAGAAGCTTTTCCACTTGTTCATGACAACATGAAAAAGGCCCATTAAGAATTTTCAATAACATTCTTATGAAATGAAATTAATTCACGAGGCCCAATAATCAAGTTATGGCCGAGTGACATTAAGTCATCAAATGAACTTGTCAAAAAATTTATTGACATTCATTTCATCATATGTCTCAAAAGACAAAATTACCCTTTTGACAATTTTCGTTCTTGTTTTGACTTAGCTTCCAGTTTAACTATTCCTATCGATGTGATTCGTGACAGTGACCTCATGGACCCAAATGAACAAAGCTTGAGCTAAACACTTGGACTCAAAAGTTCACAAACCTTTTCCAAGTTTAGCTTAATGCCAACTGACTCCACTAAAGAGCTGACACTGAAAATCTCTCGGTTCAAATGAATTTATTTTCTACTCAAGAATTCGACCTAATTATGATGAGCGGATCCACTGAATATTATCTATGTTTACCCTTCATGAATGTCATCAGCTAGTCGGGATTTACTAAATTACCATTTTACCCTTCTAGCTGTTATTTCCTCAACTCCTTTGTCGCTTGTGAATAAGTTAGAAACAATGTATTGACGAGGAGCTAACAAGTCACATTGTTTCATCCAAAAGAGTCAGGACTCAATTTGGACACTGGCCAGTTCATTTATTCACACTCCAAGGAACAAAGCATGAATTCCATATCTATGAGAACTTCACAAAGTTACTCATGACAGACTCACAACTTAGTACTTCACCAATAGGCCTTGTTCAGAATCACATAGTGAGTCCGAACTTTGACTTTCTCAAATGAGAATACTAAGGTGTGAAATGGCATGTCTCATTTCAGGATTAAGGTAAGCATGATGCAATTCATACATAGTGACTTCGAGACATAAGAGGTTAAATGGTTTGTTCTTATATTGTCTCTAGAAGTGCACTGGTCAATTCAGTACCTTCGGAAGATACCTAGAAGAACTATAGAGTCCCCAACTCTCAATGCCTCATAACCAGACATCATAGATTCTTCTAACAATCATACTGAGGTCAATAGTCCTTTGACCCTTAGATTGCGAATATATCGTTTTAAGCAAACTACGAAGAGTTTGTTCATGCAAATCTACATTTGTCCCTTCGTAAGTTGTTAAGTTTGTTTATGGACTAAAAGACTAAGGTTTTATCATAAAGCTTCAAACAAAGAAAGAATGAATGAACGTTTCAACTTTATTAATGAATAGATAGGCAATTACAAGCAAGAGTCTTCATGAGACTTTATTACATCAAATGTACAAAATAAAGACTACAACTCTTCTTGTGGGCACCATTGACAACAAACTCCCACTTGACTAAAAGAAGGTGTGTGTAGTCCTTCGTGCCTAATCCCTCACGATGTTGATCGAAGACCTTGTTCGCTAGGGCCTTGGTGAATGGATCTGCGAGGTTGTCCACCGTTGAGATCTTCTTCACTTCCACGTCTCCGCACTGCACGATCTCTCGAATCAAATGGTATTTCCTCTCAATATGCTTAGAGCGCTTATGGCTTCTAGGTTCCTTTGAGTTAGCGACAGCCCCACTATTATCACAATAAAGGGTCATGGGCTCGTCAACGTTTGGAACAACTTCCAAATACTTAAGGAATTTTCTAAGCCATACAGCCTCTTTGGATGCTTCACAAGCAGCCACATATTCTGCTTCCATTGTGGAGTCAGCAATGCAAGATTGCTTAATACTTCTCCACACAACAGCTCCACCATTAAGGATGAACACAGATCCCAAAGTGGATTTCCTGGAATCCTTATCCGCTTGAAAATCGGAGTCGGTATATCCCGTCATAGTCAGGTCAGTACCTGAGTATGTAAGCATCAAGTTCCTAGTTCTTCGAAGATACTTAAGAACATGCTTAACAGCAATCCAGTGCTCGGGTCCAGGGTTGGATTGGAAACGACTAACTACGCCAACGGCGAAACAGATGTCAGGTCTAGTGCAAAGCATAGCATACATGAGGCTTCCTACGGCAGAGGCGTAAGGAATCTTCCTCATGTCTTCAATCTCTTGTGCAGTCTTGGGAGACTGGTCCTTAAAGAGTGAAACTCCATGCCTAAAGGGTGTTTGACCCCTCTTGCAGTCTTGCATCGAGAAGCGATCCATCACCTTATCAATATAAGATGCTTGAGAGAGCGACAGGATCCGGTTTTTCCTATCTTGAAAGATTTGGATTCCCAGAATGTATGCGGCTTCTCCTAGATCCTTCATATCGAATTGCTTTGCCAGCCAGACCTTAACCTCAGATAACTTACCCACGTCATTACCAATGAGTAGTATATCATCGACATATAGTACCAGAAACAAAACTTTGCTTTCGTGTATTAACTTGTAAACACAAGGCTCATCTATTGACTGTTCAAAGCCGAAGCTTTTTACAGTTTCATCGAATCTAATATTCCATGACCTAGATGCTTGCTTTAATCCATAAATGGACTTAAGCAACTCACAAACCTTGGTCTCTTGACCTTTATCCACGAAACCGTCTGGTTGAGCCATGTAAATGCGCTCGTCAAGATTGCCATTCAGAAAGGCTGTCTTGACATCCATTTGCCAGATCTCATAGTCGAGAGCTGCAGCTATGGATAGGAGTATACGGATAGATTTAAGCATCGCAACTGGCGAGAAGGTTTCTTCATAGTCAATCCCTTCTTGTTGGGTATAACCCTTCGCCACAAGTCGTGCTTTGAACGTCTCGACGTTCCCATCAGGACCCCTTTTCTTCGTGTATATCCACTTACACCCTACGGGTTTAATCCCTTCAGGAAGGTCTACAAGTTTCCAGACATTGTTGACATACATCGAGTGCATTTCAACTCTCATGGCGTCAAGCCAAAGGTTTGATTCAGAACAAGCCATCGCTTGGCTATAGGAAACAGGGTCATCCATGTCGGAGACGGCTACAAGAGAGTCTCCATAAGACATGTACCTGTCAGGCTTTTGAGTAGCCCTCCCACTACGTCGAAGTACTACTTTACGAGATTCTGATGAGTTAGGTTATGTTTCAGTTGGGGTAAGAACAGTTCTTACAGATGAGGTAGAAGCTTCCTCACCCAACTTTTCTTCAAGCACAATTTTGCTTCTAGGTTTCGCATCCTTCATGAAGTCCTCCTCAAGGAAACGAGCATTCGTGCTAACAAAAGTCTTATCGTCCTCGGGACTATAGAAAATGAAACCTTTGGTTTCCTTTGGATATCCCACAAACAGGCACAATTCTGACCTACTAGCCAACTTGCTAGTCTTTTGCCTTAGCACATGTGTAGGGCAACCCCAAATTCGGATGTGGCCCAAACTTACTTTACGGCCAGTCCATCTTTCATAAGGAGTACCAGGAACCGTTTTAGACGGAACTTGGTTCAGAATGTAAGCGGCTGTTTCGAGGGCATATCCCCAAAAGGAAAGCGAGAGTGATGAGTAACTCATCATCGATCTAACCATCTCCATAAGAGTTCGGTTTCTTCTCTCTGACACTCTGTTTTGTTGAGGTGTGCCAGGTGCGGTAAGCTGAGAAGCGATACCTTCTTCTTTAAGAAAGTCATCGAACTCTCCAGACATATACTCACCACCTCGATCAGATCGAAGGGTTTTGATCACTTTGCCAGTTTGCTTTTCCACTAAAGCCCTAAAGACCTTAAATACGTTAAAGGTCTCGGATTTGTGTTTGAGCAAATAGACAAACCCATATCGTGAGTAATCATCAGTGAAGGTAACGAAGTGTTCGTATCCTCCACGTGCCTGTTGGCTGAGCGGACCACATACATCAGAATGTATTAGTTCCAGCAACTCAGTGGCTCTTCGACCTTTATCAGAGAAAGGTCGCTTAGTCATTTTTCCTTCTATGCAGGATTCACAAGTAGGTAGTGAACCTATTGCAGAGGCTTGGAGTGGACCATCCCTCACAAGTCTCTTAGTCCTTTCTAGACTGATATGACCAAGTCTTAAGTGCCATAGGTGTGTTGATTTTGTTAGATCGGAGGATTCAGAAAGTTTGATCCTCTTTGGCTCCCTAATTAGATCATTATCTATTTCGGTGTCTAAAAGAGAAGGTTGAGTGGGATAGATGTAGAAAAGAGCATTCTTCATACATGCATCAGTGACAAAAGAATTATCAGGAAGCGAAATACGAATTCCATTCTTAATGAACTTTAAACAATAATCTTGCTCACGAAGACGAGCAACGGATATTAAGTTCTTCCCAAAGGTAGGAACAAAATAAACATTATTCAAGTTTAAAGTGCGGTCTTCAAAAGACAGCGTCACGGATCCCACAACCTTTGCAGACACCAGGCTCCCATCACCCCATTTGAAACAGAACTCGCCTTCCTCTAAGCTTTCGGTTTTCTTGAAACCATTCAAGGAACAACAAATATGGTTAGTAGCAGCGGAGTCAAGAATCCATGTTGATACATTATCAGCTACTAAGCATGCTTCGGTGACTAGTACAATACTATGTTCCTTTGCTTTGAGACTTGCAGGACAGTTCTTTTTATCGGCCTTGTGAGGTCTCTTCTTAGTTCTAGAGGCGGAGGCTTTTTGCTCAGTAGCATGTGCCTCTCCTTGATTCCTCTTTCTCTTAGTGAGACCTATAGCAGTGTGAAGTTCCTTCATAAGCTTGGTAACAGTGTACTCTAGCCTGTTTATGGAGTAGTTCATCTTGGAGGTATCAAGAGATGCGGGGAGAGTTTCTAAGATCATATCTATGACATTCTTCCCATCAGTCTCAGATCCTAGGATTTCCATTTTATTTAGAAAACTAATGATCAGTATCATAAAGTCTCTAACAGGAGTCCTAGCCTTCATATGACAGTTCATAAACTGTCGGACTGCTTTTTGCCTTGATTGACGCCTTTGCCCTCCAAATATCTCAAGGAGATTGTAGAGCATTTCGGCGGCAGTCTCGATGTCGCGATGTTGCTCTTTCAGCATATTGTTCATAGATGCCAAGATATAGCACCTCACAATCTCATCGGATCGAAGCCAGGCCGCTAAGGCGTCATTGTCCTCTTGAGTCGAATCATCATTCGTCAGAGGAGGACACGGGGTGGTGAGTACCCATTTGTGCTTGGTAAGGATTATGTCGAGGTTAAGCTTCGAGTCTATGTAGTTTTCGTTTTTGAGTTTGTTCGAGGAAAGAATGAAAGAGAGAGGGTTGGGAGACATATTGCCTATAAAAGTTGAAACAAGTTTATGATTAGTCTTTGGTTTAGGATTTAAGTTTGTTTAAGACTTTATAAAATCCAAAGGTGTTATGAACGAAATGACACTTTACTCCTTCGAGGGAAGGCTGCAACGAGTCTCCTTTCATAAGTAAATGACTCATCATTAATGCATAGCCAAGATGTCAATACATCAACTTTGACTAGCCACCTTGTAAATTGGTTTGATCACTCACATCCTTTCGCAGGGCCTCGAGGGAGGATTACTAGGGATTGAGTCTAAGTGTGTAACCAACCACTTAGTCCAAAAGATTGACTTTGAAAAACAATCCGCCGAGGGGAGGCCTTGTCATCATCGTCTCACTCTCGGGCGTAGCTCATTGAGCAATGATCAGAGCAAAGCGCCCTTGAGTACTCTCATTTAAGAGAGGGCCACGAGGGTGACTCTTAGTCCGGCGACACTTGCACTTTTCATTAGTGTTGGGGATCATGGGTTACAAACAACAAGTATAACCCTCCCACTTAGTTTTTGGAGTTGGTTCATCGACTCTTATAAGTTCGGAAACAAATTTCCTAGTTAGAGAGCGACAGAGCGGACAACTAGAAGAGAATCCTAGATCGACATGTTCAGAGTAGTATTAGTGCATAAAGGCACAAGGTACATACTCGATCTTTTCCTATTTTCTATTTCGGGAAAGTGCGTGAGGGAAGTGTGAACTTCAACTCACTCGAACACTTGAAAGTTTGAGATTACACATCTTTTTATTTTTCGGCTTGTCTACAAGGAGACCTCCCACTCAAATTTTCAAGAGCATATAGATTTTGAACATATGTGATATAGATATAGTTTTGAAAACATTTTGAAAATTTATTTGATTTGGATGACAAAATATTTTCAAGTTTGAAAGTGAAAACGGTTTTTCAAAATTCAAACTAGTTTTGTAAAAATTTAAATTCGATTAAACTTTCAAAAATCAAAACATTTTAATCTTACACATCATGTTTATAATCATATGAAAAACATTTTTGCTCAAGAAAATTTTCTCATTAGAGTTCTATAACTCATGGTAGTGGGGTTTGAAAATCCGGATTTCTAAAAAAAAAAACTGGAGTTTCAGACAGCCGCGCACCTCGGAGTAAAATCGCCATATCTGGCGGCTCCGATGTCCTTTTGAGCCGAAACCGGTGGAATTGGACAGAGGACAGACAGAGCTTTAATTTGATTCAAGAATCATTAAATTTCGATTTCTGAGCAGATAGTTATGCCACTTTTAATGCGGGTTTACTCCTGCTCGAAGAAAAAGAAATAAATTAAAGCTTGGTCCTTTTTTAGGTGCGAAAAAGAATCGAGTGTAACGGAACGTTTTAAGATGTTGTTTAAAGCTTTTATTTGTGTTTTATTAGCAGGGTAATAACATAGAATAAAAGAAATATCAACAAGCATAAAACGATTCAAGTAAAAACAAGAAACTAGCAAGATAACAAAACTAGTCACAAAATTTTACTCGAAATTTCTCAAACCTTTAAAACACGTTTTTCACTATAAAAAATTTAAAACTTTTAGAACTGATTCTAATGTGTTTTAAAAACATCCCAAACTCATAGAAAATCAACATGATTTTTAATTTAAAGACAAGAGCAATAAATTAAAAAAAAAAATCTAAGATTACAATTCTAACTTGTCACAAAATTAGTAAACTTTCGAAAACGATTTTCAAGCTCATAATTTTAAAAACATGTACATGCATATCTTTGACCATAGCTCTGATACCATTTGTTGGAATCGATCTAGGGTTTAAGAAAATAATTAACGCTTCGGGAAGCGGCGGAATTTTAAAAATTTTCTTTTACAAGTAAAAACGGTTTTTACTAACCTAGACAAGTGCAAGAAAATGTAATTAGAAACCAATACGAGCATAGAAGTTTACTAACCTTTCTTGAAGCTTGATCTTTGAGAAGCTCTTAGAAAGTTGCAACGCTCGTCTCCCCTCGCAGCACGTCTCTCTTCCTTTCCTCAGAACCTCGAGCAACCACGAAAGTTTCTATCACTAAATCACTCGAAATAAAGGAATTAGTGAGTGGGCACTTTTAAACACTACGACTTAAGAACGAGTCTTGAAGTCGCAGAGCTAAATACTAGGTCGAGTGAGGACCTAGGTGCCAAAACAAGAAAAATCGAAAATAAACTAGAGAGAGAGAGAAGAGGGGCGGCAACCACAAGTTCTAGAGAGAGAAGCTCTCAATCTCTAACTTATGTGGAATGAGAAAAATGAGAAGAATGAGGCTCCTATTTATAGGAGAGGTCTTACCTTCAATAAGGTAGTTTCCTCTTCTATAGAATATCACATATTCATGAGCCAATTTCCTCTTTTCCTCTATGATGCACTCGGCCAAGGTGGGCTTCATTAAGCCTTGGATTTGTTTCCTTTTTTGTTCCTTGCCTTGCATCTTACTTGTGTTGGGCCCCTACCTCTTATTTCCCTTAGAGGAAATTTGTTTCCTCTTTTTCTTTTGGCAAGTATCTTCATACATTTATGCACAAAATATTCTCTCTTGTTTCTAGGGTATTTGGGCGCCTATAACTTATCTAGAAAGGCCTTCTAGAAGCTTTTCCACTTGTTCATGACAACATGAAAAAGGCCCATTAAGAATTTTCAATAAAATTCTTATGAAATGAAATTAATTCACGAGGCCCAATAATCAAGTTATGGCCGAGTGACATTAAGTCATCAAATGAACTTGTCAAAAAATTTATTGACATTCATTTCATCATATGTCTCAAAAGACAAAATTACCATTTTGACAATTTTCGTTCTTGTTTTGACTTAGCTTCCAATTTAACTATTCCTATCGATGTGATTCGTGACAGTGACCTCATGGACCCAAATGAACAAAGCTTGAGCTAAGCACTTGGACTCAAAAGTTCACAAACCTTTTCCAAGTTTAGCTTAATGCCAACTGACTCCACTAAACAGCTGACACTGAAAATCTCTCGGTTCAAATGAATTTATTTTCTACTCAAGAATTCGACCTAATTATGATGAGCGGATCCACTGAATATTATCTATGTTTACCCTCATGAATGTCATCAGCTAGTCGGGATTTACTAAATTACCATTTTACCCTTCTAGCTGTTATTTCCTCAACTCCTTTGTCGCTTGTGAATAAGTTAGAAACAATGTATTGACGAGGAGCTAACAAGTCACATTGTTTCATCCAAAAGAGTCAGGACTCAATTTGGACACTGGCCAGTTCATTTATTCACACTCCAAGGAACAAAGCATGAGGTGACATACATTGCATTTCAGCAATCTTGTACATGAATTCCATATCTATGAGAACTTCACAAATTTACTCATGACAGACTCACAACTTAGTACTTCACCAATAGCCCTTGTTCGGAATCACATAGTGAGTCCGAACTTTGACTTTCTCAAATGAGAAAATACTAAGGTGTGAAATGGCATGTCTCATTTCAGGATTAAGGTAAGCATGATGCAATTCATACATAGTGACTTCGAGACATAAGAGGTTAAATGGTTTGTTCTTATATTGTCTCTAGAAGTGCACTGGTCAATTCAGTACCTTCGGAAGATACCTAGAAGAACTATAGAGTCCCCAACTCTCAATGCCTCATAACCAGACATCATAGATTCTTCTAACAGTCATACTGAGGTCAATAGTCCTTTGACCCTTAGATTGCGAATATATCGTTTTAAGCAAACTACGAAGAGTTTGTTCATGCAAATCTACATTTGTCTCTTCGTAAGTTGTTAAGTTTGTTTATGGACTAAAAGACTAAGGTTTTATCATAAAGCTTCAAACAAAGAAAGAATGAATGAACGTTTCAACTTTATTAATGAATAGGTAGGCAATTACAAGCAAGAGTCTTCATGAGACTTTATTACATCAAATGTACAAAATAAAGACTACAACTCTTCTTGGGGGCACCATTGACAACACTGCGGCCGTCCCGATCGTTCTCAGGACATATTCTTTCAATTTCCCATCTTGAATCAGGGCCTCGATCTGACGCTTGAGTTGGTAACATTCAAACGTCAGATGCCCATGATCTTGGTGGTATTCATAGAACTTGCTTCGATCCCTCTTCGCGGGATCCTTCGTGAGAGGAGTTGGACTTCCTAGCTTGTCACGATGAAGAGCCAGGATCTGCTCTTGCGGGGTATTTAGAGGGGTGAATGTCGAGAACTTTCGGAAGCTATCGACATGCGGAGGTCTCGGCATGGGGACGGAGCGACCGTTAGGGGCCTGGCCGCCCTTGTTCCTCCTCTTTCGAGGGTCGGGACGATCTCCATCCTGGTCGTCGCGGCGACGACTACTCTGTCCCCCTGACTTCTGGCTGTCTCGGCCATCGAGATAGTCCTCGATTCCCATATACGTGCGGGCTCTTGACATTAGCTCCGCCATGTGTCGCATGACTTTTCCAACAATAGACTTGAGGAAGTCGCTCGTGCGAACTCCCTCGGTGATTGCCGTGATGGCATCGTTGTCGTCGAAACCTTCGACCTTGTGAGATTCCTCGGTTAAGCGAGCGAGGTATTGTCGCAACGTCTCGTCTCTCCCTTGCCGGATGGAGAGGAGGTGGGTCTTTGATTTCTTTTGCGCCACGAGAGTATCGAATCGCGCAAGGAAAGCCTCTCGCAGAGCCCGGAAGGACGAGACGCTCCCCAGTCTCAAGCTTCGGAACCACTCAAATCCCGACCCTGTTAGGGTCAGGCTAAAGGCTTGACAGAGAGTCGCGTCTGACTGTCCTTGCATTGTCATCCACGTCTCGTAGTGTTGGATGTGGAAGTTTGGGTCCGTCCGCCCTTCGTAAGGGGGAATGGACGGCAGTTTGAAGTTCCCCACACAAGGCTGCGCGAGGTTTTGAGCGGCGAAGGGTGAGTATGAATCCTCAATCCCCTCGTACGGCCTTTGTCTCCCTGATTCCCTCATCTCGATGATTTGGTTTTGGAGGCTTTGAATCATCGTGACCATGTCAAGCCCGTTAGTTGGGCTGACCGCCGGGACCGCGTGAGTCGCCTATTGGCGCTCGTTGGACGCTTGGTCCCCGGCGTTGGCCTGAGGTCGGCCGAGAGTCACAGCGGGGAGGGCGTCCCTCCGAGAATTGAGCCTTTGGCGGAGATCCTCCCCTCGGGAGTTTCTCTACGCCGTCAGATTTCTCTAAGGTCCACGCTCGGCGCTTGGCGGGGCGAGGCCGCTCTTTGCCGGATTGTCCGGCGGGCGCTTCGGCTATCGGCCCCATCGTCCCCCAAGGTCGCTCTCTCCCCGGTGAGGAGCCGTGTCCGGCCACCTCTTGAAACTGAGGGGGCGAGTCCTCGAGAGTGTGACCGCGCTTGCTGCCGCACCGGGTGCAATGGTCCGGCCAAGTCACCGTTCGTTCTCTCGGACCGCGACGGGGCAAGGCTTGGCGTTGCCTCGTCGGTTCTTGACTCCCCCACGTAGTCGGGGTCGGAGTCATCCCGGGCAGATCTATCCTCGACGTCGTAGCCGAGGAGATTGGCGATGAGTGAGCCATCGACGCCGGGACGGTCTAGAAGCTCCGTGAGCCGCCGAGCCGTGTCCTCTCCGAGCGCAGCCTCGGGGTCGTTCATCGGGTCTTGGGGCTGGCTCTCGTCATCACGAGGTTGCCCCTCAAGACGGGGCGCGAGGTTTCGGAGACCGTACCTCGATCTCGTCGCTCGAGTACCAGCGGAGGTAGTGGGAATGTGACTCATCTCTCGAGAGTTTTTTCGTTGAAGGTATAGGAAGAGTGGTAGAGGGAATGTGTCACCAAGGTCGGAGGTTCGCCCCCTCCTTCTAGTGCCAAAATGTTGTCGCTCGTTTTCGGACAACTATTTAGGAGCCCAAAGCGGTCAGACCCAAGGCCAGACCAAGTGGTCTCACTCTGGCTCGAGCGTGTCGGACTTGGTATCCCAAGTCGTCCCTTAGCTGTGGATGAAGCTCACCTCGTCTCGATACCTGAAAAATAGTAGAGGATACGTGAACTACAAAGGGGAAACAGAGGGGTTGCCTCTGTTTACCTCTCCGACGCTCAACATTAGTAGGGTTGAGGTAGAATGTAGAGGGTTTAGGTGTTTAGAGGCCGAGACTTGAGAGAAACGAGCGAGGTACGAGTTCGACAGCATTTCAGTACTCAAATTCGGATTACCTGGACCGAGGGAGGGACCCTGGTATTTATAGGCGACCAAGGGACGTTTTGAAGGTCCATTCGCCGAGTGAGGTTGAGTCGGCCATCGGCCGGGTGAGACTCGGTCGGCCGATGGCCGAGTGAAGTTTGGCCGTCGAGTGAGATTTACTCGGCCATTGGTCGAGTGAACGCCGGATGAGGTTCACTCGGCCATTGGTCGAGTAAATGCTGGTTGCCGGATGAGGCTCACTCGGCCATTGGCCGAGTGAGAGCTGGACGCCGGATGAGGCTCACTCGGACTTGGTATCCCAAGTCTTCCCTTAGCTGTTGATGATGCCTATCTCGTCCCAACACATGAAAAGTGAGAAAGAATGCGTGAATTACAAAGGGGAAACAGAGGGGTACTTCTGTTTACCTCTCCGACGCTCAACATTAGTAGGATTGAGGTGGGTAAGAGAGGTTAGGTGTTTAGAGAATCGAAGCTTGAGAGAAACAAGTGAGTTATGAGTTCAGCAGCGTTTCGGTACTCAAGTTCCGATTACCTTTGGGAGAGGATCGACCTCTATATTTATAGGCGACCAAGGGGTGTCTCGGGAAACCCCTTGGCCGAGTGAGGTTGAGCCGGCCATTGGCCGAGTGAGACTCGATCGGCCAATGGCCGAGCGAGGAGCTTGGGTTGGCCGATGGCCGAGTGAGTTGGGCCGGCCATCGGCTGAATGAGATTCACTCAGCCAATGGCCAAGTGAAGCGCCTGGGCCGGTCAATGGCCGAGTGAAGTTGGGCTGGCCATTGGCCGAGTGACTTTCGGTCGGCCATTGGCCGAGTGACTTTCGGTCGGCCATTGGCCGAGTGACTTTCGGTCGGCCATTGGCCGAGTGAAGCGTCTAAGCCGACCAATGGCCGAGTGAAGTTGGGGCGGCCATTGGCCGGTTGAGTTTCGATCGGCCAATGGCCGAGTGTAGGGCTTGGGCCGGCCAATGGCCGACTGAGTTTGGGTCGGCAATTGGCTGGGTGATTTTGTCCGGCCGCTCGAATGGCCGAAAGAGTCATCAGGTCTCGTCAGGCCGATAACATTAGCCCCCCGAGTTTGCCGCTGGGCGTAGCTCGTGTGGTGAACTCAAGTGAGCTCCGCCTTTCGCCGTCTCATCGGACCACCTCGTGCTGAACCAGTAAGCCATTTTTACCATTATTTTATTCGTTTTCCGACGTGTTTCTCGTTACACGTGCTGATGGGCCCCTTGAGGACATTTTCACCTTTTTTCTTGATAATTCATATGAGACTTTACACGGCCGACCGCGGCACCGAGAGCTCTGAACTCGCGGTCGTGATCGGAGCTTTTCCGGACTCGAGGCGACAATGGTCGCTTTTCGAGTCCCCGGACCTCATGGCGCGGAGGTCGTGGCGGATCCCGAGTCTGAGGAAGGGGGTTCCCCTGCTCCCCTCCCCGATGCGGGGGGTACTAAGTATATATATATATATATATATATATATATATATATATATATATATATATATATATATATATGTATCTATCTTTTATGCTATCGCAGTACTCTTTTGTTTACGTTTATTGTTATATTCTAACCGATTGTCGCCCTTTGTGACAGATACCATGGCTCGGGATCGTTCGCGTGCACGGGTGCCAAGGGTGCAACCTACTGCCGAAGCTGTGGCCGTGGCCCATTCTCGAGTTGAGGCCCGTCCCAGGGGATCACCGGTGCGAGCAAGGAACGATGCGATCTCCTCGAACAAGCGACCGTCATTGTCAATCTCTCTCAGTTCGCCCTTCAGCCATAAACGCGCTCATATGTCGAGCGCAGCGGCCGATCATGCCGCCGCCCTGACAGGGGTCCGAACCGTTTAGGAGTTTCAGGCACTTTAGGAGGAGTTGAAGCGGACCCACGAGGAGATGTCTCGTCTAGGCGCGGAGCTAGCCGCCGAGAGGTCACTACGAGTGGCTGAGCAGGCGTCTCGGGAGAAGGCAGAACAGTCGGCCGACACTTTCCTGGGGGAGACGAGGAAGCTTCAAGCGTTGCTTTCAGGCCGGGACGAGGAGCTGAAGATTGTCCATCCTCCACTATCGGCGAGCAAAATCTCTCGTGTCAAGGTGGAGAGGGAAAGGGACTCCCTGTTGGTGGAGATGCCAGCCCTCATCGAAAAGAAGGACGACGATGTGCGAGCTAAGGCGGACTTAGAGGACGACTGGGACATCGCCCTAAAGGAAGCCCGTTACGCAGCGGCCGTGCGGGTTCGTGATGCGACCGCGAAGGAGAACGCGTCTCGTGGGACCACCTTTTCTTTCTTCGATGGCATGTTCCCTCCTTTGGATGATGTGCTGCAGGCAGACGACCATCGTCCCCAGGCTCCTGTTGTCGGTCATTTTCGGCAAACCAAAAATCTAAAAATAATTCAAGGCCGGCCAGGCATCGCCGGCTGGATCACCCAACGGGCCCAAGCCGCCTCGGCCCATGCGCGCCCCGCGCCCTGCTGGCCATGCGCCTCCCACGCGCTGCCGGCCATGAGCGCCCGTGCCCTACCGGCCATGCGCGCCCCGCGCCTTGCCCTTCTTTGGGCTTCAAAGAAGGTCGGCCCATGGCCTTCCCCACACCTATAAATACCCCCCTCACTTGAGGGGGGAGGATCAACAACTTTCTCTCTAGAGAATTTCCTATAGAACATTTTCTCTACATTCTCTCCTCCGGCCTGCGCATGCCCGACGCCGCCGGCCCGTGTGCGTCCTGCGCCGCCGGCCGTGGGCGTCTCGTGCCCTCGGCTGTGCGCCCCGGGCCAGGCTTGCCCTGCGCATTCGGCCGCGCTCGCCCTCACGCCCCCGGCCCGCGCGCGCTCCTCGCGCCCCAGCCCTCGGGCCCTCGCACGCACGCGCTCCTGGCCGTCTGACCCGCGCTCGTGCCCATGCATGTCTGTGCTCCCGGCTGCCCGACTCTCGCGTACGCCATCTGCCCTGGCCGAGCGCCCTGGAGCCTCGGTCGGCCGCTCCTGCTGCCTCAGCCGAGCGCCATGCTGCCTCGGCCGGCCGCTCCTACTCCCCCGGCCGAGTGCCCTGCTGCCTCGTCCGACCGCTCCAACTGCTCCATGCACCCCGCGCGCCCCGCTCCCGGCCACCCGGTGGGCCTTGAGGGGGGCGGCCCAAGGCCTCCTCCAAAACTATAAATACCCCCCCTAGGGGGAAGGAAAAATGATCCTGGTTCATACCAACACTTCTCTCTCACTCGAGAACTCTCTCCTCTCCCGTGCTCTTGTGACATTCCAAGAGCGCGCGCTCCTCCTCCCTCGGCTCAGAAATACAAGGACCCCCCTCCACGAGAGGGAGCGCTCTCCTCTTCTGCGACCCGAGTCTCTACAGTACACACTGCTCTCCTGCTTCTTGGCCCTTGACCTAGAACTCCGAGCTACAAGGCAAGCGACCACTCTAAAGTTTTCACTAGAAGCTACGAGCCGGGTCCTACTCTAAAGCCTTGGATTCTCAAGCCTTCGAGCCCATGATAAACCCCAACCTTCAAACTGAACTACGTTCTGACCTGATCCCGACAAAAGGGTACGTAGGCAGCCAACCTATGGCGTGGTCACACCCCCCAAAACACACCTCAGGGTCTGGAGGGTGCAACTCGGTCTACGAGTTCCCATTTTTGGCCCGGGTGCAGTCACTTGGTCCGGCCTTGGATCGAACCGCCCGAGGTATTTAATCGTTGTTCATTTTCGTGCGACAACAGCTCCTATAGAGGCTGCTCAATCGACGAACTGCCCGACTGACGGAGAGGGCACTGATGGGTCGGGCGTTCTTCCGCCCGAGACTGTTGAGGAGCAGGTCGATTTCGGTTCCGAGTAGTTGTCTTTATTTTGATTTCTCGCGCAACTGTTTAGTGCTCACTTTTCTTTTCCTTTCGGATACTGTTTGTATTTCCCACGTAACTGTTTTTTCTTTCGTTGGGCTGTTTTCATAACATTGCTCGTTTCTGTTAAAGCTTTTCCTAATTTGTTATGCGTCTTATTTTCTCGATTTACTATGTTTAACGTAATCGATTCGCGCAATCCGACTGGTGCGTGTCTTACAACCCCGGGCTTACTATGTCTAGCGTAACCGGTTTGCACGGCTTAGTGCCACACTTAGCGGCGAGGTCTCCCGTGGACCCTGGCTAGACCAGTTTCGTCCGGCGGGTGCGAGTCTTTGCCATCCATTCGTGACTCACTGCCTATCGGCGCGCGCGAGCTAGATGGCTATCGCACCCATATTCTGGTGTGTACGCTACCTGTCGGCGTGCGTGTTGTGTGCTAGGATGGGCTTGAGGCAAGCACAGTTCCCATCGAGTGTGGTACCTATCGGTACGCGTGTTATGTTTCGGGTTTTGACTTCCACCTTAGGATCAGCTTTCCGGTGCGAGGACGAGACCTGTCGATGTCTTGCTTCCTTTCGGCGTGCGAGGCGTCAAATCGTGCGAGAGCGTCGCGCGAAAACATATATGATCTCGTTCCGGTGCGCGGACGAGATCTGTTGACGTTTCGCTACCTTTCGGCATGCGAGGTGTCAAATCGTGCGAGAGCGCCGCGCGAAAAGAGATATGTACCTGTTAGCCCCCCAAGTTTCTTGTGTACTCATAGAGAAGACTAGAAATTATAACAATGTATGACAAAGTCTTTGAGGCGAAACGTAATCCCATTACTATGTAAAAATAGGAAAAAATTACATTCCCAGGTCACCGGCCTTATTTAAACTTAAAATTGTCTCTCAACAAAACCGGAAATAAAATGAAAACAATCGTACGTGCCTCAAAGAATCGGGAACATGCTTTTATTGGTAGTATTGCCTCAAATGCTCGGCGTTCCATGGATGAGTGAACACGACCCCTTCTAGGATCTCGAGCTCGTATGTGCCACCATGTATGGCTCGGCGCACACGGTACGGGCCCTCCCATGTTGGACCCAGAACTCCGGCTTCATGTACCTTTCTGTTTTGGAACACCCTTCTGAGGACGAGGCTCCCGTCGGCAAACTTTCACAGCTTGACCTTGGAATTGTAGTACTTTACGACCTTCCTCTTTTGTGCGGCGAGGCGAGTGAGTGCATCCGCCCTCTTCCCGTCTATGAGATCCAGCTCGAGCCTTATCGCTTCGTTTTTAACTGTCTCCTCGAACTCTTCAATGCGGAAGGTTGGCAGCTTGGTCTCGACGGGTACCGCGGCCTCGATGTCGAAGGCAAGTGCGAAGGGTATTTCGCCGGTTGCGTTTCGCGCGGTCGTTCGGTATGCCCAGAGGACCATGGGGGGCTCCTCGGCCCACGCCCCCTTCCTTTCCTCTAGCTTCTTCTTTAGGTTTTCCTTGATCGTCTTGTTGACTGCCTCAACTTGGCCATTGGCCTGAGGGTGACAAGGGAAGGAGAAAGTCTTGCTGATGCCCAACTGTTCGCATATGTCGCGGACGCGTGCGTTGTCGAATTGCTTTCTGTTGTCAGTCACGATCGATGCGGGATCCCAAAGCAGCAGACAATGTTCTTCCAGATGAAATTAGTCTTGTTCGCCTCCCTGATCTTTGCCAATGGTTCTACCTCTACCCATTTCGTGAAATAATCAATAGCCACGATTGCGTGCTTGTATTGTCTTGGGGCCGTAGGCAGTTCACCAATGAGGTGTTGGAATTGACCTAGGGTTTAAGAAAAAGTTTAACGCTTCGTTAAGCTCCATTTATAAGTAAATGACACATCATTAATGCTTAGCCAAGATGTCAATACACCAATTTTGACCAGCCACCTTTTAAATTGGTTTGATCACTCACATCCTTTCGCAGGGCCTCGAGGGAGGATTACTAGGGATTGAGTCTAAGTGTGTAACCAACCACTTAGTCCAAAAGATTGACTTTGAAAACCAATCCACCGAGGGGAGGTCTTGTCTCATTGTCTCACTTTCGGATTTAGCTCATTGAGCAACGATCAGTGCAAAGCGCCCTTGAGTACTCTCATTTAAGAGAGGGCCACGAGGGTGACTCTTAGTCTAGCGACAATTGCACTTTTCATTAGTGTTGGGGATCGTGGGTTACAAACAACAAATATAACCCTCCCACTTAGTTTTTGGAGTTGGTTCATCGACTCTTATAAGTTCGGAAACGGTTTTCCTAGTTATAGAGCGATAGAGCGGACAACTAGAAAAGAATCCTAGATATTCATGTTCAGAGCAGTGTTAGTGCATAAAGGCACAAGGGACATACTCGGATCTTTTCCTATTTTCTATTTCAGGAAAGTGCATGAGGGAAGTGTGAACTTCAACCCACTCGAACACTTGAAAGTTTGAGATTACACATCTTTTTATTTTTCGGCTCGTCTACCAGGAGACCTCCCACTCAAATTTTCAAGAGCATATAGATTTTGAACATATGTGATATAGATATAGTTTTGAAAACATTTTGAAAAACTTATTTGATTAGGATGACAAAATATTTTCAAGTTTGAAAACGAAAACGGTTTTTCAAAATTCAAACTAGTTTTGTAAAAATTCAATTTCAATTAAACTTTAAAAAATCAAAACATTTTATTCTTACACATCATGTTTATAATCATATGAAAAACATTTTTCTCAAGAAAATCTTCTCATTAGAGTTCTATAACTCGTGGTAGTGGGGTTTGAAAATCCGGATTTCTAAAAACATGGAGTTTCAGCACAGCCACGCACCTCGGAGTAAAATCGCCATAACTGGCGGCTCCGATGTTTTTGACCTAAAACCAGTGGCATTGGAAAGAGGACAGACAGAGCTTTAATTTTATTTAAGAAATATTAAATTTCGATTTCTGAGCAGAGAGTTATGACACATTTACTGCGGGTTTTACTCCAGCTCGAAGGAAAAGAAATAATTAGAGTTCGGTCTTTTTAGGTGCGAAAAAGAATCGAGTGTAATAGAACGTTTTAGGAGGTTGTTAAAGCTTTTATTTGTGTTTTATTATCAAGGTAATAACATGGTATAAAAGAAATAACAACAAGCATAAAACGATTCAAGTAAATAAAAGAAACTAGCAAGACAATAAAACTAGTCACAAAATTTACTCGAAATTTTCTCAAACTTAAAAACACGTTTTTCAATATAAAAAATTAAAAAAAATTTAGAACTTATTCTAATGTGTTTTAATATCATCCCAAAATCATAGAAAATCAACATGATTTTTAATTTAAAAGCAAGAGCAATAAATTAAAAAAAATCTAAGAAAACAATTCTAACTTGTCACAAAATTAGTAAACTTTCGAAAACGATTTTCAAGCTCATATTTTTAAATACATGTACAAGCATATCTTTGACCATAGCTATGATACCATTTGTTGGAATTGATCTAGGGTTTAAGAAAAAGTTTAACGCTTCGTTAAGAGACGGAATTTTCAAAATTTTCTTTTTCAAGTAAAACAGTTTTTACTAACCTAGACAAAGAGCAAGCAAATGTAAATAAAAACTAATATGAGCATAAAAGATTACTAACCTTTTTAGAAGCTTGAACGTTGAGAAGCTTTTGGATAAGGTTGCAACGTTCGTCTCCCTCGCAGCACGTCTCTCTTCCTTTCCTCGTTAACTCGAGCAACCACGAAAGTTTCTATCACTAAATCACTCAAGATAAAAGGAATCAGTGTGTGGGCACTTTTAAACACTACGACTTAAGAATGAATCTTGAAGTCGCAGAGCTAAACACTCGGTCAAATGAGGACCTAGGTGCCAAAACAATCAAAACGAAATTGAATAGAGACAGAGGAAAGGGGCGGCCAAGTCTAGAGAGAGAAGCTCTCAATCTCTAGAACTTTGGATGAATGAAATGAGGAGAATAAGGCTCCTATTTATAGGAGAGGTCTTTGCCTTCGATAAGGTAATTTCCTCTTCTATATAATATCACATATTCATGAGCAACATAGCCTTATTACCTCTTTCATTTGGGCGGCCAAGGCAGCCTTCTAGAAGGCTTAGATTTGTTTCCTTTTTTGTTCCTTGCCTCGCCTTTGACTCACTTGGCCGAAATTCCTATTGCCATGCATAGGAAATTTGTTTCCTCTTTTCCTTTTGGCAAGTATCTTGATACGTTTATGCATAAAATATTCTCTCTTTCTCTTGGGTAGTAGGCGCCCAACATATCTCTAGAAGGAGCTTCTAGAAGCTTCTTCATTTGTTCATGACAACATGAGAAAGGCCCATAAAGAATTTTCAATAAAATTCTTATGAAATGAAATTAATCCACAAGGCCCAATAAATCTAATTTTGGCCGAGTGTTACTTGTCATCAAATGACCATGTCAAAAAATTTATTGACATTCATTTAATCCTCTGTCTCAAAAGACAAAAATACCCTTTTGACAATTTTCGTTCTTGTTTTGACTTAGCTTCCAGTTTAACTATTCCTACTCGATGTGATTCGTGACAGTGACCTCATGGATCCAAATGAACAAAGCTTGAGCTAAACACTTGGACTCAAAAGTTCACAAAACCATTTCCAAGTTTAGCTTAATGTCAACTGACTCCACTAAAGAGTTGACACTGAAAATCTCTCGGTTCAAATGAATTTATTTTCTACTTAAGAATTCAACCAAATTATGATGAGCGGATCCACTGAATATTATCTATGTTTACCCTTCATGAATATCATCAGCTAGTCGGGATTTACGAAATTACCATTTTACCCTTCTAGCTGTTATTTCCTCAACTCCTTTGTCGCTTGTGAATAAGTTAGAAACAATGTATTGAGGAGGAGCTAACAAGTCACATTGTTTCATCCAAAAGAGTCGAGACTCAATTTGGACACTGGCCAGTTCATTTATTCACACTCCAAGGAACAAAGCATGAGGTGATATACATTGCATTTCAGCAATCTTGTACATGAATTCCATATCTATGAGAACTTCACAAAGTTACTCATGACATTCTCACAACTTAGTACTTCACCAATAGGCCTTGTTCGGAATCACATAGTGAGTCCGAACTCTAACTTTCTCAAATGAGAATATGTAAGGTGTGAAATGACATGTCTAATTTCAGGATTAAGGTAAGCACGATGCAATTCATACGTAGTGACTTTGAGACATAAGAGGTTAAATGGTTTGTTCTTATCTTGTCTCTGTTGTCAATGGTGCCCACAAGAAGAGTAGTAGTGTCTATTTATGTACATTTGATGTCATATAGTCTTACGAAGACTCTTGCTTGTAATTGCCTATTCATTCATTAATAAAGTTGAAACGTTCATTCATTCTTTCTTTGTTTGAAGCTTTATGATAAAACCTTAGTCTTTTAGTCCATAAACAAACTTAACAACTTACGAAGAGACAAATGTAGATTTGCATGAACAAACTCTTCGTAGTTTGCTTAAAACGATATATTCGCAATCTTAGGGTCAAAGGACTATTGACCTCAGTATGATTGTTAGAAGAATCTATGATGTCTGGTTATGAGGCATTAAGAGTTGGAGACTCTATAGTTCTTCTAGGTATTTTCCGAAGGTACTGAATTGACCAGTGCACTTCTAGAGACAAGATAAGAACAAACCATTTAACCTCTTATGTCTCAAAGTCACTATGTATGAATTGCTTCATGCTTACCTTAATCCTGAAATGAGACATGCCATTTCACACCTTAGTATTCTCATTTGAGAAAGTCAGAGTTCGGACTCACTATGTGATTCCGATCAGGGCCTATTGGTGAAGTACTAAGTTGTGAGTATGTCATGAGTAACTTTGTGAAGTTCTCATAGATATGGAATTCATGTACAAGATTGCTGAAATGCAATGTATGTCACCTCATGCTTTGTTCCTTGGAGTGTGAATAAATGAACTGGTCAGTGTCCAAATTGAGTCCTGACTCTTTTGGATGAAACAATGTGACTTGTTAGCTCCTCGTCAATACATTGTTTCTAACTTATTCACAAGCGACAAAGGAGTTGAGGAAATAACAGCTAGAAGGGTAAAATGGTAATTTAGTAAATCCCGACTAGCTGATGACATTCATGAAGGGTAGCATAGATAATATTCAGTGGATCCGCTCATTATAATTAGGTCGAATTCTTGAGTAGAAAACAAAGTCATTTGAACCGAGAGATTTTCAGTGTCAGCTCTTTAGTGGAGTCAGTTGGCATTAAGCTAAACTTGGAAAAGGTTTGTGAACTTTTGAGTCCAAGTGTTTAGCTCAAGCTTTGTTCATTTGGGTCCATGAGGTCACTGTCACGAATCACATCGATAGGAATAGTTAAACTGGAAGCTAAGTCAAAACAAGAACGAAAATAGTTAAAAGGGTATTTTTGTCTTTTGAGACAATGGATGAAATGAATGTCAATAAATTTTTTGACAAGTTCATTTGATGACTTAATGTCACTCGGCCATGACTTGATCATTGGGCCTTGTGGATTAATTTCATTTCATAAGAATTTTATTGAAAATTCTTAATGGGCCTTTCTCATGTTGTTATGAACAAATGAAGAAGCTTCTAGAAGCTCCTTCTAGAGAAAATATGGGCGCCCAAATACCTAAGAGAAAGAGAGTTTATTTTGTGCATAAATGTATTTAGATACTTGCCAAAAGAAAAAGAGGAAACAAATTTGCATGTAGATGCACTAGGGTAATCGGCCAAGAGAGAGACAAGGCAAGGCAAGGAACAAAAATGGAAACAAATCCAAGCCTTCTAGAAGGCATCCTTGGCCGAGCATCTCAAGTGGGAAAAGAGGTAATTGGCTCATGAATATGTGATATTCTATAGAAGAGGAAACTACCTTATAGAAGGTGAGACCTCTCCTATAAATAGGAGCCCCTTTTCTTCACAATTCATTTCATCCAAGTTTAAGAGATTTGAGAGACTCTCTCTCTAGAACTTGTGGCCGAAAATCCTCTCTCTCTCTCTCTAGTTTATTTTCGATTTTATTCTTGTCTTTGCACCTAGGTCATCACTCGACCTAGTGTTTAGCTCTGCGACTTCAAGACTTGTTCTTAAGTCGTAGTGTTTAAAATTGCCCACTCACTAATTCCTTTATTTCGAGTGATTTAGTGATAGAAACTTTCGTGGTTGCTCGAGGTGCCGAGGAAAGGAAGAGAGACGTGCTGCAAGGGGAGACGAGCGTTGCAAACTTTCCAAAAGCTTCTTCAAAGTTCAAGCTTCAAGAAAGGTTAGTAAACTTCTAGCTCATATTAGTTTTTAATTACATGTACTTGCTCTTTGTCTAGGTTAGTAAAAACTATTTTACTTGAAAAGAAATTTTTAAAATTCTGCCGCTTCCCGAAGCGTTTAATCTTTTTCTTAAACCCTAGATCAATTCCAACAGTCTCTAGAAGTGCACTGTTCAATTCAGTACATTCGGAAGATACCTAGAAGAACTATAGAGTCTCCAACTCTCAATGCCTCATAACCAGACATCATAGATTCATCTAACAATCATACTGAGGTCAATAGTCCTTTGACCCTTAGATTGCGAATATATCGTTTTAAGCAAACTATGAAGAGTTTGTTCATGCAAATCTACATTTGTCTCTTCGTAAGTTGTTTAGTTTGTTTATGGACTAAAGACTAATGTTTTATCATAAAGCTTCTAACAGACAAGGAAGAATGAATGAACGTTTCAACTTTTTGTTAATGAATAAGCAATTACAAGCAAGAGTCTTCATGAGACTTTATTACATCAAATGTTCAATATAAAGATTACAACTCTTCTTGTGGGCACCATTGACAACATGAGGTCAATTCCCCACTTTGTGAAGGGTTGAGGTACGATGATCGGGCACAGTCGGGCCGGTGCTTGGCTTGGGATGTGGGCAAACCTTTGGCATTTGTCGCATCTTTTGGCCCACTCGTGGGAGTCCTTTTTCAAGGTCGGCCAGAAGTATCTGAGCCTTAGCAGCTTCAGGCCCAAAGACTGTCCGGTGGCGTGGTTCCCACATAGCCCTTCATGCACCTCGCGGAACGCTTTCTTCGCCTCGACCTCGGTCAGGCATCGGAGGAAGGGCATAGAGTATCCTCTTTTGAACAGGTTGTCCCCCCTTATCGTGTACTTCGATGCCAAGCTTTTCAGCTTTTTGGCTTCTTCTCTATTTTTGGGAATGATTCCTCGTTTAAGGTACTCCATGAGCGGCGTAATCCACGAGGGGGGCGGAACTTCGTCAACCACTCCCACATCGCTTCTCGAGATGTAAGGCCGAGTTACCACTTCTATCAGGACGCTACCTTCTCCCTCTTCGTCTATCCCCGATGCAAGGCGCGCCAGGGCGTCGACTTCAATGTTCGCCTCTCGGGGAACTTGAACTATCTCAAACCACGATAAGGCCTCCAGGTTCTTCTGAGTCTTAGACAAATATGCGACCATGTGCGGCTCCTTGGCTGTATAGTCGCCCTTCACCTGATTCATATTTAGTTGTGAATCGCAGTGGATGCATAGGTTTCGGACTTCTAGCTTATTTGCGAGCTCCAAGCCAACGATAAGAGCCTCGTACTCCGCCTCGTTGTTGGAGGCCTTGAACTCGAATTGTAGGGCGTACCTCAATTTTTCCCTATCGGGATTTGTGAGTACGATGTCGGCGCCAGCCCCCCGGGCATTCGATGCGCCGTCCACGTGCAAGTCCCAGACTGGCCCAATCGGGTCACTAGTCCTCTTCTTTGATGACCCGTCCCGGTCGTTCTCCTTGTCTTCCTCGTCTTTGTTGCCTTTGTTGTCTTCGTCCGTCGGGGGCGTGTAGGTGAACTCCGCCACAAAGTCGGGAAACCATATGGCCATTCGCGACGAGGTCCCTTTTTGCAAAGCCTTCTCGATGGGATGTCATGTGCGCACCACGATTGGAGCGGTTGGAAGTAAGGGCGAAGTTTTCTCGCTCTCATGACGAGGGCGAGGGACAATTTCTCAATTTCCGGGTATTGAGTCTCGGCGTCGAGGAGTGCCTTGCTAACGTAATAAACCGGCCATTGGACCTTGTTTTCCTCGCGTACTAGAACAGCGCTCACGGCCCTGTTGGAAACCGCGAGGTAGACATACAAGATTTCTCCGTACTTTGGCTTTGCAAGGAACAGAGAGGAGCTGAAGTAGGTTTTCATTTCATGGAATGCCTCCTCGCACTCCTCCATCCACACGAACCCGTCGGTCTTTTTCAGCACTTTAAAGAACGGCTGGCACCTATCAGTGGCCTTGGAGACGAATCGCGCCAGGGCGGCTATTCTTCCTGTCAATCTTTGTACTTCTTTGACCTTCTGCGGCTACCTCATTTCTAAGATCGCCTTGATCTTTTTGGGATTAGCTTCGATCCCACGGCAGCTCACCATGTAGCCCATGAACTTTCCAGACTCAACCCCGAAAGCGCACTTGTTGGGATTGAGCTTCATCTTGTAACGTCGTAGGTTTGCGAACATCTCCCTGAGGTCTCGAATGTGGTCATGGGCTTTGAGACTTTTGACCAACATGTCGTCCACGTAGACCTCCATTGTCTTGCCAATTTGGCTCGCAAACATTCGATTTACCAACCTTTTATACATTGCACCCGCCTTTTTTAGGCCAAAAGGCATGACCTTGTAGCAGTAGAGTCCGTGTTCGTAACGAAGGTGGTCTTGATCTGATCCGGTTCGTGCATGCATATCTGATTGTACCCCAAATAGGCATCCATCAAGCTTAGCCGTTCATGGCCCGCCATAGCATCCACGAGTTGCTCGATTCTTGGGAGAGGAAAGTTGTCTTTCGGGCAAGCCTTATTGAGGTCTTTGTAATCGATGCAAATCCGCCACTTCCGGTTCAGCTTCTTTACCATAACGACATTGGACACCCACTTGGGGTGTTCCGCCTCCCTAATGAAGTTGGCGGCGAGAAGCTTGTCGACTTCTTCACCAATGACCTGGTACCTCTCTCCGCTGAATGCCCATCTCGGTTGGACGCGTTCGGTCACCCTCTTGTCGTCATTGAGGCGGTGGACCATTATCTCGTGGTCGATCCCTGGCATGTCGGCGCGTGTCCACGCGAAGACGTCTTTGAACTCGTGGAGGAAGGCTGCGAGTTAGAGTCGGATCTCGGATTGGAGCTGGGCGCCTACCTTGACTACTTGATCACGCTTGGCATCGTCCAGCACGACGGGAACGAGGTCATCCGGTGTATCCACCTTCCAAAGCTCGACATCGTCTCTTTGGTCCAATTCAACGAAGGAGCCTCCTTCCTCGATTTTGCATGGGAATTTGTCTCCGAGTTGGAAGATGGTGCTCACCATCTTCCCATTTCCCTTTCCATCCACACCTTGGAAGTAAAACATTCTTGCCATCGATTGGTCTGCCAACGTTATGGCGATTCCCTTCTCGGTTGGGAATTTCATCATTAGGTGATAGGTGGAAGTTATGGCCTTCAATCAATTGAGAGTTGGACGGCCTATGATGATGTTGTATGCTGATGGCTAGTCTACGACCAGGAATGACACGATGTGGGTGACGTCAATCCCCCCAGGCGTCCCGAAGGTCAACGGGAGGTCGATGGTACCCTCCGTCATGACCCTCTCTCAGGAGAAGCCGAAGAGTGGGGTCGAGATTGGGGTCGGTCTCAATCCGGTCAGCTTCATCCTGTCCAAAGCCGATTAGAAGATGATGTCAGCAGAGCTGCCATTATCGATCAGGATCTTTCGGACAAGATTGTTAGCGACCGGGGCCAAGACGACTATCGCGTCATTGTGTGGGTGGAGCACTCGCACCGCCTCCTGGTTGGTGAAGAACATGGACTCGAACGGGGTCAAAGGCGGAGACTCATACGTGTGGTTGATATTGTGCGCTATTTTCCCCTGGGAAACTTCCCGCACGTACTTCTTTCTTTGTGTGCTCGAGTCCCCGAACTCTGGTCCGCCCATGATTGAGCTCACAACGTGCATTTGCGAGCTCTCCGATTCTTCGTTCATTATCAAATCAGTGACGGTTACCATCGCCGGACCTTTCCTTTCCTGCCGCGGGCGTTCTCCGTTTTCCATGCCGTCCCAATCGTTCTAAGGATGTATTCCTTCAGCTTCCCATCTTGAATGTGGGCTTCGATCTAACGTTTGAGCTGGTAGCATTCGGACGTCAGGTACCCGTGGTCTTGATGGTATTCACAAAATTTGCTTCGATCCCGCTTCGCAGGATGCTTCGTGAGAGGAGCAGGGCTTCCTAGCTTGTCGCGGTGTAGAGCTAGGATCCATTCTTGCGGAGTGTTTAGAGGGGTGAATGCCGAAAACTTCCGAAAGCTATCAACATGCGAGGGTCTTGGCCCAGGGAGGGAGCGACCGTTAGGGGCATGGCCTACCTTGTTCCTCCTCTTTCGAGGGCCGGGACAATCCTCATCCTGATCGTTGCGGCGGCGACCGCTCTGTCCTCCAGACTTCCGGCCGTCTCGCCCGTCGAGGTAGTCCTCGATCCCCATGTAAGTGCGGGCTCTCGACATCATCTCCACCATGTCCCGTGGGACCTTTCAAACAATAGACTTGAGGAAGTCGCTTGTGCGAGCTCTCTCCGTGATCGCCGTGATGGCGTCCTTGTCATCGAATCCTTCGACCTTGTGGGACTCTTTGGTGAAGCAAGCTAGGTACTACCTCAAGGTCTCGTCTCTCTCCTGCCGTATAGATAGGAGGTAAGTTTTCGACTTCTTTTGTGCCACGAGAGTGGCGAACCGAGCAAGGAAAGCCTCTCGCAAGGCCCGGAAGGATGAGATGCTGCCTGGTCTTAGGCTCCGGAACCATTCAAATCCCGACCCAGTGAGGGTTAGGCTGAAGGCCTGACACAGGGTGGCGTCCGACTGCCCCTGCATTGTCATCCATGTCTCGTAATGTTGGATGTGGAAGTTCAGGTTCATCCGTCCATCGTAAGGAGGGATGGACGATAGCTTTAAATTCCCCACGCATGGTTGCGCGAGGATTTGAGCGGCGAAGGGAGAGTACGACTCCTCGATCCCTCCATAGGGCCTCTGCCTTCCCAACTCCCTCATCTCGATCGTCTAGTTTTTTAGGCTTTGGATCATCGTCACCATGTCAAGCCCGTTGGCTGGGCTGACCGCCCGGATTACGGGAGTCGCCTCTTGACGCTCACTGGATGCTTGGTCCCCGGCGTTGGCCTGAGGTCGGCAAAGAGTGGTGGCGGGGAGTGCATCCTTCGGCAGTTGAGCCTTTGGCGGAGATCCACCTCTCGAGAGTTTCTCTGCACCGTCAGACGCTCCCGAAGGTCTCCGCTTGGCGCTTGGCGAGGCGACGTTGCCCTTGGCCGGATCATCTGACGGGCGCTTCGGTTGTCGGCCCCATCGTCCCCAAGGGCCCCGGCGAGGGGCCGTGTCTGGGCGCCTCTTGAAACCGAGGGGGCAAACCCCCGAGAGTGGGACCGTGCATGTTGTCGCGCTGGATGGGATGGTCCGGCCGGTGCATCTTTTGTCCTTTCGGACCGGGATTGGACGAGGCTTGGCGTTGCTTCGTCGGTTCTTGAGTCCCCCTCATAGTCGGGGTCAGAGTCGCCCTGGGCGGTCCTATCGTCGATGTCATAGCCGAGAAGGTCGGCGATGAGCGAGCCATCAACGCCAGGACGGTCTAGGAGTTTGGCGAGCCTTCGAGCCATGTCCTCTCGGAGCGCGGCCTCGGGGTCATTCACCGAGCCTTGGGGCTAGCTCTCGTTGTCACGAGGCTTCCCTCCTAGGCGATGCGCGAGGCTTCTGAGGCTGTATCTCGAGCCCGTCGCCCGAGTGCCTGCGGAGGTAGTAGGATTTTGACTCATCTCTCGAGAGTCGTAAAGGTTGCAAGAAAAGGGATTAGAAGGGAGAGCGTCCACGAGGTCGTTCGGCCCCCTCCTTCTAGCGCCAAAATTTTGTCGCTCGTTTTCGAACAACTATTTAGGAGCCAAAAGTGGGTAGATCCTAGGCCGGACCAAGTGATCTCGCTTTGGCTCGAGCGTGTCGGACTTGGTATCCTAAGTCTTCCCTTAGCTGTTGATGATGCCTGTCTCGTCCCAACACCTGAAAAGTGAGAAAGAATGCATGAACTACAATGGGGAAAAAGAGGGGGTACCTCTATTTACCTCTCTGACGCTCAACATTAGTAGGATTGATGTGGGTAAAAGAGGTTAGAGGTTTAGAGAGTCGAAGCTTGAGAGAAACGAGTGAGTTACGAATTCAGCAGCGTTTCGGTACTCAATTTCCGATTACCTTTGGAAGAAGATCGACATCTATATTTATAGGCGACCAAGTGGTGTCTCGGGCAACCCCTTGGCCGAGTGAGGTTGACCCGGCCATTTGCCGAGTGAGACTCGATCGGCCAATGGCCGAGCAAGGAGCTTGGGTCGGCCGATGGCCGAGTGAGTTGGGCCGCCCATCGGCTGAATAAGATTCACTCGGCCAATTGCCGAGTAAAGCGCCTGGGCCGGCCAATGGTCGAGTGAAGTTGGGCCAGCCATTGGCCGGGTGAGTTTCGGTCAGCCATTGGCCGAGTGAAGCGTCTGGGCAGGCCAATGGCCGAGTGAAGCTGGGTCAACCATTGGCCGGGTGAGTTTCGATCGGCCGATGGCCGAGTGAAGGGCTTGGGCCGGCCAATGGCCGAGTGAGTTTGTCCGGCCGCTCGAATGGCCGAAAGACTCATCGAGTCTTGTCGGGCCGATTACAGTGACCATCATAGCGACCTCGGTTAGTGTGTCTTAACGGTACTTAAATGATACATCTACAACCACAGCATGTCGGGTCGTGCACTTACCACAAGTGCAGAATGCTCGCACGTCGTGATCAACCTTCACTAGTGTACTACATATATGACTTTAGATATATCTACCTAGGAGTGTATTAGTCATCGACCATATTTTAGCTAAACGCTCGAACTCAGGTGCCCATCACGTGACTCAGTTTAATACGGAGGCTACGGATGATAGTTGCTATTGATTCTGATATTCATAGCTTAACCCACTAATCATATGATGCTAATAAATTAAACCATCATTCTATTTAGTAATCATTTAAGATTTATTCATTATTTCTCGTGGGCAAGAATTTGAAACAACCTCACTGGTTGAATTTTGACACGTAAAAACACTTCGGATCTTGCTTCGAATTAGCGTTCACCATCGTGAGATGGAGTAAATCCGCACAATGAGCTTGACAGCTTGTTCTTTGACGAGAACAATTAGCATGTGGATCATCCGAACGAAGTTTGGACACATCTAACGTTTCGAGAAAATCTAACAAAAGGGGATGAAATGGAAACCTAAGCCCGCGCTTTTCTAGCCAGATCTCGTACATACAACATAAATATCTACTAGGGTGTTGGTTTTAGCTCCTCGAGGTGGAAGAAGAAGATGGACTCTTTTTGGGATTCTGTATTTCTTTCTGTTAGCGAGCAAGTCACTGGAGGTGACCTCAGTGGGTTTCAAAATATCCTCCCTATCATAGAAGATCTGGCCGAAGTAGATCCCGAGTTCCCTGACTTTGTCTTGGGTTTGGTCATTCTCAACTATGAAAAATAAGAACAAACCTAACAACTAAGACAAAAATGCAAACGATATCAAACACAGTCCTATGAACTTTAACCCAGATCGAGTGAAGGGCTACGAAACTCTTGCGAGATCCTAAAGAACTTTGAAATAGACAGAGAGAAAAAGCGAGCAAGAGAGAGAAAGTGAAAAGTAAAAAAAGGACGAGGGAATGAGAGAATACTCACTTTATTTTTCTTGTCTCGATGATTTTAAATGAAAGTAAGAATGACTTTTGTGGTTCGCTTATTTATATTGAGCGAATATTTATCCACTTCCCGAAAGTATTTCATGATTACAAATCAAATCACATTTTTAAATTCTCAACCTCCGCGAAGAAGTTGAACCGCTCTGAAGAAGTTTCATAAGCCACAATGACTTGTCACCACGTAATCAGAATACAAAATTCGATTCCGGCCCCGAATTTCGAACGCGTTAAATTTCCTTCTTCCCGCTCAAAGTATTATTAATATTCTCACAAATATTAAATATATAGGGGCCTTATTTCGGACGCTATAAATTCCCTTCTGATAAGAGAAATTGCATGTGACTTCGAGCATATTTTACAATTATTTATCTTTTCTTTTTCGGTCAATAATGTCGGGCTCGCGTTGTAATCAGTTATTCAGAAATTAAAAAAGCTTTTATTTCAATTCATATTTACGCTCATTATTTATGTTTAATAATTCGTTTGTATTACAAAGTGTTTTGAAATCCATTAAATAAAAATAGAAATAAATAATCATTTATCATAATTTATTTTGTGATTGTTGAGAACTCGGAATCCGACAACAACCGATGTGTCACGAAATCGTTCGATTTTGTGACATGTTATAGGGTAAAAATCGACCCTCGAAAAAATAACCTACGACGGAATTCGGGAACGCAATCATTCCCCGATGCCATGAGACCAATCTTTGACCAACCCTGGGCGAGGCCAAGGTAGCCACTAGTGAGGCCCAGCCCAAAGGGTAGGTCAGGTGGGCTTCCAGCGAGGCCCCAAACAACCATGAAGCCCCACCAAAAAGATGGGCGCGGCCCAGCTCACTGGAGCAGGCCTCGCGAGACACAAACGAGGCCCCGCGCGCCCCTATAGCTCAAGGAGGCCTTGCCCACCATCGGGCAGGCCCCGCCTGATTGTCCAAGGGCTCTCCATGAGTTCTGGAAGCCTCGCTCACCGACGGGTAGGCTTCGCCCACCGACGGGTCGGCCTTGCCTGTGACCCCGCGCCTCCCAACGAGGAACACTAGCCCCGTGCGAACCCTCCATGTGAGGCTCTGCATGCTTAACTTGAAACTTTCGCCGCGCACGCCCTCAACCCATCTGCCTACAAATATAGGCTCTTACCCTTTGTTGTCGACCCGTCCCGGGTCGACCACGTCCGAGGAAGCCCGGGCGAACCTCAGCCGAGAGAGAATCTCCAGGACGAGAGAGAGAATCTCAAGCATATAATGCTTCTAATACATGTAAGTGAGTGAACGGTACATTACCTTCACACGACTCAGGGCTGATGTCATCATCATCAGGAGTCACTATAAGTGATGGCTATTCCATTACGATAACATTCTCTAATGGTAAATCTTCTGGTGAAGGTGGACGAGGCTGTGGTGCCAAACTCGGTTGCACCTGATGGTAAGCATACTCTATCAAACCATCACGTCAAGAAAGAAGTTCGCTTTGAAACTTTGTCATCTTATAATCCGGGCCAAAACCACGAAAGTAAATGACAAAGTCGGCGTATTCCTCGGCGAGTGAATTCAGAATGATTTCAACCCGAGTTGCCTCATCAATCTTTGTGCCCCGAAAGGCGGCTTGATTCATCCAATCCGACATGTTTCTCATATAGAGAACTGCGCATTCACCAGACTTCATTTTGTTATCCATAATATACTTCAAGAGATTATAATTCGAAGTCATGCTGAAATTAATAAAATACAAGTACATAAATTACTATTGAAAAGAAAAAACATTCATCATATAAATTTAGGAAATAAAAAACATAATGCATAAGCACGGGGAAAAATACTAAAGATCTAAAAGACCCAGTTTTGTATATTCCAAGGTAATTCGACTAATAGTCACAGTCCGTTTCACTCTGGTGACGTAACGGAGTGCACCTAGTGAAAATGAGAACCATCTCAGATTAGTGAACAATCACAGTACATGTACCTTCATAACTATGCTCACTAACTACCATTTTAATAGGAATCGTTGGCCACATGAGCAACCACCGGTTGGTTCATGCATGAGTCGACCCAACATTTCAGTGAAAGAAATCTAGCCCATACGCACTAGCGTAACTAGTACACGCAAAGATCAACCCTCCCACCTATCGTCAGAGACACAACCTTGGTATTGGAATCAGAAAAGCCCTTTCCGAATGGAACTGACCACCATGTTTAGAAAACTGCCGGTCACGAAGGGATCTTTCATCCTCACGGTGTTGTGTCAATGTTGGAGGCCTAAGACTCAATATACTTTTAGTATTTTAATTTCCTAGCATTTACTTTAATCTAGGTGATACACTCGTGTTTACTAAATCATATTAAAAGCTCGAGTGATTCTAAGCTACCCTTAAAAATAATAAGTTTCGATATAGCTTAGTGATTAGGAAAATTGTGACATTCTAGTCTTGATTATCCTAATAGTATTCCTTCACAGAAAAGTTCCCAGTAGAGAAGGTGAGACACTAGGTCTTCTTAAGTACCTCTCAGCTTAGCCTCTTATCGGCTTGGTGACAAAGCTCTCCGATCCATTCAACTCATTCATTAATTAACTATCCTAATCCAATTAGACAATTTTAATGAATGAAAGCCCATGACAACCATTAACATACGATACATGATCTAAGTTATAGCATACAAGCATGGCAAAGCAATTAAATAAACAAGCATAGCAAGCATGGTTTGATTTGTGTTGATCGTATTGCTGTCGCTGTTTTTCGGACAACGATTTAGGAGTCAAAGGCAGTTAGACCCAAGGCCGGACCAAGTGGCCTCGCCTTGACTCGAGCGTGTCGGACTTGGTATCCCAAGTCTTCCCTTAGCTGTCAATGGTGTTTGAGCTCGCCGGCATACCTGAAAAAGATAAGAGAACCGTGAGCTAAGAAGGGAAAACAGAGGGGGTGCCTCTGTTTACCTCTCTGACGCTCAACATTAGTGGGATTGAGGTGGAGTATAGAGGTTTAGAGGTGGTGAGAAGCCAAAGGTGAGCGAAACGAGCGAAGTATGAGTTCGGCAGCGTTTCGGGACTCAAAGTTGGATTACCTGGACCGGGCGAGGGGCCCCGGTATTTATAGGCGACCAAGGGGCATTTTGGGCATCCCCTTGGCCGAAGGCCGGCTCTGAGTCGGCCATGGAGGAAGGCCAGCTCTGACTCGGCCATGGAGGAAGGCCGGCTCTGAGTCGGCCATGGAGGAAGGCCGGCTCTGACTCAGCCATGGAGGAAGGCCGGCTCTGACTCGGCCATGGAGGAAGGCCGGCTCTGACTCGGCCATGGAGGAAGGCCGGCTCTGACTCGGCCATGGAGGAAGGCCGGCTCTTAGTCGGCCATGGAGGAAGGCCGGCTCTGACTCGGCCATGGAGGAAGGCCGGCTCTGAGTCGGCCATGGAGGAAGGCCGGCTCTGACTCGGCCATGGAGGAAGGCCGGCTCTGACTCGGCCATGGAGGAAGGCCGGCTCTGACTCAGCCATTGGCCGAGCGAACTGCATGGCTAGATGACCTTTGGCCCGGCCGTGGTCCGGCTGACCTTTGGGCCGGCCACGGGCCGGCTGACCCTTGGGCCGGCTGAGCATATGGCCGGCTGAACCTTGGTCCGGCCATTGGTTTGGGCCGGCCAATGGCTGAGGCAATGTCTCGCCGTCAAAGGCCTCACGCCGGTCTCGCGGGTGGAAGCGATGCCTTCTTCCTCATCGGTCCGAGACGGGCCGACAACACGTATCCTAATTGACTCATAAAAAATAAATCAAGATGAGCCCAATCATATTGGCCCATGGATTCAATTGGGCCCATTCTTATGTCCTTTAGAAAAATAAATCAATATCAAATTATTTAATTTTTCTAATTTTTTTTAATGAGTGGGCCCGTGGGCCCACTAGGGTTTCTGGGCTAAGGCCCGGACAAATCCTCTAATTTTGACCTAGGTCAAGATTAGACTTGAGGCTGCACCGGACCGCCACCGCCACGAGGGCGCGGCCCGGCACGAAGAGGACGGCCGAGACTTGTCACAAAATTTGTGACAAGTTTTCTTGTGGCGTAGTCGTTGAGGCTTTCTTCGTCCGTCATGCTTCTTCGTTGTGTGTCTGTCTCGTCTCTCGCCGATCTTCGTGATCAAGAATGTCGCTCGTCGGATTACAAAAATAATAATAATAATTACATAAAAGCCTATACCCTTTGAATTTCGGGCGTACAAAAAACTAGAAAAGCGAGAATCAAAAATTCTATGATCAACCACAAATCACAATTCACATAATCATATATTGAATTGCATGAACTTCATATCAAAATATAAATTCATTCAAACTATATTAAATTTAATCACATGAACGAATCAATTAATTAAGTAAATCAACTAGCTATGATACCACTTGTTGGGGATGATTCCCACATATAACCATATTAATGCGGAAAAGTAATTAATTACGCTAATCATGAGCTAATTAATTCATTGATTATATGACAAGATCTAGATTTACGTTAATTAAAATATAGGAGAGCATATATGTCAAGCAACCGATATAAGAGTAAACGAATACTTACATTGATTTTCGGTTCAGCTACTGAACGCTCATAAACCAATCGCGTACTCCTTGCGTCGTCTTGATGAAAGACTCGAGGATGACACCTTAGTCTTCCGAAACGTAATCTCCAAGACGAATAAGAAATATGTGTGGGCACAGTCTTTATCTCACTAGATCACGAAACTAGGTGTTTCGAGATCTCGCTCTTATTTTACTATGAATGGAAACGAATTTCCGAGGGGAAGAGAAGCAGAAGTGCACGGCCAAGGTAGGCTAGGATGCACGAATTTTTCTCAAAATAATTGCTTATTTTTGCCTTCTCATGAACCCCTATTTATAGTAGTAAAAGGAGATATTCATGGAATCTTCCAGAATATTTTATTTCCTTTTATTGTGTTCACACTAGTGGATTAAATCTAGGCCATTGGATCTCAACAAGTGAATCCTACTTTTTCTCTCATCCATCAGATCATTATCTATGGGATATTATTCTCTATTTAAATAGAGAATATTTTATTTAGTGAGATAATAAAGGAGAATATATTATTTCCTTTAAATATATTCTCATATATTCTCCTAAATATTTTCCTTAAAATAAGGAGAGAATATAGGACAATATCTTATATTATTCTCTCTCCTTTATTTAAACAACTAAAGAGAAAATATTGGTAAATACCAATTTTGAAATTGTCGAACTTGATGGCACACGGCCAAGGGGATTTGCGCAAATCCTAGTGCCATAAACCCTATTTCGACTTTTCCATGTATGCAAGGCCCAATTGCTTAAAACTCAATTAATCATTTATTTACTTGGTCCAAAAATAAACAAATAATTAATAATTGTTTATTTACTTGATCAAACAATAAATAAACAATTCTACCATAAATATTTATTTAATTCTACGAATACCCGTTTTCCAGAATTAATGCTGTCAATCATAATTAAAGCAAGTGAGATGAATAATGATAAACATTATTATACGAAAGTTCTTATCCGTCTTTATCAGAGCCGAATCGGGGACTATGGACCTAGTAATATAAGCTTAACTAATCCGATGAAAAAGACGAAATAGTCCTTACTCTTTTTCCACCGATTCGTTTAATCTTGGTCAAATACTCCACTTTGTAAGCCAAGACTGAACTCTCCTTTATACTAGAATTATATTTACTCATCGTGACGAGTGTCCACTGATATAGTCAGTTTGTGATCAAGATCCTCCAGGTTCAACCCGTATCGAGAGAAATCAATTAATTCCGTTATACTTCCCTTGATACATATCATCCCAAAGCATTGTTGCTTCCCTAGCGAAAGATTCTTTCGAACGTTACTTACTTCGAAAGTGCGCGCAATCTATCGGTTCTTGAATCAACCATTAGGTGAGAGAACATTAACCTTCTTTCACGAAGGCTAGATTCCGTATCTGTAAATCATTTCCCACTCGAATTATGCTCTGAGAAAACTCCCAAGACATAAGCTGTGATTAGCATGAATAGCCTTTTAGCGAATGAGTCAAAGAGCTCAGTAACATAACCCAATGTCCATAATCACTTCAGGATTTAGATCAAGTCTCACTGTGACCATCATAGTGGCCTCGGTTAGTGTGTCGTAACGGTCCTTAAACGACACATCTACACCAAGACCTGTCCAAGTCGTACACTTACCACAAGTGTAGAATGCTCCCACATAGTGATCAGCCTTCACCTACGTGTTCCACATATATGACTTTAGATATAGTTTTCCAGGCGTATATCAGTCATCGACCATGTTTTAGCACACCGGCCGAACTCAGGTGCCCAGCACGTGACTGGTTAGATACGGAGGCTATGGAATAATGAATGTTTAATAAATCTCATAAAATAAGAAATAACGCCTTCAAGTCAAATAGATAATAAATGTCGAACTTTATTTTATTAATAATTTCAACTAGAATTTACATAAGTATCTTCTCGTGGGCAAGAATTCCTAACATTATGAATTGCATCATGCTTACCTTAATCCTGAAATGAGACATGCCATTTCACAGCTTACGTATTCTCATTTGAGAAAGTCAGAGTTCGGACTCACTATGTGATTCTGAACAGGACCTATTGGTGAAGTACTAAGTTGTGAGAATGTCATGAGTAACTTTGTGAAGTTCTCATAGATATGGAATTCATGTACAAGATTGCTGAAATGCAATGTATATCACCTCGTGCTTTGTTTATTGGAATGTGAATAAATGAACTGGCCAGTGTCCAAATTGAGTCTTGACTCTTTTGGATGAAACAATGTGACTTGTTAGCTCCTCGTCAATATATTGTTTCTAACTTATTCACAAGCGACAAAGGAGTTGAGGAAATAACAGCTAGAAGGGTAAAATGGTAATTTCGTAAAACCAGACTAGCTGATGATATTCATGAAGGGTAAACATAGATAATATTCAATGGATCCACTCATCATAATTTGGTTGAATTCTTGAGTAGAAAATAAATTCATTTGAACCGAGAGATTTTTAGTGTCAACTCTTTAGTGGAGTCAGTTGACATTAAGCTAAACTTGGAAAATGTTTGTGAACTTTTAAGTCCAAGTATTTAGCTCAAGCTTTGTTCATTTGGATCCATGAGGTCACTATCACAAATCATATCGAGTAGGAATAGTTAAACTAGAAGCTAAGTCAAAACAAGAACGAGACAAGTTTTACGAAAATTGTCAAAAGGGTATTTTTGTCTTTTTGGACATAGGATGAAATGAATGTCAATAAATTTTTTGACATGGTCATTCGATGACTCACATCCACTCGGAAAATTTAATTTATTTGGGCCTTGTGGATTAATTTCATTTCATAAGAGTTTTATTGAAAATTCTTAATGGGCTTTTCTCATGTTGTCATGAACAAATGAAGAACCTTCTATAAGCTCCTTCTAGAGAGCCTCTTGGCCGCCCATCACCAAAAGAAAAAGGGAGATTATTTTGTGCATTAATGTATGAAGATACCTGCGAAAAGAAAAAGAGGAAACAAATTTGCATCAAGATGCATAGGGAATTTCGGCCAACAAGAGTCAAGGGAGAAGTGAACAAAAGAGGAAACAAATCCAAGGCCTTCTAGAAGGCATCTTGGCCGTGTGACTCATGAAGGAAAAGATGGAATATTTTCTCATGAATATGTGATATTCTATAGAAGAGGAAACTACCTTGTTGAAGGCAAAACCTCTCCTATAAATAGGGCCCTCATTCTTCACATTTTATTCATCCAAAGTTTTAGAGATTCAGAGCTTCTCTCTCTAGACTTGGCCGACTTCTCCTCTCTCTGTCTCTCTCTAGTTTTCTTTTGTTTTTGTTTTGTCACCTAGGTCCTCATTTGACCTAGTGTTTTTAGCTCTTCGACTTTGAGACTTGTTCTCGAGCCGACGTGTTTAAAAGTGCCCACTCACTAATTCCTTTTCTCTCGAGTGATTCTTGTGATAGAAACTGTTGTGGTTGCTCGTGTCGCCGAGGAAAGAAGAGAGACGTGCTGCGAGGGGAGACGTACGTTGCAACTTTTCAAAAGCTTCTCAACGTTCAAGCTTCTAAAAAGGTTAGTATATTTATAACGCTCATAATAGTTTTTATTTACCTGTACTTGCTCTTTGTCTAGGTTAGTAAAATCGTTTTACTTGTCAAAAGAAAATTTTTAAAATTCCGCCGCTTACCCGAACCGTTAAACTTTTTCTTAAACCTTAGATCAATTCCGACACCCCGTGTGTGTGCGTGGGACTTAAGCCAGTTTTTGTGCGGGGGACTTAAGTGTGTATCCCCGTGTTTGTGCGGGGCACTTAAGCGTGTATCTGGAGATCTCAGTTTGTGCCAACTGGCGACAAAAAGGGCGTCGAGTTAGGTCAACGACTTTACTCAAGCCCGTATACTCGAAGGGCCGTCGGGGTTTGAGCTGCCTAAGCCCGTATTCCCGTGTGCGTGCGGGGGCTTAAGGTTTTGTTTCTTGGGCCGTGTATTTTCGAGTGTACGTCGCAGGAATCATTAGCCCCCCAGATTTTTAGTGTACAGGTCATGCCCTGATGACTAAAAACTTAATAAAGCGGAGAGAAAAACCTCAAACTTTATTATTTTTGCGAATATATAACATCCTCAAACATTGGCGCATGGGCCTTATTGAATTAGAGAAATCAAAGCAATAAATGGGGGAACTGTTTGTCACTGGTAGTACTGCCTCAAGTGTTCGACGTTCCAAGGATATCGGATCGGGGTCGCGTCCGTATGTTCGATGTAATAGGTTCCGTCATGTATGACTTGAATAAGGGAAAATGACACATATATACCTTGTGTTTTAGTGAAATGTCGAGTTTAACCTATGGTTTTCGAAAATGTCGAGCTCATACCATCTGTTCAACTAAAATGACGAGATTATACCCTGAAATAGACAACACTGCCATAGCTCTTCTTTTTATTGACTTTTCATTGAGGTAGTACTGCCTCAAGTGTTCGACGTTCCAAGGATATCGGATCGGGGTCGCGTCCGTATGTTCGATGTAATAGGTTCCGTCATGTATGACTTGAATAAGGGAAAATGACACATATATACCTTGTGTTTTAGTGAAATGTCGAGTTTAACCTATGGTTTTCGAAAATGTCGAGCTCATACCATCTGTTCAACTAAAATGACGAGATTATACCCTGAAATAGACAACACTGCCATAGCTCTTCTTTTTATTGACTTTTCATTGACGTTGACTATAATATTTATACGCAAACACCAATTATCTTTATTCATTCGCGTCATATATGTAATTGATTTTAAAAACTAAAAAATAAACAACAGTCTTTTAATCGTGAAGAACGCAAAAAGAGGCAAAAGGGTAAAAATTGAAAGTGGATAGTCATCAAAATTACAGATTCGAACACAGAATCCATGATCCAGAGTTGCAATTCGAACACAGAATGAAGTCATCTTTTGGGAGATATGAATTTTATTATTTAATTTCAATTTAAGGCTATTTTTATTTCAAATTGGAAATTTGAAAGTTAGGATACTGTTTTGGATTTGATTATGTTTTTTTATATAAGAGTTAATATCAATGAAAGAGAGATTTGTGACACTATTATCTATTTCAGGGTATAATTTCGTCATTTTAGTTAAACAGAAGGTATGATCTCGATATTTTTGAAAACCAAAGGTGAAAGTCGATATTTCACTACAAAACAAGGTTTAAATGTGTTATTTTCCCTTCTAATAAAGTGAAACTTGGGCTAAATCCTTAAAATAAGACCGTGGATTGGTTAGTCGCAACAAATACGATATTATTACGAATTATTTATAGATATATATATATATATATATATATATATATACATGTTTGTATTTATTTATTCATCGGATAATTTCGATAAATTCAGTATTTGTCAATAAATCATGTTGATAACGATAAATTTATCGATACAGTTTATTTTTACTTTCAGTTGATAATCTGATAAATCATTATTATCTCTCGATAATCTCGCAAAATCTGAGTGAGAATGCAACACAAATGTGTAAGAAGAAAAGAGACAATAAAGCATAAAAATTAGGGCTGTATAAAACCGAACCGAAAATCGGATAAAACCGATATCCAAACCGAACCGAAACCGAAATTCGGAGCCACGTCAGCTAACCGAAATTCGGATTCGGATAACCGATCCGGTTTACAAAACTGGACCGGATATCGGATTTGATTTTGGGAAAATCTGGATATCGGATATTTAACCGATTTTTTTTAATTAAAAATAAATATATATTAAAACAAATTTATGTCACTATTATTAACACATGATGGTCAAGTTGTCATAGAAGAACAAACTTCTCATATATCAACTCATACTGCTACTATAACTTGATTATGTGATTTATAAAGGTAACACACAAATTCAATTGTTGTATGATTTATTATGATCATTAGGGTAGTAATTTTAATTTTATATTATGATATTTACATGTGCAGGTAGTTGGAGACGAGTGTCCTTTTGAATTTTAGCTTTATAAGAGTCGTTTGTACTCGTTTTTTGAATTTTTACAAACCGGATTTGGATTTTAGAAACTGGATATCCATTTTATAAAACTGGATATTAAACTGGATCTGAAATTTTACAAACTGGATAACCGAATTTTAAAAATTGGATACTGGACTGGATACTGGATTTAAGAAACCGGATAACCGAATATTCGGATAACCGAATTTCGGTTTTAGACTAAATTGGACCGGATACTGGACCGAGTTTTTAAAAACCGAAAATTCGGATTCGGATACTAAAATTGTCAAAAACCGAACCGAACCGATCCAGTTTCACCCCTAATAAAAATATAGGCCAGTAATGTCTTCTTGGTAACAGATTGGTCGAATTCAACGACTTTTCCTATCGGAGAGAAGCCTTGGAGGTTAAGGTAGGAAACTAAGCATAGTACGTAAATGAATGCAACCAATCATCGAGCACCTCAAAAAGTCATGAAAATGACCCTAATGGAGTCAATTGTTATATGATATAGTTGTGTCCCATTTCCGATAGTAAAAACTCGTCGTCCGATTTCGGTTTTGACGACAGTAGATACGTTTTTTTTTTCCGATTCGGATCTCAATCTTCTTTTTCTTTTTTTAATTTTAGTGAATGAAGACTTAAGCTGGGAAGTCACCGTCGTTGTTGATTCTTTGATATCCTAGGTTTTCCGTTTGGCTGTTGAAGATGATGCTTCGTTATTCAGAGCCTGCGAAATTGAGGACCAAGAAGGTATTTTTTTCGGTTCAAATTTTATTTATGGTTTTCAATCGCTTCTCATTTTTGGCGATTCATAATTATTTCGTCAGTCTCACTCCATTGTGTCTAAACTAACTTTGTTTGGGGGTTTAAACGGGATAACTTGATTAGTGGGAAGGACATGTAAGACAATATTCCATTTTGTGAAGTAAATTATTGTATGCTTGATAAACTGTACTATCGTTGGGAAGTGAAGAATGGTGTAATTGTTGAACAGGTCGTGTTTGAGGACGTGTATGGTGCGAGCGATTCGTTCACACTCGAGCAGTTGAAAGAGCTGAGCTCGAAGCGCAGGCTTGTTGAAGAGTCCATCGATGAAAATAGCTCCATTACTGAGGCCATCGCCAGAGAAATGTCCGGCGGTTTGACCTCTCATTCCCAGCAGGTTAGTCTCCATTTATCTGAACTGTCTTTAGTGGAAAACTGATCGACCTAATTATTAGCTTCACTCGCGTGTTGTTGTATTGAACACGTAAAATCATAAGAAGCTGGGTCCTTATCCTCTGGAATGTTGTCAGCGACAGGCTTATTCGCACTTTTTGAAATTCGGTGAAAAAATTGAACACATATTTAGGTTTTAACAACAAAATTTGGAGGTCGCATCGTTGAGATTATTTAAGAAAATCGACTGAAGTTAAGATAATGGGCCACATGTGCCAAGTTAATCTCCCATAACCCTTAATGTTTCAAGGTACATGAGTGCAAACAAGCCTTTTATATATTCTGTATAGAGGAGTATTCGGTTTTCTACACTGTACTTCTTTATTATGATAATGCACAATTTTAGATAAAATCCCTCCCTGACAGTCTCTGTTTTTTTTAAGTAGGATTTTATCTCACTGTTAGGTGGTTATGTAAACAACATTCGTCAGATTTTATTTTTCAAACGTCTCAGGTTCTTCAGAAGCTAGAACAATATTTGCCATTGCTGGAAAACCTGATTCTGAATGTGGATTCGGTTAGCAGTAATCGGCAAATAGCGCATTGGACATGTAGTCTTAAGATACAGTGGAGCAGTGGTCTTTGCACGCCACCGTTCTTCAGTCTGAGAGGCCCGAGATTCTTTCAAATCGGCAACTTGAAGTTTGAGCTCGGGATGGCACTTTCCCTTTATGCTGCAACGCTACGCAGAAGGGCATTCGAGGCTATGCCAGAAGGTGCATTATTATTATTATTATATATTATTATTTTAATGACTCAGCTTCAATTTAGCATATACAGACACAGACGCGTTATACCCCACAAGGCATTGCTCAGTAGAAAGAGCATCTCCAATTTTAGTGACTCAGCTTCAATTTAGCATATACAGACACAGACGCGTTATACCCAACAAGGCATTGCTCAGTAGAAAGAGCATCTCCAATAACAATTGCTATATTTTGTGCTGAAAAATGAGACGTGAAAATTTTAGCACATCAACTTATTTATGCTCCAACTAATTCTAACTCATAGGACCCGCGTTGAATATAGTAGGGTGACTTTATTTCTCGGTGTTGATGGTGACCAAATGCTAAATTTGGTATACTGCTGAAGCTAAACAGGCTTTTTAGTTGCATATATTGTCTAAACTATTATGTAAGTTGGTCCCAAATGTCACTTCCGTTTTATTCATTTTTCCAGATGTGGTTTTAAATTGAGAATGAATCAAATTTACCGCAAAAAATAAATAAATAATTCAGAATCAAATTAGAGAACTAGAACTTTTATCAGCAGAATAAACCAAATTTACAGATTTAGCTCTCAGATATAGTAATTGTGAAGTCAGACTTTGGCAGAGGAATTACTAATTTTTGTTTGTATTGTTGCAGACTTGGTTCAATCTGCCACCAAATTCAGAGAAGCAGCTGGGGTTTACAAGTATGTTGGCCACGAGGTTCTTCCTTCTTTACAGCTTTCGTCGCTCGTCGAAAAGCCACCGGAAGCTCTCTCCTCCATAGCCACTGTCATGACCCTCGTCTGTTTATCTGAAGCTCAGGTTACTATTTTTATCTAATCGTCTTTCCGATCTAGTCCCTGGAGTTACATGTTTTACTTTGGGGATTCGACAGGCTGTTACCATAAGGCGGGCTGAGGAGAAAGGCAGTAGCATAAGTCTCCTGGCAAAGCTTTATCACGGCATTGCCGAGATGCTTGACGAGGCTGCTATTGTGTTATATGCAGCCATTGCAGATTGCCAGTATATCTCTCCACGATTTGTGGTACATTATCATATTTCGGCAATTCATTTATATATTTAAAAAAATCCCTGTGATTGCACTCATTTTTATCAGAAATTTTGCTAGCAAATCTTAAATTACATAAAGTAACTTGTTTCGAGTTTGGTGGCCTTCTGTTTTATGTAACTTGAAATATCCAGAACCCAAAACGGGATTTTAAATTTGTTTAGTTCTCAACTTGAATTCATATTATTGGCGACTTATTCCGAATCCATATTTCAATAATGCCAAAACAACCTTAAACTACAGTTAATCACTACAACAAACCAAAAAACCAGCAAGGAAATAATGATAAGCTAGAGACTAATCTAAGAGTAAGAATTGCCGTGCTCTCGGTTTGATGTGACACGAGCATTTTATTTTTCTTTCTTCAAGGATAGATTACATGTACTCGTATGGATTTTGCAGGAATTAATATCATCTTGCAGGGCATTGAATAGGCTGAGAGGCCAGAAATGCGTTGCAGAGAGTCTGAAAACATCCGGGCAACTTGGGGTTGCCGTTGGCGTTCTTCGACTTGCATTAGTCGATGTGAAAAGGCAGGTTCCAGGGGAAGAGTCATGGACATCTGTGTTCAGAAAAGAGATTGACGATGCCACCGAGTTGCTCAGGAAGCTCGAACACGAGAACGACTTTGTGTGGCATGAAAAGGTGGCCTCCGGGGACGAATTGTCTTTGCCTGAAGGCAACAAAATTGTGAGTGTTATACCTTATAACCCCAAAATATGGGAGAGAGAACTTACTTTCAAAATATTAATGTAAAACTCTCTCTCTCTCTCTCTCTCTCTCTCTCTCTGTACTTATATTTCTGGAGAAGCAAATGGTTTACATAATCTTTTGTGCTTCTCTTTGTGCAATATAGATTTAACAGTTTTGTTTGAACTGAATGAGTGCAAGTCCCCAAAGTGCATGTGTTTCTGTACAGAGAACATTCATGGACTCAGACACTACAAACTTGTAATGTATATTCGGTTTGGTGATATAATCTTCGTCCCTGTAAATTATTTTGCTGAAATGAAAGTGTATCGCCGTTGTGAAATCTTAACCATTTCATTCTTACAATGCCTATTAAATACAAATAGTTTGGCGTATAGATAAGATATCTATTTTTGAAACACTTTTTATTTTTAATTATTTTTGTTATATCATATATGTTTCCGCATGTGACTCAAAACTCATCTCTCACATCTCCATAAATACTATTATTAATATTTTAATAAAATAATATATTAATCTCATGAAAAATCACAAAGTAGACCACTAGTTAAACACTCGTTTGTTTTATCTTCTTCGCCGTCAGTTTTTTTTTTTTTTTTTGGAAATGAACTTTTCTACTACTAAAATGAGATAATTTTCTTTGTTTTTTTTTTTTTATATAAATAAAAAATCCAATTCTACAAGTACTCTGTGACAGTGTTGTCACAATAATTGATTATTTTGTGACAATGTTGTCACAAAGCAGTCAGTTTGTATGATAATATTGTCACAAAATTACAATGGTGAATGTTTTTTATTTTTACTTTTATTTTAACAGAAACAAGGAAGTTCTCCCAAATTTACCGTCGAGAGCTTTGGTAAATGGATCTGCCAGGTTGTCTACCGTCGAGATCTTCTTCATCACCACGTCTCCGCGCTGCACGATCTCTCGAATCAAATTGTATTTCCTCTCAATATGCTTAGAGCGCTTATGGCTTCGAGGTTCCTTTGAGTTACCGACAGCCCCACTGTTATCACAATAAAGTGTCATGGGCTCGTCGACTTTTGGAACGACTTCCAAATACTTAAGGAATTTTCTAAGCCATACAGCCTCTTTGGATGCTTCACAAGCAGCCACATATTCTGCTTCCATTGTGGAGTCAGCAATGCAAGATTCCTTGATAATCCTCCAAACAACGGATCCACCATTTAGGATGAACACAGATCCTGAAGTGGATTTACTAGAATACTTATGCGCCTGAAAATCGGAGTCGGTGTATCTCGTCATAGTCAGGTCAGTACTTCAATATGTAAGCATCAAGTTCCTAGTTCTCTGACGATACTTAAGAACATGCTTAACAGCAATCCAGTGCTCGGGTCTAGGGTTGGACTGAAAATGGCTTACTACGATGCTTATGAGAGCGATAGAGTCCGGTTCTTCCGATCTCCTAGATCCTTCATATCGAATTGATTTGCTAGCCAGAATTTCACCTTAGAGAACTTACCGATGACATTGTCTATGAGTAATATATTATCGACATACAATACCAGAAACACAATTTTGCCCTCGTGCATTAACTTGTATACACAATGCTCATCTATCGATTGCTCAAAACCGAAGCTTTTTACAGTTTCATCGAATATAATATTCCATGACCTAGATGCTTTCTTTAATCCATAAATGGACTTAAGCAACTCACAAACCATGGTCTCTTGACCTTCTTTCACGAAACCGTAAGGTTGAGCCATATGCGCTCGTCAAGATTGAAATTCAGAAAGGCAGTCTAAACATCCATTTTCTATATCTCATAGTCGAGAGCTGCATCAATGGATAGAAGTACCCGGATAGATTCAAGCATCGTGACTGGCGAGAAGGTATCCGCATAGTCAATACATTCCTTTTGAGTCCAAGTGTTTAGCTCAAGCTTTGTTCATTTGGATCCATGAGGTCACTGTCACAAATCACATCGAATAGGAATAGTTAAACTAGAAGCTAAGTCAAAAGAAGAATGAGACAAGTTTTACGAAAATTGTCAAAAGGGTATTTTTGTCCTTTTGGACATAGGATGAAATAAATGTCAATAAATTTTTTGACAAGGTCATTTGATGGCGTAAAACCACTCGGCCAAGATTAGTTTAATTGGGCCTTGTGGATTAATTTCATTTCATAAGAATTTTATTGAAAATTCTTAATGGGCATTTTTCATGTTGTCATGAACAAATGAAGAAGCTTCTAGAAGCTCCTTCTAGAGAGTCTCTTGGCCGCCCATCACCAAAAGAAAAAGAGGAAACAAATTTGCATCAAGACGTATGAAGATACTTGCCAAAAGAAAAAGAGGAAACAAATTTGCATCAAGATGCATAGGGATTTTCGGCCAACGAGAGTAAAGGGAGAACTGAACAAAAGAGGAAACAAATCCAAGGCCTTCTAGATGGCATCTTGGCCGTGTGACTCATGAAGGAAAAGAGGAAATTGGCTCATGAATATGTGATATTCTATAGAAGAGGAAACTACATTTTTGAAGGTGAGACCTCTCCTATAAATAGGTGCCTTATTCTTCTCATTTCATTCATCCCATGTTTTAGAGACTTGAAAGCTTCTCTCTCTAGCTTGGCCGCCCCTTCCCTCTCTTGTTCTAAGTTTTCTTTTATTTTTCTTTTGGCACCTAGGTCCTCATTTGACCTAGCGTTTTTAGCTCTTCGACTTTCAGACTTGTTCTTGAGTTGTAGTGTTTAAAAGTGCCCACTCACTAATTCCTTTCCTTCTCGAGTGATTCTTGTGATAGAAACCATCGTGGTTGCTCGTGTTGCCGAGGAAAGAAGAGAGACGTGCTGCGAGGGGAGACGAACGTTTTCAACCTTCCGAAGGCTCATCAACGTTCAAGCTTCTAAAAGGTTAGTAAATTTATTATGCTCATAATAGTTTCTATTTACGTGTACTTGCTCTTTGTCTAGGTTAGTAAAATCGTTTTACTTGTCAAAAGAAAATTTTTAAAATTCCGCCGCTTACCAAAGCGTTAAACTTTTTCTTAAACCCTAAATCAATTCCAACAAATGGTATCAGAGCTATGGTCAAAGATATGCATGTACATGTATTTAAAATTATGAGCTTGAAAATCGTTTTCGAAAGTTTACTAATTTTGTGACAAGTTGGATTTGTTTTCTTAGATTTTTTTTTTAATTTATTGCTCTTGCCTTTAAATTAAAAATCATGTTGATTTTCTATGAGTTTTTGATGTTATTAAAACACATTAGAATCATTTCTAAAACGTTTTAATTTTTTATATTAAAAAAACGTGTTTTTAAGTTTGAGAAAATTTCAAGTAATTTTTGTGACTAGTTTTCTTGTCTTACTAGTTTCTTTTATTTGCTTGAATCATTTTATGCTTGGTGTTATTTCTTTTATACCATGTTAATGAAACACAAATAAAAGCTTTAACAACTTCCTAAAACGTTCCGTTACACTCGATTCTTTTTACGCACTAAAACACCGAACTTTAATTATTTATGTTTTCTTCGAGCTGGAGTAGAACCCGAAGTAAAAGTGGCATAACTCTCAGTTCAGAATTATAAATTTAATGATTCATGACTCAAATTAAAGGTCTGTCTGTCCTCTTTCCAATGCCACCGGGTTTGGGTCAAAAGGACATCGGAGCTGCCAGTTATGACAATTTTACTCCGAGGTGCGCGGCTGTTTCGAAAGTCCAATTTTTTAGAAATCCGGATTTTCAGCCCAACTACCATGAGTTTTAGAACTCTAATGAGAACATTTTCTTGAGAAAAAAAATTATTTTTTTATACGACTATAAACATAATGTGAAAGATTAAAATGTTTTGATTTTGGAAGTTTAATTGAAATTGAATTTTTACAAAACTAGTTTGAATTTTGAAAAACCGTTTTCACTTTCAAACTTGAAAATATTTTGTCATCCAAATCAAATAAGTTTTCAAAATGTTTTCAAAACTATATCTATATCACATATGTTCAAAATCTATATGCTCTTAAAAGTTTGAGTGGGAGGTCTCTTCGTAGACAAGCCCAAAAATATAAAAGATGTGTAATCTCAAACTTTCAAGTGTTCGAGTGAGTTGAAGTTCACACTTCCCTCATGCACTTTCCCCGAATAAAAAATAGGAAAAGATCCGAGTATGTACCTTGTGCCTTTATGTACTAACTCTTCTCTGAACATGAAACTCTAGGATTCTTTTCTAGTTGTCTGCTCTATCGCTCTATAACTAGGAAATCTGTTTCCGAACTTATAAGAGTCGATGTACCAACTTCAAAAACTAAGTGGGAGGGGTATACTTGTTGTTTGTAACCCACGATCCCCATCACTAATGAAAGAAGCAATTAACGTGAGACTAAGTGTCACTCTTGTGGCCCTCTCTTCAATGGGAGTACTCTATGGCGTTTTCGCTTCGATCATTGCTCAATGAGCTACGTCCGAGAGTGAGACGATGATGACAATGCCTCCTCTTGGGGGATTGTTTTTTCAAAGTTGATATTTTGGACTAAGTGGCTGGTTGCACACTTAGAATCAATCCCTAGTAATCCTCCCTTGAGGCTCTGCGAAAGGATATGAGTGATCAAACCAATTTAAAAGCTGGTTAGTAAAAATTGGTGTATTGACATCTTGGCTAAGCATTAATGATGTGTCATTTACTTAAAAATGGAGATTTTTTGCGGCCTTCTCTTGAGGGAGTAAATTATCGTTTGGTTTATAACACCTTTGGATTTTATCAAATGTTAAAAACTTAAATCCTAAACCAAAGACTAATCATAAACTTGTTTCAACTTAATTAGGCAATATGTCTCTCAACCTTCTCTCGTTCATCCTTTCCTCGAACCAACTCGAAAACAAAAACTGCGTAGATTCGAAACATAACCTCGACATAATCCTTACCAAGCATAAATGGGTACTCACCACCCCGTGTCCTCCTCTGACGAATAATGATTCAACTCAAGAGGACAAAGACGCCTTGGCAGCCTGGCTCTGCTCCGATGAGATTGTGAGGTGCTATATCTTAGCATCAATGAACAATGTGTTGCAACAACAACATCGTGACTTCGAGACTGCCACCGACATGCCCAACAATCTCCTTGAGATGTTTGGAGGGCAAAGGCATCAAACAAGGCTACAAGCAGTCCGACAGTTTATGAACTGTCGAATGAAGGCTAGGACTCCTGTTAGAGACTTTATGATAATGATAATTAGTTATCTAAATAAAATGGAAATCCTAGGATCTGATATTGATGGGAAGAATGTCATAGATATGATCTTAGAAACTCTCCCCGCATCTCTTGATACCTTCAAGATGAACTACTCCATAAACAAGCTAGAGTACACTGTTACCAAGCTTATGATGGAACTTCACATTGCTGTAGGTCTCACTAAGAGAAAGAGGAATAAAGGAGAGGCACATGCTACTGAGCACAAAGCCTCCGCCTCTGGAACTAAGAAGAGATCTCACAAGGCCGATAAAAAGAACTGTCCTGCCTATCTCAAAGCAAAGGAACATAGTATTGTACTAGTTACCGAAGCATGCTTAGTAGCTGATAATGTATCAACGTGGATTCTTGACTCCGCTGCTACTAACCATCTTTGTTGTTCCTTGAATGGTTTCAAGAAAACCAAAAGCTTAGAGGAAGGCGAGTTCTGTTTCAAATGGGGTGATGGGAGCCTGGTGTCTGCGAAGGCTGTGGGATCCGTGACGCTGTCTTTTGAAGACCGCACTTTAAACTTGAATAATGTTTATTTTGTTCCTACCTTTGGGAAGAACTTAATATCCGTTGCTCGACTTCTTGAGCAAGATTATTGTTTAAAGTTTATTAAGAATGGAATTCGTATTTCGTTTCCTGATAATTCTTTTGTCACTGATGCATGTATGAAGAATGCTCTTTTCTACATCTATCCTACTCAACCTTGTCTTTTAGACACCGAAATAGATAATGATCTTATTAGGGAGCCAAAGAGGATCAAACTTTCTGAATCCTCCGATCTAACAAAATCAACATACCTCTGGCACTTAAGACTTGGTCATATCAGTCTAGATAGGATTAAGAGACTTGTGAGGGATGGTCCACTCCAAGCCTCTGCAATAGGTTCACTACCTACTTGTAATCCTGTATAGAAGGAAAAATGACTAAGCGACCTTTCTCTGATAAGGGTCGAAGAGCCACTGAGTTGCTGGAACTAATACATTCTGATGTATGTGGTCCGCTCAACCAACAGGCACGTGGAGGATACGAATACTTCGTTACCTTCACTGATGATTACTCAACATATGGGTTTGTCTATTTGCTCAAACACAAATCCGAGACCTTTAACGTATTTAAGGTCTTTAGGGCTTTAGTGGAAAAGCAAACTGGCAAAGTGATCAAAACCCTTCGATCTGATCGAGGTGGTGAGTATATGTCTGGAGAGTTCGATGACTTTCTTAAAGAAGAAGGTATCGCTTCTCAGCTTACCGCACCTGGCACACCTCAACAAAACGGAGTGTCAGAGAGAAGAAACCGAACTCTTATGGAGATGGTTAGATCAATGATGAGTTACTCATCACTCCCTCTTTCCTTTTGGGGATATGCCCTTGAAACAACCGCCTATATTCTGAACCAAGTTCCGTCCAAAACGGTTCCTGGTACTCCTTATGAACGATGGACTGGCCGTAAAATGAATCTTGGCCGCATCCGAATTTGGGGTTGCCCTGCACACGTGCTGAGGCAAAAGACTAGCAAGTTGGCTAGTAGGTCAGAAATGTGCCTGTTTGTGGGATATCCAAAGGAAACCAAAGGTTTTACTTTCTATAGTCCCGAGGATGATAAGACTTTCGTTAGCACGAATGCTCGTTTCCTCGAGGAGGACTTTATGAAAGATGCAAAACCTAGAAGCAAAATTGTGCTTGAAGAAAAGTTGGGTGAGGAAGCTTCTACCTCATCTGTAAGAACTGTTCTTACCCCAACTGAAACACAACCTAACTCATCAAAATCTCGTCAAGTAGTACTTCGACGTAGTGGGAGGGCTGTTCAAAAGCCTGACAGGTACATGTCTTATGGAGACTCTCTCGTAGCCGCCTCCGACATGGATGACCCTGTTTCCTATAGCCAAGCGATGGCTTGTTCTGAATCAAACCTTTGGCTTGACGCCATGAAAGTTGAAATGCACTCGATGTATGTCAACAAAGTCTGGAAACTTGTAGACCTTCCTGAAGGGATTAAACCCGTAGGGTGTAAGTGGATATACAAGAAGAAAAGAGGTCCTGATGGGAACGTTGAGACGTTCAAAGCACGACTTGTGGCGAAGGGTTATACCCAACAAGAAGGGATTGACTATGAAGAAACCTTCTCGCCAGTGGCGATGCTTAAATCCATCCGCATACTCCTATCCATAGCTGCAGCTCTCGACTATGAGATCTGGCAAATGGATGTCAAGACAGCCTTTCTGAATGGCAATCTTGACGAGCGCATTTACATGGCTCAACCAGACGGTTTCGTGGATAAAGGTCAAGAGACCAAAGTTTGTGAGATGCTTAAATCCATTTATGGACTAAAGCAAGCATCTAGGTCATGGAATATTAGATTCGATGAAACTGTAAAGAGCTTTGGCTTTGAACAGTCAATAGATGAGCCTTGTGTTTACAAGTTAATACACGAAGGCAAAGTTGTGTTTCTGGTACTATATGTCGATGATATACTACTCATTGGTAATGACGTGGGTAAGTTATCTGAGGTTAAGGTCTGGCTGGCAAAGCAATTCGATATGAAGGATCTAGGAGAAGCCGCGTACATTCTGGGGATCCAAATCTTTCGAGATAGGAAGAACCGGACTCTGTCGCTCTCTCAAGCATCTTATATTGATAAGGTTATGGATCGCTTCTCGATGCAAGACTCCAAGAAGGGTCAAACACCCTTTAGGCATGGAGTTTCACTCTCTAAGGACCAGTCTTCCAAGACTGCACAAGAGATTGAAGACATGAGGAAAATTCCTTACGCCTCCGCCGTAGGAAGCCTCATGTATGCTATGCTTTACACTAGACCTGACATCTGTTTCACCGTTGACATAGTTAGCCGTTTCCAATCCAACCCTAGACCCGAGCACTGGATTGCTGTTAAGCATGTTCTTAAGTATCTTCGAAGAACTAGGAACTTGATGCTTGCATACTCAGGTACTGACCTGACTATGACGGGATATACTGACTCCGATTTTCAAGCGTATAAGGATTCCAGGAAATCCACTTCGGGATCTGTGTTCATCCTTAATGGTGGAGCTGTTCTGTGGAGAAGTATTAAGCAATCTTGCATTGCTGACTCCACAATGGAAGCAGAATATGTGGCTACTTGTGAAGCATCCAAAGAGGCTGTATGGCTTTAAAAATTCCTTAAGTATTTGGAAGTTGTTCCAAACGTCGACGAGCCCATGACCCTTTATTGTGATAATAGTGGGGCTGTCGCTAACTCAAAGGAACCTAGAAGCCATAAGCGCTCTGAGCATATTGAGAGGAAATACCATTTGATTCGAGAGATCGCGCAGCGCGGAGACGTGGAGGTGAAATAGATCTCTGGCAGATAAATTCACCAAGGCCCCTAGCGAACAAGGTCTTCGACCAACTTCGAGAGGGATTAGGCATGTAGGACTACTCACATCTTCTTTGAGTCAAGTGGGAGTTTGTTGTCAATGGTGCCCACAAGAAGAGTAGTAGTGTCTATTTATGTACATTTGATGTCATATAGTCTTACGAAGACTCTTGCTTGTAATTGCTTATTCATTAATAAAAAGTTGAAACGTTCATTCAATCTTCCTTGTCTGAAGCTTTATGATAAAACCTTAGTCTTTTAGTCCATAAACAAACTTAACAACTTACGAAGAGACAAATGTAGATTTGCATGAACAAACTCTTCGTAGTTTGCTTAAAACGATATATTCGCAATCTTAGGGTCAAAGGACTATTGACCTCAGTATGATTGTTAGAAGAATCTATGATGTCTGGTTATGAGGCATTGAGAGTTGGGGACTCTATAGTTCTTCTAGGTATCTTCCGGAGGTACTGAATTGACCAGTGCACTTCTAGAGACAATATAAGAACAAACCATTTAACCTCTTGTGTCTCGAAGTCACTATGTATGAATTGCATCATGCTTACCTTAATCCTGAAATGAGACATGCCATTTCACACCTTAGTATTCTCATTTGAGAAAGTCAAAGTTTGGACTCACTATGTGATTCCGAACAAGGCCTATTGGTGAAGTACTAAGTTGTGAGTCTGTCATGAGTAACTTTGTGAAGTTCTCATAGATATGGAATTCATGTACAAGATTGCTGAAATGCAATGTATGTCACCTCATGCTTTGTTCCTTGGAGTGTGAATAAATGAACTGGCCAGTGTCCAAATTGAGTCCTGACTCTTTTGGATGAAACAATGTGACTTGTTAGCTCCTCGTCAATACATTGTTTCTAACTTATTCACAAGCGACAAAGGAGTTGAGGAAATAACAGCTAGAAGGGTAAAATGGTAATTTAGTAAATCCCGACTAGCTGATGACATTCATGAAGGGTAAACATAGATAATATTCAGTGGATCCGCTCATCATAATTAGGTCGAATTCTTGAGTAGAAAACAAATTCATTTGAACCAAGAGCTTTTCAGTGTCAGCTCTTTAGTGGAGTCAGTTGACATTAAGCTAAACTTGGAAAAGGTTTGTGAACTTTTGAGTCCAAGTATTTAGCTCAAGCTTTGTTCATTTGGGTCCATGAGGTCACTATCACGAATCACATCGATAGGAATAGTTAAACTGGAAGCTAAGTCAAAACAAGACCGAAAATAGTCAAAAGGGTATTTTTGTCTTTTGAGACATGTGATGAAATGAATGTCAATAAATTTTTTGACCAGTTCATTTGATGACTTAATGTCACTCGGCCATAACTTGATTATTGGGCCTTGTGAATTAATTTCATTTCATAAGAATTTTATTGAAAATTCTTAATGGGCTTTTCTCATGTTGTCATGAACAAATGAAGAAGCTTCTAGAAGCTCCTTCTAGATGAGAGATGGGCGCCCAAAATACCCAAGAGAAAGAGAATATTTTGTGCATAAATGTATCAAGATACTTGCCAAAAGAAAAAGAGGAAACAAATTTCCTCTATGAGGAAAGAAGGAGAATCGGCCAAGGCAACCAAGAAGGGAAACAAAAGAGGAAACTAATTCCTTGTGGATTATATGAGGTGGGCGCCTATATTGATAGGAATGGGTAATAAAAGATTGCTCATAAAGGCTTGGAAATAAAAGGAAACTACTTCTTTCCAAGGCCAACCCCTCTCCTATAAATAGGACCCTCATTCCTCTCATTCTATTCATTCAACATAAGTTAGAGATTGAGAGACTCTCTCTCTAGACATTATTGGCCGAAAATCCTCTCTCTCTCTCTAGTTTATTTTTGATTTTTTCTTGTCTTGGCACCTAGGTCCTCACTCGACCTAGTGTTTAGCTCTGCGACTTTGAGACTCGTTCTTAAGTCGTATTGTTTAAAAGTGCCCACTCACTGATTCCTTCTTTTCGAGTGATTTAGTGATAGAAACTTTCGTGGTTGCTCGAGGTGCCGAGGAAAGAAAGAGAGACGTGCTGCGAGGGGAGACGAGCGTTGCGAACTTTCCAAAAGCTTCTTCAAAGTTCAAGCTTCAAGAAAGGTTAGTAAACTCTTAGCTCATATTGTTTTTTAATTACATGTACTTGCTTCTTTGTCTAGGTTAGTAAAAACTGTTTTTACTTGAAAAGAAATTTTTTAAAATTCCGCCGCTTCCCGAAGCGTTTAATCTTTTTCTTAAACCCTAGATCAATTCCAACATATTTCACCGCCATTATTGACCAAGAAGAAATCTAGATGTGTTATTCCCTATTAAGTGAAAACAATCTGCAGCAAATCTCGTTTGGTAGGAAAATAAAAATAAAAACACGTAAAACCCTTGTTCCGATGCAGTTTTCAAAATCGAAGATATACTATTCCGACTATATTGCAGAAACCAAGATCAAATAAACAAATCACAGTCCTAATGAACATCTCTATTGAATTCCAGGCATCTTTGTGGTAGGGCTTACGAACCACATCTATGGAAATTGTCTGATTCATTCCAGTGTTACCTATGTTGATACTAAACTTTCTTAATGCATTTAGTTTTAATATACATAGACAATTCACAGAAAAAAAGTGTGTAAACATAACTAAGACAAACAGGTTTCTTTTCATTATGTTATAAATCTCATGATCTAGAGTTAAATCGAAAGAGAGAAGAGAAAAATTACTCAAAGCTAGGAGTGGAGAGCTTGAGAGTATGGATAACTAGAGTGAGTTCATAAATTTCAGTAACTGTAGAAGCACGATAACAAGGTGTATAATTCAGGTAACTGTAGCATCTCTTCTTTTTTCTTTCCTGAAACTGAAAGAGCACGCATGTTTCAATACCGTAAGCTAAGTCTAATTCAGATTCTAATAAGACAGATATAATAAGACAGATATAAACCAGAAACCAAAATAAGGTGAAGCTGAAAATTGAAGCACATAAGACACTGTATTTTACAAAAAGAAAATGCTACAGATAACTGAGAGAAAACAATCGAATAGAGAAAACATGATGAATATCAGAAAGGAAAAATGGAAAAAACAAATGTGAGAGATAAAGAGAACCATATCAGCTTTGAAATATCAACGATAATCTAGGCCTGAGCGTGAAGAACACAATCGCGACCAGAGAACAGAGTCGGCAATGCTTCCTTTGCAGAGGCGGCAGAGAGTGACGGAGCTCCGGCTATCAGATTCGGAGGCGGAGCGGAGAGGCTGAGGTTCCAATTGATATTGACCAAGCAAGACCTTGTAGATGACAAAATGCAACTACACTTAAGATCTGTGTCACTATAAGTTTAGGGTCTTCCTCTGTATACTTTCCTCCTATGCAATACAGGCAAGAAATTTGAACATGTTACGATTCATAACAAACCAATATCACATACACACAAGAGATACAATAACTACTACCTCAATAGAATCCTGTCAAGAAGTTCTCCACCTTCACACAACCTGAGAGAGAGAGAGAGAGAGAGAGAGAGAGAGAGAGAGTGCATTATGAGGTGATTGGAAATGCAGATGACTTTACAAAACCTCAGCAGGAAGATGGTAACAATTGGAACCGGTTTTAACTAATATCATAGAAACCTAGTCAAGAATGTAAAATTTCAATGGCCAAGCGATTCATAAAAGATTTTTTCTCTCTTTTTTTTTTGTTCAAACTTATAGGTAAAGAACAAGAGAATACTCACTCTATTACTATATACACATTGTTGCTGTCTTCATATGCATCATAAAATTTAACTAGATGTCTGTGCCCGGATAAACCTTTCAAGATCTTCACTTCTCGCCGTACATCTTCGATGGCGATAGCCGTAGTCATCTGCAGCGTTAAATATTTATTTTAATTTTTTGGTTCACAAATATCCTTGCTATTTGGCCGGTAAAATATGCCTAATGCCATACCATGAACATGGAAATTCAGATTATTCCAAATAGCAAACAAGTGTTGTGAGAAAACAAAATTCGTAATTTCTACAACACAAACATAAACCATCCACGAATGAACAAGTATATGCGCTCTTGTTTGTTTCTGGCTCGATTTCTGAAGACACAATTCAACTCACGCTAAACTTATAGTGACACAGATCTTAAGTGTAGTTGCATTTTGTCATCTACAAGAGCGGAGCTCCGGCTATCTGAAATTGACCAAGCAAAAACTTCAATTCAACTCTCAAAACGAAGACCCAAAAATCAATTAACAGGTTCAAGCTAAACAACATAGAAAAAACCCAATTTCTTTACAAATTTTCGGCCAAAAAATCAATTAAAATTCAGGAACCCTAACTCCAAGAATTTCAGATCAAGAACAACAACAAACCGAGCTCAATCCAATCCATATACCACGGAAAAACTGGACTTACTTGCAAATGACTTGACTTCGTCGTTTGTGAGTCCATCGACTTGCATCAATTCTCTAATCTGCTTTGGAGTTGCACCTGTGGAAAATTACAGCAATCCTCACAACTTGTATTTTACATTTAACTTGTAAAATTACAGCGCTGATGCATCGGCTGTGAAGCTCCAGCGACCAGTACCGCCTATGATTCCTTGCGGCGGCAATTGGCAAGTAAAAATCCATTTATGTATTCTCTAGAAAAATAAATAAATAAACAAGCAGAGGTATGAAAAGAAATATTTCATTTCTTTTGTGGCTATAAACACTTAATGCAAATATTACCCTTTAAGAACACGTCACAAAACCGAGCAAATAATCTGAACAAAACATTAGAAATTGAGCAAATAAAACTCCAACTCAACACTTAAACATCGAGACCCATGTATTAATCCAATGATTCAAGCTTCAGATTGTAAAAACCCCAAAAAATTAAAATCCAATTTTCGGCCAAAAAGAAGAGAAATTCATAAACACAAACCCTAGCTCACAAACTTTAATTAGAAATAAGCATAAACCGTGCCCAAGCATAAGCAAACCACGAAACTCAAGCTAAGAAATTAAAACCCCTAATCAGAAACACTAAAATCGGACCAAAGAGGAAAATATTTTCAAATCGAAACTCCTACCTTGTTAATGAACGAGCCACGGGCCACGAACTATCTCTCGGAATCTCTCTGGCTCACTCTCCCTCGCGAAATCGCCCAGAGCAAAGTCCCATTTCTTTTTTTTTTTCTTTTTTTCCTTTTGTTGTTCTTGGTAGTAATGTGACGAGAATAGAAGCAAAGAGAAACTTCAAAGGCTTCAAGTAGGGCTAAAGGCGGTCGAGCGCATGACAGAGGTGATGAGACGGATGTAGTGCGTGTGAGAGAGGGAGAACGGGATGAGAGTGAGACTTTGATGAATAAAAAAATGGTAAATTGAAATTAGTATAAGTGAACGGGATGACAAAATCTTTTGTGGAAAATTTCCCTCCAACTAAAATTTTGTTAATTTTTTATATTTTAAGTATTACAACTCCTTTTTAACCTTTGACTGTAGTGTAAATGTGTCAAAATTTTGTGGGAAATTTCCCTCCATTTAAAAATGGTGAAATTTTGATCATTTTTAATTTTTTGAGTATTACCACTACTTTTTTATATTAGCTGTTGAGAAAAATAGACCATTCTCTACAGCTTTATATTCGACTGGAGTCTAATATAGGCCTAAAAAAAGGTGACCATAGTCTGTATTGAAAGACTCCATTAAAAGGTTAAACTGGAGTTAAAAAAAAAACTGTAGTTGTATCCCATATTTCTGGTAGTGTTGCTTGGCAAGTCTTGGCCGTGTGACTCTTTGAAGGAAAAGGGAAATTGGCTCATGAATATGTGATATTCTATAGAAGAGGAAACTACCTTATTGAAGGTGAGACCTCTCCTATAAATAGGAGCCTCATTCCACACTTTTTCATTCATTCCAAAGTTTTAGAGATTTGAGAGACTCTCTCTCTAGAACCTTGGCCGCCCCTCTCCTCTCTCTCTCTAGTCAATTTCATTTTATTGTTTTGACACCTAGGTCCTCATTTGACTTAGAGTTTAGCTCTGCGACTTCAAGACTCGTTCTTAAGTCGTAGTGTTTAAAAGTGCCCACTCACTGATTCCTTTTATTTCGAGGACAAAGGCATTTCTTCGACCCGCGTGGCTGGTGCGAGGTCTTGAACGGCGAAGCCCTGACCCAACCAGGGGTCGGCCCAAACCAATGGCCAAGTCAAATGCCTTGCCCGGCCATTGGCCGAGTCAATGGCTCACTCGGCCATTGGCCGAGTCAATGGCTCACTTGGCCATTGGCCGAGTCAATGGCTCACTCGGTCATAGGGTAGTTCACTCGGCCATTGGCCGAGTGAACCTTCCAGCCGCCTAGGCAGTTCACTCGGCCATTGGCCGAGTGAACCTTCCAGCAGTTCACTCGGCCAATGGCCGAGTGAACCTTCCAGCTGCCCATGCAGTTCACTCGGCCATTGGCCGAGTGAACCTTCATCCGGCCAAGACTCCTCACTCGGCCATTGGCCGGCCCAACCCTTCAGCCGGCCAATGGCCGACCCAAAGTGCTCACTCGGCCATTGGCCGGCCCAACCCTTCAGCCGGCCAATAGCCGACCCAAAGTGTTCACTCGGCCAAGGGGCCCCCCAAACACCCCTTGGCCGCCTATATATTGAGAGGTCTGCCCTCTCCCAAAGGTAATCCATTTTTGAGTCCCAAAACGCTGCCGAACTCGTACTTCGCCCGTTTCGCTCATCTTTGGCCTCTCACCACCCCTAAAACCTCTATACTCCACCTCAATCCCATTAATGTTGAGCGTCGGAGAGGTAAACAGGGGCACCCCCCCTGTTTCCCCTTTGTAGCTCACAATCTCTTTCTTGCTTTTCAGGTATCGAGACAAGGTGAGCTTCATCCATAGCTAAGGGACGACTTGGGATACCAAGTCCGACACGCTCGAGCCGGAGTGAGACCACTTGGTCCGGCCTTGGGTCTAACCACTCTGGGCTCCTAAATCGTTGTCCGAAAAACAGCGACCACAAGAAGCACCAAGACAGAGGCCCTCTTGAGTGAGGAACGGGACTCCTGCTCGAATGAGCAGGTAGCTTCAAATGGTACCCATGAGAAGAGTTGTAATCTTTATATTGTACATTTGATGTAATAAAGTCTCATGAAGACTCTTGCTTGTAATTGCTTATTCATAAATAAAAAGTTGAAACGTTCATTCATTCCTCCTTGTCTCTTTGAAGCTTTATGATAAAACATTAGTCTTTAGTCCATAAACAAACTAAACAACTTACGAAGAGACAAATGTAGATTTGCATGAACAAACTCTTCGTAGTTTTCTTAAAACGATATATTCGCAATCTAAGGGTCAAAGGACTATTGACCTCAGTATGATTGTTAGAAGAATCTATGATGTCTGGTTATGAGGCATCGAGAGTTGGAGACTCTATAGTTCTTCTAGGTATCTTCCGAAGGTACTGAATTGACCAGTGCACTTCTGGAGACAAGATAAGAACAAACCATTTAACCTCTTATGTCTTGAAGTCACTACGTATGAATTGCATCGTGCTTACCTTAATCCTGAAATGAGACATGTCATTTCATACCTTACGTATTCTCATTTGAGAAAGTCAAAGTTCGGACTCACTATGTGATTCCGAACAAGGCCTATTGGTGAAATACTAAGTTGTGATAATGTCATGAGTAACTTTGTGAAGTTCTCATAGATATGGAATTCATGTACAAGATTGCTGAAATGCAATGTATATTACCTCATGCTTTGTTCCTTGGAATGTGAATAAATGAACTGGCCAGTGTCCAAATTGAGTTTTGACTCTTTTGGATGAAACAATGTGACCATTTAGCTCCTCATCAATACATTGTTTCTAACTTATTCACAAGCTACAAAGGAGTTGAGGAAATAACAGCTAGACGGGTAAAATGGTACTTTTGTAAATCCCGACTAGCTGATGATATTCATGAAGGTTAAACATAGACAATATTCTGTGGATCCACTCATTACAATTAGGTTGAATTCTTGAGTAGAAAATAAATTCATTTGAACCGAGAGATTTTCAGTGTCAACTCTTTAGTGGAGTCAGTTGACATTAAGCTAAACTTGGAAAAGGTTTTGTTAACTTTTGAGTCTAAGTGTTTAGCTCAAGCTTTGTTCATTTGGATCCACGAGGTCACTATCATGAATCACATCGAATAGGAATATTTAAACTGGAAGCTAAGTCAAAACAAGAACGAAAATTGTCAAAAGGGTATTTTTGTCTTTTGAGACATAGGATGAAATGAATGTCAATAAATTTTTTGACATGGTCATTTGATGACATGCATCACTCGGCCAAAATTACATTTATTGGGCATTGTGGATTAATTTCATTTCATAAGAATTTTATTGAAAATTATTAATGGGCCTTTTTCATGTTGTCAGGAATAAATGGAAAAGCTTCTAGAAGCCTTTTCTAGACAATATGGGTGCCTACTACCCAAGGGAAAGAGAGAATCTTTTGTGCATAAATGTATCAAGATATTTGCCAAAAGAAAAAGAGGAAACAAATTTGCATAATTGGGAATCGGCCAAGTAGAGTCAAGGCAAGGCAAGGAACAAAAAAGGAAACAAATCCAAGCCTTCTAGAAGGCTGCCTTGGCCGTGTGACATAAGTGGGAAGGAGGCAATATTTGCTCATGAATATGTGATACTCTATAGAAGAGGAAACTACCTTATTGAAGGTGAGACCTCTCCTATAAATAGGAGCCTCATTCCACACGTTTCATTCATCCAAAGTTTTAGAGATTGAGAGCTTCTCTCTCTAGACTTGGCCGCCCCTCTCCTCTCTCTCTCTATTCAATTTCGTTTTTATTGTTTTGGCACCTAGGTCCTCATTTGACCTAGTGTTTAGCTCTGCGACTTCAAGGCTCGTTCTTAAGTCGTAGTGTTTAAAAGTCCCCACACACTAATTCCTTTTTATCTTGAGTGATTTAGTGATGGAAACTTTAGTGGTTGCTCGAGTTAACGACGAAAGGAAGAGAGACGTGCGTCGAGGGAGACTAACGTTGCAACCTTTTTCCAAAAGCTTCTCAATGTTCAAGCTTTCAAAAGGTTAGTAATCTATTATGCTCATATTAGTTTTTATTTACATGTGCTTGCTCTTTGTCTAGGTTAGTAAAAATTGTTTTACTTGTAAAAGAAAATTTTTAAAATTTCGCCGCTTACCGAAGCGTTAAACTTTTTCTTAAACCCTAGATCAATTCCAACAAATGGTATTAGAGCTATGGTCAAAGATATGCATGTACATGTATTTAAAATTATGAGCTTGAAAATCGTTTTCGAAAGTTTACTAATTTTGTGACAAGTTAGAATTGTTTTCTTAGATTTTTTTTTTAATTTATTGCTCTTGCCTTTAAATTAAAAATCATGTTGTTTTTATATAATTTTGGGATGATATTAAAACACATTAGAATGAGTTCTAAAAGTTTTTAATTTTTTATATTAAAAAAATGTGTTTTTAAGTTTGAGAAAATTTCGAGTAAATTTTGTGACATGTTATATTGTCACGCTAGTTTCTTTTATTTACTTGAATCGTTTTATGCTTGTTGTTATTTATTTTATACCATGTTATTACCTTGCTAATAAAACACAAATAAAATCTTTAACAACCTCCTAAAACGTTCCGTTACACTCGATTCTTTTTCGCACCTTAAAAGACCGAACTTTAATTATTTCTTTTTCTTCGAGCTGGAGTAAAACCTGCAGTAAAAGTGGCATAACTCTTTGCTCAAAAATCGAAATTTAATGATTCTTGAATCAATTAAAGCTCTGTCTGTCCTCTTTCCAATTCCACCGGTTTTGGGTCAAAAGGACATCGGAGCCGCCAGTTATGTCTATTTTACTCTGAGGTGCGCGGCTGTTCCGAAAGTCCTGTTTTTTTTAGAATTCCGGATTTTCAGCCCCACTACCATGAGTTATAGAACTCTAATGAGAAAATTTTCTGGAGAATTTTTTTTTTCATAAGATTATAAACATGATGTGAAAGATTAAAATGTTTTGATTTTTGAAAGTTTAATTGAAATTGAATTTTTACAAAACTAATTTGAATTATGAAAAATCGTTTTCGCTTTCAAACTTGAAAATATTTTGTCATCCAAATCAAATAAGTTTTCAAAATGTTTTCAAAACTATATCTATATCACATATGTTCAAAATCTATATGCTCTTGAAAATTTGAGTGGGAGGTCTCCTTGTAGACAAGCCGAAAAATAAAAAGATGTGTAATCTCAAACTTCCAAGTGTTCGAGTGAGTTGAAGTTCACAGTACCCTCATGCACTTTCCCCGAATAGAAACTAGGAAAAGATCCGAGTATGTCCCTCGTGCCTTTATGCACTAACACTACTCTGAACATGAACTTCTAGGATTCTTTTCTAGTTGTCCGCTCTATCGCTCTATAACTAGGAAAACCGTTTCCGAACTTATAAGAGTCGATGTACCAACTCCAAAAACTAAGTGGGAGGGTTATACATGTTGTTTGTAACCCACGATCCCCAACACTAATGAAAGAATCAATTAACGTGAGACTAAGAGCCGCTCTTGCGACCCTCTCTTAAATGGGAGTACTCTAAGGCATTTTTGCTTCGATCATTGCTCAATGAGTTACGTCCGAGAGTGATACGATGAAGGCAAGGCCTCTCCTTGGGGGATTGTTTTTCAAAGTTGACCTTTTGGACTAAGTGGTTGGTTGCACACTTAGGCTCAATCCCTAGTAATCCTCCCTTGAGGCTCTGCGAAAGGATGTGAGTGATCAAACCAATTTAAAAGGTGGCTAGTCAAAATTGGTGTATTGACATCTTGGCTAAGCATTAATGATGTGTCATTTACTTATAAATGGAGATTTTTTGCGGCCTTCTCTTGAGGGAGTAAATTATCGTTTAGTTTATAACACCTTTGGGTTTTATCAAGTCTTAAATAAAACTTAAATGCTAAACCAAAGACTAATCAACCCTCTCTCGATCATCTTTTCCTCAAACAAACTCGAAAAACAAAAACTACGTAGATTCGAAACATAACCTCGATATCATCCTTACCAATAACAAGCACAAATGGGTACTCACCACCCCATGTTCTCCTCTGACGAATGATGATTTGACTCAAGAGGGCAAAGACGCCTTAGCGGCCTGGCTTCGATCCGATGAGATTGCGAGATGCTATATCTTAGCATCAATGAACAATGTGTTGCAAAAACAACATCGTGACATTGAGACTGCCGCTGACATGCTCTACAATCTCCTTGAGATGTTTGGAGGGCAAAGGCGTCAAACAAGGCAAAAAGCAGTCCTACAGTTTATGAACTATCGCATGAAGGCTAGGACTCCAGTCAGGGACCATACGATGCTGATAGTTAGTTACCTGAATAAGATGGAAATCCTAGGATCTAAGATTAACGAGGAGATCAAAATAGATATGATCTTGGAAACTCTCCCCGAATCTTTTGATACCTTCAAGGGGAACTAATCCATGAATAAGCTAGAGTACATTGTTACCGAGCTTGTGAAGGAGCCTCACATTGCTGAAGGTCTCACTAAGAGAAAGAGAAATCAAGGAGAGGCACATGCTACTGAGCACAAAGCCTCCGCCTCTGGATCTAAGAAGAAACCTCAAAAGGCCGAGAAAAAGAATTGTCCTGCCTATCTCAAAGCAAAGGAAAATAGTATTGTACTAATTACCGAAGCATGCTTAGTAGCTGATAATGTATCAACGTGGATTCTTGACTCCGCTGCTACTAACCATATTCCTTGTTCCTTGACTGGTTTCAAGAAAACCAAAAGCTTAGAGGAAGGCGACTTCTGTTTCAAATGGGGTGATGGGAGCCTGGTGTCTGCGAAGGCTGTGGGATCCGTGACGCTATCTTTTGAAGACCGCACTTTAAACTTGAATAATGTTTATTTTGTTCCTACCTTTGGGAAGAACTTAATATCCGTTGCTTCACTTCTTGAGCAAGATTATTGTTTAAAGTTCATTAAGAATGGAATTCGTATTTCGTTTCCTGATAATTCTTTTGTCACTGATGTCTGTATGAAGAATGCTCTTTTCTACATCTATCCCACTCAGCCTTCTCTTTTAGACACCAAAATAGATAATGATCTTATTAGGGAGCCAAAGAGGATCAAACTTTCTGAATCCTCCGATCTAACAAAATCAACATACCTCTGGCACTTGAGACTTGGTCATATCAGTCTAGATAGGATTAAGAGACTTGTGAGGGATGGTCTACTCCAAGCCTCTGCAATAGGTTCACTACCTACTTGCGAATCTTGCATAGAAGGAAAAATGACTAAACGACCTTTCTCCGATAAGGGTCGAAGAGCCACTGAGCTGCTGGAACTAGTACATTCTGATGTATGTGGTCCGCTCAGTCATCAGGCACGTGGTGGTTACGAATACTTCGTTACCTTCACCGATGATTACTCGCGATATGGTTTTGTCTATTTGTTCAAACACAAATCCGAGACCTTTAACGTATTTAAGGTCTTTAGGGCTTTAGTGGAAAAGCAAACTGGCAAAGTGATCAAAACCCTTCGATTTGATCGAGGTGGTGAGTTTATGTCTGGAGAGTTAGATAACTTTCTTAAAGAAGAAGGTATCGCTTCTCTGCTTACCGCACCTGGCACACCTCAACAAAACGGAGTGTCAGAGAGAAGAAACCGAACTCTTATGGAGATGGTTAGAATATTTGCTCATGAATATGTGATATTCTATAGAAGAGGAAACTACCTTATTAAAGGTAAAGCCTCTCCTATAAATAGGAGCCTCATTCTTCACATTTCATTCATCCAAGTTTTAGAGATCTGAGAGCTTCTCTCTCTAGACTTGACAGACTCCTCTCTCTCTCTCTCTATTCAATTTCGTTTTTGGTTTTGGCACCTAGGTCCTCATTTGACCTAGTGTTTTAGCTCTTCGACTTCAAGACTTGTTCTTAAGTCGTAGTGTTTAAAAGTTCCCACACACTAATTCCTTTTTCTTTCGAGTGATTTAGTGATAGAAACTTTCGTGGTTGCTCGAGTTGGCGAGGAAAGAAAGAGAGACGTGATGCGAGGGAGACGAACGTTGAAACTTTCCAAAAGCTTCTCAACGTTCAAGCTTCTAAGTTAGTAATCTTTAATGCTCATATTTGTTTTTATTTACATGTACTTGCTCTTTGTCTAGGTTAGTAAAAACGATTTTCTTGTCAAAAGAAAATTTTTAAAATTCCGCCGCTTGCCGAAGCGTTAAACTTTTTCTTAAACCCTAGATAAATTCCAATAGTAGAATGCCCGACTCATCTAGCAAGCGTGAACTCCTAATCAAGCAAGAATCTGGTGGATGATAGGTGGAAAAGGGAGGCGAAAGCCACAAGCAAGACTCCCTATCGTGACAACAGCGAACCCGTTCCTCGGGCAGGATGGCCAGTCCTCGGGGGCAGGTTGATATAACCACACCGAGGGATGGATATTATACGTCTCCCGAAGCGTTCAGGAAAAACTCGGGTGGTGAGCGTGCTCCCAGCATCGACCCCCTTGCAGTCTAAGCCCTGGAGGGCAACAGAATCGCCCACTTTGTACCAACGGGTCCTCTCCAAGGACTTCCGAAAGCATAGTCCGAGGACCCCGCTGACATAAAGACCGCCCTAGCTCTCTCCAACACTTTCCCGCACGCTCCGCTCTCCCAGCCGCAGAGGAAGACTCCAGGTCCTCGCCAGGACCGTCCGAGTCCGACCCAAGGTGGTCATAGGAGTGGATGTCATCCAAGAACGATTCAGATGGGACCATAGCAAGTTCGACAACCGAGGCCTCTAAGTCAAACGCCTAGGGAAGCCTTACAGACTTGACAACCTCCTCTCGCCGATTGGGCGAGGGGGTGTCGAAGAACGCATCACGGGAGACCAAGTTTATCATCAAGCGCGACAAGCGCGAATCGCGACGACCCTCTTTCCCCCCTTCGAGGCCGCACCTAGTTAATGGGCCACTCCCGGGCTGCGCCAGCTCGGCCAACGCCACGGTGTTAGTCTCCGATTTTGCGAGCCATTGATTGGCCGCACGAGAATCTTCCTCGATATAAATCGGAATCCCGTCGAGTTCCTCAAAGGGATCTTCTACCGCCCTCCCAGAATCCTTAGAAGGGCATGAAAGGTCGACCTCGGCCCCATCAAGGATGGAAAAAAATAGGCTAGCCACAATGTATTTCACTCAAAAGTGAATTTTTAACTTTTTGAGGCTACCAGGTGTGAAGAAAAGCGGAATGGGTCTCTCCTATTTATAGGAGAGGAAGGAGTAGGAGACCTACTCCTACTCCCCCCATGCGTGCGCAAGGCCCGATCCGTTCGCCTGGCCCGCCGACTGGCATGCCGCACGCGGCCCGTGGGTCTTGTGGACCAGCCGGTCGACAGGGACCCAGCCCGGCCACGGCGGTCCGACCACCATGGGTTCAGCTCATGCAAAAAAAAAGACCTCCAACGCCCATGAAAATTAAAGTTCACGACTCGTGATTCACGAGCCATGAACTTGGGGGAATAATGTTATCGATCGTTTTCTGGAAACCGGAAAAACAAAAACATTTTGGGCCGGCCGGATCGCCCGTTGTGCCTCGGCCATTCCACATGCCGGCCCGCGAGCGCGACCTTTCCTGGCACCCACCCGCACGCGTCCCTGATCCCCCGGCCCCCCCAGCCCGCGCGCGCCCTGCTCTCCCTGGTCGCTCGCGCCCTGTTCCTCCGGTTGCGTGCGCCCTGCTCCTTGCCCGCGCGCGCCCTACTCCCTCGGCGAGGCGCCCTGCCCCCTCTGCCGTGTGCCCTGCTCCCCCGGCCTCCTACTCGCTCATGCCTCACGCACGCCAGCACTGGGCGGACCTCCCTCGACGTGGGCCGGTGCACCCATGCGGGGGCGCCGGCCCGATCGCGCGCCCGGCCAGACCTCATGCCCATGTGCGCCCCGCGCCCGGCCGGGTCTCATGCCTGTGCATGCCCCGCGCCCTGGCCGAAGCTGCTTCCCGCGCACACGCCGTGCCTCGTGCCCGGCCATCCAATGGGCCCCCATAGGAGCCGGCGCATGACTTCCTCCAACCCCTATAAATACCACCCCCCTTTTCACTTGGGGGGGACTTTGAAAGCTCTCTTTTTAGAGACAATTTCTCTCTATCATCAAGGCTCTCTTGTGATATTCCAAGAGCTCTCTCCCCCTCTCCAAGCTCAGCTCGGAAATCCGAGAACCCCCCTTGACAATAGGGAGCGCATTCTAATTTTGAGACCCTAGAGTTCACAACGCACAAGTTGTCCCCTCGCTTCTTGACCCTTGAGCTTGAACTCTGAGCTACGAGTCAAGTGACCACTCTAAAGTCTTCAATAAAAGCCATGAGCCTGGTCCTTCTCTAACGACTTAAGTTCTCAACCCCTGAGTCAAAGATAATCATAACCCCCAAATTGAACTACGTTCTGACCTGATCCCAAATTACGGGTACGTAGGCAGCCATCATTTGGCACGGTCACACCTCCCAAAACACACCTCCGGGTTTGGAGGTGCAACTCGGCCTTCGAGTTCACACTTTGGCTCGAGCGCGATATCTTGGTCCAGCCAAGGAATTCATGTACAAGATTGCTAAAATGCAGTGTATATAACCTCATGCTTTGTTCCTTGGAATAGAGCGATGGAGTGGAATTCTAGAAATTGAATCTTAGATCGTCATGTTTCTACGAAGAGCAGTGTTAGTACATAAACGCACAAGGTACATACTCGGACATTTTCCTATATTTTCTACTCGAGAAAGTGTATGAGGGAAGTGTGAACTTTTAACTCATTTCTGTTGTCGCACGAAGATGAACAACGATTTGAGACTTCAGGTGGTTCGATCCGACTCCGCATATGCAACCGACAGCGGCAAAGGCCCCGGTCTCCAGGAGAGCTTCAGGAAGAAAGAGCGGTTTGAGCGATGATCAAGGTCTTATGTCTATCTAGCTGTGGAAAAAAGCTTTCAACGATGCCCACCAAAGGCTTTGTCCTTCTCGTGCTAGCGGCCATGAATGTGGCTGTCTACCAGTTTCGGCTTGCCTGGTAAATATATATTTATCTTCACTTTTTACCCTATTTTTCTCGCTGAAATCACGTCCCTCGATAGTAATATAAAGATATGAGCAAAAACAGCTCGCCGATTTGGAAAACCCTTGAAAGGTAAAAATCGCGGGAGAAGGAGAGAAATTCACTACTTCTTAAGTTTGGCGGTAAATTCTTAAACCGTGAAACCTTAGTAAAATTGTAGACAGTCAGTTCGAGCTCGAACGGTCTGTGCTCGGAGCTCAACTCACTACCTTTGGAACTAGTATTATCGTATTTATTATTCCTTAGCTTCTCAGTATTTTTTACTATGCATCTCTTACATTTATTACTCCAGATCTCAGTGTAGTACAGAATCATCAAAATATACAACTAGAAAAATTATCTCATTCGACACTCTATATAATCGTTTCTCCATAAATTTCTGTATTTATACAACTATATCACATAATGAATCTAGAACTCTGACTTTCTCAAATGAGAATACGTAAGCTATGAAATGACATGTCTCATTTCAGGATTAAGGTAGGCACGATGCAATTCATACACAGTGACTCTAAGATAGAAGAGGTTAAATGGTTTGTTCTTACAATGTCTCTAGAAGTGCACTGGTCAATTCAATATCTTCAAAAGATACCAAAGAAGAACTATAGAGTCTCCGATGCTCTATGTCTCATAACCAGACATCATAGATTCTCGTAACAATCATACTAACATCAATAGCCCTTTGATCCTTAGATTGTGAATATACTGTTTTAAGCAAACCATGAAGAGTTTGTTAATGCAAATCTATATTTGACTCTTCAGTTGTTGTTATGTTTGTTTGAGGACTAAAGACTAAGGTTTATCATAAATCTTCAAATAAAGTCTCAAATGTTTATTAATTATTCAGCAATTACAAGCAAGAGTCTTCGTAAGACTTTATTGCATCAAATGTATATAAGCTATGACTACTACTCTTCTTGTGGACACCAATGACAACAACCTCCCACTTGACTCAAAGAAGAAGTGAGTAGTCCTTCATGCCTAATCCCTACCAATGTTGGTCAAAGACCTTGCAGGATAAAGCGTTGGCGAATAGATCTGTCACGTTGTTCACGTCAGAATCTTGTTCACCTCCACGTTTCCGCGCTGCATGATCTCTTGAATCAAATGGTATTTCCTCTCAATATGCTTAGAGTGCTTATGGCTTCGAGGTTCCTTTGAGTTTGGGACAAACCCACTGTTATGACAATAAAGTGTCATCGGCTTGTCGACTTTTGGAACGACTTCCAAATACTTAACGAATTTTCTAAGCCATACAGACTCTTTGGATGCTTCACATGTTGGAATAGATCTAGGGTTTAAGATAGATTTATCGCTTCTAGCAAGCGGCGGAATATAATTTTTTTTTAAAAACTCGTTAAACGTTTTTACAACCTAGACAAAGTGCATGAACATATAATTTAAAATTAAAACTACATTTAGTTTTTACTCAGTACCAACCTCGAATGGAGCTTGAACGTTGAGATGCCTTACGAAGGTTGAAACGTTCATCTCCCCACGCAGCTCGCCTCTCGCGCCAGTCTTCTTGAACCTGTGAGAACCCAAGAAAGTATCTACCACTAGAGTCCTTGAGTGTGGTTAGGATTTAGTGTGTGGGCACTTTTAAAGACGATGACTCAGGAACAAGTCTTTGAGCCAAATAGCTAAAACAAATTCTAGGTCTAATGAGGACCTAGGTGTCAAAACAAAAGGGACAAGAAGAGATAGAGATAGAGAGAGAGGGTGGGCGGCTTTGATTCTAGAGAGAGAAGCTCTCAATCTCAAAAATTGTTTGTTGTGAATTGTGAATGAGGTGGGGTATTTATAGGAGGAGGATTACCTTCAAAAGTTAGTTTCCTCTTCTCTATTGAATATCACATATTCATGAGCAAATATTTGGTTTCCCCTTCCATGCCTTGGACGTGTAACACTTACCATGCAAGTCATTGTTTTTGTTTTCTCATTTGTTTTCTCCCTCTTGGCTGGCCCTTTAATTCCTTCTAGAGGAAATTTGTTTCCTCTTTATCTTTTAGCAAGTATCTTCATACATCAATGCACAAAATAATCTTTCTTCCCTTCTCTTGGTTGGACGGTTTCATGGCGCTTCTAGAACATGCTTCTAGATGTTTCTTTATTTGTTCAGGACAACATAAGAAAAACCCATGAAAAATTTTCACATCAAATTCCATGAAATGAAATTCAATCCTCAAGGCCCAATTCCTTAATTATGGGCGAGTGATATAGAATTCATTGTCATCATGTGACAATGTCAAAAAAACTTATTTATTGACATTAATACTATCCCATGTCAAAAAGACAAAATTACCCTTTAGACAATTTTCGTAAAACTTGTCTAGTTCAACATTTGAACTTGTTTTGACTTAGCTTTTATGTTTAAATATTCCTACTCTAATGAGTTGTGGTCGTGACCTAATGGATCCAAATGAACAAAGCTTGAGCTGGCATACTTGGACTCAAAAGTTCACAAACCATTTCCAAGTTCGAGCTTAATGTCAACTGACTCCACTCAAGAGTTGACACTGAAATCTCTCGGTTCAAATGAATATATTTTGTACTCAAGAATTAAACTTAATTGTAATGAGTGGATCCATTGAATATTATCTATGTTTACCCTTCATGAATATCATCAATAAGATGTGATTTACAAAATTACCGTTTTACCCTTCTGGTTGTTATTTCCTCAACTCCTTTGTCGCATGTGAATAAGTTAGAAACAATGTATTGACGAGGAGCTAACAAGTCACATTGATTCATTCAAAACAGTCACGGCTCAATCAAACACTGGCCTGTTCATTTATTCACATTCCAAGGAATAAAGCATGAGGTGATATACATTGCATTTCAGCGATCCTGTACATGAATTCCATATCTATGATATCTTCACAAAGTTACTCATGACATCTTCATAACTTACTACCTCACCAATAGGTCTTGTTACCGGTCCGTCCCGGCCCGGTAAGGCAACGACGGCCATGATAGCGGCTTCCCCGAGTCTCTCCTGGCACAAGACCACCTCAGAGCCGGCCCTTGTCACCGTGGCCGCCTCAGAGGCGTCCAAGGCTGAGTCATAGCTGTCCATGGCCTCCATGGCCGGGTCAGAGGCGTCCAAGGCCGAGTCAGAGCCGTCCATGGCCTCCATGGCCGGGTCAGAGCCGTCCATGGCCGGGTCAGAGGCGTCCATGGCCGAGTCAGAGCCGTCCATGACCGAGTCAGAGCCGCCCATGGTCTCCATGGCCGAGTCAGAGCCGTCCATGGTCTCCATGGCCGGGTCAGAGGCGTCCACGGCCGGGTCAGAGGCGTCCATGGCCGAGTCAGAGCCGTCCATGGCCTCCATGGCCGGGTCAGAGCCGTCCAACGCCCCTTGGTTGCCTATAAGTACAGGGGTCTCTCCCCTAATCCAGGTAATCCATTCTTGAGTACTGAAACGCTGTCGAACTCGTACCTCGCTCGTTTCTCTCAAGTCCCGGCCCCTAAACACTTAAACCCTCTACAAACAACCTCAATCCTACTAATGTTGAGCGTCGGAGAGGTAAACAGGGGCAACCCCCCTGTTTTCCTTTTGTAGTTCACACCTCTTTGCTTGCTTTTCAGGTGCCTGAACGAGATAGACATCACCAACAGCTAAGGGACGACTTGAGATATCAAGTCCGACACGCTCGAGTCAAGACGAGACCACTTGGTCCGGCCTTGGATCTAACCGCCTTTGACTCCTAAATCGTTGTCCGAAAAACAGCGACAACATTTTTGCGCTAGAAGGAGGTGATCTCTCGACCTTGGCGACGCATTCCCTCTACCACCTTCACCCCGACTTTTGAACGATGAGTCACATTCCCACTACCTCCGCGGGTACTCGAGCAACGAGCTCGAGGTACGGTCTCCGACGCCTCGCACATCGTCTTAAAGGGCAACCTCGCGATAGCGAGAGCCAGCCCCAAGACCCGGTGAATGACCCCGAGGCCGAGCTCCGAGAGGACACGGCCCGGCGGCTTGCGGAGCTCCTTGACCGTCCCGGCGTTGACGAGTTGCTCATCTCCAATCTCCTCGGCTACGACGTCGAGGATCGATCTGCTGGATACGACTCCGACCCCGACTACGTGGGAGAGTCAAGGACCGATGAGGCGACTCCTAGCCTCGCCCAAACACGGCCCGAGAGGTCCAATGGTGCATTGGCCGATCCTTCACATCCGGCGCAACGACAGGTACGGTCACAGTCCCGGGGACTCGCCCCCTCGGTTTCAAGAGGCGGTAGGACACGGCCCCTCGCCGAGGAGAGAGCGACCCTGGTGGATGATGGGGCCGATAGCCGAAGCGCTCGCCGGACGGTTCGACCAAGGGCGACCTCGCCTCGCCACGCACCGAGCGTGGATCTTAGAGAGAGCTTGACACCGCCAAAGGCTCAACTCTCGGAGGGACGCGCTTCCCGCCGTAACTCTCGGCCGGCCTCAGGCCAATGTCGTGGACCAAGCGTCCAACGAGCGCCGACCGGTGACTCCCGTGGCCCCGACGGTCGGCCCTACTAACGGGCTTGATATGGTCACGATGATTCAGAGCCTCCAAAACCAAATCATCGAGATGAGGGAGTCAGGGAGGCAACGGCCGTACGGAGGGATTGAGGAATCATACTCTCCCTTCGCCGCTCAAATCCTCACGCAGCTTAGCGTGGGGAACTTCAAACTACCGTCCATCCCTCCCTATGATGGATGGACGGACCCAAACTTCCACATCCAACACTACGAGACATGGATGACAATGCAAGGACAGGCGGACGCCACCCTCTGTCAGGCCTTCAGCCTGACCCTTACAGGGTCAGGATTTGAGTGGTTCCGAAGCCTAAGGCCGGGGAGCATCTCGTCTTTCCGGGCCTTGCGAGAGGCTTTCCTTGCTCGATTCGCCACCCTCGTGGCGCAAAAGAAGTCGAAGACCCACCTCCTATCCATCCGACAAGGGAGAGACGGGACACTGAGACAATACCTCGCCCGCTTCACCGAGGAGTCTCACAAAGTCGAGGGGTTCGACGATAAGGACGCCATCACAGCGATCACCGAGGGAGTGCACACGAGCAACTTCCTCAAATCCATTGTTGGAAAAGTCCCACGAGACATGGCGGAGCTAATGGCGAGAGCCCGCACGTATATGGGAATCGAGGACTATCTCGATGGCCGAGATGGCCGAAAGTCAGGGGGACAGGGTAGTCGCCGCCGCGACGACCAGGACGGAGATCGCCCCGACCCTCAAAAGAGGAGGAATAAGGGAGGCCAGGTCCCTAGCGGTCGCTCCTACCCCGGGCCGAGGCCGCCACATGTCGATAGCTTCTGAAAGTTCTCGACCTTTACTCCTCTGAATACTCCGCCGGAGCGGATCCTGGCTCTGCACCGTGACAAGTTGGGAAGTCCAACTCCTCTCATGAAGGATCCCGCCAAGAGGGATCGAAGTAAGTTCTATGAATACCACCAGGATCACGGGCATCTGACGTCCGAATGCTATCAACTCAAGTGTCAGATTGAGGCCCTGATTCAAGATGGGAAACTGAAGGAATACGTCCTTAGAACGATCGGGACTGCCGCGGTGCACGGGGAGCGCCCGTGGCAAGAAAAGAAAGGTCCGGCGACGGTGACTGTCACGGACCGAGCGGCAATCGAAGAACCGGAAAGCTCGCAACTACACATCGTGGGCGCGATCTTGGGCGGCCCGGAGTTCGGCGACTCGGCCACGCAGAGGAAGAAGTACGTACGCGAAGTTTCCCAAGGGAAAATAGCGCACTACATCAAGCACATATACGAGACCCCTCCTCCGACCCCATTCGAATCCATGTTCTTCACCGGCCAAGAGGCGGTACGAGTGCTCCATCCACACAACGATGCGATAGTCGTCTCTGCGCCCGTCGCCAACAACCTCGTCCGGAGAATCCTAATCGACAATGGGAGCTCCGCCGACATAATCTTCAAGTCGGCGTTGGACAGGATGAAGGTATTCGGGATGAGACCGACCCCGATCTCGACCCCGCTCTTCGGCTTCTCTGGGGAGAGGGTCATGACGGAGGGAACTATCGACCTCCCGGTTACCTTCGGTACCCCGGGAGGGCTCGAGGTTACCCACATCGTGTCGTTCCTTGTCGTGGATCAGCCCTCGGCATACAATATCATCGTCGGCCGCTCGACTCTCAATCGGTTGAAGGCCATAACGTCCACGTACCATCTGACGATGAAGTTCCCGACCGAGAAGGGGATCGCCGTAATGCTGGGAGACCAGTCAATGGCGAGGATGTGCTACATCCAGGGCATGGACGGAAAAGGGAAAGGAATGATGGTGAGCACCGTCTTCCAGCTCAGGGACATATTCCCCTGCAAGATAGAGGAAGGAGGCACCTTCGGAGAACTGGACCAAAGGGACGATGTCGAGCGTCGAAAGGTGGAGACGCCGGACGACCTCGTTCCCGTCGTGTTGGACGACGCCAAGCCTGACCAGGTAGTCAAGGTAGGCGCCCAACTCCCGTCCGGGATCCGGGCCGAGGTCGCCGCCTTCCTTCGCGAGCACAAAGATGACATGCCGGGGCTCGACCCCGAAATAATGGTTCACCGTCTCAATGACGACAAGAGAGTGGCCGAGCGCGTTCAACCGCGATGGAAATTCAGCGGGGAGAGGTACCAAGCCATTGGTGAAGAGGTTGACAAACTTCTCGCCGCCGACTTCGTCAGGGAGGCGGAGAACCCCAAGTGGGTGTCCAATGTGGTGATGGTCAAGAAGCCAAACGGGAAGTGGCGGATCTGAATCGACTACAAAGATCTAAACAAGGCCTGCCCAAAATATAGCTTCCCTCTCCCGAGGATCGAGCAACTCATGGAGGCCACGGACGGCCACGAGTTGTTGAGTTTCATGAACGCCTACTCAGGCTACAACCAGATCCGCATGCACGAGCTGGATCAGATCAAGACCACCTTCGTTACGAACCGCGGACTCTACTGTTACAAGGTCATGCCCTTTGGCCTCAAAAACGCGGGAGCGACGTATCAAAGGTTGGTGAACTGAATGTTCACCAATCAAATTGGCAAAACCATGAAGGTCTACGTGGACGATATGCTCGTCAAAAGCCTCAAGGCCCACGACCACGTTCGAGACCTTAGGGAGATGTTCACGATCCTGCGACGCTACAAGATGAAGCTCAACCCCAACAAGTACGCTTTTGGGGTCGAGTCCGGAAAATTCTTGGGCTACATGGTTAGCCGCCGCGGGATCGAGGCTAACCCCGAGAAGATCAGGGCGATCTTAGAGATGAGGTCGCCGCAAAAAGTGAAAGAAGTTCAGAGCTTGACGGGAAGGATCGCCGCCCTGACGCGATTCGTTTCCAAAGCCACCGATAGGTGCCAACCGTTTTTTAAGGCACTGAAGAAGACCGACGGGTTCGTGTGGACGGGGGAGTGCGAGGAAGCATTCCGCGAAATGAAAGCCTATTTCACCTCCCCCCCGTTCCTCGCGAAGCCAAAGAATGGTGAAACCTTGTAGATCTACCTCGCGGTTTCCGACAGGGCCGTGAGCGCGGTTCTCATACGCGAAGAAGACAAGGTGCAATGGCCGGTCTATTACGTTAGCAAGGCACTCCTCGATGCCGAGACTCGATACCCGGAGATCGAGAGATTGTCCCTCGCCCTTGTCATGAGCGCGAGAAAACTCCGACCCTACTTTCAAGCGCACCCCATTATGGTCCGTACGGAACATCCCATCGAGAAGGCCCTTCAAAAAGAGACCTCCTCTCGAATGGCCATATGGTCCCAAGAGTTGGGCGAGTACGGGGTCGAGTTCCAGCCGAGAACCGCCATCAAGGGCCAGGCCCTCGCTGACTTCATAGCCGAATTCACAAGTAAGCCCTCAACTGACGAGGGGGACAAAGGTGATGAGGGCGGAGAAGACAAGGAGGACGACCACAGCGAGTCGTCGAAGAAGAGGACCAACAACCCGACAGGGCCGGTCTGGGACTTGAACGTGGATGGTGCGTCAAACGCCCGGGGGCTGGCGCCGGCGTTGTGCTCACAAATCCGGATAGGGAAAAACTGAGATACGCCCTGCGGTTCGAGTTCAAGGCTTCCAACAACGAGGCAGAGTACGAGGCTCTGATCGTTGGCTTGGAGCTGGCAAACAAGCTAGGCGTCCAAAACCTGCGCATCCACTGCGACTCGCAGTTGATTGTGAACCAGGTTAAGGGCGATTACGCCGCAAAAGAGCGAAACAAGGTCGCGTATCTTTTCAAGACCCAAAAGAACCTAGAGGCCCTGTCCTGGTTCGAGATCGTCCAAGTTCCTCGAGAGGCAAACATCGACGCTGACGCCCTGGCTCGCCTCGCGTCTGGGATATACGAGAAGGGCGAAGGCAGCGTCCCGATCGAAGTGTTGACCCGACCCTACGTCTCGAGAGGCGACGTAGGGGTAGTTGACGAGACTCCACCTCCCTCATGGATGACTCCGCTCGTCGAATTCCTTAAGCGAGGAGTCATCCCCGAAGACAAAGAAGAGGCCAAAAAGCTAAGAAGCTTAGCGCCGAAGTACACAATGAGGGAGGACAACTTGTTCAAGATAGGCTACTCTATTCCCCTCCTCCGCTGCCTGACCGAAGTCGAGGCGAAGAAAGCGCTCCGCGAGGTGCACGAAGGGGTGTGCGGAAACCATGCCGCTGGGCAATCTTTGGCATTAAAGCTACTGAGACTCGGATATTTTTGGCCAACCTTGAAAAAGGACTCCCACGAGTGGGCCAAAAAATGCGACAAATGCCAAAGGTTCGCTCACATCCCGCGCCAAGCGCCTGCCCCGCTATGTCCGATCATCGTACCACCACCCTTCGCGAAATGGGGAATCGACCTCATCGGCGAGCTACCCATGGCCCTGAGGCAATACAAGCATGCGATCGTGGCAATCGACTATTTCACGAAGTGGGTAGAGGCCGAACCGCTGGCGAAGATCACCGAGGCAAACACGACGAGCTTCATCTGGAAGAACATTGTCTACCGCTTCGGGATCCCCGTGTCAATTGTGACCGACAACGGAAAGCAATTCGACAATGCGCGCCTCCGAGAAATGTGCGAACAGTTGGGCATTAGCAAGACTTTCTCTTCTCCCCGCCATCCCCAAGCCAACGACCAGGTAGAGGCGGTCAACAAAACGATTAAAGAGAACCTGAAGAAGAAGCTGGAAGAAAGGAAGGGGACTTGGGCCGACGAGCTTCCCATGGTCTTGTGGGCGTACCGAACCACCGCTCGAAATGCGACCGGCGAAACCCCTTTCGCTCTCGCATTCGGTGTTGAGGCCGTGGTACCTGTCGAAACCAAGCTGCCGACCCTGCGCATAGAGGAGTATGAAGAAGCCGCCAACGATGACGCGATCAGGCTCGAGCTAGACCTCATAGATGAGAAGAGGGCGGACGCACTCACCCGCCTTGCCGCACAAAAGAGAAAGGTCGAGAAGTACTACAACTCCAAGGTCAAGCTGCGAAAGTTCGCCGACGGGAGCCTCGTCCTTAGAAGGGTGTTCCAAAACACCAAAGTGCAAGGTGCGGGAGTTCTGGGTCCCACCTCGGAAGGCCCATACCGTGTGCGCCGAGCCATCCACAACGGTACGTACGAGCTCGAGAACCTGGAAGGACTCGTGTTAACACACCCGTGGAACGCGGAGCACCTGCGGCAATACTACCATTAGAGGAGCCACTTCCCCGACATGCAATTATTTTCATTTCATTTTTGATTTTTGCAAAGACAATTTCATATTTCAAGTACGGCCAACGGCCTGGAAATGTAATTTTTAACCATTTCAACATTATAATTGAATTACATTTCGCTTCGACACGTTTACTTTATTGTATTACAATTTATCGTCTCCTCTACGAGCACCCAAGATACTCGGGGGGCTAACGGGGATAAGATGAGGATAACAAACTCGTTTTTTCGCGCGACACGCTCGCGCAATAGCACGTTTTACGCGCCGAACGGTAGCAAATCGCCAACAAATCGGATCCGCGCACCGGACCTCCGACCCTCGGGCAACGCTCTTGCACGATTCCATGCCCCGCACACCGATAGGCAGCAGGGCGACGGTGGATCGCGTCCGCGCACCGGACCGTCGATCCCTGCAGTCAAAACCCAAAACGTGACACGTGTACCGACAAGTACCACGCTCACTGGGAACTGCGTCCACGACAAGCTCGTCCCGATACGCACACCGATAGGTAGCGTACTCGCCAAAAGATGAGCGCGACGGCCGCCCAGCTCGCACACGCCGATAGGCAGTGAGTTACGGATGGATGGCCGAGAGTCGCACCCGTCGGGCGAAACTGGTCTAGCCAGCGTCCGCGGGAAACTTCACCGCTAAGTGTGGCAGTAAGCCGTGCAAACCGGTTATGCTAGATATAGTAAGCCGAGTTCATAAGACACGCATTAATCAAACTGCGCGAATCATTTCCGCTAAGCATGGCAAGTCGAGAAAATAAGACGCGCAACAAACGAAAAAGCTTTAACTAAAGCAAAAATGTTGTATGAACAACCCAACAAGGAAAGTACGAGAGTACGGCACATGTCCAACATAACAAAAATCCAAAAGAAAGCGTAAAGCAAGCGTTAAACAGGTGCGCAAAAAACCAAAGTAAATTCGACTATTCTGAGGTGAAGTCTATCTGCTCTTCGTCATCCTCGGGGCGAGGAGCGCCCGACCCGTCGGTAGCCTCTCCGCCGAGTGGACGGTTCGTCGATTAGGCGGCCTCCGCAGGGTCTTGGGGGTGCGGGTCGTTCACCTCTGGTTCGTCATCTAAAGGAGGGAACATGGTATTAAAAAAGGAAAAGGTTGTCCCTTGAGACGCGTTCTCCCTCGCAGTCGCATCTCGGACTCGCCTGGCCGCTTCGTAACGAGCCGCCTCCAGCGCCAAGTCCCAATCATCCTCCAGGTCTGTATTGGATCGCACGGAATCTTCTTTCTCCTCAGTGAGGGTCTACACCTCCGCCAGCAAAGAATCCCTCTCCCTCTCAGTCTGGACCCGAGAAATCTCGCTCGCCGACAGTCGAGCGTGAACGATCTTCAACTCCTCATCCCGACTCGATAGCGACGACTGAAGTTTCTTCGTCTCCCCCAGGAAAGTGTCTGCGGCTTGCTCCGCCTTCTACAGAGACGTCTGTGCCGCCATGCGCTGTGATCTCTCGGCCGCCAACTCCTCGCGGGTCCGCTTCGACTCTTCCTCGAGCGCCTGAAACTCTTGGGCGGTTTGAACCCCCACTAGTGCGGCAGCATGGTCGGTCGCCGCGCTCTCCATGTCTCTCTTCATGATCTGCATCCTACGGAGCAAGTCCCGGAGGATGCGATCGCTCCGTTCTTGACATGCGAGCATCTGCAAAGGATGATGGTGCACGTATTATCATAACAAGTACGAGGGTCATGCATAGATCGAACGGACGGGCCATACCTTTCGGGCGTTGCGAACTCCATTTTGGAAATGGTCGAGGTCATTTGTTGTCAGCAAACTCTTGAAATCCCCTAAAGGGGTCTCAAGAATTCCTTGGGAGCATTGGCCTCGCAGCTCTGCCGCCTCCGCTAAGAGCATCGAGTCCATGCAGTCCGGCGCCGCCGACGTGTGGGCACGCTTATGACCGGAGGGTGGGCCGAGGGAAGTCAACGACGACGGTCGCTTGTTAGAAGAGATCACCTCGTTCCCTGATCTAGGTGGCGACCCCCGGTGGCGAGCCTCAGCTTGGGGACGAACCGCGGTCGTAACTTCGACGGTAGGTGCCGCAGTCGTAACTTCGACGGTAGGTGCCGCCCTCGGCACTTGCATGCGCGGTCGATGACGTCGGGTCATGGTATCTGAAAACAAGAAAGAAACGACGATAAGTTAGAACGCGAACGATAAGCATGAATATAACAAAAGAGAACGCGATGACGCGAAAGCATATGCACGGCCAGTACCCCCCACGTCAGGGGAAGGGGCTGACGAACCCCCCGCCTCGGATTCGGGATCCTCCGTAGCCCCCGCATCGAGGCCAGGGCATGAAGGAACGTCATCGCTAGGCACGAACCACCCAGTCCTCGCCATTAGGTCTGGGGACTCGAAGAGCGTTCACTGCCGCCTCGATTCCGGGACCGCTCTGATCACCGCGTCGAGCTCGGATCCTTCGATGTCGCCCATGGGTGGGAAGTCGATCGCAGGGCCGAAGATGAGTGGCGCAACCCCGAAAGCTAACTCAGACACCCACACCCAGGGGTATCTGTGCTTCGAGTTCACCCTGGTGAGGATGGCGAGGCGCTTTTGATGTGACGCTAGGTAGAAGCCCGGCTTCCCGGGCACCCCTCGTACCATCATAAGGTCCTGAATGTCGTCAGCAGTGACATCCCTCTTCTTCGCTCGATAAAACATCATGTGGCATGCCGCAACCACTCGATAGAAGGATGGGGACATCTGCGAAGCATGTACCCCTAATCGAACCAGCAACTCCTGGATAACCGGCTGGAAGGGCAGTCTTAGTCCTCCACGGAGACTCGCCTCGTGGACCGCGGCGTACCCCTTTCGCGGGCAAGTCGGAAGATCGTCGGGTAATGGTCTCAGGATCGACACGGACTCTGGGATGCTGTAACGTTTTCTCAGGCTCATGAAGCTAATAATCGAGAGTGAACTCGGGACGTCAATGCCCGAGCAGTCAAGCTCGCCTCGTATGGCCGATTCTCCGATCAGGAAGGCCGAGGCCCGCGTTTCCTCCCACACGGTTGAGGAGAGTGTCGCTGTAGGAATGACGTGTTCGTTCGGCGAATCGCTCGAGCGCTCGGCGTCGGGAGCGTCGCTCGGGCAGGGCGGGACCCCCTCACGGCCGCCCTCGCAAGCTGGCCGGTTCCCCTCGGCCTCGGCATGGTCGCCCGGGCCCGCGGCCGGGCCGCCTCCGTCGGGCCGGCTCAGCTCCCGACCGGCCGTGCTCCCTCCAGCGTGCGCGTGCAGCCCAAGGACCCAGCCCGTCTCCTGGCTGGGCGACTCCTCCGTGCGCGGGCCCGGCACAGGCAACCCCCTGCATCCGGCCCGCCGGCCCGGCCCGGGTCCTGGCTGGCTAGGCCTTTGGCCCGTGGGCTTTGCTCGGGCGTTCCAGCGCTCGCCCCGTGTGCGCCCGGCCTGGCGGTCTGGCCCGGCTCCCGGCCGGTTGGGTTTTCCTCGCGCGCGCCCGGCCCGGCGGCCCAGTCCGGTCCCTGCTCGGGCGAGCCATTTTCCCGCAAGCCTAACCCAGCAGCCCGGCCCAATTCCTGGCCGGCTGGGTTCTTGCCACACAAGCCCAGCCCGTTCGGGCCTAGAATTTCCCCAGGGGTCGGGCAAGCCGCCGCCCCCTGGCTGGCGCCGCCAGACCGGGCCGCCCTCTGCCTAGCGCCGGCCCCTCCATGGGCGACGTCCCCCGGCGCCGGTGACTCCCCGGCGGCGCTCGTCTTCACTGGCGCGGCTGGCCCTGAGGGGCTCTCCCCCTAGAGACGCCGAAGCCAGTTTCACCATGCGCGGCCGTCCAAGGACCGTTCGCTCTGCCCGGGCGGTCTTCCTCGCCGACGCGCCAGGTGGGCGTCCAGTCGGCTTCGCCCGGTCGGGTGGGGGTTTCCTCGGGGTCGGGGTCCACCCAGGTCACGCCCCCCCGGGACGAGGCATCCTGCTCGGAGCCGTCCTCCTCCGGTGTGCCTCCTCCAGCGTCGGCGGCTCCAGGCGCGACTGCCCCCGGCACGCGCGCACCATCCAGGCTACCAGTGGGCGCTAGGACGTTATTCCTCGACCTAGGTGGGTCTTCCCTGACGTCCCCGGTGCCGCCGGCGCCGCTCCGAGCCCAGACACCTCCTCCGGCGCACACGCTGTCTCCGGCGCCCACCTGCCGGCGCTGGTCGTCTCCGGCACGCGCGCCCTCTCCCTCGCCGGTCAACCATGCTTCAACCAAGGCAAGGTCTTCCCCGGCCATCGCAACGATGCTGCTCGTGCCCGATGAGTGAGGCGCGTTAGGAACGCTTGGGAGAGATGAGAATTGAGTCCAAAAAGTTTCCAAATCCACGTGTTGATCCCCAAGCAAGTGAAACAAGTCGTCTTCAATGGTCCCACACCCCGATAGGCGGTCAATGGGGTCCATGGGCGCGAATAACAAGATGAGGGTGACCGACAAAAAAGAAAAAAATAATATTAAAAGGCGTCGGAACATACATCTTGGCGGCGGGCTACTCCGGTGGGCCGATAACGGTAAAGGCTTCGAGTTTATCACACGTGTTACACTCGATAATAAACTCGGGGGGCTAATGATACTGGTCCGTCCCGGCCTGGTAAGGCAACGACGGCCACGATATCGGCTTCCCCGAGTCTCTCCCGGCGCACGACCACCTCAGAGCCAGCCCTCGTCACCGTGGCCGCCTCAGAGGCGTCCAAGGATGAGTCAGAGCCATCCATGGCCTCCATGGCCGGGTCAGAGGCGTCCAAGGCCGAGTCAGAGCCATCCATGGCCTCCATGGCCGGGTCAGAGGCGTCCAATGCCGGGTCAGAGGCGTCCATGGCTGAGTCAAAGCCGTCCATGGCCGAGTCAGAGCCGTCCATGGCCGAGTCAGAGCCGTCCATGGCCTCCATGGCCGAGTCAGAGCCGTCCATGGCCGAGTCAAAGCCGTCCATGGTCTCCATGGCCGGGTCAGAGACGTCCACGGTCGGGTTAGAGGCGTCCATGGCCGAGTCAAAGCCGTCCATGGCCTCCATGGCCGAGTCAGAGCCGTCCATGGCGGAGTCAGAGCCATCCATGGTCTCCATGGCCGGGTCAGAGGCGTCCACGGCCGGGTCAGAGGCGTCCATGGCCGAGTCAGAGCTGTCCATGGCCGAGTCAGAGCCGTCCATGGCCTCCGTGGCCGAGTCAGAGGCAGCCCTCGGCCAAGGGGATGTTCATAACGCCCCTTGGTCGCCTATAAATACAGGGGTCTCTCCGCTAATCCAGGTAATCCATTCTTGAGTACTGAAACGCTGTCGAACTCGTACCTCGCTCGTTTCTCTCAAGTCCCGGCCCCTAAACACTTAAACCCTCTACAAACCACCCCAATCCTACTAATGTTGAGCGTCGGAGAGGTAAACAGGGGCAACCCCCCTATTTTCCCTTTGTAGTTCACACCTCTTTGCTTGCTTTTCAGGTGCCTGAACGAGATAGACATCACCAACAGCTAAGGGACGACTTGAGATATCAAGTCCGACACGCTTGAGTCAAGACGAGATCACTTGGTCCGGCCTTGGGTCTAACCGCCTTTGACTCCTAAATCGTTGTCCGAAAAACAGCGACAACAGGTCTTGTCTATATCACATAGTGAATCTAGAACTCTGACTTTCTCAAATGAGAATATGTAAGCTATGAAATGACATGTCTTATTTCAGGATTGAGGTAAGCACGATGCAATTCATACATAGTGACTCCGAGACGTAAGAGGTTAAAGGGGTTGTTCTTATTATGTCTCTAGAAGGGCACTGGTTAATTCAGTACCTTAAGAAGATACCTAGGAAGAACAAGAGAGTATCAACTCTCAATGTCCTATAACCAGACATCATAGATTCTCCTAACAATTATATTGAGATCAATAGCCCTTTGATCCTTAGATTGTGAATATACTGTTTTAAGCAAACCATGAAGAGTTTGTTCATGCAAATCTATATTAGCCTCTTCATTTGTTGTTAGCTTTTTTTGAGGACTAACGACTATAGTTTATCATAAAGCTTCAAACAAACAAGGAAGAATGAACGAATGTTTCAACTTTTATTAATTATTCAACAGTTACAAGCAAGAGTCTTCATGAGACTTTATTACATCAAATGTACATAAGTAAAGACTACTACTCTTCTTGTAGGCACCATTGACAACATCACAAGTAGCCACATATTGTGCTTCCAGTGTGGAATCAGATATTCGAGATTGCTTAATACTCCTCCAAATAACAGATCCGCCATTTACAAATCCTGAAGTGGATTTACTGGAATCCTAAAAGTTGGAGTCGATATATATCATTATAATCAGGTCAGTACCCAAATATGTAAGCATCAAGTTCCTAGTTCTCCGAGGATACTGTTGTTGCTATTTTTCGGACAACGATTTAGGAGCCACAGGCGGTTAGACCCAAGGCCGGACCAAGTGGTCTCGCTTGGACTCGAGCGTTTCGGACTCGGTATCCCGAGTCGTCCCTTAGCTGTGAATATCCCTTGAGCTCACCGGCATACCTGAAAGAGATGAGAGAACCGTGAGCTACACAGGGGAAACAGAGGGGGTGCCTCTGTTTAGCTCTCCGACGCTCAACATTAGTGGAATTGAGGTGGAGTATAGAGGTTTTAGAGGTGGTGAGAGGCCAAAGATGAGCGAAACGAGCGAAGTATGAGTTCGGCAGCGTTTCGGGACTCAAAATTCGATTGCCTTTGGGAGAGGGCAGACCTCTCTCTTTATAGGCGGCCAAGGGGTGTTTGGGGGACCCCTTGGCCGAGTGAGCACTTTGGGTCGGCCATTGGCCGGCTGAAGGGTTGGGTCGGCCAATGGCCGAGTTAGGAGTCTTGCCCGGATGAAGGTTCACTCGGCCATTGGCCGAGTGAACTGCTGGAAGGTTCACTCGGCCATTGGCCGAGTGAACTGCATGGCCGTCTGAAGGGTTCACTCGGCCATTGGCCAAGTGAACTGCAAGGCCGGCTGAAGGGTTCACTCGGCCATTGGCCGAGTGAACTGCTGGAAGGTTCACTCGGCCATTGGCCGAGTGAACTGCATGGCAGGCTGAAGGGTTCACTCGGCCATTGGCCGAGTGAACTGCTGGAAGGTTCATTCGGCCATTGGCCGAGTGAACTGCATGGCCGGCTGACCTTTGGGCCGGCCGCGGGCCTCCTGAGCATATGGCCGGCAATTGGCCGGCTGACCCTCGGGCCGGCCATGGGCCGGCTGAGCATATGGCCGGCCGTTGGCTGGCTGACCCTTGGGCCGGCCATTGGTTTGGGCCGGCTAATGGCTGAGGCAAGGTTTCGCCGCTCGAGGCCTCGCACCGGTCGCGTGGGTCGAAGTGACGCCTTTGTCCCCGTCGGTCCGAAGCGTAGGTCGAGCGGAAACTCAGTGGTTGCGTTGATGTGCGGACCCAGGACAAACACTCTCGAGTTTGTGGTCGCATCGTAGAAGGGCTTTCAATGCATCGCGAGGGATGGCATCGGCGCGTCACGAGGGACGGCTTTTGTGCATTGCGAGGGACGGCTTCTGTGCGCGTGGCTTATTTTCTCGACTTGCCAACGAAGGCGTAATCGATTTGCACATCTTTGTTGTGCGCGACTTACTTTCTCGACCTACCAGTGATCGATTTGCATAGCTTTGTTGTGCGCGGCTTATTTTCTCGACCTACAAATGAAGGCGTGGTCGATTTGCATGGCTTGGGCCCCGGGGGGGCGTTGGTGTCACATTTGTGTGATTGGGTTTTCCGCGGACGCTGGCTAGACCAGGTGCGCTCGGCGGACGCAGGCCTTTGAAACCCATTTGTGACTCGCTGCCTATCCGCGCACGAGCTGGACGGCGAGCGCAATGCCACATTTGTGTGGCCAGGTTTCCCGTGGACGCTGGCTAGACCAGATACGCCCGGCGGACGCAAGCCTTTGAATCCCATTTGTAGCTCGCTGCCTATCGGCGCACGAGCTGGGCGGCGAGCGCGGTGCCACATTCGTGTGGCCAGGTTTCCCGTGGACGCTGGATAGACCAGATACGTCCTGGCGGACGCAAGCCTTTGAAACCCATTTGTAACTCGCTGCCTTTCGGCTCACGAGCTGGGCGGCAAGAGCGGTGCCACATTCGTGTGGCTAGGTTTCCCGTGGACGCTGGCTAGACCAGATACGTCCTGGCGGACGCAAGCCTTTGAAACCCATTTGTAACTCGCTGCCTTTCGGCTCACGAGCTGGGCGGTGAGCGCGGTGCCACATTCGTGTGGCTAGGTTTCCCGTGGACGCTAGCTAGACCAGATACGTCCTGGCGGATGCAAGCCTTTGAAACCCATTTGTAACTCGCTGCCTTTCGGCTCACGAGCTGGGCGGCGAGCGCGGTGCAACATTTGTGTGACGAGCTTTCCCGTGGACGCTGGCTAGACCAGATACGTCCTGGCGGACGCAAGCGTTTGAAACCCATTTGTAACTCGCTGCCTTTCGGCTCACGAGCTGGGCGGCGAGCGCGGTGCCACATTTGCGTGGCGAGATTTCCCGTGGACGCTGGCTAGACCAGATACGCCCAGCGGACGCAAGCCTTTGAAACCCATCGTTGCCTTTTGGCTCACGAGCTGGGCGGCGAGCGCGGACTCGGGACTCAACTCGAGGACTCACGTAGAGCCTGCACGAGGAGTAGTTAGTTGACTTGTGGACTCGGGACACAACTCGAGGGCTCATGTAGTGCCTGCACGAGGAGTGGTTAGTTGGCTTGTGGACTCGATACTCAACTCGAGGAATGAACTCGTCTCGGGGAGGCATGTGAAGTCGGCATGAGGAGTATCGGTCGACTCGTGGACTCGAACTCGGCTCGAGGACTCACGTAGAGCCTGCACGAGGAGTTTCGTGAAGAGTCGGCGCGAGGAGTATCGGTCAACTCGTGGACTCGAACTCGACTCGAGGACTCATGTAGAGCCTGCACGAGGATTTTCGTGAAGAGTCGGCACGAGGAGTATCGGTCGACTCGTGGACTCGAACTCGACTCGAGTACTCATGTAGAGCCTGCACGAGGAGTTTCGTGAAGAATCGGCACGAGGAGTATCGGTCGACTCGTGGATTCGAACTCGACTCGAGGAATGAATTCATTTCGAGGAGACATGTGGAGTCGGCACGAGGAGTAGCTCGTCGACTCGTGGACTCGAACTCGACTCGAGGAATGAACTCATCTCGAGGAGACATGTGGAGAGTCGGCACGAGAGGTATCGGTCGACTCGTGGACTCTAACTCGACTCGAGGAATGTTCTCATCTCGAGGAGTTACGTGGGGAGTCTCTCTTTGGGACCTCCGGCCTAACCATCGACCCCTTGAGACTTTAGTATTATTATTATTTGTTTTCTATTTCGAGGGAGTTAGCCCAACACGTTTGGGTGAACTGACGAACCGAATCCAAAGACATTTGGACAAAGTGATGAAGTCGCTCCAGCTCGACTAGACGAAGTGGTGAGCTCGACTAGACGAAGTGGCGAGCTCGACTGGACGAAGTGGCGAGCTCGACTGGACGAAGTGGCGAGCTCGACTAGATGAAGTGACGAGCTTGACCAGGCGAGGTGACGAGCTTGTCCAGGCGAGATGACGAGCTCGACCAGGCGAGGTGACGAGATCGACCAGGCGAGGTGACGAGATTGAACAAGCGAGGTGACGAGATCGACCAGGCGAGGTGACGAGCTCGACCAGGGGAGGTGACGAGCTCGTCCAGGCGAGGTGACGAGCTCGACCAGGCGAGGCGACGAGCTCGAAATCCCAACCATTCGTTAGAGTCGGCACGAGGAGTATCAGTCGACTCGTGGACTCGGACTCAACTCGAGGACTCATGTAGAGCCTGCACGAGGAGCCACGTGAAGAATCGGCACGATGAGTATCAGTCGACTTGTAGACTCGGACTCAACTCGAGGACTCATGTAGAGCCTGCACGAGGAGCCACGTGAAGAGTCGGCGCGAGGATTATCGGTCGACTTGCGGATTCGAAACTCGACTCGAGGAATGAACTAATCTCGAGGAGTTACGTGAGAAGTCTTTCTTTGGGACCTCCGGCCTAACCATCGGCCCCTTGAGACTTTATTATTATATTTTTTTTTTGAGTTGTTGTTGAGTTGTTTTTGATTGAGCATTGATCCCTGTTAGCCCCCCGAGTTTCTTGCGTTTGTGAGACGAAGGCCAAGAAACTCTTGTGGTGGAGGTATACAAAAAAGTTGTCATGTGTAGAATAACTTTTTATTGCAATAAAGGGGGTCGTTACAGGTAGTCATGGCACTTGGCCTTCTTTGAAAAAAGAAGAAATTACATTTTCGAAATAAAAGTGATCACGAAGCCGAACGGGTTCGGGCGTGCGTTTAAAGGTCGAAGTCGCGACAATCATGGCTTGCTAGCAGATGCGACGAATTCCTTGAAGTCCCCACCTCGAATTAGGGAATCAATTCGCTTCTTAAGCTGGTAGCATTCGATCGTCACGTGCCTGTGATATTTGTGGTATTCGCAGAACATACTTCGATCTCGCTTCGCGGGGTCCTTTGTGAGTGGAGCGGGGCTTCCCAGCTCATCGCGGCGTAAGCTCAGGATCCGGTCGGGTGTTGTGTTGAGCGGGACGAAGGATTGCTTCGGGGCTGGAGAAGGGTGGTCATTAGGGACTTGACCCTTCCGGCACCTTTTCCTTCGTGACTCGGGACCAACGGCCGGTATCACAAGCGCGGCTGCGCGCTTCTGGTCAGGTGCTCGATCAATGTTGGGTGGTCGCTGCCCCAAGACGATCGCGGTCTCGCGTTGAGCGTCGAGTTTTTCTCTCAAGTCGAACCGTGATCCTCTCTTTGAGAGCTGAGGCGGTCTCTCAAGTCTCCGGAGGCCGTCCCTATCACCCTTGTTAAGGGCGTGTCATTCAGGCGACGCCTTTGGCGGAGGCCGCGACCATCGACGTTGTCACCTTCACAAGGGTTTTGGACGCGGATGGTGAGCTTGGAGCGTCCCTTTCGGGACCTCGAGACTGAGTGTCCTCGGGTATTGCGCGAGCTTTGACGCCTTGACGTGGTCGCCCGAGGGTGTCCCCTCGAGGGCGCGTGCGCGTGCTCATCAGAAAGTTGACGTCTCGGCACGGTCGCCCGAGGGTGTCCCCTTGGAAGCGTGCGCGTGCGTCCCCTTTCGTGAACAGCATGGTCGAGGTTGGTCTCGTGGTTGACGTCGTCGACGTCGTTGGAGTCGAGGAGGTCGGCGATGAGCGCGCCGGTGACGTCGGGGCGGTCTAGGAGCTCGGCGAGCCTTCGAGCCGTGTCCTCTCGGACTGCGGCCTCGGGGTCATTCGTCGGGTCTCGGGGCTGGCTCTCATTATCATGAGGTTGCCATTCGAGACCGTGCGCAGAGCTTTGGAGGCCGTGCCTCGAGCTAGTCGCTCGGGCGCCCACGGAGGTGGCAGGCACATGACTCATCTCTCGAGAGTCGTAGGTGTATTGATAGAGGAATGGAAGGGAGAGCGTCGAGGTCCCCTCCTTCTAGCGCCAAAATGTTGTCGCTGTTTTTCGGACAACGATTTAGGAGCCACAGGCGGTTAGACCCAAGGCCGGACCAAGTGGTCTCGCCTGGACTCGAGCGTGTCGGACTCGGTATCCCGAGTCGTCCCTTAGCTTTGAATGTCCCTTGAGCTCACCGGCATACCTGAAAGAGATGAGAGAATCATGAGCTACAAAGGGGAAACAGAGGGGGTGCCTCTGTTTACCTCTCCGACGCTCAACATTAGTGGGATTGAGGTGGAGTATAGAGGTTTTAGAGGTGGTGAGAGGCCATAGATGAGCGAAACGAGCGAAGTATGAGTTCGGAAGCGTTTCGGGACTCAAAATTCGATTACCTTTGGGAGAGGGCAGACCTCTCTCTTTATAGGCGGCCAAGGGGTGTTTGGGGGACCCCTTGGCCGAGTGAGCACTTTGGGTCGGCCATTGGCCGGCTGAAGGGTTGGGTCGGCCAATGGCCGAGTTAGGAGTCTTGCCCGGATGAAGGTTCACTCGGCCATTGGCCGAGTGAACTGCTGGAAGGTTCACTCGGCCATTGGCCGAGTGAACTGCATGGCCGTCTGAAGGGTTCACTCGGCCATTGGCCGAGTGAACTGCAAGGCCGGCTGAAGGGTTCACTCGGCCATTGGCCGAGTGAACTGCTGGAAGGTTCACTCGGCCATTGGCCGAGTGAACTGCATGGCAGGCTGAAGGGTTCACTCGGCCATTGGCCGAGTGAACTGCTGGAAGGTTCATTCGGCCATTGGCCGAGTGAACTGCATGGCCGGCTGACCTTTGGGCCGGCCGCGGGCCTCCTGAGCATATGGCCGGCTGACCCTTGGGCCGGCCATAGGCCGGCTGAGCATATGGCCGGCCGTTGGCTGGCTGACCCTTGGGCCGGCCATTGGTTTGAGCCGGCTAATGACTGAGGCAAGGTTTCGCCGCTCGAGGCCTCGCACCGGTTGCGTGGGTCGAAGTGACGCCTTTGTCCCCGTCGGTCCGAGGCGGACCGACAACAGATACTTAAGAAAAAGCTTAACTGCAATCCAGTGCTCGGGTCTAGGGTTGGACTTAAAACGGCATACTACACCAACTGCAAAGCAAGTATCTGGTCTAGTACAAAGCATAGCATACAGGAGACTTGCTTTGGCTGAGGCGTAAGAAATCTTTCTCATGTCCTCAATCTCTTGTGCAGTCTTGGGAGACTTGTCCTTAGAGAGTGAGACTCCAGGCCTAAAGGGTGTTTGGCCCTTCTTGAAGTCTTGCATCGAAAAGCGATCCATCACCTTATCAATATAAGATTCTTGTGAGAGCGATAGAGTCTATTTCTTCGGATCTCGAAAGATTTGAGTCCCCAAAATGTACTTGGCGTCTTCTAAATCCTTCATATCGAATTGATTTGCTAGCCATATTTTAACCTTAGATAACTTACCCACGTAATTACCTATGAGTAATATATCATCGACATACAATACCCGAAACACAACTTTGCCCTCGTGCATTAACTTGTAAAAACAAGGCACATCTATCGACCGCTCAAAACCGAAGCTTTTTAGAGTTTCATCGAATCTAATATTCCATGACCTAGATGCTTGATTTAATCCATAAATGGACTTAAGCAACTCAAAAATCTTGGTCTCTTGAACTTCTTCCACGAAACCGTCTGGTTGAGCCATATAAATGCGCTCGTCAAGATTGCCATTTAGAAAGGCAGTCTTAACATCCATTAGCTAGATCTCATAGTCGAGAGTTGCAGCAATGGATAGAAATATGAGGATGGATCTAAGCAACGTGACTGGCGAGAAGGTATCCTCATAGTCAATACCTTCCTTTTAGGTATAACCCTTAGCCACTAGTCGTGCTTTGAACGTCTCAACGATCCCATCCGGACCCCTTTTCTTCTTGTATATCCACTTACACCCAATGGGTTTAATCCCGTTGGGAAAGTATGCAATTTTCCAGACATTGTTGACATCCATCGAGTGCATTTCAACTTTCATGGCGTCAAGCCAAAGGTTTGAAACAGAAGCAGCCATTTCTTGGTTGTGGGAAACAAGGTCATCCATGTCAGAGACGGCTATTGTCGGTCGTTTTCGGAAAACCCGGAACGCCGGAAAGACGCGCCGCTCAAAGGGCCAATGGTCAGGCCGGAGGTCCGAAAGAACGGCGAGTCTTCCATCACGAGTCAACCGGCAAGCCCTTGTGCCATACTCTCAGCTCCTCAAGTCGAGCCTCGCTCCTTGAGATGAGTAATTCCCCTCGAGTCGAGCTTTCTCCTCGAGTCGAGCCTTGAGTCACTCCTCGAGACGAGCCTCGAGTCGTTCTCCTCGAGTCGAGCCTCGAGTCGTTCTCCTCGAGTCGAGCCTCGAGTCGTTCCTCGAGTTGAGCTTCGAGTCTTTCTCCTCGAGTCGAGCCTCGAGTCAATCCTCGAGACGAGCCTCGAATCGTTCTCCTTGAGTCGAGCCTCGAGTCGTTCCTCGAGTCGAGCTTCGAGTCTTTCTCCTCAAGTCGAGCCTCGAGTCACTCCTCGAGATGGGCCTTTAGTCGTTCTCCTCGAGTCGAGCCTCGAGTCGTTCTCCTCTAGTCGAGCCTCAAGTCGTTCCTCGAGTCGAGCCTCGAGTCATCCTCCTTGAGTCCAGCCTCGAGTCGTCCTCCTCGAGTCGAGCTTCGAGTCGCTCCTCGAGTCGAGTCACTCTCATCAACTAGAGACCTTCACATTTCACATAGAAAGCATGATATCCAAAGACCCCTAAAGGCCCACAAGAGTCCGACGAGACGAGCCATGCGTCGCGCGCGCAGCACGCCGCGCCGGCCGGCCACACAGCAAGCCTCGCGCCGCGCCAGGCAGACCGTGCACCGCGCCAGGCAGACCGCGCGCCGCGCTAGGCAGACTGCGCGCCGCGTGAAGACACGCCCGCGCCGCGCGTCCGTGCGCCGCGCATCCCGCGCCGCGGCTGATGACCCGCGCGCCGCGCCCCCTGCGCTGCGCACGCGCCGTGCACCTCCACTTGACTGCGCGCGCGCCTCTAGTCCCACATGGACGAAAAAGAAGCCTTCTAAGGCCCTAAAGCACCTATAAATACACCCTCTCATTGAGGGGAAAGCCATCCCATTTATTCTCAAGGAACTTGAGACTTCTCTCTGCTTCTCTGCATGCCATCCTTGGCCTGAAGAGGATTCTCCTCGATTTCTTGTTCTCAGAGATTCTGAAGCGCTTTCCGAGGACTCCTCCTCGCACCGTCTCCTTCGTTGAGTACGCTTCTCCACCAAGGTTCTACGCCTCTACTGCGTCTTACACGCTTGAACTACGTTCTGACCTGATCCCACGCACGGGTACGTAGGCAGCCGACACCCAAAGCCTAGCTCGAGACTTTCGAGTTCACACTCTTGCCCCGGGTGCGATCACTTTGTCCGGCCTTGGATCGAACCGTCCGAGGTTTTCAATAGTTGTTCATTTTCGTGCGACAACATTTTGGCGCTAGAAGGAGGGGACTTCTTGGCCTGTTCAGCCCGAAATCCCTTCTGTTAATCTTCTTCTTTTCTACTACGAACTCAACCTTCTCGAACTTGAGAAAAGATGAGTAGTCAGCCACCCATAAGTTCTGAGGGCGTTAACAACCCCGATAACGTAACTGGGACCAAAAAATATTTCTTGCGCTCTCACGCGCATGGTGACGAAGAGTCGCTCCACGAAGAGAGCTCGACCCGCTCACCATCTCCATCTCCAGATAGCAGGGACGACCGCATCATGGAGTTGGAGGAGAATATCCGCCAACTAAAGGCGAAGAACGCAAGGTACCACAACCGACTGGCTGCGAAGTAACCCGCGCATGACACAATGATCCCCAACGGGGATCCTGAGAACCTCAACGAGGAAAGCCATGACCGCGACCCTGATTATGAGGGTACTGGCGATTTGGAGGATATCGAGACTTCTCCCACGAAGGACGGGGAACACCCCGCCGTGTTTGAAGCCGGTCCTTCGAATCCCCTACCCCGGCTGCTTCTCAAGAGGGAAATTCCCGACGTTCGGCCCTCGACCATTAGGTCAAAGGGAGAATGTTACGGAGAGTCAGGGCACGCGAAGAGCGAGCCATCGCAGACGAAGCCTGCGCCTTCGTACGACCAGCCCTGATCTTAGGGATCACCTTACCGCCCAACGCATCGAGCGTGGCAATGACCTAAGAGAGCGACTAAGCTCTCGGCCAAACATCCCAGTAGCAGCCCCAACTAACGGGAACCGCCGCACGGGTCAAGGGTCAAATGAAAGGCGGCAGGTAATCCCTCCTGAACAGGGAGTTACTCCGACTATCGGTCTCGATGTGATCACTATGATCCACAATCTTCGAAATGAAGTACGAGATCTCTGAGAAAACGGAATAGGCGGAAGTGCCAATGGGGTCGTCGAGGAGAATCCATCGCCTTTCACGGCTTAGATATTGGCCGAGGTATGCACAGGAAATTTCAAACTCCCGAAACTCGCTCCCTATGATGGAAAAGCAGATCCTGCTTACCATATCCAGCACTATGAAACCTGGATGACGATGCAAGCTGTCTCTCCTGGTGCTATGTGCCAAGAACTTAAGACCAGGAAGCATCCACTCGTTCAAAGACCTGAAGGACATGTTCCTAGCACGGTTTGCTACATCTATGGTCCAAAAGAAGACCAAGATGTACCTGTGGTCAATCAGGCAAGAGAATGGCGAGTCTCTTAGACGATACCTCGCCCGATTCACTGAAGAATCGAATAAGGTCGACCGCTTTAACAACAAAGATGCAATCACTGCCATCATCGAAGGCTTGCGCACAAGTGACTTCCTTAAGTCCATCGTCGGCCGTGTCCCTTTTACCATGGCCGAGTTAATGACTCGAGCCAAGACCTTCATGGGAGTCGAAGATTACCTCGATGGCCGCAAGGGCAATAATCAAAGCCCTCACCGCCGAGACGAGCCTAGCGACGAGCAAGGCAACTCCCGTAAAAGACGAAACAGAGGAGGTCAGACGTCTAATAGTCGACCTCCGATGCCCCAAAAGCAGCGACTTGCGGAAAACTTTAAGGGCTACTCGTCGTTCACGCCATTGAACACGATGTCGGAGAAAATCCTAGCTTTGGCACGTGACAAATTCACTCCCCCGGCTCCAATGAGCAAAGATCCCGCGACTCGCGATCGATTTAAATATTGCGAGTTCCATCAAGAATACGGTCACTTGACCTCCGAATGCTATAGTCTTAAAAGGCAGATCGAGGCATTGATCCAACGAGGTGAGTTAAAAGAGTTCGTGTTACGCATGATTAGCGCTACGGGCCCCACCACGAACAGACAACAGTCTGGAAAGGGAGGAGGAACAGCCGCTTCTGCCGACCAAACCGCGGCTACTGCCAATGCTAATCCACAGCTCCACGTTGTAACCACCATACTGGGTGGCTCACAAGATGGAGATTCAGCCCGACAACAGAAAAAATTCCTAAGGGTCGTAGCTCAAGAAGACGCTGCTATGCACGTAAACCTCACCTACGAGGAACCTTCGTCCGTACCTCACAAGACGATGTACTTCACCAACGAAGAGGCCAAGCGAGTTGTGCATCCGCACAATGACGCGATAGTGCTCAAAGCCCAAGTGGCCAATGACTTGGTGAAAAGAGTTCTCATCGACAACGGCAGTGCGGCCGACATAATTTTTAAGTCCACCTTAGAGCGCATAAAGCTCGGGGGGCTATGCCCAACTCCGACCCAAACACCTCTATTCGGGTTCACTGGGGAGAGAGTCATGACCGAAGGCATCATCGATTTGCCGGTCACCTTTGGAACTCCCTGAGGCATTGAAGTTGTTCACATGGTCCCATTCCTAATGGTCGATCAGGAGTCGCCATATAATGTCATCATTGGGCGACGCACGCTGAACCGACTAAGGGCTATTACTTATACATACCACCTACTGGTGAAGTTGCCTACCAAGGATGGAATCGGCATCATGGCTGGAGATCAATCCCAAGCCAGAATATGCTACATCCAAGGAATCGATGGAAAAACCGCTAGCAAGACGGTTAACACGATCTCCCAGCTTAGAGATAGCGTCGAGTCGACCAAGGTCCTCCGCGAAATCCACGAAGACATCTGCATGACACCCAAGTGCAAGGTGCCGACGTCCTCATCCCGAACAGGGAGGGACCCCACAAAGTCTGCCAAGTCATCCATGACGGGACATACTACACGGACGAGACACCGATCCGTCGCCTGTGGAATGCGGAACACTTGAGAAAGTACTACCATTAGCCAGCGCTCCCCCCATTTTATTTCTTTGCTTTCCAACATTCAATAAGGCCTACGAGCCAATGTTTTAGGATCTCTCAAAATCCGCTTTATCAAAGTTTTTCGATAACGTTTATAAACCCCAAAACTCGGGGGGCTACTGACATAGGCAACGGTAAATACACTCAAAATCCTCAATAAAGTACGCTCCACCCAGAGAAAGTACGCTCCACCAAAATAAAACACCCGAACATAAACGGGAACGAGCGTTCAACTAAGACGCCTCCGCGGCGCGCCGTAAGACATTCAAGAGATGCATGCTTAAGACGCCTCCGCGGCGCGCCATAAGACATCCCAGAGATGCAGGTTGAAGACGCCTCCGCGGCGCGCGATAAGACATCCATGAGATGCAGGTTGAAGACGCCTCCGCGGCGCGCCATAAGACATCCCAGAGATGCAGGCTTAAGACGCCTCCACGGCGTGCCATAAGGCATCCCAGAGATGCAGGCTGAAGGCACCTCCGCGGCGTGCCATAAGACATCCCAGAGATGTAGGCTGAAGTCGTCCCTCGCGACACACCTAAGACGCCTACATGGCGCACCGAAGCCGCCTACATGACGCACCCAAGACACCTACATGGCGCACTTAAGACGCCTACATGGCGCACCTAAGACGCCTACATGGTGCACGTGAGACGCCTACATGGCGTAGCCAAGTCGTCCCTCGCGACGCACCTAAGACGCCTACATGGCGTGCTTAAGACGCCTACATGGCACTTCTAAAAAGCCTATACGGCGTACCTAAGAAGCCTACATGGCATATCTAGGCCATCCCTCGCGACTTGCCTAGACGGCTAAGCGACACACAGAACCGTCTCTCACGACGCGCTCTGAGTTGCCACAAGGCGTTGCGTAAGATGACTAATCGCAACACACTTGGAGCCGCCGTAAGACGCACATGAACCACCATACAAGGCGTAGGTCCTGCCATATTCGCCACCGCCAACTGAGCACGATCACACTCGCCTTTGTAGACTCCCCATTCCACGCGAGCTAATTGAAGCTGCTCGCAAAGACTCGTGAACTCCGCCTCTGAGCAAGAACTTCGCTTGGCCTGAGCTAGCTGAGACTTCGCTCGAGCATGCTCCTCCTAGAAGAGTCCCAGGCGACGAGTGAGGTCATATAAAATCTTCTCGAGCCAAGCCTTGCTCCTAGAGTTGAGTCATACTCCTCGGGTCGAGCCTCGCTCCTCGGGTCGAGTCACTCTCCTCGAGTCGGGCCTTGCTCCTCGAGATGAGTCATCCTCCTCGAGTCGAGCTTAGGTCCTCAAGTCGATTCGTTCTCCTTGAGCCGAGCCTCACTCCTTGAGTCGAGTCACTCTCCTCGAGTCGAGCCTTGCTCCTTGAGATGAGTCATTCTCCTCGAGTCGAGCCCCGCCCCTCGAGTCGAGTCATCCTCCTCGAGTTGAGCTTTTCTCCTTGAGTCGAGTCATTCTGCTCGAGTCAAGCTTCGCTCCTTGAGTCGAGTCATTCTCCTTGAAGTCGAGCCTCGCTCCTCGAGTCGAGTCATTCTCCTCGAGTCGAGCTTCGCTCCTTGAGTCGAGCCATTCTCCTCGAGTCGAGCCTCACTCCTCGAGTCGAGTCATTCTCCTCGGGTTGAATCTTGTTCCTCGAGTCGAGCCATTCTCCTCGAGTCGAGCCCCACTCCTCGGGTCGAGTCATTCTCCTCAAGACGAGCTTCGCTCCTCGAGTCAAATCACTGTCCCCGAGTCGAGCCTTGCTCCCCGAGTCAAATCATTCTCCTCGAGTCGAGCTTCGCTCCTCGAGTCGAGTCATCCTCCTCGAGTCGAGCTCCACCCCCCCCCCCCGAGTCGAGTCATTCTCCTCGAGTCAAGCCTTGCTCCTCGAGTCGAGTGATTCTCCTCGAGTCAATCCTCGCTCCTCGAGTCGAGTTATTTTCCTTAAGTCGAGCCTTGCTCTTCGAGTCGAGCCATTCTCCTCGAGTCGAGTCCCGCTCCACGAGCAAGCGCCTGTAACGATTTGAAGAACAGGCTAGCCAAAGCAAGACAATTGCAAAATAAAACAAAAAGACAAACAGAGGAAAACTTGCCCTCTAGGCGTGGAAAAAGCCATGACAAGAAAAGTCTACATCACTACTTGTTACGATGTCCCTTCGCGTCTTTAACAGAGACTCGCGCTCACGCCTGGGGAATAGGGGCCGATCTTCCGAATGCAGACGGAGAAGCGTCACCAAAGCTGGAAGGGCGGATGCCCCGTGAGACCGACTTATGCTCGATGCGTGATTGAACTTTGAGCATTTATCCCCGAGCAGTCGAAGCCCTTGGGTGCGGCAGAACCTTCCACCAGGTGCCACTCCGTCTTCTCGAAGCATCGGCCCGCAGCATCAACCTCCGTCTTCGAGACCTCGGAATGAGCACACCTTTGCGAAACGCAAAAGTGCAGTCGCCTTCCAAGCTGGCCGAGACGGATGCCATGATCTTTCCCTAACTTGTCGCAATTAGAAAATAATTGCCATGCTAATCACCGTCGAGTTGCATGGACTTCGGGTCGAAGATATCATCAAACAAAACACCATCGAAGAAAGACTTGGACGTGACTTCGCCAAAAGATCAACAAGCCGCGACAGGCCGGTACGCCTTTGCACAAGTGCGTGCCCTACATGCCTACGCACGTCCCCGTTGTTCCGGGGCTAGAGCGATGGATGCAATCGCATCCACTGTTGTCGGTCCGTTCCGGGTCGACGGCGCCTGCGGGCGCCCGCGGGGTCCCATGGCCAAGGGGCGAAAGATCAGCCTGACGAGCTCGACTTCGGCCTCAGCTCGACCTCAGCCCGACCTCGGCCTGACGAGCTCGACCCCGGCCTCAGCTCGACCTCGGCCTGGCGAGCTCGACCTCGGCGTCAGCTCGACCTCAGCCCGACCTCGGCCTCAGCTCGACCTCAACTCGACCCCGGCCTCAGCTCGACCTCGGCCTGGCGAGCTCGACCTCGGCCTCAGCTCGACCTCAGCCTGACCTCGGCCTGACGAGCTCGACTTCGGCCTCAGCTCGACCTCGGCCTGGCGAGCTCGACCTCGGCCTCAGCTCGACCTCGGCCTGGCGAGCTCGACCTCGGCCTCAGCTCGACCTCAGCCCGACCTCGGCCTGACGAGCTCGACTTCGGCCTCAACTCGACCTCGGCCTGGCGAGCTCGACCTCGGCCTCAGCTCGACCTCGGTCTCAGCTCGACCTTGGCCTGGCGAGCTCGACCCCGGCCTCAGCCTGACGAGCTCGACCTCGGCCTCAGCTCGACCTCGGCCTAGCGAGCTCGACCCCGACCTCAGCTCGACCTCGGCCTGACGAGCTCGACCTCGGCCTCAGCTCGACCTCAGCTCGACCTCGGCCTCAGCTCGGCCTGACAAGCTCGACCTCGACCTCAGCCCGACCTCGGCCTGGCGAGCTCGACTTCGGCCTTAGCTCGACCTCGGCCTGGCGAGCTCGACCTCGGCCTCAGCTCGACCTCGGCCTCAGCTCGACCTCGGTCTCAGCTCGACCTCGGCCTGGCGAGCTCGACCCCAACCTCAGCCTGATAAGCTCGACCTCGGCCTCAGCTCGACCTCGGCCTGGCGAGCTCGACCCCGACCTCAGCTCGACCTCGGCCTGACGAGCTCGACCTCGGCCTCAGCTCGACCTCAGCTCGACCTCGGCCTCAGCTTGGCCTGACAAGCACGACCTCGGCCTCAGCTCGACCTCGGCCTGGCGAGCTCGACCCCGGCCTTAGCTCGACCTCGGCCTCAGCTCGACCTCAGCTCGACCTCGGCCTGACGAGCTCGACCCCGGCCTGGGCCCAACCTCCGCTCGGCCTCCTGGGCCCAATGCATCCGCTCGGCCTCCTTGGCCTAATGCCAAGGGGTTGCCCTAATGCCTCTTGGTCACCTATAAATACAGGTTCCTCTCACCTTCTCGAGGCAATCCATTTTTTAGTCCAGAAACGCTGTAGAACTCAGACTTCACTCGTTTCCACATCTTTGGCCTCTGAACCCTTGGCGCGGTCACACCCCCCATTCACCCTCCAGATTCCCCATTTGGAGGTGTTTGGACGAGCTTATACACCACCGACAACCACGGGAAGACTCGGGACACCGATCCCGACACGCTCGAGCCCAGGCGGTCACACCCCCCACTCACCCTCCGGCCTTGGGTCTAACCGACTGTGGCCCCTGAATCGTGTTGGAATTGATCTAGGGTTTAAGAAAAAGATTAAACGCTTCGGGAAGCGGCGGAATTTTAAAAAATTTCTTTTCAAGTAAAAACAGTTTTTACTAACCTAGACATAGAAGCAAGTACATGTAATTAAAATCAATATGAGCTAAGAGTTTACTAACCTTTCTTGAAGCTTGAACTTTGAAGAAGCTTTTGGAAAGTTCGCAACGCTCGTCTCCCCTCGCAGCACGTCTCTCTTCCTTTCCTCGGCACCTCGAGCAACCACGAAAGTTTCTATCACTAAATCACTCGAAAAGAAGGAATCAGTGAGTGGGTACTTTTAAACACAACGACTTAAGAACGAGTCTCGAAGTCGCAGAACTAAACACTAGGTCGAGTGAGGACCTAGGTGCCAAGACAAGAAATAATCGAAAATAAACTAGAGAGAGAGAGAGAGGATTTTCGGCCAAGTTCTAGAGAGAGAGTCTCTCAAATCTCTTAAACTTGGATGAATCAATAGAATGAGAGGAATGAGGGTCCTATTTATAGGAGAAGGGTTGGCCTTGGAAAGAAGTAGTTTCCTCTTATTTTCCAAGCCTTTATGAGCAATCTTTATTGCCCATTCCTATCCAAGTCACACGGCCAACATGTGCCTTAATGACACCTTGGATTTGTTTCCTCTTTTATTCCTTCCTCTCTCTAAGCTTGTTTGGCCGAAATCCCATGTGCATCCATATGCAAATTTGTTTCCTCTTTTTCTTTGGCAAGTATCTTGATACATTTATGCACAAAATATTCTCTTTCTCTTGGGTATTTTGGGCACCCATCTCTCATCTAGAAGGAGCTTCTAGAAGCTTCTTCATTTGTTCATGACAACATGAGAAAAGCCCATTAAGAATTTTCAATAAAATTCTTATGAAATGAAATTAATTCACAAGGCCCAATAATCAAGTCATGGCCGAGTGACATTAAGTCATCAAATGAACTTGTCAAAAAATTTATTGACATTCATTTCATCCTATGTCTCAAAAGACAAAAATACCCTTTTGATAATTTTCGTTCTTGTTTTGACTTAGCTTCCAGTTTAACTATTCCTATCGATGTGATTCGTGACAGTGACCTCATGGACCCAAATGAACAAAGCTTGACCTAAACACTTGGACTCAAAAGTTCACAAACCTTTTCCAAGTTTAGCTTAATGCCAACTGACTCCACTAAAGAGCTGACACTGAAAATCTCTCGGTTCAAATGAATTTATTTTCTACTCAAGAATTCGACCTAATTATGATGAGCGGATCCACTGAATATTATCTATGTTTACCCTTCATGAATGTCATCAGCTAGTCGGGATTTACTAAATTACACTTTTACCCTTCTAGCTGTTATTTCCTCAACTCCTTTGTCGCTTGTGAATAAGTTATAAACAATGTATTGACGAGGAGCTAACAAGTCACATTGTTTCATCCAAAAGAGTCAGGACTCAATTTGGACAATGGCCAGTTCATTTATTCACACTCCAAGGAACAAAGCATGAGGTGACATACATTGCATTTCAGCAATCTTGTACATGAATTCCATATCTATGAGAACTTCACAAAGTTACTCATGACATACTCACAACTTAGTACTTCACCAATAGGCCTTGTTCGGAATCACATAGTGAGTCCGAACTTTGACTTTCTCAAATGAGAATACTAAGGTGTGAAATGGCATGTCTCATTTCAGGATTAAGGTAAGCATGATGCAATTCATACATAGTGACTTTGAGACATAAGAGGTTAAATGGTTTGTTCTTATATTGTCTCTAGAAGTGCACTGGTCAATTCAGTACCTTCGGAAGATACCTAGAAGAACTATAGAGTCCCTAACTCTCAATGCCTCATAACCAGACATCATAGATTCTTCTAACAATCATACTGAGGTCAATAGTCCTTTGACCCTAAGATTGCGAATGTATCGTTTTAAGCAAACTACGAAGAGTTTGTTCATGCAAATCTACATTTGTCTCTTCGTAAGTTGTTAAGTTTGTTTATGGACTAAAAGACTATATGACATCAAATGTACATAAATAGACACTACTACTCTTCTCGTGGGCACCATTGACAACAAACTCCCACTTGACTCAAAGAAGATGTGAGCAGTCCTACATGCCTAATCCCTCTCGAAGTTGGTTGAAGACCATGTTCGCTAGGGCCTTGGTGAATAGTTCTACCAGAGATTTACTTCACCTCCACGTCTCCGCGTTGCGCGATCTATCGAATCAAATGGTATTTCCTCTCAATGTGCTTAGAGCGCTTATGGCTTCGAGGTTCCTTCGAGTTAGCGACAGCCCCACTATTATCAATAAAGGGTCATAGGCTCGTCGACGTTTGGAATAACTTCCAAATACTTAAGGAATTTTCTAAGCCATACAGCCTCTTTGGATGCTTCACAAGCAGCCACATATTCTGCTTCCATTGTGGAGTCAGCAATGCAAGATTTCTTAATACTCCTCCACACGACAGCTCCACCATTAAGGATGAACACAGATCCCGAAGTGGATTTCCTGGAATCCTTATGCGCTTGAAAATTGGAGTCGGTATATCCCGTCATAGTCAGGTCAGTACCTGAGTATGTAAGCATCAAGTTCCTAGTTTTTCGAAGATACTTAAGAACATGCTTAACAGCAATCCAGTGCTCGGGTCCAGGGTTGGACTGGAAACGACTAACTACGCCTACGACGAAACAGATGTCAGGTCTAGTGCAAAGCATAGCATACATGAGGCTTCCTACGGCAGAGGCGTAAGGAATCTTCCTCATATCTTCAATCTCTTTTGCAGTCTTGGGAGACTGGTCCTTAGAGAGTGAAACTCCATGCCAAATGGGTGTTTGACCCCTCTTGCAGTCTTGCATCGAGAAGTGATCCATCACCTTATCAATATAAGATGCTTCAGAGAGCGACAGGGTCCGGTTTTTCCTATCTCGAAAGATTTGGATTCCCAGAATGTATGCGGCTTCTCCTAGATCCTTCATATCGAATTGCTTTGCCAGCCAAACCTTAACCTCAGATAACTTACCCACGTCATTACCAATGAGTAGTATATCATCGACATATAGTACCAGAAACACAACCTTGCCTTCGTGTATTAACTTGTAAACACAAGGCTCATCTATTGACTGTTCAAAGCCAAAGCTCTTTACAGTTTCATCGAATCTAATATTCCATGAGCTAGATGCTTGCTTTAGTCCATAAATGGATTTAAGCAACTCGCAAACCTTGGTCTCTTGACCTTTATCCACGAAACCGTCTGGTTGAGCCATGTAAATGCGCTCGTCAAGATTGCCATTCAGAAAGGCTGTCTTGACATCCATTTGCCAGATCTCATAGTCGAGAGCTGCAGCTATGGATAGGAGTATGCGGATGGATTTAAGCATCGCGACTGGCGAGAAGGTTTCTTCATAGTCAATCCCTTCTTGTTGGGTATAACCCTTCGCCACAAGTCGTGCTTTGAACGTCTCAACGTTCCCATCAGGACCCCTTTTCTTCTTGTATATCCACTTACACCCTACGGGTTTAATCCCTTCAGGAAGGTCTACAAGTTTCCAGACATTGTTGACATACATCGAGTGCATTTCAACTTTCATGGCGTCAAGCCAAAGGTTTGATTCAGAACAAGCCATCGCTTGGCTATAGGAAATAGGGTCATCCATGTCGGAGACGGCTACAAGAGAGTCTCCATAAGACATTTACCTGTCAGGCTTTTGAGTAGCCCTCCCACTACGTTGAAGTACTACTTGACGAGATTCTGATGAGTTAGGTTGTGTTTCAGTTGGGGTAAGAATAGTTCTTACAGATGAGGTAGAAGCTTCCTCACCCAACTTTTCTTCAAGCACAATTTTGCTTCTAGGTTTTGCATCTTTCATAAAGTCCTCCTCGAGGAAACGAGCATTCGTGCTAACGAAAGTCTTATCGTCCTCGGGACTATAGAAAGTAAAACATTTGGTTTCCTTTGGATATCCCACAAACAGGCACAATTCTGACCTACTAGCCAACTTGCTAGTCTTTTGCCTCAGCACGTGTGCAGGGCAACCCCAAATTCGGATGCGGCCAAGATTCACTTTACGGCCAGTCCATCGTTCATAAGGAGCACCAGGAACCGTTTTGGACGGAACTTGGTTCAGAATATAAGCGGCTGTTTCGAGGGCATATCCCCAAAAGGAAAGCGGGAGTGATGAGTAACTCATCATTGATCTAACCATCTCCATAAGAGTTCGGTTTCTTCTCTCTGACACTCCGTTTTGTTGAGGTGTGCCAGGTGCGGTAAGCTGAGAAGCGATACCTTCTTCTTTAAGAAAGTCATCGAACTCTCCAGACATATACTCACCACCTCGATCAGATCGAAGGGTTTTGATCACTTTGCCAGTTTGCTTTTCCACTGAAGCCCTAAAGACCTTAAATACGTTAAAGGTCTCGGATTTGTGTTTAAGCAAATAGACAAACCCATATCGCGAGTAATCATCGGTGAAGGTAACGAAGTATTCGTATCCTCCACGTGCCTGTTGGCTGAGCGGACCACATACATAAGAATGTATTAGTTCCAGCAACTCAGTGGCTCTTCAACCTTTATCGGAGAAAGGTCGCTTAGTAATTTTACCTTCTATGCAGGATTCACAAGTAGGTAGTGAACCTATTACAGAGGCTTGGAGTGGACCGTCCCTCACAAGTCTCTTAATCCTATCTAGACTGATATGACCAAGTCTCAAGTGCCAGAGGTATGTTGATTTTGTTAGATCGGAGGATTCAGAAAGTTTGATCCTCTTTGGCTCCCTAATTAGATCATTATCTATTTTGGTGTCTAAACGAGAAGGTTTAGTGGGATAGATGTAGAAAAGAGCATTCTTCCTACATGTATCAATGACAAAAGAATTATCAGGAAACGAAATACGAATTCCATTCTTAATGAACTTTAAACAATAATCTTGCTCACGAAGACGAGCAACAGATATTAAGTTCTTCCCAAAGGTAGGAACAAAATAAACATTATTCAAGTTTAAAGTGCGGTCTTCAAAAGATAGCGTCACGGATCCCAAAGCCTTCGCGGACACCAGGCTCCCATCACCCCATTTGAAACAGAACTCGCCTTCCTCTAAGCTTTTGGTTTTCTTGAAACCATTCAAGGAACAACAAATATGGTTAGTAGCAGCGGAGTCAAGAATCCATATTGATACATTATCAGCTACTAAGCATGCTTCGGTAACTAGTACAATACTATGTTCCTTTGCTTTGAGATAGGCAGGACAGTTCTTTTTATCGGCTTTGTGAGGTCTCTTCTTAGTTCCACAGGCGGAGGCTTTTTGCTCAGTAGCATGTGCCTCTCCTTGATTCCTCTTTCTCTTAGTGAGACCTACAGCAGTGTGAAGTTCCTTCATAAGCTTCGTAACTTTGTACTCTAGCTTGTTGATGGAGTAGTTCATCTTGGAGGTATCAAGAGATGCGGGGAGAGTTTCTAAGATCATATCTATGATATTCTTCCCATCAATCTCAGATCCTAGGATTTCCATTTTACTCAGATGACTAATGATCAGTATCATGAAGTCTCCAACAGGAGTCCTAGCCTGCATATGACAGTTCATAAACTGTCGCACTGCTTGTAGCCTTGTTTGACGCCTTTGCCCTCCAAACATCTCAAGGAGATTGTAGAGCATGTCAGCGGCAGTCTCGAAGTCACGATGTTGCTCTTTCAGCATATTGTTCATAGATGCCAAGATATACCACCTCACAATCTCATCGGATCGAAGCCAGGCCGCTAAGGCGTCATTGTCCTCTTGAGTTGAATCATCATTCGTCAGAGGAGGACACGGGGTGGTGAGTACCCATTTGTGCTTGTTAACGGTAGGTATTATGTCGAGGTTATGTTTCGAATCTAACGTAGTTCACGTTTTCGAGTTTGATCGAGGAAAGAAAGATTGAGAGATGGTTGAGAGACATATTGCTTATTTAAGTTGAAACAAATTTATGATTAGTCTTTGGTTTAGGATTTAAGTTTTATTAAGACTTTTGTAAAATCCAAAGGTGTTATAAACCAAACGATAATTTACTCCCTCAATAGAAGGCCGCAAAAAATCTCCTTTTATAAGTAAATGACACATCATTAATGCTAAGCCAAGATGTCAATACATCTATTTTGACTAGCCACTTTTTAAATTGGTTTGATCACTCACATCCTTTCGCAGAGCCTCAAGGGAGGATTACTAGGGATTGAGCCTAAGTGTGCAACCAACCACTTAGTCCAAAAGATCAGCTTTGAAAAACAATCCCCCAAGGGGAGGCCTTGTCATCATTGCATCACTCTCGGACGTAGCTCATCGAGCAATGATCGAAGCAATAACGCCTTGGAGTACTCACATTTAAGTGAGGGTCGCAAGAGCGGCTCTTAGTCCCACGTTATTGCATCTTTCATTAGTGTTGGGGATCGTGGGTTACAAACAACGAATATAACCCTCCCACTTAGTTTTTTGGAGTTGGTTCATCGACTCTTATAATTTCGGAAACAGATTTCCTAGTTAGAGAGCGACAGAGCGGACAACTAGAAGAGAATCCTAGATCGACATGTTCAGAGCAGCATTAGTGCATAAAGGCACAAGGTACATACTCGATCTTTTCCTATTTTCTATTTCGGGAAAGTGCGTGAGGGAAGTGTGAACTTCAACTCACTCGAACACTTGAAAGTTTGAGATTACACATCTTTTTATTTTTCGGCTTGTCTACAAGGAGACCTCCCACTCAAATTTTCAAGAGCATATAGATTTTGAACATATGTGATATAGATATAGTTTTGAAAACATTTTGAAAAATTATTTGATTTGGATGACAAAATATTTTTCAAGTTTGAAAGTGAAAACGGTTTTTCAAAATTCAAACTAGTTTTGTAAAAACTCAATTTCAATATAAACTTTCAAAAATCAAAACATTTTAATCTTACACATCATTTTTATAATCATATGAAAAACATTTTTGCTCAAGAAAATTTTCTCATTAGAGTTCTATAACTCATGGTAGTGGGGTTTGAAAATCCGGATTTCTAAAAAAACTGGAGTTTCAGACAGCCGCGCACCTCGGAGTAAAATCGCCATATCTGGCGGCTCCGATGTCCTTTTGAGCCGAAACCGGTGGCATTGGACTGAGGACAGACAGAGCTTTAATTTGATTCAAGAATCATTAAATTTCAATTTCTTAGCAGAGAGTTATTCCACTTTTAATGCGGGTTTACTCCAGTTCGAAGAAAAAGAAATAAATTAAAGCTTGGTCCTTTTTAGGTGCGAAAAAGAATCAAGTGTAACGGAACGTTTTATGAAGTTTGTTAAAGCTTTTATTTGTGTTTTATTAGCAGGGTAATAACATAGAATAAAAGAAATAACAACAAGCATAAAACGATTCAAGTAAAAATAAGAAACTAGCAAGATATCAAAACTAGTCACAAAATTTTACTCGAAATTTCTCAAACCTTTAAAACACGTTTTTCAATATAAAAAATTAAAAACTTTTAGAACTGATTCTAATGTGTTTTAAAAACATCCCAAACTCATAGAAAATCAACATGCTTTTTTATTTAAAGGCAAGAGCAATAAATTAAAAAAAATCTAAGATAACAATTCTAACTTGTCACAAAATTAGTAAACTTTCGAAAACGATTTTCAAGCTCATAATTTTAAAAACATGTACACGCTAAAGTTTGACCATAGCTCTGATACCATTTGTTGGAATTGATCTAGGGTTTAAGAAAAAGATTAAACGCTTCGGGAAGCGGCGGAATTTTAAAAAATTTCTTTTCAAGTAAAAACAGTTTTTACTAACCTAGACAAAGAAGCAAGTACATGTAATTAAAATCAATATGAGCTAAGAGTTTACTAACCTTTCTTGAAGCTTGAACTTTGAAGAAGCTTTTGGAAAGTTCGCAACGCTCGTCTCCCCTCGCAGCACGTCTCTCTTCCTTTCCTCGGCACCTCGAGCAACCACGAAAGTTTCTATCACTAAATCACTCGAAAAGAAGGAATCAATGAGTGGGCACTTTTAAACACTACGACTTAAGAACGAGCCTCGAAGTCGCAGAGCTAAACACTAGGTCGAGTGAGGACCTAGGTGCCAAGACAAGAAATAATCGAAAATAAACTAGAGAGAGAGAGATAGGATTTTCGGCCAAGTTCTAGAGAGAGAGTCTCTCAAATCTCTTAAACTTGGATGAATCAATAGAATGAGGGTCCTATTTATAGGAGAAGGGTTGGCCTTGGAAAGAAGTAGTTTCCTCTTATTTTCCAAGCCTTTATGAGCAATCTTTATTGCCCATTCCCATCCAAGTCACACGGCCAACATGTGCCTTAATGACACCTTGGATTTGTTTCCTCTTTTATTCCTTGCTCTCTCTAAGCTTGTTTGGCCGAAATCCCATGTGCATCCATATGCAAATTTGTTTCCTCTTTTTCTTTTGGCAAGTATCTTGATACATTTATGCACAAAATATTCTCTTTCTCTTGGGTATTTTGGGCGCCCATCTCTCATCTAGAAGGAGCTTCTAGAAGCTTCTTCATTTGTTCATGACAACATGAGAAAAGCCCATTAAGAATTTTCAATAAAATTCTTATGAAATGAAATTAATTCACAAGGCCCAATAATCAAGTCATGGCCGAGTGACATTAAGTCATCAAATGAACTTGTCAAAAAATTTATTGACATTCATTTCATCCTATGTCTCAAAAGACAAAAATACCCTTTTGATAATTTTCGTTCTTGTTTTGACTTAGCTTCCAATTTAACTATTCCTATCGATGTGATTCGTGACAGTGACCTCATGGACCCAAATGAACAAAGCTTGAGCTAAACACTTGGACTCAAAAGTTCACAAACCTTTTCCAAGTTTAGCTTAATGCCAACTGACTCCACTAAAGAGCTGACACTGAAAATCTCTCGGTTCAAATGAATTTATTTTCTACTCAAGAATTCGACCTAATTATGATGAGCGGATCCACTGAATATTATCTATGTTTACCCTTCATGAATGTCATCAGCTAGTCGGGATTTACTAAATTACACTTTTACCCTTCTAGCTGTTATTTCCTCAACTCCTTTGTCGCTTGTGAATAAGTTATAAACAATGTATTGACGAGGAGCTAACAAGTCACATTGTTTCATCCAAAAGAGTCAGGACTCAATTTGGACAATGGCCAGTTCATTTATTCACACTCCAAGGAACAAAGCATGAGGTGACATACATTGCATTTCAGCAATCTTGTACATGAATTCCATATCTATGAGAACTTCACAAAGTTACTCATGACATACTCACAACTTAGTACTTCACCAATAGGCCTTGTTCGGAATCACATAGTGAGTCCGAACTTTGACATTCTCAAATGAGAATACTAAGGTGTGAAATGGCATGTCTCATTTCAGGATTAAGGTAAGCATGATGCAATTCATACATAGTGACTTCGAGACATAAGAGGTTAAATGGTTTGTTCTTATATTGTCTCTAGAAGTGCACTGCTCAATTCAGTACCTTCGGAAGATACCTAGAAGAACTATAGAGTCCCCAACTCTCAATGCCTCATAACCAGACATCATAGATTCTTCTAACAATCATACTGAGGTCAATAGTCCTTTGACCCTAAGATTGCGAATGTATCGTTTTAAGCAAACTACGAAGAGTTTGTTCATGCTAATCTACATTTGTCTCTTCGTAAGTTGTTTAGTTTGTTTATGGACTAAAAGACTAAGGTTTTATCATAAAGCTTCAAACAAAGAAAGAATGAATGAACGTTTCAACTTTTTTTATTAATGAATAAGCAATTACAAGCAGGAGTCTTCGTAAGACTATATGACATCAAATGTACATAAATAGACACTACTACTCTTCTTGTGGGCACCATTGACAACAAATCGTTGTCCGAAAAATGGCGACAACATTTTGGCGCTAGAAGGATGGGATCTCGAGAACAACCACGAGCTCTCCACCGGCAAAGTCGCTTCCTCCACGGAAGACCACAGAAAATCTAAGCCAACGATTTCCTCTCTGGTCTTCATCTCAGATCTCCAGCGAAAAAAAAGAAAAAAAGAGGTTCCTCAGGGTCTTCATCTCAGATCTCCCAAAGCGCGCGAACCAGCTCCGGTGCTCGCGATCCAGCCCCGGCGCTCGCGATCCAGCCTCGGCGCTCGCGACCCGGCCGCCGCTGCAGATCAAGACGACCCCGGCGCTCGCGATCCTGCCCCGGCGCTCGCGATCCAGCCCCGGCGCTCGCGATCCAGCCCCGGCACTCGTGACCCGGCCGACGCTGCAGATCCAGACGACCCCGACGCTCGCGACCCAGCCGACGCTGTAGATCCGGACGACCCCGGTGCTAGCGATCCAGCCCCGGCGCTCGCGATCCAGCCTCGGTGCTCGCGACCCGGCCGACGCTGCAGATCCAGACGACCCCGGCGCTCGTGATCTAGCCCCGGCGCTCGCGATCCAGCCCCGGCGCTCGCGACCCGGCCGACGATGCAGATCCAGACGACCCCGGCGCTCGTGACCCAGCCGACGCTGTAGATCCGGACGACCCCGGCGCTCGCGATCCAGCCTCGGCGCTCGCCAAGATTCACCCCTGATCGGCCCGCCACGAGCGTCGGCGGGAAGAGCTCCTGCTAGGTCGACAGCCACCGGCACGCTCATCGCCGACCTCCTCGACTCCAACAGCTTCGACAACGTCAACCATGACGAGAAAGACCCCGGTTACATGGCGAAGTCGAGAACCAACAAGATCGGCCTCAACCACGCTATTCACGGAAGGGGACGCACGCGCACACTTCCAACGGGACACCCTCGGGCGACCGCGCTGAGACGTCGACTTTCTAACGAACACGCGCACGCGCCCTCGAGGGGACACCCTCGGGCGACCACGTCAAGGCATCGAGAGTCGAGTAATACCCAGGGACGCTTGACCTCTAGGTCAAGGGAGGGACGCTCCAAACTCACCATCCGCGTCCAGAACCCCCGCGGAGGTGACGACGTCAATAGCCGCGACGTCTGTCGAGGACGTCACTCGAATGGCGTGTCCTCACCCAAAGTGATAGGGACGACCACCGGCCTTAAACTCACGCCCGAACTCGCTCGACTTTGCGATCGCCTTTATTTCATAAATGTAATTTTCTTTTTTTTAAAAAAAAGGGGCCAAGTTCCATGACTACCTGTGACGACCCCCTTATTGCAATAGAGAATTATTCTAACACACTGTTGTATATCGGCTCACGAGTTGGGCGGCGAGCGCGATGCCATATTTGTGTGGAGAGGTTTCTCGTGGACGCTGGCTAGACCAGTTACGCCCAGCGGACGCAACCCTTGAACCCATTTGTAACTCGTTGCCTATCGGCTCACGAGCTGGGCGGCGAGCGCGATGCCACATTTTGTTGGAATCGATCTAGGGTTTAAGAAAAAGTTTAACGCTTCGTTAAGCGGCGGAATTTTAAAAATTTTCTTTTTAAGTAAAACTAGTTTTTACTAACATAGACAAGAGCATGTACATGTAAATAAAAACTAATATGAGCTATTAAAGTTACTAACCTTTCTTGAAGCTTGAACCTTGTAGAAGCTTTTGGAAAGTTGCAACGCTCGTCTCCCCTCGCAGCACGTCTCTCTTTCTTTCCTCGGCACCTCGTGCAACCACGAAAGTTTCTATCACTAAATCACTCGAAAAGAAGGAATCAGTGAGTGGGCACTTTTAAACACTACGACTTAAGAACGAGTCTCGAAGTCGCAGAGCTAAACACTAGGTCGAGTGAGGACCTAGGTGCCAAGACAAGAAATAATCGAAAATAAACTAGAGAGAGAGAGAGAGGATTTTCGGCCAAAGTTCTAGAGAGAGAGTCTCTCAAATCTCTTAAACTTGGATGAATTGAAAATGAGAAGAATGAGGTTCCTATTTATAGGAGAGGTCTCACCTTCAATAAGGTAGTTTCCTCTTCTATAGAATATCACATATTCATGAGCAATTTCCTCTTTTTTCCCTTTGAGACACTCGGCCAACTCAAGGCTTCTAGAAGCCTTGATTTGTTTCCAATTTTGTTCAAGGCCTTGCCTTGTCTCTCACTTGGCCGATTCCCACTTTCCTCTTGGAGGAAATTTGTTTCCTCTTTTTCTTTTGGCAAGAATCTAAATACATTTATGCACAAAATAAACTCTCCTATTTCTCTATTAGGGTAGGCGCCCAAGTCTCTCTAGAAGGAGCTTCTAGAAGCTTCTTCATTTGTTCATGACAACATGAGAAAGGCCCATTAAGAATTTTCAATAAAATTCTCATGAAATGAAATTAATTCACAAGGCCCAGTTAATCATATTATGGCCGAGTGACATTAAGTCATCAAATGAACTTGTCAAAATTTATTGACATCCATTTCATCCTTATGTCTCAAAAGACAAAAATACCCTTTCGACAATTTTCGTTCTTGTTTTGACTTAGCTTCCAGTTTAACTATTCCTATCGATGTGATTCGTGACAGTGACCTCATGGACCCAAATGAACAAAGCTTTAGCTAAACACTTGGACTCAAAAGTTCACAAACCTTTTCCAAGTTTAGCTTAATGCCAACTGACTCCACTAAAGAGCTGACACTGAAAATCTCTCGGTTCAAATGAATTTATTTTCTACTCAAGAATTCGACCTAATTATGATGAGCGGATCCACTGAATATTATCTATGTTTATCCTTCATGAATGTCATCAGCTAGTCGGGATTTACTAAATTACCATTTTACCCTTCTAGCTGTTATTTCCTCAACTCCTTTGTCGCTTGTGAATAAGTTAGAAACAATGTATTGACGAGGAGCTAACAAGTCACATTGTTTCATCCAAAAGAGTCAGGACTCAATTTGGACACTGGCCAGTTCATTTATTCACACTCCAAGGAACAAAGCATGAGGTGACATACATTGCATTTCAGCAATCTTGTACATGAATTCCATATCTATGAGAACTTCACAAAGTTACTCATGACAGACTCACAACTTAGTATTTCACCAATAGGCCTTGTTCGGAATCACATAGTGAGTCCGAACTTTGACTTTCTCAAATGAGAATACTAAGGTGTGAAATGGCATGTCTCATTTCAGGATTAAGGTAAGCATGATGCAATTCATACATAGTGACTTCGAGACATAAGAGGTTAAATGGTTTGTTCTTATATTGTCTCTAGAAGTGCACTGGTCAATTCAGTACCTTCGGAAGATACCTAGAAGAACTATAGAGTCCCCAACTCTCAATGCCTCATAACCAGACATCATAGATTCTTCTAACAATCATACTGAGGTCAATAGTCCTTTGACCCTAAGATTGCGAATATATCGTTTTAAGCAAACTACGAAGAGTTTGTTCATGCAAATCTACATTTGTCTCTTCGTAAGTTGTTAAGTTTGTTTATGGACTAAAAGACTAAGGTTTTATCATAAAGCTTCAAACAAAGAAAGAATGAATGAACGTTTCAACTTTATTAATGAATAAGCAATTACAAGCAAGAGTCTTCGTAAGACTATATGACATCAAATGTACATAAATACACACTACAACTCTTCTTGTGGGCACCATTGACAACACATTTCTGTGGCGAGGTTTCCCGTGCATGCTGGCTAGACCAGATACGCCCAGCGGACGCAAACCTTGTACCCATTTGTAACTCGTTGCCTATCGGCCCACGAGCTGGGCGGCGAGCGCGATGCCACATCTGTGTGGCGAGGTTTCCTGTGGACGCTGGCTAGACCAGATACGCCCAGCGGACGCAAGCCTTTAACCCATTTGTAACTCGTTGCCTATCGGCTCACGAGCTGGGCGGCGAGCGCGATGCCACATTTGTGTAGCGAGGTTTCCCGTGGACGCTGGCTAGACCAGATACGCCCAGCGGACGCAAACCTTGAACCCATTTGTAACTCGTTGCCTATCGGCCCACGAGTTGGGCGGCGAGCGCGATACCACATCTGTGTGCGAGGTTTCCCGTGGACGCTGGCTAGACCAGATACGCCCAGCGGACGCAAACCTTGAACCCATTTGTAACTCGTTGCTTATCGACTCACGAGCTGGGCGGTGAGCGCGATGCCACGTCTGTGTGGCGAGGTTTCCCGCGGACGCTGGCTAGACCAGATACGCCCAGCGGACGCAAGCCTTGAACCCATTTGTAACCCGTTGCCTATCGGCTCACGAGCTCGGCGGCGAGCGCGATGCCACATTTGTGTGGCGAGGTTCCCGTGGACGCTGGCTAGACCAGATACGCCCAGCGGACGCAAACCTTGAACCCATTTGTAACTCGTTGCCTATCGACTCACGAGCTGGGCGGCGAGTGTGATGCCACATTTGTGTGGCGAGGTTTCCCGTGGACGCTGGCTAGACCAGATACGCCCATCAGACGAAAGCCTTGAACCCATTTGTAACTCGTTGCCTATCGGCTCACGAGCTGGGCGGCGAGCGCGACTCAAGACTCAACTTGAGGACTCATGTAGAGCCTGCACGAGGTGTAGTTAGTTGACTTGTGGACTCGGGACTCAACTCGAGGGCTCATGTAGAGCCTGCACGAGGAGTGGTTAGTTGGCTTGTGGACTCGGGACTCAACTCGAGGACTCATGTAGAGCCTGCACGAGGAGTTTCATGAAGAATCGGTACGAGGAGTATCGGTCGACTCGTGGGTTCGAACTCGACTCGAGGAATGAACGCATCTCAAGGAGACATGTGGAGTCGCCACGAGGAGTAGCTTGTCGACTCGTGGACTCGAACTCGACTCGAGGACTCACATAGAGCCTGCACGAGGAGTTTCGTGAAGAGTCAACGCGAGGAGTATCGGTCGACTCGCGGACTCGGAGCTCGACTCGAGGAATGAACTCATCTCGAGGAGACATGTGGAGTCAGCACGAGGAGTAGCTTGTCGACTCGTGGACTCGAACTCAACTCGAGGACTCACGTAGAGCCTGCACGAGGAGTTTCGTGAAGAGTCGGCGCGAGGAGTATCGGTCGACTCGCGGACTCGGAGCTTGACTCGAGGAATGAGCTTGTCTCGAGGAGATGTGTGAAGAGTCGGCACGAGGAGTATTAGTCGACTCGTGGACTCGAACTCGGCTCGAGGGCTTACGTGGAGTCTGCACGAGGAGTTCCGTGAAAAGTCTTTCTTTGGGACCTCCGGCCTGACCATCGGCCCCTTGAGACTTTATTGTTATATATATATATATATATATATATATATATATATATATATATATATATTTAGTTGTTGTTGAGTTGTTTCTAGTTTCGTTGAGCATTGTTTCCCATTAGCCCCCCGAGTTTCTTGTGTACTCGCAGAGGAGACTAGAAATTATATTGCAACAAGATAAAGGCTTCGAGGCAAAATGTAATCTAATTATCTTGTCAAATTAGTCGAAAATTACATTCCCAGGCCGTCGGCCTTATTAAAATTTGAAATTATCTTAAAACCGGAAATAAAATGACATAAATCAGGCGTAGAGAAGATGGGAGTGGGGGTCTTTGGGTAGCCGAGGTTCGACCTCGTCTTCGAGTTGGAAGATGGTGCTCACCATCTTTCCCTTGCCTTTCCCATCCACGCCTTGGATGTAGCACATCCTAGCCATCGATTGATCTCCCAACATAATGGCAATCCCCTTGTCAGTCGGGAACTTCATCATCAAGTGGTAGGTGGACGTAATGGCCTTCAAACGATTGAGAGTCGGGCGACCGACGATGATATTGTATGCCGAGGGCTGGTCCACGACTAGGAATGACACGACGCGAGTGACCTCAAGCCCCCCCGGCGTCCCGAAGGTGACCGGGAGGTCGATAGTGCCCTCCGTCATGACCCTCTCCCCGGAGAAGCCAAAGAGTGGGGTCGAGATTGGGGTCGGTTTTAGTCCGGTCAGCTTCATCCTGTCCAACGCTGATTTGAAGATGATGTCGGCCGAGCTGCCATTATCAATCAGGATTCTTCGGACGAGATTGTTGGCGACCGGGGCCGAGACGACTATTGCGTCATTGTGCGGGTGGAGAACTCGTGTCGCCTCTTGGCTGGTGAAGAACATGGACTCGAACGGGGCCGGAGAGGGAGCCTCGTACGTATGGTTGATGTAGTGCGCAATTTTTCCTTGGGAAACCTCGCGCACGTACTTCTTCCTTTGCGTGGACGAGTCCCTGAACTCCGGGCCACCCATGATCGAGCCCACGACGTGCAGCTGTGAGCTCTCCGGTTCTTCAATCGCTGCCCGATCTGTGACAGTCACCGTCGCTGGACCCTTCCTTCCTGCTACGGCCGTCCCGATTGTTCGAAGGACGTACTCCTTCAACTTCCCATCCTGAATGAGGGCGCCTCGATCTGGCGCTTGAGCTGGTAACACTCGAACGTCAGGTGCCCGTGGTCTCGGTGATACTCACAGAACTTGCTTCGATCTCGCTTTGCGGGATCCCTTGTGAGTGGAATGGGGCTCCCTAGCTCGTCGCGATGCAAAGCCAGGATCCGCTCTCGCGAGGAGTTTAGAGGGGTGAACGTCGATAACGCTCGGAAGCTATCGACGTGTGACGACCTCGGCCCGGGGAGGGAGCGACCGTTAGGGGCCTGGCCTCCCTTGTTCCTCTTCCTTCGAGGATCGGGACGATCTTCATCTTGGTCGTCGCGGCTGCGACTACCTTGCCCTCCTGACTTCCGGCCGTCTCGGTCATCGAGATAGTCCTCGATTCCCATATACGCGCGGGCTCTCGTCATCAGCTCCGCCATGTCTCGTGGGACTTGCCCGACGATGGACTTGAGGAAGTAGCTCGTGCGAACTCCCTCGGTGATCGCCGTGATGGCGTCCTTATCGTCGAACCCTTCGACTTTGTGAGACTCCTCGGTGAAGCGGGCGAGGTATTGTCTCAGTGTCTCGTCTCTCCCTTGTCGGATGGAGAGGAGGTGGGTCTTTGACTTCTTTTGCGCCACGAGGGTGGCGAATCGAGCAAGGAAAACCTCTCGCAAGGCCCGGAAAGACGAGATGCTTCCCGGCCTTAGGCTTCGGAACCACTCAAATCCTTATCCTGTGAGGGTCAGGCTGAAGGCCTGGCAGAGGGTGGCGTCCGTCTGTCCTTGCATTGTCATCCACGTCTCGTAATGTTGGATGTGGAAGTTCGGGTCAGTCCGTCCATCATAGGGAGGGATGGACGGCAATTTGAAGTTCCCCACGCAAGGCTGCGCGAGGACTTGTGCGGCGAAGGGAGAGTATGATTCCTCGATCCCTCCATATGATCTTTGCCTCCCCGATTCCCTCATCTCGATGATTTGGTTTTGGAGGCTCTGAATCATCGTGACCATATCAAGCCCAGTGGCAGGGCCGACTGTCGGGGCCACAGGGGTCACCGGTCGGTGTTCGTTGGACGCTTGGTCCACGACATTGACCTGAGGTCGGCCGAGAGTTGAGGCGGGCAGCGCGTCCCGCCGAGAATTGAGCCTTTGGCGGAGATCCTCCCCTCGGGAGTTTCTTTGCGCCATCAAGTGTTCTCTAAGGTCCGCGCTAGGTGCGTGGCGAGGCGAGGTCGCCCTTGGTCGGGCCGTCCGGCGAGCGCTTCGGCTATCGGCCCCATCGTCAACCTGAGTCGCTCTCTCCTCGGCGAGGGGCCGTGTCCAGCCACCTCTTGAAACCGAGGGGGCGAGTCCCCGGGACTGTGACCGTGCCTGTCGTCAAGCCGGGTGCAAGTGATCGGCCAACACACCATTGGCCTTCTCCGGTCGTGCTTGAGCGAGGCTAGGGGTGACCTCATTGGTCCTTGACTCCCCCACGTATTCGAGGTCAGAGTCGTCCTGAGCGGATCGATCCTCGACGTCGTAGCCGAGGAGATTGGCGATGAGGGAGCCGTCAACGCCGGGACGGTCAAGGAGCTCCGCGAGCCGCCGGGCCGTGTCCTCTCGGAGCTCGGCCTCGGGGTCGTTCACCGGGTCTTGGGGCTGGCTCTCGCTATCGCGAGGTTGCCCTTCAAGACGGTGTGCGAGGAGTCGGAGACCGTACCTCGAGCTCGTCGCTCGTGTACCCGCGGAGGTAGTGGGTAAGTGAATCATCTCTCGAGAGTCGTAGGAGTGAGAAGAAGACTGGTAGAGGGGATGTGTTGCTAAGGTCGAGAGATCCCCTCCTTCTAGCGCCAAAATGTTGTCGCTGTTTTTCGGACAACTATTTAGGAGCCCAGAGTGGTTAGACCCAAGGCCGGACCAAGTGGTCTCACTCCGGCTCGAACGTGTCGGACTTGGTATCCCAAGTCGTCCCTTAGCTGTGGGTGAAGCTCACCTTGTCTCGATACCTGAAAAGCAAGAAAGAGATTGTGAACTACAAACGGGAAACAGGAGGGGTGCCCCTGTTTACCTCTCTGACGCTCAACATTAGTGGGATTGAGGTGGAGTATAGAGGTTTTAGGGGTGTTTAGAGGCCGAGACTTGAGAGAAACGAGCGAGGTACGAGTTCGGCAGCGTTTCAGTACTCAAGAATGGATTACCTAGACTAAGGGGGCGGCCCCTGTATTTATAGGCAGCCAAGGGGTGGTTTGAAGACCCCTTGGCCGAGTGAGCATGTTTGGGTCGGCCATTGGCCGGCTGAAGGGTTGGGTCGGCCAATGGCCGAGTGAGGAGTCTTGGCCGGATGAAGGTTCACTCGGCCATTGGCCGAGTGAACTGCTGGAAGGTTCACTCGGCCAATGGCCGAGTGAACTGCATGGCCGGCTGAAGGGTTCACTCGGCCATTGGCCGAGTGAACTGCTGGAAGGTTCACTCGGCCAATGGCCGAGTGCCGGCTGAAGGGTTCACTCGGCCATTGGCCGAGTGAACTGCTGGAAGGTTCACTCGGCCAGTGGCCGAGTGCCGGCTGAAGGGTTCACTCGGCCATTGGCCGAGTGAACTGCTGGAAGGTTCACTCGGCCAATGGCCGAGTGAACTGCATGGCCGGCTGAAGGGTTCACTCGGCCATTGGCCGAGTGAACTGCTGGAAGGTTCACTCGGCCAATGGCCGAGTGAACTGCCTTGGTGGCTGGAGGGTTCACTCGGCCATTGGCGAGTGAACTGCCCAATGGCCGAGTGAGCCATTGACCCAGCCAATGGCCGAGTGAGCCATTGACTCGGCCCATGGCTGGGCAAGGCATTTGACTTGGCCATTGGTTTGGGCCGGCCCCTGGTTGAGTCAGGGTTTCGCCGCCCAAGACCTCGTACCAGCCACATAGGTCGAAGAGATGCCTTTGTTCCCGTTGGCCCTAGACGAGCCGACAACACCTTCTATACAGGATTCACAAGTAGGTAGTGAACCTATTGCAGAGGCTTGGAGTGGACCATCCCTCACAAGTCTCTTAATCCTATCTAGACTGATATGACCAAGTGTTAAGTGCCAGAGGTATGTTGATTTTGTTATATCGGAGGATTCAGAAAGTTTGATCCTCTTCATACATGCATCAGTGACACAAGAATTAGAAAAAGAAATACGAATTCCATTCTTTATAAACTTTAAATAATAATCTTGCTCGAAAAGTTGAGCAACAGATACTAGGTTTTTCCCAAAGGAAGGAACATAATAAACATTATTCAAATTTAAAGTTCGATCTTCAAAAGATAGCGTCACGGATCCCACAGCCTTCGCAGACACCATGCTCTCATCACCCCACTTGAAGCAGAAGTCGCCATCCTCTAAGCTTTTGCTTTTCCTAAAACCAGTCAAGGAGCAGCAAATATGGTTAGTAGCAGCGGAGTCAATAATCCACGATGATACATTATCAGCTACTAAACAGGCTTCAGTAACAAGTACAATACCTTTTGCTTTGGTTTTGAGGTAGGCGAGACAGTTCCTACGCCAGTGACCAGGGTCGTTGCAGTGGTGGCACTTGTCTTTAGACTTGTCCACCTTCGGAGCCTTTGGCGCCTTCTTCTTCGTTTGAACCTTAGGTTGGTTCCTCTTCTCGGCATTGCGAGGTCTCTTCTTAGATCCAGAGGTGGAGGCAGTAGCATGTACTTCTCCTTGAGCCCTCTTTTTCTTAGTGAGTGCCTCAGCGGTTTGAAGTTCCTTCATGAGCTCGGTAACAGTGTACTCCAGCTTGTTCATGGAATAATTCAACTTGAAGGTATCAAAGGTTTCGGGGAGAGTTTCCAAGATCATATCTATTTTAGTCTCCCCATCAATCTCAGATCCAAGAATCTCCATTTCGTTTAGATAGCTAATGATCAGCATCATATGATCTCTAACAGGAGTTCCAGCCTTCATACGATAGTTCATGAATTGTCGGACCGCTTGTTGCCTAGCTTGACGTCCTTGCCCTCCAAACATCTCATGGAGATTGTAGAGCATATCGGTGGCAGTTTCATAATCACGATGTTGTTGTTGCAACACATTGTTCATCGATGCCAAAATATAGCATCTCGCAATCTCATCGGATCAAAGCCAGGCCGCCAGGGCGTCTTTCTCCACTTGCGTTGAATCATCATTCGTTTGAGGACAGGGGGTGGTGAGAACCCATTTGTGCTTGTCGACAGTAAGGACTATGTCGAGGTTACGTTTCCAGTCGACGTAATTGTCGCCTTCGAGTTTATTCGAGGAAAGAATGGTTGAGAGAGGGTTGAGAGACATATTGCCTATAAAAGTTGAAACAAGTTTATGATTAGTCTTTGGTTTAGGATTTAAGTTTTATTAAGACTTTTATAAAATCCAAAGGTGTTATAAACCAAACGATAATTTACTTACTCAAGAGAATGCCGCAAAAAATCTCCTTTTATAAGTAAATGACACATCATTAATGCTTAGCCAAGATGTCAATACATCAGCTTTGACTAGCAACCTTGTAAATTGGTTTGATCACTCATATCCTTTCGCAGAGCCTCAAGGGAGGATTACTAGGGATTGAGCCTAAGTGTGTAACCAACCACTTAGTCCAAAAGATCAGCTTTGAAAAACAATCCCCCAAGGGGAGGCCTTGTCATCATTGCATCACTCTCGGACGTAGCTCATTGAGCAATGATCGAGGCAATAACGCCTTGGAGTACTCACATTTAAGTGAGGGTCGCAAGAGTGGCTCTTAGTCCCACGTTATTGCATCTTTCATTAGTGTTGGGGATCGTGGGTTACAAACAACGAATATAACCCTCCCACTTAGTTTTTGGAGTTGGTTCATCGACTCTTGTTGTCGGCCCGTCTAGGGCCAACGGGAACAAAGGCATCTCTTCGACCCACGTGGCTAGTACGAGGTCTTGGGCGGCGAAACCGTGACTCAACCAGGGGCCGGCCCAAACCAATGGCCAAGTCAAACGCCTCGCCCAGCCATGGGCCGAGTCAATGGCTCACTCGGCCATTGGCTGGGTCAAATGGCTCACTCGGCCATTGGGCAGTTCACTCGGCCAATGGCCGAGTGGACCCTCCAGCCACCAAGCCAGTTCACTCGGCCATTGGCCGAGTGAACCTTCCAGCAGTTCACTCGGCCATTGGCCGAGTGAACCCTCCAGCCACCAAGGTGTTGTCAATGGTGCCCACAAGAAGAGTAGTAGTGTCTACTCATGTACATTTGATGTCATATAGTCGTACGAAGACTCTTGCTTGTATTGCTTATTCATTAATAAAAAGTTGAAACGTTCATTCAATCTTCCTTGTCTGAAGCTTTATGATAAAACCTTAGTCTTTTAGTCCATAAACAAACTAAACAACTTACGAAGAGACAAATGTAGATTTGCATGAACAAACTCTTCGTAGTTTGCTTAAAACGATATATTCGCAATCTAAGGGTCAAAGGACTATTGACCTCAGTATGATTGTTAGAAGAATCTATGATGTCTGGTTATGAGGCATTGAGAGTTGGAGACTCTATAGTTCTTCTAGGTATCTTCTGAAGGTACTGAATTGACCAGTGCACTTCTAAAGACAATATAAGAACAAACCATTTAACCTCTTATGTCTCGAAGTCACTATGTATGAATTGCATCATGCTTACCTTAATCCTGAAATGAGACATGCCATTTCACACCTTAGTATTCTCATTTGAGAAAGTCAAAGTTCGGACTCACTATGTGATTCCGAACAAGGCCTATTGGTGAAGTACTAAGTTGTGAGTCTGTCATGAGTAACTTTGTGAAGTTCTCATAGATATGGAATTCATGTACAAGATTGCTGAAATGCAATGTATGTCACCTCATGCTTTGTTCCTTGGAGTGTGAATAAATGAACTGGCCAGTGTCCAAATTGAGTCCTGACTCTTTTGGATGAAACAATGTGACTTGTTAGCTCCTCGTCAATACATTGTTTCTAACTTATTCACAAGCGACAAAGGAGTTGAGGAAATAACAGCTAGAAGGGTAAAATGGTAATTTAGTAAATCCCGACTAGCTGATGACATTCATGAAGGGTAAACATAGATAATATTCAGTGGATCCGCTCATCATAATTAGGTCGAATTCTTGAGTAGAAAACAAATTCATTTGAACCGAGAGATTTTCAGTGTCAGCTCTTTAGTGGAGTCAGTTGGCATTAAGCTAAACTTGGAAAAGGTTTGTGAACTTTTGAGTCCAAGTGTTTAGCTCAAGCTTTGTTCATTTGGGTCCATGAGGTCACTGTCACGAATCACATCGATAGGAATAGTTAAACTGGAAGCTAAGTCAAAACAAGAACGAGACAGTTTTACGAAAATTGTCAAAAGGGTATTTTTGTCTTTTTGGACATAGGACGAAAAGAATGTCAATAATTTTTTTTTGACATTGTCATATGATGACAAATGAAATAAATATTACTCAGCCATATTAGTGTAATTGGGCCTTGAGGATTAATTTCATTTCATAGAATTTTACTTAAAAATTCTTAATGGGCTTTTCTTATGTTGTCATGAACAAATGAAGAAACATCTAGAAGCTCCTTCTAGAAGCTCAAATTTCGTCCAACCCAAGGAAAATAAGGCTGAATTTCGTTCATGCCATAGTGGGAAAGAGAGTTTATTTTGTGCATTGATGTATGAAGATACTTGCCAAAAGAAAAAGGGGAAACAAATTTCCTTAAGAAGGAAAGTGCATTTTCGGCCAACTAAGAGGAAATCAAATGAGGAAACAAATCCTAAGCCTTCATGAGGCATGTTGGACGTGCAAGGCAATAGGAAAAGAGGAAACTACCTTTTGAAGGTAATCCTCCTCCTATAAATAGGAGCCTCATTCCTCACATTTCATTCATCCAAGTTTAAGAGATTTGAGAGACTCTCTCTCTAGAACTTGGCCGAAAATCCTCTCTCTCTCTCTCTAGTATATTTTCGATTTTTTCTTGTCTTGTCACCTAGGTCCTCACTCGACCTAGTGTTTAGCTCTGCGACTTCGAGACTCGTTCTTAAGTCGTAGTGTTTAAAAGTGCCCACTCACTGATTCCTTCTTTTCGAGTGATTTAGTGATAGAAACTTTCGTGGTTGCTCGAGGTGCCGAGGAAAGAAAGAGAGACGTGCTGCGAGGGGAGACGAGAGTTGCAAACTTTCCACAAGCTTCTTCAAAGTTCAAGCTTCAAGAAAGGTGAGTAAACTTCTAGCTCATATTGGTTTTTAATTACATGTACTTGCACTTGTCTAGGTTAGTAAAAACTGTTTTACTTGTAAAAGAAAATTTTTAAAATTCCGCCGCTTACCGAAGCGTTAATTATTTTCTCAAACCCTAGATCGATTCCAACACAAGGCAGTTCACTCGGCCATTGGCCGAGTGAACCTTCCAGCATTTCACTCGGCTAATGGCCGAGTGAACCTTCCAGCCGCCCAAGCAGTTCACTCGGCCATTGGCAGAGTGAACCTTCCAGCAGTTCACTCGGCCAATGGCCGAGTGAACCTTCCAGCAGTTCACTCGGCCAATGGCCGAGTGAACCTCAGCCGGCCCAAGCCTTTCACTCGGCCAATGGCCGAGTGAACCTCACCACCATTTTCACTCGGCCATTGGCCGACCCAACCATTGAAGGAGTCAAATGGCCGACTCAAGCATGCTCACTCGGCCAAGGGGACTTCAAACCACCTCTTGGCCACCTCTAAATAGAGAGGTCTGCCCTCTCCCAAAGGTAATCCATTCTTGAGTACTGAAACGCTGTCGAACTCGTACCTCGCTCGTTTCTCTCAAGTCTCGGCCTCTAAACACCCCTAAAACCTCTATACTCCACCTCAATCCCACTAATGTTGAGCGTCGGAGAGGTAAACAGGGGCACCCCCCTGTTTCCCCTTTGTAGTTCACAATCTCTTGTTTGCTTTTCAGGTATCAAGACGAGGTGAGCTTCACCCACAGGTAAGGGACGACTTGGGATACCAAGTCTGACACGCTCGAGTCGAGACGAGAGCACTTGGTCCGGCCTTGGGTCTGACCGTCTGCGACTCCTAAATCGTTGTCCAAAAATCAGCGACAACATTTTGGCGCTAGAAGGAGGGGATCTCTCGACCTTGGCAACACATCCCCTCTACCAGTCTTCTTCTCACATCTACGACTCTCGAGAGATGAGTCGTAGCCCCGCCACCTCCATGGGCGCCCGAGCGACTAGCTCGAGGCGCAACCTCCAAAGCTCTGCGCACCATCTCGAAGGGCAACCTCATGATAATGAGAGCCAGCCCCGAGACCCGGCGAATGACCCCGAGGCCGCAGTCCGAGAGGACACGGCTCGAAGGCTCGCCAAACTCCTAGACCGCCCCGGCGTTACCAATACGCTCATCGCCGACCTCCTCGACTCCAACAACGTCGGCGACATCAACCACGAGACCAACCTCGACCACGCTACTCACGAAAGTGGACACACGCGCGCGCTTCCAAGGGGACACCCTCGGGCGGCCGCGTCGAAACGTCAACTTTCTGATAAGCACCCGCACGCGCCCTCGAGGGGACACCCTCGGGCGACCACGTCAAGACGACAAGTGTCGATCGATACACGGGACGCTCAACATCTAGGCTCCGAGAGCGATGCTCCAAGCTCACCATCCGCGTACGAAACCCCCGGGGAGATGACGAGAACAATGGCCGTGTCGTCTGTCGAGAACGTCACTCAAATGACGCACTCTCGCCTAAAGTGATAGGGACGGCCGCCGGAGACTTGAGAGATCACCTCAATTCCCGGAAGGAATCCCATGAGAGCGACTTGAGAGAAAAGCTCAATGCCCAACACGAGATCGCCAGCACGATCGTCTTGAGGCAACGACCACCCAACATTGATCGAGCACTCGACCAAAAGCGCGCAGCCACGCTTGTGATACCGGCCGTTGGTCCCGAGTCACGAAGGAAAAGGCGCCGGAAGGGTCAAGTTCCTAACGACCACCCTTCTCCAGCCCCGAAGCGGTCCTTCGTCCCGCTCAACACAACGCCCGACCGGATCCTGAGCTTACGCCGCGATGAGCTGGGAAGCCCCGCTCCCCTCACAAAGGACCCCGCGAAGCGAGATCGAAGTAGGTTATGCAAATACCACAAAGATCACGGGCACGTGACGATCGAATGCAACCTGCTTAAGAAGCGAATTGATTCCCTAATTCGAGGTGGGGACTTCGAGGAATTCGTCGCATCTGCTAGCAAGCCATGATTGTCGCGACTTCGACATTTAAATTCACGCCCGAACTCGATCGGCTTCGTGGTCACTTTCATTTCGAAAATGTAATTTCCTTTTTTTTTCAAAGAAGGCCAAGTGCCATGACAAACTGTAACGACCCCCTTATTGCAGTAAAGAGTTATTTCACACATAAAAAATGTAACACACACTATTGTATACCTCTAACGCGAGAGTTTCTTGGCCTTTGTCGCACAAACGCAAGAAACTCGGGGGGCTAACAGGGATCAACGCTCAATCAAAAACAATTCAACAACAACTAAAAAAAAAGAATAATAATTAAGTCTCAAGGGGCCGATGCTTAGGCCGGAAGTCCCAAAGAAAGACTCTTCACATGTCTCCTCGAGATGAGCTCATTCCTCGAGTCGAGCTTCGAGTCCGCGAGTCGACCGATGCTCCTCGCGCCGACTCTCCACGAAACTCCTCATTCAGGCTCTACGTGAGTCCTCGAGTCGAGTTCGAGTCCACGAGTCAACTGATACTCCTCGTGCCGACTCTTCACATGTCTCCTCGAGATGAATTCATTCCTCGAGTCAAGCTACGAGTCCGCGAGTCGACCGATGCTCCTCGCGCCGACTCTTCACGAAACTCCTCGTGCAGGCTCTACGTGAGTCCTCGAGTCGAGTTCGAGTCCACGAGTCGACTGATACTCCTCGTGCCGACTCTTCACATGTCTCCTCGAGATGAATTCATTCCTCGAGTCGAGCTACGAGTCCACGAGTCGACCGATGCTCCTCGCGCCGACTCTTCACGAAACTCCTCGTGCAGGCTCTACGTGAGTCCTCGAGTCGAGTTTGAGTCCACGAGTCGACTGATACTCCTCGTGCCGACTCTTCACATGTCTCCTCGAGATGAATTCATTCCTTGAGTCGAGCTACGAGTCCGCGAGTCGACCGATGCTCCTCGCGCCAACTCTTCACGAAACTCCTCGTGCAGGCTCTACGTGAGTCCTCGAGTCGGGTTCGAGTCCACGAGTCGACTGATACTCCTTGTGCCGACTCTTCACATGTCTCCTCGAGATGAATTCAGTCCTCGAGTCGATCTACGAGTCCGCGAGTCGACCGATGCTCCTCGCGCCGAATCTTTACGAAACTACTCGTGCAGGCTCTACGTGAGTCCTCGAGTCGAGTTCGAGTCGACTGATACTCCTCGTGCCGACTCTTCACATGTCTCCTCGAGATGAATTCATTCCTCGAGTCGAGCTACGAGTCCGCGAGTCGACCGATGCTCCTCGCGCCGACTCTTCACGAAACTCCTCGTGCAGGCTCTACGAGAGCCCTCGAGTTGAGTCCCGAGTCCACAAGCTAACTAACCACTCCTCGTGCAGGCTCTATGAGAGCCCTCGAGTTGAGTCCCAAGTCAACAAATCAACTAACTACTCCTCGTGCAGGCTCTACATGAGTCCTCGAGTTGAGTCTCAAGTCCGCGCTCGCCGCCCAGCTCGTGGGCCGATAGGCAACGAGTTACAAATGGGTTCAAGGTCTGCGTCCGCTGGGCGTATCTGGTCTAGCCAGCATCCACGGGAAACCTCGCCACACAAATGTGGCATCGCGCTCGCCGCCCAGCTCGTGGGCCAATAGGCAACGAGTTACAAATGGGTTCAAGGTCTGCATCCGCTGGGCGTATCTGGTCTAGCCAGCGTCCACGGGAAACCTCGCCACACAAATGTGGCATCGCGCTCGCCGCCCAGCTCATGGGACGATAGGCAACGAGTTACGAATGGGTTCAAGGTCTGCGTCCGCTGGGCGTATTTGGTCTAGCCAGCGTCCACGGGAAACCTCGCCACACAAATGTAGCATCGCGCGCGCCGCCCAGCTCGTGGGCCGATAGGCAACGAGTTACAAATGGGTTCAAGGTCTGCGTCCGCTGGGCGTATCTGGTCTAGCCAGCGTCCACGGGAAACCTCGCCACACAAATGTGGCATCGCGCTCGCCGCCCAGCTCGTGGGCCGATAGGCAACGAGTTACAAATGGGTTCAAGGTCTGCGTCCACTGGGCGTATCTGGTCTAGCCAGCGTCCACGGGAAACCTCGCCACACAAATGTGGCATCGCGCTCGCCGCCCAGCTCGTGAGCCGATGGGCAACGAGTTACAAATGGGTTCAAGGCTTGCATCCGCCTGGGCGTCTCTGGTCTGGCCAGCGTCCGCGGAAAACCCAATCAGGCAAATGTGACACCGAGGCCCCCCGAGGCCCAAGTCGTGCTAATCGATCACGCCGTCACTGGTAGGTCGAGAAAATAAGCTGCGCACAACAAAGACGTACAAATCGATTACGCCTTCGTCGGTAAGTCGAGAAAATAAGCCACGTGCAACAAAAGCCGTCCCTTGCGACGCAAAAAAGCCGTCCCTCGTGACGCACAAAAGCCGCCCCTCGCGACGCGCAAAGGCCGTTCCTCGTGACGCAAACCCGAGAGCGTTCATCCCGCATCCGTATAAAGCGTAGATTTTGAGTTTCCACTCGATCTTTGCTCGACCGGAAACTCGGGGGGCTAATGTTGTCGGCCTGTCTAGGGCCAACGGGAACAAAGGCATCTCTTCGACCCACGTGGCTAGTACGAGGTCTTGGGCGGCGAAACCCTGACTCAACCAGGGGCCGGCCCCAACCAATGGCCAAGTAAAACGCCTCGCCCGGCCATGGGCCGAGTCAATGGCTCACTCGGCCATTGGCTGGGTCAAATGGCTCACTCGGCCATTGGGCAGTTCACTCGGCCAATGGCCGAGTGAACCCTCCAGCCACCAAGGCAGTTCACTCGGCCATTGGCCGAGTGAACCTTCCAGCAGTTCACTCGGCCATTGGCCGAGTGAACCCTCCAGCCACCAAGGCAGTTCACTCGGCCATTGGCCGAGTGAACCTTCCAGCCGCCCAAGCAGTTCACTCGGCCATTGGCCGAGTGAACCTTCCAGCAGTTCACTCGGCCAATGGCCGAGTGAACCTCAGCCGGCCCAAGCCTTTCACTCGGCCAATGGCCGAGTGAACCTCACCACCATGTTCACTCGGCCATTGGCCAACCCAACCATTGAAGGAGTCAAATGGCCGACTCAAGCATGCTCACACGGCCAAGGGGACTTCAAACCACCTCTTGGCCATCTATAAATAGAGAGGTCTGCCCTCTCCCAAAGGTAATCCATTCTTGAGTACTGAAACGCTGTCGAACTCGTACCTCGCTCGTTTCTCTCAAGTCTCGGCCTCTAAACACCCCTAAAACCTCTATACTCCACCTCAATCCCACTAATGTTGAGCGTCGGAGAGGTAAACAGGGGCACCCCCCCTGTTTCCCCTTTGTAGTTCACAATCTCTTGCTTGCTTTTCAGGTATCAAGACGAGGTGAGCTTCACCCACAGCTAAGGGACGACTTGGGATACCAAGTCCGACACGCTCGAGTCGAGACGAGACCACTTGGTCCGGCCTTGGGTCTGACCGTCTGCGACTCCTAAATCGTTGTCCAAAAATCAGCGACAACAACTCTTATAATTTCGGAAACAGATTTCCTAGTTAGAGAGCGACATAGCGGACAACTAGAAGAGAATCCTAGATAAACATGTTCAGAGCAGTATTAGTGCATGAAGGCACAAGGTACATACTCGATCTTTTCCTATTTTCTATTTCGGGAAAGTGCGTGACGGAAGTGTGAACTTCAACTCACTCGAACACTTGAAAGTTTGAGATTACACATCTTTTTATTTTTCGGCTTGTCTACAAGGAGACCTCCCACTCAAATTTTCAAGAGCATATAGATTTTGAACATATGTGATATAGATATAGTTTTGAAAACATTTTGAAAATTTATTTGATTTGGATGACAAAATATTTTCAAGTTTGAAAGTGAAAACGGTTTTTCAAAATTCAAACTAGTTTTGTAAAAATTCAATTTCAATTAAACTTTCAAAAATCAAAACATTTGAATCTTACACATCATGTTTATAATCATATGAAAAACATTTTTGCTCAAGAAAATTTTCTCATTAGAGTTCTATAACTCATGGTAGTGGGGTTTGAAAATCCGGATTTCTAAAAAAAACTGGAGTTTCAGACAGCCGCGCACCTTGTAGTAAAATCGCCATATCTGGCGGGTCCGATGTCCTTTTGAGCCGAAACTGGTGGCATTGGACAGAGGACAGACAGAGCTTTAATTGGATTTAAGAATAATTAAATTTCGATTTCTGAGCAGAGAGTTATGCCACTTTTAATGCGGGTTTACTCCAGCTCGAAGAAAAAGAAATAAATTAAAGCTTGGTCCTTTTTAGGTGCGAAAAAGAATCGAGTGTAACGGAACGTTTTAAGATGTTGTTTAAAGCTTTTATTTGTGTTTTATTAGCAGGGTAATAACATAGAATCAAAGAAATAACAACAAGCATAAAACGATTCAAGTAAAAAAAAAGAAACTAGCAAGATATCAAAACTAGTCACAAAATTTTACTCGAAATTTCTCAAACCTTTAAAACACGTTTTTCAATATAAAAAATTAAAAACTTTTAGAACTGATTCTAATGTGTTTTAAAAACATCCCAAACTCATAGAAAAACAACATGGTTTTTAATTTAAAGGCATGAGCAATAAATTAAAAAAAAAAAATCTAAGATTACAATTCTAACTTGTCACAAAATTAGTAAACTTTCGAAAACGATTTTCAAGCTCATAATTTTAAAAACATGTACATGCTAATCTTTGACCATAGCTCTGATACCATTTGTTGGAATTGATCTAGGGTTTAAGAAACAGATTAAACGCTTCGGGAAGCGGCGGAATTTTAAAAAATTTCTTTTCAAGTAAAAACAGTTTTTACTAACCTAGACAAAGAAGCAAGTACATGTAATTAAAAATCAATATGAGCTAAGAGTTTACTAACCTTTCTTGAAGCTTGAACTTTGAAGAAGCTTTTGGAAAGTTCGCAATGCTTGTCTCCCCTTGCAGCACGTCTCTCTTTCTTTCCTCGGCACCTCGAGCAACCACGAAAGTTTCTATCACTAAATCACTCGAAATAAAGGAATCAGTGAGTGGGCACTTTTAAACACTACGACTTAAGAACAAGTCTTGAAGTCGGAGATTTAAACACTAGGTCGAGTGAGGACCTAGGTGCCAAGACAAGAAAAAATCGAAAATAAACTAGAGAGAGAGAGAGGATTTTCGGCCACAATGTCTAGAGAGAGAGTCTCTAAATCTCTAACTTGTGTGGAATGAATGGAATGAGAAGAATGAGGCTCCTATTTATAGGAGAGGTCTTACCTTAAATAAGGTAGTTTCCTTTTCTATAGTATATCACATATTCATGAGCAAAATAACCCTTATTTCTTATTCCATTTGGGCGCCCAAGGCAGCCTTCTAGAAGGCTAGGATTTGTTTCCTTTTTTGTTCCTTGGCCTGCCTATTACTCTCTTGGCCGAAATACCTTCTGCATCCGTATGCAAATTTGTTTCCTCTTTTTCTTTTGGCAAGTATCTAAATAAATTTATGCACAAAATAATTTCCCTTTCTCTTTGGGTAGTGGGCGCCTATTATGTCTAGAAAAAGGCTTCTAGAATTTTCTTCACTTGTTCATGACAACATAAGAAAAAGCCCATTTAGAATTTTCCATAAAATTCTTATGAAATGAAATTAATTCACAAGGCCCAATGATCAAGTCATGGCCGAGTGACATTAAGTCATCAAATGAACTTGTCAAAAAATTTATTGACATTCATTTCATCCTTTGTCTCAAAAGACAAAAATACCCTTTTAACTATTTTCGTTCTTGTTTTGACTTAGCTTCCAGTTTAACTTTTCCTATCGATGTGATTCGTGACAGTGACCTCATGGACCCAAATGAACAAAGCTTGAGCTAAACACTTGGACTAAAAAATTCACAAACCTTTTCCAAGTTTAGATTAATGCCAACTGACTCCACTAAAGAGCTGACACTGAAAATCTCTCGGTTCAAATGAATTTATTTTCTACTCAAGAATTCGACCTAATTATGATGAGCGGATCCACTGAATATTATCTATGTTTACCCTTCATGAATGTCATCAGCTAGTCGGGATTTACTAAATTACCATTTTACCCTTCTAGCTGTTATTTCCTCAACTCCTTTGTCGCTTGTGAATAAGTTAGAAACAATGTATTGACGAGGAGCTAACAAGTCACATTGTTTCATCCTTAAGAGTCAGGACTCAATTTGGACACTGGCCAGTTCATTTATTCACACTCCAAGGAACAAAGCATGAGGTGACATACATTGCATTTCAGCAATCTTGTACATGAATTCCATATCTATGAGAACTTCACAAAGTTACTCATGACAGACTCACAACTTAGTACTTCACCAATAGGCCTTGTTCGGAATCACATAGTGAGTCCGAACTTTGACTTTCTCAAATGAGAATACTAAGGTGTGAAATGGCATGTCTCATTTCAGGATTAAGGTAAGCATGATGCAATTCATACATAGTGACTTCGAGACATAAGAGGTTAAATGGTTTGTTCTTATATTGTCTCTAGAAGTGCACTGGTCAATTCTGTATCTTCGGAAGATACCTAGAAGAACTATAGAGTCCCAAACTCTCAATGCCTCATAACCAGACATCATAGATTCTTCTAACAATCATACTGAGGTCAATAGTCCTTTGACCCTAAGATTGCGAATATATCGTTTTAAGCAAACTACGAAGAGTTTGTTCATGCAAATCTACATTTGTCTCTTCGTAAGTTGTTAAGTTTGTTTATGGACTAAAAGACTATGGTTTTATCATAAAGCTTCAGACAAGGAAAGAATGAATGACGTTTCAACTTTATTAATGAATAGACAATTACAAGCAAGAGTCTTCGTAAGACTATATTACATCAAATGTACAATATAAAGATTACAACTCTTCTTGTGGGCACCATTGTCAACAAACTCCCACTTGACTCAAAGAAGATGTGTGTAGTCTTTCATGCCTAATCCCTCACGATGTTGGTCGAAGACCTTGTTCGCTAGGGCCTTGGTGAATAGATCTGCCAGAGATCTTCTTCACCTCCACGTCTCCGCGTTGCGCGATCTCTCGAATCAAATGGTATTTCCTCTCAATATGCTTAGAGCGCTTATGGCTTCGAGGTTCCTTTGAGTTAGCGACAGCCCCACTATTATCACAATAAAGGGTCATGGGCTCGTCGACGTTTGGAACAACTTCCAAATACTTAAGGAATTTTTTAAGCCATACAGCCTCTTTGGATGCTTCACAAGCAGCCACATATTCTGCTTCCATTGTGGAGTCAGCAATGCAAGATTGCTTAATACTTCTCCACACAATAGCTCCACCATTAAGGATGAACACAGATCCCGAAGTGGATTTCCTGGAATCCTTATCCGCTTGAAAATCGGAGTCGGTATATCCCGTCATAGTCAGGTCAGTACCTGAGTATGTAAGCATCAAGTTCCTAGTTCTTCGAAGATACTTAAGAACATGCTTAACAGCAATCCAGTGCTCGGGTCCAGGGTTGGATTGGAAACGGCTAACTACGCCAACAGTGAAACAGATGTCAGGTCTAGTGCAAAGCATAGCATACATGAGACTTCCCACGGCAGAGGCGTAAGGAATCTTTCTCATGTCTTCAATCTCTTGTGCAGTCTTGGGAGACTGGTCCTTAGAGAGTGAAACTCCATGCCTAAAGGGTGTTTGACCCCTCTTGCAGTCTTGCATCGAGAAGCGATCCATCACCTTATCAATATAAGATGCTTGAGAGAGTGACAGGGTCCGGTTTTTCCTATCTCGAAAGATTTGGATTCCCAGAATGTACGCGGCTTCTCCTAGATCCTTCATATCGAATTGCTTTGCTAGCCAGACCTTAACCTCAGATAACTTACCCACGTCATTACCAATGAGTAGTATATCATCGACATATAGTACCAGAAACACAACTTTGCCTTCGTGTATTAACTTGTAAACACAAGGCTCATCTATTGACTGTTCAAAGCCGAAGCTCTTTACAGTTTCATCGAATCTAATATTCCATGACCTAGATGCTTGCTTTAGTCCATAAATGGATTTAAGCAACTCACAAACCTTGGTCTCTTGACCTTTATCCACGAAACCGTCTGGTTGAGCCATGTAAATGCGCTCGTCAAGATTGCCATTCAGAAAGGCTGTCTTGACATCCATTTGCCAGATCTCATAGTCGAGAGCTGCAGCTATGGATAGGAGTATGCGGATGGATTTAAGCATCGCGACTGGCGAGAAGGTTTCTTCATAGTCAATCCCTTCTTGTTGGGTATAACCTTTTGCCACAAGTCGTGCTTTGAACGTCTCGACGTTCCCATCAGGACCCCTTTTCTTCTTGTATATCCACTTACACCCTACGGGTTTAATCCCTTCAGGAAGGTCTACAAGTTTCCAGACTTTGTTGACATACATCGAGTGCATTTCAACTTTCATGGCGTCAAGCCAAAGGTTTGATTCAGAACAAGCCATTGCTTGGCTATAGGAAACAGGATCATCCATGTCGGAGACGGCTACAAGAGAGTCTCCATAAGACATGTACCTGTCAGGCTTTTGAGTAGCCCTCCCACTACGTCTAAGTACTACTTGACGAGATTCTGATGAGTTAGGTTGTGTTTCAGTTGGGGTAAGAACAGTTCTTACAGATGAGGTAGAAGCTTCCTCACCCAACTTTTCTTCAAGCACAATTTTGCTTCTAGGTTTCGCATCCTTCATAAAGTCCTCTTCAAGGAAACGAGCATTCGTGCTAACGAAAGTCTTATCATCCTCGGGACTATAGAAAGTAAAACCTTTGGTTTCCTTCGGATATCCTACAAACAGGCACAATTCTGACCTACTAGCCAACTTGCTAGTCTTTTGCCTCAGCACGTGTGCAGGGCAACCCCAAATTCGGATGCGGCCAAGATTCACTTTACGGCCAGTCCATCGTTCATAAGGAGTACCAGGAACCGTTTTGGATGGAACTTGGTTCAGAATGTAGGCGGCTGTTTCGAGGGCATATCCCCAAAAGGAAAGCGGGAGTGATGAGTAACTCATCATTGATCTAACCATCTCCATAAGAGTTCGGTTTCTTCTCTCTGACACTCCGTTTTGTTGAGGTGTGCCAGGTGCGGTAAGCTGAGAAGCGATACCTTCTTCTTTAAGAAAGTCATCGAACTCTCCAGACATATACTCACCACCTCGATCAGATCGAAGGGTTTTGATCACCTTGCCAGTTTGCTTTTCCACTAAAGCCCTAAAGACCTTAAATACGTTAAAGGTCTCGGATTTGTGTTTAAGCAAATAGACAAACCCATATCTTGAGTAATCATCAGTGAAGGTAACGAAGTATTCGTATCCTCCACGTGCCTGTTGGTTGAGCGGACCACATACATCAGAATGTATTAGTTCCAGCAACTCAGTGACTCTTTGACCCTTATCGGAGAAAGGTCGCTTAGTCATTTTTCCTTCTATGAAGGATTCACAAGTAGGTAGTGAACCTATTGCAGAGGCTTGGAGTGGACCATCCCTCACAAGTCTCTTAATCCTATCTAGACTGATATGACCAAGTCTTAAGTGCCAGAGGTATGTTGATTTTGTTAGATCGGAGGATTCAGAAAGTTTGATCCTCTTTGGCTCCCTAATTAGATCGTTATCTATTTCGGTGTCTAAAAGAGAAGGTTGAGTGGGATAGATGTAAAAAACAGCATTCTTCATACATGCATCAGTGACAAAAGAATTATCAGGAAACGAAATACGAATTCCATTCTTAATGAACTTTAAACAATAATCTTGCTCACGAAGATGAGCAACGGATATTAAATTCTTCCCAAAGGTAGGAACAAAATAAACATTATTCAAGTTTAAAGTGCGGTCTTCAAAAGACAGCGGCACGGATCCCACAGCCTTCGCGGACACCAGGCTCCCATCACCCCATTTGAAACAGAACTCGCCTTCCTCTAAGCTTTTGGTTTTCTTGAAACCATTCAAGGAACAACAAATATGGTTAGTAGCAGCGGAGTCAAGAATCCACGTTGATACATTATCAGCTACTAAGCATGCTTCGGCAACTAGTACAATACTATGTTCCTTTGCTTTGAGATAGGCAGGACAGTTCTTTTTATCGGCCTTGTAAAGTCTCTTCTTAGTTCCAGAGGCGGAGGCTTTTTGCTCAGTAGCATGTGCCTCTCCTTCATTCCTCTTTCTCTTAGTGAGACCTACAGCAGTGTGAAGTTCCTCCATAAGCTTGGTAACAGTGTACTCTAGCTTGTTAATGGAGTAGTTCATCTTGGAGGTATCAAGAGATGCGGAGAGAGTTTCTAAGATCACATCTATGACATTCTTCCCATCAATCTCAGATCCTAGGATTTCCATTTTATTTAGATAACTAATGATCAATATCATCAAGTCTCTAACAGGAGTCCTATCCTTCATTCGACAGTTCATAAATTGTCGGACTGCTTTTTGCCTTGCTTGACGCATTTGCCCTCCAAACATCTCATGGAGATTGGTGAGCATGTCGGCGGCAGTCTCGATGTCACGATGTTGCTCTTTCAGCATATTGTTCATAGATGCCAAGATATAGCACCTCACAATCTCATCGGATCGAAGCCAGGCCGCCAAGGCGTCATTGTCCTCTTGAGTTGAATCATCATTCGTCAGAGGAGGACACGGGGTGGTGAGTACCCATTTGTGCTTGTTAACGGTAGGTATTATGTCGAGGTTACGTTTCGAATCTACGTAGTTTTCGTTTTCGAGTTTGTTCGAGGAAAGAAAGATTGAGAGATGGTTGAGAGACATATTGCCTATATAAGTTGAAACAAGTTTATGATTAGTCTTTGGTTTAGGATTTAAGTTTCATTAAGACTTTTATAAAATCCAAAGGTGTTATAAACCAAACGATAATTTACTCCCTCAAGAGAAGGCCGCAAAAAATCTCCATTTATAAGTAAATGACAAATCATTAATGCTAAGCCAAGATGTCAGTACATCATTTTGACTAGCCACCTTGTAAATTGGTTTGATCACTCATATCCTTTCGCAGAGCCTTAAGGAAGGATACTAGGGATTGAGCCTAAGTGTGCAACCAACCACTTAGTCCAAAAGATCAGCTTTGAAAAACAATCCCCCAAGGGGAGGCCTTGCCATCATTGCACCACTCTCGGACGTAGCTCATTGAGCAATGATCGAAGCAATAACGCCTTGGAGTACTCACATTTAAGTGAGGGTCGCAAGAGCGGCTCTTAGTCCCACGTTAATGCATATTTCATTAGTGTTGGGGATCGTGGGTTACAAACAACGAATATAACCCTCCCACTTAGTTTTTGGAGTTGGTTCATCGACTCTTATAAGTTCGGAAACAAATTTCCTAGTTAGAGAGCGACAGAGCGGACAACTAGAAGAGAATCTTAGATCGACATGTTCAGAGCAGTATTAGTGCATAAAGGCACAAGGGACATACTCGATCTTTTCCTATTTTCTATTTCGGGAAAGTGCGTGAGGGAAGTGTGAACTTCAACTCACTCGAACACTTGAAAGTTTGAGATTACACATCTTTTTATTTTTCGGCTTGTCTACAAGGAGACCTCCCACTCAAAATTTCAAGAGCATATAGATTTTGAACATATGTGATATAGATATAGTTTTGAAAACATTTTGAAAACTTATTTGATTTGGATGACAAAATATTTTCAAGTTTGAAAGTGAAAACGGTTTTTCAAAATTCAAACTAGTTTTGTAAAAATTCAATTTCAATTAATCTTTCAAAAATAAAAACTTTTAATCTTTACACATCATGTTTATAATCATATGAAAAACATTTTTGCTCAAGAAAATTTTCTCATTAGAGTTCTATAACTCATGGTAGTGGGGTTTGAAAATCCGGATTTCTAAAAAACTGGAGTTTCAGACAGCCGCGTACCTCGGAGTAAAATCGCCATATCTGGCGGCTCCGATGTCCTTTTCTGCCGAAACCGGTGGAATTGGACAGAGGACAGACAGAGCTTTAATTTGATTCAAGAATCATTAAATTTCGATTTCTGAGCAGAGAGTTATGCCACTTTTAATGCGGGTTTACATTCCAGCTCGAAGAAAAAGAAATAAATTAAAGCTTCGTCCTTTTAGGTGCGAAAAAGAATCTAGTGTAACGGAACGTTTTAAGATGTTGTTTAAAGCTTTTATTTGTGTTTTATTAGCAGGGTAATAACATAGAATAAAAGAAATAACAACATGCATAAAACGATTTCAAGTAAATAAACGAAACTAGCAAGAAAATAAAACTAGTCACAAAATTTACTCGAAAAAACTCAAACCTTTAAAACACGTTTTTCAACAAAAAAAATTAAAAACTTTTAGAACTGATTCTAATGTGTTTTAACATCATCCCAAACTCATAGAAAAACAACATGGTTTTTAATTTAGAGACAAGAGCAATAAATTAAAAAAAATCTAAGATTACAATTCTAACTTGTCACAAAATTAGTAAACTTTCGAAAACGATTTTCAAGCTCATAATTTAAAAACATGCACATGCATTCCTTTGACCATAGCTCTGATACCATTTGTTGGAATCGATCTAGGGTTTAAGAAAAAGTTTAACGCTTCGTTAAGCGGCGGAATTTTAAAAATTTTCTTTTTAAGTAAAACTAGTTTTTACTAACCTAGACAAGAGCATGTACATGTAAATAAAAACTAATATGAGCTATTAAAGTTACTAACCTTTCTTGAAGCTTGAACCTTGTAGAAGCTTTTGGAAAGTTGTAACGCTCGTCTCCCCTCGCAGCACGTCTCTCTTTCTTTCCTCGGCACCTCGAGCAACCACGAAAGTTTCTATCACTAAATCACTCGAAAAGAATGAATCAGTGAGTGGGCACTTTTAAACACTACGACTTAAGAACGAGTCTCGAAGTCGCAGAGCTAAACACTAGGTCGAGTGAGGACCTAGGTGCCAAAACAAGAAAAATCGAAAATAAAATAGAAAGAGAGAGAAAGAGGATTTCGGCCACCACAAGGTCTAGAGAGAGAAGCTCTCAATCTCTAACTTAGATGGAATGAATAGAATGAGAGGAATGAGGGTCCTATTTATAGGAGAAGGGTTGGCCTTGGAAAGAAGTAGTTTCCTCTTATTTTCCAAGCCTTTATGAGGAAATCTTATTTCCTCTTTTTCCCTTGCTTTGCACGTCCAACATGTGCTTCAATAAGCCTTGGATTTGTTTCCTCATTTAGTTTGTCTCTCTCTTTCCCTTGTGTTGGCCGAACTTATGCTTTCCTCATAGAGAAAATTTGTTTCCTCTTTTTCTTTTGGCAAGTATCTTGATACATTTATGCACAAAATAATTTCTCTTTCCCTTGGGTATTTGGGCGCCCATTTCACATCTAGAAGGAGCTTCTAGAAGCTTCTTCATTTGTTCATGTTAACATGTGAAAGGCCCATTAAGAATTTTCAATAAAATTCTTATGAAATGAAATTAATTCACAAGGCCCAATTAATCATATTATGGCCGAGTGACATTAAGTCATCAAATGAACTTGTCAAAATTTATTGACATCCATTTCATCCTTATGTCTCAAAAGACAAAATTACCCTTTCGACAATTTTCGTTCTTGTTTTGACTTAGCTTCCAGTTTAACTATTCCTATCGATGTGATTCGTGACAGTGACCTCATGGACCCAAATGAACAAAGCTTTAGCTAAACACTTGGACTCAAAAGTTCACAAACCTTTTCCAAGTTTAGCTTAATGCCAACTGACTCCACTAAAGAGCTGACACTGAAAATCTCTCGGTTCAAATGAATTTATTTTCTACTCAAGAATTCGACCTAATTATGATGAGCGGATCCACTGAATATTATCTATGTTTACCCTTCATGAATGTCATCAGCTAGTCGGGATTTACTAAATTACCATTTTACCCTTCTAGCTGTTATTTCCTCAACTCCTTTGTCGCTTGTGAATAAGTTAGAAACAATGTATTGACGAGGAGCTAACAAGTCACATTGTTTCATCCAAAAGAGTCAGGACTCAATTTGGACACTGGCCAGTTCATTTATTCACACTCCAAGGAACAAAGCATGAGGTGACATACATTGCATTTCAGCAATCTTGTACATGAATTCCATATCTATGAGAACTTCACAAAGTTACTCATGACAGACTCACAACTTAGTACTTCACCAATAGGCCTTGTTCGGAATCACATAGTGAGTCCGAACTTTGACTTTCTCAAATGAGAATACTAAGGTGTGAAATGGCATGTCTCATTTCAGGATTAAGGTAAGCATGATGCAATTCATACATAGTGACTTCGAGACATAAGAGGTTAAATGGTTTGTTCTTATATTGTCTCTAGAAGTGCACTGGTCAATTCTGTATCTTCGGAAGATACCTAGAAGAACTATAGAGTCCCAAACTCTCAATGCCTCATAACCAGACATCATAGATTCTTCTAACAATCATACTGAGGTCAATAGTCCTTTGACCCTAAGATTGCGAATATATCGTTTTAAGCAAACTACGAAGAGTTTGTTCATGCAAATCTACATTTGTCTCTTCGTAAGTTGTTAAGTTTGTTTATGGACTAAAAGACTATGGTTTTATCATAAAGCTTCAGACAAGGAAAGAATGAATGACGTTTCAACTTTATTAATGAATAGACAATTACAAGCAAGAGTCTTCGTAAGACTATATTACATCAAATGTACAATATAAAGATTACAACTCTTCTTGTGGGCACCATTGTCAACACTCGCTTCACTGAGGAGTCTCACAAAGTCGAGGGCTTCAACGACAAGGACGCCATCACAGCGATCACCGAGGGAGTTCGCACGAGCGACTTCCTCAAGTCCATTGTCGGGCAGGTCCCACGAGACATGGCGGAGCTGATGACGAGAGCCCGCACACATATGGGAATCGAGGACTATCTCGATGGCCGCGATGGCCGAAAGTCGGGAGGACAAAGTAGTCGCCACCGCGATGAACAAGACGAAGATCGTCTCGACCCTCAGAGGAAGAGGAGCAGGGGAGGCCCGGCCCCTAACAGTCGCCCCCTCTCCGATCCAAGATCGTCGCACGTTGATAACTTCCGAGCGTTATCAACATACACCCCACTGAACACTCCGCAAGAGCGGATCCTAGCTCTACACCGCGACAAGCTAGGAAGTCCGGCTCCTCTTGCGAAGGATCCTGCGAAGAGGGATCGAAATAAGTTCTGTGAGTACCACCAGGATCACGGGCATCTGACGTCCGAGTGCTATCATCTTAGGCGTCAGATCGAGGCCCTGATTCAGGACGGGAAATTAAAAGAGTATGTCCTGAGAACGGTCGGGACGGCCGCTGTGCACGAAGGCCGTCCACGGCAAGGAAGGAAGGGTCCGGCGACGGTGACTGTCGCAGACCAGGCAGCGATTGAAGAACCGGAGAGCTCACAGCTGCATGTCGTGGGCTCGATCATGGGTGGCCCGGAGTTTGGGGACTCGTCCACGCAAAGGAAGAAGTACGTGCGCGAGGTTTCCCGAGGAAAAGTTGCGCACTACATAAACCATACGTACGAGGCTCCCCCTCCGGCCCGGTTCGAGTCCATGTTCTTCACCGGCCAAGAGGCGACACGAGTTCTCCACCCGCACAATGACGCAATAGTCGTCTCGGCCCCGGTCGCCAACAATCTCGTCCGAAGAATCCTGATTGATAACGGCAGCTCGGCCGACATCGTCTTCAAATCAGCGTTGGATAGGATGAAGCTGACCGGACTGAAACCGACCCCAATCTCGACCCCACTCTTCGGCTTCTCCGGGGAGAGGGTCATGACGGAAGGAACCATCGACCTCCCGGTCACCTTCGGAACACCCGGGGGGGCTCGAGGCCACTCGCATCGTATCCTTCCTAGTTGTGGACCAGCCCTCGGCATACAACATCATCATCGGCCGCCCGACTCTCAACCGATTGAAGTCTATAACGTCTACCTACCACCTGATGATGAAGTTCCCGACTGAAAAGGGGATTGCCATCATGTTGGGACACCAGTCGATGGCGAGGATGTGCTACATCCAAGGCGTGGACGGGAAAGGGAATGAAAAGATGGTGAGTGCCATCCTCTAGCTCGGTCAAGCTACAGAAGCTGGCACTGCAGCGGAGGCCCGTCCCCATTTCTCATTATGTCATTTTATTTCCGGTTTTAAGACAATCTCGAATTTCAATAAGGCCAATGGCCCAGGGATGTAATTTTTGACTATTTTTGCATGATAATTGTATCACATTTCACCTCGAAGTCTTCATCTTGCTGCATTATAATTTCTAGTCTCCTCTACGAGTACACGAGAAACTCGGGGGGCCAATGGGAAACAATGCTCGCTCAAAAAAAAAAAAAAAAAAAAGGTACAATAAAGACGTGCTAATCGATTATGCCTTCGTTGGCAAATCGAGAAAATAAGACGCGCACAATACAATAAAGACGTGTAAATCGATTATGCCTTCGGTGGCAAATCGAGAACATAAGACGCGCACAATACAACAAAGACGTGCAAATCGATTATGCCTTCGTTGGAAAATCGAGAAAACAAGACGCGCACAATACAGAAAAGACGTGCAAATCGATTATGCCTTCGGTGGCAAATCGAGAAAACAAGACGCGCACAATACAACAAAGACGTGCAAATCGATTATGCCTTCGGTGGCAAATCGAGAACATAAGACGCGCACAATACAACAAAGACGTGCAAATCGATTATGCCTTCGGTGGCAAATCGAGAACATAAGATGCGCACAATACAACAAAGACGTGCAAATCGATTATGCCTTCGTTGGCAAATCGAGAAAACAAGACGCGCACAATACAAAAAAGACGTGCAAATCGATTATGCATTCGGTGGCAAATCGAGAAAACAAGACGCGCACAAAACAACAAAGACGCGCAAATCGATTATGCCTTCGTGGGCAAATCGAGAAAATAAGACGCGCACAAGACAACAAAGACGTGCAAATCGGTTATGCCTTCGTTGGCAAGTCGAGAAAATAAGACGCGCACAACACAATAAAGCCGTGCTAATCGATCACGCCCTCATTGGTAGATCGAGAAAATGAGCCACACATGATCAACCCGAAACAAAAAGTCGTCCCTCGCGACGCGCGAAGGCCATTCCTCATGATGCAAACCCGAGAGCATTCATCCCGCGTCCGCATAAAAGCGTAGATTTTGAGTTTCCACTCGACCTACGCTCGACCGGAAACTCGGGGGGCTAATGTTGTTGGCCCGTCTAGGGCCAACGGGAGCAAGGGCATCTCTTCGACCCACATGGCTAGTACGAGGTCTTGGGCGGCGAAACCCCGACTCAACCAGGAGCCGGCCCAAACCAATGGCCAAGTCAAAGCCCAGCCATGGGCCGAGTCAATGGATCACTCGGCCATTGGCTGGGTCAAATGGCTCACTCGGCCATTGGACAGTTCACTCGGCCAATGGCCGAGTGAACCCTTCAGCCACCAAGGCAGTTCACTCGGCCATTGGCCGAGTGAACCTTCCAGCAGTTCACTCGGCCAATGGCCGAGTGAACCCTCCAGCCGCCAAGGCAGTTCACTCGGCCATTGGCCGAGTGAACCTTCCAGCAGTTCACTCGGCCAATGGCCGAGTGAACCCTCCAGCCGCCAAGGCAGTTCACTCGGCCATTGGCCGAGTGAACCTTCCAGAATTCACTCGGCCAATGGCCGAGTGAACCTTCCAGCCGCCCCTGCAGTTCACTCGGCCATTGGCCGAGTGAACCTTCCAGCAGTTCACTCGGCCAATGGCCGAGTGAACCTCAGCCGGCCCAAGCTCTTCACTCGGCCAATGGCCGAGTGAACCTCACCACCATGTTCTCTCGGCCATTGGCCGACCCAGCCACTCAATGGCCGAACCAAGCAAGGTCACTCGGCCAAGGGGTCTTCAAACCACCCCTTGGCTGCCTATAAATACAAGGGTCCTTCCCTTGACCCAGGTAATCCATTCTTGAGCACTGAAACGCTGCCGAACTCGTACCTCGCTCGTTTCTCTCAAGCTTTGGCCTCTAAACACCCCTAAAACCTCTATACTCCACCTCAATCACACTAATGTTGAGCGTCGGAGAGGTAAACAGGGGCACCCCCCCTGTTTCCCCTTTGTAGTTCACGTGTTCTCTACTCCTTTTCAGGTACTCTGACGAACTCGAGGAACATCCATGGCTAAGGGACGACTCGGGACATCGGGTCCGACACGCTCGAGTCAAGACGAGACCACTTGGTCCGGCCTTGGGTCTAACCGTCTTTGGCTCCTAAATAGTTGTCCGAAAAACAGCGACAACAGTGGAGAAGCGTGCTCGACGAAGGAGACGGGGCGCAAGGAGTCCTCGGCGGCGTCTCAGGAGTTCGGAGATCATGAGCGCGAGAGAGAATGTGTGTTTTCTCTCTTTTGGAGACGTGGAAGACTCTAAGTCAAGAGTTCCTTGTTGTGGCGGAGATTCCGGATGCGCATGCGATTCCTAGTTGGAAATGCCAGACGCGTAGGTCGCTCGTGTGTCTAGTGTGTTAGACGCGCGAGGGGAACTCTAGTCGAGAACCCTAGGGGCGTTCTTGAGCACCAGAGAACGTTCGGTCAAAGGGAGCGACTTCCGGGAAGTCCCCGTGAGTGCTTCGGAACCTCTGAGAACGAGAGAGAGAGGAGAGAGACTACTTCAGGCCAAATATGGCATCCAGAGAAGTAGTTGTGAGTAAGAAATCGAGCGTGTCGATATGAGATGAAAGGATTTATTGGATTGCTTTCCCCTCAATGGGAGGGGGTATTTATAGGTGTTTGGGGGCCTTAGGAGGCTCCTTTTTCGTCCATGTGGGACTAGGAATGCGCGCGTCATCAAGTGGAGGCGCACGGCGCGCGCGGCGCGCGGCGCAGGGGGCGCGGCGCGCGGGTCATCTGCCGCGGCGCGCGGGTCAGTGGACGCGGCGCAAGACGCGCGGCGCGGGCGTGTCTTGGCGCGGCACGCCCCTGCATGGCGCGGCGCGCTGAGCTGATGGCGCGGCGCGCTGCTTGCTGCACGGCCGGCCGGCGCAGCGCGCCGTGCGCGCGGTGAATGGCCCGTCTTGCCGGGCTCTTGTGGGCCCTTAGGGGTCTTCGAATACCATTCTTGCCACATGAAATATGAAGGTTTCCACTTGGCGAGAGTGACTCGACTCGAGGCTCAACTCGAGGAACAACCCAAGGCTCGACTCGAGGAACGACTCGGGGCTCGACTCGAGGGGCATGAGGATTTGGCACGAGGGCTTGTCAGTCGACTCGTGAGAGAAGGCTCGCCGCTCTTTAGGACCTCCGGCCTGACCATTGGCCCTTTGAATTGCGTGTCTTCTTGGCGTCTCGGGTTTTCCGAAAACGACCGACAACATTAGCCCCCCAAGTTCATTGCTCGGGAGGCCCCGGGCGGTGAACTTTTAGTTGTTTTTTCCGGGTGTTTGAGGAAAATAGACTTTCCAGAGCTTCACTGTTGCGAAGCCTTTGTGATTATAAAGTATACTCTCACAATTGCAAGTGCTCTTTCTCGCTTTTCCGTCTTTCTCGACACGAGTGTGTGATCGACACGTGGAGGAGGATCCAAGCGGATAAGAGACATAGCTCGACGTGGACGAGGCAAACGCGCTTGCGTCCGTCGCTCTAGCCCCGGAGCAAATGGGATATGCATGCGCAAGTGGGGCGTGCATTTGTGTAGAGGCGTGCCGGCGTGTCGCGGCTTATTGATCTTTTGGCAATGTTACGCCCGAGTTAACCTTCGATGGCGTTTTGTTTGATAATATCATCAATGCGGAGTCCATGGGACTCGACGGTGACTAGCAGGGTGACGATTGTGTAATCGTGACCTATTAGGGGAAGATCATGGCTTCCGTCTCGGCCAGCTTGGAAGGCGACTGCACTTTTGCATTTTGCAAAGGCGTGCTCATTCCGAGGTCTCGAAGACGGAGGTTGATGCTGCGAGCTGATGCTTCGAGAAGACGGAGTGGCACCTGGCGGAAGGCTCTGCCGCACCGGAGGGCTTCGACTGCTCGGGGATAAACGCTAAAAGTTTGATCACGCATCAAGCATAAGTCGGCCTCACGGGGCATCCGCCATTCTCGCCTTGGTGACGCTTCTTCGTCTGCGTTCGGAAGATCGGCCCTTATTCCCCAGGCGCGAGCGCGGGTCTCTATTTTGGCTGACCTGTTCTTCAGGTCGCTCCAGGTGTTTGTTCGAGGAGTGGGACTCGACTCGAGGAGACTGACTCAAGGCTCGATTCGAGGAGCGGAGCTCGACTCGAGGATACTGACTCAAGGCTCGACTCGAGGAGCGAAGCTCGACTTGAGGAGACTGAATCAAGTCTCAACTCAAGGAGCGTAGCTCAACTCGGGGAGCCGACTCAAGTCTCAACTCGAGGGGCTAGGCTCGACTCGGGGAGCCGGCTCAAGTCTCAACTCGAGGGGCGAGACTCGACTCAAGGAGACTGGCTGGTCATTAAGGAATATGACTCCACTCGAGGAGCGATGCTCGACTCGAGGAGTATAACTCGATTCGAGGAGCAAGACTCAACTCGGGGAGAATGACTTGATGAGTGATGCTTGACTCGAGAGGGATGACTCGAGGAGAGTGACTCGACTCGAGGAGCATGGCTCGATTCGAGGAGGGTGTGACTCGACTTGAGGAGGATGTCTTGACTCGAGGAGCAGTGCTCGACTCAAGGAGAATGATTTGACTCAAGGAGCAAGACTCGACTCAAGGAGCGTGACTCAACTCGAGGAGAATGACTCGACTCAAGGAGCGAAGCTCGACTTCGAGGAGAATAACTCGACTCAAGGAGCGAAGCTCGACTCGAGGAGGATGACTCGACTCGTGGAGCGAAGCTCAACTCGAGGAGAGTGACTTGTCTCGAGGAGCAAAGCTCTACTCGAGGGGACTCGACTCGAGGCGCGAGGTTCGACTCGAGGAGAATGATTCGATTTGAGGAGCAAGGCTCGACTCGAGGAGACTCGACTCGAGGAGCGAAGTTCAGCTCGAGGAGACTAACTCGACTCGAGAAGCGAAGCTCGACTCGAGGAGGATGACTCGACTCAAGGAGCGAAGCTCGACTCGAGGAGACTGACTCGACTCGAGGAGCGAAGCTCAACTCGAGGAAAATGACTTGACTCGAGGAGCGAAGCTCAACTCGAGGAGACTGACTCGAGTCGAGAAGCGAAGCTCGACTCGACTCGAGGAGCGAAGCTCGACTCGAGGAGAATGACTTGACTCGAGGAGCGAAACTCGACTCGAGGAGACTGACTCGATTTGAGGAGCAAGGCTCGACTCGAGGAGAATGACTCAACTCGAGGAGCGAGGTCTCAGCTAGTTCAGGCCGAGCGAGGTTCTTGCTCAGAGGCGGGTGTGATTGTGCTTAGTCGGCGGTGGTGAAGATGACATGAGTTGCGCCTTGTATGGCTGTTCAGGTGCGTTCCGATTAGTCATCATACACGGCGCCTTGCGGTGACTCAGAGCGCGTCATTAGAGACGGCTGCGTGCGTTGTTTTAGGCATCGTAGGCACGTCGTGAGGGATGGCCTAGATGCGGCATGTAGGTTACTTAGGTGTGTCACGAGGGACGACTTGGTTGCACCATGTGGGCGTCTTAAGTGCGCCATGTAGGCGTCTTAGGTGCGTCATGTAGGCGTCTTACGTGCCCCATGTAGGCGTCTTAAGTGCGCCATGTAGGCGTCTTATGTGCGCCATGTAGGCGTCTTATATTGCGCCATGTAGGCGTCTTACGGGTTGCGCCTTTACGCGTCTTACGTGCGCCATGTAGGCGTCTTAGGTTGCGCCATGTAAGTGTCTTACGGGTTGCGCCTTTACGCGTCTTACGTGCTCCATGGAGGCGTCTTAGGTTGTGCCATGTAGGTGTCTTACGGGTTGCGCCTTTACGCGTCTTACGTGCGCCATGTAGGCGTCTTAAGTGCGTCGCGAGGGACGGCTTTAGCCTGCATCTCGGGGATGTCTCTTGGGCGCGCCGCGAAGGCGTCTTTAGCCTGCATCTCTGGGATGTCTCTTGGGCGCGCCGCGGGGGCATCTTTAGCCTGCATCTCTGGGATGTCTCTTGGGCGCGCCGCGCGGGCGTCTTTAGCCTGCATCTCGGGGATGTCTCTTGGGCGCGCCGCGGGGGCGTCTTTAGCCTACATCTCGGGGATGTCTCTTGGGCGCGCCGCGGGGGCGTCTTTAGCCTGCATCTCGGGGATGTCTCTTGGGCGCGCCGCGGGGGCGTCTTTAGCCTGCATCTCGGGGATGTCTCTTGGGCTCGCCGCGGGGGCGTCTTTAGCCTGCATCTCGGGGATGTCTCTTGGGCGCACCGTGGAGGCGTCTTTAGCCTGCATCTCGGGGATGTCTCTTAGGCGCGCCGCGGGGGCGTCTTTAGCCTGCATCTCGGGGATGTCTCTTGGGCGCGCCGCGGGGGCGTCTTTAGCCTGCATCTCGGGGATGTCTCTTGGGCACGCCGCGGGGGCGTCTTTAGCCTGCATCTCGAGGATGTCTTACGGCGCGCCACGGAGGCGTCTTACGTGCACGCCTGTTCCCCTTTTATGTTCGGGTGTTTTGTTTTGATGGAGCGTGCTTTCTTTTTGTGGAGCGTACTTTCTTGAGGATTTTGAGCGTACTTACCATTGCCTATGGCACTAGCCCCCCGAGTTTTTGGGTTTACGATCGTATTTTGATGACTGAAAATCTTTGATAAAGTGGATTTTGAAAGAAAAACCTCAACTTTATTAATATTGCAAAAATTTGAAATCCTAAAACATTGGCTCGTAGGCCTTATTGAATGTTGGAAAGCAAAGAAATAAAATGGGGGGAAGCGCTGGCTACTGGTAGTACTTTCTCAAGTGTTCCGTATTCCACAGGCGACGGATCGGTGTCTCGTCCGTGTAGTATGTCCCGTCATGTATGACTTGGCAGACTTTGTGGGGTCCATCCCTGTTTGGGATGAAGACGTCGGGGCCTTGCACTTGAGTGTCGTGCAGAGGTCTTCGTGGATTTCGCGGAGGACCTTGGTCGACTCGACGCTATCTCTGAATCGGGAGATCGTGTTAACCGTCTTTCTAGCGGTCTTTCCGTCGATTCCTTGGATGTAGCATACTCTGGCTAGGGATTGGTTTCCAGCCATGATGCCGATTCCGCCCTTGGTGGGGAACTTCACCTGTAGGTGGTATGTTGAAGTAATGGCCCTTAGTCGGTTCAGCGTGGGTCGCCCAATAATTACATTGTAGGGCGACTCTTGATCGACCACTAGGAATGGGACCATGTGAACGACTTCAATGCCTCCGGGAGTTCCGAAGGTGACCGGTAGATCGATGATGCCTTCGGTCATGACTCTCTCCCCAGTGAACCCGAATAGAGGCGTTTGGGTCGGAGTTGGGCGTAGCCCCCCGAGCTTCATGCGCTCTAGGCTGGACTTGAAGATTATGTCGGCAGCACTGCCGTTGTCGATGAGAAATCTTTTCACCAAGTTATTAGCCACTTGGGCTTTGAGCACAATTGCGTCATTGTGCGGATGCACAATTCGCTTGGCCTCTTTGTTGGTGAAGTGCATCGTCTCGTGAGGCACGGACGGAGGTTCTTCATACGTGAAGTTGACGTGCATAGCAGCGTCTTCGTGAGCCACGACCCTTAGGAATTTCTTCCGCTGTCGGGCTGAGTCTCCATCTTTTGGACCGTCCAGTATGGTGGTCACAACGTGGAGTTGTGGATTGGCGTCGGCGGTAGCCGTGGTTCGGTCGGCAGAAGCGGCTGTTCCTCTTCCCTTGCCAGATTGTGGTCTGTTCGAGGTGGGGCCCGCAGCGCTAATTATGCGTAACACGAACTCTTTTAGCTCACCCCGTTGGATCAATGCCTCGATCTGCCTTTTAAGACTATAGCATTCAGAGGTCAAGTGACCGTATTCCTGATGGAACTCGCAATATTTAGATCTATCGCGAGTCGAGGGATCTTTGTTCATTGGAGCCGGGGGAGTGAACTTGTCACGCGCTAAAGCTAGGATTTGCTCCGGCGTTGTGTTCAACGGTGTGAACGACGAGTAGCCCTTAAAGTCTTCCGCAAGTCGCGGCTTCTGGGGCATCGGAGGTCGTCTATTAAAAGTCTGACCTCCTCTGTTTCGCCTTTTACGGGAGTTTCCTTGCTCTTTGCTAGGCTCGTCTCGGTGGTGAGGGCTTTGATCATTGCCCTTGCGACCATCGAGGTAATCTTCGACTCCCATGAAGGTCTTGGCTCGAGTCATTAACTCGGCCATGGTAGAAGGGACACGGCCGACGATGGACTTAAGGAAGTCACTTGTGCGCAAGCCTTCAGTGATGGCGGTGATTGCGTCTTTGTCGTCAAAGCGGTCGACCTTATTCGATTCTTCAGTGAATCGGGCGAGGTATCGTCTAAGAGACTCGCCATCCTCTTGCCTGATTGACCACAGGTACATCTTGGTCTTCTTTTGGACCATAGACGTAGCGAACCGTGCTAGGAACATGTCCTTCAGGTCTTTGAACGAGCGGATGCTTCCCGGCCTTAAGTTCTTGAACCACTCGAAGTCGGGTCCGGCGAGGGTAAGACTAAAAGCTTGGCACATAGCGCCGGGAGTGACACCCTGCATCGTCATCCAGGTTTCATAGTGCTGGATGTGGTAAGCAGGATCTGCTTTTCCATTATATGGAGCGAGGTTCGGGAGTTTGAAATTTCCCGTACATACCTCGGCCAATATCTGAGCCGTGAAAGGCGAGGACTTCTCCTCAACGACCCCATAGGCACTTCCGCCTATTCCGTGTTCTCGGAGATCTCGTACTTCATTTCGAAGATTGTGGATCATTGTGATCACATTGAGACCGGTAGTCGGAGTAACTCCCTGTTCGGGAGGAGTCACCTGTCGTCTTTCATTTGACCCTTGACCCGTGCGGCGGTTCCCGTTAGTTGGGGCTGCTACGGGGACGTTTGGCCGAGAGCTTAGTCGCTCTCTTAAGTCATCGCCACGCTCGATGCGCTGAGCAGTGAGATGGTCCCTAAGATCAGGGCTTGGCGTACGGAGGCGCAGGCTTCGTCTGTGACGGCGTGCTCTCCGCGTGCCCTGACTTTCCGCAATGTTCTCCCTTTGACCTAGTCGGTCGAGGGCCGAGCATCGGGAGTTTCCCTCTCGAGAAGCAGCCGACGCGTCGCCTTTCCGGGGTAGGGGATTCGAAGGACCGGCTTCAAACACGGCGGGGGGTCCCCCGTCCTTCGTGAGAGAAGTCTCGATATCCTCTAAATCGCCAGTACCCTCGTAATCAGGGTCGCGGTCGCGGCTTTCCTCGTTGAGGTTCTCAGGATCCCCGTTGGGGATTATCGTGTCACGCATAGGTTGCTTTGCAGCCAGTTGGCTGTGGTACCTTGCGTTCCTCGCCTTTAGTTGGCGGACACTCTCCTCTAACTCCATGATGCGGTTGTCCCTGCTATCAGGAGATGGAGATGGTGAGCGGGTCGAGCTCTCTTCGTGGAGCGACTCTTCGTCACCATGCGCTCGGGAACGCAAGAAGTATTTCTTGGTCCCAGTGATGTTTTCGGGGTTGTTAACGCCCTCTGAACGTACAGGTGGTTGGTTACTCATCGTTTCTCAAGTTCGAGAAGGTTGAGTTCGCAGAAGAAAAGAAGAAGATGAACAAAAGGGATTTCGGGCTGAATAGGTCGGGACGTGCCCTCCTTCTAGCGCCAAAATGTTGTCGCACGAAAATGAACAACTATTTAAAACCTCGGGCGGTTCGATCCAAGGTCGGACCAAGTGATCGCACCCGGGCCAAGAGTGTGAACTCGATAGTCTCGAGCTAGGGTTTTCTCCGATCAACCCGCCTCTCGGGAGAGGTAGCGGGTGAGGAGGAGGAGTGACCGTGCCTTGGTTGTCGGCTGCCTACGTACCCGTGTGTGGGATCAGGTCAGAACGTAGTTCAAGCGTGTAGGACGCTGTATGAGGCGCGGAGCCTTGGTGGAGAAGCGTGCTCGACGAAGGAGACGGGGCGCGAGGAGTCCTCGGCGGCGTCTCAGGACTTCGGAGATCGTGAGCGCGAGAGAGAATGTGTGTTTTCTCTCTTTTGGAGACGTGGAAGTCTCTAAGTCAAGAGTTCCTTGTTGTGGCGGAGATTCCGGACACGCAGGCGATTCCTAGTTGGAAATGCCAGACGCGTAGGTCGCGCGTGTGTCTAGTGTGTTAGACGCGCGAGGGGAACTCTAGTCGAGAACCCTAGGGGCGTGCTTGAGCACCGGAGAACGTTCGGTCAGAGGGAGCGACGTCCGGGAAGTCCCCGTGAGTGCTTCGGAACCTCTGAGAACGAGAGAGAGAGGAAAGAGACTACTTCAGGTCAAATATGGCATCCAGAGAAGTAGTTGTGAGTAAGAAATCGAGCGTGTCGATAGGAGATGAAAGGATTTATTGGATTGCTTTCCCCTCAATGGGAGGGGGTATTTATAGGTGTTTGGGGGCCTTAGGAGGCTCCTTTTTCGTCCATGTGGGACTAGGAACGCGTGCGCCATCAAGTGGAGGCGCACGGCGCGCGCGGCGCACAAAGAGCGGCGCACAACGCACGGCGCGCAACGCACGGCGCGCGGCGCAGGGGGCGCGGCGCGCGGGTCAGTGGACGCGGCGCAAGACGCGCGGCGCATGGAGCGCGCAGCGCGGGCGCGTCTTGGCGCGGCGCGCGCCTGCGTGGTGCGGCGCGCTGACCTGATGGCACGGCGCGCTGCTTGCTGCACGGCCGGCCGACGCAGCGCGCCGTGCGCGCGGCGAATGGCCCGTCTTGCCGGGCTCTTGAGGGCCCTTAGGGGTCTTCGAATACCATTCTTGCCACATGAAATATGAAGGTTTCCACTTGGCGAGAGTGACTCGACTCGAGGAGACCGACTCGAGGCTCGACTCGAGGAACAACCCAAGGCTCGACTCGAGGAACGACTCGGGGCTCGACTCGAGGGGCATGAGGATTTGGCACGAGGACTTGTCAGTCGACTCGTGAGAGAAGGCTCGCCGCTCTTTAGGACCTCCGGCCTGACCATCTGCCCTTTGAATGGCGTGTCTTTTTGGCGTCTCGGGTTTTCCGAAAACGACCGACAACACTCGCCGCCCAGCTCGTGAGCCGATAGGCAGCGAGATACAAATGGGTTCAAGGCTCGCGTCCGCTGGGCGAATCTGGTCTAGCCAGCATCCACGGGAAACCTGGAAACGCAAATGTGGCATCGCGCTCGCCCGGAAACTCGGGGGGCTAATGTTGTCGGCCCGTCTAGGGCCGACGAGGACAAAGGCATTTCTTCGACCCGTGTGGCCGGTGCGAGGTCTTGAACGGCGAAGCCCTGACCCAGCCAGGGGCCGGCCCAAACCAAGGGCCAAGTTAAATGCCTTGCCCTAAGGCTTGCCTCGGACAATGGCCGGCCCAAGGCTTGCCTCGGCCATTGGCTGGCTCAAAGCTTGCCTCGGCCATTGGCCGGCCCTAAGGCTTGCCTCGGCCAATGGCCGGCCCAAGGCTTGCGTCGGCCGTTGGCCGACCCAAGGCTTGCCTCGGCCATTGGCCGGCCCAAGGCTTGCCTTGGCCATTGGCCGGCCCTAAGGCTTGCCTCGGCCAATGGCCGGCCCAAGGCTTGCCTCGGCCATTGGCCGGCCCAAGGCTTGCCTCGGCCATTGGCCGGCCCTAAGGCTTGCCTCGGCCAATGGCCGGCCCAAGGCTTGCCTCGGCCATTGGCCAGCCCAAGGCTTGCCTCGGCCATTGGCCGGCCCTAAGGCTTTCCTCGGCCAATGGCCGGTCCAAGGCTTGCCTCGGCCATTGGCCGGCTCAAGGCTTGCCTCGGCCATTGGCCGGCCCAAGGCTTGCCTCGGCCATTGGCCGGCCCAAGGCTTGCCTCGGCCATTGGCCGGCCCTAAGGCTTGCCTCGGCCAATGGCCGGCCCAAGGCTTGCGTCGGCCATTGGCCGGCCCAAAGCTTGCCTCGGCCATTGGCCGGCTCAAGGCTTGCCTCGGCCATTGGCCGGCCCAAGGCTTGCCTCGGCCAATGGCCTACCCAAAGGTGCTCACTCGGCCAAGGGGCCCCCCACACACCCCTTGGCCGCCTATAAATAGAGAGGTCTGCCCTCTCCGAAAGGTAATCCAATTTTGAGTCCCGAAACGCTGTCGAACTCGTACTTCACTCGTTTCGCTCATCCTTGGCCTCGGAGAGGTAAACAGAGGCACCCCCTCTGTTTCCCCTTTGTAGTTCACACCTCTTTCTCCTTGCTTTTCAGGTGCCTGGACGAGATTGACACCACCAATAGCTAAGGGACGGTTTGGGATACCAAGCCCGACACGCTCGAGCCGAAGTGAGACCACTTGGTCTGGCCTTGGGTCTAACCACTTTGGGCTCCTAAATAGTTGTCCGAAAAACAGCGACAACAGGTATCTTCCGAAGGTACTGAATTGACCAGTGCACTTCTAGAGACAAAATAAGAACAAACCATTTAACCTCTTATGTCTCGTAGTCACTACGTATGAATTGCATCGTGCTTACCTTAATCTTGAAATGAGAAATGCCATTTCACAGCTTACGTATTCTCATTTGAGAAAGTCGGAGTTCGGACTCACTATGTGATTCCGAAAAGGGCCTATTGGTGAAGTACTAAGTTGTGAGAATGTCATGAGTAACTTTGTGAAGTTCTCATAGATATGGAATTCATGTACAAGATTGCTGAAATGCAATGTATATCACCTCATGCTTCGTTCGTTGGAATGTGAATAAATGAACTGGCCAGTGTCCAAATTGAGTCTTGATTCTTTTGGATGAAACAATGTGACTTGTTAGCTCCTCGTCAATACATTGTTTCTAACTTATTCACAAGCGAAAAAGGAGTTGAGGAAATAACAGCTAGAAGGGTGAAATGGTAATTTTGTAAATCCCGACTAGCTGATGATATTCATGAAGGGTAAACATAGATAATATTCAGTGGATCCGCTCATCATAATTTGGTTGAATTCTTGAGTAGAATATAAATTCATTTGAACCGAGAGATTTTCAGTGTCAACTCTTTAGGGGAGTCAGTTGACACTAAGCTAAACTTGGAAAAGGTTTGTGAAATTTTGAGTCCAAGTGTTTAGCTCAAGCTTTGTTCATTTGGATCCATGAGGTCACTGTCACAAATCACATCGAGTAGGAATAGTTAAACTAGAAGCTAAGTCAAAACAAGAACGAGACAAGTTTTACGAAAATTGTCAAAAGGGTAATTTTGTCTTTTTGGACATTGCATGAAATGAATGTCAATAACTTTTTTGACATGGTCATATGATGACTTAAATCACTCGGCCATGATGTGTTCATTGGGCCTTGTGAATTAATTTCATTTCATAGAATTTTACTTGAAAATTCTTAATGGGCTTTTCTTATGTTGTCATGAACAAGTAAAGAAAAAGCTAGAAAGGCTTTCTAGAAGCCTTTTTGCCGTCCAACCCAATGAAATGGGAGATAAAATTCGTGCAGCCCTTAGTGTGAAAGAGAGATTATTTTGTGCATTAATGTATGAAGATACTTGCCAAAAGAAAAAGAGGAAACAAATTTCCTCTAGGAGGAAATGACATGGGCGGCCAAGGCAAGCAAAATAGGAAACAAATTTGTTTCTAGAAGCCATGGCTTACACGCCCAAATGAGAAAAGGAAATAAGGAATATTTCCTCATGAATATGTGATATTCTATAGAAGAGGAAACTACCTTATTGAAGGTAAAGCCTCTCCTATAAATAGGGGCCTTATTCTTCTCATTTCATTCATCCCACATAAGTTAGAGATTGAGAGACTCTCTCTCTAGACATTGTGGCCGCCCACTCCTCTCTCTCTCTCTAAGTTCTTTTCGTTTTTGTTTTGGCACCTAGGTCCACGTTTGACCTAGTGTTTTAGCTCTTCAACTCTAAGACTTGTTCTTGAGTCGTCGTGTTTAAAAGTGCCCACCTACTAATTCCTTTTCTCTCGAGTGATTCTTGTGATAGAAACCATTGTGGTTGCTCGTGTTGCCGAGGAAAGAAGAGGGACGTGCTGCAAGGGGAGACGAACGTTGCAACCTTTTCCAAAAGCTTCTCAACGTTCAAGCTTCTAAAAAGGTTAGTAATCTTTAATGCTCATATTAGTTTTTATTTACATGTGTTTGCTCTTTGTCTAGGTTAGTAAAATCGTTTTAATTGTCAAAAGAAAATTTTTAAAATTCCGCCGCTGTCAAAAAATTTATTGAAATTCATTTTGTCCTATGTCTAAAAAGACAAAAATACCCTTTAGACAATTTTCACAAAACTTGTCTTGTTCTTGTTTTGACTTGGCTTCTAGTTTAACTATTCTACTCGATATGATTTGTGACAGTGACCTCATGGATCGAAATGAACAAAGCTTAAGCTAAACACTTGGACTCAAAAGTTCACAAACCTTTTCCAAGTTTAGCTTAATGTCAACTGACTCCACTAAAGAGTTGACACTGAAAATCTCTCAGTTCAAATGAATTTATTTTCTACTCAAGAATTTAACCAAATTATGATGAGCGGATCCACTGAATATTATCCATGTTTCCCTTCATGAATATCATCAGCTAGTCGGGATTTACAAAATTACAATTTTACCCTTCTAGCTGTTATTTCCTCAACTCCTATGTCGCTTGTGAATAAGTTAGAAACAATGTATTGACGAGGAGCTAACAAGTCACATTGTTTCATCCAAAAGAGTCAGGACTCAATTTTGGACACTGGCCAGTTCATTTATTCACACTCCAAGGAATAAAGCATGAGGTGATATACATTGCATTTCAGCAATCTTGTACATGAATTCCATATCTATGAGAACTTCACAAGGTTACTCATGACATCTTCATAACTTAGTACTTAACCAATAGGTCCTGTTCGGAATCACATAGTGAGTCCGAACTCTGACTTTCTCAAATGAGAATACGTAAGCTGTGAAATGGCATGTCTCATTTCAGGATTAAGGTAAGCACGATGCAATTCATACGTAGTAACTTCGAGACAAAAAAGGTTAAATGGTTTGTTCTTCTTTTGTCTCTAGAAGTGCACTGGTCAATTCAGTACATTCGGAAGATACCTAGAAGAAATATAGAGTCTCCAACTCTCAATGCCCCATAACCAGACATCATAGATTCTCCTAACAATCGTACTGAGGTCAATAGTCCTTTGACCCTTAGATTGCGAATATATCGTTTTAAGCAAACTACGTAAGTTGTTCGAAGATACTTGAGAACATGCTTCCATTGTGGAGTCAGCAATGCAAGATTGCTAAATACTTCTCCACACAACAGCTCCACCATTAAGGATGAACACAGATCCTGAAGTGGATTTCCTGGAATCCTTATCCGCTTGAAAATTGGAGTCGGTATATCCCGTCATAGTCAGGTCAATACCTAAATATGTAAGCATCAAGTTCCTAGTTCTTCGAAGATACTTGAGAACATGCTTAACAGAAATCCAGTGCTCGGGTCCAGGGTTGGATTGGAAACGGCTAACTACGCCAACGGCGAAACATATACCAAGTCTAGTGCAAAGCATAGCATACATGAGGCTTCCTACAGCAGAGGCGTAAGGAATTTTCTTCATGTCTTCAATCTCTTGTGTAGCCTTGGGAGACTGGTCCTTAGAGAGTGAGACTCAATGCCTAAAGGGTGTTTGGCCCTTCTTGGAGTCTTACATCGAGAAGCGATCCATCACCTTATCAATGTAAGATGCTTGAGAGAGCGACAAGGTCCGGTTTTTCCAATCTCAAAAGATTTGGATCCCCAGAATGTGCGCGACTTCTCCTATATCCTTCATGTCAAATTGCTTTGCTAGCTAGACCTTAACCTCAGATAACTTACCCACATCATTACCTATGAGTAATATATCATCGACATACAGTACCAGAAACACAACTTTACATTCGTGTATTAACTTGTAAACACAAGGCTCATCTATTGACAGTTCAAAGCCGAAGCTTTTCACAATTTCATCGAATCTAATATTCCATGACCTAGATGCTTGCTTTAGTCCATAAATGGACTTAAGTAACTCACAAACCTTGGTCTCTTGACCTTCTTCCATGAAACTGTCTGGTTGAGCCATGTAAATGCGCTCGTCAAGATTGCCATTCAGGAAGGCCATCTTGACATCCATTTGCCAGAAGGTTTCTTCATAGTCAATCCCTTCTTGTTGGGTATAACCCTTAGGCACAAGTCGTGCTTTGAACGTCTCGACGTTCCCATCCGGACCCCGTTTCTTCTTGTATACCCACTTACACTCGACGTTCCCATCCGGACCCCGTTTCTTCTTGTATACCCACTTACACCCTACGGGTTTAATCCCTTCAGGAAGGTCTACAAGTTTCCAGACTTTGTTGACATACATCGAGTGCATTTCAAGTTTCATGGCATCAAGCCAAAGGTTTGATTCAAAACATGTCATCGCTTGGTTATAGGAAACAGGGTCATCCATGTCGGAGACGGCTACGAGAGAGTCTCCATAGGACATGTACCTGTCAGACTTTTGAGTAGCCCTCCCACTACGTCAAAGTATTACTTGACGAGATTCTGATGAGTTAGGTTGTGATTCAGTTGGGGTAAGAACTGTTGTTGGCCCGTCTAGGGCCAACGGGAACAAGGGCATCTCTTCGACCCACATGGCTAGTACGAGGTCTTGGGCGGCGAAACCCTGACTCGACCAGGAGCCGGCCCAAACCAATGGCCAAGTCAAAACCCAGCCATGGGACGAGTCAATGGCTCACCCGGCCATTGGCTGGGTCAAATGGCTCACTCGGCCATTGGACAGTTCACTCGGCCAATGGCCGAGTGAACCATTCAGCCACCAAGGCAGTTCACTCGGCCATTGGCCGACTGAACCTTCCAGCAGTTCACTCGGCCAATGGCCGAGTGAACCCTCCAGCCGCCAAGGCAGTTCACTCGGCCATTGGCCGAGTGAACCTTCCAGCAGTTCACTCGGCCAATGGCCGAGTGAACCATCCAGCTGCCCCTGCAGTTCACTCGGCCATTGGCCGAGTGAACCTTCCAGCAGTTCACTCGGCCAATGGCCGAGTGAACCTTCCAGCCGCCCCTGTAGTTCACTCGGCCATTGGCCGAGTGAACCTTCCAGCAGTTCACTCGGCCAATGGCCGAGTGAACCTCAGCCGGCCCAAGACCTTCACTCGGCCAATGGCCGAGTGAACCTCACCACCATGTTCACTCGGCCATTGGCCGACCCAGCCTCCTCCATGGCCGACCCAAACATTCTCACTCGGCCAAGGGGTCTTCAAACCACCCCTGTGCTGCCTATAAATACGAGGGTCCTTCCCTTGACCCAGGTAATCCATTCTTGAGTACTGAAACGCTGTCGAACTAGTACCTCGCTCGTTTCTCCCAAGTCTCGGCCTCTAAACACCCCTAAAACCTCTATACTCCACCTCAATCCCACTAATGTTGAGCGTCGGAGAGGTAAACAGGGGCACCCCCCCTGTTTCCCCTTTGTAGTTCACAATCTCTTTCTTGCTTTTCAGGTATCGAGACAAGGTGAGCTTCATCCACAGCTAAGGGACGACTTGGGACACCAAGTCCGACACGCTCGAGCCGGAGTGAGACCACTTGGTCCGGCCTTGGGTCTAACCACTCTGGGCTCCTAAATCGTTGTCCAAAAATCAGCGACAACATTTTGGTGCTAGAAGGAGGGGATCTCTCGACCTTGGCAACACATCCCCTCTACCAGTCTTCTTCTCACTTCTACGACTCTCGAGAGATGAGTCGTAGCCCCGCCACCTCCGTGGACGCCTGAGCGACTAGCTCGAGGCGCGACCTCCAAAGCTCCGCGCACAGTCTCGAAGGGCAACCTCATGATAATGAGAGCCAGCCCCGAGACCCGACAAATGACCCCGAGGCCGCAGTCCGAGAGGACGCGGCTCGAAGGCTCGCCAAACTCCTAGACCGCCCCGGCGTCACTGGCGCGCTCATCGCCGACCTCCTCGACTCCAACAACGTCGGCGACATCAACCACGAGACCAACCTCGACCACGCTGTTCACGAAAGTGGACGCACGCGCGCGCTTCCAAGGGGACACCCTCGGGCGACCGCGTCAAGACGCCAACTTTCCGATGAGCACGCGCACGCGCCTTCGAGGGGACACCCTCGGGAAACCACGTCAAGGCGTCGAAGCTCGCACAGTACCCGAGGACGCTCGGTCTCAAGGTCCCGAAAGGGACGCTCCAAGCTCACCATCCGCATCCAAAACCCTTGTGAAGGTGACAACGTCGATGGTCTCGGCCCCCGCCAAAGGCGTCTCCTGAATGACACGCCCTTAACAAGGGTGATAGGGACGGCCTCCGGAGACTTGAGAGACCGCCTCAACTCTCAAAGAGAGAATCACGAGTTCGACTTGAGAGAAAAACTCGACGCTCAACGTGAGACCGCAATCGTCTTGGGGCAGCAACCACCCAACACCGATCAAGCACCCAACCAAAAGCGCGCAGCCACGCTTGTGATGCCGGCCGTTGGTCCCGAGTCACGAAGGAAAAGGCGCCGGAAGGGTCAAGTCCCTAACGACCACCCTTCTCCAGCCCCGAAGCGATCCTTCGTCCCGCTCAACACAACGCCCGACCGGATCCTGCGCTTACGCCGCGATGAGCTGGGAAGCCCCGCTCCACTCACAAAGGACCCCGCAAAGCGAGATCGAAGCAGATTCTGCGAATACCACAAAGATCACGGGCACGTGACGATCGAATGCAAGCAGCTTAAGAAGCGAATTGATTCCCTAATTCGAGTTGGGAATCTCAGGGAATTCGTCGCGTCTACTAGGAAGCCATGATGGTCGCGACTTCGACATTCACGCCCGAACTCGATCGGCTTCGTGGTCACTTTCATTTCAAAAATGTAATTTCCTTTTTTCAAAGAAGGCCAAGTGCCATGACAAACTGTAATGACCCCCTTATTGCAATAAAGAGTTATTTCACACACGAAAAAATGTAACGCATACTATTGTATACCTCTAACGCGAGAGTTTCTCAACCTTTGTCTCACAAACGCAAGAAACTCGGGGGGCTAACAGGGACCAACGCTCAATCAAAAAACAATTCAACAACAACTCAAAAAATAAAAATAAGAGAGACTCTTCACATGTCTCCTCGAGATGAATTCGTTCCTCGAACCGAGCTACGAGTCCGCGAGTCGACCGATACTCCTCGCGCCGACTCTTCATGAAACTCCTCGTGCAGGCTCTACGTGAGTCCTCGAGTCGAGTTCGAATCCACGAGTCGACTGATACTCCTCGTGCTAACTCTTCACATGTCTCCTCGAGATGAATTCATTCCTCGAGTCGAGCTACGAGTCCGCGCGTCGCCCGATACTCCTCGCGCCGGCTCTTCACAAAACTCCTCGTGCAAGCTCTACGTGAGTCCTCGAGTCGAGTTCGAGTCCACGAGTCGACCAATACTCCTCGTGCCGACTCTTCGCATGTCTCCTCGAGATGAATTCAATCCTCGAGTCGAGCTCCGAGTCCGCGAGTCGGCCGACACTCCTCGCGACGACTCTTCACGAAACTCCTCGTACAAGCTCTACGAAAGCCCTCGAGTTGAGTCCCGAGTCCACGAAGCCAACTAACCACTCCTCTTGCAGGCTTTACATGAGTCCTCGAGTTGAGTCCCAAGTCCACAAGTCAACTAACTATTCCTCGTGCAGGTTCTACATGAGCCCTCGAGTTGAGTCATGAGTCCGCGCTCGCCGCCCAGCTCGTGGGCCGAAAGGCAACAAGTTACAAATGGGTTCAAGGCTTGCGTCCGCAGGGCGTACCTGGTCTAGCCAGCGTCCACGGGAAACCTCGCCACACAAATGTGGCATCGCGCTCGCCGCCCAGCTCGTCGGCCGAAAGGCAACGAGTTACAAATGGGTTCAAGGTCTGCGTCCGCAGGGCGTATCTGGTCTAGCCAGCGTCCACGGGAAACCTCGCCACACAAATGTGGCATCGGGCTCGCCGCCCAGCTCGTCGGCCGAAAGGCAACGAGTTACAAATGGGTTCAAGGCTTGCGTCCGCCAGGGCGTATCTGGTCAAGCCAGCGTCCACGGGAACCTCGCCACGCAAATGTGGCATCGCGCTCGCCGCCCAGCTCGTCGGCCGATAGGCAACGAGTTACAAATGGGTTCAAGGCTTGCGTCCGCCAGGGCGTATCTGGTCAAGCCAGCGTCCATGGGAAACCTCGCCACACAAAGTGGCATCGCGCTCGCCGCCCAGCTCGTCGGCCGATAGGCAACGAGTTACAAATGGGTTCAAGGTCTGCGTCCACACAAAAAAGACGCGCAAATCGATTATGCCTTCGGTGGCAAATCGAGAAAACAAGATGCGCACAATACAAAAAGACGCGCAAATCGATTATGCCTTCGGTGGCAAATCGAGAAAACAAGACGCGCACAATACAAAAAAGACGCGCGAATCGATTATGCCTTCGTTGGCAAATCGAGAAAACAAGACGCGCACAATACAAAAAAGACGCGCAAATCGATTATGCCTTCGGTGGAAAATCGAGAAAACAAGACGCGCACAAAACAACAAAGACGCGCAAATCGATTATGCCTTCGTGGGCAAATCGAGAAAACAAGACGCGCACAAGACAACAAAGACGTGCAAATCGGTTATGCCTTCGTTGGCAAGTCGAGAAAATAAGACGCGCACAACACAATAAAGCCGTGCTAATCGATCACGCCCTCATTGGTAGATCGAGAAAATGAGCCACGCACGATCAACCCGAAACAAAAAGTCGTCCCTCGCGACGCGCGAAGGCCATTCCTCATGATGCAAACCCGAGAGCATTCATCCCACGTCCGCATAAATGCGTAGATTTTGAGTTTCCACTCGACCTACGCTCGACCAGAAACTCGGGGGGCTAATGTTGTTGGCCCGTCTAGGGCCAACGTGAACAAGGGCATCTCTTCGACCCACATGGCTAGTACGAGGTCTTGGGCGGCGAAACCCTAACTCAACCAGGAGCCGGCCCAAACCAATGGCCAAGTCAAAACCCAGCCATGGGCCGAGTCAATGGCTCACCCGGCCATTGGCTGGGTCAAATGGCTCACTCGGCCATTGGACAGTTCACTCGGCCAATGGCCGAGTGAACCATTCAGCCACCAAGGCAGTTCACTCGGCCATTGGCCGACTGAACCTTCCAGCAGTTCACTCGGCCAATGGCCGAGTGAACCCTCCAGCCGCCAAGGCAGTTCACTCGGCCATTGGCCGAGTGAAACTTCCAGCAGTTCACTCGGCCAATGGCCGAGTGAACCATCCAGCTGCCCCTGCAGTTCACTCGGCCATTGGCCGAGTGAACCTTCCAGCAGTTCACTCGGCCAATGGCCGAGTGAACCTTCCAGCCGCCCCTGCAGTTCACTCGGCCATTGGCCGAGTGAACCTTCCAGCAGTTCACTCGGCCAATGGCCGACTGAACCTCAGCCGGCCCAAGACCTTCACTCAGCCAATGGCCGAGTGAACCTCACCACCATGTTCACTCGGCCATTGGCCGACCCAGCCTCCTCCATGGCCGACCCAAACATTCTCACTCGGCCAAGGGGTCTTCAAACCACCCCTTGGCTGCCTATAAATACAAGGGTCCTTCCCTTGACCCAGGTAATCCATTCTTGAGTACTGAAACGCTGTCAAACTAGTACCTCAATCGTTTCTCCCAAGTCTCGGCCTCTAAACACCCCTAAAACCTCTATACTCCACCTCAATCCCACTAATGTTGAGCGTCGGAGAGGTAAACAGGGGCACCCCCCCTATTTCCCCTTTGTAGTTCACAATCTCTTTCTTGCTTTTCAGGTATCGAGACAAGGTGAGCTTCATCCACAGCTAAGGGACGACTTGGGACACCAAGTCCGACACGCTCGAGCCGGAGTGAGACCACTTGGTCCGGCATTGGGTCTAACCACTCTGGGCTCCTAAATCGTTGTCCAAAAATCAGCGACAACAAGAACAGTTCTTACAGATGAGGTAGAAGCTTCCTCACCCAACTTTTCTTCAAGCACAATTTTGCTTCTAGGTTTCACATCCTTCATAAAGTCCTCCTCAAGGAAACGAGCATTCATGCTAACAAAGGTCTTATCGTCCTCGGGACTATAGAAAATGAAACCTTTGGTTTCCTTTCGATATCCAACAAACAGACACAATTCTGACCTACTAGCCAACTTGCTAGTCTTTTGCCTCAGCACGTGTGCAGGGCAACCCCAAATTTTGATGCGGCCAAGATTTACTTTACGGCCAGTCCATCGTTCATAAGGAGTACCAGGAACCGTTTTAGACGGAACTTGGTTCAGAATGTAAGCGGCTGTTTCGAGGGCATATCCCCAAAAGGAAAGAGGGAGTGATGAGTAACTCCTCATTGATCTAACCATCTCCATAAGAGTTCGGTTTCTTCTCTCTGACACTCCGTTTTGTTAAGGTGTGCCAAGTGCGGTAAGTTGAGAAGCGATACCTTCTTCTTTAAGAAAGTCATCGAACTCTCCAGACATATACTCACCACCTCGATCAGATTGAAGGGTTTTGATAACTTTGCCAGTTTGCTTTTCCACTAAAGCCCTAAAGACCTTAAATACGTTAAAGGTCTCGGATTTGTGTTTGAGCAAATAGACAAATCCATATCTTGAGTAATCGTCGGTGCATGTAACGAAGTATTCGTATCCACCACGTGCCTGATGACTGAGCGGACCACATACATCAGAATGTACTAGTTCCAGCAGCTCAGTGGCTCTTCGACCTTTATCGGAAAAAGGTCGCTTAGTCATTTTTCCTTCTATGCAAGATTCGCAAGTAGGTAGTGAACCTATTGCAGAGGCTTGGAGTGGACCGTCCCTCACAAGTCTCTTAATCCTGTCTAGACTGATATGACCAAGTCTTAAGTTCCAGAGGTATGTTGATTTTGGTAGATTGGAGGATTCAGAAAGTTTGATCCTCTTTGGCTCCCTAATTAGATCATTATCTATTTCGGTGTCTAAAAGAGAAGATTGAGTAGGATAGATGTAGAAAAGAGCATTCTTCATACATGCATCAGTGACAAAAGAATTATTAGGAAACGAAATAAGAATTCCATTCTTAATGAAGTTTAAACAATAATCTTGCTCAAGAAGACGAGCAATAGATATTAAGTTCTTTCCAAAGGTGGGAACAAAATAAACATTATTCAAGTTTAAAGTGGGGTCTTCAAAAGACAGCGTCACGGATCCCACAGCCTTCGCGGACACCAGGCTCCCATCACCCCATTTGAAACAGAAGTCGCCTTCCTCTAATGAACTCGACTCGAGGAATGAACTCGACTCGAGGAGATATGTGAAGAGTTGGCACGAGGAGTATTAGTCGACTCGTGGACTCAAACTCGACTCGAGGAATGAACTCGTTTCGAGGAGATATGTGAAGAGTCGGCACGAGGAGTATTAGTCGACTCGTGGACTCAAACTCGACTCGAGGAATGAACTCGTCTCGAGGAGATCTGTGATGAGTCGACACAAGGAGTATTAGTCGACTCGTGGACTCAAACCCAACTTGAAGAACAAGCTCGTCTCGAGGAAATATGTGACGATTGTCTCTCTTTGGGACCTCCGGCCTAACCACAGGCCCCTTGGGACTTTATTATGCTTTTATCTATTTTTTGTTTTTGAGAGAGTTAGCCCAACACGGTTGGGCGAACTGATGAACCGAATCCAAAGACGTTTGGACGAAACGACGAAGTCACTCTAGCTCGCCTAGACGAAGTGCCGAGCTCGACCAGGCGAGGCAACGAACTCAACCAGACGAGGTGACGAGCTCGACCAGACGAGCTTGGCCAGGCGAAATCAACCAGGCGAATTGACGAGCTCGGCCAGGCGAGGCGAGCTGACGAGCTTGGCCAGGGCGAGGTGAGCTGACGAGCTCGGCCAGGCGAGGCGAGCTGATGAGCTCGGCCAGGGCGAGGCGAGCTGATGAGCTCGGCCAGGCGAGGCGAACAGATGAGCTCGGCCGGATGAGGCGAGCTGATGAGCTCGGCCGGGCGAGGCGAGCTGATGAGCTCGGCCAGGGCGAGGTGAGCTGATGAGCTCGGCCAGGTAGGGCGAGCTGACGAGCTCGGCCAAGGCAAGGCGACGAGCTGGCGAGCTCGGCCAGGCGAGGCGAGCTGATGAGCTCGGCCAAGCGAGGCGAGCTGACGAGCTCGGCCAGGGCGAGGCGAGCTGACGAGCTCGGCCAGGTGAGGCGAGCTGATGAGCTCGGCCAGGCGAGGCGAGCTGACGAGCTCGACCAGGGCCAGGCGAGCTGACGAGCTCGAAATCCCGAAAATTCGTAAGGATCGGCACGAGGAGTATTGGTCGACTCGCGGACTCGAACTCGACTCGAGGACTCACGTAGAGCCTGCACGAGGAGTTTCGTGAAGAGTCGTCGCGAGGAGTATCGATCGACTCGCGGACTCGAAGCTCGACTCGAGGACTCACGTAGAGCCTGCACGAGGAGTTTAGTAGAGAGTCGTCGCGAGGAGTATTGATCGACTTGCGGACTCGAAGCTCGACTCGAGGAATGAATTCATCCCGAGGAGACATGTGACGAGTCGGCACGAGGAGTATTGGTCGACTCGTGGATTCGAACTCGACTCGAGGGCTCACGTAGAGCCTGCACGAGGAGTTGCGTGAGGAGTCGGCATGAGGAGCATTAGTCGACTCGTGGACTCGAACTCGACTCGAGGAATGAACGCATCTCGAGGAGACATGTGGAGCCTGCACGAGGAGTGTCAATCGACTCGTGGACTCGAACTCGACTCGAGGACTCACGTAGAGCCTGCACGAGGAGTTTCGTAAAGAGTCGTCGCGAGGAGTATCGATCGACTCGCGGACTCGAAGCTCGACTCGAGGAATGAACTCATCTCGAGGAGTCATGTGAAGAGTTGGCACGAGGAGTATCAGTCGACTCGTGGACTCGAACTCGACTCGAGGGCTCTCGTAGAGCCTGCGCGAGGAGTTTCGTAAAGAGTCGTCGCGAGGAGTATCGATCGACTCGCGGACTCGAAGCTCGACTCGAGGAATGAACTCATCTCGAGGAGTCATGTGAGAAGTCTTTCTTTGGGACCTCCGACCTAACCATCGGCCCCTCGAGACTTTATTATTATATATATATATATATATTTTTTTTTTGTCGAGTTATTTTTATTGATGATTGATCCCTGTTAGCCCCCCGAGTTTCTTGCGTTTGTGAGACGAAGGCCAAGAAACTCTTGCGTTAGAGGTATACAACAGTATGCGCTGCATTTTTTCATGTGTGAAGTAACTCTTTATTGCAATAAGGGGGTCGTTACAGTTTGTCATGGCACTTGGCCTTCTTTTATGAAAAAAAAAGAAAATTACATTTTTGAAATAAAAGCAATCACGAGGTCGATCGAGTGAGTTTAAGGGTCGAAGTAACGATACTCATGGCTTGCTAGCAGACGCGACGAATTCCTTGAAATCCCCATCTCGAATTAGGGAATCAATTCGCTTCTTAAGCTGCTTGCACTCGATCGTCGCGTGCCCGTGATCTTTGTGGTATTCGCAGAACCGACTTCGATCTCGCTTCGCGGGGTCCTTTGTGAGTGGAGCGGGGCTTCCCAGCTCATCGCGGCGTAAGCGCAGGATCCGGTCGGGCGTTGTGTTGAGTGGGACGAAGGATCGCCTCGGGGCTGGAGAAGGGTGGTCGTTAGGGACTTGATCCTTCCGGCGCCTTTTCCTTCGTGACTCGGCACCAACTGCCGGCATCGCAAGCGTGGCTGCGCGCTTTCGGTTGGGTGCTTGATCAGTGTTGGGTGGTTGCTGCCCCAAGACGATCGCGGTCTCACGTTGAGCGTCGAGTTTTTCTCTCAAGTCGAACTCGTGATTCTTTCTTTGAGAGTTGAGGCGGTCTCTCAAGTCTCTGGAGGCCGTCCCTATCACCCTTGTTAAGGGCGCGTCATTCGGGCGACGCCTTTGGCGAGGGCCGAGACCATCGACGTTATCACCTTCGCAAGGGTTTTGGACACGGACGGTGAGCTTAGAGCGTCCCTTTCGGGACCTCGAGACCGAGCGTCCTCGGGTACTGTGCGAGCTTCGACGCCTTGACGTGGTTTCCCGAGGGTGTCCCCTCGAGGGCGCGTGCGCGTGCTCATCGGAAAGTTGACGTCTTGACGCGGTCGCCCGAGGGTGTCCCCTTGGAAGCGCGCGCGCGCGTCCACTTTCGTGAACAGCGTGGTCGAGGTTGGTCTCGTGGTTGATGTCGCCGACGTTGTTGGAGTCGAGGAGGTCGGCGATGAGCGCGCCGGTGACGCCGGGGCGGTCTAGGACTTCGGCGAGCCTTCGAGTCGTGTCCTCTCGGACTGCGGCCTCGGGGTCATTCGCCGGGTCTCGGGGCTGGCTCTCATTATCATGAGGTTGCCCTTCTAGACGGTGCGCGGAGCTTTGGAGGTCGCGCCTCGAGCTAGTTGTTGTCGCACGAAAATGAACAACTATTTAAAACCTCGGGCGGTTCGATCCAAGGCCGGACCAAGTGATCGCACCCGGGCCAAGAGTGTGAACTCGATAGTCTCGAGCTAGGGTTCTCTCCGATCAACCCGCCTCTCGGGAGAGGTAGGGGGTGAGGAGGATGAGTGACCGTGCCTTGGTTGTCGGCTGCCTACGTACCCGTGCGCGGGATCAGGTCAGAACGTAGTTCAAGCGTGTGTGACGCAGTATGAGGCGCGGAGCCTTGGTGAAGAGGCGTGCTCGACGAAGGAAACGGGGCGCGAGGAGTCCTCGGCAGCGTCTCAGAACTTCGGAGATCGCGTACGCGTCTAGCGTGTTAGACGCGCGAGGGTAGCTCTAGTTGAGAACCCTAGGGGCGTGCTTGAGCACCGGAGAACGTTCGATCAAAGGGAGCGACGTCCGGGAAGTTCCCGTGAGTGCTTCGGGACCTTTGAGAACGAGGGAGAGAGAAGAGAACCTGCTTCAGGCCAAATATGGCATCCAGAGAAGCAGAGAAATCGAGCGTGTCGATAAGAGATGAAGAGAATTATTAGATATTCTTGGATATCTTGGGATGGCTTTCCCCTCAATGGGAGAGGGTATTTATAGGTGTTTGGGAGCCTTAGAAGGTCCCTTTTTCGTCCATGTGGGACTAGGAATGCGTGTGGCATCAAGTGGAGGCGCACGGCGCGCGCGGCGCACAAAGGGCGGCGCACGACGCGCGGCGCGCGGCGCGCGGCGCAGGGGGCGCGGCGCGCGGGTCACCGGGCGCGGCGCGCGGGTCACCGGGCGCGGCGCGGGACGCGCGGCGCAGGACGCGCGGCGCAGGGTTCCTTGGCCGGCGCGGCGCGCTGCCTGCTGCCCGGCTGGCCGGTGCAGCGCGTTGCGTGCGCAATGAGCGGCTCGTCTTGCCGGGCTCTTGCGGGCCTTCGAATGCCATTCTTCTCACGTGAAATATGAAGCTTTCTACTTGATGAGAGTGACTCGATCCGAGGGGCAAGGCTCGGCCCGGCGAGAGCGACTAGCGACTTGATTCGAGGAGTGACTCGAGGATGACTCGAGGCTCGACTCGAAAGTGACTCGAGGCTCGACTCGAGGGACAATTAGAGGCTCGACTCGAGGAACCACTCAAGGCTCGACTCGAGGAGCGAAGCTCGACTCGAGGAGATTGACTCAAGGCTCGACTCGAGGAGCGAAGCTCGACTCGAGGAGTCAGGAGTTTGGGCGAGGGCTTGAAGATTTGCCGCTCTTCAGGACCTCCGGCCTGACCATCGGCCCTTTGAGCGACGTGCCCTCTCGACGTCTCGGGTTTTCCGAAAACGACCGACAACATTAGCCCCCCAAGTTCGTCGTTCGGGAGGCGTCCCAGCGATGAACTTTTTGTTCTTCTAGTTGGGCGTTTGAGGAAAATGTTTCCCGTGCCTTGTGGCCCCGAGGAAAATTTTTTCCTCTTCTCTTTTTCTTTCTTTTTTTTTTTTTTTTTTTTTTTTTTTTTTTCAGGTGGCGGCCGCGCGGCGCGCGCCCTGGACGGCGCGGCGCGCGGTCTGCGCTGCACGACCCGCGCGGCGCGCGGGCTTGGCGCGCGGCGCGCCCCGTGCGCGGGGCTGGGTCGCTTCGCGCGGGAGAACTCCGACTTTTTGGAGTTTCTACTCCGATTTTGCTCCTTGTGGGAGTAGGATTTCGACTCCTATCCCCCTAGAAGTCTATAAATAGACCTCCCCCCTTCTCTTTACTCCTCACATTATTTTTTCTCTTTTCTTACGCTTGTTTTCTTCTTTTACGTTTGCATTATGGGTGTCCCTCCCCTTTTCTCAGCTGAGAGTCCCGAGATTGATTTCTCTCTCTTGTTTCAGGGCTCTGAACACGCAGAGGATGATCTCTTCGCGGGATTAAGGGAAGTTCCTCTGCACGTGGAAGAAAATCCAAGCGGAGTAGAGCAGTGGTTGGAGGAAGGCGAGCTGGGTGCGACCGTGCCCGCTGCTCAGCCTCTCGAAGAGTGCGCGCCAACTGGGCACGGTACAGGCGGGGAGTTTGATCGTCCCGCGTCCGGGGAGCCTGCCCCTCGCCTCGTGATCAACTTAGTTGGCGGGGGGGTCCGTGACAAAGTTCGCCTCGACGCGTCGCAGTCCGACTTGGGCTTTCACGGCGCGCCGGGAGATGTTACGGACGCGGATGCGGTGACTCCGCTAGAGTCGGTTCTCGACGAGATAGACTGCGTGGACGACTTTGGTCCCGAGTCTGAAGATCCCGGAGGTGAGTCAGAGACATGCCCGGGGGCCGAAGGCCTCGCATCGGAGTGTCCCGAGGTACCGTCGGCAGCTGCCGTGGTCGTGTCGGAGGGCGGGGACCCTTCCGTGGAGCCAGGGGATTCTCAGCCCGAGACCCCTGACGCGGAGGCGTTGGTATCAGCGAGGTCGCTTGCTAGGACGGAGTGGTATCCCGAGGAGGGCCTTGCTGCTCCCGAGGACTTCGATTGTTCGGGGGTTGATGCTTCGAGCACGCTTACCTACCGGACATTCGTCGGTCTCCGGGAGGCTTTTGCCATTCCGTCATCCGTGGCGCTTCTCCGTCCTTTAAAGGACGACCGTCCTTTCCGGCCTCATCGTGGTTTTGCCGCAGTTTCAGTTGCGAGTCTTAACTGCGGGTTGCGGCTGCCGTTTCAACCCATCGTTCAGCAGCTTCTCGCCCGTCTGGGGGTGCACGCATGTCAGATGAGCCCGGCATTTTACCGCATAGTGGCGATGTGCCATATGGAGTGGCATTGCCAGACCGAGCGGGTGATGACCGTCAGTGATTTTCGCAATCTCATCGCGGTCTTCCCTGCGCCCGGGCAACCCAGCTTCTTTGTGGCCCGCGATCGACGGAATACTAAGCTGATCATTGATTCAGAGAAGTACAATCGACGACCGTGGGTGTGGGTCTCGGCGGAGGCTTTTGGTGACGCCCCGCTCCGGTTCGGCCCCTTGTCCGAGTTTCCTGCTAATGAGGGGGCCGATGATCTCGACTTTGTGAAGGAGATCCGGGGAATGTCGGAGGCTCAGAAAGCCGTTGAACGATTTCGTTCTCCTGAGCTGATGGCTTCCACTGGGTGGTTCCCGCCGTTTCCTCAGCGGACCGGGGGTACCCCAAGTGCCGCATCATCTCTCTCGAGCGGCGATCCTCAAGGTATGTTGACGTTTCGTATTTTTGCTTTTGTTTTTAGCTCAAGGTTTTGACTTTGTCGCTTTTGCAGTCTCTTCGGCTAGGGCGAGGGCTCGGGCTCGTCTAGCGAAGGCTTCCCGGGACCCGAAGTCGTTGGCGGCGGTTCGCCGTCGGATTGCTGCGCGGGATGGTCGGGAGAAACTCGATACCGATCATCGGGCGGAGAGCGGTCCTCGCGCTTCCTTGAAGCGACCTTCCTCCTCGGCTTTGCCAGACACGTCTTCGGACTCTAAGCGCGTGAATTCGATGGTCGACGTGGAGGCCGCGGAGGTTAGGGGGGAATGTTCCCTGGGCCTTGCTCAATCTTCGATGAAGATGTGGAAGAGCGTTGTGGCTAGCAGTGACGTAGAGTTCTTTCGTCACGGCGTTTCCGATGCACAGAGAGTGAGTTTCCCTTGCCTTATTTGCGATGAATCTGTCTTCCGCTAAACTGTCTCTTTGCCTTCTCAGGTGCTTGCTCGAGCGACCCGGGGCGAGAAGATCCTTCACGACCTGATCAGGCGGATGAGTCGCGCTCAGGAGGAGCTTGCTCAAGCGAAGTCTCAGTTGGCTCACGCCGAGCGAGGTTCTCACTCAAAGGCGGAGTTTGCGAGTCTCCGCGAGCAGCTTCAGGAGGCTCGCGTGGAACTGGGAGTTACCCGCGGCAAGTGCGACCGCGCTCAGGCGGCGGTGGCGAAGATGGCTGAGGAGCTAACGACGGAACGTCAAGCCCTTGAAGTGGCGACTCGATCGACGGAGGTCTTCCGGAGCGAAGCGCGGGACCTTCGACGTCAGTTGGAATCGCGCACGGAAGAAGTTGGCATTCTTCAGGGCCAGCTTACATCGAGTGAGGCTGCCCGTGTTCGTGCGGAGCGTAAGCGTGACTCCTTGGCGGAGGAGGTGGCTCGGGTCACCGAGGAGAAAGCCGCGGCGGAGCAGCTTGCGTCCGACCTTCAGGACGACTTTGATGTCGGAGTCGAGGAGGCAAGGCACGCAGCGGCGGTGGAGTGTCGGGACGCCACAGCTGCCGAGAATGTTTCTCGGGGGGTCACCTTCGACTTCTTCGACTCGCTTTTCCCACCACTTGACGGGGCCGACCCTGTGGGCGACGATCCCGCCGAGTGACCGTTTTCTTTCTTTATTTTTCCTGCGCAAATGTTTTAGCGCGTGCTTTTTAGGTTTTTCCGTTCAGCGCACTTGTCTTAGCGCTTGCTTACTAGGATATTTCCCTTTAGCGCACTTGTCTTAGCGCATGCTTTCTAGGTTTTGAGGCAGTTGCCCCTTTCTTTTATGAGGAGTTATCCATTTATTTTTATGAATGTTTTCGCACACTTATCTTCTACGGCATGCATGGATGGTCACTTGTTTGTGTCAATGATTTTGTCCATCCTTTTATCTCAGCAGGATACTTTTTCAAACACGCCAGTCACTTGGATGGTTTGTGTTCTTAAGCATTTTCAACTGCGAGTCAGCCATGCTATGTAGGTGTGTTACGTGCGCCGGATTGCGCCACGTGGGCGTCTCAAATCGCGCCATGTAGGCATCTTGGGTTGCGCCATGTAAGCGACTTACGTGCGCCATATAGGCGTCTTACGGGTTGCGCCATGTAGGCGTCTTATGGACTGCGCCTTTAAGCGACTTACGTGCGCCATGTAGGCGTCTTAGGTTGCGCCATGTAGGCGTCTTACGGGCTGCGCCTTTACGCGACTTACGTGCGCCATGTAGGCGTCTTGGGTTGCGCCATGTAGGCGTCTTACGGGCTGCGCCTTTACGCGACTTACGTGCGCCATGTAGGCGTCTTAGGTTGCGCCATGTAGGCGTCTTACGGGCTGCGCCTTTACGCGACTTACGTGCGCCATGTAGGCGTCTTGGGTTGCGCCATGTAGGCGTCTTACGGGCTGCGCCTTTACGCGACTTACGTGCGCCATGTAGGCGTCTTAGGTTACGCCATGTAGGCGTCTTACGGGCTGCGCCTTTACGCGACTTACGTGCGCCATGTAGGCGTCTTAGGTTGCGCCATGTAGGCGTCTTACGGGCTGCGCCTTTACGCGACTTACGTGCGCCATGTAGGCGTCTTAGGTTGCGCCATGTAGGCGTCTTACGGGCTGCGCCTTTACGCGACTTACGTGCGCCATGTAGGCGTCTTAGGTTGCGCCATGTAGGCGTCTTACGGGCTGCGCCTTTACGCGACTTACGTGCGCCATGTAGGCGTCTTAGGTTGCGCCATGTAGGCGTCTTACGGGCTGCGCCTTTACGCGACTTACGTGCGCCATGTAGGCGTCTTAGGTTGCGCCATGTAGGCGTCTTACGGGCTGCGCCTTTACGCGACTTACGTGCGCCATGTAGGCGTCTTGGGTTGTGCCATGTAGGCGTCTTACGGGCTGCGCCTTTACGCGACTTACGTGCGCCATGTAGGCGTCTTAGGTTGCGCCATGTAGGCGTCTTACGGGCTGCGCCTTTACGCGACTTACGTGCGCCATGTAGGCGTCTTGGGTTGCGCCATGTAGGCGTCTTACGGGCTGCGCCTTTACGCGACTTACGTGCGCCATGTAGGCGTCTTAGGTTGCGCCATGTAGGCGTCTTACGGGCTGCGCCTTTACGCGACTTACGTGCGCCATGTAGGCGTCTCGGGTTGCGCCATGTAGGCGTCTTACGGGTTGCGCCTTTACGCGACTTACGTGCGCCATGTAGGCGTCTTAGGTTTTTTTGGTGGAGCGTGTTCTTTTGAGAGTTTCCTTACCATAGCTAGCCCCCCTAAGTTTTTTGGGTTATAAGTTAATTGTTGATAACCAGAAAACTTGCATAAAAAGAAATTGAAATGGAAAACTTGAGTTTTATTACTTTTGCGAAAGAAAAACTTGCGAGAAAATTTAAATCCTAAAACATTGGCTCGTAGGCCTTATTGAAATTGGAAATAAAAAGCGATAAAAAAGCGGGGGACGCTAGCTACTGATAGTACTGCCTCAAGTGCTCCGCGTTCCACGGGTGGCGAATCGCAGTCCCGTCCGTGTGCTCGATGTAGTATGTCCCGTCGTGAATGACTTTGCGGACTCTGTAAGGGCCTTCCCAGTTTGGGCCTAGGACGCCGGCGCCTTGGACTTGTGTGTTTTGGAACACTCGTCTGAGGACAAGGCTTCCGACGGCAAAGGTTCGCCTTTTGATTTTGGAGTTGTAGTATCTTTCGACCTTGCGTTTCTGTGCGGCGAGGCGTCTGAATGCTTCCGCCCTCTTTTCGTCGATCAGGTCCAACTCAAGGCGCATGGCCTCGTTGTTTTCCGCTTCGTCGAACGTGTCGACTCGGAATGTGGGTATCTCGGTTTCAATTGGAACCACAGCCTCGACCCCATATGCAAGGGAGAATGGCGTCTCGCCGGTGGCGTTTCGCGCGGTTGTCCTATACGCCCATAGGACGAATGGTAATTCATCGGCCCAGGCGCCTTTCTTGTCTTCGAGCTTCTTTTTCAGGTTGCTCTTGATAGTCTTGTTGAGTGCCTCGACTTGGCCGTTGGCCTGAGGATGTCGCGGCGAGGAGAAGGTCTTGCTGATCTTCAGTTGATCGCAGATATCTCTTACTCGCGCGTTGTCAAATTGTGCCCCGTTGTCGGTCACAATCGAGGCGGGGATACCGTGCCTGCATATGATGTTTTTCCAGATGAAGTTCGTCGTGTTTGCTTCAGTTATTCTGGCAAGCGGCTCGGCCTCTACCCAGTTAGTGAAGTAGTCGATGGCGATAATGGCGTACTCGTATTGCCTTGGCGCTCTAGGGAGCTTGCCAATGATGTCCACGCCCCACTTAGCAAAGGGACGTGGGACAACGATGCTGCTTAATGGGGTCGGGGGCTGCCGCGGAATTTCCGCGAAGCGCTGGCATTTATCGCAACGCCTTGCCCATTCGCAAGCATCTCGCTTCATGGAAGGCCAGAAATAACCTTGCTTGAGTGCTTTGAGCGCAAGGGAAGTTCCAGCGGCGTGGTTTCCGCAGATGCCCTCATGGATTTCGCGGAGGACCTTGGTCGACTCAACGCTATCGAGGCATCGGAGCAGCGGTGTCGAGTAACCGCGCTTATAGAGCGTGCCCTCACGGAGCGTGTATTTGGACGCTAAGGCCCTCAGTTTATCGGCTTCCTTGCGGTCTTCGGGGAGTTCCCCTCTTCGCAGAAACTCGACAATTGAGTCCATCCAAGTGGGCTGAGATGCCACTTCTATGGTCCCGACTTCGTCTCGGGAGACGGATGGTCGTGGGAGAGATTCAATGGGCACAGTCCCCAATCCGTCTTCGTCGATGCCTGATCCGAGGCGAGCAAGCGCATCAGCCTCCGAATTTCGTTCTCTCGGGATTTGGTGAATCTCGAACCAAGAGAAGGCCTCGAGTTTGGAGTTCGTCTTAGCCAGGTATGCGACCATGTTGGGCTCCTTGGCGATGTAATCTCCCTTGACCTGGTTTACGATCAACTGCGAGTCGCAGTGTATTCGCAGGTTACGGGAGCCGAGCTTCTGTGCTAGCTCTACCCCTACAATGAGCGCTTCGTATTCAGCTTCATTGTTGGAGGCTTGGAAGCCGTAGTGGAGGGCATATCGCAGCTTTTCCCCATCGGGGTTAATTAGGATTATTCCGGCGCCAGCCCCCCGAGCATTAGATGCTCCGTCTACGTATAACTCCCAGACGGGACCCGTTGGGTCTACCTTCCTTTTCCGAGTTAGCTCGCAATCGTTTAAGTCAGTTTCCGCTCTTCCCATATCGGGAGCGTAGGAGAATTCTGCCACGAAGTCGGCTAAGGCCTGCCCCTTTATAGCCGTTCTTGGGTGGAACTCAATCCCGTACTCGCTCAATTCTTGGGACCAGATCGCCATACGAGTCGACGTTCCCTTTTGAAGAGCTTTACCGATCGGATGCTCAGTTCGCACCGCAATTGGGTGAGCTTGGAAGTACGGTCGTAGCTTCTTAGCTGCCGTTACGAGAGCCAGAGAAAGTTTCTCAATCTCGGTATAGCGTGTTTCCGCGTCGAGTAAGGCTTTGCTTACGTAGTAGATTGGCCATTGGACCTTATTCTCCTCGCGGACAAGGACGGCGCTTACAGCTCTTTCAGAGACGGCGAGATACACGTACAGCGTCTCGCCCTCTTTCGGTTTAGAGAGGAATGGTGGGGACCCAAAGTAAGCCTTCATTTCTTGGAAGGCACTTTCGCATTCGTCCGTCCACTCAAAGCCGTCCGTCTTCTTCAGAGCTTTGAAGAACGGTTGACACTTGTCGGTGGCTTTAGATACGAAGCGTGTCAGAGCGGCAATCCGACCGGTCAGGCTTTGCACTTCTTTGACTCGTCGTGGCGACTTCATTTCAAGGAGTGCCTTGATTTTTTCCGGGTTCGCTTCTATGCCTCGTCGGCTGACGATATAACCGAGGAACTTTCCGGATTCAACCCCGAATACGCATTTGTTGGGGTTGAGCTTCATTTTATATCGGCGGAGGATTGTGAACATCTCCCTAAGGTCGCGTACGTGATTAGTTGCCAGTAGGCTTTTAACGAGCATGTCGTCCACGTACACTTCCATCGTCTTGCCGATTTGATCGGCGAAGATCCGATTTACCAAGCGTTGGTATGTCGCTCCCGCGTTCTTGAGGCCGAAAGGCATGACCTTGTAACAGTAGAGACCTCGATCAGTGACAAAGGTTGTCTTAATTTGATCGGGCTCGTGCATTCGAATTTGGTTGTAGCCTGAATAGGCGTCCATGAAGCTTAGGAGTTCATGGCCGGCCGTGGCGTCCACCAGTTGTTCGATGCGCGGGAGTGGAAAGCAATCCTTAGGGCAGGCTTTGTTAAGATCTTTGTAGTCTATACAAATTCGCCACTTCCCGTTGGGCTTTTTTACCATTACCACATTGGCGACCCACTTGGGGTACTTAGCCTCTCGAATGAAGTTTGCGGTGAGGAGTTTTTCGACCTCTTCATTTATGGCCAGGTATCGTTCTGGGTTGAACGTTCGTCTAGCCTGTACTTTTTCGGTGACCTTTGGGTCGTCGTTCAGTCGGTGCACTATTACCTCGGGATCGATTCCGGGCATGTCCGCATGAGTCCATGCAAAAACATCCTTGAACTCCCTAAGGAAGGCGGTAAGCTGAGTTTTGATGGCGAGTGGAAGTCGGGTGCCGATTTTTACAACTTGATCAGGCTTCGACTCGTCCAGGACGATTGGCACAAGATCATCGGAGGTTTCCACTTTAAGTCTTTCGATTTCATCACGGGGGTCAAGCTCTCCGAACTTCCTTGCATCCCTTAGGTTGCATGGGTAATCGTCTTCCAGTTGGAAGATTGTGTTGACCGCTTTTCCCGCGGACTTGCCATCAACTCCTTGCACGTAGCATATTCTGGCTTGGGATTGGTCTCCAGCCATGATGCCAATTCCCCCTTCGGTGGGGAACTTCACCAGTAGGTGATACGTGGAAGTGATTGCCCTCAGCCGGTTCAACGTGGGTCGCCCAATGATTAAGTTGTAGGGCGACTCTTGATCGACCACTAGGAATGGGACCATGTGAACGGCTTCGATTCCTCCAGGGGTTCCAAAGGTGACCGGCAGGTCGATGATGCCCTCAGTCATAACCTTTTCCCCAGTGAACCCAAACAATGGCGTTTGGGTCGGAGTCGGGCGCAGCCCCCCGAGCTTCATGCGCTCTAGGGTGGATTTGAAGATTATGTCGGCAGCGCTGCCGTTATCGATGAGAACTCTTTTCACCAAGTTATTGGCCACTTGGGCTTTGAGTACGATCGCGTCATTGTGCGGATGCACAACTCGCTTGGCCTCTTCATTGGTGAAATACATCGTCTCGTGAGGCACGGACGGAGGTTCTTCATATGTGAAGTTGACGTGCATAGCAGCGTCTTCCTGAGACACGGCCCTAAGGAATTTCTTCCGTTGACGGGCCGAATCCCCATCCTGTGGACCTCCCAGTATGGTGGTTACCACGTGCAGTTGTGGGTTGGCGTTGGCAGTAACCGGGGTTTGGTTGGCAGAGGCGGCTGCTCCTCCTCCTTGACCAGACTGCTGTCTGTTCGCGGTGGGGCCCGCAGCGCCAATCATGCGCAACACGAACTCCTTCAGCTCGCCCCGTTGGATCAGAGCCTCGATTTGCCTTTTGAGGTTGTAGCATTCCGAGGTCAAATGACCATATTCCCGATGGAACTCACAATACCTGGACCGATCGCGAGTTGCGGGATCCTTCTTCATTGGAGCCGGGGGCGTGAACTTGTCACGTGCCAGAGCCAAGATCCTTTCCGGCGCCGTGTTCAGCGGCGTGAACGACGAGTACCCTTTGAAGTTTTCCGCAAGTCGCGGTTTCTGAGGTACAGGGAGTTGGTTGTTAGGAACCTGGTTCCCCTTGTTTCGCCTCTTACGAGGTTCGTTCTGCTCGCGGATAGGTTCTTCCCGACGGCGAGAGCTTTGATTAGTGCTCTTGCGGCCGTCGAGGTAGTCTTCGACTCCCATGAAGGTCTTAGCTCGAGTCATTAACTCGGCCATGGTGGAAGGGACACGGCCGACGACAGACTTGAGGAAGTCACTTGTACGCAAGCCTTCTATGATAGCGGCAATCGCGTCACTGTCGTCAAAGCGGTCGACCTTGTTTGACTCTTCTGTGAATCGGGCGAGGTATCGTCTAAGAGACTCGCCACTCTCTTGCCTGATTGACCACAGGTACATCTTGGTCTTCTTTTGGACCATAGACGTAGCGAATCGTGCTAGGAACATGTCCTTCAGGTCTTTGAACGAGTGGATGCTTCCTGGTCTCAAGTTTTTGAACCACTCAAAGCCGGGTCCGGTGAGGGTCAAACTAAAGGCTTGGCACATGGCACCAGGAGAAACACCCTGCATCGTCATCCAGGTTTCATAGTGCTGGATGTGGTAAGCAGGATCTGCTTTCCCATCATAGGGAGCGAGGTTCGGGAGCTTGAAATTCCCCGTACAAACCTCAGCCAATATCTGAGTAGTGAAAGGCGATGGGTTCTCCTCAACGACTCCGTAGGCGCTTCCACCTATTCCGTACTCTCGGAGATCTCGTACCTCATTTCGAAGGTTGTGGATCATAGTGACCACATCGAGACCGGTCGTTGGAGTAACCCCTTGATCGGGAGGAGTCACCTGCAGCCTCTCGTTAGACCCCTGTCATGCGCGGCGGTTCCCGTTAGTTGGGGCTGCCAGCGGGATGTTGGGTCTAGAGCTTAGTCGCTCTCTCAGATCATTGCCACGCCCAACGCGTTGAGCAGTGAGGTGGTCCCTAAGATCAGGGCTGGCCGTATGAAGGCGCCGGCTCTGCTTGCGACGTTGCGCTCTCCGCGCGCCCTGACTTTCCGCAACATTCTCCCTCGGACCTAGTCGGTCGAGGGCTGAACGTCGGGAATTCCCCTCTTGAGAAGCTACCGGCGCATCGCCTGTTCGGAGTAAGGGATTCGACGGACCGGCTTCAAACACGGCGGGGAGTCCCCCGTCCTTCGTGAGAGAAGTCTCGACATCCTCCGAGTCACCAGTATCCTCATAATCAGGGTCGCGGCTTTCCTCGTTGAGGTTCTCAGGATCCCCGTTGGGGATCGTCGTGTCACGCATAGGTTGCTTCGCAGCCAGTTGGCGGTGATACCTTGCGTTCCTCGCCTTCAGTCGGCGGATACTCTCCTCCAATTCCGTGATGCGGTTGTCCCTGCTATCAGGAGATGGAGATGGTGAGCGGGTCGAGCTCTCTTCGTGGAGCGACTCTTCGTCACCATGCGCTCGGGAGCGCAAGAAGTATTTCTTGGTCTTAGCGACGTTTTCGGGGTTGTTTGCGCCCTCAGAACGTACGGGTGGTTGGCTACTCATCGTTTCTCAAGTTCGAGAAGGTTGAGTTCGCAGAAGAAAAGAAGAAGATGAATAGAAGGGATTTCGGGCTGAATAGGTCGGGAAGTCCCCTCCTTCTAGCGCCAAAATGTTGTCGCACGAAAATGAACAACTATTTAAAACCTCGGGCGGTTCGATCCAAGGCCGGACCAAGTGATCGCACCCGGGCCAAGAGTGTGAACTCGATAGTCTCGAGCTAGGGTTCTCTCCGATCAACCCGCCTCTCGGGAGAGGTAGGGGGTGAGGAGGATGAGTGACCGTGCCTTGGTTGTCGGCTGCCTACGTACCCGTGCGCGGGATCAGGTCAGAACGTAGTTCAAGCGTGTGTGACGCAGTATGAGGCGCGGAGCCTTGGTGAAGAGGCGTGCTCGACGAAGGAAACGTGGCGCGAGGAGTCCTCGGCAGCGTCTCAGAACTTCGGAGATCGCGTACGCGTCTAGCGTGTTAGACGCGCGAGGGTAGCTCTAGTTGAGAACCCTAGGGGCGTGCTTGAGCACCGGAGAACGTTCGATCAAAGGGAGCGACGTCCGGGAAGTTCCCGTGAGTGCTTCGGGACCTTTGAGAACGAGGGAGAGAGAAGAGAACCTGCTTCAGGCCAAATATGGCATCCAGAGAAGCAGAGAAATCGAGCGTGTCGATAAGAGATGAAGAGAATTATTAGATATTCTTGGATATCTTGGGATGGCTTTCCCCTCAATGGGAGAGGGTATTTATAGGTGTTTGGGAGCCTTAGAAGGTCCCTTTTTCGTCCATGTGGGACTAGGAATGCGTGTGGCATCAAGTGGAGGCGCACGGCGCGCGCGGCGCACAAAGGGCGGCGCACGACGCGCGGCGCGCGGGTCACCGGGCGCGGCGCGGGACGCGCGGCGCAGGACGCGCGGCGCAGGGTTCCTTGACCGGCGCGGCGCGCTGCCTGGCCGGCGCGGCGCGCTGCCTGCTGCCCGGCTGGCCGGTGCAGCGCGTTGCGTGCGCAATGAGCGGCTCGTCTTGCCGGGCTCTTGCGGGCCTTCGAATGCCATTCTTCTCACGTGAAATATGAAGCTTTCTACTTGATGAGAGTGACTCGATCCGAGGGGCAAGGCTCGGCCCGGCGAGAGCGACTAGCGACTTGATTCGAGGAGTGACTCGAGGATGACTCGAGGCTCGACTCGAAAGTGACTCGAGGCTCGACTCGAGGGACAATTAGAGGCTCGACTCGAGGAACCACTCAAGGCTCGACTCGAGGAGCGAAGCTCGACTCGAGGAGATTGACTCAAGGCTCGACTCGAGGAGCGAAGCTCGACTCGAGGAGTCAGGAGTTTGGGCGAGGGCTTGAAGATTTGCCGCTCTTCAGGACCTCCGGCCTGACCATCGGCCCTTTGAGCGACGTGCCCTCTCGGCGTCTCGGGTTTTCCGAAAACGACCGACAACACTAGTCGCTCGGGCGCCCACGGAGGTGGCGGGGCTACGACTCATCTCTCGAGAGTCGTAGAAGTTAGAAGAAGACTGGTAGAGGGGATGCGTTGTCAAGGTCGAGAGATCCCCTCCTTCTAGCGCCAAAATGTTGTCGCTGTTTTTCGGACAACTATTTAGGAGCCAAAGACGGTTAGACCCAAGGCCGGACCAAGTGGTCTCGTCTTGACTCGAGCGTGTCGGACCCGATGTTCCGAGTCGTCCCTTAGCTGTGGATGTCCCTTGAGTTCGTCAGAGTACCTGAAAAGGAGTAGAGAACACGTGAACTACAAAGGGGAAACAGGGGGGTGCCCCTGTTTACCTCTCCGACGCTCAACATTAGTGTGATTGAGGTGGAGTATAGAGGTTTTAGGGGTGTTTAGAGGCCAAAGCTTGAGAGAAACGAGCGAGGTACGAGTTCGGCAGCATTTCAGTACTCAAGAATGGATTACCTGGACCAAGGGGTGTGCCTTGGTATTTATAGGCGACCAAGGGGCATTTTGGGCATCCCCTTGGCCGAAGGCCGCCTCTGACCCGGCCATGGCCGGCTCTGACTCGGCCGTGGAGGCCATGGCCGGCTCTGACTCGGCCATGGCCGGCGCTGACTCGGCCGTGGAGGCCATGGCCGGCTCTGACTCGGCCGTGGAGGCCATGGCCGGCTCTGACTCGGCCATGGCCGGCTCTGACTCGGCCTTGGAGCTGGGAGGCCGGCTCTGACTCGGCCTTGGAGGAAGGCCGGCTCTGGGCAAGGCCGGCACTGGAGGAAGGCCGGCTCTAGGCAAGGCCGGCTCTGGAGCAAGGCCGGCGCTGGAGGAAGGCCGGCTCTAGGCAAGGCCGGCTCTGGAGCAAGGCCGGCTCTGGAGGAATGCCGGCTCTGGAGGAACGCCGACTCTGGAGCAAGGCCGGCTCTAGAGCAAGGTTGGGTCGGCCATTGGCCGGCTGAAGGGTTCGGCCGGCCAATGGCCGAGTGGGCATGTTGGGTCGGCCATTGGCCGACTGAAGCTTTGCCTCGGCCAATGGCCGAGAGAACTGGGCCGGCCATTGGCCGACTGAAGCTTTGCCTCGGCCAATGGCCGAGTGAACTGGGCCGGCCATTGGCCGACTGAAGCTTTGCCTCGGCCAATGGCCGAGTGAACTGGGCCGGCCATTGGCCGGCTGAAGCTTTGCCTCGGCCAATGGCCGAGTGAGACCCTTGGGCCGGCCATGGGCCGGCTGAGCATATGGCCGGCCATTGGCCGGCTGGAACTTGGGCCGGCCATTGGTTCGGGCCGGCCAAGGGCTGAGGCAAGGCTCCGTCGTGAAAGGCCTCGCGCCGGTCGCACGGGTCGAAGCGATGTCTTTTTCCTCGTCGGTCCGAGACGGGCCGACAACAGACGATCCTGCGATGCTATAAGATGAAGCTCAACCCCAACAAGTGCGCCTTTGGGGTCGAGTCCAGAAAATTCTTGGGCTACATGGTTAGCCGCCGCGGGATCGAGGCTAACCCCGAGAAGATCAGGGCGATCTTAGAAATGAGATCGCCACAAAAAGTGAAAGAAGTTCAAAGTTTGACGGGAAGGATCGCCGCCCTGACACGATTCGTTTCCAAAGCCACCGATAGGTGCCAACCGTTTTTCAGGGCACTGAAGAAGATCGATGAGTTTGTATGGACGGGGAAGTGCGAGGAAGCATTCCGCGAAATGAAAGCCTATTTCACCTCCCCCCCGTTCCTCGCAAAGCCAAAGAATGGCGAAACCTTATACATCTACCTCGCGGTCTCCAACATGGCCGTGAGTGCGGTTCTCATACGCGAAGAAGACAAGGTGCAATGGCCGGTCTATTACGTTAGCAAGGCGCTCCTCGACGCCGAGACCCGATACCCGAAAATCGAGAGATTGTCCCTCGCCCTTGTCATGAGCGCGAGAAAACCCCGACCCTACTTCTAGGCGCACCCCATCGTTGTACGCATGGGACATCCCATCGAGAAGGCCCTTCAAAAAGGGACCTCCTCTCGAATGGCCGTATGGTCCCAGGAGTTGGGCGAGTACGGGGTCGAGTTCCAACCGAGAACCGCCATTAAGGGCCAAGCCCTCGCCAACTTCATAGCCGAATTCACAAGCGCACCCTCAACTGAAGAGGGTGAAAAAGACAACGAGAACAAGGAAGACAAGGAGAAAGACCACAACGGGTCGTCGAAGAAGAGGAACAACAGCCCGATAGGGCCGGTCTGGGACTTGCACGTATATGGCGCGTCAAACGCCCGGGGGGCTGGCGCCGGCGTTGTGCTCACAAATCCCGATAGGGAAAAGTTGAGATACGCCATGCGGTTCGAGTTCAAGTCTTCCAACAATGAGGCAGAGTACGAGGCTCTGATCGTTGGCTTGGAGCTGGCGAACAAGCTAGGCGTCCGAAACCTGCGCATCCACTGCGACTCTCAGTTGATCGTGAACCAGGTTAAGGGCGACTACACCGCTAAAGAGCCAAAAATGATCGCGTACTTGTCCAAGGCCCAAAAGAACCTAGAGGCCCTGTCATGGTTTGAGATCGCCCAAGGTCCCCGAGAAGCGAACATCGACGCTGATGCCCTGGCGCGCCTCGCGTCTGAGATAGACGAGGAGGGAGAAGGTAGCATCCCGATAGAAGTATTGACCCGACCCTACGTCTCGAGAGACGACGTAGGGGTAGTGGACGAGACTCCGCCCCCCTCGTGGATGACGCCGCTCGTGGAATTCCTTAAGCGAGGAGTCGTCCCCGAAGACAGAGAAGAGGCCAAAAAGCTGAGAAGCTTGGCGCCGAAATATACGATGAGGGAAGACATCTTGTTCAAGAGAGGTTACTCCATGCCACTCCTCCGTTGCTTGACCGAAGTCGAGACGAAGAAAGAACTCCGCAAAGTGCACGAAGGGGTGTGCGGAAACCATGCCGCCGGACAATCATTGGCATTGAAGCTCCTAAGACACGGATATTTTTGGCCAACCTTGAAAAAGGACTCCCATGAGTGGGCCAAAAAATGCGACAAATGTCAAAGGTTCGCCCACATCCCACGCCAAGCGCCGGCCCCGCTATGCCCGATCATTGTGCCGCGACCCTTCGCGAAATGAGGAATCGACCTCATCGGTGAGCTGCCCATGGCCCCAAGGCAATACAAGCATGCGATCGTGGCAATCGACTATTTCACAAAGTGGGTAGAGGCCGAACCACTGGCAAAGATCACCAAGGCGAACAGGACGAGCTTCATCTGGAAGAACATTGTCTACCGCTTCGGGATCCCCGCGTCGATTGTGACCGACAACGGAAAGAAATTTGACAACGCGCGCCTCCGAGACATGTGCGGGCAGGCCACAGGCCAACGGTCAAGTCGAGGTGGTCAACAAAACGATCAAGAAAAACCTGAAGAAGAAGCTGGAAGAAAGAAAGGGGGCTTGGGCCGACGAGCTTCACATGGTCTTGTGGGCGTACCGAACCACCGCATGAAATGCGACCGGCGAAACCCCTTTCGCTCTCGCCTTCGGCATCGAGGCCGTGATACCCGTCGAGACCAAGCTGCCAACTTTGCGAATAGAGGAGTATGAAGAAGCCGCCAATGACGACGCAATCAGGCTCGAGCTAGACCTCATAGATGAGAAGAGGGCAGATGCACTCACCCACCTTGCTGCACAGAAGAGGAAGGTCGAGAAGTACTACAACTCAAAGGTCAAGCTGCGAAAGTTCGCCGACGGAAGCCTCGTCCTTAGAAGGGTGTTCCAAAACACCAAGGTGCAAGGTGCGGGAGTTCTGGGCCCCACCTGGGAAGGCTCGTACCGCGTGCGCCGAGCCCTCCACAACGGCACGTACGAGCTCGAGAACTTGGAGGGAATCGTGTTCACACATCCGTGGAACGCGGAGTACCTGCGGCAATACTACCAATAGAGGCGCTGCCTCCCCGACGCTCATTTATTTTCATCTTGTTTTCAATTTTAGCAACGAACAATTTTCAATTTCAAGTACGGCCAACGGCCCGGGAATGTAATGTTTAACTATTTCGACATAATGATTGAATTGCATTTCACTTCAAAACTTTTACCCAATTGCATTATAATTTCTAGTCTCCTCTATGAGTACACAAGAAACTCGGGGGGCTAATAAGGATAACAGGCACATTTTTCGCGCAACGCACTCGCGCGACTCCATGTTTCACGCGCCGAAAGGTAGCGAAATGTCAGCAAATCGGATCCACGCACCGAACCTCCGACCATCGCGCGACGCTCTCGCATGATTCGATGCCCCACATACCGATAGGTAGTTGGGCGTCGGCCAATCGCATCCGCGCACCGGACTGCCGATCTAGGCAGTCAAAACCCAAAACGTGACATGGGTACCGAAAGGTGCCGCGTTCACTAGGAACTGCATTTACAACAAGCCCATCCCGACGCGTAATGCGTACGCCGATAGGTAGCGTACTCGCCGGAAGATGGGCGCAACAGCCACCCAGCTCGCGCACGCCGATAGGTAGCGAGTCACAAATAGAGGGCAAAGATTTGTGCCCGTCGGGCCAAACTGGTCTAGCCAGTGCCCGCGGGAAACTTCGCCGCCAGGTGTGGCAGTAAGCCGTGCAAACCGGTTACACTTGATATAGTAAGCCGAGTTCGTAAGACGCGCACTAATTGGATTGCGCGAATCGATTACACTAAAGCATGGCGAGTCGAGAAAACAAGATGCATAACAGATAAGAAAAGCTTTAACCAAAGCAAACAATGTCACGTAAACAACCCAACAAGAAAAGCACACCGAGTGTCAAGCAAAAGAAACATAACAAATATCCGAAAGGAAATGTAATGTGAGCGCTAAACAAATGCGCGAAGTTGGCTACTCTGAGCCAAAATCAATCTGCTCCTCGTCGTCCTCAGGATGGGGGTCTCCCGACCCGTCGGTCGCCTCTCCGTCAAGCAGGCGTTTCGTCGACTGAGCCGCCTCCGCGTGAACATGAGAGAGCGGGTCGTCTGCCGGTGGCTCATCGTCCAAAGGAGGGAACATGGCGTCGAAAAAGGAAAACGTGGTCCCACGAGACGCGTTCTCCTTCGCGGTCGCGTCTTGGACCCGTATGGCCGCCTCATAACGAGCCACCTCCAGCGCGAGGTCCAAGTCATCCTCCAAGTCCGTCTTGGATCGCACGGCGTCATCCTTCTCCTCGACGAGGGTCTGCACCTCCAGCCGCACAGAATCCCTCGCCCTCTCGACCTTGACCCGAGAGATCTCGCTCGCCGATAGTCGAGCGTGGGCGATGCTGAGCTCCTCATCCCGGCTCGAGAGGGCCGCCTGGAGCTTCTTCGTCTCCCCTAAGAAGGTGTCAGCCGCCTGCTCCGCCTTCTCCCGAGACACCTGCTCGGCCATACGAAGCGCCTTCTTGGCCACCGATTCCCCGCGAACTCGCTTCAACTCCTCCTCGAGCGCTTGAAACTCTCGGGCAGTACGGACCCCCGCTAGAGCGGCAGCATGGGCGGCCGCCGCGCTCTCCTTGTCCTTCTCCATGATCTGCATGGGGCGCAACAGGTCTCGGAGAATGCGGTCACTTCGCTCTTGGCGAGCGAGCATCTGTGGGAACAAGTGATATACACCTAATCAGAATAAGCATAACGATTACGCATGAGACGAGCAAACGAATCGTACCTTTCGGGCGTCTCCGATCCCGTTTTGGAAATGCTCGAGGTCGCTCGTCATTAGCAGACCCTTGAAGTCCCGCAGAGAGGTTTCAAGGATCCCTCGAGAGCACTGGTCCCTCAGCTCTGCCGCCTCCGCTAAGAGCATCGAATCCATGCTGTCTGGCACCGCCGATGTATGGGCGTGCTTGTGGCCGGATGGCGATCCGAAGGAGGTCGACGACGACGGTCGCTTGTTGGAGGAGATCGCCTCATTCCTCGCCCGTGGTGGAGACCTCCCGTGGTGAGCCTCAACTCGGGGACGAGCCACGGTCGTAGCTTCGGCGATAGGCGCCACTCTCGGCACTTGTGCACGCGATTGATGTCGTCGTGCCATGGTATCTGCAAAGGAGAAAGTGTGTCGGTCAGTTAGAACATAACGATAAGCATAGACAGTGGAAAACATCAATAGCACGAAGGCACATATACGGTTAGTACCTCCCACGTCGGGTGGGGGAGCAGACGAACCCCCCGCCTCGGACTCAGGATCCTCCACGGCCTCCGCTCCGGGTCCGAAGCACTGAGGATCTTCGTCAACGGGCACGAACCACCCGGTGGTCGCCATGAGGTCCGGGGACTCAAAAAACGACCCCTATCACCGTGAATCTGGTACTGCTCCGACCACGATCGCAAGTTCAGAGCTCTCGATACCGTGGTCAGCCGGGAAGTCGGCCGCGGGACCAAAGGTGAGAGGCGCCATCCCGATGGCAGACTCGGACACCCATACCCAAGGGTAGCGAGGCTTAGAGGTTAGCTTGGTAAGGATAGGAAACCGCTTCCGATGCTGAACCTTATAAAAGCTAGGTTTCCCGGGAACGTCGAAGACAGCCACGAGGTTCCTGATATCATCGGCCATCACGGCCCGGCCCTTCGCTCGATGCAGCATCATGTGGCAGGCGGCCACCATACGATAGAAGGATGGAGACATCTGAGCCACGTGAACGTTGAGACAGACAAGGAGATCCTGGATCACAGGCCGGAAAGGCAGTCGCAGCCCCCCGCGGAGACTCGCCTCATGAACGGCGGCGTACCCCTTCCGAGGGCGATGTTGTCGCTCGTTTTCGGACAACGATTTAGGAGCCCCAAACAGTTTGACCCAAGGCCGGACCAAGTGGTCGCGTTCAGGCTCTAGCGTATCGGACTTGGTATCCCAAGTCGTCCCTTAGCTATTGATGTCCCTTGAGTTCGTCCAAGCACCTGATAAGGAAGAAAGAACACGTGAACTACAAAGGGGAAACAGAGGGGTTACCTCTGTTTACCTCTCCAAGACTTGAGAGAAATGAGGGTTTAGGTGCTTAGAGGCCGAGACTTGAGAGAAACGAGCGAGGTACGAGTTCGACAGCGTTTTAGTACTCAAATTCGGATTACCTAGACCAGGGGAGGGACCCCGGTATTTATAGGCGACAAAGGGGCGTTTCGGGCATCCCCTTGGTCGAGGGCCAGCTCTGCGCCGGCCATGGAGGCGAGGGACGGCTCTGAGATGGCCATGGAGGCGGCCGTGGAGGCGAGGGCAGGCTCTGAGGTGGCCATGGAGGCGAGGGCCGGCTCTGAGGCGGCCATGGAGGCGAGGGCCGGCTCTGAGGCGGCCGTGGAGGCGAGGGCCGGCTCTGAGGCGGCCGTGGAGGCGAGGGCCGGCTCTGAGGCGGCCATGGAGGCGAGGGCCGGCTCTGAGCCGGCCGTGGAGGCAAGGGCTCCCTCTGAGCCGGCCGTGGAGGCAAGAGCTCCCTCTGAGCCGGCCGTGGAGGCAAGGGCCAGCTCTGGGCCGGCCATGGAGGCAATGGCCGGCTCTGGGTCGGCCATGGAGGCAATGGCCGGCTCTGGGCCAGCCTTTGGCCGGACGTCGGCCCTGGGCCGGCCATCGTCCGGGCATCGGTTCTGGGACGGCCATTGGCCGGGCGCCGGCTCTGGGCCGGCCTCTGGCCGGCTGCCGGCTCTGGGCCGGCCATAGGCTGGGCGGCCGCCGGTCGGGCTGTGGCCGGCCGGGAGTCGACTGGTCGGGCCGTGGCCGGCCGGGAGTCGTTGTGTGGTCCTTGGCTGGCCGGGAGTCGACTGGTCGGGCCGTGGCCGGTCGGGAGTCGTTGCGTTTGGACTCTTTTGCCCCTGTCGGTCGTTGACGGGCCGACAACAGGTGAGTCGGGAGATCATCGGGCAATGGTCGCAATAACGATACGGCCGGCGGAATGCGAAAGCATTTTCTCAATCCCCTAAAGCTGGCGAACGAAAGAGAACTCGGGAAGTCAATTTTGGAGCAGTCAAAACCACCTCGGACCGCCGGATCCCCGATAGGGTGTAGTAAGGCATGCTCCTCCTCTCGTGCGGTCAAGGAACCCCCCCGGCCTCCGTCAAACGAGGCAAAGGGAGCTCGCCTGAGCCTTCGAGGTTTGCTAGGATCTCTTGGCCCGCGGCGCTTTCGAAACCAGTCGACCTTGTTCCGGCGCCCACGCCTGAGCCGACCAGTTGGGCTCCCTCGCCCGCGCTAGGACTCGCCAGGCGGTTGTTGGAATTGATCTAGGGTTTAAGAAAAAGATTAAACGCTTCGGGAAGCGGCGGAATTTTAAAAAATTTCTTTACAAGTAAAAACAGTTTTTACTAACCTAGACAAAGAGCAAGTACATGTAATTAAAAACTAATATGAGCTAGAAGTTTACTAACCTTTCTTGAAGCTTGAACTTTGAAGAAGCTTTTGGAAAGTTTGCAACGCTCGTCTCCCCTCGCAGCACGTCTCTCTTTCTTTCCTCGGCACCTCGAGCAACCACGAAAGTTTCTATCACTAAATCACTCGAAATAAAGGAATTAGTGAGTGGGCACTTTTAAACACTACGACTAAAGAACGAGTCTTGAAGTCGCAGAGCTAAACGCTAGGTCGAGTGAGGACCTAGGTGCCAAAACAAGAAAAATCGAAAATAAACTAGAGAGAGAGAGAGAGAGGAGTTTCGGCCAAAGTTCTAGAGAGAGAGTCTCTCAAATCTCTTAAACTTGGATGAATCAAATGTGAGGAAATGAGGCTCCTATTTATAGGAGAGGTCTCACCTTCAATAAGGTAGTTTCCTCTTCTATAGAATATCACATATTCATGAGCAAAATAACCCTTATTTCCCACTTGAGAAACTCGGCCAAACAAGGCTTCTAGAAGCCTTGATTTGTTTCCTATTTTGTTCATGGCTTGCCTTTTCTCTCAACATGGCCGAAGTTCCCTTATGCATCCTTATGCAAATTTGTTTCCTCTTTTTCTTTTGGCAAGTATCTAAATACATTTATGCACAAAATAAACTCTTCTATTTCTCTATAGGGTAGGCGCCCAACATGTCTCTAGAAGGAGCTTCTAGAAGCTTCTTCATTTATTCATGAGAACATGAAAAAGGCCCATTAAGAATTTTCAATAAAACTCTTATGAAATGAAATTTTTTCACGAGGCCCAATGATCAAGTCATGGCCGAGTGACATTAAGTCATCAAATGAACTTGTCAAAATTGACATTCATTTCATCCTTTGTCTCAAAAGACAAAAATACCCTTTTGACTATTTTCGTTCTCGTTTTGACTTAGCTTCCAGTTTAACTATTCCTATCGATGTGATTCGTGACACTGACCTCATGGACCCAAATGAACAAAGCTTGAGCTAAACACTTGGACTCAAAAGTTCACAAACCTTTTCCAAGTTTAGCTTAATGCTAATTGACTCCACTAAAGAGCTGACACTGAAAATCTCTCGGTTCAAATGAATTTATTTTCTACTCAAGAATTCGACCTAATTATGATGAGCGGATCCACTGAATATTATCTATGTTTACCCTTCATGAATGTCATCAGCTAGTCGGGATTTACTAAATTACCATTTTACCCTTCTAGCTGTTATTTCCTCAACTCCTTTTTCGCTTGTGAATAAGTTAGAAACAATGTATTGACGAGGAGCTAACAAGTCACATTGTTTCATCCAAAAGAGTCAGGACTCAATTTGGACACTGGCCAGTTCATTTATTCACACTCCAAGGAACAAAGCATGAGGTGACGTACATTGCATTTCAGCAATCTTGTACATGAATTCCATATCTATGAGAACTTCACAAAGTTACTCATGACATACTCACAACTTAGTACTTCACCAATAGGCCCTGTTCGGAATCACATAGTGAGTCCGAACTCTGACTTTCTCAAATGAGATTACTAAGGTGTGAAATGACATGTCTCATTTCAGGATTAAGGCAAGCACGATGCAATTCATACGTAGTGACTTCGAGACATAAGAGGTTAAATGGTTTGTTCTTATCTTGTCTCTAGAAGTGCACTGGTCAATTCAGTACCTTTGGAAGATACCTAGAAAAACTATAGAGTCCCCAACTCTCAATGCCTCATAACCAGACATCATAGATTCTTCTAACAATCATACTGAGGTCAATAGTCCTTTGACCCTTAGATTGCGAATATATCGTTTTAAGCAAACTACGAAGAGTTTGTTCAAGCAAATCTACATTTGTCTCTTCGTAAGTTGTTAGGTTTGTTTATGGACTAAAAGACTAGGGTTTTATCATAAAGGTTCAGACAAGGAAGATTGAATGAACGTTTCAACTTTTTATTAATGAATAAGCAATTACAAGTAAGAGTCTTCGTAAGACTATATTACATCAAATGTACACAAATAGACACTACTACTATTCTTTTGGGCACCATTGACAACAAACTCCCACTTGACTCAAAGAAGATGTGAGTAGTCCTACATGCCTAATCCCTCTCGAAGTTGGTCGAAGACCATGTTCGCTAGGGCCTTGCTGAATAGATCTACCAGAGATCTAGTTCACCTCCACGTCTCCGCGTTGCGCGATCTCTCGAATCAAATGGTATTTCCTCTCAATATGCTTAGAGTGCTTATGGCTTCTAGGTTCCTTTGAGTTAGCGACAGCCCCACTATTATCACAATAAAGGGTCATGGGCTCGTCGACGTTTGGAACAACTTCCAAATACTTAAGGAATTTTCTAAGCCATACAGCCTCTTTGGATGCTTCACAAGCAGCCACATATTCTGCTTCCATTGTGGAGTCAGCAATGCAAGATTGCTTAATACTTCTCCACCCAACAGCTCCACCATTAAGGATGAACACAGATCCCGAAGTGGATTTCCTGGAATCCTTATCCGCTTGAAAATTGGAGTCGGTATATCCCGTCATAGTCAGGTCAGTACCTGAGTATGTAAGCATCAAGTTCCTAGTTCTTCGAAGATACTTAAGAACATGCTTAACAGCAATCTAGTGCTCGGGTCCAGGGTTGGATTGGAAACGACTAACTACGCCAATGGCAAAACAGATGTCAGGTCTAGTGCAAACTGTTGTCGCACAAAAATGAACAACTATTTAAAACCTCGGGCGGTTCGATCCAAGGCCGGACCAAGTGATCGCACCCGGGCCAAGAGTGTGAACTCGATAGTCTCGAGCTAGGGTTTTCTCCGATCAACCCGCCTCTCGGGAGAGGTAGGGGGTGAGGAGGAGGAGTGACCGTGCCTTGGGTGTCGGCTGCCTACGTACCCGTGTGTGGAATCAGGTCAGAATGTAGTTCAAGCGTATGTGACGCAGTATGAGGCGCGGAACCTTGGTGGAGAGGCGTACTCTACGAAGGAGACGGGGCACGAGGAGTCCTCGGCGGCGTCTCAGGACTTCGGAGATCACGGGCAAAAGAGAGAATGTGTGTTTTCTCTCTTTTGGAGACGTGGAAGACTCTAAGTCAAGAGTTCCTTGTTGTGGCGGAGATTCCGGACACGTAGGCGATTCCTAGTCGGAAATGCCGGACGCGTAGGCGATTTCTTGTCAGAAATGGCGGACGCGTCTAGGGTGCTAGATGTGTAGGCGATTTTCAGTAGAAAATCGTTAGAGCACTTGTGGGCTCAAGATTAATCGCTCGATCAAGAGAGGCGGCACTCGGGAGTCCCCGGAAAGTGCTTCAGAATCTCCGAGAGCGAGAAATCGTGGAGAATCCGCTTCAGGCCAAGGATGGCATCTAGAGAAGCGGAGAGAAGTCTCAAGTTCCTTGAGAAAGAATGGGATGGCTTTCCCCTCAATGGGAGGGGGTTTTTATAGGCCTTTGGGGGCCTTAGAAGGCTTCTTTTTCGTCCATGTGGGACTAGGAACGCATGTGGCATCAAGTGGAGGCGCGCGGCGCGCGGGTCATCTGGCGCGGCGCGCGGGTCACTAGACGCGGCGCAGGATGCGCGGCGCATGGAGCGCGCGGCGCGCGCCTGCCTGGCGCGGCGCGCTGCATTGATACCGCGGCGCGCTGCTTGCTGCGCGGCTGGTCGGCGCAGCTTGCTGTGCGCGCGGCGAATGGCTCGTCTTGCCGGACTCTTGCGGGCCTTTAGGGGTCTTCGAATACCATTCTTGCCACGTGAAATATGAAGGTTTCCTCTTGAGGAGCTCGACTCGAGGAGCGACTCGAGGAGCGACCCGAGGCTCGACTCGAGGAACGACTCAAGGCTCGACTTGAGGAACGACTCGAGGCTCGACTCGAGGAATGACTCAAGGCTTGACTCGAGGAACGACTCGAGGCTCGAGTTGAGGAGAACGACTCGAGGAACAACTCAAGGCTCGACTCGAGGAGCGTGAGGATTTGGCACGAGGACTTGTCAGTCGACTCGTGACAGAAGGCTTGCCGCTCTTCAGGACCTCCGGCCTGACCATCGGCCCTTTGAACGGCCTGTCTTCTTGGCGTCTCGGGTTTTCCGAAAACGACCGACAACATTAGCCCCCCAAGTTTATCGCTCGGGAGGCCCCGGGCGGTGAACTTTTAGTTGTTTCCGCCAGGTGTTTGAGGAAAATTTATCTCCCAGGGCTTCGCTGTCGCGAAGCTTTTGTGAACATAGAGAATATTCTTGCTAATGGTAGTGCTCTCTCTCGCTTCTCCGTCTTTCTCGACACGAGTGTGTGATTGACACGTGGAGGAGGATCCAAGCGGATAGGAGGCGTAGCTCAACGTGGGCGAGGCGAGCGCGCTTGCGTCCGTCGCTCTAGCCCCGGAGCAAAAGGGATATGCACGCGTAAGTGGGGCGTGCATTTGTGTAGAGGCGTATCGGCGTGTCGTGGTCAGTTGGCCTTTTGGTGAAGTCACGCCCAAGTCTTTCTTCGATGGAGCTTTGTTTTGACGATATCATCATCCCGGAGTCCACAGGACTTGACGGTGACTAGCAGGGCGAAGATTGTGTAATCGTGACCTATTGGGGGAAGATCATGGCGTCCATCTCGGCCAGCTTGGAAGGCGTCTGCACTTTTGCGTTCCGCAATGGCGTGCTCATTCCGAGGTCTCGGAGATGGAGGTTGATGCTGCGGGCTGATGCTTCGAGAAGACGGAGTGGCACGGGGATCACCGCTAAAAGTTTGACCACGCATCAAGCACAAGTTGGTCTCACGGGGCATCCGCCATTCCCACCCTGGTGACGCTTCTTCGTCTGCGTTCGGAAGATCGGCCCTTATTCCCCAGGCGCGAGCGCGGGTCTCTGCTTTGGTTAACCTGTTCTTCAGGTTGCTCCAGCTGTTTGTTCGAGGAGCGGGACTCGACTCGAGGAGAACGACTCAAGGCTCGACTCGAGGAGCGAAGCTCGACTCGAGGAGCGAAGCTCGACTCGAGGAGACTGACTCAAGGCTCGACTCGAGGAGACTGAATCAAGTCTCAACTCGAGGAGCAAAGCTCAACTCGGGGAGCCGTCTCAAGTCTCAACTCGAGGGGCTAGGCTCGACTCGGGGAGCCGACTCAAATCTCGACTCGAGGGGCTAGGCTCGACTCAAGGAGATTGGCTGGACTTTAAGGAATATGACTCCACTCGAGGAGCGATGCTCGACTTGAGGAGTATGACTCGATTCGAGGAGCAAGACTCAACTCGGGGAGAATGACTTGATGAGTGATGCTCGACTCGAGGGGGATGACTCGAGGAGAGTGACTCGACTCGAGGAGCATGGCTCGATTTGAGGAGGGTGACTCGACTCGAGGCGCAAGGCTCGACTCGAGGAGGATGTCTTGACTCGAGGAGCAAGGCTCGACTCAAGGAGAGCGACTCGACTTTAAGGAGCGATGCTCGACTCAAGGAGAATGACTCAACTCAAGGAGCGGAGCTCGACTTCGAGGAGAATGACTCGACTCAAGGAGCGGGGCTCGACTCGAGGAGAATGATTTGACTTGGGGAGCAGGGCTCGACTTGAGGAGAATGACTCGACTCGAGGAGCAAAGCTCGACTTAAGGAGAATGATTTGACTTGGGGAGCAGGGCTCGACTTGAGGAGAATGACTCGACTCGAGGAGCAAAGCTCGACTTGAGGAGAATGATTTGACTCGGGGAGCAAGGCTCGACTTGAGGAGAATGACTCGACTCGAGGAGCAAAGCTCGACTTGAGGAGAATGACTCGACTCAAGGAGCGAAGCTAGACTCGAGGAGGATGACTCGACTCGAGGAGCGGGCCTCGACTTGAGGAGAATGACTCGACTCAAGGAGCGAAGCTCGACTCGAGGAGAATGATTTGACTCAAGGAGCGAAGCTAAACTCGAGGAGACTGACTCGACTCGAGAAGCGAAGCTCGACTTCGAGGAGAATGACTCGACTCAAGGAGCGAAGCTCGACTTCGAGGAGAATGACTCGACTCAAGGAGCGAAGCTCGACTCGGGGAGAATGACTCGACCCGAGGAGCGGGGCTCGACTCGAGGAGAATGGTTCAGTTCGAGGAGAATGACTCGACTCGAGGAGAGAAGCTCGACTCGGGGAGAATGACTCAACTTGAGGAGCGAGGCTCGACTCAAGGGAAATGACTTGACTCGAGGAGCGAAGCTCAACTCGAGGAGACTGACTCGATTCGAGAAGCGAAGCTCGACTCGAGGAGGATGACTCGACTCGAGGAGCGAAGCTCGACTCGAGGAGGATGACTCGACTCGAGGAGCGAAGCTCGACTTGAGGAGAGTGACTTGTCTCGAGGAGCGAAGCTCGACTCGAGGAGGATGGCTCGACTCGAGGAGCAAAGTTCGACTTGAGGAGACTCGACTCGAGGAGCGAAGTTCGACTCGAGGAGAATGACTCAACTTGAGGAGCGAGGCTCGACTCAAGGGGAATGACTTGACTCGAGGAGCGAAGCTCAACTCGAGGAGACTGACTTGACTCGAGAAGCGAAGCTCGACTCGAGGAGGATGACTCGACTCGAGGAGCGAGGCTCGACTCGAGGAGGATGACTCGACTCGAGGAGCGAAGCTCGACTCGGGGAGAGTGACTTGTCTCGAGGAGCGAAGCTCGACTCGAGGAGGATGGCTCGACTCGAGGAGCAAAGTTCGACTCGAGGAGAATGGTTCGATTTGAGGAGCAAGGCTCGACTCGAGGAGAGTGACTCAACTCGAGGAGCGAGGCTCGACACAAGGGGAATGATTCGACTCGAGGAGAATGACTTGACTCAAGGAGCATGACTCGACTCGAGGAGCGAAGTCTCGGCTAGTTCAGGCCGAGCGAGGTTCTTGCTCAGAGGCGGGGTTCGCGAGTTTTTGCGAGCAGCTTCAATTAACTCGCATGGTAACAGGGATTCTCCCAAGGTGAGTGTGATCGTGTTTAGTTGGCGATGGCGAAGATGGCATGAACTGCGCCTCGTACGGCGGTTAAGGTGTGTTGCGCTTTAGTCATCATATGCAACGCCTTGTGGGAACTCAGAGCGCGTTGTGAGAGACGGTTCTGTGCGTCGCTTAGGTGTCTTAGGCACATCGCAAGGGATGGCCAAGATACACCATGCAGGCTTCTTAGGTGTGCCGTATAGGCATTTTAGATGAGCCATGTAGGCATCTTGGTTGCGCCATGTAGGCGTTTTAGGTTGCGCCATGTGGGCGTCTTGGGCTGCGCCATGTAGGTGTCTTATGTGCGCCATGTAGGCGTCTTAAGTGCGCCATGTAGGCGTCTTATAGGTTGCGCCTTTACGCGTCTTACTTGCACCATGTAGGCGTCTTAAGTGTGCCATGTAGGCGTCTTATAGGTTGCGCCTTTACGCGTCTTACGTGCACCATGTATGCGTGTTAGGTTGCGCCATGTAGGCGTCTTATAGGTTGCGCCTTTACGCGTCTTACGTGCGCCATGTAGGCGTCTTAAGTGCGCCATGTAGGCGTCTTATAGATTGCGCCTTTACGCGTCTTACGTGCGCCATGTAGGCGTCTTATAGGTTGCACCTTTACACGTCTTACGTGCGCCATGTAGGCGTCTTAAGTGCGCCATGTAGGCGTCTTATGTTGCGCCGCGAGGGACGGCTTTTGCCTGCATCTCGGGGACATCCTACAGTGCGCCGCGGGGGCGTCTTAGCCTGCATCGCGGGGATGTCTTACGGCGCGCCGCGGAGGCGTCTTAGCCTGCATCACGAGGATGTCTTACGGCGCGCCGCGGAGGCGTCTTAGCCTGCATCTCTGGGATGGCTTATGGCGCGCCGCGGAGGCGTCTTAGCCTGCATCTCTGGGATGGCTTATGGCGCGCCGCGGAGGCGTCTTAGCCTGCATCTCTGGGATGGCTTATGGCGCGCCGCGGAGGCGTCTTAGCCTGCATCTCTGGGATGGCTTATGGCACGCCGCGGAGGCGTCTTAGCCTCCATCTCTGGGATGGCTTATGGCGCGCCGTGGAGGCGTCTTCAGCCTGCATCTCTGGGATGTCTTATGGCGCACCGCGGAGGCGTCTTCAGCCTGCATCTCAGGGATGTCTTATGGCGCGCCGCGGAGGCGTCTTGGTTGAACGCTCGTTCCCGTTTGTGTTCGGGTGTTTTGTCTTGGTGGAGCGTGCTTTCTTTTTGCGGAGCGTACTTTCTTGAGGATTTTGAGCGTACTTACCATTGCCTATGTCACTAGCCCCCCGAGTTTTGGGTTTACAATCGTATTTTGATGATCGAAAATCTTTGAAAAAGTGGATTTTGAAAGAAAGACCTCGAACTTTATTAATATTGCGAAAATTTGAAATCCTAAAACGTTGGCTTGTAGGCCTTATTGAATGTTGGAAAGCAAAGAAATAAAATGGGGGGAAGCGCTGGCTATTGGTAGTACTGCCTCAAGTGTTCCGCATTCCACAGGCGACAGATCGGTGTTTCGTCTGTGTATTTGATGTAGTAGGTCCCGTCATGTATGACTTGGAGAACTCTGCAGGGTCCCTCTCTGCTTGGGATGAGGACGTCGGCACCTTGCACTTGGGTGTCATGCAGATGTCTTCGTGGACTTTGCGGAGGACCTTGGTCGACTCGACGCTATCTCTGAATTGGGAGATCGTGTTAACCGTCTTTCTAGTGGTCTTTCCATCGATTCCTTGGATGTAACATACTCTGGCTTCGGATTGGTCGCCAGCCGTGATGCCGATTCCATCCTCGGTGGGGAACTTCACCAGTAGGTGGTATGTTGAAGTAATAGCCCGTAGTCGGTTCAACGTGGGTCGCCCAATGATGACATTATACGGCGACTCCTGATCAACCACTAGGAACGGGACCGTGTGAACGACTTCAATGCCTCTGGGAGTTCCGAAGGTGACCGGTAGATCGATGATGCCTTCGGTCATGACTCTCTCCCCAGTGAACCCGAATAGACGCGTTTGGGTCGGAGTTGGGCGTAGCCCCCCGAGCTTCATGCGCTCTAGGGTGGACTTGAAAATTATGTCGGCAGCACTGCCGTTGTCGATGAGAACTCTTTTCACCAAGTTGTTAGCCACTTGGGCTTTGAGAACTATCGCGTCATTGTGCGGATGCACAACTCGCTTGGTAAATCGTCTCGTGAGACACGGACGGAGGCTCTTCGTGCGTAAAGTTTAAGGCTCGATTCGAGGAGCGAAGCCCGATTCGAGGAGACTGACTCGTCTCGAGAAGCATGGCTCGACTCGAGGAGAACGACTCGACTCGAGGAGCGAGGCTCAACTCGAGGAGAATGACTTGACTCGAGGGGCGAAGCTCGACTTGAAGAGAATCACTCGTCTCGAGGAGCAAGGCTCGACTCGAGGAGAATGACTCGACTCGAGGAGCGAGGCTCGACTTCGAGGAGAATGACTCGACTCAAGGAGCGAAGCTCGACTCGAGGAGAATGACTCGACTCGAGGAGCAACGCTCGACTCGAGGAGAATGACTCGACTTGAGGAGCAAGGCTCGACTCGAGGAGGATGACTCGACTCGAGGAGCGATGCTCGACTCGAGGAGAATGACTCGACTAAGGAGCGAAGCTCGACTCGAGGAGAATGACTCTTCTCAAGGAGCGAAGCTCGACTTGAGGAGAATGACTCGTCTCGAGGAGCAAGGCTCGACTCGAGGAGAATGACTCGACTCGAGGAGCAAGGCTCGACTCGAGTAGAATGACTTGTCTCGAGGAGCGAAGCTCGACTCGAGGAGAATGACTCGACCCGAGGAGAATGACCTGTCTCGAGGAGTAAGGCTCGACTCGAGGAGTGTGACTCGTCTCGAGGAGCAAGCTCGATTCGAGGAGAATGACTCGTCTCGAGGAGCAAGGTTCGACTCGAGGAGTGTGAGTCATCTCGAAGAGCAAGTCTCGACTCGAGGAGTGTGACTCAACTCGGGGAGCAAGGCTCGACTCGAGGAGACTGACTCGACTAGAGGAGCGATGCTCGACTCGACTTTGCAACCAGTCAGTTGCGGTACCTCGCGTTCTTCGCCTTTAGTTGGCGGATACTCTCCTCCAACTCCGTGATGCGGTCGTCCCTGCAACCAGGAGATGGAGATGGTGAGCGGGTTGAGCTCTCTTCGTGGAGCGACTCTTTGTCACCATGCACTTGGGAGCGCAAGAAGTATTTCTTAGTCCCAGTGACGTTATCGGGGTTGTTAACGCCCTTAGAACGTATGGTTGGTTGGCTACTCATCGTTTCTCAAGTTCGAGAAAATTGAGTTCGCAGAAGAAAAGAAGAAGATGAACAGAAGGGATTTCGGGCTGAATAGGTCGGGAAGTCCCCTCCTTCTAGCGCCAAAATGTTGTCGCACAAAAATGAACAACTATTTAAAACCTCGGGCGGTTCGATCCAAGGCCGGACCAAGTGATCGCACCCGGGCCAAGAGTGTGAACTCGATAGTCTTGAGCTAGGGTTTTCTCCGATCAACCCGCCTCTCGGGAGAGGTAGGGGGTGAGGAGGAGGAGTGACCGTGCCTTGGGTGTCGGCTGCCTACGTACCCGTGTGTGGGATCAGGTCAGAACGTAGTTCAAGCGTATGTGACGCAGTATGAGGCGCGGAGCCTTGGTGGAGAGGCGTACTCGACGAAGGAGACGGGGCGCGAGGAGTCCTCGGCGGCGTCTCAGGACTTCGGAGATCTCGAGCGCGAGAGAGAATGTGTGTTTTCTCTCTTTTGGAGACGTGGAAGACTCTAAGTCAAGAGTTCCTTGTTGTGGCGGAGATTCTGGACGCGTAGGCGATTCCTAGTCGGAAATGCCGGACGCGTAGGCGATTTCTTGTCAGAAATGGCGAACGCGTCTAGGGTGCTAGACGCGTAGGCGATTTTCAGTAGAAAACCGTTAGAGCACTTGTGGGCTCAAGATTAATCGCTCGATCAAGAGAGGCGGCACTCGGGAGTCCCCGGAAAGTGCTTCAGAATCTCCGAGAGCGAGAAATCGTGGAGAATCCGCTTCAGGCCAAGGATGGCATCTAGAGAAGCGGAGAGAAGTCTCAAGTTCCTTGAGAAAGAATGGGATGGCTTTCCCCTCAATGGAAGGGGGTTTATATAGGCCTTTGGGGGCCTTAGAAGGCTTCTTTTTTGTCCATGTGGGACTAGGAACGCATGTGGCATCAAGTGGAGGCGCACGGCGCGCGCGGCGCACAAAGAGCGGCGCACAACGCGCGGCGCGCGGCGCGCGGGTCATCTGGCGCGGCGCGCGGGTCACTGGACGCGGCGCAGGATGCGCGGCGCGGGCGCGTCTTGGCACGGCGCGCTGCATTGATGGCGCAGCGCGCTGCTTGCTGGGCGGCTGGTCGGCGCAGCTTGCTGTGCGCGCGGCGAATGGCTCGGCTTGCCGGACTCTTGCTAGCCTTTAGGGGTCTTCGAATACCATTCTTGCCACGTGAAATATGAAGGTTTCCTCTTGAGGAGAACGACTCGAGGCTCGACTCGAGGAGCGACTCCAGGAGCGACCCGAGGCTCGACTCGAGGAACGACTCAAGGCTCGACTTGAGGAACGACTCGAGGCTCGACTCGAGAAACGACTCAAGGCTCGACTCGAGGAACGACTCGAGGCTCGAGTCGAGGAGAACGACTCGAGGAACAACTCAAGGCTCGACTCGAGGAGCGTGCGGATTTGGCACGAGGACTTGTCAGTCGACTCGTGACAGAAGTCTTGCCGCTCTTCAGGACCTCCGGCCTGACCATCGGCCCTTTGAACGGCGTTTCTTCTTGGCGTCTCGGGTTTTCCGAAAACGACCGACAACACAAACCATAGCATACATGAGGCTTCCTATGGCAAAGGCGTAAGGAATTTTCCTCATGTCTTCAATCTCTTGTGCAGTCTTGGGAGACTGGTCCTTAGAGAGTGAAACTCCATGCCTAAAGGGTGTTTGGCCCTTCTTGGAGTCTTGCATCGAGAAGCGATCCATTACCTTATCAATATAAGATGCTTGAGAGAGCGACAGGGTCCGATTTTTCCTATCTCGAAAGATTTGGATCCCGAGAATGTACGCGGCTTCTCCTAGATCCTTCATATCGAATTGCTTTGCCAGCCAGACCTTAACCTCAGATAACTTACCCACGTCATTACCAATGAGTAGTATATCATCGACATATAGTACCAGAAACACAACTTTGCCTTCGTGTATTAACTTGTAAACACAAGGCTCATCTATTGACTGTTCAAAGCCAAAGCTCTTTACAGTTTCATCGAATCTAATATTCCATGACCTAGATGCTTGCTTTAATCAATAAATGGATTTAAGCAACTCACAAACCTTGGTCTCTTGACCTTCTTCCACGAAACCGTCTGGTTGAGCCATGTAAATGCGCTCGTCAAGATTGCCATTCAGAAAGGTTGTCTTGACATCCATTTGCCAGATCTCATAGTCGAGAGCTGCAGCTATGGATAGGAGTATGCGGATGGATTTAAGCATCGCGACTGGCGAGACGGTTTCTTCATAGTCAATCCCTTCTTTTTGGGTATAACCCTTCGCCACAAGTCGTGCTTTGAACGTCTCGACGTTCCCATCAGGACCCCTTTTCTTCTTGTATATCCACTTACACCCTACGGGTTTAATCCCTTCAGGAAGGTCTACAAGTTTCCAGACATTGTTGACATACATCGAGTGCATTTCAACTTTCATGGCGTCAAGCCAAAGGTTTGATTCAGAACAAGCCATCGCTTGGCTATAGGAAACAGGATCATCCATGTCAGAGACGGCTACAAGCGAGTCTCCATAAGACATGTACCTGTCAGGCTTTTGAGTAGCCCTCCCACTACGTCTAAGTACTACTTGACGAGAATCTGATGAGTTAGGTTGTGTTTCAGTTGGGGTAAGAACAGTTCTTACAGATGAGGTAGAAGCTTCCTCACCCAACTTTTCTTCAAGCACAATTTTGCTTCTAGGTTTTGCATCCTTCATAAAGTCCTCCTCAAGGAAACGAGCATTCGTGCTAACGAAAGTCTTATCGTCCTCGGGACTATAGAAGATGAAACCCTTGGTTTCCTTTGGATATCCCACAAACAGGCACAATTCTGACCTACTAGCCAACTTGCTAGTCTTTTGCCTTAGCACATGTGCAGGGCAACCCCAAATTCGGATGTGGCCCAAACTTACTTTACGGCCAGTCCATCTTTCATAAGGAGTACCAGGAACCGTTTTAGACGGAACTTGGTTCAGAATGTAAGCGGCTGTTTCGAGGGCATATCCCCAAAAGGAAGGAGGGAGTGATGAGTAACTCATCATTGATCTAACCATCTCCATTAGAGTTCGATTCCTTCTCTCTTACACTCCGTTTTGTTGAGGTGTGCCAGGTGCGGTAAGCTTGAGAAGCGATACCTTCTTCTTTAAGAAAGTCATCGAACTCTCCAGACATATACTCACCACCTCGATCAGATCGAAGGGTTTTGATCACTTAGCCAGTTTGCTTTTCCACTAAAGCCCTAAAGACTATAAATACGTTAAAGGTCTCGGATTTGTGTTTGAGCAAATAGACAAAACCATATCGCGAGTAATCATCGGTGAAGGTAACGAAGTATTCGTATCCTCCACGTGCCTGTTGGCTGAGCGGACTACATACATCAGAATGTACTAGTTCCAGCAACTCAGTGGCTCTTCGACCCTTATCGGAGAAAGGTCGCTTAGTCATTTTTCCTTCAGTGCCAAAGGTATGTTGATTTTGTTAAATCGGAGGATTCAGAAAGTTTGATCCTCTTTGGCTCCCTAATTAGATCGTTATCTATTTCGGTGTCTAAAAGAGAAGGTTGAAAGGGATAGATGTAGAAAAGAGCATTCTTTATACATGCATCAGTGACAAAAGAATTATCAGGAAACGAAATAGGAATTCCATTCTTAATGAACTTTAAACAATAATCTTGCTCACGAAGACGAGTAACGGATATTAAGTTCTTCCCAAAGGTAGGAACAAAATAAACATTATTCAAGTTTAAAGTGTGGTCTTCAAAAGACAGCGACACGGATCCCACAGCCTTTGCAGACACCAGGCTCCCATCACCCCATTTGAAACAGAAATCGCCTTCCTCTAAGCTTTTGGTTTTCTTGAAACCATTCAAGGAACAACAAATATGGTTAGTAGCAGCGGAGTCAAGAATCCACGTTGATACATTATCAGCTACTAAGCATGCTTCAGTAACTAGTACAATACTATGTTCCTTTGCTTTGAGATAGGCAGGACAGTTCGTTTTATCGGCCTTGTGAGGTCTCTTCTTAGTTCCAGAGGCGGAGGCTTTTTGCTCAGTAGCATGTGCCTCTCCTTGATTCCTATTTCTCTTATTGAGACCTATAGCAGTGTGAAGCTCCTTCATAAGCTCGGTAACAGTGTACTTTAGCTTTGTAATGGAGTAGTTCAGCATGAAGGTATCAAGAGACTCGGGGAGAGTTTCTAAGATCATATCTATGATATTCTTCCCATCAATCTCAGATCCTAGGATTTCCATTTCATTTAGGTAACTAATGATCAGCATCATATGGTCCCTAACAGGAGTCCTAGCCTTCATGCGACAGTTCATAAACTGTCGGACTGCTTGTAGCCTTGTTTGACGCCTTTGCCCTCCATGTTGTCAATGGTGCCCACAAGAAGAGTAGTAGTGTCTATTTATGTACATTTGATGTCATATAGTCTTACGAAGACTCTTGCTTGTAATTGCTTATTCATTAATAAAGTTGAAACGTTCATTCATTCTTTCTTTGTTTGAAGCTTTATGATAAAACCTTAGTCTTTTAGTCCATAAACAAACTAAACAACTTACGAAGAGACAAATGTAGATTTGCATGAACAAACTCTTCGTAGTTTGCTTAAAACGATATATTCGCAATCTTAGGGTCAAAGGACTATTGACCTCAGTACGATTGTTAGAAGAATCTATGATGTCTGGTTATGAGGCATTGAGAGTTGGGGACTCTATAGTTCTTCTAGGTATCTTCCGAAGGTACTGAATTGACCAGTGCACTTCTAGAGACAATATAAGAACAAACCATTTAACCTCTTATGTCTCGAAGTCACTATGTATGAATTGCATCATGCTTACCTTAATCCTGACTTGAGACATGCCATTTCACACCTTAGTATTCTCATTTGAGAAAGTCAAAGTTCGGACTCACTATGTGATTCCGAACAAGGCCTATTGGTGAAGTACTAAGTTGTGAGTACGTCATGAGTAACTTTGTGAAGTTCTCATAGATATGGAATTCATGTACAAGATTGCTGAAATGCAATGTATGTCACCTCATGCTTTGTTCCTTGGAGTGTGAATAAATGAACTGGCCAGTGTCCAAATTGAGTCCTGACTCTTTTGGATGAAACAATGTGATTTGTTAGCTCCTCGTCAATACATTGTTTCTAACTTATTCACAAGCGACAAAGGAGTTGAGGAAATAACAGCTAGAAGGGTAAAATGGTAATTTAGTAAATCCCGACTAGCTGATGACATTCATGAAGGGTAAACATAGATAATATTCAGTGGATCCGCTCATCATAATTAGGTCGAATTCTTGAGTAGAAAATAAATTCATTTGAACCGAGAGATTTTCAGTGTCAGCTCTTTAGTGGAGTCAGTTGGCATTAAGCTAAACTTGGAAAAGGTTTGTGAACTTTTGAGTCCAAGTGTTTAGCTCAAGCTTTGTTCATTTGGGTCCATGAGGTCACTGTCACGAATCACATCGATAGGAATAGTTAAACCGGAAGCTAAGTCAAAACAAGAACCAAAATAGTTAAAAGGGTATTTTTGTCTTTTGAGACAAAGGATGAAATGAATGTCAATAAATTTTTTGACAAGGTCATTTGATGACAAATGAAACTTAAAACACTCAGCCATTAATAGTTTATTGGGCCTTGAGGATTAATTTCATTTCATAGAATTTTACTTGAAAATTCTTAATGGGCTTTTCTTATGTTGTCATGAACAAATGAAGAAACATCTAGAAGCTCCTTCTAGAAGCTCAAATTTCGTCCAACCCAAGGAAAATAAGGCTGAATTTCGTTCATGCCATAGTGGGAAAGAGAGTTTATTTTGTGCATTGATGTATGAAGATACTTGCCAAAAGAAAAAGAGGAAACAAATTTCCTTAAGAAGGAAAGTGCATTTTCGGCCAACTAAGAGGAAATCAAATGAGGAAACAAATCCTAAGCCTTCATGAGGCATGTTGGACGTGCAAGGCAATAGGAAAAGAGGAAACTACCTTTTGAAGGTAATCCTCCTCCTATAAATAGGAGCCTCATTCGTCACATTTCATTCATCCAAGTTTAAGAGATTTGAGAGACTCTCTCTCTAGAACTTGGCCGAAAATCCTCTCTCTCTCTCTCTAGTTTATTTTCGATTTTGTTTTGGCACCTAGGTCCTCATTTGACCTAGAGTTTAGCTCTGCGACTTCAAGACTCGTTCTTAAGTCGTAGCGTTTAAAAGTGCCCACTCACTGATTCCTTCTTTTCGAGTGATTTAGTGATAGAAACTTTCGTGGTTGCTCGAGGTGTCGAGGAAAGAAAGAGAGACGTGCTGCGAGGGGAGATGAGCGTTGCAAACTTTCCAAAAGCTTCTTCAAAGTTCAAGCTTCAAGAAAGGTTAGTAAACTCTTAGCTCATATTGGTTTTTAATTACATGTACTTGCTTCTTTGTCTAGGTTAGTAAAAACTGTTTTTACTTGAAAAGAAATTTTTTAAAATTCCGCCGCTTCCCGAAGCGTTTAATCTTTTTCTTAAACCCTAGATCAATTCCAACAAATGGTATCAGAGCTATGGTCAAAGAGATGCATGTACATGTTTTTAAAATTATGAGATTGAAAATCGTTTTCGAAAGTTTACTAATTTTGTGACAAGTTAGAATTGTAATCTTAGATTTTTTTTAATTTAATGCTCTTGTCTTTAAATTAAAAAGCATGTTGATTTTCTATGAGTTTGGGATGTTTTTAAAACACATTAGAATCAGTTCTAAAAGTTTTTAATTTTTTATATTAAAAAACGTGTTTTAAAAGTTTGAGAAATTTCGAGTAAAATTTTGTGACTAGTTATATTATCTTGCTAGTTTCTTATTTTTACTTGAATCGTTTTATGTTTGTTATTATTTCTTTTATTCTATGTTATTACCCTGCTAATAAAACGCAAATAAAAGCTTTAAACAACATCTTAAAACGTTCCGTTACACTTGATTCTTTTTCGCACCCAAAAAGGACCAAGCTTTAATTTATTTCTTTTTCTTCGAGCTGGAGTAAACCCGCATTAAAAGTGGCATAACTCTCTGCTCAGAAATCGAAATTTAATGATTCTAGAATCAAATTAAAGCTCTGTCTGTCCTCTGTCCAATGCCACCAGTTTCGGCTCAAAAGGACATTGGAGCCGCCAGATATGGCGATTTTACTCCGAGGTGCGCGGCTGTCTGAAACTCCAGTTTTTTAGAAATCCGGATTTTCAAACCCCACTACCATGAGTTATAGAACTCTAATGAGAAAATTTTCTTGAGCAAAAATGTTTTTCATATGATTATAAACATGATGTGTAAGATTAAAATGTTTTGATTTTTGAAAGTTTAATTGAAATTGAATTTTTTCAAAACTAGTTTGAATTTTGAAAAACCGTTTTCACTTTCAAACTTGAAAATATTTTGTCATCCAAATCAAATAAGTTTTCAAAATGTTTTCAAAACTATATCTATATCACATATGTTCAAAATCTATATGCTCTTGAAAATTTGAGTGGGAGGTCTCTTTGTAGACAAGCCGAAAAATAAAAAGATGTGTAATCTCAAACTTTCAAGTGTTCGAGTGAGTTGAAGTTCACACTTCCCTCACGCACTTTCCCGAAATAGAAAATAGGAAAATATCGAGTATGTACCTTGTGCCTTTATGCACTAATACTACTCTGAACATGTCGATCTAGGATTCTCTTCTAGTTGTCTGCTCTGTCGCTCTCTAACTAGGAAATCTGTTTCCGAACTTATAAGAGTCGATGAACCAACTCCAAAAACTAAGTGGGAGGGTAATACTTGTTGTTTGTAACCCACGATCCCCAACACTAATGAAAGAAGAAATTAACGTGGGACTAAGAGCCGCTCTTGTTACCCTCACTTAAATGGGAGTACTCCTAGGCGTTATTGCTTCGATCATTGCTCAATGAGCTACGTCCGAGAGTGAGACGATGATGGCAAGGCCTCCCCTTGGGGGATTGTTTTTCAAAGTTGACCTTTTGGACTAAGTGGTTGGTTGCACACGTAGGCTCAATCCCTAGTAATCCTCCCTTGAGGCTCTGCGAAAGGATGTGAGTGATCAAACCAATTTAAAAGGTGGCTACTCAAAATAGATGTATTGACATCTTGGCTTAGCATTAATGATGTGTCATTTACTTATAAAAGGAGATTTTTTGCGGCCTTCTCTTGAGGGAGTAAATTATCATTTGGTTTATAACACCTTTTGATTTGATAAAAATCTTAATAAAACTTAAATCCTAAACCAAAGACTAATCATAAACTTGTTTCAACTTCTATAGGCTATATGTCCCACAAACATCTCTCAATCTTCCTTTCCTCGAACAAACTCGAAAACGAAAACTACGTAGTTTCGAAACGTAACCTCGACATAATAGTTACCGTTAACAAGCACAAATAGGGTACTCACCACCCCGTGTCCTCCTCTGACGAATGATGATTCAACTCAAGAGGACATAGACGCCTTGGCGGCCTGGCTTCGATCCGATGAGATTGTGAGGTGCTATATCTTGGCATCTATGAACAATATGCTGAAAGAGCAACATCGTGACATCGAGACTGCCGCCGACATGCTCTACAATCTCCTTGAGATGTTTGGAGTGTTGGAATTGATCTAGGGTTTAAGAAAAAGGTTAAACGCTTCGGGAAGCGGCAGAATTTTAAAAAATTTCTTTTCAAGTAAAAACAGTTTTTACTAACCTAGACAAAGAAGCAAGTACATGTAATTAAAAACCAATATGAGCTAAGAGTTTACTAACCTTTCTTGAAGCTTGAACTTTGAAGAAGCTTTTGGAAAGTTAGATTAAAATGTTTTGATTTTTGAAAGTTTAATTGAAATTGAGTTTTTACAAAACTAGTTTGAATTTTGAAAAACCGTTTTCACTTTCAAACTTGAAAATATTTTGTCATCCAAATCAAATAAATTTTCAAAATGTTTTCAAAACTATATCTATATCACATATGTTCAAAATCTATATGCTCTTGAAAATTTGAGTGGGAGGTCTCCTTGTAGACAAGCCGAAAAATAAAAAGATGTGTAATCTCAAACTTTCAAGTGTTCGAGTGAGTTGAAGTTCACACTTCCCTCACGCACTTTCCCGAAATAGAAAATAGGAAAAGATCGAGTATGTACCTTGTGCCTTTATGCACTAATACTGCTCTGAACATGTCGATCTAGGATTCTCTTCTAGTTGTCCGCTCTGTCGCTCTCTAACTACGAAATTTGTTTCCGAACTTATAAGAGTCGATGAACCAACTCCAAAAACTAAGTGGGAGGGTTATACTTGTTGTTTGTAACCCACGATCCCCAACACTAATGAAAAGTGCAAGTGTCGCCGGACTAAGAGTCACCCTCGTGGCCCTCTCTTAAATGAGAGTACTCAAGGGCGCTTTGCTCTGATCATTGCTCAATGAGCTACGTCCGAGAGTGAGACGATGATGACAAGGCCTCCCCTCGGCGGATTGTTTTTCAAAGTCAATCTCTTGGACTAAGTGATTGGTTACACACTTAGACTCAATCCCTAGTAATCCTCCCTCGAGGCCCTGCGAAAGGATGTGAGTGATCAAACCAATTTACAAGGTGGCTAGTCAATGTTGATGTATTGACATCTTGGCTAAGCATTAATGATGTGTCATTTACTTATAAATGGAGATTTTTTGCGGCCTTCCCTCGAAGGAGTAAATTATCGTTTGGTTTATAACACCTTTGGATTTTATAAAGTCTTAAACAAACTTAAATCCTAAACCAAAGACTAATCATAAACTTGTTTCAACTTTTATAGGCAATATGTCTCCCAACTCTCTCTCTTTCATTCTTTCCTCGAACAAACTCGAAAACGAAAACTACATAGACTCAAAACGTAACCTCGACATAATACCTACCGTTAACAAGCACAAATGGGTAATCACCACCCATGTCCTCCTCTGACGAATGATGATTCAACTCAAGAGGACAATGACGCCTTAGCGGCCTGGCTTCGATCCGATGAGATTGTGAGGTGCTATATCTTGGCATCTATGAACAATATGCTGAAAGAGCAACATCATGACTTCGAGACTGCCGCTGACACGCTCTACAATCTCCTTGAGATGTTTGGAGGGCAAAGGCGTCAAACAAGGCTACAAGCAGTCCGACAGTTTATGATACTGATCATTAGTTATCTAAATAAAATGGAAATCCTAGGATCTGAGATTGATGGGAAGAATGTCATAGATGTGATCTTAGAAACTCTCCCCGCATCTCTCGATACCTCCAAGATGAACTTCTCCATTATCAAGCTAGAGTATACTGTTACCAAGCTTATGGAGGAATTTCACACTGCTGTAGGTCTCACTAAGAGAAAGAGGAATCAAGGAGAGGCACATGCTACTGAGCAAAAGGCCTCCGCCTCTGGAACTAAGAACAGACCTTACAAAGCCGATAAAAAGAACTGTCCTGCCTATCTCAAAGCAAAGGAACATAGTATTGTACTAGTTACCGAAGCATGCTTAGTAGCTGATAATGTATCAACGTGGATTCTTGACTCCGCTGCTACTAACCATATTTGTTGTTCCTTGAATGGTTTCAAGAAAACCAAAAGCTTAGAGGAAGGCGAGTTCTGTTTCAAATGGGGTGATGGGAGCCTGGTGTCTGCGAAGGCTGTGGGATCCGTGACGCTGTCTTTTGAAGACCGCACTTTAAACTTGAATAATGTTTATTTTGTTCCTACCTTTGGGAAGAACTTAATATCCGTTGCTCGACTTCTAGAGCAAGATTATTGTTTAAAGTTTATAAAGAATGGAATTCGTATTTCTTTTTCTAATTCTTTTGTCACTGATGCATGTATGAAGAATGGTCTTTTTTACATCTATCCCACTCAACCTTCTCTTTTAGACACCGAAATAGATAACGATCTAATTAGGGAGCCAAAGAGGATCAAACTTTTTGAATCCTCCGATCTAACAAAACCAACATACCTCTGGCACTTAAGACTTGGTCATATCAGTCTAGATAGGATTAAGAGTCTTGTGAGGGATGGTCCACTCCAAGCCTCTGCAATAGATTCACTACCTACTTGTGAATCCTGCATAGAAGGAAAAATGACTAAGCGACCTTTCTCCGATAAGGGTCGAAGAGCCACTGAGTTGCTGGAACTAATACATTCTGATGTATGTGGTCCGCTCAACCAACAGGCACGTGGAGGATACGAATACTTCGTTACCTTCACTGATGATTACTCAAGATATGGGTTTGTCTATTTGCTTAAACACAAATCCGAGACCTTTAACGTATTTAAGGTCTTTAGGGCTTTAGTGGAAAAGCAAACTGGCAAAGTGATCAAAACCCTTCGATCTGATCGAGGTGGTGAGTATATGTCTGGAGAGTTCGATGACTTTCTTAAAGAAGAAGGTATCGCTTCTCAACTTACCGCACTTGGCACACCTTAACAAAACGGAGTGTCAGAGAGAAGAAACCGAACTCTTATGGAGATGGTTAGATCAATGAGGAGTTACTCATCACTCCCTCTTTCCTTTTGGGGATATGCCCTTGAAACAGCCGCCTATATTCTGAACCAAGTTCCGTCCAAAACGGTTCCTGGTACTCCTTATGAACGATGGACTGGCCGTAAAGTGAATCTTGGCCGCATCCGAATTTGGGGTTGCCCTGCACACGTGCTGAGGCAAAAGACTAGCAAGTTGGCTAGTAGGTCAGAATTGTGCCTGTTTGTGGGATATCCTAACGAAACCAAAGGTTTTACTTTCTATAGTCCCGAGGACGATAAGACTTTCGTTAGCACGAATGCTCGTTTACTTGTGGAGGACTTTGTGAAGGATGCAAAACCTAGAAGCAAAATTGTGCTTGAAGAAAAGTTGGGTGAGGAAGCTTCTACCTCATCTGTAAGAACTGTTCTTACCCCAACTGAAACACAACCTAACTCATCAGAATCTCGTCAAGTAGTACTACGACGTAGTGGGAGGGCTGTTCAACAGCCTGACAGGTACATGTCTTATGGAGACTCTCTTGTAGCCGTCTCCGACATGGATGACCCTGTTTCCTATAGCCAAGCGATGGCTTGTTCTGAATCAAACCTTTGGCTTGACGCCATGAAAGTTGAAATGCACTCGATGTATGTCAACAAAGTCTGGAAACTTGTAGACCTTCCTGAAGGGATTAAACCCGTAGGGTGTAAGTGGATATACAAGAAGAAAAGGGGTCCTGATGGGAACGTTGAGACGTTCAAAGCACGACTTGTGGCGAAGGGTTATACCCAACAAGAAGGGATTGACTATGAAGAAACCTTCTCGCCAGTCGGGATGCTTAAATCCATCCGCATACTCCTATCCATAGCTGCAGCTCTCGACTATGAGATCCGGCAAATGGATGTCAAGACAGCCTTTCTGAATGGCAATCTTGACGAGCGCATTTACATGGCTCAACCAGACGGTTTCGTGGATAAAGGTCAAGAGACCAAGGTTTGTGAGTTGCTTAAATCCATTTATGGACTAAAGCAAGCATCTAGGTCATGGAATAATATATTCGATGAAACTGTAAAGAGCTTTGGCTTTGAGCAGTCAATAGATGAGCCTTGTGTTTACAAGTTAATACACGAAGGTAAAGTTGTGTTTCTGGTACTATATATCGATGATATACTTCTCATTGGTAATAACGTGGGTAAGTTATCTGAGGTTAAGGTCTGGCTAGCAAAGCAATTCGATATGAAGGATCTAGGAGAAGCCGCGTACATTCTGGGGATCCAAATCTTTCGAGATAGGAAAAACCGGACCCTGTCGCTCTCTCAAGCATCTTATATTGATAAGGTGATGGATCACTTCTCGATGCAAGACTGCAAGAGGGGTCAAACACCCTTTAGGCATGGAGTTTCACTCTCTAAGGACCAGTCTCCCAAGACTGCACAAGAGATTGAAGACATGAGGAAGATTCCTTACGCCTCTGCCGTAGGAAGCCTCATATATGCTATGCTTTGCACTAGACCTGACATCTGTTTCGCCGTTGGCGTAGTTAGTCGTTTCCAATCCAACCCTGGACCCGAGCACTGGATTGCTGTTAAGCATGTTCTTAAGTATCTTCGAAGAAGTAGCAACTTGATGCTTACATACTCAGGTACTGACCTGACTATGACGGGATATACCGACTCCGATTTTCAAGCGGATAAGGATTCCAGGAAATCCACTTCAGGATCTGTGTTCATCCTTAATGGTGGAGCTGTTGTGTGGAGAAGTATTAAGGAATCTTGCATTGCTGACTCCACAATGGAAGCAGAATATGTGGCTGCTTGTGAAGCATCCAAAGAGGCTGTATGGCTTAGAAAATTCCTTAAGTATTTGGAAGTTGTTCCAAACGTCGACGAGCCCATGACCCTTTATTGTGATAATAGTGGGGTTGTCGCTAACTCAAAGGAACCTCGAAGCCATAAGCACTCTAAGCATATTGAGAGGAAATACCATTTGATTCGAGAGATCGCGCAGCGCGGAGACGTGGAGGTGAAGTAGATCTCTGGCAGATCTATTCACCAACGCCCTAGCGAACATGGTCTTCGACCAACTTCGAGAGGGATTAGGCATGTAGGACTACTCACATCTTCTTTGAGTCAAGTGGGAGTTTGTTGTCAATGATGCCCACAAGAAGGGTAGTAGTGTCTATTTATGTACATTTGATGTCATATAGTCTTACGAAGACTCTTGCTTGTAATTGCTTATTCATTAATAAAGTTGAAACGTTCATTCATTCTTTCTTTGTTTGAAGCTTTATGATAAAACCTTAGTCTTTTAGTCCATAAACAAACTAAACAACTTACGAAGAGACAAATGTAGATTTGCATGAACAAACTCTTCGTAGTTTGCTTAAAACGATATATTCGCAATCTTAGGGTCAAAGGACTATTGACCTCAGTACGATTGTTAGAAGAATCTATGATGTCTGGTTATGAGGCATTGAGAGTTGGGGACTCTATAGTTCTTCTAGGTATCTTCCGAAGGTACTGAATTGACCAGTGCACTTCTAGAGACAATAAAAGAACAAACCATTTAACCTCTTATGTCTTGAAGTCACTATGTATGAATTGCATCATGCTTACCTTAATCCTGAAATGAGACATGCCATTTCACACCTTAGTATTCTCATTTGAGAAAGTCAAAGTTCGTACTCACTATGTGATTCCGAACAAGGCCTATTGGTGAAGTACTAAGTTGTGAGTATGTCATGAGTAACTTTGTGAAGTTCTCATAGATATGGAATTCATGTACAAGATTGCTGAAATGCAATGTATGTCAACTCATGCTTTGTTCCTTGGAATGTGAATAAATGAACTGGCCAGTGTCCAAATTGAGTCCTGACTCTTTTGGATGAAACAATGTGACTTGTTAGCTCCTCGTCAATACATTGTTTCTAACTTATTCACAAGCGACAAAGGAGTTGAGGAAATAACAGCTAGAAGGGTAAAATGGTAATTTAGTAAATCCCGACTAGCTGATGACATTCATGAAGGGTAAACATAGATAATATTCAGTGGATCCGCTCATCATAATTAGGTCGAATTCTTGAGTAGAAAATAAATTCATTTGAACCGAGAGATTTTCAGTGTCAGCTCTTTAGTGGAGTCAGTTGGCATTAAGCTAAACTTGGAAAAGGTTTGTGAACTTTTGAGTCCAAGTGTTTAGCTCAAGCTTTGTTCATTTGGGTCCATGAGGTCACTGTCACGAATCACATCGATAGGAATAGTTAAACCGGAAGCTAAGTCAAAACAAGAACGAAAATAGTTAAAAGGGTATTTTTGTCTTTTGAGACAAAGGATGAAATGAATGTCAATAAATTTTTTGACAAGGTCATTTGATGACAAATGAAACTTAAAACACTCAGCCATTAATAGTTTATTGGGCCTTGAGGATTAATTTCATTTCATAGAATTTTACTTGAAAATTCTTATTGGGCTTTTCTTATGTTGTCATGAACAAATGAAGAAACATCTAGAAGCTCCTTCTAGAAGCTCAAATTTCGTCCAACCCAAGGAAAATAAGGCTGAATTTCGTTCATGCCATAGTGGGAAAGAGAGTTTATTTTGTGCATTGATGTATGAAGATACTTGCCAAAAGAAAAAGAGGAAACAAATTTCCTTAAGAAGGAAAGTGCATTTTCGGCCAACTAAGAGGAAATCAAATGAGGAAACAAATCCTAAGCCTTCATGAGGCATGTTGGACGTGCAAGGCAATAGGAAAAGAGGAAACTACCTTTTGAAGGTAATCCTCCTCCTATAAATAGGAGCCTCATTCGTCACATTTCATTCATCCAAGTTTAAGAGATTTGAGAGACTCTCTCTCTAGAACTTGGCCGAAAATCCTCTCTCTCTCTCTAGTTTATTTTCAATTTTGTTTTGGCACCTAGGTCCTCATTTGACCTAGAGTTTAGCTCTGCGACTTCAAGACTCGTTCTTAAGTCGTAGCGTTTAAAAGTGCCCACTCACTGATTCCTTCTTTTCGAGTGATTTAGTGATAGATACTTTCGTGGTTGCTCGAGGTGTCGAGGAAAGAAAGAGAGACGTGCTGCGAGGGGAGACGAGCGTTGCAAACTTTCCAAAAGCTTCTTCAAAGTTCAAGCTTCAAGAAAGGTTAGTAAACTCTTAGCTCATATTGGTTTTTAATTACATGTACTTGCTTCTTTGTCTAGGTTAGTAAAAACTGTTTTTACTTGAAAAGAAATTTTTTAAAATTCTGCCGCTTCCCGAAGCGTTTAACCTTTTTCTTAAACCCTAGATCAATTCCAACACTCCAAACATCTCAAGGAGATTGTAGAGCATGTCGGCGGCAGTCTCGATGTCACGATGTTGCTCTTTCAGCATATTGTTCATAGATGCCAAGATATAGCACCTCACAATCTCATCGGATCGAAGCCAGGCCGCCAAGGCGTCTATGTCCTCTTGAGTTGAATCATCATTCGTCAGAGGAGGACACGGGGTGGTGAGTACCCTATTTGTGCTTGTTAACGGTAACTATTATGTCGAGGTTACGTTTCGAAACTACGTAGTTTTCGTTTTCGAGTTTGTTCGAGGAAAGGAAGATTGAGAGATGTTTGTGGGACATATAGCCTATAGAAGTTGAAACAAGTTTATGATTAGTCTTTGGTTTAGGATTTAAGTTTTATTAAGATTTTTATCAAATCAAAAGGTGTTATAAACCAAATGATAATTTACTCCCTCAAGAGAAGGCCGCAAAAAATCTCCTTTTATAAGTAAATGACACATCATTAATGCTAAGCCAAGATGTCAATACATCTATTTTGAGTAGCCACCTTTTAAATTGGTTTGATCACTCACATCCTTTCGCAGAGCCTCAAGGGAGGATTACTAGGGATTGAGCCTACGTGTGCAACCAACCACTTAGTCCAAAAGGTCAACTTTGAAAAACAATCCCCCAAGGGGAGGCCTTGCCATCATCGTCTCACTCTCGGACGTAGCTCATTGAGCAATGATCGAAGCAATAACGCCTAGGAGTACTCCCATTTAAGTGAGGGTAACAAGAGCGGCTCTTAGTCCCACGTTAATTTCTTCTTTCATTAGTGTTGGGGATCGTGGGTTACAAACAACAAGTATTACCCTCCCACTTAGTTTTTGGAGTTGGTTCATCGACTCTTATAAGTTCGGAAACAGATTTCCTAGTTAGAGAGCGACAGAGCAGACAACTAGAAGAGAATCCTAGATCGACATGTTCAGAGTAGTATTAGTGCATAAAGGCACAAGGTACATACTCGATATTTTCCTATTTTCTATTTCGGGAAAGTGCGTGAGGGAAGTGTGAACTTCAACTCACTCGAACACTTGAAAGTTTGAGATTACACATCTTTTTATTTTTCGGCTTGTCTACAAAGAGACCTCCCACTCAAATTTTCAAGAGCATATAGATTTTGAACATATGTGATATAGATATAGTTTTGAAAACATTTTGAAAACTTATTTGATTTGGATGACAAAATATTTTCAAGTTTGAAAGTGAAAACGGTTTTTCAAAATTCAAACTAGTTTTGTAAAAACTCAATTTCAATTAAACTTTCAAAAATCAAAACATTTTAATCTAACACATCATGTTTATAATCATATGAAAAACATTTTTTCTCAAGAAAATTTTCTCATTAGAGTTCTATAACTCATGGTAGTGGGGTTTGAAAATCTGGATTTCTAAAAAACTGGAGTTTCGGAACAGCCGCGCACCTCGGAGTAAAATCGCAATATCTGGCGGCTCCCTTGTCCTTTTCAGCCGAAACCGGTGGCATTGGACAGAGAACAGACAGAGCTTTAATTTGATTCAGGAATCATTAAATTTCGATTTCTGAGCAGAGAGTTATGCCACTTTTAATGCGGGTTTATTCCAGCTCGAAGAAAAAGAAATAATTAAAGCTTGGTCCTTTTTAGTTGCGAAAAAGAATCGACTGTAACGGAACGTTTTATGAAGGTTGTTAAAGTTTTTATTTGTGTCTTATTAGCAAGGTAATAACAAGGCATAAAAGAAATAACAACAAGCATAAAACGATTCAAGTAAAAATAAGAAACTAGCAAGATAATAAAACCAGTCACAAAATTTTACTCGAAAAATCTCAAACCTTTAAAACACGTTTTTCAATATAAAAAATTAAAAAATTTTAGAGCTGATTCTAATGTGTTTTAAAAACATCCCAAAATCATAGAAAAACAACATGGTTTTTAATTTAAAGGCAAGAGCAATAAATTTAAAAAAAATCTAAGATAACAATTCTAACTTGTCACAAAATTAGTAAACTTTCGAAAACGATTTTCAAGCTCATAATTTTAAATACATGTACATGCTAATCTTTGACCATAGCTCTGATACCATTTGTGATCTAGGGTTTAAGAAAAAGATTAAACGCTTCGGGAAGCGGCGGAATTTTAAAAAATTTCTTTACAAGTAAAAACAGTTTTTACTAACCTAGACAAAGAGCAAGTACATGTAATTAAAAACTAATATGAGCTAGAAGTTTACTAACCTTTCTTGAAGCTTGAACTTTGAAGAAGCTTTTGGAAAGTTTGCAACGCTCGTCTCCCCTCGCAGCACGTCTCTCTTTCTTTCCTCGGCACCTCGAGCAACCACGAAAGTTTCTATCACTAAATCACTCGAAATAAAGGAATTAGTGAGTGGGCACTTTTAAACACTATGACTTAAGAACGAGTCTTGAAGTCGCAGAGCTAAACACTAGGTCGAGTGAGGACCTAGGTGCCAAAACAAGAAAAATCGAAAATAAACTAGAGAGAGAGAGAGAGAGGAGTTTCGGCCAAAGTTCTAGAGAGAGAGTCTCTCAAATCTCTTAAACTTGGATGAATCAAATGTGAGGAAATGAGGCTCCTATTTATAGGAGAGGTCTCACCTTCAATAAGGTAGTTTCCTCTTCTATAGAATATCACATATTCATGAGCAAAATAACCCTTATTTCCCACTTGAGAAATTCGGCCAAACAAGGCTTCTAGAAGCCTTGATTTGTTTCCTATTTTGTTCATGGCTTGCCTTTTCTCTCAACATGGCCGAAGTTCCCTTATGCATCCTTATGCAAATTTGTTTCCTCTTTTTCTTTTGACAAGTATCTAAATACATTTATGCTCAAAATAAACTCTCCTATTTCTCTATAGGGTAGGCGCCCAACATGTCTCTAGAAGGAGCTTCTAGAAGCTTCTTCATTTGTTCATGACAACATGAAAAAGGCCCATTAAAAATTTTCAATAAAATTCATATGAAATGAAATTAATCCACAAGGCCCAATTAATCATATTATGGCCGAGTGTTACTTGTCATCAAATGACCATGTCAAAAAATTTATTGACATTCATTTCATCCTATGTCTCAAAGACAAAAATACCCTTTTGACAATTTTCGTTCTTGTTTTGACTTAGCTTCCAGTTTAACTATTACTAATCGATGTGATTCGTGACAGTGACCTCATGGACCCAAATGAACAAAGCTTGAGCTAAACACTTGGACTCAAAAGTTCACAAACCTTTTCCAAGTTTAGCTTAATGCCAACTGACTCCACTAAAGAGTTGACATTGAAAATCTCTCGGTTCAAATGAAAATCTTTCTACCATTTTACCCTTCTAGCTGTTATTTCCTCAACTCCTTTGTCGCTTGTGAATAAGTTAGAAACAATTTATTGACGAGGAGCTAACAAGTTACATTGTTTCATCCAAAAGAGTCAGGACTCAATTTGGACACTGGCCAGTTCATTTATTCACACTCCAAGGAACAAAGCATGAGGTGACATACATTGCATTTCAGCAATCTTGTACATGAATTCCATATCTATGAGAACTTCACAAAGTTACTCATGACAGACTCACAACTTAGTACTTCACCAATAGGCCTGGTGGCGCAGAGCGCCGGGGACAGTCGGGACGACCATCACGGGGCCGGCCTGGTTGAAGGACACGCCGGGGAGGCCGCGCGCGCAAGGGGGCCACCCAGGAGACCGCCGAGGAGCCACCCAGCGCGAGGGGGCCGTCTCCGGCGAAACTGGAGCCGAGGGAGACAGGCCGGCCGTGGGCGGCGTCGTGCACGCCGTCGCCGGCGTCTGGGGGGCCATGCCTGGCTGGGTCGGCGCCGTCTGGGCTGAGCCCAACCCCGGAGGAGTGCTTGCTGGGCCGCGCGCGACTAGCCCGGCCGGGGCGCACGTCGAAGGCGCAGAGGGGACCGACCGGGGCGGCGCCGGCGTCGGGGAGGCCGGCGTTGGCGCGGAGGGAGCCGCGCCCAACCGGGGCGGCGCTGGCGTCGGGGAAGCCGGTGGCGCTGGAGGCCCGGGAGTCCTGGACCTGGTCGCGCCTGAGCGCGCACGCGCTGGTGTGGGTTCGCCGGAGGCGGGCAACGTCGCTGGGTGGAGCGCCGGCGCCGGAGACGAAGGGTGCCGGCCGGGGGGCGGCGGCCGAGGCGCTGATCGTCCTAGCCCTAGGGGCTGGCGGGCTAGGGCTGCGCGTGGGGAGCCCATCCGGTCGCGGGCCGCGCCGCGTTGCTGGGCCGGACGCGCACGCCAACGGGCCGGGCGTGAGCCTAGATGACCCGAGTGCGCATGGAGGCGCCTCACATGGGCCGGGTGAAGGTGGGGCCGGCCCAATGGCTTTGGGCGCTCCATGTGGGGCCCCGGATGAGCTCGCCAGGAAGGATGCGCTAGGAGGGGCCGTTCGACCGGGCCTGGCGCGGGCGAGGATGAGCCTCTAGACAGCCCGTGCGCGGGCAAAGAAGCATGCCCGGTTGGCCCGACCATCGCTGGGGGAGACCGCTGTTGTCAATGGTGCCCACAAGAAGAGTAGTAGTGTCTATTTGTGTACATTTGATGTAATATAGTCTTACGAAGACTTTTGCTTGTAATTTCTTATTCATTAATAAAAAGTTGAAACGTTCATTCAATCTTCCTTGTCTGAAGCTTTATGATAAAACCCTAGTCTTTTAGTCCATAAACAAACCTAACAACTTACGAAGAGATAAATGTAGATTTGCATGAACAAACTCTTCGTAGTTTGCTCAAAACGATATATTCGCAATCTATGGGTCAAAGGACTATTGACCTCAGTATGATTGTTAGAAGAATCTATGATGTCTGGTTATGAGGCATTGAGAGTTGGGGACTCTATAGTTTTTCTAGGTATCTTCCGAAGGTACTGAATTGACCTGTGCACTTCTAGAGACAAGATAAGAACAAACCATTTAACCTCTTATGTCTCGAAGTCACTATGTATGAATTGCATCATGCTTACCTTAATCCTGAAATGAGACATGTCATTTCACACCTTAGTACTCTCATTTGAGAAAGTCAGAGTTCGGACTCACTATGTGATTCCGAACAGGGCCTATTGGTGAAGTACTAAGTTGTGAGTATGTCATGAGTAACTTTGTGAAGTTCTCATAGATATGGAATTCATGTACAAGATTGCTGAAATGCAATGTATGTCACCTCATGCTTTGTTCCTTGGAGTGTGAATAAATGAACTGGCCAGTGTCCAAATTGAGTCCTGACTCTTTTGGATGAAACAATGTGACTTGTTAGCTCCTCGTCAATACATTGTTTCTAACTTATTCACAAGCGACAAAGGAGTTGAGGAAATAATAGCTAGAAGGGTAAAATGTAATTTAGTAAATCCCGACTAGCTGATGACATTCATGAAGGGTAAACATAGATAATATTCAGTGGATCCGCTCATCATAATTAGGTCGAATTCTTGAGTAGAAAATAAATTTATTTGAACCGAGATAGTTTCAGTGTCAGCTCTTTAGTGGAGTCAGTTCGCATTAAGCTAAACTTGGAAAAGGTTTGTGAACTTTTGAGTCCAAGTGTTTAGCTCAAGCTTTGTTCATTTGGGTCCATGAGGTCACTGTCACGAATCACATCGATAGGAATAGTTAAACTGGAAGCTAAGTCAAAACGAGAACGAAAATAGTCAAAAGGGTATTTTTGTCTTTTGAGACAAAGGATGAAATGAATGTCAATAAATTTTTTGACAAGTTCATTTGATGACTTAATGTCACTCGGCCATAATATGATTAATTGGGCCTTGTGGATTAATTTCATTTCATATGAATTTTATTGAAAATTCTTAATGGGCATTTTTCATGTTGTCATGAACAAATGAAGAAGCTTCTAGAAGCTCCTTCTAGAGACATGTAGGGCGCCCATAATACCCAAAGAAAGAGGGAATATTTTGTGCATAAATGTATCATGATACTTGCCAAAAGAAAAAGAGGAAACAAATTTCCCAATTTGGTAAACTATATGGGCGGCCAAGACAAGCAAAGAAGAGGAAACAAATCCCTTATGGGAAGGGAAATGTTGGGCGCATATGGAGATAATGGGCAATAAGAGATTGCTCATGAATGCTTGGAAAAAAAAAAAAAGGAAACTCCCATTTCTAAGGCTAACCCTTCTCCTATAAATAGGGCCCTCATTCTCATTGTTTTCTCATTCCACATAAGTTAGAGATTGAGAGCCTCTCTCTCTAGACCTTGTGGCCGCCCCTCTCCTCTCTCTCTCTAGTCAATTTCGTTTTATTGTTTTGGCACCTAGGTCCTCATTTGACCTAGAGTTTAGCTCTGCGACTTCAAGACTCGTTCTTAAGTCGTAGTGTTTAAAAGTGCCCACTCACTGATTCCTTTATTTCGAGTGATTTAGTGATAGAAGCTTTCGTGGTTGCTCGAGGTGCCGAGGAAAGAAAGAGAGACGTACTGCGAGGGGAGACGAGCGTTGCAAAATTTCAAAAAGCTTCTCAAAGTTCAAGCTTCAAGAAAGGTTAGTAAACTTCTATACTCATAACAGTTTTTAATTACATGTACTTGCTCTTTGTCTAGGTTAGTAAAACTGGTTTTACTTGTAAAAGAAAATTTTTAAAATTCCGCCGCTTACCGAAGCGTTAATTATTTTCTTAAACCCTAGATCGATTCCAACAAATGGTATCAGAGCTATGGTCAAAGATTAGCATGTACATGTATTTAAAAATATGAGCTTGAAAATCGTTTTCGAAAGTTTACTAATTTTGTGAGAAGTTAGAATTGTTTTCTTAGATTTTTTTTAACTTATTGCTCTTGCCTTTAAATTAAATATAATGTTGATTTTCTATGAGTTTGGGATGTTTTTAAAACACATTAGAATCAGTTCTAAAAGCTTTTAATTTTTTATATTGAAAAACGTGTTTTAAAGGTTTGAGAAATTTCGAGTAAAATTTTGTGACTAGTTTTCTTGTCTTACTAGTTTCTTATTTTTACTTGAATCGTTTTATGCTTTTTGTTATTTCTTTTATTCCTTGTTATTACCTTTCTAATAAAACACAAATAAAAGCTTTAACAACCTTCATAAAACGTTCCGTTACACTCGATTCTTTTTCGCACCTAAAAAGGACCAAGCTTTAATTATTTCTTTTTCTTCGAGCTGGAGTAAACCCGCATTAAAAGTGGCATAACTCTCTGATCATAAATCTAAATTTGATAATTCTTCAATCAAATTAAAGCTCTGTCTGTCTTCTGTCCAATGCCACTGGTTTTAGGTCAAAAGGAAATCGGAGCCGAAAGTTATGGCGATTTTACTCCGAGGTGCGCGGCTGTTCCGAAACTCCAGTTTATTAGAATTCCGGATTTTCAGCCCCACTATCATGAGTTATAGAACTCTAATGAGAAAATTTTCTTGAGAAAAAATGTTTTTCATAAGATTATAAACATGATGTGTAAGATTAAAATGTTTTGATTTTTGAAAGTTTTATTGAAATTGAATTTTTACAAAACTAGTTTGAATTTTGAAAAACCGTTTTCACTTTCAAACTTGAAAATATTTTGTCATCCAAATCAAATAAATTTTCAAAATGTTTTCAAAACTATATCTATATCACATATGTTAAAAATCTATATGTTCTTGAAAAATTTGAGTGGGAGGTCTCCTTGTAGACAAGCCGAAAAATAAAAAGATGTGTAATCTCAAACTTTCAAGTGTTCGAGTGAGTTGAAGTTCACACTTCCCTCATGCACTTTCCCGAAATAGAAAATAGGTAAAGATCGAGTATGAACCTTGTGCCTTTATGCACTAATACTGCTCTGAACATGTCGATCTAGGATTCTCTTCTAGTTGTCCGCTCTGTCGCTCTTTAACTAGGAAATCTGTTTCCGAACTTATAAGAGTCTATGAACCAACTCCAAAAACTAAGTGGAAGGGTTATATTTGTTGTTTGTAACCCACGATCCCCAAAACTAATGAAAGAAGCAATTAAACGTGGGACTAAGAGCCGCTCTTGCGACCCTCTCTTAAATGGGAGTACTCCAAGGCGTTTTTGCTTCGATCATTGCTCAATGAGCTACGTCCGAGAGTGAGACGATGATGGCAAGGCCTCCCCTTGGGGGATTGTTTTTCAAAGTTGACATTTTGGACTAAGTGGTTGGTTGCACACTTAGGCTCAATCCCTAGTATCCTCCCTTGAGGCTCTGCGAAAGGATGTGAGTGATCAAACCAATTTAAAAGGTGACTAGTCAAAATAGATGTATTGACATCTTGGCTAAGCATTAATGATGTGTCATTTACTTATAAATGGAGATTTTTTGCGGCCTTCTCTTGAGGGAGTAAATTATCGTTTGGTTTATAACACCTTTGAATTTTATAAAAGTCTTAATAAAACTCAAATCCTAAACCAAAGACTAATCATAAACATGTTTCAACTTTTGTAGGCAATATGTCTCTCAACCCTCTCTCAACCATTCTTTCCTCGAATAAACTCGAAGGCGACAATTACGTCGACTGGAAACGTAACCTTGACGTAGTCCTTACTGTCGACAAGCACAAATGGGTTCTCACCACCCCCTGTCCTCAAACGAATGATGATTCGACGCAAGAGGAGAAAGACGCCCTGGCGGCCTGGCTTCGATCCGATGAGATTGCGAGATGCTATATTTTGGCATCGATGAACAATGTGTTGCAACAACAACATCGTGATTACGAAACTGCCACCGATATGCTCTACAATCTCCATGAGATGTTTGGAGGGCAAGGACGTCAAGCTAGGCAACAAGCGGTCCGACAATTCATGAACTGTCGTATGAAGGCTGGAACTCCCGTTAGAGATCATATGATGCTGATCATTAGCTATCTCAACGAGATGGAGATCCTTGAATCTGAGATTGATGGGGAGACTAAAATAGATATGATCTTGGAAACTCTCCCCGAAACCTTTGATACCTTCAAGTTTAATTATTCCATGAACATGCTAGAGTACACTGTTACCGAGCTCATGAAGGAACTTCAAACCGCTGAGGCACTCACTAAGAAAAAGAGGGCTCAAGGAGAAGTACATGCTACTGCCTCCACCTCTGGATCTAAGAAGAGTCCTCGCAATGCCGAGAAGAAGAACCAACCTAAGGTTCAAACGAAGAAGAAGGCGCCAAAGGCTCCGAAGGTGGACAAGTCTAAAGACAAGTGCCACCACTGCAATGAGCCTGGTCACTGGCGTATGAACTGTCCTGCCTACCTCAAAACCAAAGTAAAAGGTATTGTACTTATTACTGAAGCTTGTTTAGTAGTTGATGATGTATCATCGTGGATTATTGATTCTGCTGCTACTAACCATATTTGCTGCTCCTTAACTGGTTTTAGGAAAAGCAAAAGCTTAGAGGATGGCGACTTCTGCTTCAAGTGGGGTGATGGGAGCGTGGTGTCTGCGAAGGCTGTGGGATCCGTGACGCTATCTTTTGAAGATCGCACTTTAAATTTGAATAATGTTTATTATGTTCCTTCCTTTGGGAAAAACTTAATATCTGTTGCTCAACTTTTAGAGCAAAATTATTATTTAAAGTTTATAAAGAATGGAATTCGAATTTCTTTTTCTAATTCTTTTGTCACTGATGCATGTATGAAGAATGGTCTTTTTTACATCTATCCCACTCAACCTTCTCTTTTAGACACCGAAATAGATAACGATCTAATTAGGGAGCCAAAGAGGATCAAACTTTCTGAATCCTCCGATCTAACAAAATCAACATACCTTTGGCACTTGAGACTTGGTCATATCAGTCTAGATAGGATTAAGAGACTTGTGAGGGATGGTCCACTCTAAGCCTCTGCAATAGGTTCACTGCCTACTTGTGAATCCTGCATAGAAGGAAAAATGACTAAGCGACCTTTCTCCGATAAGGGTCGAAGAGCCACTGAGTTGCTGGAACTAGTACATTCTAATGTATGTGGTCCGCTCAGCCAACAGGCACGTGGAGGATACGAATACTTCATTACCTTCACCGATGATTACTCGCGATATGGTTTTGTTTATTTGCTCAAACACAAATCCGAGACCTTTAACATATTTAAGGTCTTTATGGCTTTAGTGGAAAAGCAAACTGGCAAAGTGATCAAAACCCTTCGATCTGATCGAGGTGGTGAGTATATGTCTGGAGAGTTCGATGACTTTCTTAAAGAAGAAGGTATCGCTTCTCAGCTTACCGCACCTGGCACACCTCAACAAAACAGAGTGTCAGAGAGAAGAAACCGAACTCTTATGGAGATGGTTAGATCGATGATGAGTTACTCATCACTCCCTCTTTCCTTTTGGGGATATGCCCTCGAAACAACCGCTTATATTCTGAACCAAGTTCCGTCCAAGATTGTTCCTGGTACTCCTTATGAATGATGGACTAGCCGTAAAGTGAATCTTGGCCGCATCATAATTTGGGGTTGCCCTGCACACGTGCTAAGGCAAAAGACTAGCAAGTTGGCTAGTAGGTCAGAATTGGGCTTGTTTGTGGGATATCCAAAGGAAACCAAGGGTTTCATCTTCTATAGTCCCGAGGACGATAAGACTTTCGTTAGCACGAATGCTCGTTTCCTTAAGGAGGACTTTATGAAAGATGCAAAACCAAGAAGCAAAATTGTGCTTGAAGAAAAGTTGGGTGAGGAAGCTTCTACCTCATCTGTAAGAACTGTTCTTACCCCAAATGAAACACAACCTAACTCATAAGAATCTCGTCAAGTAGTGCTTCGACGCAGTGGGAGGGCTACTCAAAAGCCTGACAGGTACATGTCTTATGGAGACTCTCTCGTAGCCGTCTCTGATATGGATGACCCTGTTTCCTATAGCCAAGCGATGGCTTGTTCTGAATCAAACCTTTGGCTTGACGCCATGAAAGTTGAAATGCACTCGATGTATGTCAACAAAGTCTGGACACTTGTAGACCTTCCTGAAGTGATTAAACCCGTAGGGTGTAAGTGGATATACAAGAAGAAAAGGGTTCCTGATGGGAACGTCGAGACGTTCAAAGCACGACTTGTGGCGAAGGGTTATACCCAACAAGAAGGGATTGACTATGAAGAAACCTTCTCGCCAGTCGCGATGCTTAAATCCATCCGCATACTCCTATCCATAGCTGCAGCTCTCGACTATGAGATCTGGCAAATGGATGTCAAGACAGCCTTTCTGAATGGCAATCGTGACGAGCGCATTTACATGGCTCAACCAGACAGTTTCGTGGAAGAGGTCAAGAGACCAAGGTTTGTGAGTTACTTAAGTCCATTTATGGATTAAAGCAAGCATCTAGGTCATGGAATATTAGATTCGATGAAACTGTAAAGAGCTTTGGCTTTGAACAGTCAATAGATGAGCCTTGTGTTTACAAGTTAATACACGAAGGCAAAGTTGTGTTTCAAGTACTATATGTCGATGATATACTACTCATTGGTAATGACGTGGGTAAGTTATCTGAGGTTAAGGTCTGGCTAGCAAAGCAATTCTATGAAGGATCTAGGAGAAGCCGTGTACATTCTGGGAATCCAAATCTTTCGAGATAGGAAAAACCGGACCCTGTCGCTTTCTCAAGCATCTTATATTGATAAGGTGATGGATCGCTTCTCGATGCAAGACTCCAAGAAGGGTCAAACACCCTTTAGGCATGGAGTCTCACTCTCTAAGGACCAGTCTCCCAAGACTGCACAAGAGATTGAAGACATGAGGAAGATTCCTTACGCCTCTGCCGTAGGAAGCCTCATGTATGCTATGCTTTGCACTAGACCTGATATATGTTTCGCCGTTGGCGTAGTTAGCCGTTTCCAAACCAACCCTGGACCCGAGCACTGGATTGCTGTTAAGCATGTTCTTAAGTATCTTCGAAGAACTAGAAACTTGATGCATACATACTCAGGTACTGACCTGACTATGACGGGATATACCTGTTGGAATTGATCTAGGGTTTAAGAAAAAGATTAAACGCTTCGGGAAGCGGCGGAATTTTAAAAAATTTCTTTTCAAGTATAAACAGTTTTTACTAACCTAGACAAAGAAGCAAGTACATGTAATTAAAAATCAATATGAGCTAAGAGTTTACTAACCTTTCTTGAAGCTTGAACTTTGAAGAAGCTTTTGGAAAGTTTGCAACGCTCGTCTCCCCTCGCAGCACGTCTCTCTTTCTTTCCTCGGCACCTCGAGCAACCACGAAAGTTTCTATCACTAAATCACTCGAAAAGAAGGAATCAGTGAGTGGGCACTTTTAAACACTACGACTTAAGAACGAGTCTCGAAGTCGCAGAGCTAAACACTAGGTCGAGTGAGGACCTAGGTGCCAAGACAAGAAAAAATCGAAAATAAACTAGAGAGAGAGAGAGGATTTTCGGCCAAAGTTCTAGAGAGAGAGTCTCTCAAATCTCTTAAACTTGGATGAATCAAATGTGAGGAAATGAGGCTCCTATTTATAGGAGAGGTCTCACCTTCAATAAGGTAGTTTCCTCTTCTATAGAATATCGCATATTCATGAGCAATTTCCTCTTTTTCCCTTTGAGACACTCGGCCAACACAAGGCTTCTAGAAGCCTTGATTTGTTTCCTATTTTGTTCAAGGCCTTGCCTTGTCTCTCACTTGGCCGATTCCCACTTTCCTCTTGGAGGAAATTTGTTTCCTCTTTTTCTTTTGGCAAGTATCTAAATAGATTTATGCACAAAATAAACTCTCTTTCTCTTAGGTATTTGGGCGCCCATTATGTCTAGAAAAAGGCTTCTAGAATTTTCTTCACTTGTTCAAGACAACATAAGAAAAGGCCCATTTAGAATTTTCAATAAAATTCTTATGAAATAAAATTAATTCACAAGGCCCAATGATCAGGTCATGGCCGAGTGAAACATGTCATAAAATGACCTTGTCAAAAAAATTTATTGACATTCATTTCATCCTTTGTCTCAAAAGACAAAAATACCCTTTTAACTATTTTCGATCTTGTTTTGACTTAGCTTCCAGTTTAACTATTCCTATCGATGTGATTCGTGACAGTGACCTCATGGACCCAAATGAACAAAGCTTGAGCTAAACACTTGGACTCAAAAGTTCACAAACCTTTTCCAAGTTTAGCTTAATGTCAACTGACTCCACTAAAGAGCTAACACTGAAAATCTCTCGGTTCAAATGAATTTATTTTCTACTCAAGAATTCGACCTAATTATGATGAGCGGATCCACTGAATATTATCTATGTTTACCCTTCATGAATGTCATCAGCTAGTCGGGATTTACTAAATTACCATTTTACCCTTCTAGCTGTTATTTCCTCAACTCCTTTGTCGCTTGTGAATAAGCTAGAAACAATGTATTGACGAGGAGCTAACAAGTCACATTGTTTCATCCAAAAGAGTCAGGACTCAATTTGGACACTGGCCAGTTCATTTATTCACACTCCAAGGAACAAAGCATGAGGTGACATACATTGCATTTCAGCAATCTTGTACATGAATTCCATATCTATGAGAACTTCACAAAGTTACTCATGACAGACTCACAACTTAGTACTTCACCAATAGGCCTTGTTCGGAATCACATAGTGAGTCCAAACTTTGACTTTCTCAAATGAGAATACTAAGGTGTGAAATGGCATGTCTCATTTCAGGATTAAGGTAAGCATGATGCAATTCATACATAGTGACTTCGAGACATAAGAGGTTAAATGGTTTGTTCTTATATTGTCTCTAGAAGTGCACTGGTCAATTCAGTACCTTCGGAGGATACCTAGAAGAACTATAGAGTCCCCAACTCTCAATGCCTCATAACCAGACATCATAGATTCTTCTAACAATCATACTGAGGTCAATAGTCCTTTGACCCTAAGATTGCGAATATATCGTTTTAAGCAAACTACGAAGAGTTTGTTCATGCAAATCTACATTTGTCTCTTCGTAAGTTGTTAAGTTTGTTTATGGACTAAAAGACTAAGGTTTTATCATAAAGCTTCAAACAAAGAAAGAATGAATGAACGTTTCAACTTTATTAATGAATAGATAGGCAATTACAAGCAAGAGTCTTCATGAGACTTTATTACATCAAATGTACAAAATAAAGACTACAACTCTTCTTGTGGGCACCATTGACAACAATACCGACTCCGATTTTCAAGCGGATAAGGATTCCAGGAAATCCACCTCGGGATCTGTGTTCATCCTTAATGGTGGAGCTGTTGTGTGGAGAAGTATTAAGCAATCTTGCATTGCTGACTCCACAATGGAAGCAGAATATGTGGCTGCTTGTGAAGCATCCAAAGGGGCTGTATGGCTTAGAAAATTCCTTAAGTATTTGGAAGTTGTTCCAAACGTCGACAAGCCCATGACCCTTTATTGTGATAATAGTGGGGCTGTCGCTAACAAAGGAACCTCGAAGCCATAAGAGCTCTAAGCATATTGAGAGGAAATACCATTTGATTCGAGAGATCGTGCAGCGCGGAGACGTGGAAGTGAAGAAGATCTCAACGGTGGACAACCTAGCAGATCCATTCAAAAAGGCCCTAGCGAACAAGTTCTTCGACCAACATCGAGAGGGATTAGGCATGAAAGACTACACACATCTTCTTTGAGTCAAGTGGGAGTTTGTTGTCAATGGTGCCCACAAGAAGAGTTGTAATCTTTATATTATGCATTTGATGTAATAAAGTCTCAAGAAGACCCTTGCTTGTAATTGCTTATTCATTAATAAAAAGTTGAAACGTTCATTCAATCTTCCTGGTATGAAGCTTTATGATAAAACCTTAGTCTTTAGTCCATAAACAAACTAAACAACTTACGAAGAGACAAATGTAGATTTGCATGAACAAACTCTTCGTAGTTTGCTTAAAACAATATATTCACAATCTAAGGGTCAAAGGACTATTGACCTCAGTATGATTGTTAGAAGAATCTATGATGTCTGGTTATGAGGCATTGAGAGTTGGAGACTCTATATTTCTTCTAGGTATCTTACGAAGGTACTGAATTGACCAGTGCACTTCTAGAGACAAGATAAGAACAAACCATTTAACCTCTTATGTCTCGAAGTCACTACGTATGAATTGCATCGTGCTTGCCTTAATCCTGAAATGAGACATGTCATTTCACACCTTAGTATTCTCATTTGAGAAAGTCAGAGTTCGAACTCACTATGCGATTCCGAACAGGGCCTATTGGTGAAGTACTAAGTTGTGAGAATGTCATGAGTAACTTTGTGAAGTTCTCATAGATATGGAATTCATGTACAAGATTGCTGAAATGCAATGCATGTCACCTCATGCTTTGTTCCTTGGAGTGTGAATAAATGAACTGGCCAGTGTCCAAATTGAGTCCTGACTCTTTTGGATGAAACAATGTGACTTGTTAGCTCCTCGTCAATACATTGTTTCTAACTTATTCACAAGCGACAAAGGAGTTGAGAAAATAAAAGCTAGAAGGGTAAAATGGTAATTTTATAAATCCCGACTAGCTGGTGATATTCATGAAGGGTAAACATAGATAATATTCAGTGGATCCGTTCATCATAATTAGGTTGAATTCTTGAGTAGAAAATAAATTCATTTGAACCGAGAGATTTTCAATGTCAACTCTTTAGTGGAGTCAGTTGGCATTAAGCTAAACTTGGAAAAGGTTTGTGAACTTTTGAGTCCAAGTGTTTAGTTCAAGCTTTGTTCATTTTGGTCCATGAGGTCACTGTCACGAATCACATCGATTAGGAATAGTTAAACTGGAAGCTAAGTCAAAACAAGAACGAAAATTGTCAAAAGGGTATTTTTGTCTTTGAGACATAGGATGAAATTAATATCAATAAATTTTTTGACATGGTCATTTGATGACAAGTAACACTCGGCCATAATATGATTAATTGGGCCTTGTGGATTAATTTCATTTCATATGAATTTTATTGAAAATTCTTAATGGGCCTTTTTCATGTTGTCATGAACAAATGAAGAAGCTTCTAGAAACTCCTTCTAGAGACATGTTGGGCGCCCATAATACCCAAAGAAAGAGGGAATATTTTGTGCATAAATATATCATGATACTTCCCAAAAGAAAAAGAGGAAACAAATTTCGCAATGTGGGAAACTATATGGGCGGCCAAGACAAGCAAAGAAGAGGAAACAAATTAGGAAACAAATCCCTTATGGGAAGGGAAATGTTGGGCGCATATGGAGATAATGGGCAATAAGAGATTTCTCATGAATTCTTGGAAAAAAAAAGAGGAAACTCCCATTTCTAAGGCTAACCCTTCTCCTATAAATAGGGCCGTCATTCTCATTGTTTTCTCATTCCACATAAGTTAGAGATTGAGAGCCTCTCTCTCTAGACCTTGTGGCCGCCCCTCTCCTCTCTCTCTCTCTAGTCAATTTCGTTTTATTGTTTTGGCACCTAGGTCCTCATTTGACCTAGAGTTTAGCTCTGCGACTTCAAGACTCGTTCTTAAGTCGTAGTGTTTAAAAGTGTCCACTCACTGATTCCTTTATTTCGAGTGATTTAGTGATAGGAACTTTCGTGGTTGCTCGAGGTGCCGAGGAAAGAAAGAGAGACGTGCTGCGAGGGGAGACGAGCGTTGCAGACTTTCCAAAAGCTTCTCAAAGTTCAAGCTTCAAGAAAGGTTAGTAAACTTCTATACTGATAACAGTTTTTAATTATATGTACTTGCTCTTTGTCTAGGTTAGTAAAACTGGTTTTACTTGTAAAAGAAAATTTTTAAAATTCCGCCGCTTACCGAAGCGTTAATTATTTTCTTAAACCCTAGATCGATTCCAACACTTTCTTGGGATGAACGAGGACGAGGCGTTATAGGTGGTCGAAGGAGATGAAAATTGCGCCCAAAAGTCGTCCAAGTCCACGTTTTGATTCCCGAGGAGGGGAAAGAGGTCGTCCTCAACGGACCCACACCCCGACAGGTGGTTGGTGGGATCCATGAGCACGTGCGAGCGAGGGATGACACCGGAAAAATAATAAAACAATATTAAAAGAGGAAGGCTTACCGGTGCGAGTTAAAACCGTCCGGCGAAACGGCGAGGGGCGGAGCTTACTTGAGTTTACCACACGGGCTACGCCTGGCGCCAAACTCGGGGGGCTAATGTTATCGGCCCGTCGAGGTCCGATGACGCGATCGACGGTTCAGGCGGCCGGACAAGCTCACCCGGCCAATGGCCGGCTCAATTCACTCGGCCATTGGCCGGCCCAAACAATTCACTCGACCAATGGCCGAGTGAGCCCTCAGCCGGCCCACCATGCTCACTCGGCCAATGGCCGAGTGAATCTCAGCCGTCCCATCGAGTTCGCTCGGCCATTGGCCGAGTGAATCTCAGCCGGCCCACGATGCTCACTCGGCCAATGGCCGAGTGAATCTCAGCCGGCCCATTGAGATTCACTCGGCCAATGGCCGAGTGAGCCCTCAGCCGGCCCACTAGGTTCACTCGGCCAATGGCCGAGTGAATCCTCTGACGGCCCAACCAATTCACTCGGCCAAGGGCCGAGTGAAGCCACCTGCCGGCCCAACACTTCACTCGGCCATTGGCCGAGTGAATCTCCCTCGGCGTCCAGCATTCCGCCAACGACTTCGGGTCCCGGAAAGCCTTCGCTAAGCGCGCTCGAGCCCTCGCTCTAGCCGAGGAGGCTACAAAAGCGACAAAGTCAAAACCCTAAACTAAAAGCAACAAACAGAAAGAGCGAAAGTCGAAATACCTGGAAGACCGCCGCTCGAGGGAGATGACACGACACTGGGAGCATTCTCGCTCCGCTGACTGTCGCCATGGCTAGGAGGAAAGGGCGGGAACCACGCGGTAGAAGCCATCAGCTCAGGCGAACAAAACCGTTCGACAGCGTTCCGAGCCTCCGACATTCCCCGGATCTCCTTCACGAAGTCAAGATCGTCGGCCCCTGCGTCAGCAGAAAACTCGGCCAAGGGACCAAACCGAAGCGGCGCATCGCCGAAGGCCTCCGCCGAGACCCACACCCACTATCTTCGGTTATACTTCTCCGAGTCCGTGATCAACTTAGTGTTCCGGCGATCACGGGCCATGAAGAAACCAGGCTGCCCGATCGTAGGAAAGACCGCGATGAGATTGCGAAAGTCACTCACGGTCATCACCCACTCGGCCTGACCATGCCACTCCATGTGACACATCACCATGATGCGGTAAAACGCCGGACTCATCTGACAAGCGTGCACCTCCAGTCGGGCGAGGAGCTGCTGGACAATGGGTTGGAACGGCAGCCGCAACCCGCAGTTGAGACTCGCGACCGAAACTGCGGCAAACCCACGGCGAGGACGGAAAGGACGGTTGCCCTGTAAGGGACGGAGGAGCGCCATGGACGATGGAATAGCGAATGCCTCCCTGAGACCGATGAATGTTCGGTAGGTGAGCGAGCTCGAAGCATCGACCCCCGAATAATCGAAGCCCTCGGGAGCAGCAAAGCCCTCCTCGGGATACCACTCTGTCCTAGCAAGCGACCTCGCCGAGCAGCTTTGCCACCTCGGCCGAGCAGCTTTGCCACCTCGGCCACCTCGGCCGAGCGTCTTCGCCACCTCGGCCGAGCGTCTTCGCCACCTCGGCCGAGCGTCTTCGCCACCTCGGCCGAGTGTCCTTACCACCTCGATCGAGCACCTCGGCCACCTCGGCCGAGCGTCCTTGCCACCTCGGCCACCTCGGCCGAGCATTCTTGCCACCTCGGCCGGGCACGCCCACTGTCAGGCACGCCGCGCCTGGCCAAGTCCCGCACCCGGCACGCCCCGCACCCATCCAGGCGGCATGTCCCGCGCGCCCTGCGCCCTCTTGGGCGTGAGGCCCCGCGCGCCCTGCGCCCTCTTGGGCGTGAAGCCTCGGGGGCCCCGCTCCCGGCCACCCGGTGGGCCTCAAGGGGCCGGCCCAAGGCCTGTCTCCACAACTATAAATACCCCCCCTAGGGGAGGAAAAAAAGAATCCTGGGTTCACGCGAACACAACACTTTTCTTCTCTCGAGAATTCTCTCTCGCACTCTTGTGATATTCCAAGAGCGCGCACTCCTCCCTCGGCTCAGAAACACGAGGACCCCCCTCCACGAGAGGGAGCGCGCTCCTCTTCTGTGACCCGAGCCTCTGCGGTACACACCGCTCTCCTGCTTCTTGGCCCTTGAGCTAGAACTCCGAGCTACGAGCAAGCGACCCCTCTAAAGTCTTCACTAGAAGCTACGAGCCGGGTCCTACTCTAAAGCCTTGGATTCCCAAAGCCTCTGAGCCTAAGATAGCCCCCGATACACAAAATTGAACTACGTTCTGACCTGATCCCGACTAAAGGGTACGTAGGCAGCCAACCCTTGGCACGGTCACACCCCCCAAAACACACCTCAGGGTCTGGAGGGTGCAGCTCGGTCTACGAGCTCCCATTTTTGGCCCGGGCGCGATCACTTGGTCCGGCCTTGGATCGAACCGCTCGAGGTATTTAATCGTTGTTCATTTTCGTGCGACAACACCGAACGCCCCCCGGTGCTCAAGCACGCCACTAGGGTTCTTGACTAGAGTTCCCTTTGCGCGTCTAACACGCTAGACGCGTACGCGATCTCCGAGGTTCTGAGACGCCGCCGAGGACTCCTCCGCGCCCCGTCTCCTTCGTTGAGCACGCCTCTCCACCAAGGTTCCACGCCTCATACTGCGTCTCACATGCTTGAACTACGTTCTAACCTGATCCCACGCACGGGTACGTAGGCAGCTGACACCCAAGGCACGGTCACTCCTTCTCCTCACCCCTTTCCTCTCCCGAGAGGCGGGTTGATCGGAGAAAATCTGGCTCGAGACTTTCGAGTTCACTCTCTTGGCACGGGTGCGATCACTTGGTCTGGCCTTGGATCGAACCGCCCGAGGTTTTCAATAGTTGTTCATTTTCGTGCGACAACACCTTGCTCCTCGAATCGAATCATTCTCCTCGAGTCAAGCCTTGCTCCTCAAGTCGAGTCATTCTCCTCGAGTCGAGTCATTCTCCTCGAATCGAGCCTCGCTCCTCGAATCGAGTCGAGCTTCGCTACTCGAGTCGAGTCATCCTCCTCGAGTCGAGTCATCCTCCTTGAGTCAAGCCTTGCTCCTCAAGTCGAGTCATTCTCCTCGAGTCGAGTCATATCCTCGAGTCGAGCCTTGCTCCTTGAGTCGAGTCATTCTCCTCGAGTTGAGCCTTGCTCCTCGAGTCGAGTCATTCTCCTCGAGTTCAGCCTTGCTCCTTGAGTCGAGTCATTCTCCTCGAGTCGAGCCTTGCTTCTTGAGTCCAGTCATTCTCCTCGAGTCAAGCCTTGCTCCTCGAGTCGAGCTTCGCTCCCCGAGTCGAGTCAGTCTCCTCGAGTCAAGTCATTCTCCTCGAGTCGAGCTTCTCTCCTCGAGTCGAGTCATCCTCCTCGAGTCAAGCCTTGCTCCTCGAGTCGAGTCATCCTCCTCGAGTCAAGCCTTGCTACTCGAGTCGAGTCATTCTCCTCGAGTCGAGTCATATCCTCGAGTCGAGCCTTGCTCTTCGAGTCGAGTCATTCTCCTCGAGTCGAGCCTTGCTCTTTGAGTCGAGTCATTCTCCTTGAGTCGAGCCTTGCTCCTCGAGTCGAGTCATTCTCCTCGAGTCGAGCCTTGCTCCTCGAGTCAAGTCACTCTCCTCATGTCGAGCCTCGCTCCTCGAGTCGAGTCACTCTCCTTGAGTCGAGCCTTGCTCCTCGAGTCGAGTCATTCTCCTCGAGTCGAGTCCCGCTCCTCGAGCAAACGCCTGAAACAATTTGAAGAACAGGCTAGCCAAAGCGAGACTATTGCAAAACAAAACAAACAAACAGAGGGAGACTTACTTTCTGGACGTCAAAAATGCCATAACAGAAGAAGTCCACATCACTACTCGTTACGATGTCCCTTCACGTCTTTAACGGAGACCCGCGCTCACGCCTGGGGAAGAAGGGCCGATCTTCCGAATGCAGACGGAGAAGCGTCACCAAATCTGGAATGGCGGATGCCCCGTGAGACCGACTTATGCTTGATGCATGATCGAACTTGGAGCATTGATCCCCGAGCGGTCGAAGCCCTCCGGTGCGGCAGAGCCTTCCACCAGATGCCACTCCGTCTTCTTGAAGCATCAGCCCCCAGCATCAACCTCCGTCTTCGAGACCTCGGAATGAGCACGCCTCTGAAAAATGCAAAAGTGCAGTCGCCTTCCAAGCTGGCCGACACGGAAGCCATGATCTTCCCCTAATAGGTCACGATTACACAATCGTCGCCCTGCTAGTCACTGTCGAGTCCCATGGACTCCGATTTGATGATATCATCAAAACAAAACGCCATCGAAGAAAGACTTGGGCGTGACTTCACCAAAAGATCAACAAGCTGTGACACGCCGACACGTCTCTGCAAGAATGCACACCCTACTTGTGCATGCATGTCCCCGACGCTCCGGGGCTAGATCGATTGGTGCAATCGCGTCCACCTCGCCCACGTTGAGCTACGCCTCGTATCCGCTTGGACCCTCCTCCACGTGTTGAACACACGATGGTGTTGAGAGAGATGGAAAAGCAAGAGAGCATACTTGCAGTTGTGAGAACATACTTCGTAACCACGAAGGCTTCGCGACGGTGAAACCCTGGGAAATAAATTTTCCACAAACACCAGGCAAAAGCAACTAAAAGTTCACTGCCCGGGGCCTCCCGAGCGCTGAACTTGGGGGGCTATGTTGTCGGTCGTTTTCGGAAAACCCGGAACACCGAAAAGACACGCCGCTCAAAGGGCCAATGGTCAATCCGGAGGTCCTGAAGAACGGCGGGTCTTCCATCACGAGTCAACCGGCAAGCCCTCGTGCCAAACTCTCAGCTCCTCAAGTTGAGCCTCGCTCCTTGAGTTGAGTAATTCTCCTCGAGTCAAGCCTCGCTCTTCGAGTCGAGCCTTGAGTCATTCTCCTCGAGTCAAGCCTCGAGTCATTCTCCTCGAGTCGAACTTCGCTCCTCGAGTCGAGACTCGAGTCTTTCTCCTCGAGTCGTCCTCCCCGAGTCGAGCCTCGAGTCGTTCTCCTCAAGTCGAGCTTCGCTCCATAAGTCGAGCCTCGAGTCGTTCTCCTCGAGTCTAGCCTTGAGTCGTTCTCCTCGAGTCGAGCCTCTAGCCACTCTTGTCGAGCCTTGCTCATCGAATCGAGTCACTCTCGTCAAGTAGAGACCTTCATATTTTGCGTGACAAGCGTGGTATCCGAAGACCCCTAAGGCCCACAAGAGTCCGACGAGACGCGCGCACAGCACGCCGTGCCGGCCAGCCACGCACAACAGGCCGTGCACCGCGCCGGGCAGTCCGCGCGCCGCGCCAGACAGACCGCGCGCCGCGCTAAGACAAGCCCGCGCCGCGCGCCCCATGCTCCGCGCATCCCGTGCCGCACCCGGTGACCCGCGCGCCACTCTTTGTGCGCCGTGCGCCTCCACTTGACGGCGCGCGCGCCCCTAGTCCCACATGGATGAAAAAGGGACCTTCTAAGGCCCTCAAACACCTATAAATACCCCTCTCATTGAGGAGAAAGCCATCCCATTCATTCTCAAGGAACTTGAGACTTCTCTCTGCTTCTCTGGATGCCATCCTTGGCCTGAAGCGGATTCTCCTCGATTTCTCGTTCTCAGAGATTCTGAAGCGCTTTCCAAGGACTCCCGAGTGCTGCCTCTCATGATCGAACGATTAATCTTGAGCCCACGAGTGCTCTAACGGTTTTCGACTGAAAATCACCTACGCGTCTAGCACCCTAGACGTGTCCACCATTTTTGACAAGAAATCGCCTACGCCTCCGGCATTTCCGACTAGAAATCGCATACGCGTCCGGAATCTCCGCCACAACAAGGAACTCTTGACTTAGAGTCTTCCACATCTCCAAAAGAGAGAACACACATTCTCTCTCGAGCTTGCGATCTCCGAAGTTCTGAGACATCGCCGAAGACCCCTCCGCGCACCGTCTCCTTCGTCGAGTACGCTTCTCCATTAAGGCTCCGCGCCTCACATTGCGTTACATATGCCTTGAACTACGTTCTGGCCTGATCCCACACCCGGGTACGTAGGTAGCCGACACACAAGGCACGGTCACTCCCCCTCCTCACCCCTTCTCTCCTCTGAGAGGTGGGTTGATCGGAGAAAACCTAGCTCGAGACTTTCGAGTTCACACTTTTGGCCCGGGTGCAATCACTTGGTCCGGCCTTGGATCGAACCACCCGAGGTATTCAATAGTTGTTCATTTTCGTGCGACAACACTTCTCGTCGCCAACTTCATTAGGGAGGCGGAACACCCCAAATGGGTGTCAAATGCCGTTATGGTGAAGAAGCCAAACGGGAAGTTGCGGATTTGTATCGATTACAAAGACCTCAACAAGGCCTGCCCGAAAGATAGCTTCCCTCTCCCAAGAATCGAGCAACTCGTTGATGCGACGGCGTGCCATGAGTTGCTGAGCTTCATGGACGCCTATTCGGGCTACAATCAGATCTGCATGCACGAGCCGGATCAGATCAAGACCACCTTCGTTACAAACCGCGGACTCTACTGCTACAAGGTCATGCCATTTGACTTCAAAAATGCGGGTGCGACATATCAAAGGCTGGTAAACCGAATGTTCGCCAACCAGACTGGCAAAACAATGGAGGTCTACGTGGACGACATGTTAGTCAAAAGCCTCAAAGCCCATGACCACGTTCAAGACCTCAGGGAGATGTTCGCAATCTTGCGGCGCTACAAAATAAAGCTCAATCCCAATAAGTGCACTTTTGGGGTTGAGTCCGAAAAATTCCTGGGCTACATGCTGAGCCGCCGTGGGATCGAAGCTAATCCCGAGAAGATCAAGGCGATCTTGGAAATGAGGTCACCACAAAAAGTCAAGGAAGTACAGAGTTTGACAGGAAGGATCGCCGCCTTAACGCGATTCGTTTCCAAGGCAAGCGACAGGTTCGTGTAGACGAAGGAGTGCGAGGAGGCGTTCCGCGAAATGAAAACCTACTTCATCTCTCCCCCGTTCCTAGCAAAGCCAAGCGACGGCGAGACCTTGTATGTCTACCTCGCGGTTTCCGACAATGCCGTGAGCGCGGTCTTCGTGCGCGAAGAAAACAAGGTCCAATGGCCGGTCTATTACGTAAGCAAGGCACTCCTCGACGCCGAAACTCGATACCCAGAAATCGAGAGATTGTCCCTCGCCCTTGTCATGAGCGCGAGAAAACTGCGCCCTTACTTCCAAGCGCATCCGACCGTAGTGCGCACGGGACATCCCATCGAGAAGGCCTTACAAAAATGGACCTCGTCACAGATGGCCATATGGTCCCTAGAGCTGGTCGAGTTTCAACCGAGAATCGCTATCAAAGGCCAGGCCCTCGCCGACTTTGTGGCCGAATTCACCAACGCGCCCACAACAGACAAGGACAACGAAGACAACGAGAACGAGGAAGAAAAGTAGAACGACCACAGTGGGTCGTCGAAGAAGAGGACTAGTGACCCGATAGGGCTGGTCTGGGACTTGCATGTGGATGGCGCATCAAATGCCCCAGGGGCTGGCGCCAACGTCGTGCTCACAAATCCCGATAGGGAAAAACTGAGATACGCCCTGTGATTCGAGTTCAAGGCCTCTAACAACGAGGCAGAGTACGAGGCTCTGATCGTTGGCTTGGAGTTGGAAAACAAGCTAGGAGTCCAAAACCTGTGCATCCACTGCGACTCGCAGCTAATCGTGAACCAGGTTAAAGGCGACTACGCAGCCAAGGAGCCGAACATGGTTGCATATCTATCAAAAGACTCAAAAAAATCTGGAGGCCGTGTCATGGTTCGAGATAGTCCAGGTTCCCCGAGAGGCGATCATTGACGCCGATGCCCTGGCGCGTCTTGCGTCGGGGATAGACGAAGAGGGAGAGGGCAGCCGAAACTCCGCCCCCCTCATGGATGACGCCACTCGTAGAGTACCTCAAGCGAGGAGTCGTCCCTGAAAACAAGGAAGAGCCAAAAAGCTTAAAAGCTTGGCGCCGAAATACACGATGAGGGAGGACAACCTATTCAAGAGAGGATACTCTATGCCCCTTCTCCGGTGCTTGACCGAGGTCTAGGCGAAGAAAGCGCTCCGCGAGGTGCAGGAAGGAGTGTGCGGGAACCACGCCGCCGGGCAATCCTTGGCCCTGAAGCTGCTAAGGCTTGGGTACTTTTGGCCATCCTTGATAAAGGACTCCCACGAATGGGCCAAAAGATGTGACGAATGCCAAAGGTTTGCCCACATCCCGCGCCAAGCACCGGCCCCACTGTGCCCGATTGTCGTGCCCCGACCCTTCGCAAAGTGGGGAATCGACCTCATCGGTGAGCTGCCTACGGCCCCAAGATAATACAAGCATGCGATCGTGGCTATCGATTACTTCAGAAAATGGGTAGAGGCCGAACCTCTAGCAAAGATCACGGAGGCGAACACGACTAACTTCATCTGAAAGAACATTGTCTGTCGCTTCAGAATCCCCGCATCGATCGTGACCGACAACGGAAAGCAATTCGATAATGCACGCGTCCGGGACATATGCGAGCAGTTGGGCATCAACAAGACTTTCTCCTCTCCCTCAGGCCAACGGTCAAGTCGAGGTTGTCAACAAGACAATCAAGGAAAACTTGAAAAAGAAAATGGAAGAGAGAAAGGGGGCGTGGGCCGAGGAGCTCCCCATGGTCCTCTGGGCGTATCGCACTACCGCGCGGAATGCCTTCGGCGAAACCCGTTTCGCACTTGCATTTGGCATCGAGGCCGTAGTACCTGTCAAGACCAAGCTGCCGACTTTCCGCATCGAAGAGTTCGAGGAAGCCTCCAACAACGAAGCAATAAGACTCGAGCTGGACCTCATAGATGAGAGGAGGGCGGACGCACTCACTCGCCTCGCCGCACAGAAGAGGAAGGTCGAAAAGTACTACAATTCGAAGGTCAAGCTGCGGAAGGGTGTTCCAAAATACCAAGGTGCAGGGAGCGGGAGTCCTGGGTCCCACCTGGGAAGGCCCGTATCGCGTGCGCCGAGCCATCCATGGTGGTACATACGAGCTCGAGAACCTGGAAGGACTCGTGTTCACTCATCCATGGAACGCTGAGCACCTACGACAATACTACCAATAAAAGCCCGCTCCAAATTTCTTTATGTTTGATTGTTTTCATTTTATTTCCGGTTTTAGTGAAAGACAATTTCAAATTTAAATAAGGCCTGTGGCCTGGGAATGTTTCCCAGGACGGAGGGCCGGGGGCGCAGGGGCGCGCGCGGGCCGGAAGGCCGGGGTGCATGGCCTGGGCGCGAGGGTGTGCCCAGGGCCGGGGCCGCAGGGGTGCGTGCGGGCCGGAGGGTCGGGGGCGGTGGTGCGTGCGCGGGCCCGGTGGGCCGGGGGTGCTGGTGCGCGCACGGGCCGAGGAGGCCGGGGTGCTAGGGCACGCACGGGCCCGGCGGGCCGGGGGCGCTGGTGCGCACGCGGGCCCGTTGGGTGGTCCAACGGCGAACTCCAGTTGGCATGGAATGTTTTTGTTTTTCCGGTTTCCCAAAAACGATCGGTAACATCTAGCACACTAGACACGTCCGTGATTTTCTGTCGAAAATCGCCTACGCATCCTACGCGTCCCACGAAGTTCTGAGACATCGCCTAGGACTCCTCCGCGCTCCGTCTCCTTCATCGAGAACGCCCTCTAGGCTCCCCGCCTCACACTGCGTTACATATGCCTTGAACTACGTTCTGAACTGATCCCACACACGGGTACGTAGGCAGCCTAGACCAAAAAGGCACGGTCACTCCTCCTACTCACCCATTCTCTTCTCTGAGAAGCCCTTCGACTGGAGAAAACCCAGCTCAAGACTTTCGAGTTCACACATTTGGCTCGGGTGTGGCCACTTGGTCCGGCCTTGGGTCGAACCACGCGAAGCTTCTAATAGTTATTCATTTTCGTGCGACAATAACATTGTTTCTAACTTATTCACAAGTGGCAAAGGAGTTGAGGAAATAACAACTAGAAGGGTAAAATGGTAATTTTATAAATCCTATCTAGTTGATGATATTCATGAAGAGTAAACATAGATAATATTCAACGGATCCACTCATCACAATTAAGTAGAATTTTGAGTAGAAAATATATTCATTTGAACCGAGAGATTTTTAGTGTCAACTCTTTAGTGGAGTTAGTTGACATTAAGCTAAAACTTGGAAAACGTTTGTGAACTTTTGTGTCCAAGCATGCTAGCTCAATTTTTGTTCACTTGGATCCATGAGGTCACTACCACAAGTCATTAGAGTAGGATTAGTTAAACAAGAAAGCTATGTCAAAACAAGTTCAAGTGTTGAACTAGACGAATTTTACGAAAATTGTCTAAAGGGTAATTTTGTCCATAAGGAAAATAAGATGGTGTAAATTTCAAAATAAGATTTTGGACATTGTCATATGAAGACAATGTAAATTGATCCACACGGCCAACAATAGTATTTGGGCCTTGATGATTGAATTTCATTTTATGGAATTTTATGTGAAAATTCTACATGAGATTTTCTTGTATTGTCATGAACAAATAAAGAAACATCTAGAAGCATGTTCTAGAAGAAAATTTCGTCCACCATCATAAAAGAAAGAGGAAATTATATTCTGCATTGATGTATGAAGATACTTGCCAAAAGAAAAATGAGGAAACAAATTTATGGCATATGCCATGTGAAGTGGACGGCCAACACACGTAGAAAAGGGAAACTATTTTCAACCTTGGTATTTTGATAGGAATGAGAAATAAAGATTGTGCTCATGAATATGTGATATTCAATAGAAAAGAGAAAACTACTTCTTAAAGGCAATCCCTCCTCCTATGAATACCTCGCCTCATTCACAGTGTTGAATACACAAGTTTTTGAGATTGAGAACTTCGCTCTCTAAACTTGGCCGCCCACCCTCTCCCTCTCTCTCTCTCTCTCTCTCTCTCTCTCTCTCTCTCTTCTAGCTCTTTTGTTTTGACACCTAGGTCCTCATTAGACCTAGCGTTTTGTATTAGCTCTTTGGCTCTCAGACTAGTTCTTCAGTCATTGTGTTTAATAATGCCCAAACAATAAATCCTTTCTAAACTCGAAGACTCTAGTGGTAGAAACTAACGTGGTTACTCGGGATTCAAGAAGACGCTAGGAGACAAGCTAAGTGGGGAGACGAGCGATTCAACCTTTCCAAAGGCTTCTCAACGCTCAAGCTTCAAACGAGGTTGGAACCGAGTAAAAACTCTTTATAGTTTTTAAATTTTAAATTATATGCTCATGCACTTTGTCTAGGTAGTAAAATCGTTTTACTTGTTTTAAAGAATATTTTTAAACTCCGCCGCTTGCTAGAAGCGATAAATTATTCTTAATCATAGATATATTCCAACAATTTCGGCTAGTTGGGCTATTTTATTAATAAAATAAATTTTGAATTTGAGTTATTTTTAAAAAGATATTAGAACTAACTGAATGGTTAATTTTATTAATTTCCGTGTGCTGACCTATCTTTTCAAGGAAAAATTTTACAAATAGCCATTTGAAACTTATTGATTAGTAAAATACTCAAAGTTTAAATTTTTCAGCAAAGTAGCCAAATTTACGTTTTCCAAATTTTTTGACAGCCAAGATTAAATTTTTTACAATTATTATAAACAATTTATCACTTTCAAAAAAATTAATCGTGTGTTCAAATTTTTTTTTTTGAAACCAGCTTACTGCGTATTTTTGGTTATTTTACTAAATTAAGACAAAATTTGGCTATTTTGCAAATTCATGAATTTAAATTGCTTATTTAGTTATATCAACATTTTTTTTGTAAAAATGAACTTAGAATTTTTTTGTAACGATTGGTTACTGGCATTATAAATAAGGGTGAAGTAGCTAAATAGCCAATTTAAACTTATAAATTTGTAAAATAGCCAACGTTTATCTAATTTAGTGTAATAGCCAAAATGTGCAACAATCTAATTTTTTTTCTAAATATTGACTCCAGATTAATTTTTTTGAAAGTGATTAATTGTCAAAAATTCTTTGATGTCAAAAAAATTTTAAAAACGTAAATTTAGTTATGAGATTTGTAAGTAACTAGACCACTTTAAACATGTGATTTTGGATGTAGCCTATGTTTGACAATTTTTAGGGATATAGCCAAATGACTTATGTGACAATAATTAAAGTCCGATTTGCCCTTATTTATTAACAAATTCGTCACATTCTCTCTCCTATTTTTTTTTCAAATAATTTTTTTTGCATCAAAACTTCAAAAATTCCTATCTTTCTCAAACGAACTCGAAATTGAGTGATTTCAAATCCTACAAATTCGTGGCGTCGAGCTTATGAAGGAACTTCAAACCGCTGAGGGACTCACTATGAAAAAAAGGGCTGAAGGAGAGGTACATGCTACTGCCTCCACCTCTGGATCTAATAAGAGACCTCGCAAGACCGAGAAGAAGAACCAACCTAAGGTTCAAACGAAGAAAAAGGCGCCAAAGGCTCCGAAGGTGGACAAGTCTAACGACAAGTGCCACCACTGCAATGAGCCTGGTCACTGCGTAGGAACTGTCCTACCTACCTCAAAAGCAATGTAAAAGGTATTGTACTTATTACTGAAGCTTGTTTAGTAGCTGATAATGTATCATCGTGGATTATTGACTCCGCTGCTACTAACCATATTTGCTGCTCCTTAACTGGTTTTAGAAAAAGCAAAAGCTTAGAGGATGGTGACTTCTGCTTCAAGTGGGGTGATGGGAGCGTGGTGTCTGCGAAGGCTGTGGGATCCGTGACGCTATCTTTTGAAGATTGCACTTTAAATTTGAATAATGTTTATTATGTTCCTTCCTTTGGGAAAAACTTAATATATGTTGCTCAACTTTTAGAGCAAGATTATTATTTAAAGTTTATAAAGAATGGAATTCGTATTTCCTTTTCAAATTCTTTTGTCACTGATGCATGTATGAAGAATGGTCTTTTTTACATTTATCCCACTCAACCTTCTCTTTTAGATACCGAAATAGATAACGATCTCATTAGGGAGCCAAAGAGGATCAAACTTTCTGAATCCTCTGATCTAATAAAATCAACATACCTACTATTGTCGCTGTTTTTCGGACAACGATTTAGGAGCCACAAGCGGTTAGACCAAAGGCCGGACCAAGTGGTCTCGCCTGGACTCGAGCGTGTCGGACTTGGTATCCCAAGTCTTCCCTTAGCTGTCAATGGTGTTTGAGCTCGCCGGCGTACCTGAAAAAGATAAGAGAACCGTGAGCTAAGAAGGGAAAACAGGGGGGTGCCCTTGTTTACCTCTCCGACGCTCAACATTAGTAGGATTGAGGTGGATATAGAGGGTTTAAGTGTTTAGAGGCCGAGACTTGAGAGAAACGAGAGAGGTACGAGTTCGATAGCGTTTCAGTACTCAAGAATGGATTACCTGGGTCAAGGGAGGGACCCTTGTATTTATAGGCGTCCAAGAGGTGGTTTGAAGACCCCTTGGCCGAGTGAGCATGCTTGAGTCGGCCAATGACCCCTTCAATGGTTGGGTCGGCCAATGGCCGAGTGAACATGGTACTGAGGTTCACTCGGCCATTGGCCGAGTGAAGGGCTTGGGCCGGCTGAGGTTCACTCGGCCATTGGCCGAGTGAACTGCTGGAAGGTTCACTCGGCCAATGGCTGAGTGAACTGCCTGGGCGGCTGGAAGGTTCACATGGCCATTGGCCGAGTGAACTGCTGGAGGGTTCACTCGGCCAATGGCTGAGTGAACTGCCTGGGCGGCTGGAAGGTTCACTCGGCCATTGGCCGAGTGAACTGCATGGGCAGCTGGAAGGTTCACACGGCCATTGGCTGAGTGAACTGCTGGAAGGTTCACTCGGCCAATGGCCGAGTGAACTGCCCATCGGCCGAGTAAGCCATTGACTCGGCCAATGGCCGAGTGAGCCATTGACTCGGCCAAATAAGCCACGCACAATAAAGTCGTGCTAATCGATCACGCCTTCATTGGTAGGTCGAGAAAATAAGCCACGCACAATAAAGTCGTGCTAATCGATCACGCCTTCAATGGTAGGTCGAGAAAATAAGCCGCGCACAATAAAGCCGTGCCAATCGATCACGCCTTCACTGGTAGGTAAAGAAAATAAGCCACGCACGATCAACTCGGAACAAAGGCCGTCCCTCGTGACGCACATAAGTCGTCCCTCACGACGCACAAAAGCCGTCCCTCACGACACAATAAAGCCATCCCTCGCGACGCAATAAAGCCGTCCCCCGTGACGCACATAAGGCCGTCCCTCGTGACGCACATAAGACGTCCCTCGTGGCGCGCAAAAGCTGTCCCTTGCGATGCACAAAGGCCATCCCTCGTGACGCACATAAGTCGTCCCTCGCGATACACAAAGGCCATCCCTCGTGACGCACATAAGTCGTCCCTCGCGACACACAAAGGCCGTCACTTGCGACGCGCAAAGGCCGTTCCCCGTGACGCAAACCCGAGAGCGTTCATCCCGCATCCGCATAAAAGCGTAGATTTTGAGTTTCCACTTGACCTACGCTCGACCGGAAACTCGGGGGGCTAATGTTGTCGGCCCGTCTAGGGCCGACGAGGACAAAGGCATCTATTCGACCCGCGTGGCTGGTATGAGGTCTTGTACGGCGAAATCCTGACCCAACCAGGGGCCGGCCCAAACCAATGGCCAAGTCAAATGCCTTGCCCGGCCATTGGCCGAGTCAATGGCTCACTCGGCCATTTGACCGAGTCAATGGCTCACTCGGCCATTGGCCGAGTCAATGGCTTACTCGGCCGATGGGCAGTTCACTCGGCCATTGGCCGAGTGAACCCTCCAGCAGTTCACTCGGCCAATGGCCGAGTGTACCTTCCAGCTGCCCAGGCAGTTCACTCGGCCATTGGCCGAGTGAACCTTCCAGCAGTTCACTCAGCCAATGGCCGAGTGAACCTTCCAGCTGCCCATGCAGTTCACTCGGCCACTGGCCGAGTGAACCTTCCAGCGGTTCACTCGGCCAATGGCCGAGTGAACCTCAGCCGGCCCAAGCCCTTCACTTGGCATTGGGCCGAGTGAACCTCACCACCATGTTCACTCGGCCATTGGCCGACCCAACCATTGAAGGGGTCATTGGCCGACTCAAGCATGCTCACTCGGCCAAGGGGTCTTCAAACCACCTCTTGGCCGCCTATAAATACAAGGGTCCCTCCCTTGACACAGGTAATCCATTCTTGAGTACTGAAACGCTGTCGAACTCGTACCTCGCTCATTTCTCTCAAGTCTCGGCCTCTAAACACTTAAACCCTCTATATCCACCTCAATCCTACTAATGTTGAGCGTCGGAGAGGTAAACAAGGGCACCCCCCCTGTTTTCCCTTCTTAGCTCACGGTTATCTTATCTTTTTCAGGTACGCCGGCGAGCTCAAACACCATTGACAGCTAAGGGAAGACTTGGGATACCAAGTCCGACACGCTCGAGTCCAGGCGAGACCACTTGGTCCGGCCTTGGGTCTAACCGCCTGTGGCTCCTAAATCGTTGTCCGAAAAACAGCGACAACACATACCGCACGTAAGACTTTGTCATATCAGTCTAGATAAGATTAAGAGACTTATGAGGGACGGTCCACTCCAAGCCTCTGCAATAGGTTCACTACCTACTTGTGAATCCTGCATAGAAGGACAAATGACTAAGCGACCTTTATCCGATAAGGGTCGAAGAGCCACTGAGTTGTTGGAACTAGTACATTATGATGTATGTGGTCCACTCAACCAACAGGCACGTAGAGGATAAGAATACTTCGTTACCTTCTCCGATGATTACTCGCGATATGGCTTTGTCTATTTTCTCAAACACAAATCCGAGACCTTTAACGTATTTAAGGTGTTTAGGGCTTTAGTGGAAAAGCAAACTGTCAAAGTTATCAAAACCCTTCGATCCGATCGAGGTGGTGAGTATATGTCTGAAGAGTTCGATGACTTTCTTAAAGAAGAAGGTATCGCTTCTCAGCTTACCGCACCTGGCACACCTCAACAAAACAGAGTGTCAGAGAGAAGAAACTGAACTCTTATGGAGATGGTTAGATCAATGATGAGTTACTCATCACTCCATCTTTCCTTTTGGGGATATGCCCTCGAAACAGCCGCTTACATTCTGAACCAAGTTCCGTCCAAAACGGTTCCTAGTACTCCTTATGAACGATGGACTGGCCGTAAAGTAAATCTTGGCCGCATCAAAATTTGGGGTTGCCCTGCACACATGCTGAGGCAAAAGACTAGCAAGTTGGCTAGTAGGTCAGAATTGTGTCTGTTCATTGGATATCCAAAGGAAACCAAAGGTTTTACTTTCTATAGTCCCGAGGATGATAAGACTTTCGTTAGAACGAATGCTCGTTTCCTGGAGGAGGACTTTACGAAGGATGCAAAACCTAGAAGCAAAATTGTGCTTGAAGAAAAGTTGGGTGAGGAAGCTTCTACCTCATCTGTAAGAACTGTTCTTACCCCAACTGAAACACAACCTAACTCATCAGAATCTCGTCAAGTAGTACTTAGACGTAGTGGGAGGGCTACTCAAAAGCCTGACAGGTACATGTCTTATGGAGACTCTCTCGTAGCCGTCTCTGACATGGATGACCATGTTTCCTATAGCCAAGCGATGGCTTGTTCTGAATCAAACCTTTGGCTTGATGCCATGAAAGTTGAAATGCACTCGATGTATGTCAACAATGTCTGGAAACTTGTAGACCTTCCTGAAGGGATTAAACCCGTAGGGTGTAAGTGGATATACAAGAAGAAAAGGGGTCCTGATGGGAACGTTGAGACGTTCAAAGCACGACTTAGATTCGATGAAACTGTAAAGAGCTTCGGCTTTGAACAGTTAATAGATGAGCCTTGTGTTTACAAGTTAATACACGAAGGCAAAGTTGTGTTTCTGGTACTATATGTCGATGATATACTACTCATTGGTAATGACGTGGGTAAGTTATCTGAGGTTAAGGTCTGGCTGGCAAAGCAATTTGATATGAAGGATCTAGGAGAAGCCGCGTACATTCTGGGGATCCAAATCTTTCGAGATAGGAAAAACCGAACCCTGTCGCTCTCTCAAGCATCTTATATTGATAAGGTGATGGATCGCTTCTCTATGCAAGACTGCAAGAGGGGTCAAACACCCTTTAGGCATGGAGTTTCACTCTCTAAGGACCAGTCTCCCAAGACTGCACAAGAGATTGAAGACATGAGGAAGATTCCTTACGCCTCTGCCGTAGGAAGCCTCATGTATGCTATGCTTTGCACTAGACCTGACATCTGTTTCGCCGTTGGCGTAGTTAGTCGTTTCCTATCCAACCCTGGACCCGAGCACTGGATTGCTGTTAAGCATGTTCTTAAGTATCTTCGAAGAACTAGGAACTTGATGCTTACATACTCAGGTACTGACCTGACTATGACGGGATGTACCGACTCCGATTTTCAAGCGGATAAGGATTCCAGGAAATCCACTTCGGGATCTGTGTTCATCCTTAATGGTGGAGCTGTTGTGTGGAGAAGTATTAAGCAATCTTGTATTGCTGAATCCACAATGGAATCAGAATATGTGGCTGCTTGTGAAGCATCCAAAGAGGCTGTATGGCTTAGAAAATTCCTTAAGTATTTGGAAGTTGTTCCAAACGTCGACGAGCCCATGACCCTTTATTGTGATAATAGTGGGGCTGTCGCTAACTCAAAGGAACCTAGAAGCCATAAGCGCTCTAAGCATATTGAGAGGAAATACCATTTGATTCGAGAGATCACGCAACGCGGAGACGTGGAGGTGAAGTAGATCTCTGGTAGATCTATTCACCAAGGCCCTAGCGAACATGGTCTTCGACCAACTTCGAGAGGGATTAGGCATGTAGGACTACTCACATCTTCTTTGAGTCAAGTGGGAGTTTGTTGTCAATGGTGCCCACAAGAAGAGTAGTAGTGTCTATTTATGTACATTTGATGTCATATAGTCTTACGAAGACTCTTGCTTGTAATTGCCTATCTATTCATTAATAAAGTTGAAACGTTCATTCATTCTTTCTTTGTTTGAAGCTTTATGATAAAACCTTAGTCTTTTAGTCCATAAACAAACCTAACAACTTACGAAGAGACAAATGTAGATTTGCATGAATAAACTCTTCGTAGTTTGCTTAAAACGATACATTCGCAATCTTAGGGTCAAAGGACTATTGACCTCAGTATGATTGTTAGAAGAATCTATGATGTCTGGTTATGAGGCATTGAGAGTTGGGGACTCTATAGTTCTTCTAGGTATCTTCCGAAGGTACTGAATTGACCAGTGCACTTCTAGAGACAATATAAGAACAAACCATTTAACCTCTTATGTCTCGAAGTCACTATGTATGAATTGCATCATGCTTACCTTAATCCTGAAATGAGACATGCCATTTCACACCTTAGTATTCTCATTTGAGAAAGTCAAAGTTTGGACTCACTATGTGATTCCGAACAAGGCCTATTGGTGAAGTACTAAGTTGTGAGTCTGTCATGAGTAACTTTGTGAAGTTCTCATAGATATGGAATTCATGTACAAGATTGCTGAAATGCAATGTATGTCACCTCATGCTTTGTTCCTTGGAGTGTGAATAAATGAACTGGCCAGTGTCCAAATTGAGTCCTGACTCTTTTGGATGAAACAATGTGACTTGTTAGCTCCTCGTCAATACATTGTTTCTAACTTATTCACAAGCGACAAAGTAGTTGAGGAAATAACAGCTAGAAGGGTAAAATGGTAATTTAGTAAATCCCGACTAACTGATGACATTCATGAAGGGTAAACATAGATAATATTCAGTGGATCCGCTCATCATAATTAGGTCGAATTCTTGAGTAGAAAACAAATTCATTTGAACCGAGAGATTTTCAGTGTCAGCTCTTTAGTGGAGTCAGTTGGCATTAAGCTAAACTTGGAAAAGGTTTGTGAACTTTTGAGTCCAAGTTTTTAGCTCAAGCTTTGTTCATTTGGGTCCATGAGGTCACTGTCACGAATCACATCGATATGAATAGTTAAACTGGAAGCTAAGTCAAAACAAGAACGAAAATAGTCAAAAGGGTATTTTTGTCTTTTGAGACATATGATGAAATGAATGTCAATAAATTTTTTGACAAGTTCATTTGATGACTTAATGTCACTCGGCCATAACTTGATTATTGGGCCTTGTGAATTAATTTCGTTTCATAAGAATTTTATTGAAAATTCTTAATGGGCTTTTCTCATGTTGTCATGAACAAATGAAGAAGCTTCTAGAAGCTCCTTCTAGATGAGAATAGGCACCCATAATACCCAAGGAAAGAGAGTTTATTTTGTGCATAAATGTATTTAGATACTTGCCAAAAGAAAAAGAGGAAACAAATTTGCATGTAGATGCACAAGGAATTTCGGCCAAGAGAGTAATGGGCAAGGCAAGGAACAAAAAAGGAAACAAATCCAAGCCTCTAGGAGGCAGCCTTGGGCGCCCAACATGGAATGGGAAATAAGGGATTTTTGCTCATGAATATGTGATAGTCTATAGAAGAGGAAAGTACCTTATTGAAGGTAAAACCTCTCCTATAAATAGGAGCCCCATTCCTCACATTTCATTCATCCTAAGTTTAAGAGATTGAGAGACTCTCTCTCTAGAACTTGGCCGAAAATCCCCTCTCTCTCTCTCTAGTTTATTTTCGATTTTTTCTTGTCTTGGCACCTAGGTCCTCACTCGACCTAGTGTTTAGCTCTGCGACTTCGAGACTTGTTCTTAAGTCGTAGTGTTTAAAAGTGCCAACTCACTGATTCCTTCTTTTCGAGTGATTTAGTGATAGAAACTTTCGTGGTTGCTCGAGGTGCCGAGGAAAGAAAGAGAGACGTGCTGCGAGGGGAGACGAGCGTTGCAAACTTTCCACAAGCTTCTTCAAAGTTCAAGCTTCAAGAAAGGTTAGTAAACTTCTAGCTCATATTGGTTTTTAATTACATGTACTTGCACTTGTCTAGGTTAGTAAAAACTGTTTTACTTGTAAAAGAAAATTTTTAAAATTCCGCCGCTTACCGAAGCCTTAATTATTATCTCAAACCCTAGATCGATTCCAACATTTAGCTCGAGCTTTGTTCATTTGGATCCATGAGGTCACTGTCACAAATCACATCGAGTAGGAATAGTTAAACTAGAAGCTAAGTCAAAACAAGAACGAGACAAGTTTTATGAAAATTGTCAAAAGGGTAATTTTGTCCTTTTGGACATAGGATGAAATGAATGTCAATAAATTTTTTGACAATGTCATTTGATGACTTAAGACCACTCGGCCAAAATTGATTTAATTGGGCCTTGTGGATTAATTTCATTTCATAAGAATTTTATTGAAAATTCTTAATGGGTCTTTTTCATGTTGTCATGAACAAATGAAGAAGTTTCTAGAAGCTCGTTCTAAAAAGCCACTTGGGCGCCCATCACCAAAAAGAAAGAGAGAATATTTTGTGCATAAATGCATCAAGATACTTGCCAAAAGAAAAAGAGGAAACAAATTTCCTATGTATAGCATAAGGGAATTCGGCCAAGCAAGCCAATGGAGCAAAAGAGGAAACAAATCCAAGCCTTCTAGAAGCCCCATTGGCCGCCCAAATGAAAGAGGAAATAAGGCAATATTTGGTCATGAATATGTGATATTCTATAGAAGAGGAAACTACCTTATTGAAGGTAAAGTTTCCCCTATAAATAGGAGCCTCATTTTTCACATTTCATTCATCCCAAGTTTTAGAGATTGAGAGCTTCTCTCTCTAGCTTGGCCGCCCCTCTCTCCTTCTCTCTCTAAGCTCTTTTTGTTTTTGTTTTGGCACCTAGGTCCTCATTTGACCTAGCGAGTTTAGCTCTTCGACTTTGAGACTTGTTCTTGAGTCGTAGTGTTTAAAAGTGCCCACACACTAATTCCTATTTTTCTCGAGTGATTCTTGTGATAGAAACCATCGTGGTTGCTCGAGTTGGCGAGGAAAGAAGAGAGACGTGCTGCGAGAGAGACGAACGTTTTCAACCTTCCGAAGGCTCATCAACGTTCAAGCTTCTAAAAAGTTTAGTAACTTATCTATGCTCATAATAGTTTATATTTACATGTACTTGCTCTTTGTCTAGGTAAGTAAAATCGTTTTACTTGTCAAAAGAAATTTTTTAAAATTCCGCCGCTTACCCGAAGCGTTAAACTTTTTCTTAAACCCTAGATCAATTCCATCAGTCGAGATCTTAAAAAATAGACCCATGGTGTTTGATGAAAAATTATATTTATGTCGATAATTTCATGTGACAATAATTAATAATTAAGGTCTGATTTGCCCTTATTTATTAACAAATTTGTCATTTTTTCTCTTATTTTTTTCTATACTTTTTTTTTTTAAAATAAAAACTTCAAAAAAACATGTGTATCTCATGTTACAAATGATGTTGACTATTTCCCTAAAAATCAATCGCGAAGCTCATAGTTTCAAATGAAAATGTTGTACTTATTTTTCCTATAAATAAACGTAGCTTAGAACTTCTTGTCAATTTCTTTGTTACTTGTTGTTGTCGTAGAGTTGGCCCTCCTTTTTCCGTTTGATCGAGTCCTCAAAACTAACAGCCAGCTCAGTTCCCTATTTCACTGAACCGGCCGACCGAAGGTTTTCCGGAAGTTTTTCTCTCCTCCTCAACGGCCGATTCGTTGGAGCTACAACCATGGCGGAGAAGCAGCTGATTATCGTCGTCGAAGGCACAGCTGCCATGGGACCTTACTGGTCCACCATCGTCTCCGATTACCTTGACAAGATCATCAGGTTTCCTTATCCCTATGTTTGTTTTTTAAAACCTAGCTTGCGATTCTATTTGATTGAGAGAGTAATTGGAATCGATGAAACAAATGATCGTTAGTTTTATTCTTAATCAAGGATGTGAATATGCTATACAATTCTATGGATTTTTGTGAACTTTGGATAAATACAAAATTATTGTATTACCATACATGTTCTGAATCCTAAAATATACAATCGCTGGCAACGTGGTTTTGAAATTGCTTTTCTTTGTTGGTTACTGTGTGCATTAACCTTATTGGAGTCATGTTCTTATCAGTTGTGATTTTTGCGCGAAGCAAACTATTCTTTCCTATGAAATTGATGGGAATCAAAGCGCTGTGCAAAAACTTCGAGCAAAAGATTTATTATTAACAAACCACCAGCAATATATCGAGCCATTTATCTAGCAAAAAATCTGTGCTATGTGATAACATGTGTAAGTTTTGTGTTGATATTCATGCAGGTGTTTCTGTGGAAATGAGTTGAATGGGCAGGTCTGTTTTCCCTCCCTTATTTTTTGCGATAGGTTTTATTTTTTTGCACCATTTGATGTATCTATATGTATTAACTTGTAGAACGATAAATTTAATGCTTACAACTGAGTTGCTCAGTTTTTTTTAGTATGTTTCAACCTGTAAAAATATTGTATAAGAGATATAAGCCATGCAATCTGAAATATGTACATCTAGATTCACCTGCATCATACATCTGGTATAATCTTAACTTCTTTTCCATTCCTTTATTAAGAGTATTTATTGGATTGTGAATACACCTCGATACGGTATAGACATCCCATTTCTTCTCGACCAAGTCTTGTGTGCTACAAAAAAGTAATAGAAATGGCTCATATACCAAGAACATGATACTTCTTAAATTATATATCTTCAAGTTAAAATTAAAGGCGTGTTTTGACTCTGTTATGAATCTCATCTCTGGTTCAATCATGTAATTTAACTGACCAATTGTATGTCTGATATCCATATTAAGATTCATCTGGAATACTCGATCACCTACTGATACAGTTAATGGATTTTCTTGAATGCAGAAGACGTCCAATGCCATCGTGGAGCTTGCTTTGGTCACGTTTAACACTCATGGATCTTACTGTGGTATGTGTTTTCCCTCATTTTGCTCTGTATTGGGCCATCAACTACTGCGCATTCGAAAGGGGAAATTCATGGCACTCATTTTGCTGCACATAACGATTTGATTTGGGGGCTGTATATTTATAGTTGTGAGTTAATAATCAGTTTTAATATATTAAAATTCTCTAGGCCCTGTGATCAGCCATGGTTTGTTCCCATGTGGGCTGGGTTTTGATTTCTCGTAGTGTATCTACCAAATAATATAGCCAGGGTTTCTTCTCCCTAAGCTTGTAGTGTCTGGCAGGTGGACGAAAAGAAACATGGTTTATCTTCTGTATTTGAAAGCAATAAATTAAACAAAAAATTGGCTACGTAAGCCACCTAAACTATAAGAATTGTAAATTAGCCAACCTTTGGTAAATAATTTGTAAATAGCCAACTTGCATACGTGGCAGCCTATTAACTACATTTTTTACATGTTTGGCTGGATTAAATAAGTATTTTATTAATCTGTTAATAAGTTAATTTGGTTATTTACAAGAAATTAACGAAAGGTGGGATATATCCCAATTCACTATAACCGCGTGGCTATATAACTTAATAACCCTAAATTAAATATACTGCCTGGGGCTGCTATATATTTTATTTTGATGTAGAAATTTTAGCTGGCATGCAAGTTAGTCAATGTAAGTGCTACTAATAAGGAAGATCATGCTTAGCATGTAAGTGCTTTTGAATTGCATAATAATGCAATATTAAAGGATTTTTCTTTTTTCACTAACCAGCTGACGTTAATCTACCATTCAATTGAATTTTGCAGGATGCCTCGTGCAGCGTAGTGGCTGGACTAGAGATGTAGATAATTTCTTACAATGGATTTCGGCTGTACCTTTTTCTGGCGGTGGATTTAATGATGTCGCTATTGCAGAAGGGCTCTCGGAAGCTCTTATGGTGCGTATGTTGATAGTAAATTTGTTGATGTTGATATTTTCAGGTTCTTATCAATTACTGCATTGCACTCAGCTGTATAGTTTTGGCTTATGTTGTTTTTTCTTTTTCTTAAGTCGATTATTGTATTTGGTAACTACAATATAGTGATAAAGTTTATGGCGGGATATCGATTGTCCTTCAGAGACTTTGCTGTCGTTTCTCTAGAACTTATGTTCTTTGTGTTTTGTTGTATGTCTTCGTGGGATTATAAATACTAATATACAGTCTTTTTATACTGATCCTTGACCGTATATGATATATCTAAATAATATGGGTGATGTGTGCAAATTAATAGCGACGTATTTATCTTTTTCTTTTTCCTGGTGAAAACCCCAGATGTTTTCTACGCTTCAAAATGGAAAACAAGGCCAGCAAAATGTGGATTGTCAAAGACATTGTATTCTTATAGCCGCCAATAACCCTTACCCCCTTGCTACTCCAGTCTTTCGGCCACCAGTACTGAACTTAAAGCAGAATGAAAACATTGATGCCCAAACAGAAAACCGTCTATCTGATGCTGAAACCATTGCTAAATCATTTGCTCAGGTAATCTAGTTATTTTTCTTACACTGGAAGTATTTTATTGTGTTTCCAACAATAAGTATATTTATAGTATGCGAATAAATAACACTTTAGATGCTATACTCTCCCTTGCAGTGCTCCGTTTCTCTGTCAATCATTTCTCCAAAGCAGCTTCCTAAGCTTCAAGCAATATACAATGCGGTAATGTCATAATATCTTATTGAGTTCATTGTCTTTTAGGATTTAAGTAAAGGTCTGGCATGAGTCTCATTTGTCCTGGACCGATTTTTGCAATATGTACTTGGTTAAGAGTCTGAAGTTACTAAATGTGTCTGGTTATAATATAAAATTTTAGCTTTGGGCTCTTCTTTACCACTGTGAATGGAATGTAGAATGGTGTACTAATATATTGTTATTATGTGCCGGAAATAAGCGTGAGAATAATATCGTTAGTTTTAGAATTGCTGTTGTCTGGAAGTAAAAACTCAAACTGAAACTTAGATCATATCCATACTTTCACTTTTCTGATACAGGGAAAATGCAATCCTCGAGCTAATGATCCGCCAGTAGATAATGCGAAAAATCCTTATTTTCTTGTTCTACTATCTGAGAATTTTTTGGAGGGTCGCGCTGCACTCAGTCGTTCTGGAGTTCCAACTTTGCCTTCTAATCAGAGTCCAGTAAAAGTGGACATGGCTCATGGTACGGGGATGCCAACTTCTATGCCATCAGGTTTGTTATATTTGTATGGTTACTTATTACTAGAAATGCACTTTTGTTGTATGATACATAGAGTGAAACTGGCTTATTTCTAAAATACTTGGTATGCTGTCCTGTTTTTCTGTAAAAACCTTTTCTAGGCTTATTTCTTATTCACTTGATCTGTCTTGATTGGTAGAAACATGTTGATGTATTATTATTATTATTATTGCTCTAAGGTGATAGAGTCGTGAAATTTGTTCGCATTTTATATAGTTGTGGTGTTTCATTTGTGAAATAAGCTGATTTTTACTTTGGTCAACAAACTATGTTCAAGCTTATTTGATGATTATTATATTCTTATATGCTTATGAACTGTAATCAGTCTTGGGTGCTTGGTGGGAAGCTTACTTTTTTTTTTTTTTTTTTTTTTTCCTTCTGATTCATAGCGAACGGATCTTTAATGAACCGACAACCGATTTCTGTTGCAAATATGCCTCCTGCCACTGTCAAAGTTGTAAGTACATCTCCAGTGATTCCTAACTCGTCCTATCATTTTGTTGATTTAGGCAGCAAAGTCTGAGGAAAAAAAATATAGAAGAAAATATGAAAGAGTAAAATTTTGATATGAGAGGGAAACAGAGGCATAATACATTTTGCTTGGGGAAAAGACTTTGCGAGAATTCATTTCATATATTGCTAAGAGCTTAATTAGGCTACTAGCCATACGCTCTCAGATCTAAGTAATGCTAGCTAAAAAGCTGCTTAAGAAAGCCCTCTTACAAAGTTTACTCTAATTACCCTCTCTGTGACATGTTTTTCTTCCTTTTCTGTCATGGCAGCCATAATAAAAGAAATATATTGTTCGCAGCAATATATCCATTTTATCTAAGTTTATTTTCTCCGGCATTCCATATTTTCTTATTCCTAGCAGACACAATAAGGGCATATTTGGGTAAAAAAGTAAATAAGAATGGAATAGGAATGAGAATGGGAATTGGAAAATAATTGAATGATAAAAGAATTATATTGTTTGGTCTATACATCTAAACTGAGTGGGGCAATAAATGGAATTAGATTGGTTTTACAAAATTACCCTCGAGTCCTTTTCTTGTTTTAAACTGGAAACAAACCCACTCTACCCTTCTTTTGTTGTCACAAAAAAATCCAGTTCTCGAAGAAGAAGAAGAAGAAGAAGAAGAGAACACATCTGATCTAATGTATTCCAAGATCGATTAACCCTGCACCAACATCTTTGGTGCAATTGATCCATATTTAGAATAATCCAGAGTTTGCCTTCTTATTTTTGCAAAATAGATTTCATCATATCTAGACTCATCACATATATGGGTATAAACAAAAATTGTCCGTAAAAAATGGTGTCTCAATGGCGATCAAGGCCTTATCGCAAGAGCTTAGACTTCTTAAACCTACCATTACCATCGCCGCTAACCCCCACCACTCTGACGAAGAAGTGAGACTTGACGATGGTGGCCTTAAAACCCAACATTTTCAAGCTTCAAAAACTAAAAACAGGTGGTTTTTGTTTGAGGTCTAAGGAGACCATCAATGGTGGGTATAGACGCCCGGAGTTGGAGGAGACCGACGATAAGCCAAGATCGCCAAAACGTTGACAAAGAAGCCAGACATGGCGTTGATGGGCATATCGCCACTGCCATTGTCGATGAAGGGAGCGGCGACTGGTGTAGACACGGTGGCGTAACAACCTTGGTAGTAGCAGTGGTGTTCTAATCTTTTGAGAGAGTTTTATTCTTTCAGAAAATGAAATAAAGTTAAAAAAAAAATAGAAATGTTCTATTTATTTTTTAAACAAGTCAGGGATAACTTTGGAAAAATAAAAAAAATTTAAACAGCTGAGTAGTCTATCAAATCGAATATGCGATGGAATGAAGTTGAAGTAATGCATATTCCATAAAATAATAATTCCAACCCAAGAAACTGAACCGAACAAAATAATTGAATCTTTGGGAATCTTACCTCCAACCACGCATACCCTAGAAGTAGATAGATAGTCATTTCCGTTCAAGTTACTGATTTAATTTCTATTTACATTGACATAATCTGGTGAATGTTATCTTCAGGAGCCAAGCAGTGGGCCAAACTTTCCTCTGATTCCATCTGTCGGAGCCCGTGCTGCCTCCCAAGGAGTTCAGTTGCAGGCTTCTTCACCATCTCTTGCCTCTCAAGATATGCTCACGAACAATGACAGTGCGCCGGATTCAAAACCTTCCATGAGTAATGTATCACAGCCCTTACGCCCTGTTTGTCCTGCTCCTGCGAATGTTAACATTCTAAACAATTTGTCACAAGCACGCCAAGCCATGCAACACTCTGCAGTCTTACCGATGGGTCAAAACCCTATCGGTTTGCACATGTCAAATATGATATCTAGCGGAATGGCATCTTCTATGCCTGCTCAAAACATGTTGCCTTCTGGGCAACAAATCATCCCGCCGGTAGCTGGACAGGGAGGCCTTTCGCAGGTTAATCAATCCCCAGCTCATACCGGCCCGTTCACGTCAGCTTCTTCTAACATGTCTGGAAATCCAAGTATTGGGGTCTCTCAGCCGATGAACAATCTTCAAGGAGGCATTAGTATGGGTCAACCTCTACCTTCCATGGGCCAAGGAAATCTCTCGGGAACTCAAATGGTTCAGAGTGGAATGGGAATGAATCAGAACATGATGGGCGGACTTGGCGGTCCTTCTCTCGCACCTTCAGGAACCGGTACGATGATACCTACTCCAGGAATGTCCCAACAAGCACAGTCTGCGGTCCAGCCGCTTGGGATGAACAATAACCCAGCAGCAACCATTCCCATGTCACAAGCATCAAACGGTTCACAACAAGCACCGTCGAAGTATGTGAAAGTCTGGGAGGTAGGTAGTAGTCCTTTATATATACTGGGGAAGTTTGATCGGGAGCATGAATTTATGGGAATATTGCTCTGTATTGCAGGGAAACTTATCTGGGCAGAGGCAAGGGCAACCTGTGTTCATTACAAGATTGGAGGTATGAAAATTCACAAGTTCTCTCGCGGGTAACATTATATTTCCAATTCTAACAATGTTATAATATTATCTTATTATAGCACTTCCAATCAGAAATGTTTCGTCGTTTCGAAGTTTGCTTGTCTTTGTTTGTATGGTATGTAAATTAAGCATATCCTCTAGTGTCCAACAATAATGTTTTCGGGCAGCAATAGATTGGCGGCATATGCCTTTTATGTACTCAGTGTACATGATTATGTTTTTATTAATGTAGTTTGGAATCAATGACCTCTTTCCAATACAACGTTGCTAGCTGACTTTCTCTTTTTTTTTTCTTCAGGGTTACAGGAACTCGACTGCTTCGGAAACGTAAGTCCCTTTTTCTCCCCATAGTTTTTTTCATGCTTGCCATCTTTTCATTAGGGTTATATCTTATATGTTGTCAACATCATCGAGCTCGTGCCAGTTGAAAAGAGAACACATATGATACTGTGGGTCTTGATGGGTTGCTGGTATTGCTATTGCTAAAATAGTCTCTAATGAAATTTCTTTAAATATGTTGAGGACCATCGACGATTCGTTCTAATTAATATGTTCTAGAAAAGTTTGACTGGTTTTTATCCATCGTGAATATTTCTTCTATTTATTGGATTTATCTCTTCTGCATTAATCAGGCTCGCAGCAAACTGGCCAGTGACGATGCAAATCGTGAGGCTAATATCACAAGATCATATGAACAACAAGTAAGTCGTGTAAAATCTCATGTATTGTATGTCAGTTCCATGAAGTGATGTGTACTAAGGTTTGTTCCTATTATTGTCTTTCAATATCAGGCAATATGTCGGCAAGGCAGATTTCCTAGTGTTTCGGGCAATAAATCAGCATGGATTTCTCGGTCAATTGCAGGAAAAGAAGCTCGTAAGTTTCAGCCACTTTCTCAGTGTTGATATATAAAATCCCGGTCCCGCTACAATTTTTCAACACTGACATTGCCGTCGGTTCAATTCTTCAGTGTGCCGTTATCCAGTTACCATCTCAGACACTGCTTCTATCTGTCTCCGACAAAGCTTGCCGCTTGATTGGAATGCTCTTTCCAGGGGTACGAACCACTTAATTCATAAACTTTTAGCTTCTTTTTTTTTTTTTTTTTTTTTTTAAACGCAAATAATCCTTCAATTATTGTGTGACTTGTTTTAAATTGTAAAAGTATCATTAAACAAAATCTTACTCTTAAAATTTGTTATTGTTAGCATTTTATGATCAGAATAAAATCTAATTAGTTCTTTTATAAAATTAATGATTTACCTAAGTTTGTAACCTGTTTTAAGTTGCGTGTAAGTTTCATCAATTTTTTATTTTATATAATTTTATTGAATGACTAAAATGTATGCAAAATAATAGTCTGAGGACTATTTTTCTCCAAAAAATATAATTTAAGGATAAAAATGCTACATAGCATGATAGTTCAGGACCTTCAGTTAAGTTCAGGGAGTACTTGCGCTATGACACCCAATTTTAAAAGGCTCCTTAAAACTCAGAAACAGCTTTTCACTTGTTATCTAGAGTAATAAATAAAATAACGCGTTATCGTGGCAATGTAGGACATGGTGGTGTTCAAGCCACAAGTACCGAATCAGCAGCAACACCCTCAACAGCTTCAACAACAGCAGCAACAAATTCCTCAGCTCCAACAGCAGCAACAGTCTCAGATGCCTCAAATGCAGCAGATGGGTGGGATGGGCCAGGCTTATGCTCAAGGCCCAGCCCGTTCTCAGCTGCCTTCTCAGGGACAAGTTACGTCGCAGGTCTCGCCTGGCATGCCCGGTGGAGGCTTCATGGGTTGATAGCAATGTTTGATATATTTATAGAAGCGAGCATCTCTAGGATCATCCACAGAACTTATGGTTCATTTCTAATTTAAGCAAACGAAGACAGTTTCGAAGGCCTTGGTGAAATTTTCTTCCAATGCTCTCTCCATTGTCTTTTGAATTTGACACTGCTGCATAATCATATATGTAGGTACCATGTGTGTGCGACTATAGTTGTCCATGTAAATATCAGTGTTAAAGTTTAGATTCGCTATTACTTTTCTACGCCCAAGTAAGTTAGTTTTTAATTTTTCTTTTCTTTTCCTTTTCCCTCGAAAACTTTCAACTTCTCCATTTCTCTCTCTTCTTCTTTACTTTTCTTCTCCAGATTCCTGACAAACTTCTCTATTTCTCTCTCTTCTCCACTTTTCTTCACCAGTTGCTCAGACCCCTATGTCCTTTCGCCTCAGGGCCACATTTGCTTTCGCCATTTCTCAGACATTTCTTTATCCATGTCCGAACTTGATCGCCATATCCCAAATCTCATCGGCGGAGTTGTTTATTTTGAACCAAATGACGAAAAACTCGCCTTCTCAAAAAGCATGCAATCTCTAAAAACCCGACGCAGACCCAAGTGGCAGAATCATTAGCATGTCAGGTTACGACATTGTCCCCCAATAGCCACCAACTGAATCGAAGAAGGTTGCCATTGTAAGTTCAAAGTTATCCATGTCGAAGAACAAATCGGGTCCAACGTCGAAGCCACCATTGAAAAATGTCAGAAATTCCAGAGTGAACACAAAAGCAATGATGATGGTACCACGTATAAGATAGAGCCTCCCCAAAGAATAGTAAGGAATTTCTGGTGATGGATGGTTTTTTGAAATAGTGATCACTAGTATTAGTGACATTTTTGTAACTAAAGCTCCAAAGATTTGATGATTTAGTTACATGCCAGAGATTTAGTTACAAACGTGTCCCTAAATCTGTAAATAATTGAAGTTTTAGTTACATGTTACATACTGAGTGACACTGTTTTTTTTTTTTTTTTGAAAAAACCCAATACTGGTATTATTAAGACCCTGAATGGGTTTTGGCCAAATCGACCATTAGAGAAGAAAAAATACATGGAGGGGGATCATTAAACCAGGTAGCAGAGGAGGAGGAAAGAAGATTATAACGTGCAAGGCAGTGGGCTACACTATTACCACTTCTCCTAACAAAGCTAAACACCGAGGAGCTCCGCTCCGCAAGAGTTTGAATGTCTTCGATGATAAAGCCCTCCTCTCCGGCTACTTGATCATGGGAGCATAGAAGGTGGACCGCCGAGCCAGAGTCTGATTCCACGATGCAAGGTGCAAACCCCCATCTGGTAGCAATGTTCAATCCTTCACGTAGAGCCTCAAATTCCGCCCCCAAAACCGATGCCACCTTCGGTTTCGGCTTACTAAAGCCAATGACAAAGCTCCCCCTCGAGGCTCGGACACAACCACCTAGGCCAATCGTCCCGCCTTCCAAAGGAAAGGCAGCGTCGACATTTAACTACCAGCAGTGGTGTTGAGGAGGAGACTAGTTACTATTACTCGATGACCGGCCCTGAGCCGAACGTTGGTTGCCGAAGCGCAGGAAGTCGTCAAGCACCGTGGCCCGCTGGAAGGCGAAGTTGAACTCAGTCAAAGACTAATGTAGCTTCTTGTTCCTTTGGTTCCAGATCTCCCACAACATCACTGCAAGGAGAGAAACGCGATTAATCTCCAAGGAACCCGATGCGACCATGAGTATGTCTCGAAGACGTATATGGGGGGTTCAATTCTCTGATGCATTCAAAGAGGGATCGAGTCCAAGCGTCCTCCACCAGGTGGCAGAAAACTAAGGCGTGAGCAGAGGACTCCCAAGTACCACCACAGAACGGACATTCTTAATAAACTTTAAACAATAATCTTGCTCACAAATACGAGCAACATATATCAAGTTTTTCGCAAAGGAAGAAACAAAATAAAATTATTCAAATTTAAAGTTCGATCTTCAAAAGATAGCGTCACTGATCCCACGGCCTCTGCAGACACCGAGCTCCCATCACCCCCATCTGAAGGAGAAGTCACCTTCCTCTAAGCTTTTGCTTTTCCCGAAACCAGTCAAGGAACAACAAATATAGTTGATAGCACCGGAGTCAAGAATCCACATTGATACATTATCAGTTACTAAGCATGATTCGGTAATAAGTACAATACATTTTTCCTTTGTTTTGAGGTAGGCAGGACAGTTTCTGCGCCAGTGTCAGGGTTCATTGCAGTGGTGGCATTTGTCGTTAGACTTGTCCACCTTGATTGCCTAGGGCTTCTTCTTCTTCTGAACCTTGCCTTGGTTCTTCTTCTCGGCTTTGTGAGGTCTTTTCTTAGATCCAGAGGTGGAGGCTTTGTGCTCAATAGCATGTGCCTCTCCTTGGTTCCTCTTTCTCTTAGTGAGACCTACAACAGAGACCTACAACAGTGTGAAGCTCCTTCTTTAGTTCGGTAACAGTGTACTCTAGCTTTTTCATTGAGTAGCTCGGTAACAGTGTACTCTTGTCAACAGTAAGGACGATGTCGAGGTTATGGTTCCAATCAACGTAGTTGTCGCCTTTGAGTTTTTTTTTAGGAAAGGATGGTTGAGAGAGGGTTGAGAGACATCTTACTGAAATTAAGTTGAAACAAGTTTATGATTAGTCTTTTGGTTTAGGATTTAAGTTTGTTTAAGTTTTTAGGATAAACAAGATAGAAGAAATCCAAAGGTGTTATGAACGAAATGAATTTTTACGCCTTCGAGGGAAGGCCGAAAATAGTCTCCTTTCATAAGTAAATGACTCGTCATTAATGCATAGCCAATATGGCAATCCTTCAATACTTGACTAGCCACCTTGAAATTTTTTTTTTATCACTCATATCCTTTCGCAAGGCCTCAAAGGAGGATTACTAGGGATTAAGTCTAAGTGTGTAACCAATCACTTAGTCCATGAGATCTACTTGGAAAAAAAATCCACCGAGGGGAGGCATTGTCTCATTGTCTCACTCTCAGACGCAGCTCTTCAAGCAATGATCAGAGCAAAGCGCTGTTAGTACTCTTATTTAAGAGAGGGCCACGAGGGTGACTCTTAGTCTGGCGACAATTGCACTTTTCATTTGTGTTGGGGATCGTGGGTTGCAAACAACAAGTATAACCTTCCCACTTAGTTTTTAGAGTCGGCACATCATCTCTTATATGTTCAGAAACACATTTCCTAGTATATAGAGAGATAGAGGAAATTCTAGAAATTGATGCTTAGATCGACATGTTTCAAGAGAGAGCAGTGTTAATGCATAAAGGCACAAGGTACATTCTTAGACATTTCCTATTTTCTACAAGTGAAAGTGTGTGAGAAAATATTTAACTTTTAACTCACTTGAACACTTGAAGTATGAGATTACACGTCTTCTTGCCAACTAGTCTTCGAGGAGACTGTTGTCGGCCCGTCTCAGACCGACGAGGACAAAGGCGTCACTTCGACTCGCACGGCCGGGTCGAAGCCTCGGACGGCCACGGGGCGGAATATCCTTGTCTCGGCCATTTGACGGCCCAAACTGGTGGCCGGCCCAACCTTGCCTCGGCCCTTGGCCGGCCCAAGGTTGACTCGGCCATTGGCCGGCCCAACCCTTCAGCCGGCCAATGGCCGACCCAAAGGTTCACTCGGCCAATGGCCGAGTGAACCTCCCAACTGTTCACTCGGCCAATGGCCGAGTGAACCTTCATCCAGCCCGAGCTTCCCACTCGGCCATTGGCCGATCAACTCATTCAGCCAATGGCCGAGTGAACTTCAAGCAGTTCACTCGGCCATTGGCCGAGTGAACCTTCCAGCAGTTCACTCGGCCATTGGCCGAGTGAACCTCCCAACAGTTCACTCGGCCAATGGCCGAGTGAACCTTCATCCAGCCCGAGCTCCCCACTCGGCCATTGGCCAATCAACTCATTCAGCCAATGGCCGACCCAAGAGGCTCACTCGGCCAAGGGGTTCCCCAAACACCCCTTGGTCGCCTATAAATAGAGAGGTCCGCCCTCTCCCAAAGGTAATCCATTTTTGAGTCCCGAAACGCTGTCGAACTCATACTTCACTCGTTTCGCTCATCTTTGGCCTCTCGCCCTCTAAAACCTCTATACTCCACCTCAATCCCACTAGTGTTGAGCGTCGGAGAGGTAAACAGAGGCACCCCCTCTGTTTACCCTTTGTAGTTCACGTGTTTTCTTCCTTTTCAGGCGCTTGGACGAACTCAAAGGACATTCACAGCTAAGGGAAGACTCGGGATACCGAGTCCGACACGCTCGAGCCCGAACGCGACCACTTGGTCCGGCCTTGGGTCGAACCGTTTGGGGCTCCTGAATCGTTGTCCGAAAACGAGCGACAACAGAGACCTCCCACTTAAATTTTCAAGAGCAATAAATTTTGAACATAAATGATATAGATATAGTTTTGAAAACATTTTGAAAAACATATTTGATTTGGATGACATAACATTTTCAAGTTTGAAAGTGAAAACAACTTTATAAAATTCAAACTAGTTTTTATAAAATCTCAATTTCAATAAATATTCAACATATCAAAACCTTTCAATCTTACACATTATTTTTATTATATTTAAAAAATATTTTTTCTGTAGGAAATTTTTCCATTCGAGTTATCGAACATTCAAAATGGGATCCGAGATCCTGAAGTCAAAATTTCAATCCCGGACAGCAAGCACCTCGGAGTACAAACGCCATAGACGGCGGCTTCGATGTCCAATTGAGCTAATTCAAAATGATTTGGAAAGTAGAATCACATGCCTATAATTTGGTTGAAGAACCATTCGAATCCGAGTCCCGAGCAGAGAGATGCACTGGTTTTACTGAGAGGAATTCTTAAGCTCAAGGAATTTTGGACAGAAATTCGGCCGAGGACAAACGTATAAGAGATTTAGGTGTAACGAAAAGTTTTATTGAGTTTTTAACTCTTATTGATGTGTTTTATTAACAAGGTAATAATATAGCACAAAAGAAAATAACAAAAAACAGAAAACAAACGAGTAAATAAATAAAGCAAGCAAGAAAATATTACTACTTCATGAAATTATCCGAAATTCTCAAACTTCTCAAAACACTATTTTGATTATGCAAAAATTAAAACTTTTAGAATTGTTTCTAATGTGTTTTAATAGCATTCCAATAGTGTAGAAAATGTACATGCATTTTAATTTAAACGCCCGAGCAATAAATTAAAAAGAAAACAACAATTCTAGCAAATTCATTACCCCAGTAAAATTAAGGAAACAATTTCCATACTCATAGTTTAAATTACATGCACATGCTTAAAATTTGACCATAGCTCTGATACCATTCGTTGGAATAGATCTACGATTAAGAATAATTTATCGCTTCTTGTAAGCGACGGAAAATAAAAAATTCTTTAAAACATGTAAAACAATTTTACTACCTAGACAAAGTGCATGAACATGTAAACTAAAATAAGACTACCTCGCTTGAAGCTTGAGCGTTGAGCAACTTGTGGATTGGTTGAATCGCTAGTCTCCCAACTTAGCTTGTCTCCTTCGTGTCTTCTTGAACCCGAGCAACCACGATAGTTTCTACCACTAGAGTCTTCGAGTTTGGAAATGATTTAGTGTGTTGGCACTATTAAACACAATGACCTAAGAACTAGTCTTAGATCCGAAGATCTAATACAAAACTCTAGGTCTAATGAGGACCTAGATGCCAAAACAAAAGAGCAAGAAAAAGAGAGAGAGGGGAGTACACGACCAAGGTAGAGAGAGAAAGGCAAACCAAAATCTTGTTCAAACATTGAGAATGTCGTGTGCTATTTATAGGAGAAGAGATTGCCTTGAATCAATGCAAAAGATGCAATTTCATCTTTTCTATTATGGCTGAATATCACATATTCATGAGCACAATATTTGTTTCCCATTCCTATCATAATAATACCAAGGCTGGAAATTTGTTTCCCTTCTCTCTCTTGGACGTGTACAACAATAGCCATGTGCTATAAATTTGTTTCCTCTGATCATTTTTGGCAAGTATCTTCATACATCAATGCACAAAATAACTTCTATGTTTCTTCATTTGATGGTGGCCATGAAAATGCACCATCTAGAACATGCTTCTAGATGATACTTTATTTGTTCAAGGAAATACAAGAAAAGCCCATGCAAAATTTTAACATAAAATTCCATAAAATGAAATTCAATCCTCAAGACCCAAAACTAAGTCCTGGCCATGTGAATTAATTCACATTATCATCATATGATAATGTCCAAAATCTTATTTTGACATTTATACCATCTTATGTCCTAATGAACAAAATTACCCTCTAGACAATTTTCGTAAAATTCGTCTAGTTCAACACTTGAACTTGTTTTGACTTAGCTATTAGTTTAACAAATCCTACTCTAATGTCATCGACATATAATACCAGAAACACAACTTTGCCTTCGTTTATTAACTTGTAAACATAAGGCTCATCTATTAACCGTTCAAAGTCGAAGCTTTTCACAGTTTCATTGAATCTAATATTCCATGACCTAGATGCTTGCTTGAGTCCATAAATGAACTTAAGTAACTCACAAACTTTGGTATCTTGACCTTTTTCCACGAAACCATCTGGTTGAGCCATGTAAATGCGCTCGTCAAGATTGCCATTCAGGAAGGCTGTCTTGACATCCATTTGTCAGATCTCATAGTCGAGAGCTGCAGCTATGGATAGGAGTCTGCAAATGGATTTAAGCATCGCGACTGGCGAGAATGTTTCTTCATAGTCAATCCCTTCTTGTTGGGTATAACCCTTCGCCATAAGTCGTGCTTTGAACGTCTCGACGTTCCCATCCGGACCCCTTTTCTTCTTGTATATCCACTTACACCCTACGGGTTTAATCCCTTCAGGAAGGTCTACAAGTTTCCAGACTTCGTTGAGATACATCGAGTGCATCTCAACTTTCATGGCGTCAAGCAAAAGGTTTGATTCAGATCAAGCCATCGCTTGGCTATAGGAAACAGGGTCATCCATGTCAGAGATCGCTACGAGAGAGTCTCCATAGGACATGTACCTGTCAGGCTTTTCAGTAGCCCTCCCACTACGTTGAAGTACTACTTGACGAGATTCTGAAGAGTTAGGTTGTGTTTCAGTTGGGGTAAGAGCAGTTTTAATAGATGAGGTAGAAGCTTCCTCACCCAACTTTTCTTCAAGCACAATTTTGCTTCTAGGTTTTGCATCCTTCATAAAGTCCTCATCAAGGAAACGAGCATTCGTGCTAACGAAAGTCTTATCGTCCTCGGGACTATCAAAAATGAAACCTTTGGTTTCCTTTGGATATCCCACAAACAGGCACAATTCTGACCTACTAGCCAACTTGCTCGTCTTTTGCCTTAGCACATGTGCAGGCCAACCCCAAATTCGGATGTGGCCCAGATTTACTTTACGGCCAGTCCATCTTTCATAAGGAGTACCAGGAACCGTTTTAGAAGGAACTTGGTTCAGAATGTAAGCGGTTGTTTCGAGGGCATATACCCAAAAGGAAAGAGGGGGTGATGAGTAACTCATCATTGATCTAACCATCTCCATGAGAGTTCGGTTTCTTCTCTCTGACACTCCGTTTTGTTGAGGTGTGCCAGGTGCGGTAAGCTGAGAAGCGATACCTTCTTCTTTAAGAAAGTTATCGAACTCTCCAGACATATACTCACCACCTCGATCGGATCGAAGGGTTTTGATCACTTTGCCTGTTTGCTTTTCCATTAAAGCCCTAAAGACCTTAAATACGTTAAAGGTCTCGGATTTTTGTTTGAGCAAAAAGACAAAACCATATCACGAGTAATCATCGGTGAAGGTAACGAAGTATTAGTATCCTCCACGTACTTGTTGGCTGAGCGGACCACATAAATCAGAATGTATTAGTTCCAGCAACTCAGTGGCTCTTCGACCCTTATCGGAGAAAGGTCGCTTAGTCATTTTTCCTTCTATGCAGGATTCACAAGTAGGTAGTGAACCTATTGCATAGGCTTGGAGTGGACCGTCCCTTACAAGTCTCTTAATCCTATCTAGACTGATATGGCCATGCCTTAAGTGCCAGAGGTATGTTGATTTTGTTATATCGAAGGATTTGGAAAGTTTGATCCTCTTTGGTTCCCTAAGATCATTATCTATTTCGGTGTCTAAAAGGGAAGGTTGAGTGGGATAAATGTAAAAAAGAGCATCTTCATACATGCATCAGTGACAAAAGAATTATCAGGAAACGAAATACGAATTCCATTCTTAATGAACTTTAAACAATAATCTTGCTCAAGAAGACGAGCAACAGATATTAAGTTCTTCCCAAAGGTAGGAACAAAATAAACATTATTCAAGTTTAAAGTGCGGTCTTCAAAAGACAGCGTCACAGATCCCACAGCCTTCGCAGACACCAGGCTCCCATCACCCCATTTGAAACAGAAGTCGCCTTCCTCTAAGATTTTGGTTTTCATGAAACCAATCAAGGAACAAAAAATATGGTTAGTAGCAGCGGAGTCAAGAATCCACATTGATACATTATCATCTACTAAGCATGCTTCGGTAATTAGTACAATACTATGTTCCTTTGCTTTGAGATAGGCTGGACAGTTCCTTTTATCGGCCATGTGAGGTCTCTTCTTAGTTCCAGAGGCGGAGGCTTTTTGCTCAGTAGCATGTGCCTCTCCTTGATTCCTCTTTCTCTTAGTGAGACCTACAGCAGTGTGAAGTTCCTTCATAAGCTTGGTAACAGTGTACTCTAGCTTGTTTATGGAGTAGTTCATCTTGGAGGTATCAAGAGATGCGGGGAGTGTTTCTAAGATCATATCTATGACACTCTTCCCATCAATCTCAGATCCTAGGATTTCCATTTTATTCAGAAAACTAATGATCAGTATCATAGAGTCTCCAACATGAGTCCTAGCCTGCATATGACAGTTCATAAATTTTCGGACTGCTTGTTGCCTTGCTTGAAGCCTTTGCCCTCCAAACATCTCAAGGAGATTGTTGAGCATGTCGGTGGCAGTCTCGATGTCACGATATTGTTGTTGCAACACATTGTTCATTGATGCTAAGATATAGCACCTCACAATCTCATCGGAGCAGAGCCAGGCCGCCAAGGCGTCTTTGTCCTCTTGAGTTGAATCATCATTCGTCAGAGGAGGACACGGGGTGGTGAGTACCCATTAGTGCTTATGTTTCCAATTAACGTAGTTTTTGGTTTCGAGTTTGTTCGAGGAAAGGATGAAAGAGAGAGAGAGTTGGGAGACATTTTGCCTATAAAAGTTGAAACAAGTTTATGATTAGTCTTTTGGTTTAGGATTTAAGTTTGTTTAAGACTTGATAAAATCCAAAGGTGTTATAAACCAAACGATAATTTACTCCTTCGAGGGAAGGCCGCAAAAAATCTCCATTTATAAGTAAATGACACATCAGTAATGCTTAGTCAAGATGTCAATACACCAACTTTGACTAGCCACCTTTTAAATTGGTTTGATCACTCACATCCTTTCGCAGGGCCTCGAGGGAGGATTACTAGGGATTGAGTCTAAGTATGTAACCAACCACTTAGCCCAAGAGATTGACTTTGAAAAACAATCCGCCGAGGTGAGGTCTTGTCTCATTGTCTCACTCTTGGACTTAGATCATTGAGCAATGATTATTGCAAAGCGCCCTTGAGTACTCTCATTTAAGAGAGGGCCACGAGGGTGACTCTTAGTCTAGCGACAATTGCACTTTTCATTAGTGTTGGGGATCGTGGGTTACAAACAACAAGTACAACCCTCCCAATTAGTTTTTGGAGTTGGTACATCAGCTCTTATAAGTTCGGAAACGGTTTTTCTAGTTATAGAGCGATAGAGCGGACAACTAGAAAAGAATCCTAGATTTTCATGTTCAGAGCAGTGTTACTACATAAAGGCACAAGGTACATACTCGGATCTTTTCCTATTTTCTATTCGGGAAAGTGCGTGAGGGAAGTGTGAACTTCAACTCACTCGAACACTTGAAAGTTTGAGATTACACATCCTTTTATTTTTCGGCTTCTCTACAAGGAGACCTCCCACTCAAATTTTCAAGACAATATAGATTTTGAACATATGTGATATAGATATAGTTTTGAAAACATTTTGAAAACTTATTTGATTTGGATGACAAAATATTTTCAAGTTTGAAAATGAAAACGGTTTTTCAAAATTCAAACTAGTTTTGTAAAAAATTCAATTTCAAGTTAAATTTTCAATATTCAAAACATTTTAATCTTACACATCATGTTTATAATCTTATAAAAAACATTTTTGCTCAAGAAAATTTTCTCATTAGAGTTCTATAACTCATGGTAGTGGGGCTGAAAATCCGGAATTCTAAAAAACTGGACTTTCGGAACAGCCGCGGACCTCGGAGTAAAATCGCCATAACTGGCGGCTCCAATGTCCTTTTGACCCAAAACCAGTGGTATTGGAAAGAGAATAGACAGACCTTTAATTTGATTTAAGAATAATTAAGTTTAGATTTAGGAGTAGAGAGTTATGCCACTTTTACTGCGGGTTTTACTCCAGCTCAAAGAAAAAGAAATAATTAAAGTTCGGTCTTTTTAGGTGCGAAAAAAAATCGAGTGTAACGGAACGTTTTAGGAGGTTGTTAAAGCTTTTATTTGTGTTTAATTAGCAAGGTAATAACATGGTATAAAAGAAATAACAACATGCATAAAACGATTCAAGTAAATAAAAGAAACTAGTAAGACAAGAAAACTAGTCACAAAATTTACTCGAAATTTTCTCAAACTTAAAAACACGTTTTTCAATATAAAAAATTAAAAACTTTTAGAACTGATTCTACTGTGTTTTAATAACATCCCAAACTCATAGAAAATCAACATGATTTTTAATTTATAGGCAAGAGCAATAAATTAAAAAAAATCTAAGAAAACAATTCTAACTTGTCACAAAATTAGTAAACTTTCGAAAACGATTTTCAAGCTCATAATTTTAATTACATGTACATGCATATATTTGACCATAGCTCTGATACCATTTGTTGGAATTGATCTAGGGTTTAATAAAAAGTTTAACGCTTCGGTAAACGGCGAAATTTTAAAAAATTTCTTTTTCATAAAAAACGTTTTTAATAACCTAGACAAAGAGCAAGCACATGTAAATAAAAACTAATATGAGCATTAAAGATTACTAACCTTCCTAGAAGCTTGAACGTTGAGAAGCTTTTGGAAAAGGTTGCAACGTTCGTCTCCCCTCGCAACACGTCTCTCTTCCTTCCTCGGCAACTCGAGCAACCACGAAAGTTTCTATCACTAAATCACTCGAGAGAAAAAAGGAATTAGTATGTGGGCACTTTTAAAAACTACGACTCAAGAACAAGTCTTAGAGTTGAAGAGCTAAAACACTAGGTCAAATGAGGACCTAGGTGCCAAAACAAAAATGAAAAATAACTAGAGAGAGAGAGAGAGGAGTTCGGCCACAAGGTCTATAGGAGAAGGGTTGGCCTTGGAAAGAAGTAGTTTCCTCTTATTTTCCAAGCCTTTATTAGCAATCCCTTATTACCCATTCCTCCAAAATAGGCGCCCACCTCATGCAAATCCCCAAGGGATTAGTTTCCTCTTTTGTTTCTCTCTTGGTTGCCTTGGCCGAAATTCCCTATGCATGCATGGGAAATTTGTTTCCTCTTTTTGTTTTGGCAAGTATCTTGATACATTTATGCACAAAATATTCTCTCTTTCTTTAGGGTAGTGGGCGCCCAAGTGGCTTTCTAGAAGGGGCTTCTAGAAGCTTCTTCATTTGTTCATGACAACATGGAAAAGACCCATTAAGAATTTTCAATAAAATTTTTATGAAATGAAATTAATCCACAAGGCCCAATGATCAAGTCATGGCAAAGTGTTTAACTATTCCTAAGACAAAAATACCCTTTTGACAATTTTCGTAAAACTTGTCTCGTTTTTGTTTTGACTTAGCTTCTAGTTTAACTATTCCAACTCGATGTGATTCGTGACAGTGACCTCATGGACCCAAATGAACAAAGCTTGAGCTAAACACTTGGACTCAAAAGTTCACAAACCTTTTTCCAAGTTTAGCTTAATGTCAACTGACTCCACTAAAGAGTTGACACTGAAAATCTCTCGGTTCAAATGAATTTATTTTCTACTCAAGAATTCAACCAAATTATGATGAGAGGATCCACTGAATATTATCTATGTTTACCCTTCATGAATATCATCAGCTAGTCGGGATTTACAATATTACCATTTTACCCTTCTAGTTATTATTTCCTCAACTCCTTTGTCGCTTGTGAATAAGTCAGAAACAATGTATTGACGAGGACCTAACAAGTCACATTGTTTCATCCAAAAGAGTCAAGACTCAATTTGGACACTGGCCAGTTCATTTATTCACACTCCAAGGAACAAAGCATGAGGTGATATACATTGCATTTCTGCAATCTTGTACATGAATTCCATATCTATGCGAACTTCACAAAGTTACTCATGACATTCTCACAACTTAGTACTTCACCAATAGGCCCTGTTCGGAATCACATAGTGAGTCCGAACTCTGACTTTCTCAAATGAGAATACTTTGAAATGGCATGTCTCGTTTCAGGATTAAGGTAAGCATGATGCAATTCATACGTAGTGACTTCGAGACATAAGAGGTCAAATGGTTTGTTCTTATTTTGTCTCTAGAAGTGTACTGGCAATTCAGTACCTTCGGAAGATACCTAGAAGAACTATACAGTCTCCAACTCTGAATGCCCCATAACCAGACATCATAGATTCTCCTAACAATCGTACTGAGGTCAATAGTCCTTTTGACCCTTAGATTGCGAATATATCGTTTAAAGCAAACTACGAAGAGTTTGTTCATGCAAATCTACATTTGTCTGTTCGTAAGTTGTTAAGTTTGTTTATGGACTAAAGACTAATGTTTTATCATAAAGCTTCAAACAGACAAGGAAGAATGAATGAACGTTTCAACTTTTTATTAATGAATAAGCAATTACAAGCAAGAGTCTACGTGAGACTTTATTACATCAAATGTACAAAATAAAGACTACAACTCTTCTTGTGGGCACCATTGACAACACAAGTTGTCTTCCCTCATTGTATATTGTTACCGGTCGTTTTCGGGACACCGAAAATTCAAAAACGATTCTAGGCCGGCCGGGTTTTACCGGCCGGAAGTCCAGCGGGCCCCGACCCACCAGGCCCGAGCGCCCTGGCGCACCCACGACCCGGCACGGCTGGCGCGCGCGCACCTGCGCCCCCAGTCCTGAGGCCCCCGGCCCAACGGGCCTCAGCGCACCCTAGCGCGCCTAGCTCGCGCGCACCCTGCGCCCCGGCCTCCCGGCCCGCGCACGCTCCCGCGCCTCAGCCTCCCGGCCCGCGCGCGCTCCCGCGCCTCGGCCTCCCGGCCCGCGCGCGCTCCCGCGCCTCGGCCACCTCGGCCGAGTGTCCTTACCACCTCGTCCGAGCAGCTTTACCACCTCGCCCACCTCGGCCAAGCAGCTTTGCCACCTCGGCCACCTCGGCCGAGTAGCTTTACCACCTTGGCCACCTCGGCCAAGCAGCTTTGCCACCTCGGCCGAGCAGCTTTTGTTGTCAATGGTGCCCACAAGAAGAGTAGTAGTGTCTATTTATGTACATTTGATGTCATATAGTCTTACGAAGACTCTTGCTTGTAATTGCTTATTCATTAATAAAAAAAGTTGAAACGTTCATTCATTCTTTCTTTGTTTGAAGCTTTATGATAAAACCTTAGTCTTTTAGTCCATAAACAAACTAAACAACTTACAAAGAGACAAATGTAGATTTGCATGAACAAACTCTTCGTAGTTTGCTTAAAACGATACATTCGCAATCTTAGGGTCAAAGGACTATTGACCTCAGTATGATTGTTAGAAGAATCTATGATGTCTGGTTATGAGGCATTGAGAGTTGGGGACTCTATAGTTCTTCTAGGTATCTTCCGAAGGTACTGAATTGACCAGTGCACTTCTAGAGACAATATAAGAACAAACCATTTAACCTCTTATGTCTCGAAGTCACTATGTATGAATTGCATCATGCTTACCTTAATCCTGAAATGAGACATGCCATTTCACACCTTAGTATTCTCATTTGAGAAAGTCAAAGTTCGGACTCACTATGTGATTCCGAACAAGGCCTATTGGTGAAGTACTAAGTTGTGAGTATGTCATGAGTAACTTTGTGAAGTTCTCATAGATATGGAATTCATGTACAAGATTGCTGAAATGCAATGTATGTCACCTCATGCTTTGTTCCTTGGAGTGTGAATAAATGAACTGGCCAGTGTCCAAATTGAGTCCTGACTCTTTTGGATGAAACAATGTGACTTGTTAGCTCCTCGTCAATACATTGTTTCTAACTTATTCACAAGCGACAAAGGAGTTGAGGAAATAACAGCTAGAAGGGTAAAATGGTAATTTAGTAAATCCCGAGTAGCTGATGACATTCATGAAGGGTAAACATAGATAATATTCAGTGGATCCGCTCATCATAATTAGGTCGAATTCTTGAGTAGAAAATAAATTCATTTGAACCGAGAGATTTTCAGTGTCAGCTCTTTAGTGGAGTCAGTTGGCATTAAGCTAAACTTGGAAAAGGTTTGTGAACTTTTGAGTCCAAGTGTTTAGCTCAAGCTTTGTTCATTTGGGTCCATGAGGTCACTGTCACGAATCACATCGATAGGAATAGTTAAACTGGAAGCTAAGTCAAAACAAGAACGAAAATTATCAAAAGGGTATTTTTGTCTTTTGAGACATAGGATGAAATGAATGTCAATAAATTTTTTGACAAGTTCATTTGATGACTTAATGTCACTCGGCCATGACTTGATTATTGGGCCTTGTGAATTAATTTCATTTCATAAGAATTTTATTGAAAATTCTTAATGGGCTTTTCTCATGTTGTCATGAACAAATGAAGAAGCTTCTAGAAGCTCCTTCTAGATGAGAGATGGGCGCCCAAAATACCCAAGAGAAAGAGAATATTTTGTGCATAAATGTATCAAGATACTTGCCAAAAGAAAAAGAGGAAACAAATTTGCATATGGATGCACATGGGATTTCGGCCAAACAAGCTTAGAGAGAGCAAGGAATAAAAGAGGAAACAAATCCAAGGTGTCATTAAGGCACATGTTGGCCGTGTGACTTGGATGGGAATGGGCAATAAAGATTGCTCATAAAGGCTTGGAAAATAAGAGGAAACTACTTCTTTCCAAGGCCAACCCTTCTCCTATAAATAGGACCCTCATTCCTCTCATTCTATTGATTCATCCAAGTTTAAGAGATTTGAGAGACTCTCTCTCTAGAACTTGGCCGAAAATCCTCTCTCTCTCTAGTTTATTTTCGATTATTTCTTGTCTTGGCACCTAGGTCCTCACTCGACCTAGTGTTTAGCTCTGCGACTTCGAGACTCGTTCTTAAGTCGTAGTGTTTAAAAGTGCCCACTCACTGATTCCTTCTTTTCGAGTGATTTAGTGATAGAAACTTTCGTGGTTGCTCGAGGTGCCGAGGAAAGGAAGAGAGACGTGCTGCGAGGGGAGACGAGCGTTGCGAACTTTCCAAAAGCTTCTTCAAAGTTCAAGCTTCAAGAAAGGTTAGTAAACTCTTAGCTCATATTGATTTTAATTACATGTACTTGCTTCTTTGTCTAGGTTAGTAAAAACTGTTTTTACTTGAAAAGAAATTTTTTAAAATTCCGCCGCTTCCCGAAGCGTTTAATCTTTTTCTTAAACCCTAGATCAATTCCAACAACTTTGCCACCTCGGCCACCTCGGCCGAGCAGGTTTGCCACCTCGGCCACCTCGGCCGAGCAGCTTTGCCACCTCGGCCGAGCGTCTTCGCCACCTCGGCCACCTCGGCCGAGTGTCCTTACCACCTCGATCGAGCACCTCGGCCACCTCGGCCGAGCATCCTTGCCACCTCGGCCGAGCGTCTTCGCCACCTCGGCCACCTCGGCCGAGCGTCTTCGCCACCTCGGCCACCTCGGCCGAGCATCCTTGCCACCTCGGCCACCTCGGCCGAGCATCCTTGCCACCTCGGCCACCTCGGCCGCGCGTCTTCGCCACCTCGGCCGAGCATTCTTGCCACCTCGGCCGGGCACGCCCACTGCCGGGCACGCCGCCCCCGGCCAAGTCCCGCGCCCGGCACGCCCCGCGCCCATCCAGGCGGCATGTCCCGCGCGCCCTGCGCCCTCTTGGGCGAGAGGCCCCGTGCGCCCTGCGCCCTCTTGGGCGTAAAGCCTCGCGCGCCCCGCTCCCGGCCACCCGGTGGGCCTCAAGGGGCCGGCCCAAGGCCTCTCTCCACAACTATAAATACCCCCCCCCTAGGGGAGGAAAAAAGAATCCTGGGTTCACGCGAACACAACACTTTTCTTCTCTCGAGAATTCTCTCTCGCACTCTTGTGATATTCCAAGAGCGCGCACTCCTCCCTCGGCTCAGAAACACGAGGACCCCCCTCCACGAGAGGGAGCGCGCTCCTCTTCTGTGACCCGAGCCTCTGCGATACACACCGCTCTCCTGCTTCTTGGCCCTTGAGCTAGAACTCCGAGCTACGAGCAAGCGACCCCTCTAAAGTCTTCACTAGAAGCTACGAGCCGGGTCCTACTCTAAAGCCTTGGATTCCCAAAGCCTCTGAGCCCAAGATAGCCCCCGATACACAAATTGAACTACGTTCTGACCTGATCCCGACTAAAGGGTACGTAGGCAGCCAACCCTTGGCACGGTCACACCCCCCAAAACACACCTCAGGGTCTGGAGGGTGCAGCTCGGTCTACGAGCTCCCATTTTTGGCCCGGGCGCGATCACTTGGTCCGGCATTGGATCGAACCGCTCGAGATATTTAATCGTTGTTCATTTTCGTGCGACAACATTTTGGTGCTAGAAGGAGGGGACTTCCCGACTTACACAGCCCGAAATCCCTTCTATAGCTCGACCCCTTTCTTCTCTACTTGAGAGAGACATGAGTGGTCAATCACCCGTTCGTTCCGAGGGCGTGAACAACCCCGAAAACGCAACCGCGGTGAAGAAATACTTCCAGCGCTCCCGAGCGCAAGGCGACGAGGAGTCTCTCAACGACGAGAGCCACACTCCCTTGCCCCCTCCTCTTCAGGACAGTCGGGATGACCGCATCCTTGAAATGGAGGAGAAAATCCGCCAACTGAAGATAGCCAATGCAAGGTACCACCGCCAACTGGCGGGCAAGGCACCTGCACACGGCGCCCCCCACGGGGAATCCAAGGACCTCATGGACGAGGGACATGATTATGACCCTGACTATGAAGGCTTGGAAATTTCGGCGGACGTCGAGACTTCTCTCACAAAAGACGGGGAACTCCCTGTTGAGATCGAAGCCGGTCCGTCGAAAACAAAGGCAATACCGGTCTCCTCTCAAGAAGAGACCTCCCGACGTTCAGCCCATGACCAACTCGGTTAAAGAGGCAACGTCAGCGAAGGTACAACGACTCGGCGAGTAAGGCGTGTGGCTCGAAGCTCACGCCCCCATACCGCCGGGCCGGATCTTAGAGATCGACTTACCGCCCAACGGAACGGCCGTGGCGAAGACCTCCGAGAGAGGCTGAGCGCTCGTAAGGGTCCACTACTACAAATTTGGTTTTCTGATGTGCATGACTATCAGGTGCGACTAGTCGCACCTAAAAGTCGCATCTAAATGGCTTTCGGGTGCGACTTGTCGCACCAGATTGTCAACCCGAAGTGATAAAAATTTCGCTAAATTTGTTGTTTGCTTTTGAGTATCAGGTGCGACTAGTCGCACCTGATAGTTTAAAAAACTATCCGGTGCGACAGAGTCGCACCTGATAGTTTCAAAATTTTAAGCGGGCCAACTCTCCCCCTCATTATTTCATTCGAGATTGACGTGGCATTCTGGATTTTTTTGTTATTATCAGGTGCGACTAGTCGCACCTGAAAGTTAGGTTTTTGAGTATCAGGTGCGACTAGTCGCACCTGAAAGTTAGGTTTTTCTATAAAACAAAATCGCCTGCACTTCGTCTTCCTCATTTCGAAACCGCCGCTCCAAACAGAAAAAAAAACCTCTCTCTCTCTCTGCCACCTCCGCCGCGCTCCGCCCTGTCCACCACCTCCGCCGCTTCTCTCTCTCTGCCTCACTTGCGTCACCAGTTCACGCCGCCCATTTAAAAAAAAAAAACCTCTCTCCGGCCTCTGTAACTCAGCCGTGCGCGCTCCACACCCTCCGCCGTGCTCCGCCGCCGCTTCTCTCTCTCTCTTCTCCTTCTCGGTTGCGATCGGCCAGCAGCTCCTCCACCAAGCCGCGCGCGCCACCTCCGCCGCACTCCGACGCGCTCCGCCGTCAGGAACGCTCTCACCGACTCACCGACGCGCTCCGCCGTCAGGTACGATTCTCTCTGCCTCGCTCCCTCTCTGCCTCGCTCTCTCTCTCTCTCTCAATGTTTAAACTCTCTCTCTGCCTCGCTCTCTCTCTCTCTCTCTCAATTAGTCGTGCGCTCAGCCCCGGCCCCGGCCGCTGCCTCCGACGCACTGCGCCGCTGTAGCTCCGCCGCGCTCCGCCGTCTTCTCCGCCTCGCTCAACCCCTCTCTGCCTCTCTGCCTCGCTCCCTCTTTGCCTCGCTCTCTCTCTGCCTCACCGTGCGCTCACAGCCTCCAGGTTAGTATTTTTTTTTCTGTTTAGGTATTATATATTAGTTTATATATTATATGTAAATATATATTGTATAGATTTAATTTATTGTTTATTGTATATTGTATATGTGTAAATATATATTGTAATTTGTATATGTTGTTAAGAATTAATTAGATTAATTTTATGTGTTAGGAATTAATTTGTATATGTGTAAATATATATTGTATATTGTATATGTTGTAATTTTAATTAGATTAAGTTTATGTGTTAGGAATTAATTTGTATATATATGTGTAGCTTAATTAGTATTAATTTGATATAGTATAGGTTAGTGTTTTTTGACATAGTTTGTGATATAGTATAGGTTAGTGTTTAGTTTAAATTTGTTTTGTTTTAATTAGTTTTGATTTATTGTAATTTATCAATTAGGAATTGTAATTAGTCTAATAATTACATGAATAGGTTGTTTAGTTTAAAATTATTTAACGAAATTAAAATTGTAATTGTAACATGCTACTTTGAAATTGATTAGTAAATGTAATTGATAATGTCACATGTTTAATAATTTGATTAGTTTAGGTTAAATCTAAGTTTTATTTGTGTTTTGTGACATGTTTTGATGTTTTGTGACATGTTTAGTATAAAATGAAGTTTAAGTTAAAATGAAGTTTAAGTTAAAATGAAGTTAATGAATTTGTGATTAGTTTCATTTGATTTAACATGAAATGAAATTATAAGTTTAAATAAGAAAAATAGTTTGTGACATGTTTTGATAGTTTGTGATATTTTGTTTATTTCGATTTTTCATTTATAAATGTTGTGATCGAACCACGGAGGTTCGGTTTAGGGCTGAGATAATTTATAGGATAGTTCTGGATGGTTTGTGTATGTTTTTAAATAATTTTGCAGGTTTTTGGTTTGTCAGTATAATAGGGGAAACTCTGCCGAAATTTCGGTAGAGTTTCGAATGAATTAGTTTAAAAACTCCCAACTTATTCAATCCGAGCTCAAAATAATTAACATAGAATTCATAATCTCTCTTTCATTGTGTTCTCCGTCGTCCTTTATCAATAACTCTTCCAAACTTTCATTTCTCGCTCTCATTCAGCGAAATGTCCAATCCAAGTAGAGATTGGATCACGGAGAATAATCGGGTGACATTGCAGTACAAAACCGGTGTTAACGAGTTTATTCGCGCTGCAAGAAGATTCCCTAACGAAAATGGCAAATATCGGTGTCCTTGCAAACCTTGTAACAACGTGAGATGGCACGACATCGGGGTTGTCAGGAACCATTTGCTGAACAAGGGGTTTACCCCAGGCTACACAAAATGGTATCATCACGGCGAGCTCGAGCGTGCCGTCCTTCCTCATGAAGAAGATTCCATCGGAGGAACAGATCAAAGAGGAATAGGAGGATTGCACGGTGCTGTGGAGGATATCAGGGATCACGAGGATTTCGACGATGCTACGGAGCCGACCCAGAGCGAGGTGCGTGCAGAGGAGCAAGTGGAAGACCTCTTCGCCGAGTTGGAAGCAGAATTGTACCCTGGATGCAAAGAGTTTTCTTCTTTGTCGTTCTTGGTTTCGTTGATGCACCTCAAAGTCACGAACCATTGGACGAACAAGTCGTTTACAGAACTCTTGCAGCTCTTGAAGAAGTCTCATCCAGCTGGTAATCGAATTCCGGAGAAGCATTACGAGGCAAAGGCGAAGCTGAAGCGTTTTGGCATGGGATACGAGATGATCGATGCGTGTATTAACGATTGTGTCCTATTTCGAAAAGAACTCGCGGAAGTCAACGTGTGCCCAGTATGCAACGAGAGCAGATGGAAGCCAACTGGGAAAATGATACCGCAAAAGATTTTGCGATATTTTCCCCTGAAAGATCGATTGAAGCGGTTGTACGCGTCTCGACACACGTCGCTTTTGATGCAGTGGCACGAAAGAGATCGCGTCAGGGAAGTAGGTGTTCTACGACATCCTGCGGATGGTACGACGTGGAAAAACCTGGACGAGAGATACCCAGGCTTTGCTGCAGAGCCTCGAAACGTGCGGCTTGGACTAGCTGCGGATGGATTCAATCCGTTCGGAGAAATGAGTTTATCGTACAGCATGTGGCCTGTGGTACTAACTGCGTACAACTTGCTGCCTTGGTTATGCATGAAGAAAGAGTACTTGATGCTGACGCTTTTGATCCTGGGGCCTCACTCACCAGGAAAGGACATGGACGTGTTTTTGCAGCCAATTGTCGAAGAGCTGAAAGAACTGTGGGAGACCGGATTCCGTGTTCGAGATGGCGCCAACGATGAAGTGTTTCGATTGCGTGCCGCGCTACTTTGGACGATTAACGATTTTCCAGCTCGATCCTATTTATCGGGATGGAGTGGCCAAGGGTATCTCGCTTGCCCGACGTGCAACCTTGACACGCCGTCTTTGAAAGTCAGAAACAGGATCGTCTACTACGACCATCGTCGATTCTTGCGTATGCGTCACCGATTGAGAAAAAGCACCGATCACTACAAGGATCGCCACGAGAAACGCAGTAAACCCGAGAAGTTGACTCCGCAGGACATACTCGCTCAGTTGGCTACTGTCTCTTGCACGACAACTGGCAAACATGCTGGCTCCGTGGGCAGAAAACGAAAGCGAGCCGAGTGCGAACTAAATTGGGCCAAGAAAAGCATCTTTTACGAGTTGTCGTACTGGTCAGATTTGGAGTTGAATCATAACATGGACTTCATGCACATAGAGAAGAACGTGTGCGAGAATCTTCTCGGAACCTTGCTCAGCTTAGAAAAGAAGAACTACGACACAGATAAGGCGAGGTTTGATTTGATGGACTTGGGCATCAAGACCGCTCTCCACTTGAAAAAACAAGGGGATTTGTGGTACAAACCGCGAGCATCGTACACCTTAACCCTTGTTCAGAGGCAGCGATTTACCGAGTTCCTCCAATCTGTCAAATTTCCAGATGGGGTCGCTGGGAATTTGAAGAAAAATGTGACTGCTGATGGAAAGCTCACAGGTTTGAAGTCGCATGATTGCCACGTGATCTTGCAGAGGTTGTTGGCTGTTGGTATTCGTCCTTTTGTGCCAAAAGAAATACATCAGACGATCTCCGAGCTTTGCAACTTTTTCAAGCTGATAAGTTCGAGAACCTTGAGAGTAGAAGATCTTGAAAATGCTCAAGAGTCTATCATCGAGATCTTGTGTAAGCTTGAGATGATATTTCCACCAGCTTTTTTCACGATCATGATTCACGTGGCGATTCATCTACCAGATGAAGCGTTGTATGGCGGCCCGGTGCATATGCGGTGGATGTACCCATTTGAGAGATACCTTGGGACGTTAAAACATTTTGTCAAAAATAGAGCTAGACCAGAAGGCTCTATTGCGGAAGCTTATGTTGTAGAAGAAGCTCTAACGTTCGTTGCAAGGTATCTTGAAGATAAAAAAAGTGTAGATGAAGTTCAAGTGCGAAAGCTCTCTGTTTTTCGATCCGAGATGTGTGTGCCTTATGGGATGATGAAACCGATAGTATTAGACGATGAACAGAAAGAGAACGCGGAGTGGTACATCTATACCAACTGTCCTGAAGTGGATCCATATTTGACGTAATTTATCGTTGGGAATGTGTTTCAATTCATTCTTATTTATATATTGCTATTGAAGTAATGTTTTTAATAACAGCGAGCATTTGGATCTCTTGAGCGAATCTGGAGTTCGCGATATTGAAGCGGAGCATAGAAAGAGGTTCAAAATTTGGTTTGAGAAGAAGGTAATAACACAATATCAATGCAATTTTTTGATAAACGCACAAATGCTAATCAATGCTTTCTTTCGTAATCAGATTTTTGATATGAAAGCTAGTGGTTCTGACGTGTCTGACGAGCTCTATTCGCTTTCTATCGGTTCCCTTCAAGTCGCCTATCAATATCCGAGCTGCTTTGTAAATGGCGTGAAGTTCATCACTCGTCGTCGCGATAATCAACGAGTCACTCAAAATAGCGGTGTATGTGTACTTGTGGATGATTTCACTTACTATGGTCGAATGGAAGACGTCATCGTCGTGAACTATAGGCAGAACTGTAGTGTTGTATTGTTCAAATGCATTTGGTACGGTGACAAGTATCATGCAAACCGACTAGTGCACACCGATAAGACTACTGGAGAAACGAGTGCTTATACTGCGAAACAGTGGTTTAAAGAGGAGCCGTACGTACTCGCGACTCAAGTGAAACAAGTTTTTTACATCGAAGATCTTATTAAAGGCGGCGACTGGGAAATCGTCCAGGAATGCAATCATCGAGGGATTTGGGACATTCCTGAAGTTGACCCCTCCAACTCAGCCTCGATCCCATTGACTATAGAGTTGTCAAACATCGAGCGTTTGAATCATCGACACGAAATCGATGAAGCTGAGTTAGTGACTGTCGTTGACGATGATGAAGAAGACGATGATGAAAATGAGAGACAAGTCGTTTTTGAGGGAGAAGATGTTGATGTCGATATAGAAGATGATATTAACATTATAGGCATAGATGATGATGAATGATTAATATCTTTTTTGTATGTTTATTTACTATATAATGTAACCACGGTTTTCCTCCGCCATATGTGAGGTTTGTTAATAATAAAATCCGTGGTGCCGTCCACGTTTTTTTTAAACAGAAAACTAATATTTATTTACTAATATTGTTCACATCTTACAGGATGTCAGATGCAGGTGGAGCAGGTGGAGATGAGTCTCCGCTACACCGTTCAGGAGCAGGTGGAGATGAGTCTCCGCTAGAGACACCGGGTTCCCAAGGTCCTAAAAAAACAAGGGGACCAACAACCGGGTCTACTTCGGCAAAAGCAGCGCATGGGGTACCCGGTGCGAAAGTTGTTAGGTACGACCCAATCAACCAAACTTTCTACCAGGACGTAAGAAAAACAATAAAAAAGGTAGGAGTATTCAACAACCGCGTCGGCGCTTTGGTGAAAGTCCATATCCCGGTCACACTTCGTGATTGGAACGAAGTGACGCCCCAGATGTTGGGCAATATTCTGAGCGCACTTAATTCCGAGTACACTTTCGTGTACAAGGATGATGAGACCGAGGAGCTGCTTCCGGCGGATTGCTATCGTCATCAGATTGACCAGACTATCATTCGCGATGCAAAGCGTATGAGGCGCAACCAAAAGTCTAGATTATCAGGGACTTTCTTAGGAAAATGTTGTGGGCAAATGAATGTCGCCAAGAAAGAAATCCCAAAAGGATATCAAAAAGACGATTGGGAGAAAGTGATAGAGGAGTTCGCAACTGACGATTGGAAGGTAATGTATAATTCAAAAAATTATGTTATCTTCTATGAAATCGAATTATAACGCAATTTAATATGTGCAGAAAAAGTCTACTCGCAACAGAGACAATTCAAAGAACAAGAAAACGAAGTCCACACAAGGGTCGATTTCTTTTTTGGCTCATCGACATTTGAACGTAAGTTTATTCTAATTTTGTAATATTTTTTTTGCAATAAATACATTACTCATATTTTCATAACAACTGCAGAGTAGGGAAGATGGGACTTTGGCATCGGCGTTAAACACGTGGGAGAAAAAACATCAAGATGATCAAGGCAATTGGACGACAGCTTGGGCGCAGCAAGCATTTGTAAGTTACTTGTGTTAATTACTTAATAATCAAGTTTCGATAATCTTAATAATTTTTTTAACATATGTTTGAAGGCGCGAATTATGACTCAAGTCGAGGATATGCAGCGACAAGCAGCGGAGTCAGGCCAAACGTTTGACATAGACCAGGCGGAGCAGTACGCGATGGATACTGTTCTCGGGCAACGTCGAGATTGGTATGTCGGGATAGGTCCCTCGATCCCGAGATCCTCGTATCTCTTGGCTCAGGCTCAGGACGACAGCTCGTCCTCAGGTTCTTCATCGACGCGCGTTCCCGATCCAGTGATTAGCGAGCTACAAGCAGCGTTGGCCGCACAACAAGCTCAGATGGAGGCGTTTCAGCGACAGTTCTTTGCCTACACACAGCAGCATCCGTCTCCCATGCAGACATCTCCCGCGATGATGCACCCTGGGACGACGCCGCCATCAGCTTCAATGCCGAATGTTCAGACGCCGCCATCCGCTTCAATGCCAAATGTTCAGACGCCGCCATCCGCTTCAATGCCAAATGCTAATCAGACGCCAGGTTCGGTAGAAATGGTGCGACATCGTTCGAGCGGCAGCGCACGAGGAAGATCTGGCGGAAGAGGAGGCCGTGCGTTACATAATTGGAAGACTTCGACTGAAAAAGGGAAACAAAAAGAATAGATTGTAATTTTTTAAATTTATTGAACGTAAATTATTAAATTTTATGAATTTAATATTAGAATTTCTATTAAATTATTTATATAATTATTCTAATTAATATTATTCAAATTATTTATTTATTTTAACAAAAAATTTATTTAATTAATTTTTTAAATTATAATTTTTATATATTTAATAGGCTGATTCTATTAGAATCAGCATTTAAAAAAAAAAAACTACAGACAATCAGATGCGACAAGTCGCATCTGATACCTTCGCGGGAAAAGTATCAGATGCGACTAGTCGCATCTGATTGTACTGGTACCCGCCAAATATTTCGCGGGGAATTACTATCAGATGCGACTAGTCGCATCTGATACTCTTCCCGCGAAAGTATCAGATGCGACTAGTCGCATCTGATACTATAATTCACGCTTTAATTTCTTATTTTGAGGGATATTTAGGTGCGACGTTTGGTGCGACTAGTCGCACCTAAAATGTCGCACCTGATAGTGATGACTTTCAGGTGCGACAAGTCGCACCTAATATCATCAGGTGCGCACTTTCAGATGCGACTTTGTCGCATCTAAAGTCGCACCTGATGATTCTTTCAGGTGCGACGCGGATGCTTTCAGGTGCGACTTTTGTCGCACCTGATGCTATTAATTGTACTAGTGGCCACAACCCTACGGCCCCAATCAATGGGGACCCTCGCACGGCTCAAGGGTCGAACGAAAGGCGACAGGTGACTCCTCCTGAACAAGGAATGACCCCCAACACTAGCCTCGACGTCGTCACCATGATTCACAGCCTTCGTAATGAGGTGCGTGACCTGCGTGAAGGCGGCTTGGCCGGTGATACATACGGGGTCATGGAAGAACATTCCTCTCCCTTCACCGCCCAAATCCTTGCTGAGGTGTGCACATGAAACTTCAAGCTCCCGAATCTCCCTCCATACAATGGGAAAACTGATCCCACGTATCACGTCCAACATTACGAGACTTGGATGATGATGCAGGGTGTCTCACCTGGGGCTCTATGCCAAGCTTTTAGTCTTACCCTCACCGGACCCGGTTTCGAGTGGTTTAAGAATTTAAGGCCAGGAAGTGTCCAGTCATTCAAAGACCTGAAGGACATGTTCCTGGCACGATTTGCTACATCCATGGTCCAAAAGAAGACCAAGATGTACTTATGGTCGATCAGGCAAAGAGAATAACGAGTCCTTAAGACAGTATCTCACCCGATTCACCGCAGAATCAAATAAGGTTGACCGCTTTGACGACAGTGACGCAATCACAGCCATCATCGAGGGCTTGCGCACCGGAGACTTCTTAAAGTCCGTCGTCGGCAGAGTCCCTTCTACGATGGCCGAGTTAATGAACCGAGCCAAAACCTTTATGGGGGTAGAAGATTACCTCGACGGCCGCAGGAGCACCAACCAAAGCTCCCGCCGTTGGGACGAGTCCGGCAACGAGCCTGGCAATCCCCGTAAGAGGATAAACAAGGGAGGTCAAGCTTCTGATAGCCGGCCCCCTACGTCTCAAAAGCCGCGTCTTGCGAGCAATTTTAGAGACTACTCGGGTTACACCCCCTTGAACGCCCCGGTTGAGCAAATCGACGCTGTGGCGCGTGACAAGTTCGTCGCTCCGGCTCCAATAAGGGGCAGCCTCGCATCTCGCGACCGGTCCCGTTATTGCGAGTTCCACCGGGATTACAGTCACACGACCGCTCAATGGTTCCATCTTAGGAAACAAATTGAGACGTTAATCCAGAAGGGAGAGCTCAAAGAGTTTGTCCTTCGCCTGGTAGGAGCGGCAGCCCCCACCGACAACAGGCCACAGCCTGAAAAAGGTGGAGGGACCAACGCAAACACCGACCGCACAACGGTCACAGCTACGGCTGATGCGCAACTCCACGTCGCCACCACCATACTAGGTGGCTTGCAAGACGGGGACTCGGCTCGGCAAAGGAAAAAGCTCCTCAGAGCTGCCTCTCAAGAAGGCCTTGCCGGGCAGGTTAACCTCACCTACAAGGAACCTCCGTCCGTACCTCACGAGACGATACAATTCACCAATGAAGAGGCCAAGCGAGTTGTGCACCCGCACAATGACGCTATAGTCCTCAAGGCCCAGGTGGCCAACAACTTGGTAAAAAGAGTTCTTATTGACAACGGCAGCGCATCCGATATAATCTTTAAGACCACCCTCGAGCGCATGAAGCTTGGGGGGCTCCGCCCTATCCCGACTCAGACACCACTGTTTTGGTTTACGGGAGAAAAGGTCATGACTGAAGGAATCATTGATTTACCAGTCACCTTCGGAACTACCGGAGGCATCGAAGTCGTTCACATGGTCCCCTTTCTTGTGGTCGACCAAGAGTCGCCCTACAATGTTATCATTAGGCGACCCACGTTGAACAGATTAAGGGCTATCACGTCCACATACCACCTACTAGTGAAATTCCCCACCGAGGAGGGGATCGGCGTCATGGCTGGTGATCAAACCCAAGCGAGGATATGCTATGTCCAAGGCGTGGACGGCAAGCCCGCTGAAACAAGGGTTAACAAGATCTACCAATTGGAAGATGACTACCCGTGTGATCAGAAAGACGCACGCCAACTCGGGGAATTAGATCCCCGCGACGATATCGAGAGGTTGAAAGTTGACACCCCCGATGATCTCACTTCGATCCTTCTCGACGAAGCTTAACCTGACCAGGTGGTGAAGATCGGTGCACAACTCCCTCTCGCCATCAAAACTCAACTCGCTCCTTCCTTCGGGAGTTTAAGGATGTCTTTGCATGGACAGATGCAGACATGCCCGGCATAGACCCCGATGTGATTGTGCACCGATTGAATGACGATAAAACTATCGCTGAAAAGGTACAAGCTAGACGTGCGTTCAACCCTGAACGATACCCAGCGATAAACGAGGAAGTCGAAAAACTTCTCTCCGCTGGTTTCATACGAGAAGCCAAGTACCCAAACTGGGTGGCCAATGTGGTCATGGTCAAAAAGCCTAACGGGAAGTGGCGCATTTGCATAGATTACAAAGATCTTAACAAAGCCTGCACGAAAGATTGCTTTCCACTCCCGCGCATCGAACAACTGGTCGACGCCACGGCAGGACATGAACTCCTAAGTTTCATGGACGCCTACTCGGGCTATAACCAGATACGAATGCACGAGCCCGATCAGATCAAGACAACCTTTGTCACTGATCGCGGCCTCTACTGCTATAAGGTCATGCCTTTCGGCCTTAAGAATGCAGGAGCTACTTACCAACGATTGGTAAACCGGATCTTCGCGGACCTAATCGGCAAGACCATGGAAGTATACATGGACGACATGCTTGTTAAAAGCCTACTGGCCACCAATCACGTAGACAACCTGAGGGAGATGTTCTTAATCCTCCGCCGGTACAAAATGAAGCTCAACCCCAACAAATGCGTGTTCGGGGTCGAGTCCGGGAAGTTCCTAGGCTACATAGTTAGCCGTCGAGGTATCGAAGCGAACCCCGAGAAAATCAAGGCACTCCTTGACATGAAGTCTCCGCGACGTGTCAAGGAAGTCCAAAGTCTGACCGGTCGGATTGCCGCCCTCTCGCGTTTTATGGCCAAAGCAACCGACATGTGTCAACCGTTCTTCAAAGCAATAAAGAAGACGGACGACTTTGAATGGATGGACGAGTGCGAGAAGGCCTTTCAAGAAATGAAGGCCTACTTCGGGACACCGCCGTTCCTCTCCAAGCAAAAAGAAGGCGAGACGCTCTACAGAGATAGAGAAGCTCTCTCTCGCTCTCATCGTAGCCGCCAAAAAGCTATGCCCTTACTTCCAGGGTCACCCAATCGTTGTCCGAACAGGACACCCAATCGGTAAAGCTCTTCAAAAGGGAACATCGACTCGCATGGCGATCTGGTCCCAAGAATTGAGCGAGTACGGGATCGAGTTTCACCCGAGACCAGCAATAAGGGCTCAAGCCTTAGCTGATTTCGTAGCAGAATTCTCCTACACTCCCGACATGGGAAGAGCAGAAGACGACTCGACCGACGACTTGTCGGCTCGAAAGAGAAAGGTCGACCCTACGGGTCCCATCTGGGAACTACACGTAGACGGAGCATCTAATGCCCAAGGAGCAGGCGCCGGCGTGATTCTGACAAATCCCGATCGGGAAAAGTTACGCTACGCCCTCCACTATGGATTCCAGGCCTCCAACAATGAGGCCGAGTACGAAGCCCTCATAGTAGGGCTAGAGCTCGCTCAAAAGCTCAACGTACATAATTTACGAATACACTGTGACTCACAGTTGTTCGTAAATCAGGTTAAAGGCGACTATGTAGCCAAAGAACCTAACATGATCGCCTACTTGGAAAAGACAAATGCCAAACTAGATGCCTTTTCCTGGTTCGAGATCATCCAGATCCCACGAGAAGAGAACTCCGAGGCTGACGCCTTAGCTCGCCTCGGATCCGGTATCACCGAAGACGGGTTGGGAACTATCCCAATCGAGTCTCTCTCGCGACCATCCGTCTCACGTGACGAGGTTAGAACGATTGAGAGCGCCGCTCATCCAACTTGGATGACCCCGCTTACGGACTTCTTGCGAAGAGGGGTACTTCCCGAAGACCGCAGAGAAGCCGAAAGGCTGAAAGCCCTCGCATCCAAATACGTGTTGAGAGGCGAAGCCTTATACAAGTGCGCGTATTCAACCCCGCTGCTCCGATGTCTCAACAGCGTCGAGTCGACTAAGGTCCTCCACGAGATCCACGAAGGCCTCTGCGGGAACCACGCCGCTGGAAGGTCCCTCGCGCTCAAAGCGCTTCGACAAGGCTATTTCTGGCCAACGATGAAAAAAGACGCCTACGACTGGGCAAGAAAGTGCGACAAGTGTCAACGTTTCTCCAACGTTCCCCGTTAGCTGCCATCTCCCCTGAGTAGCATCGTTGTTCCACGCCCCTTCGCAAAATGGGGCGTAGACATTATCAGCAAGCTTCCCAAAGCCCCGAGGCAATACGAATACGCCATCGTCGCTATCGACTACTTCACTAACTGGGTCAAAGCCGAGCCTCTGGCCAGGATCACCGAGGCCAACACTACAAACTTCATCTGGAAGTCCATAATATGCTGCCACGGCATCCCCGCGTCGATCGTGACCGATAACGGCGCGCAGTTCGACAACGCGAGGGTTAGAGAGATCTGAGCCCAACTAGGGATAAGCAAGACGTTCTCGTCCCCGCGACATCCACAGGCTAATGGCCAAGTGGAAGCCGTCAACAAGACGATTAAAAGCAACCTCAAGAAAAAGCTCGAAGCCAAAAAAGGTGCATGGGCTGAGGAATTACCTTTCATCCTATGGGCCTATCGAACGACAGTTCGAAACGCCACCGGAGAGACCCCCTTCTCCCTAGCCTTTGGGATTGAAGCAGTGGTCCCCACCTACCGGGTCGACACTTTTGACGAAAAAGAAAATGATGAGGCCATGCGCCTCGAATTGGATCTGATCGACGAGAAAAGATCCGAGGCCCTCACCAGACTCGCTGCACAAAAGCGAAAGGTTGAGAGATACTACATCGCCAAAGTCAAAAGGCGGATCTTCGCCGTCGGCAGCCTTGTACTCAGACGCGTGTTCCAAAACACCCAAGTGCAAGGTGCCGGGGTCCTAGGCCCAAATTGGGAAGGACCATATAGGGTTCGACAAGTCATACACGACGAAACCAACTACATCGAACACACGGACGGAACTCCAATCCGACACCCGTGGAACTCCGAGCACTTGAGGCAGTACCACTAGTGACCAAGTCTCCCCATTTATTGCTCTGATTTCCCTTATTCAATAAGGCCTATGCGCCACTGTTCAAGGATGTTCCCTGTCAGCAAAACTTAATAAGAAATAAAGTTTGAGGTCTTTCCACCCACTTTATCACAGTTTTTAGTCATCATGGCACGACCTGTAAACTAAAAACTCGGGGGGCTATGGGTCTTGAGACGTACGCTCGAGAAATTACGGCATATATAAAAAAAAAACCTTAAGCCCCCCACTCAAGGGATACAAAGGCTTAAGAAGCTCGGATCCCGACGGCTCATCTGGCATACGGGTCCGGGAAAAGACGCCGGCCTAACCCGACGCAAAAGTTCGGTCGCTCAACCCACGAGCACTTCGGTCGCTCAATCCACGAGCTCAACCCAGGCCTAAGTCCCCCACGGGGATACAGACTTAGGAAGCTCGGACCCCGACGGCCCTTCGTGCATACGGGTTCGAGTAAAACGTTGGCCTTCCCGGGGTGCCGTAAGACGCGTAAAGGCGCAGGTGAAAGACGTATTCTGGGACGCATGTAAGTCGCGTAAAGGCGCTGCCTCAAACCCTAAAAAGGCCAAATTTGAGCCAAACAAAGGTTTGCTAGCCTCAGGGCACGAACACCTAAGACGCCGGCCTAACCCGGCGCAACCGCGTTCGCTTGCCCCAGGGCAAGCGGGCCAAAAAGACGTCGGCCTAACCCGACGCACCCGCGTTCGCTCACTCCAGGGTGAGCGGGCCCAAAAGACGTCGGCCTAACCTGACACACCCGCGTTCGCTCACTCCAGGGTGAGCGGGCCCAAAAGACGTCGGCCTAACCCGACGCACCCGCGTTCGCTCACTCCAGGGTGAGCGGGCCCAAAAGACGTCCGCCTAACCCGACGCAACCGCGTTCGCTTGCTCCAGGGCAAGCGGGCCCAAAAAGACGCCGGCCTAACCCGGCGCACCTACGATCGAGGCTCCAGGGCGCGAACGCCAAAAACACGTCGGCCTAACCCGGCGCACCTACGTTCTGACGCTCCAGGGCGCGAACGCCAAAAAGACGTCGGCCTAACCCGGCCCACCTACGTTCCGACGCCCAAGGGCGCGAACACTAAAAAGACGCCGGCCAAACCCGGTGCACCTACGTTCCGACGCTCCAGGGCGCGAACGCCAAAAAGACGTCGGCCTAACCCGGCGCACCTACGTTCCGACGCCCAAGGGCGCGAACACTAAAAAGACGCCGGCCAAACCCGGCGCACCTACGTTCTGACGCTCCAGGGCGCGAACACTAAAAGACGTCGGCCTAATCCGACGCAAAGCGCGTTCGCTTGCTTCAGGGCACGAACCCAAAAGACGTCAGGCTCAGCCGACGCACCATAACCGCTCAGTCACTCAACGGCACGAGCTCCGAAGACGCCGGCCTAACACCGGTGCAATTTACATTCGCTTGCTCCAAAGTGCGAACTCCTAAGACGCCGGCCCAACCCGGCGCAACATACACGTCCAGTCGCCAAAGGCACGGACGCAGAGCCCCCCGGGAACTACCCGGTACGACCTCTTCGATCGCCGGAAGGCACGAAGCGAAGTCACTGGGTCACAGCCACATTAGGCACGCTGAATCGTCGGCCTAACCCGACAGGCCGATACCACCGTTCAAACACGGGTCGGTGAATCACCTAACTGGGTACAAACACCCCCTCACATCGAACGTTTATGACGACGAGTCGTGACGATGAAACGAGCGGAGGACGAACCCCAATTAAGGACGCAAAATCTGCCAAGACTATTGGTAAGAATGCAAGCCCTTTGGGCCACGTTGGCCCGCAAAGAAGGCATATACGAGTGAAAATTACTCGAAAAATGAGATAGGCATTCGACATGGAAGCAACAAAAATATCTCATAAAAAGAGCCACGGCTCTGAATCCAATAAACACGTGCTGAACAAAAAGGGCGTGAAAAATAAATGAAATCCTAGAAAAGGAAAAGAAAGCAAAGCGCTAAACATACGCGCTGAAAAAGAAGCCACACGGCTCAAACAGTACCCTCATCTAGCAGGGGAAACATGGTGTCGAAGAATTCAAAGGTGACCCCCCGGGCCTCGTTCTCGGTCGCGGTCGCATCTCGACACTCTACCGCTCCGGACGCTCGGTCCCTATGTCGTAGTCATCCTGCAAGTCGGACGCTCTTCGCTCCGCTTCAGCAAGCTGGGACGAGAGGCGAGCGTTTTCCTCCGCCAGAGAGTCGCGCTCGCGCTCCGCTCGAGCATGCGCCGTTTAGCTCGAAGTAAGCTGGCGGTGCGACGTCTCCAAGGCATCGGATCGAGCATCCAGTTGCCTCCGAAGGTCGGAAACCTCAGTGCGAAAAATCTCCACTGATCGGGTCGCCACCTCGCAAGCTCGTCGTTCTTCGGTAAGCTCCCCTGCCATCTTGGCCACTGACAGTTGGGCTCTGTCGCGCTGGCCTTGTGCGATTTGGAGTTCCACCCTGGCCTCACGAAGCTGGTCTCGAAGAGTCTCAGTCTCCGCCCCCGGGTGCGAACCTCGCTCGACCTGAGCCAACCTAGCCTTCGTCCGAGCGAGCTCCTCCTGAGATGCACCTAAGCGCTGGATGAAGTCATGCAAAATCCTGTCGCTTCGCACGGCCCTCGCATACGCCTGCGACGACAAAGAAGCAAGGGTTAAAACTGAAACCTACGCTTACAACAGAATAAACAGAAATACAGACCCTCTGAGCGTCGTGTTGGAATCGATCTAGGGTTTAAGAAAATAATTAACGCTTCGGTAAGCGGCGGAATTTTAAAAATTTTCTTTTACAAGTAAAAACGGTTTTTTACTAACCTAGACAAAGTGCAAGTACATGTAAATTAAAAACTATTATGAGCTAAGAAATTTACTAACCTTTCTTGAAGCTTGATCTTTGAGAAGCTCTTAGAAAGTTGCAACGCTCGTCTCCCCTCGCAGCACGTCCCTCTTTCTTTCCTCGGCACCTCGAGCAACCACGAAAGTTTCTATCACTAAATCACTCGAGAGAAAGGGAATTAGTGAATGGGTACTTTTAAACACTACGACTTAAGAACGAATCTTGAAGTCGCAGAGCTAAACACTAGGTCTAATGAGGACCTAGGTGCCAAAACAAAAAATCGAAAATAAACTAGAGAGAGAGAGGAAGGGGCAGCCAAAGTTCTAGAGAGAGAGTCTCTCAAATCTCTTAAACTTGGATGATTCAATTGTGAAGAAAAGGGGCTCCTATTTATAGGAGAGGTCTCACCTTCAATAAGGTAATTTCCTCTTCTATAGAATACACATATTCATGAGCCAATTTCCCTTTTTCTTCAAAGAGTCACACGGCCAAGACTAAGCAAGTAAGTCCTTGGATTTGTTTCCTCTTTTATTTGCTTCTCTCTTGATCATATTTGGGCGCCCACCATGTTTCCTCTTAGGGGAAATTTGTTTCCTCTTTTTCTTTTGGCAAGTATCTTGATACATTTATGCACAAAATATTCTCTCTTCCTATGGGTATTATGGGCGCCTACCACCTTCTAGAAGGGGCTTCTAGAAGCTTTTCCATTTTGTTCATGACAACATGAAAAAGGCCCATTAAGAATTTTCAATGAAATTCTTATGAAATGAAATTAATCCACAAGGCCCAATTAATCATATTATGGCCGAGTGTTACTTGTCATCAAATGACCATGTCAAAAAATTTATCGACATTCATTTCATCCTATGTCTCAAAAGACAAAAATACCCTTTTGACAATTTTCGTTCTTGTTTTGACTTAGCTTCCAGTTTAACTATTCCTACTCGATGTGATTCGTGACAGTGACTTCATGGACCCAAATGAACAAAGCTTGAGCTAAACACTTGGACTCAAAAGATCACAAACCTTTTCCAAGTTTAGCTTAATGCCAACTGACTCCACTAAAGAGTTGACACTGAAAATCTCTCGGTTCAAATGAATTTATTTTCTACTCAAGAATTCGACCTAATTATGATGAGCAGATCCACTGAATATTATCTATGTTTACCCTTCATGAATGTCATCAGCTAGTCGGGATTTACTAAATTACCATTTTACCCTTCTAGCTGTTATTTCCTCAACTCCTTTGTCGCTTGTGAATAAGTTAGAAACAATGTATTGACGAGGAGCTAACAAGTCACATTGTTTCATCCAAAAGAGTCAGGACTCAATTTGGACACTGGCCAGTTCATTTATTCACACTCCAAGGAACAAAGCATGAGGTGACATACATTGCATTTCAGCAATCTTGTACATGAATTCCATATCTATGAGAACTTCACAAAGTTACTCATGACATTCTCACAACTTAGTACTTCACCAATAGGCCCTGTTCGGAATCACATAGTGAGTCCGAACTCTGACTTTCTCAAATGAGAATACTAAGCTGTGAAATGGCATGTCTCATTTCAGGATTAAGGTAAGCATGATGCAATTCATACATAGTGACTTCGAGACATAAGAGGTTAAATGGTTTGTTCTTATCTTGTCTCTAGAAGTGCACTGGTCAATTCAGTACCTTCGGAAGATACCTAGAAGAACTATAGAGTCTCCAACTCTCAATGCCTCATAACCAGACATCATAGATTCTTCTAACAATCGTACTGAGGTCAATAGTCCTTTGACCCTAAGATTGCGAATATATTGTTTTAAGCAAACTACGAAGAGTTTGTTCATGCAAATCTACATTTGTCTCTTCGTAAGTTGTTAGGTTTGTTTATGGACTAAAAGACTAATGTTTTATCATAAAGCTTCAGACAAGGAAGATTGAATGAACGTTTCAACTTTTTATTAATGAATAAGCAATTACAAGGAAGATAGTGGGGATCCTGAATAAGCAATTACCAGGATAGTGGGGATCCCTCGAGGTGGCGGAAACAATCCCCTCGAGCCTCTATCGCCTCCAGCTCCACCGCCGAGTTCGCCCTCTTGGGTTCGGGACGCTCGTTGGGAGGTGCCGATGTCGAAGCCCTCTTCAACGAAACGCGAGGCTCCGGTTCGATTAGACCGGCAGTCTTAGCGCGCTCTACCTTCGCCTTGCGGTCAGCGACCCTAGAGCAAACCTCTGCCATTGACTCAGGGTCTTGAGAAGCGAGGGCCAGCCTCCTAGCTCGCCTCTTTGCAGCTACACAAAACAAAGCAACGAAGGTCAAGTTCCTGTCAAAACAAAAAGTTTTACAAAACCGTAAAGTTACCTCGAGAAGCAGGAGCGACTGGTTGAGCCACGGGACTCGGGGGCCTGCTCGCTTGGAGCGCCTCCTCGGTGCCCGGAGCAAAGGGCGGGAACCACCCAGTGAGCGCCATCAGCTCGGGGGAATGGAACCGCTCGCCAGCCTTGCGGGCTTCCGACATCCCCGATATTTCTCTCACAAAGGGGAGCTCCGCTGCCCCCTCGTCCGCTGGAAAGTCGGCCAGACAAACCGAAGCAAAGGGGCACCTCGCCGAAGGCGTCCGAGGTGACCCACACCCACGCCCGGCGGCTAGGCGGGTCACAATCTTCGACCAGCCTCACGTTGCCCCGAGCACGGGCCATATGAAACCCCGGCTGCCCCGGCGCCGGGAAGACGGCAACCAGATTATGGAAGTCATCCACGGTCATGGCGCGCTGCGTCTGGCAGTGCCACTCCATGAAGCATGTAGCCAACAGGCGGTAGAACGCCGAGCTCATCTGACATGCGTGGACCCCTAGTCGGGTCAGGATCTGCTGGACGATCGCGGGGAACGGGAGACGCAACCCGCAGACAAGACTCCCGATCGCCACGGCCGCATACCCGTCCCTGGGACAAGAGGGCCTGTCCTCGGGGGCAGGTCTAAGAAATCCCACCGAGGGAGGAATGCTATACGTCTCCCGAAGTGTGCTGAAGACTCGGGAAGTGAGCGTGCTCGCAACATCGATTCCCCTGCAGTCTAAGCCGACGGGGCGACAGAGTCGCCTACTCCGTACATATGAGTCTTCTCCAGTGACCGGGCATAAGTGTAGCCCGAAGCCTTCGCGGACTCGAAGGCCGACCAGGCCGTCGCCAACACCTTCCCGTTGCGTCTCTCCTTCCCCCTCGCGAGAGGAGCCTCCAAGTCCTCTTCAGGGCCTTCCGAGCCCGACCCTATGGGATCGTCGGAATAAATCTCATCCAAGAAAGATTCAGACGAGACCAAGCTGCCAACTTTGCGCATAGAGGAGTATGAAGAAGCCGCCAACGACAACGCGATCAGGCTCGAGCTAGACCTCATAGACGAGAAGAGGGCGGACACGCTCTTCCGCCTCGCCGCACAAAAGAGAAAGATCGAGAAGTACTACAATTCCAAGGTCAAGCTACGAAAGTTCGCCGATGGGAGCCTCGTCCTCAGGAGGGTGTTCCAAAACACCAAAGTGCAAGGAGCGGGAGTCTTGGGCCCCACCTGGGAAGGCCCATACCGCGTGCGCCAAGCCGTTCACAACGGCATATACGAACTCGAGAACCTGGAGGGACTCGTGTTCATGCACCCGTGGAACGCAGAGCACCTACGGCAATACTACCAATACAGTAACTTCGCCGCCAAGCGGGGCAGTAAGCCGTGCAAACCGGTTACACTAAATACAGTAAGCTGAGTTCGTAAGACACGCACTAGACGAATTACGCAAATCGATTACGCTAAGCATAGTAAATCGAGAAAATAAGACGCATAATACAAAAGCAAAACAATATCGCATAAACAATCCAATGGGAGGAACGCAAGAGTACGATAAATATTTAACAAAAGAAATCATAAGCGAATATCCGAAGAGAAAACACGACGCAAGCACTAAACAAGTGTGCAAAAAATAATAACAAAGTTGGCTGCTCCGAGCCGAAGTCGATCTGTTCCTCATCATCCTCGGGGCGAGGTGCGCCTGACCCGCCGGTGGCTTCTCCGTCAAACTGGCGATTCGTCGACTGAGCAGCCTCCGCGGGAACTCGGGAACACGGGTCGTCCGCTTGTGGCTCGTCGTCCAAAGGAGGGAACATGGCGTCAAAGAAGTTGAAGGTGGTCCCGCGGGACGCGTTCTCCTTCACGGTCGCATCTCGGACCCTTATGGCCGCCTCGTAGCGGGCCACCTCCAACGCAAGGTCCCAGTCGTCCTCCAAGTCCGTCTTGGATCGCACAGCGTCGTCTTTCTCCTCGACGAGGGTCTATACCTCCGCCCAAAAAGTGTCCCTCTCCCTCTCGGCCTTGACCCGGGAGATCTCGCTCGCCGACAGTCGAGCATGGACGATGCTCAGCTCCTCATCACGGCTCGAGAGCGTCGCCTGAAGCTTCTTCGTCTCCCCTAAGAAGGTGTCGGCCGCCTGCTCCACCTTCTCCCGGGACGCCTGCTCTGCCACGTGAAGCGATTTCTCGGCCGTCGACTCCTCGCGAGCTCACTTCAGTTCCTCCTCGAGTGCTTGGAACTCTCGGTCGGTTCGTACCCCCGCTAGAGCGGCAGCATGATCGGCCGCCGCGTTCTTCTTATCCTTCTCCATGATCTGCATGCGCCGCAATAGGTCTCGGAGAATGCGATCGCTTCGCTCCTGGCGCGCGAGCATCTGTGGGAACAAGTGGTGCACGCATGATCGGAATAAGCATAATGATTACGCATAAGACGGGCAAACGAGTCATACCTTTCGGGCGTCGCCGATCCCATTTTGGAAGTGCTCAAGGTCGCTCGTCGTCAGCAGACCCTTAAAATCCCGCAAAGAGGTTTCGAGGATCCCCCGGGAGCACTGGTCCCTCAGCTCCGCCGCCTCCGCAAGGAGCATCGAATCCATGCTATCCAGCACCGCCGATGTATGGGCACGCTTATGGCCGGAAGGTGATCCAAAGGAGGTTGACGACAATGGTCGTTTGTTGGAGGAGATCGCCTCGTTCCTCGCCCGTGATGGCGACCCCCCGCGGCGAGCCTCAGCTCGAGGGTGAGCCGCAGTCGTAGCTACGACGGTAGGCGCCACTCTCGGCACTCGTGCACGTGATCGATGTCGGGTCATGGTATCTGCAAAAGAGAAAGGGCATCAGTCGGTTAGAACGCAACAATAAGCGTAATACAACGAAAAGTGCGATAACGCGAAAGCATATGCGCGGCTAGTACCCCCCGCGTCGGGGGAAGGGGCGGACGAACCCCCCGCCTCGGATTCAGGATCCTCCGCAACCTCCGCGCCGAGACCAGAGCATGGAGGAGCCTCGTCGCCAGGCACGAACCACCCAGTCCTCGCCATAAGGTCCGAGGACTCGAAAAGTGATCCCTGCCGTCTCGACTCCGGGACCTCCCTGATCACCGAGTCGAGCTCGGAGTCCTCAACGTCGCTCACCAGCGGGAAGTCAGCCGCATGACCAAAGGTGAGGGGCGCGGCCCCGAAAGCTGACTCAGACACCCACACCCATGGGTATCGGTGCTTCGATGTGACTCTGGTAATGATAGCGAGGCGCTTTCGATGTGACACTAGGTAGGAGCCCGGCCTCCCAGGGACCCCTTGCACCGTTATGAGGTCCTGAATGTCGTCGGCGGTGACGGCCCTCTTCTTTGCTCGATAGAGCATCATGTGGCACGCCGCAACCACTCGATAAAAGAACGGGGACGTCTGCGAAGCGTGTACCCCCAATCGAACCAGCAACTCCTGGATGACCGGTTGGAAGGGCAACCTCAGTCCTCCGCGAAGACTCGCCTCGTGGATCGCGGCGTACCCCTTTCACGGGCGAGTCGGAAGATCATTCGGCAATGGTCTTAGGATCGACACGAACTTCGGGATGTTATAGCGTTTCCTCAGGCTCATGAAGCTGACAATCGAGAGCGAACTCAGGACGCCAACGCCCGAGCAGTCGAGGTTCTCCCGTATGACCGACTCTCCGATCGGGAAGGTTGAGGCTCGTGTTTCCTCCCGCGCGGTTGAGGAAAGTGTCGCCGCAGGTGTGACGTGATGGCTCGACGAGTCGCTCGAGCGCTCGGCGTCCGGAGCGTTGCTCGGGTAGGGGGTGACCCCCTTGCGGCCGCCCACTCGTGCCGGGCGGCTCCTCTCGACCTCGGCATGATTGCCCGCTCGCGCGTCCGGCTGCCGGCCGACCGGGTCGCCGCCGTCAGGCCAGCCCAGCCCATGGCCGGCCGTGCCCCCTCCTGTGCGTGCATCCAGCCCAAGGACCCTGCCCATCTCCTGGCTGGCTGGTTCCTCCACGCGCGGGCCCGGCCCAGGCGTCTCCTGGCCTTCGGCGCGCGCATCCGGCCCGTCTGCTCGGCCCAACTCTCGGCCAGCAGGGTCTCCGGCCCGCGAGCCCTACCCGGGCGTCCCAGCGCTCGCCCCTGACGCATCCAGCCCAACTGCCCGGCCCGACTCCCGGCCGGCAGGGCCCTCCTCGCGCGCGCCCGGCCCAGCGGCCCCGTCCGGCCCCTACCCGGTTGGGCCTTCCTCGCGCGCGCCTGAACCAGCGGCCCAGCCCGGTTCCTGGCCGGCTGGGCCCTCACCACACAGGACCGGCCCAGTTGGGCCTAGGGTTTGCCCAGGGCTAGGCAGGCCGCCGCCCCCTGGCCGGCGCCACCTGGCCGGGCCGCCTCCTGCCCAGCGTCGGCCCCTCCTTGGGTGGTGTCGCCCGGCGCCGGCGGTCCTCCACCGGCGCGCGTCATCGTCGGTGCGGCCATGCCCGGAGCGCTCCCCTCCTGGGCGCAATCTGCAGGCCACCCGGCGGCCTCACCTGGCCGAGCGAAGGTCTCCCCCGAATCGGGACCGGCCCAGAAGCCGTCGACTGTTGTCAATGGTGCCCACAAGAAGAGTAGTAGTGTCTATTTATGTACATTTGATGTCATATAGTCTTACGAAGACTCTTGCTTGTAATTGCTTATTCATTAATAATAAAGTTGAAACGTTCATTCAATCTTCCTTGTCTGAAGCTTTATGATAAAACCTTAGTCTTTTAGTCCATAAACAAACTTAACAACTTACGAAGAGACAAATGTAGATTTGCATGAACAAACTCTTCGTAGTTTGCTTAAAACGATATATTCGCAATCTAAGGATCAAAGGACTATTGACCTCAGTATGATTGTTAGAAGAATCTATGATGTCTGGTTATGAGGCATTGAGAGTTGGGGACTCTATAGTTCTTCTAGGTATCTTCCGAAGGTACTGAATTGACCAGTGCACTTCTCGAGAAAATATAAGAACAAACCATTTAACCTCTTATGTCTCGAAGTCACTATGTATGAATTGCATCATGCTTACCTTAATCCTGAAATGAGACATGTCATTTCACACCTTAGTATTCTCATTTGAGAAAGTCAAAGTTCGGAGACACTATGTGATTTCGAACAAGGCCTATTGGTGAAGTACTAAGTTGTGAGTCTGTCATGAGTAACTTTGTGAAGTTCTCATAGATATGGAATTCATGTACAAGATTGCTGAAATGCAATGTATGTCACCTCATGCTTTGTTCCTTGGAGTGTGAATAAATGAACTGGCCAGTGTCCAAATTGAGTCCTGACTCTTTTGGATGAAACAATGTGACTTGTTAGCTCCTCGTCAATACATTGTTTCTAACTTATTCACAAGCGACAAAGGAGTTGAGGAAATAACAGCTAGAAGGGTAAAATGGTAATTTAGTAAATCCCGACTAGCTGATGACATTCATGAAGGGTAAACATAGATAATATTCAGTGGATCCGCTCATCATAATTAGGTCGAATTCTTGAGTAGAAAACAAATTCATTTGAACCGAGAGATTTTCAGTGTCAGCTCTTTAGTGGAGTCAGTTGGCATTAAGCTAAACTTGGAAAAGGTTTGTGAACTTTTGAGTCCAAGTGTTTAGCTCAAGCTTTGTTCATTTGGGTCCATGAGGTCACTGTCACGAATCACATCGATAGGAATAGTTAAACTGGAAGCTAAGTCAAAACAAGAACGAAAATAGTCAAAAGGGTATTTATGTCTTTTGAGACATATGATGAAATGAATGTCAATAAATTTTTTGACAAGTTCATTTGATGACTTAATGTCACTCGGCCATAACTTGATTATTGGGCCTTGTGAATTAATTTCATTTCATAAGAATTTTATTGAAAATTCTTAATGGGCTTTTCTCATGTTGTCATGAACAAATGAAGAAGCTTCTAGAAGCTCCTTCTAGATGATAATAGGCGCCCATAATACCCAAGGAAAAAGAGATTATTTTGTGCATTAATGTATTTAGATACTTGCCAAAAGAAAAAGAGGAAACAAATTTCCTCTAAGAGGAATCAAGATGGGCGCCCAAGTAGAGTCAAAAGAGGAAACAAATATGAGGATATCTTGGATCCTCTTTGGCCGTGTGAAATAAGGAGAAGAAAAAGAAATTGGCTCATGAATATGTGATATTCTATAGAAGAGGAAACTACCTTATTGAAGGTGAGACCTCTCCTATAAATATGAGCCTTATTCTTCACATTTCATTCATTCCAAGTTTTAGAGATTGAGAGCTTCTCTCTCTAGCTTGGCCGCCCCTCTCCTCTCTCTCTCTAGTTTATTTTCGATTTTTCATGTTTTGGCACCTAGGTCCTCACTCGACCTAGTGTTTAGCTCTGCGACTTCAAGACTCGTTCTTAAGTCGTAGTGTTTAAAAGTGCCCACTCACTAATTCCTTTATTTCGAGTGATTTAGTGATAGAAACTTTCGTGGTTGCTCGAGGTGCCGAGGAAAGATAGAGAGACGTGCTACGAGGGGAGACGAGCGTTGCAACTTTCTAAGAGCTTCTCAAAGATCAAGCTTCAAGAAAGGTTAGTAAACTTCTTAGCTCATATTAGTTTTTAATTACATGTACTTGCACTTGTCTAGGTTAGTAAAAACTGTTTTTCTTGTAAAAGAATTTTTTTAAAATTCCGCCGCTTACCGAAGCGTTAATTATTTTCTTAAACCCTAGATCGATTCCAACAAATGGTATCAGAGCTATGGTCAAAGAGATGCCTGTACATGTTTTTAAAATTATGAGCTTGAAAATCGTTTTCAAAAGTTTACTAATTTTGTGACAAGTTAGAATTGTTATCTTAGATTTTTTTAATTTATTGCTCTTGCCTTTAAATTAAAAACCATGTTGATTTTCTATGAGTTTGGGATGATATTAAAACACATTAGAATCAGTTCTAAAAGTTTTTAATTTTTTTATATTGAAAAATGTGTTTTAAAGGTTTGAGAAATTTCGAGTAAAATTTTGTGACTAGTTATATTGTCTTGCTAGTTTCTTATTTTTACTTGAATCGTTTTATGCTTGTTGTTATTACTTTTATTCTATGTTATTACCCTGCTAATAAAACACAAATAAAAGCTTTAAACAACTTCATAAAACGTTCCGTTACACTTGATTCTTTTTCGCACCTAAAAATGACCAAGCTTTAATTTATTTCTTTTTCTTCGAGCTGGAGTAAACCCGCATTAAAAGTGGCATAACTCTCTGCTCAGAAATCGAAATTTAATTATTCTTGAATCAAATTAAAGCTCTGTCTGTCCTCTGTCCAATGCCACCGGTTTCGGCTCAAAAGGACATCGGAGCCGCCAGATATGGCGATTTTACTCCGAGGTGCGCGGCTGTCTGAAACTCCAGTTTTTTAGAAATCCGGATTTTCAAACCCCACTACCATGAGTTATAGAACTCTAATGAGAAAATTTTCTTGAGCAAAAATGTTTTTCATATGATTATAAACATGATGTGTATGATTAAAATGTTTTGATTTTTGAAAGTTTAATTGAAATTGAATTTTTACAAAACTAGTTTGAATTTTGAAAAACCGTTTTCACTTTCAAACTTGAAAATATTTTGTCATCCAAATCAAATAAATTTTCAAAATGTTTTCAAAACTATATCTATATCACATATGTTCAAAATCTATATGCTCTTGAAAATTTGAGTGGGAGGTCTTCTTGTAGACAAGCCAAAAAATAAAAGGATGTGTAATCTCAAACTTTCAAGTGTTCGAGTGAGTTGAAGTTCACACTTCCCTCACGCACTTTCCCGAAATAGAAAATAGGAAAAGATCGAGTATGTACCTTGTGCCTTTATGCACTAATACTACTCTGAACATGTCGATCTAGGATTCTCTTCTAGTTGTCCGCTCTGTCGCTCTCTAACTAGGAAATTTGTTTCCGAACTTATAAGAGTCGATGAACCAACTCCAAAAACTAAGTGGGAGGGTTATACTTGTTGTTTGTAACCCACGATCCTCAACACTAATGAAAAGTGCAAGTGTCGCCGGACTAAGAGTCACCCTCGTGGCCCTCTCTTAAATGAGAGTACTCAAGGGCGCTTTGCTCTGATCATTGCTCAATGAGCTACGTCCGAGAGTGAGACGATGATGGCAAGGCCTCCCCTTGGGGGATTGTTTTTCAAAGTTGACCTTTTAAACTAAGTGGTTGGTTGCACACTTAGGCTCAATCCCTAGTAATCCTCCCTCGAGGCCCTGCGAAAGGATGTGAGTGATCAAACCAATTTACAAGGTGGCTAGTCAAAATAGATGTATTGACATCTTGGCTTAGCATTAATGATGTGTCATTTACTTATAAAAGGAGATTTTTTGCGGCCTTCTCTTGAGGGAGTAAATTATCGTTTGGTTTATAACACCTTTGGATTTTATAAAAGTCTTAATAAAACTTAAATCCTAAACCAAAGACTAATCATAAACTTGTTTCAACTTAAATAAGCAACATGTCTCGCAAACATCTCTCAAACATCTTTTCCTCGAATAAACTCGAAAACGAAAACTACGTAGATTCGAAACGTAACCTCGACATAAAACCTACCGTTAACAAGCACAAATGGGTACTCACCACCCCGTGTCCTCCTCTGACGAATGATGATTCAACTCAAGAGGACAATGACGCCTTAGCGGCCTGGCTTCGATCCGATGTGATTGTGAGGTGCTATATCTTGGCATCTATGAACAATATGCTGAAAGAGCAACATCGTGACATCGAGACTGCCGCTGACATGCTCTACAATCTCCTTGAGATGTTTGGAGTGCAAATGCGTCAAGCAAGGCAAAAAGCAGTCCGACAATTTATGAACTGTCGCATGAAGGCTAGGACTCCTGTTGGAGACTTTATGATATTGATCATTAGTCATCTGAGTAAAATGGAAATCCTAGGATCTGAGATTGATGGGAAGAATGTCATAGATATGATCTTAGAAACTCTCCCCGCATCTCTTGATACCTCCAAGATGAACTACTCCATACACAAGCTAGAGTACATTGTTACCAAGCTTATGATGGACTTCACACTGCTGTAGGTCTCACTAAGAGAAAGAGGAATCAAGGAGAGGCACATGCTACTGAGCAAAAGGCCTCCGCCTCTGGAACTAAGAACAGACCTTACAAAGCCGATAAAAAGAACTGTCCTGCCTAGCAAAGGAACATAGTATTGTACTAGTTACCGAAGCATGCTTAGTAGCTGATAATGTATCAACGTGGATTCTTGACTCCGCTGCTACTGTTGTCGCACGAAAATGAACAACTATTTAAAACCTTGGGCGGTTCGATCCAAGGCCGGACCAAGTGATCGCACCCGGGCCAAGAGTGGGAACTCGATAGTCTCGAGCTAGGGTTTTCTCCGATCAACCCGCCTCTCGGGAGAGGTAGGGGGTGAGGAGGAAGAGTGACCGTGCCTTGGTTGTCGGCTGCCTACGTACCCGTGTGTGGGATCAGGTCAGAACGTAGTTCAAGCGTGTAGGACGCAGTATGAGGCGTGGGGCCTTGGTGGAGAGGCGTGCTCAACGAAGGAGACGGGGCGCGAGGAGTCCTCGGCGGCGTCTCAGAACCTCGGAGATCGCGTAGGCGCCTAGCGTGTTAGACGCGCGAGGGTAACTCTAGTTGAGAACCCTAGGGGCGTGCTTGAGCACCGGAGAACGTTCGGTCAAAGGGAGCGACGTCCGGGAAGTCCCCGAGAGTGCTTCGGAACCTTTGAGAACAAGGGAGGGAGAAGAGAGTCTGCTTCAGGCCAAATATGGCATCCAGAGAAGCAGATGCGAGTAAGAAATCGAGCGTGTCGATAGGAGATGAAGAGAATTTTGTCTATTGAATAGGATTCAATGGGATGGCTTTCCCCTCAATGGGAGGGGGTTAATATAGGTGTTTGGGAGCCTTAGAAGGTCCCTTTTTTGTCCATGTGGGACTAGGAACGCGCATGCCATCAAGTGGAGGCGCACGGCGCGTGCGACGCACAGAGCGCGGCGCAGGGGGCGTGGCGCGCGGGTCACCGGGCGTGGCGCGAGGGTCATCGGGCGCGGCGCAGGTCGCGCGGTGCATAGAGCGCGCGGCGCGCGCCTGCCTGGCGCGGCGCGCCGTCTGCTGCACGGCTGGCTGGCGTAGCGTGTTGTGTGCGTGATGAACGGCTCGTCTTGCCGGGTTCTTGCGGGCCTTCGAATATCATTCTTCCCACGTGAAATATGAAGATTTCCACTTGATGAGAATGACTCAATTCGAGGAGCAAGGCTCAACTCGACGAGAGCGACTAGCAACTTGACTCGAGGAGCGACTCGAGAATGACTCGAGGCTCGACTCGAGGAACAATTCAAGGCTCGACTCGAGGAGCGAAGCTCGACTCGAGGAGATTGACTCAAGGCTCGACTCGAGGAGTCAAGAGTTTGGGCGAGGGCTTGAAGATTTGCCGCTCTTCAGGACCTCCGGCCTGACCATCGGCCCTTTGAGCGACGTGCCTTCTTGGCGTCTCGGGTTTTCCGAAAACGACAGACAACATTAGCCCCCCAAGTTCGTCGTTCGGGAGGCGTCCCAGCGATGAAATTTTTGTTCTTCTAGTTGGGTGTTTGAGGAAAATATTTCCCGTGCCTTGTGGCCCCGAGGAAAAAAAATTTCCTCTTCTTTTTTCTTCTCTCTTTTTTTTTCAGGGGGCCGCGCGGCGCGTGCCCTGGACGGCGCGGCGCGCGGTCTGGGCTGCATGACCCGCGCGGCGCGCCCCGTGCGCGGGGCTGGTTCGCCTCACGCGGGAGAACTCCGACTTTTTGGAGTTTTTACTCCGATTTTGCTCCTCGTTGGAGTAGGATTTCGACTCCTACCCCCCTAGAAGTCTATAAATAGACCTCCCCCTTCCCCTTATTCCTCACTTTATTTTTTCTCTTTTCTCTACGCTTGTTTTCTTTTTTTACGCTTGCATTATGGGTGTCCCTCCCCTTTTCTCAGCTGAGAGTCCCGAGATTGATTTCTCTCTCTTGTTTCAGGGATCTGAACACGCAGAGGATGATCTCTTCGCGGGATTAAGGGAAGTTCCTTTGCACGTGGAAGAAAATCCAAGCGGAGTAGAGCAGTGGCTGGAGGAAGGCGAGCTGGGTGCGACCGTGCCCGCTGCTCAGCCTCTTGAAGAATGCGCGCCAACTGGGCGCGATACAGGTGGGGAGTTTGATCATCCCGCGTCCGGGGAGCCTGCCCCTCGCCTCGTGATCAACTTAGTCGGCGAGGGGGTTCGCGACAAAGTCTGCCTCGACGTGCCGCAGTCCGACTTGGACTTTCAAGGCGTGCCGGGTGATGTTACGGACGCGGATGCGGTGACTCAGCTAGAGTCGGTTCTCGACGAGATAGACTGCGTGGACGACTTTGGTCCCGAGTCTGAAGATCCCGGAGGTGAGTCAGAGACATGTCCGGGGGCCGAAGGCCTCGCATCGGAGCGTCCCGAGGTACCGTCGGCAGCTGCCGCGGTCGTGTCGGAGGGCAGGGACCCTTCCGTGGAGCCAGGGGGTTCTCAGCCCGAGACCCCTGACGCAGAGGCGTTAGTATCGGCGAGGTCGCTTGTTAGGACGGAGTGGTATCCCGAGGAGGGCCTCGCTGCTCCCGAGGACTTCGATTGTTCGGGGGTCGATGCTTTGAGCTCGCTCACCTACCGGACATTCGTTGGTCTCCGGGAGGCATTCGCCATTCCGTCGTCCATGGCGCTTCTCCGTCCTTTACAGGACGACCGTCCTTTACAGGATGACCGTCCTTTCCGGCCTCGTCGTGGATTTGCCGCAGTTTCAGTTGCAAGTCTCAACTGCGGGTTACGGCTGCCGTTTCAACCCATCGTTCAGCAGCTTCTCGCCCGTCTGGGGGTGCACGCATGTCAGATGAGCCCGGCATTCTACCGTATAGTGGCGATGTGCCACATGGAGTGGCATTGCCAGACTGAGCGGGTAATGACCGTGAGTGATTTTCGCAACCTCATCGCGGTCTTCCCTGCGCCCGGGCAACCCAGTTTCTTTGTGGCCCGCGATCGCCGGAATACTAAGCTGATCATCGATTCAGAGAAGTATAATCGACGACCATGGGGTGTGGGTCTCGGCGGAGGCTTTTGGCGACGCGCCGCTCCGGTTCGGGCCCTTGGCCGAGTTTTCTGCTAACGTAGGGGCCGATGACCTCGACTTTGTGAAGGAGATCCGGGGAATGTCGGAGGCTCGGAAAGCCGTCGAACGATTTCGTTCCCCTGAGCTGATGGCTTCTACCAGGTGGTTCCCGCCATTTCCACCTAGCCAGCGGACCGAGAGTGCCCCCAGTGCCGCTTCATCTCTCTCGAGTGGCGATCCGCAAGGTATGTCGATGTTTCACACTTCTTGCTTCTTGTTTTTAGCTTAGGTTTTTTACTTTTGTTGCTTTTGTAGTCTCTTCGGCTAAGGCAAGTGCTCGAGCGCGCCTAGCGAAGGCTTCTCGGGACCCGAAGTCGTTGGCGGCGGTCCGTTGCCGGATTGCCGCTCGGAACGGTCGGGAGAAACCCGATACCGATCATCGGACGGGGAGTGGTCCTCGCGCTTCTTTGAAGCGACCCTCCTCCTCGGCTTTACCCGACATGTCTTCGGACTCCAAGCGCGTAAACTCGATGGTTGACGTGGAGGCTGCGGAGGTTAGGGGGGAATGTTCCCTGGGCCTCGCTCAATCTTCGATGAAGATGTGGAAGAGCGTCGTGGCCAGCAGCGACGTGGAGTTCTTTCGTCACGGCGTTTCCGATGCACAGAGAGTAAGTTTCCCTTGCCTCGTTTGTGATGAACCTTTCTTTTGCTAAATTATCTTTTTGCCTTCTCAGGTGCTCGCTCGAGCGACCCGGGGCGAGAAGATCCTTCACGATCTCATCAGGCGGATGAGCCATGCCCAGGAAGAGCTTGCTCAAGCGAAGTCTCAGCTGGCCCACGCCGAGCAAGGTTCTAACTCAAAGGCGGAGTTTGCGAGTCTCCGCGAGCAGCTTCAGGAGGCTCGCGTGGAATTGGGAGTTACCCGCGGCAAGTGCGACCGCGCTAAGGCGGCGGTGGCGAAGATGGCTGAGGAGCTAACGACGGAACGTCAAGCCCTCGAAGTGGCGACTCGATCGACGGAGGTCTTCCGGAGCGAAGCGCGGGATCTTCGACGTCAGTTGGAGTCGCGCACGGAAGAAGTTGGCATTCTTTAGGGCCAGCTTACGTCGAGTGAGGCTGCCCATGTTCGTGCGGAGCGTAAGCGCGACTCCTTGGCGGAGGAGGTGGTTCAGGTCACCGAGGAGAAAGCCGCGGCGGAACAGCTTGCGTCCGACCTTCAAGACGACTTTGATGTCGGAGTCGAAGAGGCAAGGCATGCAGCGGCGGTGGAGTGTCGGGACGCCACAGCTACCGAGAATGTTTCTCGGGGGGTCACCTTGGACTTCTTCGACTCGCTATTCCCACCACTCGACGGGGCCGATCTTGTAGGCGATGTTCCCGCCGAGTGACCTTTTCCTTTATTTATTTTTCTCGCGCAAGTGTTTAGCGCATGCTTTTTAGGTTTTTCCATTCAGCGCACCTGTCTTAGCGCTTGCTTACTAGGATTTTTCCCTTTAGCGCACTTGTCTTAGCGCATGCTTTCTAGGATTTGAGGCAGTTGCCCCTTTCTTTTATGAAAAGTTTTTTATTTATTCTTACGAATGTTTTCACACATTCATCTTTTATGGCATGCTTGGATGGTCGATTTGTTTGTGTCAATGGTTTTGCCCATCCTTTTACCTCAGCAGGGTACCTTTTCAAACACGCCAGTCACTTGGATGGTTCGCGTTTTTAAGTATTTTCAACTGCGGGTCAACCATGCTACGTAGGCGCCTTACGTGTGCCGGATTGCGTCAAGTGGACGTATCAGGCCGCGCTAGGTAGGCGTTTTAAGCGCACCATGCAGGCGTCTTGGATTGCGCCATGTAGGCGTCTTAGGTTGCGCCATGTAGACGTCTTAAGTGCGCCATGTAGGCGTCTTAGGTTGCGCCATGTAGGCGTCTTAAGTTGCGCCATGTAGGCGTCTTAAGTGCGCCATGTAGGCGTCTTAGATTGCGCCATGTAGGCGTCTTACGGGCTGCGCCTTTACGCGTCTTACGTGCGCCATGTAGGCGTCTTAGGTTGCACCATGTAGGCGTCTTACGGGCTGCGCCTTTACGCGTCTTACGTGCGCCATGTAGGCGTCTTAAGTTGCGCCATGTAGGCGTCTTACGGGCTGCGCCTTTACGCGTCTTACGTGCACCATGTAGGCGTCTTAAGTTGTGCCATGTATGCGTCTTACGGGTTGCGCCTTTACGCGTCTTACGTGCGCCATGTAGGCGTCTTGGGTTGCGCCATGTAGGCGTCTTACGGGCTGCGCCTTTACGCGTCTTACGTGCGCCATGTAGGCGTCTTGGGTTGCGCCATGTAGGCGTCTTACGGGCGCCATGTAGGCGTCTTAAGTTGCGCCATGTAGGCGTCTTACGGGCTGCGCCTTTACGCGTCTTACGTGCGCCATGTAGGCGTCTTAAGTTGCGCCATGTAGGCGTCTTACGGGTTGCGCCTTTACGCGTCTTACGTGCGCCATGTAGGCGTCTTGGGTTGCGCCATGTAGGCGTCTTACGGGCTGTGCCTTTACGCGTCTTACGTGCGCCATGTAGGCGTCTTGGGTTGCGCCATGTAGGCGTCTTACGGGCTGCGCCTTTACGCGTCTTACGTGCGCCATGTAGGCGTCTTAAGTTGCGCCATGTAGGCGTCTTACGGGTTGCGCCTTTACGCGTCTTACGTGCGCCATGTAGGCGTCTTAGGTTGCGCCATGTAGGCGTCTTACGGGCTGCGTCTTTACGCGTCTTACGTGCGCCATGTAGGTGTCTTAAGTTGCGCCATGTAGGCGTCTTACGTGCGCCATGTAGGCGTCTTGGGTTGCGCCGTGTAGGCGTCTTACGGGCTGCGCCTTTATGCGTCTTGCGTGTGCCATGTAGGCGTCGTAAGTTGCGCCATGTAGGAGTCTTACGGGCTGCGCCTTTACGCGTCTTACGTGCGCCATGTAGGCGTCTTAAGTTGCGCCATGTAGGCGTCTTACGGGTTGCGCCTTTACGCGTCTTACGTGCGGCATGTAGGCGTCTTGGGTTGCGGCATGTAGGCGTCTTACGTTTTTTGGTGGAGCGTGTTCTTTTGAGAGTTTCCTTACCATAGCTAGCCCCCCCAAGTTTTTGGGTTATAAGTTAATTGTTCGATAACCAGAAAACTTGCATAAAACAAAATTTGGAACGAAAAACTTGAGTTTTATTACTTTTGCGAAAAAACTTGCGAGAAAATTAAAATCCTAAAACATTGGCTCGTAGGCCTTATTGAAAATGGGAAATAAAAGCGATAAAAAAGCGGGGGACGCTAGCTACTGATAGTACTGCCTCAAGTGCTCCGCGTTCCACGGGTGGCGAATCGGAGTTCCGTCTGTGTGCTCGATGTAGTATGTCCCGTCGTGAATGACTTTGCGGACTCTGTAAGGGCCTTCCCAGTTCGGGCCTAGGACGCCGGCGCCTTGGACTTATGTGTTCTGGAACAATCGTCTGAGGACGAGGCTTCCGACGGAAAAGGTTCGCCTTTTGATCTTGGAGTTGTAGTATCTTTCGACCTTGCGCTTCTGTGCGGCGAGGCGTCTGAATGCTTCCGCTCTCTTTTCATCGATCAGGTCCAACTCAAGGCGCATGGCCTCGTCGTTGTCAGCTTCGTCGAATGTATCGACTCGGAACGTGGGTACCTCGGTTTCAATTGGAACCACGGCGTCGACTCCATATGCAAGGGAGAATGGCGTCTCGCCGGTGGCGTTTCGCGCGGTTGTCCTATATGCCCATAGGACGAATGGCAATTCCTCGGCCCAGGCGCCTTTCTTGTCTTCGAGCTTCTTTTTCAGGTTGCTTTTGATTGTCTTGTTGACTGCCTCGACTTGGCCGTTGGCCTGAGGATGACGCGGCGAGGAGAAGGTCTTGCTGATCTTCAGTTGATCGCAGATATCTCTTACTCGCGCGTTGTCAAATTGTGCTCCGTTGTCGGTCACAATCGAGGCGGGGATACCGTGCCTGCATATGATGTTCTTCCAGATGAAGTTTGTCGTGTTTGCTTCAGTTATTCTGGCAAGCGGCTCGGCCTCTACCCACTTAGTGAAGTAGTCGATGGCGATGATGGCGTACTCGTATTGCCTTGGCGCTCTAGGGAGCTTGCCAATGATGTCAACGCCCCACTTAGCAAAGGGACGTGGGACAACGATGCTGCTTAATGGGGTCGGGGGCTGTCGCGGAATTTCCGCGAAGCGCTGGCATTTATCGCAACGCCTTGCCCATTCGCAAGCATCTCGCTTCATAGTAGGCCAGAAATAGCCTTGCTTAAGCGCGTTGAGCGCAAGGGAAGTTCCAGCGGCGTGGTTTCCACAGATGCCCTCATGGATTTCGCGGAGGACCTTGGTCGACTCAACGCTATCGAGGCATCGGAGCAGCGGTGTCGAGTAACCGCGCTTATAGAGTGTGCCCTCACGGAGCGTGTATTTGGATGCTAAGGCCCTCAGTTTATCGGCTTCCTTGCGGTCTTCGGGGAGTTCCCCTCTTCGCAAAAACTTGACAATTTAGTCCATCCAAGTGGGCTGAGATGCCATCCCTATGGTCCCGACTTCGTCTCGGGAGACGGATGGTCGTGGGAGAGATTCAATGGGTACAGTCCCCAATCCGTCTTCGTCGATGCCAGATCCGAGGTGAGCAAGCGCGTCAGCCTCCGAATTTTGTTCTCTCGGGATTTGGTGAATCTCGAACCAAGAGAAGGCCTCGAGTTTGGAGTTTGTCTTAGCCAGGTACGCGATCATGTTGGGTTCCTTGGCGGTGTAATCTCCTCTAACCTGGTTTACGATCAACTGCGAGTCGCAGTGTATTCGCAGGTTATGGGAGCCGAGTTTCTGTGCCAGCTCTATCCCTACAATGAGCGCCTCGTATTCAGCTTCATTGTTGGAGGCTTGGAAGCCGTAGTGAAGGGCGTATCGTAGCTTTTCCCCGTCGGGATTAATCAGGATTATTCCGGCGCCAGCCCCCTGAGCATTAGATGCTCCGTCTACGTATAACTCCCAGATGGGACCCGTTGGGTCTACCTTCCTTTTCCGAGTTAGCGTATCGTCGCTAAGGTCGGCTTCCGCTCTTCCCATATCGGGAGCGTAGGAGAATTCTGCCACGAAGTCGGCTAAGGCCTGCCCCTTTATAGCCGTTCTTGGGTGGAACTCAATCCCGTACTCGCTCAATTCTTGGGACCAGATCGCCATGCGAGTCGATGTTCCCTTTTGAAGAGCTTTACCGATTTGATGCTCAGTTCGCACCGCAATTGGGTGAGCTTGGAAGTACGGTCGTAGCTTCTTAGCTGCCGTTACGAGAGCCAGAGAAAGTTTCTCAATCTCGGTGTAGCGCGTTTCTGCGTCGAGTAAGGCTTTGCTCACGTAGTAGATCGGCCATTTCTTGGAAGGCATTTTCGCATTCGTCCGTCCACTCAAAGCCGTCCGTCTTCTTCAGAGCTTTGAAGAACGGTTGACACTTGTCGGTGGCTTTAGACACGAAGCGTGTCAGAGCGGCAATCCGACCGGTCAGGCTTTGTACCTCTTTAACTCGTCTTGGCGACTTCATTTCAAGGAGTGCCTTGATTTTTTCCGGGTTCGCCTCTATGCCTCGTCGGCTGACGATATAACCGAGGAACTTTCCGGATTCAACCCCGAATACGCATTTATTGGGGTTGAGCTTCATTTTATATCGGCGGAGGATTGTGAACATCTCCCTAAGGTCGCGTACGTGATTGGTTGCCAGTAGGCTTTTAACGAGCATGTCGTCCACGTACACTTCCATCGTCTTGCCGATTTGATCGGCGAAGATCCGATTTACCAAGCGTTGGTACGTTGCTCCCGCGTTCTTAAGGCCGAAAGGCATGACCTTGTAACAGTAGAGACCTCGATCGGTGACAAAGGTCGTCTTGATTTGATTGGGCTCGTGCATTCGAATATGGTTGTAGCCTGAATAGGCATCCATGAAGCTTAGAAGTTCATGGCCGGCCGTGGCGTCCACCAGTTGTTCGATGCGCGGGAGTGGAAAGCAGTCCTTAGGGCAGGCTTTGTTAAGATCTTTGTAGTCTATACAAATTTGCCACTTCCCATTGGGCTTTTTTACCATTACCACATTGGCGACCCACTTGGGGTATTTAGCCTCTCGAATGAAGTTTGCGGTGAGGAGTTTCCCGACCTCTTCATTTATGGCCAGGTATCGTTCTGGGTTGAACGTTCGTCTAGCCTGCACTTTTTCGGCGACCTTTGGGTCGTCGTTCAGTCGGTGCACTATTACCTCGGGATCGATTCCGGGCATGTCCGCATGAGTCCATGCAAAAACATCCTTGAACTCCCTAAGGAAGACGGTAAGCTGAGTTTTGATGGCGAGTGGAAGTCGGGTGCCGATTTTTACAACCTGATCAGGCTTCGATTCGTCCAGGACGATTGGCACAAGATCATCGGAGGTTTCCACCTTAAGTCTTTCGATTTCATCACGGGGGTCAAGTTCTCCGAACTTCCTTGCATCCCTTGGGTTGCATGGGTAATCGTCTTCCAGTTGGAAGATTGTGTTGACCGCTTTTCCCGCGGACTTGCCATCAACTCCTTGCACGTAGCATATTCTGGCTTGGGATTGGTCTCCAGCCATAATGCCAATTCCTCCTTCGGTGGGGAACTTCACCAGTAGGTGATACGTGGAAGTGATCGCCCTTAGCCGGTTCAACGTGGGTCGCCCGATGATTAAGTTGTAAGGCGACTCCTGATCGACCACTAGGAATGGGACCATATGAACTGCTTCGATTCCTCCAGGGGTCCCAAAGGTGACCGGCAGGTCGATGATGCCCTCGGTCATAACTTTTTCCCCAGTGAACCCAAACAATGGTGTTTGGGTCGGAGTCGGGCGCAGCCCCCCGAGCTTCATGCGCTCTAGGGTGGACTTGAAAATTATGTCAGCAGCGCTGCCATTATCGATGAGAACCCTTTTCACCAAGTTATTGGCCACTTGGGCTTTGAGCACGATCGCGTCATTGTGCGGATGCACAACTCGCTTGGCCTCTTCATTGGTGAAATACATCGTCTCGTGAGGCACGGACGGAGGTTCTTCATATGTGAAGTTGACGTGCATAGCAGCGTCTTCCTGAGACACGGCCCTAAGGAATTTCTTCCGTTGTTGGGCTGAATCCCCATCTTGTGGACCTCCCAGTATGGTGGTTACCACGTGCAGTTGCGGGTTGGCGTTCGCAGTAGCCGTGGTTTGGTTGGCAGAAGCGGCTGTTCCTCCTCCTTGACCAGACTGATGTCTGTTCGCGGTGGGGCCCGCAGCGCCAATCATGCGCAACACGAACTCCTTCAGCTCACCCCGTTGGATCAAAGCCTCGATTTGCCTTTTGAGGTTGTAGCATTCCGAAGTCAAATGACCGTATTCCCGATGGAACTCACAATACCTGGATCGATCGTGAGTTGCGGGATCCTTCTTCATTGGAGCCGGGGGCGTGAACTTGTCACGTGCCAGAGCCAAGATCCTTTCCGGCGCTGTGTTCAGCGGCGTGAATGACGAGTACCCTTTGAAGTTTTCCGCAAGTCGCGGTTTCTGAGGTACAGGGGGTTGGTTGCTAGGAACCTGGTTCCCCTTGTTTCGCCTTTTACGAGGTTCGTTCTGCTCGCGGCTAGGTTCTTCTCGGCGGCGAGAGCTTTGATTAGTGCTCTTGCGGCCGTTGAGGTAGTCTTCGACTCCCATGAAGGTCTTAGCTCGAGTCATTAACTCGGCCATGGTGGAAGGGACACGGCCGACGACAGACTTGAGGAAGTCACTCGTGCGCAAGCCTTCTATGATAGCGGCAATTGCGTCACTGTCGTCAAAGCAGTCGACCTTGTTTGACTCTTCTGTGAATCGGGCGAGGTATCGTCTAAGAGACTCGCCACTCTCTTGCCTGATTGACCACAGGTACATCTTGGTCTTCTTTTGGACCATAGACGTAGCGAACCGTGCTAGGAACATGTCCTTCAGGTCTTTGAACGAGTGGATGCTTCCTGGCCTTAAGTTTTTGAACCACTCAAAGCCGGGTCCGGCGAGGGTCAAACTAAAAGCTTGGCACATGGCACCAGGAGAAACACCCTGCATCGTCATCCAGGTTTCATAGTGCTGGATGTGGTAAGCAGGATCTGCTTTCCCATCATAGGGAGCGAGGTTCGGGAGCTTGAAATTCCCCGTACAAACCTCAGCCAGTATCTGAGTAGTGAAAGGTGATGAATTCTCCTCAACGACCCCATAGGCACTTCCACCTATTCCGTATTCTCGGAGATCTCGTACCTCATTTCGAAGGTTGTGGATCATAGTGACCACATCGAGACCGGTCGTTGGAGTAACCCCTTGATCGGGAGGAGTCACCTGTAGCCTCTCGTTAGACCCTTGTCCTGCGCGGCGGTTCCCGTTAGTTGGGGCTGCCAGCGGGATATTAGGTCTAGAGCTTAGTCGCTCTCTCAGATCATTGCCACGCCCAATGCGTTGAGCAGTGAGGTGGTCCCTAAGATCAGGGCTGGCCGTACGGAGGTGCCGGCTTTGCTTGCGGCGGTGCGCTCTCCGCGCGCCCTGACTTTCCGCAAGATTCTCCCTTGGACCTAGTCGGTCGAGAGCCGAACGTCGGGAATTCCCCTCTTGAGAAGCTACCGGCGCATCGCCTGTTCGGGGTAAGGGATTCGACGGACCGGCTTCAAACACGGCGGGGAGTCCCCCGTCCTTCGTGAGAGAAGTCTCGATATCCTCCCACTCGCCAGTATCCTCATAATCAGGGTCGCGGCTTTCCTCGTTGACGTTCTCAGGATCCCCGTTGGGGATCGTCGTGTCACGCATAGGTTGCTTCGCAGCCAGTCGGCTGTGGTACCTTGCGTTCTTCGCCTTCAGTCGGCGGATACTCTCCTCTAACTCCACGATGCGGTTGTCCCTGCTATCAGGAGATGGAGATGGTGAGCGGGTCGAGCTCTCTTCGTGGAGCGACTCTTCGTCACCATGCGCTCGGGAGCGCAAGAAGTATTTCTTGGTCCTAGCGACGTTTTCGGGGTTGTTCACGCCCTCAGAACGTACGGGTGGTTGGCTACTCATCGTTTCTCAAGTTCGAGAAGGTTGAGTTCGCAGAAGAAAAGAAGAAGATGAATAGAAGGGATTTCGGGCTGAATAGGTCGGGAAGTCCCCTCCTTCTAGCGCCAAAATGTTGTCGCACGAAAATGAACAACTATTTAAAACCTCGGGCGGTTCGATCCAAGGCCGGACCAAGTGATCGCACCCGGGCCAAGAGTGGGAACTCGATAGTCTCGAGCTAGGGTTTTCTCCGATCAACCCGCCTCTCGGGAGAGGTAGGGGGTGAGGAGGAAGAGTGACCGTGCCTTGGTTGTCGGCTGCCTACGTACCCGTGTGTGGGATCAGGTCAGAACGTAGTTCAAGCGTGTAGGATGCAGTATGAGGCGCGGGGCCTTGGTGGAGAGGCGTGCTCGACGAAGGAGACGGGGCGCGAGGAGTCCTTGGCGGCGTCTCAGAACCTCGGAGATCGCGTAGGCGTCTAGCGTGTTAGACGCGCGAGGGTAACTCTAGTTGAGAACCCTAGGGGCGTGCTTGAGCACCGGAGAACGTTCGGTCAAAGGGAGCGATGTCCGGGAAGTCCCCGAGAGTGCTTCAGAACCTTTGAGAACGAGGGAGGGAGAAGAGAGTCTGCTTCAGGCCAAATATGGCATCCAGAGAAGCAGAGGCGAGTAAGAAATCGAGCGTGTCGATAGGAGATGAAGAGAATTTTGTCTATTGAATAGGATTCAATGGGATGGCTTTCCCCTCAATGGGAGGGGGTTTATATAGGTGTTTGGGAGCCTTAGAAGGTCCCTTTTTTGTCCATGTGGGACTAGGAACGCGCATGCCATCAAGTGGAGGCGCACGGCGCGTGCGGCGCACAGAGCGCGGCGCGCGGGTCACCGGGCGCGGCGCGAGGGTCATCGGGCGCGGCGCAGGTCGCGCGGCGCATAGAGCGCGCGGCGCACGCCTGCCTGGCGCGGCGTGCCGTCTGCTGCACGGCTGGCCGGCGTAGCGTGCTGTGTGCGTGATGAACGGCTCGTCTTGCCGGGTTCTTGCGGGCCTTCGAATATCATTCTTCCCACGTGAAATATGAAGATTTCCACTTGATGAGAGTGACTCGATTCGAGGAGCAAGGCTCAACTCGACGAGAGCGACTAGCGACTTGACTCGAGGAGCGACTCGAGAATGACTCGAGGCTCGACTCGAGAATGACTCGAGGCTCGACTCGAGGAACAATTCAAGGCTCGACTTGAGGAGCAAAGCTGGACTCGAGGAGATTGACTCAAGGCTCGACTCGAGGAGCGAAGCTCGACTCGAGGAGTCAAGAGTTTGGGCGAGGGCTTGAAGATTTGCCGCTCTTCAGGACCTCCGGCCTGACCATCGGCCCTTTGAGCGACGTGCCTTCTTGGCGTCTCGGGTTTTCCGAAAACGACCGACAACAGCTACTAACCATATTTGTTGTTCCTTGAATGGTTTCAAGAAAACCAAAAGCTTAGAGGAAGGCGAGTTCTGTTTCAAATGGGGTGATGGGAGCATGGTGTCCGCGAAGGCTGTGGGATCCGTGACGCTGTCTTTTGAAGACCGCACTTTAAACTTGAATAATGTTTATTTTGTTCCTACCTTTGGGAAGAACTTAATGTCCGTTGCTCGTCTTCGTGAGCAAGATTATTGTTTAAAGTTCATTAAGAATGGAATTCGTATTTCGTTTCCTGATAATTCTTTTGTCACTGATGCATGTATGAAGAATGGTCTTTTTTACATCTATCCCACTCAACCTTCTCTTTTAGACACCGAAATAGATAACGATCTAATTATGGAGCCAAAGAGGATCAAACTTTCTGAATCCTCCGATCTAACAAAATTAACATACCTCTGGCACTTAAGACTTGGTCATATCAGTCTGGATAGGATTAAGAGACTTGTGAGGGATGGTGCACTCCAAGCCTCTGCAATAGGTTCACTACCTACTTGTGAATCCTGCATAGAAGGAAAAATGACTAAGCGACCTTTCTCCGATAAGGGTCGAAGAGCCACTGAGTTGCTGGAACTAATACATTCTGATGTATGTGGTCCGCTCAACCAACAGGCACGTGGAGGATACGAATACTTCGTTACCTTCACTGATGATTACTCAAGATATGGGTTTGTCTATTTGCTTAAACACAAATCCGAGACCTTTAACGTATTTAAGGTCTTTAGGGCTTTAGTGGAAAAGCAAACTGGCACAGTGATCAAAACCCTTCGATCTGATCGAGGTGGTGAGTATATGTCTGGAGAGTTCGATGACTTTCTTAAAGAAGAAGGTATCGCTTCTCAGCTTACCGCACCTGGCACACCTCAACAAAACGGAGTGTCAGAGAGAAGAAACCGAACTCTTATGGAGATGGTTAGATCAATGATGAGTTACTCATCACTCCCGCTTTCCTTTTGGGGATATGCCCTCGAAACAGCCGCTTACATTCTGAACCAAGTTCCATCCAAAATGGTTCCTGGTACTCCTTATGAACGATGGACTGGCCGTAAAGTGAATCTTGGCCGCATCCGAATTTGGGGTTGCCCTGTACACGTGCTGAGGCAAAAGACTAGCAAGTTGGCTAGTAGGTCAGAATTGTGCCTGTTTGTAGGATATCCGAAGGAAACCAAAGGTTTTACTTTCTATAGTCCCGAGGACGATAAGACTTTCGTTAGCACGAATGCTCGTTTCCTTGAGGAGGACTTTATGAAGGATGCAAAACCTAGAAGCAAAATTGTGCTTGAAGAAAAGTTGGGTGAGGAAGCTTCTACCTCATCTGTAAGAACTGTTCTTACCCCAACTGAAACACAACCTAACTCATCAGAATCTCGTCAAGTAGTACTTCGACGTAGTTTGATGACCCTGTTTCCTATAGCCAAGCGATGGCTTGTTCTGAATCAAACCTTTGGCTTGACGCCATGAAAGTTGAAATGCACTCGATGTATGTCAACAAAGTCTGGAAACTTGTAGACCTTCCTGAAGGGATTAAACCCGTAGGGTGTAAGTGGATATACAAGAAGAAAAGGGGTCCTGATGGGAACGTCGAGACGTTCAAAGCACGACAAGTGGCAAAGGGTTATACCCAACAAGAAGGGATTGACTATGAAGAAACCTTCTCGCCAGTCGCAATGCTTAAATCCATCCGCATACTCCTATCCATAGCTGCAGCTCTCGACTATGAGATCTGGCAAATGGATGTCAAGACAGCCTTTCTGAATGGCAATCTTGACGAGCGCATTTACATGGCTCAACCAGACGGTTTCGTGGATAAAGGTCAAGAGACCAAGGTTTGTGAGTTGCTTAAATCCATTTATGGACTAAAGCAAGCATCTAGGTCATGGAATATTAGATTCGATGAAACTGTAAAGAGCTTCGGCTTTGAACAGTCAATAGATGAGCCTTGTGTTTACAAGTTAATACACGAAGGCAAAGTTGTGTTTCTGGTACTATATGTCGATGATATACTACTCATTGGTAATGACGTGGGTAAGTTATCTGAGGTTAAGGTCTGGCTGGCAAAGCAATTCGATATGAAGGATCTAGGAAAAGCCGCATACATTCTGGGAATCCAAATCTTTCGAGATAGGAAAAACCGGACCCTGTCGCTCTCTCAAGCATCTTATATTGATAAGGTGATGGATCGCTTCTCGATGCAAGACTGCAAGAGGGGTCAAACACCCTTTAGGCATGGAGTTTCACTCTCTAAGGACCAGTCTCCCAAGACTGCACAAGAGATTGAAGACATGAGGAAGATTCCTTACGCCTCTGCCGTAGGAAGCCTCATGTATGCTATGCTTTGCACTAGACCTGACATCTGTTTCGCCGTTGGCGTAGTTAGTCGTTTCCAATCCCACCCTGGACCCGAGCACTGGATTGCTGTTAAGCATGTTCTTAAGTATCTTGGAAGAACTAGGAACTTGATGCTTACATACTCAGGTACTGACCTGACTATGACGGGATATACCGACTCCGATTTTCAAGCGGATAAGGATTCCAGGAAATCCACTTCGGGATCTATGTTCATCCTTAATGATGGAGCTGTTGTGTGGAGAAGTATTAAGCAATCTTGCATTGCTGACTCCACAATGGAAGCAGAATATGTAGCTGCTTGTGAAGCATCCAAAGAGGCTGTATGGCTTAGAAAATTCCTTAAGTATTTGGAAGTTGTTCCAAACGTCGACGAGCCCATGACCCTTTATTGTGATAATAGTAGGACTGTCGCTAACTCAAAGGAACCTCGAAGCCATAAGCGCTCTAAGCATATTGAGAGGAAATACCATTTGATTCGAGAGATCGCGCAACGCGGAGACGTGGAGGTGAAGTAGATCTCTGGCAGATCTATTCACCAAGGCCCTTGCGAACATGGTCTTCGACCAACTTCGAGAGGGATTAGGCATGTAGGACTACTCACATCTTCTTTGAGTCAAGTGGGAGTCTGTTGTCAATGGTGCCCACAAGAAGAGTAGTAGTGTCTATTTATGTACATTTGATGTCATATAGTCTTACGAAGACCCTTGCTTGTAATTGCTTATTCATTAATATAAAGTTGAAACGTTCATTCATTCTTTCTTTGTTTGAAGCTTTATGATAAAACCTTAGTCTTTTAGTCCATAAACAAACTTAACAACTTACGAAGAGACAAATGTAGATTTGCATGAACAAACTCTTCGTAGTTTGCTTAAAACGATATATTCACAATCTAAGGGTCAAAGGACTATTGACCTCAGTATGATTGTTAGAAGAATCTATGATGTCTGGTTATGAGGCATTGAGAGTTGGGGACTCTATAGTTCTTCTAGGTATCTTCCGAAGGTACTGAATTGACCAGTGCACTTCTCGAGAAAATATAAGAACAAACCATTTAACCTCTTATGTCTCGAAGTCACTATGTATGAATTGCATCATGCTTACCTTAATCCTGAAATGAGACATGCCATTTCACACCTTAGTATTCTCATTTGAGAAAGTCAAAGTTCGGACACACTATGTGATTCCGAACAAGGCCTATTGGTGAAGTACTAAGTTGTGAGTCTGTCATGAGTAACTTTGTGAAGTTCTCATAGATATGGAATTCATGTACAAGATTGCTGAAATGCAATGTATGTCACCTCATGCTTTGTTCCTTGGAGTGTGAATAAATGAACTGGCCAGTGTCCAAATTGAGTCCTGACTCTTTTGGATGAAACAATGTGACTTGTTAGCTCCTCGTCAATACATTGTTTCTAACTTATTCACAAGCGACAAAGGAGTTGAGGAAATAACAGCTAGAAGGGTAAAATGGTAATTTAGTAAATCCCGACTAGCTGATGACATTCATGAAGGGTAAACATAGATAATATTCAGTGGATCCGCTCATCATAATTAGGTCGAATTCTTGAGTAGAAAACAAATTCATTTGAACCGAGAGATTTTCAGTGTCAGCTCTTTAGTGGAGTCACTGTCACGAATCACATCGATAGGAATAGTTAAACTGGAAGCTAAGTCAAAACAAGAACGAAAATAGTCAAAAGGGTATTTTTGTCTTTTGAGACATATGATGAAATGAATGTCAATAAATTTTTTGACAAGTTCATTTGATGACTTAATGTCACTCGGCCATAACTTGATTATTGGGCCTTGTGAATTAATTTCATTTCATAAGAATTTTATTGAAAATTCTTAATGGGCTTTTCTCATGTTGTCATGAACAAATGAAGAAGCTTCTAGAAGCTCCTTCTAGATGAGAATAGGCGCCCATAATACCCAAGGAAAAAGAGATTATTTTGTGCATTAATGTATTTAGATACTTGCCAAAAGAAAAAGAGGAAACAAATTTCCTCTAAGAGGAATCAAGATGGGCGCCCAAGTAGAGTCAAAAGAGGAAACAAATACGAGGATATCTTGGATCCTCTTTGGCCGTGTGAAATAAGGAGAAGAAAAAGAAATTGGCTCATGAATATGTGATATTCTATAGAAGAGGAAACTACCTTATTGAAGGTGAGACCTCTCCTATAAATATGAGCCTTATTCTTCACATTTCATTCATTCCAAGTTTTAGAGATTGAGAGCTTCTCTCTCTAGCTTGGCCGCCCCTCTCCTCTCTCTCTCTAGTTTATTTTCGATTTTTCTTGTTTTGGCACCTAGGTCCTCACTCGACCTAGTGTTTAGCTCTGCGACTTCAAGACTCGTTCTTAAGTCATAGTGTTTAAAAGTGCCCACTCACTAATTCCTTTATTTCGAGTGATTTAGTGATAGAAACTTTCGTGGTTGCTCGAGGTGCCGAGGAAAGATAGCGTTGCAACTTTCTAAGAGCTTCTCAAAGATCAAGCTTCAAGAAACGTTAGTAAACTTCTTAGCTCATATTAGTTTTTAATTACATGTACTTGCACTTGTCTAGGTTAGTAAAAACTGTTTTACTTGTAAAAGAAAATTTTTAAAATTCCGCCGCTTACCGAAGCGTTAATTATTTTCTTAAACCCTAGATCGATTCCAACATCGACGCCGTCCGGCGCACCCCTCCCGGCGCCGGCCTCGCCGGGCGCGGCTGCCCCGGGCTCGCTCGCTCCGCCCGGGCGTTCCTCCTCACCGGCGCGCCTGGTGGCCATCCAGACGGCCCCGTCAAGTCGAGTGGTGGCTCCCTCGGCGCTGGGGTCGACCCAGATCGCGCCGCCCCTGGACAAGGCATCCTCCCCAGCGTCGTCTCCCTCCGGCGCGTCTCCTCCAGCACCGGCCGCTCCCGGCTCGGCCTCCCCCGGCACGCGCGCACCGCCCAGGCCACCTGTGGGTGGTTGGGCGTCGTTCCCCAGCCTGGATGGGACTTCCCCGAGGCCTCCAGCACCGCCGGTGCCGCCCTGGGCAAAGGCGCCTCCTCTGGCGCGGGGGCCGTCCCCAGCATCCACCGGCCGGCGCTGGCCGTCTCCGGCACGCGCGCCCTCTCCCTCGCCGGCCAGCCACGCCTCCACCAAAGAGAGATCTTCCCCGGCCATCTCAATTGCGTTGGTTGAATTCGACGAATGCCGTATGTCGGAGATCATTGAAGGGGGCGAAAATTGGGCCCAAAAATTATCTAAGTCTACGTGGTTGTCCCCGAACAAGTGAAGCAAGTCATCTTCAATGGTCCCACACCCCGAAAGGCGATCGATGGGGTCCATGGGCGTGAATAATGAGACAAAATTGATCGACGAGAAAAAAATAATAATATTAAAAGGCGTCGGAACATACCTCTCGGCGACGGGCTACTCCGATGGGCCGACGACATACTTTGAGTTTACCACGCGACTTACACTCGATGACAAACTCGGGGGGCTAATGTGTCCGGTCCGTCTCGGCCCGGTAGAGCGGCGACGGCCGCGATAGCGGCCGCCCTAGGATTCCCCCGACACATGACTGACTCAGAGCCGGCGCTCAGCCACGGCCGACCCAGAGCCGGCCTTCGCCCAGCCACGGCCGACCCAGAGCCGGCCTTCGCCTCCACGGCCGACCTTGGGCCGGCCTTCGCCTCCACGGTCGACCCAAGGCCGGCCTTCGCCCGGCCATGGCCGACCCAGAGCCGGCCTTCGCCTCCATGGCCGACCCAGGGCCGGCCTTCGCCTCCACGGCCGACCCAGGGCTGGCCTTCACCTCCACAGCCGACCCAGGGCCGGCCTTCGCCCGGCCATGGCCGACCCAGAGCCGGCCTTCGCTTCCATGGCCGACCCAGGGCCGGCCTTCGCCTCCATGGCCGACCCAGAGCCGGCTTTCGCCTCCATGGCCGGCTCAGAGTCGGCCTTCAGCTCCACGGCCAACCCAGGGCCGGCCTTCGCCTCCATGGCCGACCCAGAGCCGGCCTTCGCCTGGCCATGGCCGACCCAGGGCCGGCCTTCGCCTCCATCGCAGGCTCAGAGCCGGCCTTCAGCCAAGGGGATCCCCGAAACACCCCTTGGTCGCCTATAAATACCAGGGTCCTTCCCCTGGTCCAGGTAAGCCAAATTTGAGTACTGAAACGCTGCCAAACTCGTACCTCGCTCATTTCTCTCAAATCTCGGCCCCTAAACACCTAAACCCTCTATATCCATCTCAATCCTACTAATGTTGAGCGTCGGAGAGGTAAACAGAGGCAACCCCTCTGTTTCCCCTTTGTAGTTCATCGTTACCTTCTCTTGCAGGACAAACGACGGACGAGGCAAACACCAACCACAGCTAAGGGACGACTTGGGATACCAAGTCCGACACGCTCGAGCTGAAGTGAGACCAGTTGGTCCAGCCTTGGGTCTAACCACTTTGGGCTCCTAAATATTTGTCCGAAAACAGCGACAACAGTACGCACCACGATCGGGTGCGCTTAAAAGTAGGGGCGAAGTTTCCTCACGCTCGTGACAACGGCAAGGGATAATTTCTCGATTTCTGGGTATCGAGTTTCGGCATCGAGAAGCGCCTTGCTAACATAGTAAACCGGCCATTGCATCTTGTCCTCTTCTCGTATCAGAACCGCGCTCACGGCCCTGTCGGTCACCGCGAGATAGATATACAAGGTCTCGCCATCCTTTAGTTTTGCGTGGAACGGGGGGGAGCTGAAGTTGTCCTTCATCTTGCGGAACGCCTCCTCGCATTCCTCGGTCCACACAAATCCGTCGGTCTTCTTCAGTGCCTTGAAAAATGGCTGGAACCTATCGGTTGCCTTGGAAACGAATCGCATTAGGGCGGCGATCCTTCCCGTCAAGCTTTGTACTTCTTTCACTTTCTGTGGCAACCTCATCTCTAAGATCACCCTAATCTTCTCGGGATTAGCCTCAATCCCGCGGCGGCTCACCATGTAGCCCAGGAATTTTCCAGACTCAACCCCAAAGGCGCACTTATTGGGGTTGAGCTTCATCTTGTAGCGCCGCAAGATTGTAAACATCTCCCTAAGGTCTCGAACGTGGTCATGGTCCTTGAGGCTTTTGATAAGCATATCATCCGCGTAAACCTCCATAGTTTTGCCAATTTGGTTTGCGAACATTCGGTTCACCAACCTTTGATACGTTGCTCCCGCGTTTTTGAGGCCAAAGGGCATGTCCTTGTAGCAGTAAAGTCCGCGGTTCGTAAGAAAGGTGGTCTTGATCTGATCCGGCTCGTGCATGCGGATCTGATTGTAGCCTGAGTAGGCGTCCATGAAACTCAGCAACTTGCGGCCTGCCGTGGCGTCCACGAGTTGCTCGATCCTCAGGAAAGGAAAGCTGTCTTTCGGGCAGGCCTTGTTGAGATCTTTGTAATCGATACAAATCCACCACTTCCCGTTCGGCTTCTTAACCATAACGACATTGGACACCCACTTGGGGTGTTCCGCCTCCCTGATGAAGTCGGCAGCGAGAAGTTTGTCAACCTCTTCACCAATGGCTTGGTACCTCTCCCCAGTGAACGCCCATCTCGGTTGGACGCGTTCGGTCACCCTCTTGTCATCGTTGAGTCGGTGGACCATTATCTCGGGGTCGATCCCCGACATGTCGCCGTGTGTCCACGCGAAGACGTCTTTGAACTCGCGGAGGAAGGCTGCGAGCTGGGTTTGGATTTCGGACGGGAGTTGAGCGCCTACCTCTACTTGGTCAGGCTTGGCATCGTCCAACATGACGGGAACGAGGTCGTCCGGTATCTCCACCTTCCGACGCTCGACATCATCCCTCTGATCCAGTTCTCCGAAGGTGCCCCATTCCCCTATCTTGCACGGGAGTTTGTCCCCGAGCTGGAAGTAGGTGCTCACCATCCTTCCCTTTCCTTTCCCGTCCGCGCCCTAGATGTAGCACATCCTTGCCATTGATTGGTCTCCCAACATTATGGCAACTCCTTTCTCAGTCGGGAATTTCATCATCAAGTGGTAGGTGGACGTTATGGCCTTCAACCGATTGAGAGTCGGGCGGCCGACGATGATATTGTATGCTGAGGGCTGGTCCACGACCAGGAATGACACGATGTAGGTGACCTCGATCCCCCCCGGTGTCCCAAAGGTGACCGGGAGGTTGATGGTGCCCTCCGTCATGACCCTCTCCCCGGAGAAGCCGAAGAGCGGGGTCGAGATCGGAGTCGGTCTCATCCCGGATAGTTTCATCTTGTCCAGCGCCGACTTGAAGATTATGTCGGCGGAGCTGCCGTTGTCGATTAAGATTCTTCGGACGAGGTTGTTGGTGACCGGGTTCGAGACGACTATCGCGTCATTGTGTGGGTGGAGAACTCGCACCGCCTCTTGGCTGGTGAAGAACATGGACTCGAACGGGGCCGGAGGAGGAGCCTCGTACGTGTGGTTGATGTAGTGCGCTATCTTCCCTTGGGAGACTTCTCGCACGTACTTCTTCCTTTGCGTGCTCGAGTCTCCAAACTCCGGGCCGCCCATGATTGAGCCCACGACGTGCAGTTCTGAGCTTTCTCGTTCTTCGATTGCTGCTCGGTCCTTAATGGTTACCATCGCCGGACCTTTCCTTTCTTTCCGCGGGCGCTCTCCGTGTGTTGTGGTCCCGATTGTTCTAAGGACGTACTCTTTCAATTTCCCATCTTGAATTAGGGCCTCGATCTGACGCTTGAGCTGGTAACATTCGGACGTCAGATGCCCATGATCTTGGTGGTATTCACAGAACTTACTTCGATCCCGCTTTGCGGGTTCCTTTGTGAGAGGAGCGGGGCTTCCTAGCTTGTCGCGGTGTAGGGCTAGGATCCGCTCTTGCGGAGTGTTCAGGGGGGTGAACGCCGAAAACTTTCGAAAGCTATCGACGTGCGGAGACCTCGGCTTAGGGAGGGAGCGACCGTTAGGGGTCTGTCCTCCCTTGTTCCTCCTATTTCGAGGGTCGGGACGATCTCCGTCCTGATCATCGCGGCGGCGACTGCTCCGTCCCCCCGTCTTCCGGCCGTCTCGGCCATCGAGGTAGTCCTCGATCCCCATGTAAGTGCGGACTCTCGACATTAGCTCCACCATATCCCGCGGGACCTTTCCGACAATAGACTTGAGGAAGTCGCTCGTGCGAGCTCCCTCGGTGATCACCGTGATGGCGTCCTTGTCGTCGAACCCTTTGACCTTGTGAGACTCCTCGGTGAAGCGCGCGAGGTATTGCCTCAAAGTCTCATCCCTTCCTTGTCGGATAGATAGGAGGTAGGTCTTTGACTTTTGTAGCGCCACGAGAGTGGCAAAACGAGCAAGGAAGGCCTCTCACAAGACTCGGAAAGATGAGATGCTCCCCGGTCTCAGACTCCGAAACCATTTAAATCCCGACCCCATGAGGGTCAGGCTGAAGGCTTGACAGAGGGTGGCATCCGACTGTCCTTGCATTGTCATCCATGTCTCGTAGTGTTGGATATGGAAGTTCGGGTCCGTACGCCCATCGTAGGGAGGGAAGGATGGCAGTTTGAAATTCCCTACGCAAGGTTGTGCGAGGATTTGAGCGGCGAAGGGAGAGTATGACTCCTCGATCCCTCCATACGGCCTTTGCCTCCCTAACTCCCTCATTTCGATGATTTGATTCTGGAGGCTTTGAATCATTGTCACCGTGTCGAGCCCGGTAGCAGGGCTGACAACCGGGACCGCGGGAGTCGCTTGTTGGCGCTCGTTGGATGCTTGGTCCCCGGCATTGGCCTGAGGTCGGCCAAGAGTTGTGGCGGGCAACGCGTCCCTCCGAGAGTTGAGCCTTTGGCGGAGATCCTCCCCTCGGGAGTTTCTCTGCACCGTCAAGCGCTCTCTAAGGTCCGCGTTCGGCGCTTGGCAGGGCGGGGTCGACCTTGGCCGGACTGTCCGTCGAGCGCTTCGGTTATCAGCCACGTCGTCCACTAGGGACGTTCTCTCCTCGGCGATGGGCCGTGTCTGGCCGCCTCTTGAAACCAAGGGGGCGAGTCCCCGGGAGTGTGACCGTGCCTGTTGTCGCGTCGGGTGCGACGGTCCAGCCAAAGCGCCATTCGACCTATCGGGCCGTGAATGGGCGAGGCTAGGAGTTTCCTCGTCGGTCCTCGACTCACCCACATAGTCGGGGTCGGAGTCGTCCCGGGCGGACCTATCCTGGATGTCGTAGCCGAGAAGGTTGGCGATGAGCGTGCCGTCGACGCTGGGACGGTCTAGGAGCTCTGCTAGCCTCCGAGCCGTGTCCTCTCGGAGTGCGGCCTCGGGGTCATTCACCGGGTCTTGGGGCTGGATCTCGTTATCACGAGGTTGCCCTCCAAGATGGTGCGCGAGGCTTCGGAGACCGTATCTTGAGCTCGTCGCTCGGGTGCCTACGGAGGTAGCGGGAATGTGACTCATCTTTCGAGAGTCGTAGATGCGGTAAGAGAAAGGATTGGAAGGGAGAGCATCACCAAGGTCGGGAGGTCCCCTCCTTCTAGCGCCAAAATGTTGTCGCTCGTTTTCGGACAACGATTTAGGAACCGGAAGTGGTTAGGCTCAAGGCCGGACCAAGTGGCCTCGCTTCGGTTCGAGCGTGTTGGACTTGGTATCCCAAGTCTTCCCTTAGCTGTTGATGATGTCTATCTCGTCCAAACACCTAAAAAAGGTAAGAAAGGAGATGTGAACTACAAAGGAAAAACAGAGGGGTTGCCTCTGTTTACCTCTCTGACGCTCAACATTAGTAGGATTGAGGTGGAATATAGAGGGTTTGAGTATTTAGAGGCCAAAGATGAGTGAAACGAGTGAGTTAGGAATTCGACAGTGTTCCAGGGCTCAAAATTGGATTACCTATCTCGAGGGGTCGAGCCTCGCATTTATAGGCGACCAAGGGGCGTTTTGAAGGCCCCTTGGCCGATTGAAGTTGAGTCGGCCATCGGCCGAGTGAGACTCGGTCGGCCGATGGCCGAGCGAGATGTTGATCGCCGGTAGAGGTTCACTCGGCCATTGGCCGAGGGAAATGTTGAACGCCGGATGAGTTTCACTCAGCCATTGGCCGAGTGAAAGGCCTGGGCTGAGAGAGGATTCACTCGGCCATTGGCCGAGTGAACTGTTGTGCCGGCAGGGGGCTTCACTCGGCCCTTGGCCTAGTGAACTTGTTGGGCCGGTAGGGAGTTCACTAGGCCATTGGCCGAGTGAACCTAATGGGCCGGCTGAGGGTTCACTCGGCCATTGGCCTAGTTAATCTTGATGGGCTGGCTGAGATTCACTCGGCCATTGGCCGAGTGAGCATGATGGGCCAGCCGAGATTCACTCGGCCATTGGCCGAGTGAGCATGATGGGCCGGCAAAGATTCACTCGACCATTGGCCGAGTGAATTGCTTGGGCCGGCCATCGGCCAGGTGAGCTCGTCCGGCCGCCCGAAACGTCGAACGCGTCGTCGGACCTCGTCGGGCCGATAACAAATTCCAATGCCCGAAACCCTAGAATTCGTCCACCTCATTTAGTGCAAGGCCTAATTTCTTAAAACTCAATTAATTATTTATTTACTTGATCCAACAATAGACAAATAAGTAAATGATTAAATATTTACTTGATCAAACAATAAATAATTAATACTACCATAAATAATTATTTAATTATGCAAATACCCATATTTCATAATCGATGTTGTCAATCACAATAAGAGCTTGCGAGATTATAATACTGAAACATATTATTATTAGAGGTTCTTTATTCGTCTTATTGAAGCCGAATCGGGAAATATGGACCTATGAATAGAGGCTTAACAAACCCGATGAAAAGACAAAAAAAGTTTCTACATCAATTTATCTAATCCATGTCAGATTCCACCTAGGTACGCCAAGACTGAACTCTCCTTTATACTAGAATTATATTTGTTACCGGTCATTTTCGGAACACCGGAAATTCGAAAACAATTCAAGGCCGGCCGGGATGACGTCCAACACTATGAGACGTGGATGACGATGCAAGGGCAGACGGACGCCACCCTCTGCCAAGCCTTCAGCCTGACCCTCACAGGGTCGGGGTTTGAGTGGTTCCGAAGTTTGAGGCCGGGAAGCATCCCGTCTTTCCGGGCCTTACGAGAGGCGTTCCTCGCCCGATTCGCCACCCTTGTGGCGCAAAAGAAACCGAAGACCCACCTCCTCTCTATCCGACAAGGAAGAGACGAGACGTTGAGACAATACCTTGCTTGCTTCACCGAGGAGTCTCATAAGGTCGAAGGATTCGATGACAGGGACGCCATCACGGCAATCACTGAGGGAGTACGCACAAGTGACTTCCTCAAGTCTATTGTTGGCCAAGTCCCGCGTGACATGGCGGAGCTAATGACAAGAGCCCGCACATACATGGGAGTCGAGGACTATCTCGATGGCCGAGATGGCCGAAAGTCAGGAGGACAGGGGAGTCGCCGCCGCGACGATCGAGACGAAGATCGTCCCGACCCTCGAAAGAGGAGGAATAAGGGAAGCCAGGCCCCTAACGGCCGTTCCCTCCCCAGGCCGAGGCCGCCACATGTCGACAGCTTCCGAAAGTTCTCGCCATTCACTCCTCTGAACACTCCGCCGGAGCGAATCCTAGCTCTGCACCGTGACAAGTTGGGGAGTCCAACCCCTCTCAAGAAGGATCCCGCCAAAAGGGATCAAAGTAAATACTGTGACTACCATCAAGATCACGGGCATCTGACATCCGAATGCTACCAACTCAAGCGTCAGATTGAGGCCCTGATTCAAGATGGAAAGCTGAAGGAATATGTCCTTAGAACTATCGGGACGGCCGCGGCGCACGGAGGCCGCCCGCGGCAAGGAAAGAAAGGTCCGGCGACGGTGACCGTCACGGACCGCGCGACAAACGAAGAACCGGAAAGCTCGCAACTTCACGTCGTGGGCGCGATCTTAGGCGGCCCGGAGTTCGGAGACTCGGCTACGCAGAGGAAGAAGTACGTGCGTGAAGTTTCCCAAGGGAAAATAGCGCACTACATCAACCATACATACGAGGTCCCTCCTCCGGCCCCCTTCGAGTCCATGTTCTTCACCGGACAAGAAGCGGCGCGAGTACTCCATCCACACAACGACCTCGTCCGGAGAATCCTGATCGACAATGGGAGCTCTGCCGACATAATCTTCAAATCGGCGTTGGACAGGATGAAGCTATCCGGGGTAAGACCGACCCCGATCTCAACCCCGCTCTTCGGCTTCTCTGGGGAGAGGGTTATGACGGAGGGAACTATCGACCTCCCGGTATGGTTGATGTAGTGCGCTATTTTCCCTTGAGACAATTCTCGGCCAAGGGGTTGCCCATAACGCCCCTTGGTCGCCTATAAATAGAGGGGCCGCTCCCCTAGTCCAGGTAATCCGAATTTGAGTACTGAAACGCTGTCGAACTCGTACCTCGCTCGTTTCTCTCAAGTCTCGACCTCTAAACACTAAACCCTCTACAAACCACCTCAATCCTACTAATGTTGAGCGTCGGAGAGGTAAACAGAGGCAACCCCTCTGTTTCCCCTTTGTAGTTCACACCTTTCTGTTCACGTTTCAGGTGCTTGGACGAGATAGAGATCATCTACAGCTAAGGGACGGCTTGGGATACCAAGCCCGACACGCTCGAGTCGAGACGAGACCACTTGGTCCGGCCTTGGGTCTAACCGTCTGCGACTCCTAAATCGTTGTCCGAAAAACTGCGACAACATCCAGTTCGACCCCTTTCTTCTCGACTCGAGAAAGACATGAGTGGTCAACCACCCGTTCGTTCTGAGGGCGTGAACAACCCCGAAAATGCAACTGCGGTGAAGAAATACTTCATGTGCTCCCGAGCGCAAGGCGATGAGGAGTCTCTCAACGACGAGAGCCCCACTCCCTCGCCCCCTCCACTTCAGATGGAGGAGAAAATCCGCCAGCTGAAGATAGCCAATGCAAGGTACCACCGCCAACTGGCAGGCAAGGCGCCTGCGCACGGCTCCCCCCATGGGGGATCTAAGGACCTCATGGACGAGGGACATGATTATGACCCCGACTATGAAGGCTTGGAAATTTCGGCGGACGTCGAGACTTCTCTCACCAAGGACGGGGAACGCCCTGTTGAGATCGAAGCCGGTCCGTCGAAAACAAAAGCAATACCGGTCTCCTCTCAAGAGGAGACCTCCCGACGTTCAGCCCATGACCGACTCGGTCAAAGAGGCAATGTCAGGGAAGGTACAACAATTCGGCGGGTAAGGCGCGTGGCTCGGAGCTCGCACCCCCATACCGCCGGGCCGGATCTTAGAGATCGGCTTACCGCCCAACGGAACAACCGTGGCGAAGACCTCAGAGAGAGGTTGAGTGCTCGTAAGGGTCATAGCCCTACGGCCCCAGTCAATGGGGACCCTCGCACGGCTCAAGGGTCGAACGAAAGGTGACATGTGACTCCTCCTGAACAAGGAGCGACCCCCAACACTGGCCTCGACGTCGTCACCATGATTCACAATCTCCGTAACGAGGTGCGTGACCTGCGTGAAGGCGGCTTGGCCGGTGATACATACGGGGTTGTGGAAGAACATTCCTCTCCCTTCACCGCCCAAATCCTTGCCGAGGTGTGCACGGGAAACTTCAAACTCCCGAATCTCCCTCCATACAATGGGAAATCTGATCCCACGTATCACATCCAACATTACGAGACTTGGATGGCGATGCAGGGCGTCTCACCTGGGGCTCTATGCCAAGCTTTTAGTCTTACCCTCACCGGACCCGGTTTCGAGTGGTTTAAGAATCTAAGGCCAGGGAGCGTCCAATCGTTCAAAGACTTGAAGGACATGTTCCTGGCACGATTTGCTACATCCATGGTCCAAAAGAAAACCAAGATGTACTTATGGTCAATCAGGCAAGAGAATAACGAGTCCCTTAGACAGTATCTCACTCGATTCACCACAGAATCGAACAAGGTCGACCGCTTTGATGACAGTGACGTGATTACAGCCATCATCGAGGGCTTGCGCACTGGAGACTTCCTAAAGTCCGTCGTCGGCAGAGTCCCTTCGACGATGGCCGAGTTAATGAACCGAGCCAAAACCTTTATGGGGGTAGAAGATTACCTCAATGGCCGCAGGAGCAGCAACCAAAGCTCCCGCCGTCGGGACGAGTCCGGCAACGAGCCTGGCAATCCCCGTAAGAGGATAAACAAGGGAGGTCAAGCTTCCGATAGCCGACCCCCTACATCTCAAAAGCCACATCTCGCGAGCAATTTCAGAGACTACTCAGGTTACACTCCCTTGAACGCCCCGGTAGAGCAAATCTACGCTGTGGCGCGTGACAAGTTCGTTGCTCCGACTCCAATAAGAGGCAACCCCGCGTCTCACAACCGGTCCCGCTATTGCGAGTTCCACCGGGATTACGGTCACACGACCGCTTAGTGCTTCCATCTTAGGAAACAAATTGAGACGTTAATCCAGAAGGGAGAACTCAAAGAGTTTGTCCTTCACTTGGTAGGAGCGGCAGCCCCCACCGACAACAGGCCACAGCCTGAAAAAGGTGGAGGGACCAACCCAAACGCCGACCGCACGGCGGTCGCAGCTACGGCTGATGCGCAACTCCACGTCGTCACCACCATACTAGGTGGCTTGCAAGACGGGGACTCGGCCCGGCAAAGGAAAAAGCTCCTCAGAGCTGCCTCCCATGAAGGCCTTGCCGGACAGGTTAACCTCACATACGAAGAACCTCCGTCCGTACCTTACGAGGCGATACAATTCACCAATGAAGAGGCCAAGCGAGTTGTGCACCCGCACAATGACGCTATAGTCCTCAAGGCCCAGGTGGCCAACAATTTGGTAAAAATAGTTCTTATTGATAACGGCAGCGCGGCCGATATAATCTTTAAGACCACCCTCGAGCGTATGAAGCTCGGGGGGCTCCGCCCTGTGCCGACTCAAACCCCTCTGTTTGGGTTCACGGGAGAAAAAGTCATGACTGAAGGAATCATTGATTTACCAGTCACCTTCGGAACTGCCGGAGGCATCGAAGTCGTTCACATGGTCCCCTTTCTCGTGGTCGACCAGGAGTCGCCCTACAATGTTATCATTGGGCGACCCACGTTGAACAGACTAAGGGCTATCACGTCCACTTATCACCTACTAGTGAAATTCCCCACCGAAGAGGGAATTGGCTTCATGGCCGGTGATCAGACCCAGGCGAAGATATGCTACGTCCAAGGCGTGGACGGCAAGCCCGCTGAAAAAAGGGTTAACACGATCTACCAACTGGAAGACGACTACCTGTGTGATCAAAAAGACGCACGGCAGCTCGGGGAATTAGACCCCTGCGACGATATTGAGAGGTTGAAAGTTGACACCCCCGATGATCTCACTTCGATCGTTCTCGACGAAGCTAAACCTGACCAGGTAGTAAAGATCGGTGCACAACTCCCTCTCGCCGTCAAAACTCAACTCGTGGCCTTCCTTCAGGAGTTTAAGGATGTCTTTGCATGGACACATGCAGACATGCCTGGCATAGACCCCGATGTGATTGTGCACCGATTGAACGACGATAAAGCCATCGCTCAAAAGGTACAAGCTAGACGTGCGTTCAACCCCTAACAGTACCTAGCAATAAACGAGGAAGTCGAAAAACTTCTCTCCGCTGGTTTCATCCGAGAAGCTAAGTACCCAAAGTGGGTGGCCAATGTGGTCATGGTCAAAAAGCCCAACGGGAAGTGGCGTATTTGCATAGATTACAAAGATCTTAACAAAGCCTGCCCGAAAGATTGCTTTCCTCTCCCACGCATCAAACAACTGGTCGACGCCACGGCAGGACATGAACTCCTCAGTTTCATGGACGCCTACTCGGGCTATAACCAGATACGAATACACGAGCCCAACCAGATCAAGACAACCTTTGTCACTGATCGCGGCCTTTACTGCTACAAGGTCATGCCTTTCGGCCTTAAGAATGCAGGAGCTACTTATCAACAATTGGTAAACCGGATCTTTGCCGACCTAATCGGCAAGACCATGGAAGTATACGTGGACGACATGCTCGTTAAAAGCCTGTTGGCTACCAACCATGTAGACAACCTGAGGGAGATGTTCTTAATCCTCCGTCGGTAAAAAATGAAGCTCAATCCCAACAAATGTGTGTTCGGGGTCGAGTCCGGGAAGTTCCTGGGCTACATAGTTAGCCGTCGAGGCATCGAAGCGAACCCCGAGAAAATCAAGGCACTCCTTGACATGAAGTCCCCGCGACGTGTCAAGGAAGTCCAAAGTCTGACCGGTCGGATTGCCGCCCTAGCGCGTTTTGTGGCCAGACCAACCGACAAGTGTCAACCGTTCTTCAAAGCAATTAAGAAGACGGACGGCTTTGAATGGACGGACGAGTGCGAAAAGGCCTTCCAAGAAATGAAGGCCTACTTCGGGAAACCCCCGTTCCTCTCCAAGCCAAAAGAAGGTGAGACGCTTTACATCTACCTCGCCGTCTCCGAATGAGCTGTGAGCGCTGTGCTGATCCGTGAAGAAGATAGGGCTCAATGGCCCATCTTCTACATAAGCAAAGCCCTACTCGACGCCGAAACGCGTTATACAGAGATAGAGAAGCTCTCTCTTACGCTCCTCATAGCCGCCAAAAAGCTACGGCCATACTTCCAGGCTCACCCAATCGTTGTCCGGACCGGACACCCAATCGGTAAGGCTCTTCAAAAGGGAACATCGACTCGCATGGCGATCTGGTCCCAAGAATTGAGCGAGTACGGGATTGAGTTTCATCCGCGGCCGGAAATAAAGGTTCATGCCTTAGCTGATTTCGTGGCAGAATTCTCCTACACTCCTGACATGGGAAGAGCAGAAGACGGCTCGACCGACGACTTGTCGGCTCGAAAGAGAAAGGTCGACCCTACGGGTCCCATCTGGGAACTACACGTAGACGGAGCATCTAATGCCCAAGGAGTAGGCACCGGCGTGATTCTGACAAACCCCGACCGGGAAAAGTTACGCTACGCCCTCCACTACGGATTCCAGGCCTCCAACAATGAGGCCGAGTACGAAGCCCTCATCGTAGGACTAGAGCTCGCTCAAAAGCTCAACGTACAAAATTTACGAATACACTGTGACTCGCAGTTAATCATAAATAAGGTTAAAGGCGACTACGTTGCCAAAGAACCTAACATGATCGCCTACTTGGCGAAGACAAATGCCAAGCTAGACGCCTTCTCCTGGTTCGAGATCGTCCAGATCCCACGAGAAGAGAACTCCGAGGCAGACGCCTTAGCTCGCCTCGGATCCGGTATCGCCGAAGACGGGTTGGGAACCATCCCAATCGAGTCTCTCTCGCGAACATCCGTCTCACGCGACGAGGTGGGAACGATTGAGAGCGCCGCTCGTCCAACTTGGATGACCCCGCTCACGGACTTCTTGCGAAGAGGGGTACTTCCCGAAGACCGCAAAGAAGCCGAAAGGCTAAAAGCCCTCGCATCCAAATACGTGTTGAGAGGCGAAGCCTTATACAAGCGCGGGTATTCAACCCCGCTGCTCCGATGTCTCGACAGCGTGGAGTTGACCAAGCGCCCCCTGCGCCACGCGCCGCGCGTTGTGCGCCGCATTTTGTGCGCCGCGCGCTCCGTGCGCCTCCAATTGATGCCGCGCGCGTTCCTAGTCCCACATGGACGAAAAAGAAGCCTTCTAAGGCCCCCAAACACCTATATAAACCCCCTCCCATTGAGGGGAAAGCCATCCCATTCATTCTCAAGGAACTTGAGACTTCTCTCTGCTTCTCTGGATGCCATCCTTGGCCTGAAGCAGATTCTCCTCGGTTTCTCGTTCTCAGAGATTCTGAAGCGCTTTCCGGGGACTCCCGAGTGCCGCCTCTCTTGATCGAACGATTAATCTTGAGCCCACGAGTGCTCTAACGGTTTTCGACTGAAAATCGCCTACGCGTCTAGCACCCTAGACGCGTCCACCATTTCTGACGAGAAATCGCCTACGCGTCCGGCATTTCTAACTAGGAATCGCCTACGCGTCCGGAATCTCCGCCACAACAAGGAACTCTTGACTTAGAGTCTTCCACGTCTCCAAAAGAGAGAAAACACACATTCTCTCTCGCATACGCGATCTCCGAAGTTCTGAGACGTCGCCGAGGACTCCTCCGCGCCTCGTCTCCTTCGTTGAGCACGTCTCTCCACCAAGGCTCCGCGCCTCACACCGCGTTACATACGCCTGAACTACGTTCTGACCTGATCCCACACACGGGTACGTAGGCAGCCGACAACCAAGGCACGGTCACTCCTCCTCCTCACCCCTTTCCTCTCCCGAGAGGCGGGTTGATCGGAGAAACCCTAGCTCGAGACTATCGAGTTCACACTCTTGGCCCGGGTGCGATCACTTGGTCCGGCCTTGGATCGAACCGCCCGAGGTTTTAAATAGTTGTTCATTTTCGTGCGACAACATTTTGGTGCTAGAAGGAGGGGACTTCCCGACCTATTCAGCCCGAAATCCCTTCTGTTCATCTTCTTCTTTTCTTCTACAAACTCAACTTTCTCGAACTTGAGAAACGATGAGTAGCCAACCACCCGTACGTTCTGAGGGCGTTAACAACCCCGATAACGTCACTGGGACCAAAAAATATTTCTTGCGCTCTCACGCGCATGGTGACGAAGAGTCACTCCATGAAGAGAGCTCGACCCGCTCACCATCTCCATCTCCAGACAGTAGGGACGACCGCATCATGGAGTTGGAGGAGAATATCCGCCAACTAAAGGCGAAGAACGCGAGGTACCACAGCCGACTGGCTGCGAAGCAACCCGCGCATGACACAATGATCCCCAATGGGGGTCCTGAAAACCTCAACGAGGAAAGCCGCGACCGCGACCCTGATTACGAGGGTATTGGCGATTCGAAGGATATCGAGACTTCTCTCACGAAGGACGGGGAACACCCCGCCGTGTTTGAAGCCGGTCCTTCAAATCCCCTACCCCGGACAGGCAACGCGCCGGCTGCTTCTCAAGAGGGAAATTCCCGACGCGGAGAACGCGCCGTCGCAGACAAAGCCTGCGCCTCCGTACGACCAGCCCTGATCTTAGGGACCACCTCACCGCCCAACGCATTGAGCGTGGCGATGACCTAAGAGAGCGACTGAGCTCTCGGCCAAACATCCCCGTAGCAGCCCCAACTAACGGGAACTGCCGCACGGGTCAAGGGTCATATGAAAGGCAACAGGTAACTCCTCCCGAACAGGGAGTTACTCCGACTACCGGTCTCGATGTGATCACTATGATCCACAATCTTCGAAATGAAGTACGAGATCTCCGAGAACACGGAATAGGCGGAAGTGCCTATGGGGTCGTCGAGGAGAATCCATCGCCTTTCACGGCTCAGATACTGGCCGAGGTATGCACGGGAAATTTCAAACTCCCGAACCTCTCTCCCTATGATGGAAAAGCAGATCCTGCTTACCATATCCAGCACTATGAAACCTGGATGACAATGCAGGGTGTCACTCCCGGCGCTATGTGCCAAGCTTTTAGTCCTACCCTCGCCGGACCCGGCTTCGAGTGGTTCAAGAACTTAAGGCCGGGAAGCATCCGCTCGTTCAAAGACCTGAAGGACATGTTCCTAGCACGGTTCGCTACGTCTATGGTCCAAAAGAAGACCAAGATGTACCTGTGGTCAATCAGGTAAGAGGATGGCGAGTCTCTTAGACGATACCTCGCCCGATTCACTGAAGAATAGAATAAGGTCGACCGCTTTGACGACAAAGACGCAATCACTGCCATCATTGAAGGCTTGCGCACAAGTGACTTCCTTAAGTCCATCGTCGGCCGTGTCCCTTCTACCATGGCCGAGTTAATGACTCGAGCCAAGACCTTCATGGGAGTCGAAGATTACCTCGATGGTCGCAAGGGCAATGATCAAAGCCCTCACCACCGAGACGAGCCTAGCAACGAGCAAGGAAACTCCCGTAAAAGGCGAAACAAAGGAGGTCAGACTTTTAATAGCCGACCTCTGATGCCCCAAAAGTCGCGACTTGTGGAAGACTTTAAGGGCTACTCGTCGTTCACGCCGTTGAACACGACGCCGGATCAAATCCTGGCTTTGGTGCGTGACAAGTTCACTCCCCCGGCTCCAATGAGCAAAGACCCCGCGACTCGCGACCGGTCTAGATATTGCGAGTTCCATCAGGAATACGGTCACTTGACCTCCGAATGCTACAATCTCAAAAGGCAAATCGAGGCTCTGATCCAACGGGGTGAGCTGAAGGAGTTCGTGTTACGCATGATTAGCGCTGCGGGCCCCACCACAAACAGACTACAGTCTGGCAAGGGAGGAGGAACAGCCGCTTCTGCCGACCAGACCATAGCTACTGTCGACGCCAATCCGCAGCTCCACGTTGTGACCACCATACTGGGCGGTCCACAAGATGGAGACTCAGCCCGACAACGGAATAAATTCCTAAGGGCCGCGTCAAAGGAGACGCTGCTATGCACGTCAACCTCACCTACGAGGAACCTCCGTCCGTACCTCATGAGACGATGTACTTCACCAATGAAGAGGCCAAGCGAGTTATGCATCCGCACAATGACGCGATTGTGCTCAAAGCCCAAGTGGCTAATAACTTGGTAAAAAGGGTTCTCATCGACAACGGCAGTGCTGCCGACATAATATTCAAGTCCACCTTAGAGCGCATGAAGCTCGGGGGGCTACGCCCAACTCCGACCCAAACACCTTTATTCGGGTTCACTGGGGAGAGAGTCATGACCGAAGGCATCATCGATCTACCGGTCACCTTCGGAACTCCAGGAGGCATTGAAGTCGTTCACATGGTCCCATTCCTAGTGGTCGACCAAGAGTCCCCCTACAACGTAATCGTTGGGCGACCCACGTTGAACCAGCTAAGGGCAATCACTTCAACATACCACCTACTGGTGAAGTTCCCTACCAAGGATGGAATCGGCATCATGGCTGGAGATCAATCCCAAGCCAGAATATGCTACGTCCAGGGAATCGATGGAAAAACTGCTAGAAAGACGGTTAACACAATCTCCGAGCTCAGAGATAGCGTCGAGTCGACCAAGGTCCTCCGCGAAGTCCATGAAGACACCTGCATGATACCCAAGTGCAAGGCAACGACGTCTTCATCCCAAACAGGGAGAGACCCTTCAAAGTCTGCCAAGTCATACATGATGGGACATACTACACGGACGAGACACCGATCCATCGCCTGTGGAATGCGGAAAACTTGAGAGACTACTACCACTAGCCAGCACTCCCCCCATTTTATTTCTTTGCTTTCCAACATTCAATAAGGCCTACGAGCCAATGTTTTAGGATTTCAAATTTTTGCAATATTAATAAAGTTCGATGTTTTTCTTTCAAAATCCACTTTATCAAAGATTTTCAATCATCAAAGATTACACTTGTAAACCCAAAACTCGGGGGGCTAGTGACATAGGCAATGGTAAGTACGCTCAAAATCCTCAAGAAAGTATGCTCCACAAAAAGAAAGCACGCTCCGTCAAAACAAAACACCCGAACATAAAACGGGAACAAGCGTGCACGAAAGACGCCTCTGCGGCACGCCATAAGCCATCCCCGAGATGCAGGCTAAAGACGCCTCCGCGGCGCGCCGTAAGCCATCCCCAAATGCAGGCTAAGACGCCTCCGCGGCACGCCATAAGCCATCCCAGAGATGCAGGCTAAGACGCCTCCGCGGCGCGCCATAAGCCGTCCCAGAGATGCCGGCTAAGACGCCTCTGCGGCGCGCCACAAGCCATCCCAGAGATGCAGGCTAAGACGCCTCCGCGGCGTGCCACAAGCCATCCCAGAGATGCAGGCTAAGACGCCTCCGCGGCGCGCCATAAGCCGTCCCAAAGATGCCGACTAAGACGCCTCCGCGGCGCGCCACAAGCCATCCTAGAGATGCAGGCTAAGACGCCTCCGCGGCGCGCCACAAGCCATCCCAGAGATGCAGGCTAAGACGCCTCCGCGGCGCGCCACAAGCCATCCCAGAGATGCAGGCTAAGACGCCTCCGCGGTGCGCCATAAGCCATCCCAGAGATGCAGGCTAAGACGCCTACATGGCGCACCTAAGACGCCTACATGGCGCACCTAAGACGCCTACATGGCGCACTTAAGACGCCTACATGGCGCAACCAAGCAGTCACTTGTGACGCAACTAAGACGCCTACATGGCGCACCTAAGACGCCTACATGGCGCACTAAAGCCGCCTACATGGCGCACCCAAGTCGTCCCTCGGGACGCACCTAAGACGCCTACATGGCGCACGTAAGACGCCTACATGGCGCAACCAAGTCATCACTCGCGACGCACCTAAGACGCCTACATGGCGCACCTAAGACGCCTACATGGCGCACGTAAGACGCCTACATGGCGCAACCAAGTCGTCCCTCGCGACGCGCCTAAGACGCCTACATGGCGCACCTAAGACGCCTACATGGCGCACGTAAGACGCCTACATGGCGCAACCAAGTCATCCCTCGCGACGCACCTAAGACGCCTACATGGCGCACTTAAGACGCCCACATGGCGCAACCAAGTCGTCCCTCGCGACGCACCTAAGTAACCTACATGCCGCATCTAGGCCATCCCTCACGACGTGCCTACGATGCCTAAAACAACGTACAGAGCCGTCTCTAACGACGCGCTCTAAGTCACCACAAGGCATTGCATATGATGACTAACCGCAACGCACATGAACCGCCACACTAGGCACAGTTCATGCTATCTCCGCCACCGCCAACTGAGCACGATCACACCCGCCTTGGGAGACTCTCCATTCTGTGCGAGCTAATCAAAGCTTCTCGTAAAAACTCGCAAACTCCGCCTCTGAGCGAGAACCTCGCTCAGCCTGAGCTAGCTGAGACTTCACTCGAGCAAGCTCCTCCTGGAAGAGTCCCAGGCGACAAATGAGGTCGTGTAGAACCTCCTCGAGTCGAATCTCGCTCCTTGAAACAAGTCAATCTCCTTGAGTCGAGACACGCTCCTCGAGTCGAGTCATTCTCCTCGAGTCAAGCTTCGCTCCTCGAGTCGAGGCACGCTCTCCGTGAGTCAGGCCTTGCTGCTTGAGTCAAGTCATTATCCTCGAGCTGAGCCTTGCTCCTCGAGTTGAGTCACTCTCGCCAAGTCAGTCTCCTCAAGTCGAGCATCGCTCCTTAAGTCGAGTCGCCCTCCTTGGGTCGAGCCTTGCCCCTCGAGTCGAGCCATTCTCCTCAAGTCGAGCATCGCTCCTCAAAGTCGAGTCGCTCTCCTTGAGTCGAGTCTTGCTCCTTGAGTCAAATCATTCTCCCCGAGTCGAGCCGTGCTCCTCGAGTCGAGTCATTCTCCTCGAGTCGAGTCATTCTCCTCGAGTCGAGCATCGCTCCTCAGAGTCGAGCACTGCTCCTCGAGTCAAGTCATTCTCCCCGAGTCGAGCATCGCTCCTTAAGTCGAGTAGCCCTCCTTGAGTCGAGTCTTGCTCCTGGAATCGAGTCATACTCCTCGAGTCGAGCATCGCTCCTCGAGTAGAGTCATATCCCTTAAAGTCCATCCAATCTCCTTGAGTCGAGCCTAGCCCCTCGAGTTGAGACTTGAGTCGGCTCCCCGAGTCGAGCCTAGCCCCTCGAGTTGAGACTTGAATCGGCTCCCCGAGTTGAGCTTCGCTCCTCGAGTTGAGACTTGATTCAGTCTCCTCAAGTCGAGCTTCGCTCCTCGAGTCGAGCCTTGAGTCAGTCTCCTCGAGTCGAGCTTCGCTCCTCGAGTCGAGCCTTGAGTCAGTCTCCTCGAGTCGAGTACCGCTCCTCGAGCAAACACCGGGAGCGACCTGAAGAACAGGTTAGCCAAAGCAGAGACCCGCACTCACGTCTGGGGAATAAGGGCCGATCTTCCGAACGCAGACGGAGAAGCGTCGCCAGGGCTGGGATGGCGGATGCCCCGTGAGACCGACTTATGCTTGGTGCGCGGTCAAACTTTGAGTGTTGGCCCCCGAGCAGTCGAAGCCCTCCGGTGCGGCAGAGCCTTCCGCCAGGTACCACTCCGTCTTCTCGGAGCATCGGCCCACAGCATCAGCCTCCGTCTCCGAGACCTCGGAACGAGCACGCCTTTGCGAAATGCAAAAGTGCAGTCGCCTTCCAAGCTGGCCGAGATGGACGCCATGATCTTCCCCTAATTGGTCACGATTACACGATCGTCGCCCTGCTATTCACAATCGAGTCCCACAGACTCCGCTTGAAAATATCCTTAAACAAAACGTGACTTCACCAAAAGACCAACATACCGCGACACGCTGGTACGCCTCTGCACAAATGCACGCCCTACTTGCGCGTGCATGTCCCCGTTGCTCCGGGGCTAGAGCGACGGTCACAAGCGCGTTCGCCTCACCCACGTTGAGCTATGCTTCCTATCCGCTTGGATCCTCCTCCACGTGTCGATCACACACTCGTGTCGAGAGAGACGGAAAAGCACTTACAGTTGTGAGAGTATTCTTTATAATCACAAAGGCTTCGCAACAGTGAAGCTCTGGGAAGTCTATTTCCCTCAAACACCCGGCAGAAACAACTAAAAGTTCACCGCCCGGGGCCTCCCGAGCAATGAACTTGGGGGGCTAATGTTGTCGGTCGTTTTCGGAAAACCCGAGACGCCAAGAAGGCACGTCGCTCAAAGGGCCGATGGTCAGGCCAGAGGTCCTGAAGAGCCGCAAGTCTTCAAGCCCTCGCCCAAACTCTTGACTCCTTGAGTCGAGCCTAGCCCCTCGAGTTGAGACTTGAGTCGGCTCCCCGAGTTGAGCCTTGCTCCTCGAGTTGAGACTTCATACAGTCTCCTCGAGTCGAGCTTCGTTCCTCGAGTTGAGCCTTGAGTCAGTCTCCTCGAGTCGAGCTTCGCTCCTCGAGTTAAGCCTCGAGCTTCGCTCCTCGAGTCGAGCCACTCTCGTCGAGTAGAGATCTCTATATTTTGCGTGGCAAGAATGGTATTCGAAGACCCCTAAAGGCCCGCAAAAGTTCGGCGAGACGAGCCATTCACCGCGCGCACAGCACACTACGCCAGCCAGCCGTGCAGCAAGCAGCGCGCCGCGCCAGCAAGGCAGCGCACCGCGCCAGGCAGGCGCGCGCCGCGCCAAGACGCGCCCGCGCCGCGCGCTCCATGCGCCGCGCATCCTGCGCCGCGCGTCCTGTGCCGCGCATCCCACGCCGCGCCCACTGACATGCGCGTCGTGCCCCCTGCGCCACGCGCCGCGCGTTGTGCGCCGCATTTTGTGCGCCGCGCGCTCCGTGCGCCTCCAATTGATGCCGCGCGCGTTCCTTGTCCCACATGGATGAAAAAGAAGCCTTCTAAGGCCCCCAAACACCTATATAAACCCCCTCCCATTGAGGGGAAAGCCATTCCATTCATTCTCAAGGAACTTGAGACTTCTCTCTGCTTTTCTGGATGTCATCCTTGGCCTGAAGCAGATTCTCCTCGATTTCTCGTTCTCAGAGATTCTGAAGCGCTTTCCGGGGACTCCCGAGTGCCGCCTCTCTTGATCGAACGATTAATCTTGAGCCCACGAGTGCTCTAACGGTTTTCGACTGAAAATCGCCTACGCGTCTAGCACCCTAGACGCGTCCACCATTTCTGACGAGAAATCGCCTACGCGTCCGGCATTTCCAACTAGGAATCGCCTACGCGTCCGGAATCTCCGCCACAACATGGAACTCTTGACTTAGAGTCCTCCACGTCTCCAAAAGAGAGAAAACACACATTCTCTCTCGCATACGCGATCTCCGAAGTTCTGAGACGTCGCCGAGGACTCTTCTGCGCCTCGTCTCCTTCGTTGAGCACGCCTCTCCACCAAGGCTCCGCGCCTCACACCGCGTTACATACGCCTGAACTACGTTCTGACCTGATCCCACACACGGGTACGTAGGCAGCCGACAACCAAGGCACGGTCACTCCTCCTCCTCACCCCTTTCCTCTCCCGAGAAGCGGGTTGATCGGAGAAACCCTAGCTCGAGACTATCGAGTTCACACTCTTGGCCCGGGTGGTGCGATCACTTGGTCCGGCCTTGGATCGAACCGCCCGAGGTTTTAAATAGTTGTTCATTTTCGTGCGACAACAGGACCCGGCTCGTAGCTTCTAGTGAAGGCTTTAGAGGGGTCGCGTGCTCGTAGCTCGGAGTTCTAGCTCAAGGGCCAAGAAGCGGGAGAGCGGTGTGTACCGCAGAAGCTCGGGTCACAGAAGAGGAGCGCGCTCCTTCTCGTGGAGGGGGGTCCTTGTGTTTCTGAGCCGAGGGAGGAGGAGTATGCGCTCTTGGAAATGTCACAAGAGGGCGAGAGAGAGTTCTCGAGAGAAGAGAAGTGGTGTTGGCGTCAACCAGGATGTAAGTTGTGTCCAAAAACCGGGGATCCTTTTTCCTTCCCCAAGGGGGGGGGGGGTATTTATAGTTGTGGAGAGAGGCCTTGGGCCGGCCCCTTGAGGCCCACCGGGTGGCCGGGAGCGGGGCGCGCGAGGCTTCATGCCCAAAAGGGCGCAGGGCGCGCGGGACATGTCGCCTGGATGGGAGCGGGGCGTGCCGGGCGCAGGATTTGGCTAGGCGCGGCGTGCCCGGCAGCGGGCGTGCCTGGCCGAGGCAGCACGAGTGCTCGACCGAGGTGACCGAGGTGGCCAGAATGCTCGGCTGAGGTGACCGAGGTGGCAAGGACGCTTGGCCGAGGTGGCCGAGGTGGCAAAGACGCTCGGCCGATGTGGCCGAGATGGCAAGGACGCTCGGCTCAGGTGACCGAGGTGGCAAAGACGCTCGGCCGAGGTGGCCGAAGTGGCAGGGACACTCGGCCGAGGTGGCCGAGGTTGCAAAGACACTCGGCCGACGTGTGTGCAGGACGGGAGGCCAGGGCGCGCAGGAGTGCGCGCGCGGACCGGGAGGCCGGGGCGCGGGTGCGTCAGGGCGCTCGGGCCCGGTGGGCCAGGGCCCGTTGGGCTTCCGGCCGGCAAAGCCCGGTCGGCCTTGAATCGTTTTTGAATTTCCGGTGTCCCGAAAACGACTGGTAACAGCTAACAATCATACTAAGGTCAATAGTCCTTTGACCCTTAGATTGCGAATATATCGTTTTAAGCAAACTACGAAGAGTTTGTTCATGCAAATCTACATTTGTCTCTTCGTAAGTTGTTTAGTTTGTTTATGGACTAAAGACTAATGTTTTATCATAAAGCTTCAAACTGACACGGAAGAATGAATGAAAGTTTCAACTTTTTATTAATGAATAAGCAATTACAAGCAAGAGTCTTCATGAGACTTTGTTACATCAAATGTACAATATAAAGATTACAACTCTTCTTGTGGGCACCATTGACAACAAACTCCCACTTGACTCAAAGAAGGTGTGTGTAGTCCTTCATGCCTAATCCTTCTCGATGTTGGTCGAAGACCTTGTTCGCTAGGGCCTTTGTGAATGGATCTGCTAGGTTGTCCACCGTTGAGATCTTCTTCACTTCCACGTCTCCGCGCTGCACGATCTCTCGAATCAAATGGTATTTCCTCTCAATATGCTTAGAGCGCTTATGGCTTCGAGGTTTCTTTGAGTTAGCGACAGCCCCACTATTATCACAATAAAGGGTCATGGGCTCGTCGACATTTGAAACAACTTCCAAATACTTAAGGAATTTTCTAAGCCATACAACCTCTTTGGATGCTTCACAAGCAGCCACATATTCTGCTTCCATTGTGGAGTCAGCAATGCAAGATTGCTTAATACTTCTCCACACAACAGCTCCAAAATTAAGGATGAACACAGATCCCGAAGTGGGTTTCATGGAATCCTTATCCGCTTGAAAAATCGGAGTCGATGTATCCCGTCATAGTCAGGTCAGTACATAAGTATGTAAGCATCAAGTTCCTAGTTCTTCGAAGATACTTAAGAACATGCTTAACAGCAATCCAGTGCTCGGGTCTAGGGTTGGATTGGAAACGGCTAACTATGCCAACGGCGAAAGAGATGTCAGGTCTAGTGCAAAGCATAGCATACATGAGGCTTCCTACGGCAGAGGCGTAAGGAATTTTCCACATGTCTTCAATCTCTTGTGCAGTCTTGGGAGACTGGTCTTTAGAGAGTGAAACTCCATGCCTAAAGGGTGTTTGGCCCTTCTTGGAGTCTTGCATCGAGAAGCGATCCATTACCTTATCAATATAAGATGCTTGAGAGAGCGACAGGGTCCAGTTTTTCCTATCTCGAAAGATTTGGATTCCCAGAATGTACGCGGCTTCTCCTAGATCCTTCATATCGAATTGCTTTGCCAGCCAGACCTTAACCTCAGATAACTTACCCACGTCATTACCAATGAGTAGTATATCATCGACATATAGTACCAGAAACACAACTTTGCCTTCGTGTATTAACTTGTAAACACAAGGCTCATCTATTAACTGTTCAAAGCCGAAGCTCTTTACAGTTTCATCGAATCTAATATTCCATGACCTAGATGCTTGCTTTAATCCATAAATGGACTTAAGCAACTCACAAACCTTGGTCTCTTGACCTTCTTCCACGAAACCGTCTGGTTGAGCCATGTAAATGCGCTCGTCAAGATTGCCATTCAGGAAGGCTGTCTTGGCATCCATTTGCCAGATCTCTTAGTCGAGAGTTGCAGCTATGGATAGGAGTATGCGGATGGATTTAAGCATTGCGACTGGCGAGAAGGTTTCTTCATAGTCAATCCCTTCTTGTTGGGTATAACCCTTCGCCACAAGTCGTGCTTTGAACGTCTCGACGTTCCCATCAGGACCCCTTTTCTTCTTGTATATCCACTTACACCCTACGGGTTTAATCCCTTCAGGAAGGTCTACAAGTTTCCAGACTTTGTTGACATACATCGAGTGCATTTCAACTTTCATGGCGTCAAGCCAAAGGTTTGATTCAGAACAAGCCATCGCTTGGCTATAGGAAACAGGGTCATCCATGTCAGAGACGGCTACGAGAGAGTCTCCATAAGACATGTACCTGTCAGGCTGTTGAACAGCCCTCCCACTACGTCGAAGTACTACTTGACGAGATTCCGATTAGTTAGGCTGTGTTTCAGTTGGGGTAAGAACAGTTCTTACAGATGAGGTAGAAGCTTCCTCACCCAACTTTTCTTCAAGCACAATTTTGCTTCTAGGTTTTGCATCCTTCATAAAGTCCTCCTCAAGGAAACGAGCATTCGTGCTAACGAAAGTCTTATCATCCTCGGAACTATAGAAAGTAAAACCCTTGGTTTCCTTTGGATATCCAACGAACAGACACAATTCTGACCTACTAGCCAACTTGCTAGTCTTTTGCCTTAGCACGTGTGCGTGGCAACCCCAAATTTTGATGCGGCCAAGATTCACTTTACGGCCAGTCCATCGTTCGTAAGGAGTACCAGGAACCGTCTTGGACGGAACTTGGTTCAGAATATAAGCGGCTGTTTCGCCATAAGAGTTCGCACGATCTAACCATTGAGGGAGTGATAAGTAGCTCATCATTGATCTAACCATCTCCATAGGAGTTCGGTTTCTTCTCTCTGACACTTCATTTTGTTGAGGTGTGCCAGGTGCGGTAAGCTGAGAAGCGATACCTTCTTCTTTAATAAAGTTATCGAATTCTCCAGACATATACTCACTACCTCGATCAGATCGAAGGGTTTTGATCACTTTGCTAGTCTGCTTTTCCACTAAAGCCCTAAAGACCTTAAATACGTTAAAGGTCTCGGATTTGTGTTTGAGCAAATAGACAAAACCATATCGCGAGTAATCATCGGTGAAGGTAACGAAGTATTCGTATCCTCCACGTGCATGTTGGCTGAGCGGACCACATACATCAGAATGTACTAGCTAGTTCCAGCAACTCAGTGGCTCTTCGACCCTTATCGGAGAAAGGTCGCTTAGTCATTTTTCCTTCTATGCAGGATTCGCAAGTAGGTAGTGAACCTATTGCAGAGGCTTGGAGTGGACCGTCCCTCACAAGTCTCTTAATCCTATCTAGACTGATATGACCAAGTCTTAAATGCCAGAGGTATGTTGATTTTGTTAGATTGGAGGACTCAGAAAGTTTGATCCTCTTTGGCTCCCTAACTAGATCGTTATCTATTTCGGTGTCTGAAAGAGAAGGTTGAGTGGGATAGACATAGAAAAGAGCATTCTTCATACATGCATCAGTGACAAAAGAATTATCAGGAAACGAAATACGAATTCCATTCTTAATGAACTTTAAACAATAATCTTGCTCAAGAAGACGAGCAACGGATATTAAGTTCTTCCCAAAGGTAGGAACAAAATAAACATTATTCAAGTTTAAAGTGCGGTCTTCAAAAGATAGCGTCACGGATCCCACAGCCTTCGCAGACACTAGGCTCCCATCACCCCATTTGAAACAGAACTCGCCTTCCTCTAAGCTTTTGGTTTTCTTGAAACCATTCAAGGAACAACAAATATGGTTAGTAGCAGCGGAGTCAAGAATCCACGTTGATACATTATCAGCTACTAAGCATACTTCGGTAACTAGTACAATACTATGTTCCTTTGCTTTGAGATAGGCAGGACAGTTCTTTTTATCGGCCTTATTAGGTCTCTTCTTAGTTCCAAAGGCGGAGGCTTTTTGCTCAGTAGCATGTGCCTCTCCTTGATTCCTCTTTCTCTTAGTGAGACCTACAGCAGTGTGAAGTTCCTCCATAAGCTTGGTAACAGTGTACTCTAGCTTGTTTATGGAGTAGTTCATCTCGGAGGTATCAAGAGATGCAGGGAGAGTTTCTAAGATCATATCTATGACATTCTTCCCATCAGTCTCAGATCCTAGGATTTCCATTTTATTCAGAAAACTAATGATCAGTATCATAAAGTCTCTAACAGGAGTCCTAGCCTTCATATGACAGTTCATAAACTGTCGGACTGCTTGTTGCCTTGACTGACGCCTTTGCCCTCCAAACATCTCAAGGAGATTGTAGAGCATGCCAGCGGCAGTCTCGATGTCACGATGTTGCTTTTTCAGCATATTGTTCATAGATGCTAAGATATAGCACCTCACAATCTCATCGGATCGAAGCCAGGCCGCTAAGGCGTCATTGTCCTCTTGAGTCGAATCATCATTCGTCAGAGGAGGACATGGGGTGGTGAGTACCCATTTGTGCTTGTTAATGGTAAGGATGATATCGAGGTTAAGTTTCGAATCTACGTAGTTTTTGTTTTCGAGTTTGTTCGAGGAAATGATGAAAGAGAGAGAGTTGGGAGACATTTTGCCTATAAAAGTTGAAACAAGTTTATGATTAGTCTTTGGTTTAGGATTTAAGTTTGTTTAAGACTTGATAAAATCCAAAGGTGTTATAAACCAAACGATAATTTACTCCCTCAAGAGAAGGCCGCAAAAAATCTCCATTTATAAGTAAATGACACATCATTAATGCTTAGCCAAGATGTCAATACATCAATTTTGACTAGCCACCTTTTAAATTGGTTTGATCACTCACATCCTTTCGCAGAGCCTCAAGGGAGGATTACTAGGGATTGAGCCTAAGTGTGCAACCAACCACTTAGTCCAAAAGGTCAACTTTGAAAAACAATCCCCCAAGGGGAGGCCTTGTCATCATCGTCTCACTCTCGGACGTAGCTCATTGAGCAATGATCGAAGCAAAAATGCCTTGGAGTACTCCCATTTAAGAGAGGGTCGCAAGAGCGGCTCTTAGTCCCACGTTAATTGCTTCTTTCATTATTGTTGGGGATCGTGGGTTACAAACAACAAGTATAACCCTCCCACTTAGTTTTTGGAGTTGGTACATCGACTCTTATAAGTTCGGAAACGGTTTTCCTAGTTACTGAGCGATAGAGTGGACAACTAGAAGAGAATCCTAGATCTTCATGTTCAGAGCAGTGTTAGTGCATAAAGGCACAAGGGACATACTCGGATCTTTTCCTATTTTCTATTTCGAGAAAGTGCATGAGGGAAGTGTGAACTTCAACTCACTCGAACACTTGAAAGTTTGAGATTACACATCTTTTTATTTTTCGGCTTGTCTACAAAGAGACCTCCCACTCAAATTTTCAAGAGCTTGTAGATTTTGAACATATGTGATATAGATATAGTTTTGAAAACATTTTGAAAACTTATTTGATTTGGATGACAAAATATTTTCAAGTTTGAAAACGAAAACGGTTTTTCAAAATTCAAACTAGTTTTGTAAAAATTCGATTTCAATTAAACTTTCAAAAATCAAAACATTTTAATCTTACACATCATGTTTATAATCATATGAAAAATATTTTCCTCAAGAAAATTTTCTCATTAGAGTTCTATAACTCATGGTAGTGGGGTTTGAAAATCCAGATTTCAAAAAAAAACTGGAGTTTCAGCACAGCCGCGCACCTCGGAGTAAAATCGCCATAACTGGCGGCTCCGATGTCGTTTTGAATCAAAACCGGTGGCATTAGAAAGAGGAAAGACAGAGCTTTAATTTGATTCAAGAATCATTAAATTTCAATTTCTGAGCAGAGAGTGATGCCACTTTTACTGCGGGTTTTACTCCAGCTCAAAGAAAAAAAAAATAATCAAAGTACGGTCTTTTTAGGTGCGAAAAAGAATAGAGTGTAACGGAATGTTTTATGAAGGTTGTTAAAGCTTTTGTTTGTGTTTTATTAGAAAGGTAATAACATGATATAAAAGAAATAACAACATGCATAAAACGATTCAAGTAAATAAACGAAACTAGCAAGACAATATAACTAGTCACAAAAATTACTCGAAATTTCTCAAAACTTTAAAACACGTTTTTCAATATAAAAAATTAAAAACTTTTAGAACTGATTCTAATGTGTTTTAATAACATCCCAAACTCATAGAAAAACAACATGATTTTCAATTTAAAGGCAAGAGCAATAAATTAAAAAAAATCTAAGAAAACAATTCTAACTTGTCACAAAATTAGTAAACTTTCGAAAACGATTTTCAAGATCATTATTTTAAATACATGTACATGCATATCTTTGACCGTAGCTCTGATACCATTTGAATTGATCTAGGGTTTAAGAAAAAGTTTAACGCTTCGTTAAGCGGCGGAATTTTAAAAAATTTCTTTTTCAAGTAAAACAGTTTTTACTAACCTAGACAAAGAGCAAGCACATGTAAATAAAAACTAATATGAGCGTAGAAGTTTACGAACCTTTTTAGACGCTTGAACGTTGAGAAGCTTTTGGAAAAGGTTGCAATGTTCGTCTCCCCTCGCAGCACATCTCTCTTCCTTCCTCGGCAACTCGAGCAACCACGAAAGTTTCTATCACTAAATCACTCGAGAGAAAAGGAATTAGTGAGTGGGCACTTTTAAACACTACGACTTAAGAACGAGTCTTGAAGTCGCAGAGCTAAACACTAGGTCAAATGAGGACCTAGGTGCCAAAACAATCAAACGAAATTGACTAGAGAGAGAGAGAGGAGTCGGCCACAAGGTCTAGAGAGAGAGGCTCTCAATCTCTAACTTATGTGGAATGAATAAACAATGAGAATGAGGCCTCTATTTATAGGGGAGGGATTACCTTCAATAAGGTAGTTTCCTCTTCTATAGAATATCAAATATTCATGAGCAAATTATTTCCCTTTTCCCTTAGAGTCACACGGCCAAGACACCTTCTAGAAGGCTTGGATTTGTTTCCTCTTTTGTTCTCTCTTGCTTGGTGGCCGAAATTCCCTATGCATGCATGAGAAATTTGTTTCCTCTTTTTCTTTTGGCAAGTATCTTGATACATTTATGCACAAAATATTCTCTATTCCTTTAGGGTAGCGGGCGCCCAAGTGGCTTTCTAGAAGGGGCTTCTAGAAGCTTCTTCATTTGTTCATGACAACATGAAAAAGGCCCATTAAGAATTTTCAATAAAATTCTTATGAAATGAAATTAATCCACAAGGCCCAATAAATCTAATTTTGGTCGAGTGTTACTTGTCATCAAATGATCATGTCAAAAAATTTATTGACATTCATTTCATCCTATGTCTCAAAAGACAAAAATACCCTTTTGACAATTTTCGTTCTTGTTTTGACTTAGCTTCCAGTTTAACTATTTCTACTCGATGTGATTCGTGACTTTGACCTCATGGATCCAAATGAACAAAGCTTGAGCTAAATACTTGGACTCAAAAGTTCACAAACCTTTTCCAAGTTTAGCTTAATGTCAACTGACTCCACTAAAGAGTTGACACTGAAAATCTCTCGGTTCAAATGAATTTATTTTCTACTCAAGAATTCAACCTAATTGTAATGAGTGGATCCACTAAATATTATCAGTGTTTACCCTTCATGAATATCATCAGCTAGTCGGGATTTACAAAATTACCATTTTACCCTTCTAGCTGTTATTTCCTCAACTCCTTTGTCGCTTGTGAATAAGTTAGAAACAATGTATTGACGAGGAGCTAACAAGTCACGTTGTTTCATCCAAAAGAGTCAGGACTCAATTTGGACACTGGCCAGTTCATTTATTCACACTCCAAGGAACAAAGCATGAGGTGATATACATTGCATTTCAGCAATCTTGTACATGAATTACATATCTATGAGAACTTCACAAAGTTACTCATGACATTCTCACAACTTAGTACTTCACCAATAGGCCTTGTTCGGAATCACATAGTGAGTCCGAACTCTGACTTTCTCAAATGAGAATATGTAAGGTGTGAAATGGCATGTCTCATTTCAGGATTAAGGTAAGCACGATGCAATTCATACGTAGTGACTTCGAGACATAAGAGGTTAAATGGTTTGTTCTTATCTTGTCTCTAGAAGTGCACTGGTCAATTCAGTACCTTCGGAAGATACCTAGAAGAACTATAGAGTCTCCAACTCTCAATGCCTCATAACCAGACATCATAGATTCTTCTAACAATCATACTGAGGTCAATAGTCCTTTGACCCTTAGATTGCGAATATATCGTTTTAAGCAAACTACAAAGAGTTTGTTCATGCAAATCTACATTTGTCTCTTCGTAAGTTGTTTAGTTTGTTTATGGACTAAAGACTAATGTTTTATCATAAAGCTTCAAACAGACACAGAAGAATGAATGAACGTTTCAACTTTTTATTAATGAATAAGCAATTACAAGCAAGAGTCTTCATGAGACTTTGTTACATCAAATGTACAATATAAAGATTACAACTCTTCTTGTGGGCACCATTGACAACATCCACAACGACACATATGAGCTCGAAAACCTGGAAGGACTTGTGTTCACACACCCATGGAACGCGGAGCACCTATGGCAATACTACCAATAGAAGTCCGTTCCCGCCTTCCCGACCTTCAATTATTTTCGTCTTGTTTTCAATTTTAGCAACAAACAATTTTAAGTTTCAAATAAAGCCAACGGCTTGGGAGTGTAATCTTTTACTTTTTCGACATGTAAATTTCACCTCAAAGCCTTTATCCTATGATGTTATAATTTCTAGTCTCCTCTACGAGTACACAAGAAACTCGGGGGGCTAATAAGGGTAACAGGTACACATTTTTCGCGCGCCGTACGCACGCAATTCCATGTTTCGCGCACCGAGAGGTAGCGAAATGTCGGCAAGTCAGATCCGCGCCCCGGACCTCCGACCCCACACATCCCTCGTGTGACGTCCTCGCACGGCATGACACTTCGCGCACCGAGAGGTAGCGAAATGTCGGCAAGTCGGATCCGCGCCCCGGACCTCCGACCCCGCATGCACGACCCAGCATTTCACGCGCCGAGAGGTAGCGAAATATCGGCAAGTCGGATCCGCGCATCGGACCTCCGACCCTGCATGTATCTCGCACGACGCTCTCGCACGATTCCACGCCTTGCACACCGGCGTTGGTTGATCATGTCCGCGCACCGGATCGCCGATCTTGGCAGCCCACCCATAACGCGATGTGCGTACCGACAGGTATCACACTCGCTGGGAAGTGCGCTCGCCTCAGGCCCGTTCTGGCGCACAACACGTACACCAATAGGTAGCATACGCGCCGGCAATTAGGCGCGATAGTCGTTCAGCTCGCACACGCCGATAGGCAGCGAGTCACAAATCGGCGAAGACTCGCATCCGCCCGACGAAACTGGTCTAGCTAGCGTCCGCGGAAAACCTCGCCGTCAGGTACGGCGCTGAGCCGTGCAAACCGGTTACGCTAGATATAGTAAGCCGGGTACGTAAGACACGCACTAATCGGATCGCGCGAATTGATTACGCTAAGCATAGCAAATCGAGAAAATAAGACGCATAATAGATCAAAAAAGCTTCAACCAAAGTAAACAATGTTGTACGAACAACCCAACGAAAAAATACGGCAAATATCCAACGAAAGAAATCATAAGCGAGTGCCTGAAAGGAAAAATAAAGCAAGTGCGCAGAAAACCGAAACAAAACTAGTCGGAACCAAAGTCAATGAGCACTTCATCGTTCTCAGGAAGAGGGATGCCCGACCCACTAGGGGCCCTTCCGTCGGCCGGGCGATTCGCCGACTGAGCCGGGGATAAGAGTCATCCTCTAATGGCACATCATCCAAAGGAGGAAACATGTCGTCGAAAAAAGAAAAAGTGATCCTGCGAGACGCATTCTCCCTCGCGGTCGCATCTTGAACCCGTACGGCCGCCGCATGACGAGCCTCCTCTAGAGCGATGTCCTAGTCGTCCTCTAAGTCCGTCTTGGTCCGCATGGCATCGTCCTTCTCCTCGACAAGGGCTTGCATCTCCGCTTCCAGAGAGTCCCTCTCCCTCTCCGCCTTGACGCGAGAGATCTCGCTCGCCGAAAGTCGGGCTTGGACAATCTTCAACTCCTCGTCTCGACCAGAGAGTGACGCCTGGAGCTTCCTCGTTTCCCCTAGGAAAGTGTCGGTCGACTGCTCTGCTTTCTCTCGAGATGCCTACTCGGCCGCCCGCAACGACTTCTCGACGGCCAGCTCTGCGCTCAAGCGAGCCACCTCCTCACGGGTCCGCCTCGACTCCTCTTCAAGCGCTTGAAACTCCTGGGTGGTCCGGACCCCTACTAAAGCGGCAGCATGGCCGGCAGCCGCACTCTCCATGTCCGTTTTCATGATGTGCATCCGCCGCAGCAAGTCCCGAAGGATGCGATCGCCCCGCTCTTGGCGCGCAAGCATCTGCAAGAAGGAACGACACGCGCACGATCAGAATAAAATATCACAATCAACAAACAACAACAAAACGTACCTTCCGAGCATCGCTGATCCCGTTCTGGAAGTAGTCAAGATCACTTGTCGTCAGTAAACCCTTGAAATCTCTCAGGGGGGTCTCGAGGATTCCTTGGGAGCATCGGCCCCTCAACTACGCCGCTTCCGCTAGAAGCATCGAGTCCATGCCATCCTGCGCCGCCGACACGTGGACACGCTTCCAACGAGGAGACTTCCCAGCATATGCCAAGGACGACGGTCGTTTGCCGAACGAGTTCACCTCCTGTCGAGCGAGCCTGGGCGACCTTGCGAGACGGGCCGAGCCATGCGAATGGGCCGCGGTCGCAACTTTGCCTTATGATTGCGACCCGGAGAACCTCGCATGGGATCCATCCCTCGCGATGGTATCTGCCACAAGAAACAAGAAACGGTTAGAACGAGATCGTAAGATGTAGCAAAAACACAAGTAACACTAAAACGTGAGAATGTTCGGTACCCCCGCGGCAAGCATAGGGGCAGAGGAATCCCCCGCCTCGGACCCAAGGTCCGGTGGGGTCCCGTCGTCAAGAGAAGAGCAATGGTACCCCTCCTTGCTCGCCACGAACCACCCAGTGGTCGCCATCAGATCCCAAGATTCAAAGAGCGTCCCGTGTCGCCTGGAATCTGGCACCGCCGCAATCACGCGCGCGAGTTTGGAATCATGAATGGCGTAGTCGGCCAGAAATTCGGCCACGGGCCCAAAGATGAGGGGGGCCGCCCCGAAGGCGGACTCCGACACCCACACCCAAGGGTATCAATACTTCTGGGTCACCCGGGTGAGTACGGTGAAACGCTCACGATGGAGGACCTTGTAAAGGCCCGGTTTCCCCGAGAAGTTGTGAATATACACGAGAATTCGAACGTCGTCAGCAGTAATAGCTCTTTTCTTCGCCCTGTAAAACATCATGTGACATGCTGCCACCAAACGATAGAAAGACGGAGACATCTGAGACGCGTGCACGCCCAACCGAACCGGGAGGTCCTGGATCACTGGTGGAAAAGGTAGTCTTAGGCCACCGCGAAGGCTCTCCTCATGGATAGCGGCGTATCCTTTCCGCAGGCGAGTTGGAAGATCCCCGGGCAAGGGCCGCAAAAGTGAGACGGACGGCGGGATGTCATAACGCTTCCTCAGGCTCCCGAAACTGGCAATGGAGAGAGAACTCGGGATGTCGAGACCCGAGCAATCAAAGCTACCAAGGATTGCCGATTCACCAACGGGAAAAATTAAAGCCCGACTCTCCTCAAGAGCGGTCGCACTAAGCGTCTCGGGGGGCGCTCTCTAGCATCGGTAGTCGGATCGCGTCGCGCTCCCCGGTGGGCGGCCTCGTGTGCACCCGGGGCGGCCGGAGACTCCACCCGTGACCCGGCTCGCCTAGGTCGGGCCCGACACCCGTCGCGCGCGCACGCCACTCGACCAAGGCTTGCTCCTCGCGCCCACTCTCTGTTGGGCCGGGCCCATCACCTACGTCACGCGCGCCAAGATTGGCCGGAGGGCCCACTTCGCGTCTAGGCTCGCTCGGGTTGGGCTGGGCCTCAGCCACGCGCGTAGCCCACTTGGCCGGGACCAGCTCCCCGCGCATGCGCGGCTTGGGCCCGTGGCCCCCTTCGCATGGGTCGGGCCCTAGGGCACCCTCGCGCGCGCCCAGCCCTAGGGTTCGCTGGGCGCCGCCTTTCTCTCCTGAGCGGTCAGTGCCTCTTGCGCGCGTGTTGCAGAGGCTTGCCTCGTCAAGACCACCTGGGCCGGAGCTCGTCTCAGCCGGGTCGCCTCGCCCGGAGCTCCCCCCGCCCGGGTCGCCTCGGCCGCAGCTCACTTCGCCGAGGGCATCACGCCCGGTGCTCGCGTCCCCGAGGAAGCCTCGCCCGGGGCTCGCTTGGTCAGGAAGGTCTCGCCCGGAACCCGTCCAATCGAAGGGGTCTCGCCCGGTGCTCGCCTGGTTGAGGAGGTCTCGCCCAGAGCTCGTCCGGTCGAGGGGGTCTCGCCCGGTGCTCGCGTCCCCAAGGAAGTCTCGCCCGGAGCTCGTTCGGTCGAGGGGGTCTTGCCCGGCACTCGCGTCCCCAAAGGAGTCTCGCCCAGGGCCCGCGTGGTCGAGGAGATCTCGCCCGGAGCTCGGCCGGTCGAGGGGACCTCGCCCGGGGCTCATGCTGTCGAGGTCGCCCCACCCAGGGCTCGCGTGGTTGAGGCCGCCTCGCCCGGAGATGACGCAGACAGGGCCGACTCCCCGGGACCCGCCTCGGCCGATGGCCCCTCGCCCGACGCTGGTTCTCCAAGGCCCGGGGCCTTTCCCTCGGGCGAAGTCCCCCCGGGCGGTGCGCTGTGTTCGCTGGGGACCTCCCCCTGACGCACCTCGCCCGGCGCCAGATTTTCACGGTCGAGGACGCCCTCGGCCGGCTCTGTCATCCCGGCCGGGACATCTTGGCCGTCCTCGCTCGACAGCCATGCCTCCATCAGTCCAAGGTCGTCGCCGGTGATGTTGGTCGTCAAACCCCCGGAAAAGTCCAATCCCGCTGTTGGAGGAGCTCGCGAATTAGGGGGCGACAGGTGGAATTGGTTCCAAAAGGAGTCCAAGTTTTCGTGAGAATCATGGAAGTAGATGGAGAAGTCAGTTTCAGGGGACCCACTCGCTGACGGTTGGCAGGGGGACCCCATTGACACGTCGAACAAAACAGAAGGGGAAGGAACAAAAAATAATAATAATAAAGAGGGGAGAGAGAAGCCGTAGACCCATACCTATTCAAAAGGCGGCGCGTTGGCAATTCGGGAAGGTCGCAGGAACGCGGTTGAGTTTGTCACACGGACTTCGTCCGGTGACAAACTCGGGGGGCTAATGTTGTCGGCCCGTCCGGTGACAGCGCCTGTGGGGGCCTGAGGGAACCCCCCCCCCCCGGCCAACGGCCGGGCCATGGCAGAGAGGCCCAAGACCGGTCCACCCAGCCAGGGCTCGGCCTCTACTCGCCCTCCCGGGCTCGGCCTCTACTCGCCCTCCCGGGCTCGGCCTCCATTCGCCCTCCTGGGCTCGACCTCTACTCGCCCTCCCGGGCTCGGCCTCCATTCGCCCTCCCGGGCTCGGCCTCTACTCGCCCTCCCGGGCTCGGCCTCCATTCGCCCTCCCGGGCTCGGTCTCTACTCGCCCTCCCGGGCTCGGCCTCCACTCGCCCTCCCGGGCTGGACCTCCACTCGCCCCCTCAACCTCTACTCGGCCAAAGGGGTCCTCAAACCACCCCTTGGCCGCCTATAAATACAAGGGTCCCTCCCTTGGTCCAGGTAATCTGAATTTGAGTACTGAAACGTTATCGAACTCGTAACTCGCTCGTTTCCCTCAAGTCTCGGCCTCTAAACACTCAAACCCTCTACATTCTACCTCAACCCTACTAATGTTGAGCGTCGGAGAGGTAAACAGAGGCAACCCCTCTGTTTCCCCTTTGTAGTTCACGTACTCTCTACTATTTTTCAGGTATCGAGACGAGGTGAGCTTCATCTACAGCTAAGGGACGACTTGGGATACCAAGTCCGACACGCTCGAGCCGGAGTGAGACCAATTGGTCTGGCCTTGGGTCTAACCACTTTGGGTTCCTAAATAGTTGTCCGAAAACGAGCGACAACAGTATTTACAGTAGAATTGTTTATTTATTGTTTGATCAAGTAAGTAATCAATTGCTCCATTATTTATTTATTGATTGATCAAGTAAATAATTAATCAATTACTTATTTGTTTATTGTTGGACCAAGTAAATAAATAATTAATTGGGTTTTAAGCAATTGGGCCTTTCACAAAATGAGGAAGTTGAATTTTTGGGATTTGAGCACAAGGAATTGCGTCACTCCCTCTTGGCCGTGTGTCAAAATTCGTCCATCATAATATTGGTACTTACCAATATTTTCTCTTTAAGTGTTTAAATAAAGGAGAGAGAAAAATACTTAAAAGGAAATAAGATATTGTCATTTATTCTCTCATGAATATTTAGAGAGAATAAATTTTTAAAAGGAAATAAGATATTGTCATTTATTCTCTCTCATGGATATTAGGAGAGAATAATATTTAAAAGAAAATAAGATATTGTCACGACCCGCGAGCTCTCGTCGGCTCATGAGCCGTGACGGTGGGCAACGTTACAAATCATATAATCAGCATATCAATAAATCATATCAAACAGATACATAAATAAATAAACGTAATAACCATAACACATATATTAAACATAATTTAAGTACAGTAATATATAAGTATCAAAAGTGGTTATATGAAAAACCCAGGGAAATTTTTTGTTTTTCTCAATTCGAACTTTGAGTCCCATAACGACTCTTAATATTTACATATCCCGAGAAGGTCAGGGATAAGCGTGCTGTCCACGTCGGGGCGGTCTAGAAGCTCAGCGAGCCTCCGAGCCGTGTCCTCGCGGAAGACGGCTTCTGGGTCGACCGCCGGATCTTGGGGCTGGCTCTCGTTATCACAAGGCTGCCCTCCTAGGCGTTGCACGAGGTTTCTGAGGCCGTACCTCGAGCCAGTCGCTCGGGTGCCTACAGAAGTGGTCGAGACTTGACTCATCTTTCAAGAGTCGTAAAGGTTGCAAGTAAAGAGGTTGGAAGGGAGAGCGTCGCCAAGGTCCTGAGGTTCGACCCCTCCTTCTAGTGCCAAAATGTTGTCGCTCATTTTCGGACAACTATTTAGGAGCCCAAAGCGGTCAGACCCAAGGCCAAACCAAGTGGTCTCGCTTCGGCTCGAGCGTGTCGGACTTGGTATCCCAAGTCGTCCCTTAGCTGTCGACGGTGTTTGCCTCGTCCGTCGTCGATCTTGCGAGAAAAGGAAACAATGAACTACAAAGGGGAAACAGAGGGGGTACCTCTGTTTACTTCTTCGACGCTCAAAATTAGTAGGATTGAGGTGGAATATAGAGGGTTTAGTGTTTATAGGGCCGAAGCTTGAGAGAAACGAGTGCAGCACGAGTTCAGCAGCGTTTCAGTATTCAATTTCGGATTACCTGACTCCAGGGGTTGAGCCTCGTATTTATAGGCGACTAAGGGGTGTTTGAGGAACCCCTTGGCCGAGTGAAATTGGGCCGGCCATTGATCGAGTGAGGCTCGGTCGGCCAATGGCCGGGTGAGGGTGCTGGGCCGGCCAATGGCCGGATGAGGAGCTGGGCCGGCCATTGGCCGAGTGAAACTTGATCGGCTAATGGTCGGGTGAAGGGTTTGGGCCGGCCAATGGCCGGGTGAAGACTGGGCCAGCCATTGGCCGGGTGAGAAGTTGGGTCGGCCATTAGCCGCGTGAAACTCGATCGGCCAATGGCCGGGTGAAGGGTCTTGGCCGGGGGAAGACTGGGCCGGCCATTGGCCGGGTGAGAAGTTGGGCCTACCATTGGCCGAGTGAAACTCGGTCGGCCAATGGCCGGGTGAGAGGCTTGGGATGGCCAATGGCCGGGTGAAGGCTGGGCCGGCCATTGGCCGAGTGAAACTCGGTCGGCTAATGGCCGGATGAGAGGCTTAGGCCGGCCAATGGCCGGGTGAAGGCTGGGCTGGCCATTAGCCGGGTGAGGACGTCCGGTCGGCCAATGGGGCCGATAGCGTTACCGGATCGCGCCGGGCCGATAACAAACCGGTAGTTAATGAGCATAGTTATCAATATACATTAACTGTGACTGCCCATTAATCTGAGATGATGGTTCTCATGTTTACTAGGTGCACTCTGTTATGTCACCTTAGTGAAACGGACTGTGGCTATTGGTGAATTACTGTGGAATATGAAAATTGGGTTCTTTTATTCCAGTATTTTATCCCGTGCTTATGCATTAAGTTTTTATTTTCCTAAATATTACTGATAGTTGTTTCTTTTCATATTGTTAATAATTGATGTTATAAATTGTAGCAATCATATCGAACCCTATTATGGCCTTGTTGTCAAAGACGTTCTCACTGGTGATGACTTCCCAAAGTGGAAGTCAAACTTTAACATCGTGCTGGTGAGTGAAAGTCTAAAGAGAGACTTCTCTTTCCTGCTTCTCATGCCTCCAAGAACATAAGGGAGGATTATGACAAGTGGGTCATGGCTAACAACAAAGCTATGGCCTACATGTTCGCGAGCATATCTGATGCGTTGTGAACAAAAAATGGATGGGAAGGAGACTACCGTGGAAATCCTTGACTCGCTGCAGGAAATGTTTGGGATGCAAAGCGAGCAAGCCCGCGTAGAGCTCACCCATAAGTGCACTAGCACTAGGATGACTGTGGGAACCCCGGTGAGGGATCATGTCATGAAAATGACTAACTACTTCACCGAGGATGAACTCCATGGGGCATAGATGGATGAGATCACTCAGGTGGGAATAATCCTGAATTCCCTTTCGAGTGACTTCATACAGTTCGCATCCAACTATGTCATGAATAAGTTGAGTTATGGACTGTCTCAACTGTTGAATGAATTACAGAATTTCGAGTCTATCACTCGACATTGGAAGAACAAAGGGTCGACGAATTATGCTGACATGAGTTCTTCTCAAATAATCAAGAAGAAGTGGACTTCTCGTGCTGAGCCATCTAAGGCATGACTTAATACTTCAAAGGGGAAAGCTCCCACTAAGAGGGAACAGAAAAACTTCAAGAGGAGTGGAAAGGGAAAAGATAAGAAGCAAGAAAGCATTGGTAAATGTCACCACTGCAACACTGAGGGCCATTGGCAAAGGCACTGTCTTTTGTATTTGGCCGAGCTTGGGAAAAATAAGAAGAATGCTGGTATGATACCTTAAAATTCATGATTAAAGATATCCTAAAAATTTATTTGAGGATAATTATTCATGAGCATACTTCTTCTCTTGTTGCAAAGTAGATCTGAAGGGGCTCGCAAGTGTTGATGAGCTTGCTAAACAATGTCAGATTCAAGCCCGAGTTGTAGAGAAGCTGATGCTCCGTCTGAAGATCTAATTTCTGGCTAGTTTCATTTTTTGGAATGATATCTTGAACATATTGATATGTCTTTATCATCTGAGGTTTTCTAAACTGTAGCCTTCGTGGCTATTTCAGATAGGATGAATATTTTCTTTTCCCTTATACATTATGTCTTATATTGTTTTATGAACACATGGTTGTGTCATATGAATATTTTCTCTCTTTGATTCCTGGAATGCATTTGAAGTTCTTATGATAAAGTTTATGCATAAATGCTTTGTGATGTGAATGTTATAGATTATGAAGGACTTGATGTTTCGTCCATACACTATTAGTGAGCATTATGATGTTCTATTAGTTATATCTCTGTTAGAAATGTAATCAGCATTTGATTGCTTTACTTCTTATAACTGAATATGTTTGTATATTTAAGAACTCTTTAGAGCTCTGAGAGCATCTAAAAAAAGTTACATTGTTTCGACAATGACTTGTGCGAATAAGAGGTAATAAGGAAACACAACAAAAAGTTAGTGTTGATGATGATGAGTTAGTATTAGCATCTTTGATCCTAGCCCCTAATACTTAATTAATTGAGTAGGAGCTTCCTTAATTGGAACGTATCTACTCTAGTTCACTAAATGAATGGGAGCTTCTTTAATTGGAACCTAGCTACTCTAGTTCTCTAAATAAGTGGGATCTTTCTTAATGGGAACCTAGCTACTCTAGTTCACTAAATAATTGGGAGCATCTTTTAAAGGACCCTAGCCACTATGTTTTCAAATTATTAAGTGGGAGCATCCTTAATTGGATCCTAGTCACTGTTGTTCGTCGATTAAGTGGGAGGTTCCAAATCTAGCCACTTGTTGTTCCATGCATACCAACATCCTTCACAGGATCAAGCTCATAATTAATGATGACATTTTGCTATCATTAAATAATTTGAGTGAAAGGTTAATTGAAAATTACCTTACGACATGGTTCGATAAATCGATAAATAGAACTTAAGGAAAAATGACACTTTCCTTATGAACGGAGTTAATGAAATAGTAGGAGCATCCTTGCAAGGATCCTCGTCACCTCAATATCATCAACAATATCTTTCATTCAATGAAAGATATGATCATGAAGATCATAATAATTTAAAAGATGTCATAAATCCAATTTAGTAGATCTGCCAGTTAAGTTTTCGACTTAATGGATTAGAAGGGATCTATAAGTGGTTAATGAAAACATTCAAGCTTAAATAAGCTTAATGGCGAAAATGGGTTTTGAGCCCCTGATTAGAGACATTGGCAATGATGATGCTCATCTGATACCATGAACTAATTCATTGGGTTTTCCGATTGGAAGTTATTGAACTGTCCTTATGGATAAAGTTCTGAAAAACTTATGACATGGATCAAAGTAGTTTAACTACTAAAACCTTCATAAAGGTTGATCCAAGAATGAAATAAACTAAGTACGATTGTACTTAAGAGTTTATTGAATAAAATCGATACTACAAGAATGATCGATAGGTGTAACTCCTTAAACGCATGTCAACGATAAAAAAAAATTGACTGAGCTGACCATTTCTATAATCTAAGTTTTAGAAACAACTAACTCATTCCATATTATCTCAAGTATACTTATTGACATAAGGTATATAGCTCGACTAACGAGACTGAAGACATTGTCATTATAAGGCTAACCATTAGTCCTTTGACAAATGCTCAATTATTTAGAAATCTAGCAAATGTTTAAAACAGAATGATTTCTGGAAATAGTGAGATACTTAGTTATTATAGATATAGTAGAACCTTGAGTCATATGTATATTGAATATGAACACGATCAATAAGGATCAACTATGCAATAATCAAGTAATGGAAACATGTCAATAAAAGTTCTTAAAAATATGTTCAATGATATCACACGATAGTTAGTGGTGATGAGATTGAAATCTGCTATGGTACAACTAGTATTGGTGCCAAAAGGATGTACACATGTGATAGGGGACTTATTATCAAGAAGATATAAAGTCTGGTGCATGATCTAACCGTATGCGAAGTGTTAATGTGTTCTATAGTAAATTGATTTACTAATGGACAACTTGACTTGACCTTATAAAGGTAAGTCAAGGATCACTTGCATAGTAACATGAACTAAAAAATGTTAAACGAGAAATACGTTGATGAGACAAAATCGATAGAGTAATAGATTAAGGTGAGACTCCATACGATGGGAATCTCAATCCTGGTCAGACCTCTAGCTGTCTGTATGACATGGCTAAGAGTAAAATGGCTTACTGGAATTGCCTTATCTTCTCTGGTCAAAGTGGAAAATTGTTAGGAATTCTTTCCCGCGACAGATAATGAATACATTATAAATGATTACTTAATAGAATAATGGTTTACTTTATTAGCATCATATTATTAGTGGGTTGAGCTCTGAATATCAGAATCAATAGCAACTATCATCTATAGCCTCCGTATTAAACTGAGTCACGTGTTGTGCACCTGAGTTCGGACGGTGAGCTAAAACATGGTCGATGGCTGATACATGCCTGGATAGCTGTATCTAAATTCATAAGTGTGGAACACTAGTGAAGGTTGATCATGACGTGCGAGCATTCTGCACTTGTGGTAAATGCATGACCTGGACAGACTTTGGTTGTAGATGTGTTGTTTAAGTACCGTTACGACACACTAACCGGGATCACTATGATGGTCACAGTGAGACTTGATCTAAATCCCGAAGTGATCATGGACACAGGATCATGTTACCTCGCTCTTTGACTCATTCACTAAAAGGTTACTATCATGCTAATCACAGCTTATGTCTTGGGAGTTTCGGAGCTTGATTCGAGTGGGAAGTGGTTGACAGATACAGAATCCAACCTTCCTGAAAGAAGGTCAATGTTCACTCACCTAAGGGTTGATTCCAGAACCGATAGATTGTCGGCACTTCCGAAGTATGTACGTTTGAAAGAATCTTTTGATGGGTAAGAAACAATGCTTAGGGTATATATGTATCAAGAAATGTATAATGGATTAATTGACATTTCTCGATAAAGGTTGAACCTGGAGGATCTTGTTCATGTACTGACTAGATCAGTGGACACTCGTCACGATGAGTAAATATAATTCTAGTCTAAAGGAGAGTTCAGTCTTGGCGTACCTAGGTGGAGTCTGACCAAGATTAGACAAATCGATGTGAAAAAGAGAAATGACTTTTTCATCTTTTCATTGGATTTGTTAAACTTCTATTACTAGGTCCATGGTCCTCGATTCGGCGTCGATAAGACGAATAAAGAACCTCTAATAATAATGTGTTTCATTATTATAGATCTCACAAGCTATAATGGTGATTGACAACATTAAATTCAGAAAACGAGTATTTGCTAAATTAACAAAGTATTTATAGTAGAATTGTTTATTGTTTGTTTGATCAAGTAAATAATCAATTGATCCATTATTTATTTATTGATTGATCAAGTAAATTAATCAATTACTTATTTGTTTATTGTTGGACCCAGTAAATAATTAATTAATTTGGTTTTAAGCAATTGGGCTTTGCACAAAATGAGGAAGTCAAATTTTTGGGATTTGAGCACAAGGAATTGCGTCACTCCCTCTTGGCCGTGTGTCAAAATCCGTCCATCATAATATTGGTACTTACCAATATTTTCTCTTTAGTTATTTAAATAAAGGAAAGAGAAAAATACTTAAAATGAAATAAGATATTATCATTTATTCTCTCTCATGAATATTTAGAGAGAATAATATTTAAAAGGAAATAATATATTTTCTTTTATTCTCTTTCATGGATATTATGAGGGAATATTATTTAAAACGAAATAAGATATTGTTCTTTATTCTGTTTCATGAATATTAGGAGAGAATAATATTTAAAAGAAAATAATACATTTCATTTATTCTCTCATGATTAAATATTCTCTATTTAAACATAAAATAAAATCTCGTAGATATTGATCTGATGGCTAAGATTGAAAGTAGGATTCATGAGATGAGATCCAAGGGCTAAGTTTTGATTCTCTAGTGTGAGCACGATAAAATGAAATAATATATTTTGGAAACTACCAAGAATATATCATTTGCACTACTATAAATAGGGGTTCATGAGAAGAGAAAACATAAGTCTTTGGAAGAGCAAATTTTAGTCCAAAAACGGGAGAGTGTGGTGGAATATCTTGAGGAAGAGAATACCGATTCCAAAATCCCTCCATATCAACGCACGGGGCAGATAAAAGAGATAGGAAATCCTCTTCAAGATACGTGTGGGAATGAGCGCGTGAAATAAAACGATACGTGTGGGAATGTACGAATAAAAATAACAATATTATAAGAAAATTGCGAGGGACGAGAATGGCAAGTCTCCCCATATCTTTTCTTTTGAGAGACAAACCACTCCGACAAAGAATGGAACGACAATTCTGGCGAATCTTCACGGGTTAGGGGGGGGGGGGGGGGGGGGGGCTAATGTTGTTGACCCGTTCCGGACCGCCGAAGGTAAAATCGTCATGTCGTCTCCCCGAACGTTTCGGCGCGAGCAGCCCCTCCCAGTCGGCCCGCCCGACCAAGGCCCACTTGGCCAGTGGTGGCTCGGTCAAGGCCCGCTCGGCCATCTCCCGTTCAGCCATCTCTCGCTCAGCCATCTCCCGCTCGGCCAGCCCAATCAACCAGGGCCTGCCCGGCTAGTGCCCGCTTGGCCAGCGCCCGCACGACCGGTGCCCGACCGGCCATCTCCATCACTCCTTGCACACAAATACCTCGCCTATAAATAAAGACCTTGTCTCTATTTTAAAGTTAATCCGAATTTGAGCTCTGAAACGCTGTCGAACCTCTGAGTCAATCATTTCACTCATCTTTGGCCTCTAAACCCCTAAACACCTTTCTTCCGCCTCAACTCTCCTAATATTGAGCGTCCGAGAGGTAAACAGAGGCAACCCCTATGTTTCCCCTCGGTATCCCGAGTTCGTCCCTAGTTTCCCCCTTGTAGTTCACTTGTCCTTCTCATTTCAGGATATCTTGGAGGACGTGGGAGGTCATTCACAACTAGGGACGAACTCGGGATACCGAGTTCAGGATGCTCAAGCTCGAACGCGACTACTTGTCTGGCCTTTGGTCGAACCATTTAGAGCTTCTAAATCGTTGTACGAAAACGAGCGACAACAACCATGTTCGGTGATAAAGCACCTATGCAGGGAGATTGATACATATAGTTATGAAAACAATCCACTATCTCAATAGTCAAAGGTATATGATTTAGGTTTTCAGACTCCCTCTCAAACACCTTCGTCTTTGACTTCTCTAATGGATGGAAATCTGAGCTCCCCTCAGATCAAAGACTCCTTCTCTCTTTCTCTCAATCCTCTCCCGAAGATTGACAAGCACGTCAATGCAGAAAACCCGCACTTACAAACTCTACACAAATAAAGATACATCAGTTGCAAGCACCAAAACTAGTTGTCGATGAAGATCTCCAAGGCAGAGAGACTAGTACGACGTTTAAGGCTGCGTGAATTTACCTAACAGAAAAAGTGATTAATCTAATTCGACTCACAAGGAGCTTTATAAGGTTAACACAAAATGTCTCGTGAATTTGTTATTCTCGAAAATCAAATATCCGAGAATATCTCACCATAATATTCATAATTGGAAAATGATATTTCCAGTTATATTCGCGCGGGAAGAAAGTTACTTTGAGTAACCCAGGTCTTGAATATCTTATTGCAGCTTATTTTTAACAATTTAAACAAAATTGTTTTGCCAAACTAAACCATGCCACATAGGATCCAAGAGGGTTCCTTTCTCACATCAAGTAATCTCTAAGCATTATGGAGTTTGAGGAATCGCCTAGAATTGTTGGAACCACCGCAATGACTCCAAATGTTCAACGACCAGATACACGCCCTCCTACGAAAGTCATAAATTGGGTTTTGAACTACAGACTACCGAAAATGCAACAACTAGGTGGCCTAACCTACGACGACTACTTCACCGATTTCCCTCCGAGCGCAAATGGCATAGCTCTAAACACTGAAGCGCAGCGCTGATCACGGACGGCCTCCGTTGTTGGCTGGGTGGGGTTTTCAGGTCCCATAATGGAACGGTGATAAGTTCTTTCATTGACCTTGTCCACATGAGTCTTGCTATCGTGGAGACCCTGACAGTTAGAAGAAGATTGATGATTAGCAGAGATCTAGGCATCTCCAACCTAGAGGTTCAAATTGATTGTGCCTCCATAGTCAAGCTGCTCCGCTCCAACAGTACGCCCACAATACAAATGACCTTGGCATTGTTCTCGAAGACATTTGTCTTCTCTCTTTTGATTTCTCTTTTCTTATAATGTTTAAGATAATGTTTCGGCTAATTTGCCAAAACATATATATCTCCTAACCGGTGGCAGGAGGTTTTTGCTGATCAGCAGAACATCCAAAGATGTGACGTAGAGCATAAATATAATCTATTGTTTTTTTTCTTTTTCGAATCTATTGTTAATCATCTTAAAGTGATCTGTCTTTTCATTTCCCACCCTCATAGTGGAAGGTGGTGATGTCCATGACATTCCAATATGAAAATAATACTTTATTTTATTTCTCCAAACCTTGTAACAGAAAATCGTCAGTTTTTTTTTTAAACACTAAAAAATTATTATCGGCCTGCTTTTAACACCCCTATATTTTAAATTACATTAGTTTAATTAAAAATTAAGACTCTAACGACAAAATGAAACGAACCATCAATGAAAGTTCCAAGAAATTTCATGGAGTACCTCTGTCTTCCCCTTAATATTATTTACTATTATCAAATGTGTTTCATTCAGTATTAGTGAAAGAAAAAAAAAACACCCAACATTTCTCTGTCGAATCAACTATGCTCCGATGAATCGGCACCAAGTAAGTTCCTTTCTCTCTCTCTCTCAATATCATTCCTTACCTGTGAAACGCGCTTACCGTTAATCTCGGTTCAACGCCGATTTACAAATATATTCCTTAAAAATAAAAAAAATAATAATAGTCACTAATAGCTAAAAAAGAGAAACAAAAAAAAATCCTTAATCTCCTCTCATCCTTTCGTTTCTTAGACCCGTTCTTTCTCTTCAATCTCTCTCCCGCAGACGCTTCTAGTTTCGTTTCGTTTTTGTTCGTTATCTTCTTGTTGGTTTGACAGTCTTTCGTAAATATTTTTTATTTTATTTTTATTTTTGTTTCTCGCCGGAGGAAGAAGAGGTGGTGAGCTCCGTATAAGCCAGAGGTGAAATTACGGTGCTGTGCCATCTCTCGTGCGACACTCGTAGTACCGCTAGAAGAAGAAGTGGTTTACATATATATACAGAGAGAAACTCAGAGAGAGAGAGAAGAGTTTAGATTCTTCTTCTTTTTTCTTTGGGGCTTCAATGGCGTCGCTAGGCTCAAGCTCTTCCACCAATGGCTTGCTTCCGGGGACATCTCAGGCGGTTCCAGGCTCCGGTGGAGGAGGTGGCGTCAAAGACGATTTGGAGGCCGGGAAGCGGCAGGGAGATTTCGAGGAAGAGGATGAGGAAATCGATCCTTTCGATATTGCTCACACGAAGAATGCGTCTCACGAGACTCTGCGGCGATGGCGGGTAAATTGATTTTATGCATTTGTTTAATTTGTTATTTAGAAATGTTAATGTTTTTTGGTTGTTGTTTGTTGAGATGGAATATGTTGTGTCCGGATATTGAGAGAATTGGAACGCCGTTGAGAGAATTTGAATATGGAGCTCGGTGTTGCGTTGAAAAGATGTTGAGGGTTTCGACACTGGTTGAGAGGTGAATTGTTGAATGAAAAAGTGATAATTTTGGTAATGAGTCCGAAATTTATTTGTTATGAGAGGTCGATGAATCTAGAAGAGCCATTTGATTGGGATTTTTTTTAGCCTAGCATAGTCATCTTTTCGGCGACGACGAGATGGCTTGGAGGTTGTTAGGGTTTTGTGCCTGCCGTGTCGATGTTTGAATTCACCAAATGTAAAAATAATCGCGACGAAGAATTTGATGTCGTTATCAGTGGTAGAAACGACAATCAGAAGGAGAAAGAATGTTTGAGCGTCTTGATATGAAACTACCTCGGTAAATTGGTATCCGAGACCGGAGAACCATATGAATCTACCTTGATAGTTGTAGATTCAGAGGGATTAGAAAATATTTGTCATGCTCCGAGACCATAATTTTATCAGCTCATGTTGAATTTTGATCATTATCTGATTTATATGCTATATTTGTTGTTGACTCTTAGAAATTTTTTTTTTTTGGAAAGTAAAATTTGTTTCCCTTTGGGTATTTAAAAAAGATAATGGTTTATTTTCCAGCAAGCAGCATTGGTATTAAATGCTTCCCGCCGTTTTCGGTACACTTTGGACTTAAAAAAAGAAGAGGAGAAAGAGCAGAGACGGAGAATGATAAGATCTCATGCACAAGTTATAAGGGTAATGATTTTCACAAACTTGTAAAAATCGTATGCTTTTTTTTTTTAATCATATATGATTAAAGAAAAAACAAATTCTCAGTGAAGATCGTTTGGTGTTTTAGGCTGCGTTACTTTTCAAAATGGCTGGAGAAAGACAAATTGGTATGTTACTTTCAACATTTTTTTCTTTACCATCATATTTTCTTTTGTTAGCTAATATTTGAATGTTATTCCATAGATCATGGACACTCAATGCAATTCCGTAAATCGTTATACAAATGTAAATTTGTATGTGTGAATTGACAATGTAATTTAAATCTGTTTGGCTACCGTGAGTTTATGTAATTGTATTTATATGGTGCCGCTAAACGTCTTAACGTCATTATTCTCGATATAGTGTTAGGTCCATCTGTATCCCCACCAACTCAAAATGGCGACTATGCAATTGCTCTAGAACAACTTGCTTCCATGACCAGAGACCACAATGTTTCTGCTTTACAAGATTACGGAGGGGTTTGTATTCTTGACTAAAGAGGGTTTTGGATACGTTCATATACTGATTAAATTGACAATTACCAGGTCAAGGCCATAGCAGCTATGTTGAAAACAAATATAGAGAAGGGCATTGATGGGGATGAGAATGACTTATTCAAGAGGAGAAATGGATACGGGTCAAATACGTATCCTCGGAAAAAAGGGCGTAGTTTTTGGGTAATTTTACTTTAGAAATTTTCTTCAATTACTTATATTGCTCTCACAGAATTTGCAATTTTTTTTTTTTTTTTTTTGAAACAAGAACACCGTTATATTGAAAACATGCAATAGCCAATTACATGAGTATTGCTTCAGGAAAAACACGAAACAAGCCCCAAAAAATAGAACAAAGTAAAAAGGGACACCCCAAAAACAAACATCCTACGAGGCTATCTGAGAAAAAAACTTCCTAGAGATTGCAAAAACTAAAAACCCGTCCAATGCTCCCTGCTCGCTGCTCCGAAGGAAAAACAAAACACCATACTAAAATCCACGAAAACCAAAAGCATCGTCTGAGCCTCCTCTCAATCCAAGCGAAAGACTTCATAAAATTCCGGAACGAATCCTCATGAACTTTGGTTCCGTAAGCTAAGTTTATAGGCCATTTTCCGTAAGCTAAGTTTACAGGCCATTATGCAATGTTGAGCTATACATGTTTTTTTTTGCGCAGAGGTTTCTATGGGAAGCTTGGCAAGATCTAACACTAATAATTCTTATCATAGCTGCTGTGGTTTCATTGGTACTTGGAATAAAAACCGAGGTCTGTTTGACATTCTTTTGATAGTTTTCCTTTTATGACTTCGGGATACGATAGCTTATGCTAACATGCGTAAAGTAAAATTATGTCTTGTATCTTAATGATGAATAAGCTATAAAATTTCACGTTAAACGTAGATAATAATTTACAAATCAATCAAGGTAAACTTTCTCATTTATTCGAGAACTTTCAATGGCATTTATTTAATAAACATTATTTTCCTTTGTCTACTTATTCATATCTCATCTCTTTCTTTATTCATCGAACACTATCTTTCTTTCATGATATGATGGTAGGGTATTGAAGAAGGATGGTATGATGGGGGAAGCATTACCTTTGCAGTTCTCCTTGTTATAGTTGTTACAGGTATAATATTTTATCTTTTGAATCTTCTCTTGTATAAACATCCTCATAGCTTGTAACACTTAGTGTTGTGTTGTGGTGTGCCATCATATGATAAATTTTGATTTTTTTTTTCAAACCAATTGAGTACAGAAGTTCTTACATGATTAGATGGATATGTACTTCTATGGTGTTTCTTAGAGCAGGACATTTCTTACTAGAGTAATGTCTCTTTGTAACAAAAATAATTTATTCTGTTTTTATTCGTGCCGTGCTCCAGCAATCAGCGATTATCGCCAATCTCTTCAGTTCCAAAACTTAAATGCAGAAAAGCAAAACATACAGTTGGAGGTGAGAATCTCTGCAGCCTGGAAAGTTTATTTAAATTTTTTTTTTTTTTTTTTAATCATGGTAAACTGGTTCTATTATATAATACATTCTTCAGGTTATGAGAGATGGGAGACCAGTAAAAATTTCTATATTTGATATAGTTGTTGGGGACGTCATACCTCTTAAAATTGGTGATCAGGTAAAACTTTCAAATTGTTATGTATGCATATATATGTATGTATATATATTCGCAAGGTTATTTTCCATTCGTAATCTAAAACCCAATGATCTGTTTTGGTTCAGGTCCCTGCTGATGGAATCATAATCACTGGCCATTCTCTAGCTATTGATGAATCAAGCATGACCGGGGAAAGCAAGATCGTGAGTTCTCAAACCTTGTGGTACTTTTCTGTGTTTTAATCCCAGTGATTTTCATTCTCAAGTATCAAGCTTTTTGCAGGTTCACAAAGATCACAAAGCACCCTTTCTGATGTCTGGTTGTAAAGTAGCAGACGGTGTTGGTACTATGCTGGTAAGATTTCCTTATGATCAGCCTGGTTATGATATGTTATTTATGATGCAGTAGATAACTAAAAGTCTGCAATTTCATCATATATATTATATTTTTTTAATAATGATTATTTTACAAGGTTTTACTGCGCTAGAATTCTATTATTTTGGTATCAATTTAATGTACTTTTTATGAATATATTTTGTTATTATATTAAGATATTTTGTTATTAAATATTTTAATTTTTATTACAATTATCGCAATTTTGAATGATATGCAACTAACAGGCCCAGTAATTATCTTGGCTGAACCTCCAATGCTTACACTGCATCGATGTAAAAAGTTTTCTTTCCGAGTGGACAATACATTTTTATATTTATATTCAGTATCCCCATTTAACTGCCTAATCAATATTGTGATGCAACTTGTTTATTTAATTTTTTGTTTCCTTATCTTTTGATTTGTTCTCATGTAGTCAGCAGATTGTCCCCCAGGGTTTCATCTAAGTTCTTAGAGTTTCCACTTTAACCATCATCACTTTTTTACCTATGTTAGTGATCTATCTTTAGGTAACTGGTGTTGGAATCAATACTGAGTGGGGATTGCTAATGGCTAGTATATCAGAGGATACTGGTGAAGAAACACCGTTGCAGGTATGCTTTTCACACAAATCTTGGGCCTTGAGATGATATATCTTCTTTAATTAAAGAGCTGTTGTTCTGTGATAGGTGCGCTTGAATGGAGTTGCTACTTTTATCGGAGTAGTTGGGCTGTCAGTTGCTGTCTCTGTCCTTGCTGTCCTCTTGGGAAGGTATGCCTTTGGCACTCTCATATGTCAATGCATCAACTGTAACTCTTTTTTTTTTGGATTCTTAGATACTTCACTGGAAAAACAACAGCTCTTGATGGAACTGTCCAGTTCGTGAAGGGCAAGACCAAATTCAGTACTGCAATAGATGATGTCATTAAAATCTTTACAATTGCTGTAAGTTAAATTCCTCGTGGTTTGTTCATGTATATTTTTCAGGGTCTTTTCTTAACTGTAAAACCTTTCAGGTCACAATTGTGGTCGTTGCAGTGCCGGAAGGACTTCCTTTGGCTGTTACCTTGACGTACGTGTTATACAGATTTGTTATTGTTTATTTTAGTATTAATAAATTTACTACTCTTTCTTAGCATCCAATTTATTTTTGTACTTCTATTCCATGACAGACTAGCCTACTCAATGAGGAAAATGATGGCGGATAAGGCGCTGGTAATTTTTCTATCTTTTATCTCTGTTTTTTTTACTCTTCCTTCACTTGATGCACATCTTTTTTAATCTGTCTGCCGCTTTCTAAGAGTCGTATATCTGCAGGTCCGGAGGTTGTCTGCCTGTGAGACTATGGGCTCCGCAACAACAATTTGCAGTGATAAAACTGGAACGTTAACTTTGAATCAGGTAAGTGTAACCATTTGTACTGTTGAGCTTTACAGGATGAACATGATTCTCGTATTTTAATGGAGAGAATTTATGCGCTGCAGATGACTGTGGTTGAGGCATATGTTGGCAAAGACAAGATGAACGAGCCATATGATCAATTGCAGTTGAACCATCTGACTTCTTCTCTACTCAGTGAAGGCGTCGCACAGAATACAACAGGCAATGTTTTTATGCCCAAGGTAAGCCTCTGGGCAATGAAGGTCCATACGTATTCGGAAATATGTAAAAATTTATTGCTATGAAGTATGAGTTCTGAATGAAGTGTTAATGAGGCAATCCTTGTGCATTATCCTTCAGTTTCCTTGAACCTTTATTTTATTTTATTTTTTTTCTATTAGACGCAGGAACATAAGTTTTATTATTGACCTTCTCTGATATTGCACCAGATTTGTCTTTTAACTGGGCTTCATTTAGCAGGGTGGTGTGGAAGCTGAGGTGTCTGGTTCTCCAACAGAAAAGGCAATCCTTTCGTGGGCTGTGAAGGTAATTTTTCTCTTATTAATTGATCTTAGTGAGAGCATGTATACATGTTATCTATATTCCATTTTTAATTCTGCAGAAAATAACTCAGCAACCTATGTCTTGTAGTTAGGGATGAAATTTGATCACATCAGATCAGAAACCATCATTCTTCATGTTTTCCCATTCAACTCAGAGAAAAAACGAGGTGGTGTTGCAGTGAAGCGGGTAAGCATATACTTTTTATGGTGCTGTGTCACCTTCTGCTAGTTTGGAACTTTCTGAAATTTCGTAATTGTAATTTCTCTTGAACATGCATATGAACAGAAAGTTTTCCACGCTAGTCTTGCTTTTTATTTCCCATATAAATCTTTTCGAGTAAGAATTAATTCAATCTCCCAACATGTCTGCTCACCGAAACCTTCTTGCTACCTTATTTATTTTCAAATCTGCATAAAGGCTGTGTATATAATGTGCATAAGCCTAATTTCTATTTGGAAGAGAAGAGGGTCCTTTTTATTTATTTTTATTTTTTTTAATATTTTAATTTATTTAATGACATTATACATGTTCCTGGGCAGATGGACAGAAAAGTTCATATATATTGGAAAGGAGCAGCTGAGATAGTTTTGACTTCGTGTACGAGGTATCTTGATTCAAATGGCTGTCTTCAGTTCATCGACGATGTTAAGGTACGGACTACTTATCAACTATTAGTTTTGGAAGTTCTGGCAATATATATATCTACAATAAGCTCATATACTCCAAGAAAATTATGAAGTTGGTATAAATATTAGTTTACTATACATGTACTGGATTTGAGTATACAGAACGGTCTTCAAAAAAAATTCTTATATCTTTAACAGGAATTTTTTAAGGAAGCAATTGATGATATGGCTGCGAGAAGTTTGCGATGTGTTGCTATCGCATACAGAGACTATGAGATCGACAGAGTTCCTGTCGAAGAAGAGGAACTATCTCAATGGGCTTTACCTGATGATGACCTTATCTTGCTTGCCATTGTAGGAATAAAAGTATGCCTAAGAACCACTCCTGCATTTATATGAATAAATAGTATATATGTCTTAAATAAATAAGCTCACTCCCACGTTTATATGTGCATTCTCTTTTACACTGCTAAAGTGAAAACGATGCCCTTATTCCGGTTTATTATCGTTGTTTTACTGCATCATCCATCTGTTATCCTTCCTTTTTACTTGGATATGAACAAGAGCTTTTAAAAAAAAAAATTCTACGCAGGAGCTATGTTCAGGTCATATTATGTGAAATTTAAGTAAGCTTCAAAATTACCGAGGTGTGAACCTCTTCTTTTCCCCCACTTCTGAGGCAGAGTTTTCTCAGTTCAAGTGTATTGATCTTGATTTCAACTGTACAACCTTAAGGAAACAATGGATATTTTACCCCTATTTCCATTTTAGTATCAAATGATGTATTGTCATTGGCTCATCAAACAATGGCGACTCTACAAGCTTTATGGCTTGTAGCAAACTAAGGTCGTCCTGTGATATATTTCGTTACATAATGATCTGACACCATGCCTTGTCTGTAGGATCCTTGTCGTCCTGGAGTTCAAGATGCTGTGAGAATATGCACAGCTGCTGGTGTTAAGGTACTCCAATTTCCTCTAGACTGCTATGCTATGTGTATGTGATTGCAAAATGGTCTTTTAGAACCTTATTGTCTCTTCTTATATCAATGATGCGACATAATCCTTGCTTTGCTCTCTAGGTACGCATGGTTACTGGTGACAATCTACAAACAGCCAAAGCGATCGCATTGGAGTGTGGAATACTCCGTTCTCTAGAAGACGCTACTCATCCTAACATCATTGAAGGAAAAGATTTCCGCGCTCTCTCGGAGAAGGAAAGGGAGCAAGTTGCCAAGAAGATAACGGTACCCACAAAAGAGAATGTTAAGCTATTAAATGTAGTATCCGTCCACTGGACAACCCAGTCTTGGAGTAGTAATGTACTAAAGTTGAAGCAATCATACAGGTAATGGGAAGATCTTCACCGAATGACAAACTATTGCTTGTCCAATCATTACGCAAGTCCGGAGAAGTCGTCGCTGTAACTGGAGATGGCACCAATGACGCACCTGCACTTCACGAGGTCTGTCATCATTGTGCATTTCATAATTTCATTGTTCATGGCTGTTGTTTCTTTAAAAAAAAAAATCATTGCACTTTTCCAACTTGAGAAGGATATTTCTTGTGGTCCAATATTGTCCTTGTGGGGCTGGTGAGTTTTTGGGATTTCGTAGGGGTGTCAACATCAAAGGGCCATGACACCGTCGTCAATCTTGAAATGCCCAGTCAATTTTACAATAGGATATGAAAAGCAAATTCAAATTTGAATAGTTATAAATATCTTAATGGTTAAATATATCCGCATTGTGGGGCTGGTGAGTTTTTGGGATTTCGTAGGGGTGTCAACATCAAAGGGCCATGACACCGTCGTCAATCTTGAAATGCCCAGTCAATTTTACAATAGGATATGAAAAGCAAATTCAAATTTGAATAGTTATAAATATCTTAATGGTTAAATATATCCGCATTGTGTTTCATTTCTGCATAATAATGTTTTCCTCTACCCTACACTGCGAAGATAAGATATTGTCAGTGTTAATTGATCTATTTTTCTTTTTATGTTTTGTTTTCTTTATTTATTATTATAATAATTATTGGTAGTAGTTTAATGCATTTACGACATTTTCTATTTTAGGCAGATATTGGTCTTTCTATGGGGATTCAAGGAACTGAAGTTGCAAAAGAAAGTTCAGATATTATTATCTTAGATGATAACTTTGCTTCAGTTGTCAAGGTGAGTATCATTTTACATTTTTTTTTTCTGGGTAGCGCTTAAAATACACATTTATCGACACATATCATCTTAGGGTGTTGCAATACGACATCATTTCTCAAATTTTCAAGACTTAGTGCGGCCCAGGTGTCAGTTCTATTTCACGTGGTAATGCATCACCATTGGTGATGTATTGCACTCTTATTGAAATAGTAAACAATGTTGGTGATGATGCATTTCTAATTCACCCAATTTCTTTTGTATAACTACATTGCTTTGAATGTATGATAAAAGTGTAATCTTTGAGAAGAATATCTTGTACTAAAACCCGAAACAGTTTCCTTTTATGATTCATGGTGTCGTTAAGTTTTCAGATTTCTTCTCTTGGGAGAGGAATATAATCACTCACTTCTTCAAAAACCTAATCTTTGTTTTTTTTCCCCCTAACTTATTATGTCTTTTCTTACATAGGTTGTTCGGTGGGGGAGATCTGTATATGCAAATATCCAGAAATTTATTCAGTTCCAACTCACTGTGAACGTGGCTGCTCTTGTCATAAATGTTGTAGCTGCAATATCTTCTGGTGATGTTCCTCTTAATGCAGTGCAGGTTGGCTTCCGAAACACATCTGTCTTTTTTTTTCCTAACCTAGTTTGTGTGTTATGTATTTGTTGAAGAAACAGTCTTATATTCGAGGTAAACCACATTGCATAAGACATTTTAGATTCATACTTGCCGATTCCTTTAATTTTATTTTAGAATTTCTAGAAAAAAATATTTCAACTTATCTTTTAAAAAGACAAATCTCACCTTTTCAAGGTTTATTTCTTCAAGTGAAGTAGCTCTCTGTGATTATGAAGAAAAATATTGGACGTTTCTTCTCTTCATGGAAGCTGTTCATATGTACAAACCAGCGCTTGCATAAGATTATATTTTCCAGTGGAAAAGAAACCAAGGGTCTTTGAGAAGTACTTCATATAGAGTTCCCAATGCGTTTGTGTACGTTCTCATGAAATTTCTTGATTATCTGTGTGTACAGCTTCTGTGGGTTAACTTGATCATGGATACTCTTGGAGCACTTGCTTTGGCTACAGAACCACCCACAGACCACCTCATGCATAGAAAGCCAGTTGGCCGAAGGTTTGGCACAGCCCTTGGTTCTACTATATTTCTTTTATTTTGTAGGGGTTTTTTTTTTTTACAAAATATAAAAAAGGAGGTAAAATTGTTATAAAAAATCGGTGTAAAATAATTGTGCAATTAAATTTTTATAATGGTTCTAACTGTAACTTTTTTTGGGGAATTGTAACATTATTGCTTTATTCTGCTAGTAACTATTTGAATGTGATATTCAGCTAGCTCTTGAAATAGCACCATTGTCTTAGTGTTATGTTTTTAGGTAAAAAAAAAAGTCAATATATATATATATATATATATATATATATATATATATATATATATATATATTTTTTACTGCGCAACAATTCTAGATAGCTGATTCTTAACATTATTTGATGTAATATTTTATGTTTTATGCAGGGAACCTCTCATAACAAACATAATGTGGAGGAACTTACTCGTACAGGTGTTGATCTTTTTTCATAACCTCTTAGTAGTGTTTTATGCATCTCTGAAGGTTTTGTATTAAAATAAGAAATCCTTTGTTACAGGCCATGTACCAAGTTGCTATCTTGTTGACTCTTAACTTCGCTGGCAATAGCATACTTCATCTGAATACTTACCCTAGAAGACAAGCCGTCGAGCTGAAGAATACCATCATATTCAATGCATTTGTTCTTTGCCAAGTAAGTTGAATTCAACATTATGTCGATACGGATCCTAGTGTTTAGCTCAAGAATCAATGCTCCTGAGCAATATTGTTCGGTGTGTGCGTGGAGATGTATCTGTGCTAAATATGATGTTATTTTTCTGTTCAAATGCAGATATTCAACGAGTTCAATGCTCGGAAGCCAGATGAATTCAACGTCTTCAGTGGAGTGCATAAAAATCACTTCTTCATCGGAATTGTTGGGATTACTGTGGTGCTTCAGGTGACTGAGACCGACACCAATCTATTGTTATTTCTAGATTAATAGTGGATTTAGTTGGTACTAACACACACCTCAATCCAATTTGCAGATAGTAATCGTCGAATTCCTCGGGAAGTTCACTTCAACAGTGAGGCTCAACTGGTCGTACTGGCTCATATGTGTTGGTATCGCCGTTGTGAGGTAAATAAACTCTGCCAATTCTCACTAAAGCAACTGGGTATTGTTGATTACACATAGTTTAATAATTATGAGAAATAGAATAAATCTTAATAGAGGGAGAGGAACAAACGTTCTCTAAGGAATCATTCACCAATAAAATCAGCACTTTTTTTTTTTTTTTTTTTAAATCTCATGTTGAATTTTGTTATAATATCAGAAGTATCCGAGTCTGATTGCCGTTGTGTATCTGCAGTTGGCCTCTTGCTGTCGTTGGAAAGTTCATTCCTGTTCCAAAGACTCCGTTGAGCGAGTACTTTCGCAAACCGATTCGGTGGTACAGAAATGCTCGCAGAACATAAATATCTCTATCTTCTCTCTGAAGTGGTCCTATGAGAAGTTAGTGAATACATTTGTGAAAGATTTTATTCTTTATTGGCCTTGGTAAGACCGGTATACGCGGCTTGGCTATCTTTTGTGTAATATGCCAACCCATTTTGGTTATCATTGCTACCTTCTGAGTTTGTTTTATTGTTTTTGGGTGCAACGCATTATGGAGTTTGTATAATAACGAAAGTATAGATAGCAACTGCGAAGGTGTCGTGACTTGTTCCTTATATGCCTTATTTTCTGTGTGTGTTTGTCTTTTTTTTTAAATTTTTTTTGGGGAGATACCAGCAAGTTATTAACAGTCAATTGTCATAACCCAAGGTAACAAGAGATTGTTTATTCATGTTTTTGGATGTAGGATAACGCCATTAATTATCATATATATCGAATATATTTTATGCAAGTCGAAAACTAGTGAGAGAAAATCCCTTTTCTCTCCGTACAAGTGCTCTTTTTGAGTGTTAGGAGTCTTTTTTTCTTTTTGTTTTTTTTTCTGCAAGTCTGTCTTGTTCGCTGGGGTTTTGAGTTCTTTTTCAAGTTCCTTTTAGCTTTTTCTATCGCACAGCTCAGGTTAGTTTAAAGGGAAACAATTTGAGTGTTAGTAAGAGAACTCCTTTTTCAGCAGTTCTGAGAGGGGAAACACTGGTGTGAGAACATGGATTCACAGGAAGATCAAGAGGACGAGATAGTTCAAACCACGTCCTTCTTGGAAAAAAAAACTTGTGATTACTGAGAAACTTGACGGAGATGGGGAAAGGTCAGAAGCTTCTTTTCTGGGAGGGAAGATTATTTCTATGGTGTCTTTTGGAGCTCGTCGTGTGAAGGATATTTTTAATGGAGTATGGAAATGCAAAAAGCCATGGACTGTTAGAGAAATTAAACCAGGCCTTTTTCAGTTCAAATTCGATGACAGAGATGACATGATGCGGGTCTTGGGAGGTAGACCTTGGACCTTGAAGGGGTTTCAGCTCATTCTAAACCAGTGGCCGGCTCACCTTAATGTGGAAGAACTTGACTTTTCCTCGTCCCCTTTTTGGGTTAGACTTTGCGGACTCCCTCATGGGTTCCATAACATCGCGAGCGCCAGAGAACTCGCTGCGATGATGGGGACATTCATGGGATACTCAGGGCGGCCCGGAAATGACCTCAAGATGAGGGTTGACATTAACGTGGTCAAACCTGTTTTTGCTGGATTTTTCCTAGACAGGGAGGGGTGTCTTCCAATCTGGATTCAGTGCAAATTCGAGAATCTGGGAAGAATATGCTTCAAATGTGGCCGACTGGAACATTCGACGGAATCGTGCCGACGCAGGGAATCGGTGAAAGTTGTTGTGAGCCACTCATCGGAGGTTGACATGTTTGGGCCCTGGATCCACGACGAGTCCAGTTCCAAGTCGTGCTTCGACGGTCTTGAGAGCTTTGTAGGTCGCGGAAAATTTCCTGAAGCGGTTGCCTGGTTGAAGGTCCCTGAAAATGACGGTGCCATTCCGGTGTCGATGGCCAATCGCTGGCTGAAGTCCTTGGAAATATGCGATGTGGAGAGAGAGTCTCTCAGCCCAACGGTCCAATCGACCCACCCCCTGTCTTCTCTGAACTTCTTGGGAAATGGTGAAAAGCTGAAGTTTGCTGCTTTACCCAGTGGGAGTAAGGGGTTTTCTAAGCCGCGAGGAAGTCATGGGCGTGGATTCAACAGGATGGACTCGAAAGAAGGCGAGGGAATTAGGGATGGCATTAATGAGGAGAGAGAAGTCGGGGGTGGAGATCCAATCTCAGGAAGTCTCGGCCGTGATTTCTGGAGAGAAAAAGAAAGAGAGGTACTATGTCAGGAAACAGAATGATGATTTAAAAAAGAAGATTTTAGAGATTGGGCCTGAGAGTGGAAAATCCCAATCTTACCCTAAAACTCTTGGGAATGGGCTGGATCCGATTTTTTCTCCTCTGGAATGTGATGGGCCACTTAATGTGGAAAATGATGTAGCTTTACTGATGTCCCAAGAGGATCTTGTTTTGCTGGACAATTTAGCCAGCCCGTTCAAGGACAAGGGGTCTGGAACTAAGAGGAAAAAATTTATGGCGGGAGATGGGAAGAATCACAGTGAAGAAAATAATAAGAGGAGACTGGAGAAGGCTGCTCAAGAAAGGGATGTAGAGAGTGTTTTTGAGGATTTCTCAGCTTTGGCTTCGAAGTTCAATTTGGCGTTCGAACCGGGCAGCAAAACCGGAAGGGATATTGCCCTCTAAGGAAGGGAAGTCTAAGAACAGAACCGGGAAAAATGAGGAGGGCTGCTCTAACTCGAAGGATACAAAGAAAAATCCTAGGAATTTCAGGAAAGGAGGGATCTTCGTTGCTACTAGCTTCAAGGCCGAGGAGGCGGGTCATCCCAAGCCCCCACCCCCCCAATGTTAGTTCAATCGTGGAATTGTCGTGGCCTCAATGGAGGTTCGGGGGGGGGGGGGGGGGGGGGGGGGGGGGGTATTTGTTTTTGGTGGAAGAAAGGTATTAAGCTCGACGTTTGGAAGATCACTAGAAACTTGATATGGGTGGTCATTCGGGGAGCTACTCGGAATGAGGATTGGGACTTTTTCGGGGTGTATGGCCCTTCTTACGCGAGAGATCATCAAGCCTTCTGGGATTCTCTTCTCCACATGATCTCTAATGTTGGGAGGCCGTGGTTCCTGATTGGAGATCTCAACCAGATTGGCTCCAAAGAGGATAAGGTTGGAGGTGTCCCGGCTTCTCGAAGGAAATGCGGCATTCTCAGGAACTTCTTCGACAAGTCCGGGGGGGGGGGGGGGGGGGCGGGGGGGGGGGGGGGGGGGGGGGGGGGTGTGTGGATTTGGGCGGCCAAGGTGGTCATTTCACGTGGTGCAACATGAGGAAGGCGGATGCTCGGATTAGGGAAAGACTTGACCGTGCAATTGCTAGTCCGGAGTGGCTTCTCAAATTTCATGCAGCGAGAGTCAAGGTACTTCCTATTGTGGGTTCCGATCACGCTCCCATCATTATGGATTGTTACCTTCATGATGTCCATGCCTGCAAACCTTTCCGATTCTTTGTTGCTTGGGCCGACGACCCGGGCTGCCGTGAAGAAGTGCGCCGAGTATGGAGTAATGTCTCAAGGGGAGCAAGAGGCAGCCGGTTCCTCTACAATTCGAGCGAAGTGGGCAAGCGGCTTCGTAACTGGCAAAGATCTAAGTGGAATACGGCTAGGCTCAAGTTGGAGGATTGTGAGAGGGAGCTTATTCGTATTCAAAAACTCCCTTCCACCGATTTCCTAGTGTTCCGCGAGCTAGAGCTTCAACGGGACATCCTCAAAATTCAAGGTATCGAAGAACAACATTGGCGGCAAAAGTCTAGAGAGTTATGGCTAAAACACGGGGACGCCAATTCCCATTTTTTCCACATGTCTACGATGGTGAGAAGGAAAAGGAATTTCATTGGTCGGATAATGAAGGAGGATGGCGATGTCATTGAATCCCGGGTCCTCATTGGGAAGTATGTGGAAGAAAAATTTGAAAGCCTTTTCAAATCCATCGACCCGGTCTTTCCGGTGGATCTTGAAGGCCTAGTTCTGCCTATTCTTAATGCCCAGGAGAACGAGTCGCTCGTGAGCGTGCCTTCCGACATAGAGATCAAGAACACAGTGTGGGGAATGCATGACCTCAAAGCGCCGGGCCCGGACGGTCTCCAAGGAGTCTTTTACAAAACATATTGGGATATCGTGGGAGGCTCGCTTATAGAGCTCATAAAGGAGTTCTTTCGCTCTAAAAGTCTCGACCCGGCCCTCACTTATGCTCATGTCGTGCTCATCCCGAAGAAAGGTGATTCCGATTCCTTTGATAATTTGAGACGTATTAGCCTTTGTAACTTTTTTTTAAGGTTATCACAAGGATCATCACCCAAAGACTCCGGCCTTTCTCGATCACATGGTTTCACCTTTCCAATCGGCTTTTGTCCCCGGGCGGTGGATCGCTGAAAATACCATTTTGGCCCGGGAAGTTGTGGACAAAATGAAGAGGAAGAGAGGCATGACCGGGATTATGGCCATTTAAATCGACATGAACAAAGCTTACGATAGAATGGAATGGCCGTTTCTCATTCAGGCTCTTCGATGCTATGGCTTCTCGGATCATTTCGTGGGGCTCGTGGAACAATGTGTGTGCTCAGCGTGTAGCTCGATTCTCCTCAATGGAGCTCCGCTAAAGAGGCTACATCTTAAGCGCGGTCTTAGGCAAGGAGATCCGCTCTCTCCGTACCTTTTCATTCTTGCCTCCGAGGTTCTTAGTCGGCTTTTATTGAGGGAGGAAAACGAGGGCTCGATCCACGGGATTGCCATCGGGAGGGGAGTTCCTACCATCTCTCACTTGATGTTCGCGGATGACACCATTATTTTTTGCCGGGCCAAGGAATCTGAAGTCGAGGCGGTGTGGAGGTGTCTCGATAAATATCAAAAATGGTCGGGCCAAGTGGTGAATATTACCAAGTCCGGGGCTTTTTTCTCCAAGAATTGCAACGACGAGATCAAATCTAGTCTCTTGGAGAAGCTTCATATGAACGAGTGCGGGTCCGACCTTCACTACCTTGGTAACCCTCTCTTTCTTGGTAAAAATAGAGCTAAAACCTTTGAGTATATTAAAGATAAAATCCAAGGTCGGCTGGAAGGGTGGATGGCCAAGAGCATCTCCAAAGCGGGCCGTTCCATGCTCGTTAAAGCCGTGATTCAAAACATCCCTATGTATGCTATGTCTACCTTCTTGCTGCCTAAGACCTTCTGTCTCTCTATGGATAAACTTTCTCGGTCCTTTTGGTGGCGGGGGAGCAACGGGGTAGGCAAGTATTTGGCCCTCATCGCGTGGGATAAAATCTGCCTACCCATCAAGCATGGGGGGCTGGGGATTCGCAGATTCTACGACAGTAACACGGCTCTAATAGCGAAAATGGGATGGCATTTAGCGGCCAAGACTAACCTCCTTTGGGTGGACTTGTTGAATAAGAAGTATTGTAAGCATCATAACTTCTTTGACACCCCCGAGAGACGGAGTAACTCTTCGGCATGGAAGGATATTTTGGCGACTCGAGCTCTTATCCTCAATCATTCTAGATATGCCGTGGGAGGCGGGGAGGAGGTGAGGGTCTTCTGCGACCGGTGGTGCACGAGAGATCGGGTATTGCCTGTGCCGGGGCTGGTTGGTTCATCTTCATTGATGGTTCGCGATCTCTTCATTCCTGGCAGCCGTGAGTGGGATCCCGACAGGATTCTTGAGGTATATGACGCTGCTACCTTGGGCAATATTCTTCAGACGAGACCGCTTCGCTATCCCCGGGCCGACACACTTTTATGGACTGGGACGGAGAATGGCGTTTTCTCAGTCAAGTCAGCCGCGAGGATCCTGGGAAGCAGTGGCTTCGACTCCGAGGACGATATCTGGAACAGAATTTGGAAATGCAAAGTGCATTACAGGTCCAAATTTTTCATGTGGCGGCTTGCGAGAAATGGTTTTCCTCTGGCGACGGTTCTAACTGGGAGAGGTCTGGGAGTTGATTCCTTGTGCCATCTTTGCGGTCTCGACGAGGAAACGGCGGGACACCTGTTCCTGCACTGTCAATTCGCTGCTAGATTATGGTTCCGAGTGGCGCACGGGAGACGGTGGAGTGATAATCCTCTTCATCATGGGCAATCGATGGTGGAGGCCATTCTTGACGCCAACGACGACTGGAACAAGAACTCCAGCTCCACCGACGAGTTCCTTACCAGGGCTATTTCCATCGTGGAAGAACTCTGGTTCTCTAGGAATCAGAAATGGGCTAATGGTACGGAGTTCGCTTTCGATGACGCGGTTATCAGAATTTTGGTGAAGTGTAACGAGCTTCTCACCTGTGAAGAGGGGACGCTGGGGAGAACTGACGGAGTTAAAGAGAAGCCTCGAGATGGCTGGTTCCCTCCGAAGCCTGGTGTTATCAAGCTAAATTCAGACGCCGCTTTCAAGAACGACCTCGCCGTGGTTAGCGTGGTTGCCCGAGACAACAGCGGCGCGGTTCTTTGGGCGGGGACAGACAGCTGCCACGCCTCCTCGGCGGCTGAGGCGGAACTGGTCGCCATCCTGACGGCTAGTACCATGGCTAGAGCTCGACATCACGCGAAAGTTATCTTCGAAGGCGACAACCAAGGCGTAATGAGAAGCTTGAAGACGGCCAGCAGCTCCCTTCACTGGAGTACGTTTAGTTTATTTTACATTGTTTTAGATTCCATGTTGTTTTTTGATTCTGTTGATTTCATTTGGATTCCGAGGAAATCGAATGTCGTTGCCCATACTCTTTGTCAATGGGCGGCTCAATCCCGAGTTTCCAGAGTCTTGGATTTTGGGGAACTCCCGCCGCTTGTGCAGGAGAAGTGTGGTGGGTTCCACAGTTTTAATGAGATGTAGTAGGGTTCTTTTTCCTTGCCGTCGCACTTACTGGGGACGGTAAGGTTTTTTCAGAACCCTTTTCCCCTTCAAAAAAAAAATCATATATATCGAATCATTTAACACGCGAAACTGTTTCAAATTACTAACGCGATTTAAAAAGGGAAATTGCCCTAACTAGGAGTAAAAAAAGGGTTTTTATTTTTTGGACTTTTTTTCAAAAAGGTCACAAATAGGACTTGGGAATTAATTTGGATTTATGTAATTACCCTTTTACCCCCGTGAACATTAAAATTTAAATAAGAAAACGCAAACCAATTCTCACTTACCCACGTCACCTTCCTCTTCTTCATTGACCGAGATAGTGTAACCAGAAGAGAGAGAGAGAGTGAGAGCGACCGAGCGAAAAAAAAAACCGTCCAACTTCCCTTAACCAACACTCCTAAAACCGTCTCGATTCCATTCTTCGCCCAAGAAATGAAGACGAAGAATAGTTCGTCGAGCAAACGCCCCCCAAAATTTCCAAAACATAACCCTAAAAAGATGAGTCTTCCTCAATCGTCGACTGAAACTCCACCTCCTGTGACCCATGCATCCCCGCGTCGGAGTCCGCGCGTGGCTTTTTCCCCGGAGCCACCAACGGAGAACTCCCCGGCGAAGAAATGGAAGAAGGTTCTTGCGCCGCCGAAGAAGAAGAGGAAGGTGGTTGTTGAGTCGCCTTCAAATGCTGACTCCTCTGTCCCTTCTACATCCGAGAGACCTCACAAGGTGAGATTTTTTTTACTTGCAATTCGTGATTTCAGTTTTTTGGTTCCTTAATTTTTATTTCGTGACAAAAATGAAAACTTTTGGGTTTGCATGTTAATTTTGTGTTGATGAAACTGTTAGTTTGATGTTATTAGGGATTCTGTGTGGATTTTGTGTTGATTCATGGTTTGCATTGTGTGTTTGAACTTTGATTTTGTGTTGATTCATGGTTTGCATGTTTATTGTCTCCTGTTAGTTTGACAAAAGTGTTCATTTTTTTATGTTATTGGGGATTCTGTGTGTATTTTGTAATAAAATTAGATTTTTCTAGGCTTGCTCATATTAGATGTAGGTTCTGTGAATTGTTTTGTGTCAAACATTTCTGGGTATCGTGATAATTGTGTCATGAAATTTCTGGGTTTCGTGACAATTGTGTCATCAAATTTCAGGGTTTTGTGACACCTATGTCACGAAATTATTGATACAGTCAAGTCAAGTCACGATACCCATGAAGTTCATGACAATTGTGTCATGAAATTTCTGGGTTTCGTGACAATTGTGTCACGACATTTCAGGGTTTTGTGACACCTATGTCACGAAATTATTGATAGTTATAAAGTGACAGTCAAGTTAAGTCACGATAACCATGAAGTTCGTGACAATTGTGTCACGAAACCACGAAGTTTCGTGACATAAATGTCACCAAATTCATGGGTTTCGTGGCTGTGTTATCACGAAACTGAGTGTATATATTTTGTTTAATGTTCTAACTTTTATATTTTCTAATTTCTAGGGTTTCATACGCAAGATAAAAGAAGAGGACATAGAAGAAGGGTATTCATTCAACTTCCATGGAAACTTGGACGCGTTCGAGAGGGAGACGGGCATGACCTCGAACCAAAAAGAGCTATTCAAGAAAACGTGTTTTGGGCAGTTCTTGGACATGCCCTGTATCACAAAATCATCCAAAATAATCAGTCACTTAGTGTTGAGATCGGGATTTAATGACGGGGCATGTCCATCAGACGAATCTCTGGTCATGGAGATTGGTGGGAAACCCCGGGAGTTCACCAAAGAGCACTTTTCTTTGATCACAGGATTAAGATTCAGTGACGACTACGTAGAGCAGCCACGATACACCAACGTGGTTGAGGGAGGGCTATACCAAGACACCTTCTGCAATGGTGCGCTTGGCCGAAAAAGGGCCAACATTGCTGCAGTCCTTGAGACCAGCAAGAAGTGGTCAGATGAGAGGAGAGTGAGCCTACTTCTCCTCCACTTTCTTTACAACGTACTCCTGGCGGCCGAGAAGCCCGTCAACCTCCCATGCGATAGCTACATAAAAATGGTGGACAACCCGGTGGTTTTCAACAACTACCCATGGGGAAACGTTATGTGGGACTTCTTTCTAGATTCTGTCAAGGGCTTTGTGAGCAAGGCCAAGACCATCAAGGATGGTAAGAACCTAAAACTCCACTTATCGGGTTTTGTGCTCCCACTCCAAATTTGGAGCTACGAGTGCATACCACGATTCGTGGCCCTGGACTTTGCCACGATACTGGATGCCCATGCAAGGCCGTTGATGAGGCGTTGGGCTACTAAATCAGGGAAGGTCTTGGAGTCTCAACTCCAAAAAATTCAATTTCAAGAGGTATGGATTGATAAGAACATGCACATTTAACTAACTTCTATTTTTTTATTATTCACATTAATCTGTTTTCCAGATTGAATTCAAGCCGATTGGTGGTGAAATCGAGTCAGCGATGACTGTTGTGAGCCCCTCTGAGAAGAAAGGGAAGAAGAAAAAAGTGTATGGATGCCCCACATCAGCAACCAAGGTAATGTTGTCGTGACATTTAACTCACGAAATAAAATAGATTCGTGACAGTAAAGTCACGAAATCAAGTATATTCGTGAGACTAATGTCACGAAATCAAGTATAGTCGTGACATGAAAGTCAGGAATTCAAGTATTTGATTTCGTGACTTTCATCTCACGAATATACTTGATTTCGTGACATTAATCTCGCGAACATACTTGATTTCGTGACATCAATGTCACGAAAATATTTGATTTCGTGACTTTATTCTCACGAACATACTTGATTTCGTGACATCAATGTCACGAAAATATTTGATTTCGTGACTTTCATCTCACGAATATACTTGATTTCGTGACATTAATCTCACGAACATACTTGATTTCGTGGCATCAATGCCACGAAAATATTTGATTTCGTGACTTTATTCTCACGAACATACTTGATTTCGTGACTTTACTGTGACGAAAAAACTTTAATTTCTACTACTTGAGAAAGAAGGGGAAGTATGGAAATGTCCGAAAGCCGTTTACGACAACCAACTCGTACTTTCTACCAATGCTCACCCGATGCCATGATGCTTGGTCCAAAGCGAAGAACAAGGACGCGTTTGATTGGACGGACCATTTAGTTGTGCTTGACTACATAACTGCCGAAAAAAACAGGTTTTGCAAACACTCCATGGGCAGATGTTAACACTATCTACGTCCCTGTCCATATGCCGGACCACTGGCTCCTTGTCGTAATTTCCCTAAGCCGTAGAGCGCTAACAATATACAACTCTATGGACTGAAGTATGCACGCAATATTCGTGATAGCATACTGATGATGGCGGATTTTATCCCCATTGTGTTGGGCGTCGTCGGTCTAGCAGATGGCAACTCGGAGACATTTAAAATAGTAATAGCGCCTATGCCACAACAATCCAATGGGTAAGATCTCTTCTCATAATTGTTTATCATGTTCTATTTTGATGTATATTTAATACTAGTAAGCAACCATGAACAGGGGAGACTGTGGCATGTTTTGCGTAAAGGCCGCCGAATTTATGATCCACGGGATTCCGGTCAGTAGTTTGCATCAAGACAATATTTCCATGTACAGAAAGAAGATGGCAACCGAGTTGTACAAGCACGGGGCATTAAAGATCGCAAACAATGTTGAGTCAGACGAAGAGAATTGAAAGTAGGAGAAGTGATTAGTGATCCAAATCTTATAAATAGGGTGAAGTGTATTATTTTGGAATGTCTTTGTGATGGCGGTGTGACTCTTAATTCTCCTTTGTATAATTTGTGTGACAAGGTCGTCACGAAGACATGGGCTATGTTTTATACGTATGTATAGGGGCCAGTAACTTATTAAATATGTAACTCTATACTCTTTTGGATGTGATTATATGAAATAAAATTCATATGATTTCATAACAACGCCAAATAGATTCTTGATGTCACTTAATTTGTACGCATCTCGTGACGTTCCTGTCACAAAAAATGGGGACTTCGTGACGTTCTTGTCGCGAAAAAATGGGGATTTCATGACGTTCCTGTCACGAACAATGAGTATAACAAGTCTAACTTGAACTCCAGCTTTTAATTGTATAAATTTAAATTTAGTGCTCCACCTATCACGACTCTCCCGATAGCCTAGACGATTGCTATGTGGCTTCCTCTAGGTAACGGGTTCGAAGGTCGTACCGTACTCAAGTTAAACAACTACAAAATAATAAAATGAGGTATTGTAAAATACCTCTTTTTTTATTTTTATATTTATCATTCGTACCTGTCACGAAATATTGGGATTTTGTGACTTTCCTGTCACGAAACAAAACTCTTCAAGTCACGAAACAGTACGATGTCGTGACTACTATGTCACGATATTCCGGGATTTCGCGACTCATATGTCACGAAAAATTAGGATTTCGTGACGTTTCTGTCACGAAAAATGGGGACTTCGTGACGTTTCTGTCACGAAAAATGGGGACTTCGTGACGTTCATGTCACGAAAAATGGGGATTTCGTGACGTTCCTGTCACGAAAAAGAAGTCTTCAAGTCACGAAACGGTACGTTTTCGTGACATACCAGTCACAAAATTGTTTCCTTTGATGGAATTTAATGAGAAATCTCTTCTTCTTTTCATTAAATCCGTCGTAGGGGATCAATGGTTGTTATGCAAATTAAAATGATAAAATTTGAAAAATAAATGGACAGCCGTTCTACTTACCTAGAATATCAAGAAAATATGAGAAGGATAAATGGTAAGTGAGTTCTACTTACCTAGACCATCTTGACGAACTAATGTGTTTTGTATCGTGAAGTGTGGTTGACATACATTCATTTGTCCCATTTCATTTCATCATCTCAAAGGGACAGAATTTAAAGTACTCTAAACATATGAACATAGGTGAATGAGGTTGAACGTCATCTCGTGACGTTCCTGTCACGAAAAATGGGGACTTCGTAACGTTCCTGTCACGAAAAATGGGGATTTCGTGACGTTCCTGTCACGAAGAATGATGATTTCGTTACTTCTCCGTCACGAAAAATGGGGACTTCGTGACGTTCCTGTCACAAAAAATTGGGATTTCGTGACGTTCCTGTCACGAAACGGAAGTCTTCAAGTCTCGAAACGGTAGTTTTTTGTGACATACCAGTCACGAATTGGAAAAAAAGTCCATACCCAACATTAGTACATCAAGAAAAAGTCTTAAAAACATATGAACATAGGAGGAGAATTATACAAATAGTTTTAAAACATGTGATATCGTCTAGACGTTAAAACATTAAAACATTGTAAATATTGAGTACCTCATCTCGAACTACATTTTATTTCTTTCCATCCACCCCCATTTGGCAAGCCGGAAAATCTTTATGGTCTTCGACAATAGCTCCCTTTGATTTCAAAAATTCCTCCCAATTCTTGCCGAATATTTCTTGAAGAACGGAGTTAGCCATCAAAATCGGAGATTTGTAATCCTCACCTGCATGCATCTCTACATACTCGTTGTATTCAGCATCGCTCATGTCATGACGCTTCTTTAATTTCCTGGGAGGGCGCGGAGATGGAATCATGTAATATCTTGCGGTCGAGTTTGCACTTCCTGAAGGCATCTCTGACGTCTCATTCACCGTCGACACCTTTTTACTCGAATCGCTTCCCTTCGTCGTTGGATCTTTAGCGTCCATTTCACCGTTAGACTCTTTCGAACAATATTATCAGTTTGATATGAGGTAGGTCGGATAAATATGAGGATTCCTTACCTAACTTTTGTAGTAAGTAAATGCTAAAATAAATATTCTTACCTAACTTCCAAAGTTGGTTGTTCAGTAATTTAATTGCTATGAATGCCATTTATTGCTATTAAATATCCCAATTACCAACTCGCTCAAAACAGCGATAGATATCATGGTTCACGAAAAATGGCTCGAACTTCGTGACTTCTATGTCAAGAAAAATGATGATGTCGTGACTTCTCTGTCACGAAACAATTGGATGTCGTGACTTCTATGTCACGGAAACAATTGGATGTCGTGACTTCTATGTCACGAAGAATTGTTATTTCGTGACGTAGAAGTCAGTAAAACAATAGATTTTACGTCACGTAAATTGTTTAATGGGATTAAAACGTCACGAATGAGAAATATATATAAAAATCCAGAACAAACATAGCAAACTAAATAAGAAATAAAGTAAAGTAAAAATCCAAATTGGTACATCAAATAAAAAGTCTAAAAAAAAGGAACAATCGAGCTCATGTTCGGGTCGGCTATGGTGGGTCGGGATCGCGTTGCGATATGTGGCTCGATTATGTCCTACTCTACCACACCGACTGCATTTATTCCTTCTATCCTCATCCCATTCCCATGGAGAGGGTATTCTTTTATTTTTCGGTCTTCCGGCGGCACGAGCCGCAACATGAGGTGGATTTACTATTTTTTGCGTGACTTCCTCTGGAAAATTCCAAGACTCCTCTCTGCCAATTGGATGAATTACACCTGCATAACAACTTCTCCAATATTCGGTGGTGTAGTAATTTGATATGTACTTCTTAACTGCGAAGTTTCGAAAACCGCAAGCCGCAATGCCGTGGGGACAGATAAAGTTGTCAGTTTGAAAGACACGGCAACTACATGTCTTCTCTCTCAAATTTACAGCCCACTTTTTCCCCTCTCTATCAACGACTTCAAACTCGTACACCGATGATGGATGCACCTGTTCCGCACCCAATACCATTTTGTTTACGGGATATAATAAAAAACATATTATAAAAAAATTAAAAATTGAATGCCTATCGCGTACCCCCATTCCAGTAGATTTAGCGTGGTATTCTTCAAGTTTTTTATTCGCGTCAATGCAAAGGATCGTCAACGTTCACAACGCTTTTTCTCTACGTTCGTAAAACCATTTACTCATTCTCTCCTGGAGAAAATCAAATAGCTTGGCAATAGGGAACTCTCTCGGTTTGACATTCATTGCATTCAGCGACTCGGCATTGTTAGATGTCATTATTGAGTACCTCTTCTCCGTGTAGAAACTACGAACCCATTTTTCGTGGCCTACGTCGTTCTGAAGATACGCTCGGACTCTTGGATCTTCCTCATCTATCATAAGCATATACTTTTCAAACTCTGCATACGTGTATGCCTTTGCTGCAGCATAGAACGTCCAATTCACCTCTTTTGATAGACCTTTGATTTGGTTCTTCAAGTTCTTCAAAAGATGAAACATGCAATAACCATGGTCTGAGTTAGTAAAAACCTTTTTCACACTGTTAATGATTCCCGCGTTCCTGTCAGACACTATGACCTGATGTGACCTCTCCCCGATTGCTTCCTTTAACCTTGTCAAGAAGTAAACCCACGATTCAATAGATTCTGAATCACCAGCGCCGAATGCGAGGGGGTAAACTTGTTCATTCGCATCCATACCACATACTGAAAACAGTGTGCCTTTATAGTAACTCTTCAAAAAAGTGTCGTCGATGATAACTACGGGCCGTAGATACTTCCACCCCCTTTTCCAAGCACTAAGCGACATGAAGAAGTATTTGAAACGGTGGGATCGAGGAGTTGTGACAAGGTCGAATGACGAACCTGGATTGTTAGTCGACCACATGTACATGAATTTCGGCAGAGATCTATACGATGCATCATCGGTGCCAAACAATGATGATAGTGCCGCCTGTCTTGACCTCCATGCTTTTTTGTAGGACATGTCCACTCCAAAATCTTGTTGCATGTAGGACATGATGTCTTTGGGTTTGCATGGTGAACATGAGGGATCGATGTACCTGTGTTTCATAGTCTCGCCTACAAATGTGGACGTAGCCTGAGGATGTTCTCCTTGTCTGAATTGTGTAGCACACGTGTGCTCAGAATCATACCTGCAAGAATGTAAGAGCAATGTTAATTTCGGGTGACCACGATAATATCAATGTAGAAATAAGTAATAAGTCACCTCCTCACTTCAAAGATCTCGGATGTAGTCGTTTTTACTCCACGAACAGACCACGCGCATGAGTCATCTCGACAAACAACATGGATATACCGTTTGTTAGAAGTCTTCGTCTTGAACGTAAAATGTTTGGTGATTGCTAACATGCATAAATGTTTCTTCAGAGTTGCTTTGTTGGCGTACAATCCTCCTTTGACTAGTCTCAGCGGAGAGTGAATATCTGACACATCAAGGTCAGGATGCATATTTTGGTTATCCGTGGAAGGCGTAGCGCATTGACTCGTCCTCCTCGTTCTAGAGCAAGGCGTACTAAACCGTTTTGGAGTGCCTGAGCGCGGATGGGTCTGCCATGGTGTGCCTGAATGACTCTGATTCGGGTCGGGGATCTCGGGAGAACTAGCCTCCGACTTAGGAGACGACATGTCCGCTTGTGCTGGTTGACCGGTGTTCGGAGTTGAACCAACGCCTGAGTCCGAAACCAACGGCTCTTCTTCAATGGCTCCATATCTACTACCAAACTAAGTTTGGATCTGTCCGGTTTCTCCTTCCGAAGATGCAACTAACATTTCAAACTTAGGTCGGAGTCAATACTTACTGGGGGTACCGACCCTTCTGTTTCATAAGAAACACGGAGGACTTGATTTTTAGGTGAGCGATTGAGCGTGGCATACAATAACTGCATAAACACCTCGTACATTGCTTTTGCCGGTATTAAGATTCCCACTGCACACCTAGGGCCAGCGTCATATCGTTCATGTTTCACCCATCTACCGCTATGCTTGACGAATGTATGAATGTCTTTCATAACTGCAAATAGTGGAGATAAAGTCACATTAAATTATTTTCTCATAAAACTTTATTATATGCGCAGATATATAGTAAGCACTTGAATCCATATTATATAATATCGTTCATGTTTATCATTGCAGACTTTAGTTTCGTGACTATGGTGTCACGAAATAATTTAGTTTCGTGACACTATTGTCACGAAATAATTTCGTTTTGTGACTATATTGTCACGAAATATGGAGTCATGCTGAAGCTTTCGTGACTATGGGTGTCACGAAATAATTTAATTTCGTGACAATAGTGTCACGAAATAATTTCGTTTTGTGACTATATTGTCACGAAATATGGAGTCATGCTGAAGCTTTCGTGACTATGAGTGTCACAAAATAATTTAGTTTCGTGACAGTCATGAAATAATTTCGTTTTGTGACTATATTGTCATGAAATATTGAGTCATGACAACGTTGGTCACAAACACTATAACCACAATGGCTATGTATGAGGGAGATTACCAGAATAAAGAGCGAAAAGAGTGTCAATGTGGGAGCTTGCTGCGCCAGAAAGGGCAGAGAGAGACGATGGCGAAGGTGGGTGGCCTTGGAAGACGACGGACGGCGCGAACTAAAAGAGAGAGGAGGGATGGCCGTCAAATTAGAGAGAGAGGACGGACGCCGGCTGAGATCTAGACACCCGGACGACAATGAGACACGACGCCAATGGAGGAGATGCGACGGAGACAATGGAGGAGATGAAACAAGTGCAATGGAGAAGAAGAAGCCGATAATAAATGAAAGAAAAGAAAGAATGAGAGATGAGAGTAGGGTTTACTTTTTGGGATTCTTTAAAAAAAATAAATAAGGGTATAATGGTAATTACATAAATAGAAATAAATGAAGAGGTCCTATTGCTGACCTTTTATAAAAAAGGTAAAAAAAAAAAAGTTATACACCATGTGGCACATTCAGGTTTTTCCACAAGTCTTGCCTCGATAATAACTAACGAAAAAAAAAGGATTCTCATTCTGGTATCGAAAAAAAAAACGTGGCACAAAGAATGAGACAACTCCATTTGCATATAAAACTTATAATAATGAAAAATTTCAGCAAATTCATATCAAACAATATATATATATATAGAGAGAGACTCTTATAAATAGGAAGGGAAACTTTTTCCTCTCAACAAAGATATCTCTCGCTAAAAATCACCTTATCAAAGAGAAAATGACTCTTACAATTCAACCAAAAGTTTTGCATATCATATCGTTATACACTTAACCCTGTCTATATGAGCTCCCTTTCTTCAAAAGTTTTTTCCTTTTTCTTTTCCATCGTGTGATTAGCAAAAGCACGAGTACGCCAAATGGTTCTTCTTGGAGACGTAGTGAGTTATAAAGTCCGCAGGTGAGGCAGAGGAGTCTGGAATATACGCCGGAACAAGAATCTGAGTCTTACCTGAACCGATTCTTTTGCCAGCCACGTTCGAATAGAAGAGTCCCGATATCGCCGGAATAAACGCGTCGCTCTCTGAACACACGTAGTAATCGATCACCTTTTCGAATTCCGTCGTATCCGAATCCAAGATCTTCTTCTTTTTATCCGCCGGTATAATCCCTTCCTGCAAAAATACGCTTACTCTTAGACCAGTAACATGATTTTGGCACAGCAATTTTGGCGATTTAATGATTTTTGTTTTTAAGGGATGGTCATTTAATGATTGAACTAATATAATTTGTAGTTTACAGGGGGACCATTTTGGGATTCTACGTACAAAAAGCAAGAAATAAAAATCAATATGTATGCCTCACCTTAGTATAAGTCTTGGGGAAGAGCTCCTTGAGATCGTCGAGGCTTCCGTGCCACCTGGTTTGAGTGAGATATATGGTGGTGTCTTTGCTGAAGCCGACCTTCTTCATGAACGAAGCAATCTCATCCGGATTATAGCAAGTTTTGGCTCCAGACTCTCCGTCTCCTTTACAGGCCTTGTGCTCCAACAGCTCAACTCTCAAGTCTACCGAGACGAACTGACCGTCCGATTTCCGGCTCAGAGTCCTCAGACGGTCAACCATCGAGTCAACCACTTCTTGAATCTCCGGCCGCAACTCAAGGGTCCCGAACATCGCCAAGCACGCGATCGAGTCGCTCGAGCTCTGTTTCTCCGCCGACTTTTTCATGTTCACGGAGGGAAAGAAAGTCGCGAGCCTGATTGTGCCCTTCTTTCTGTAAACGGGCTCGATTCGTTCTGAGATGTAGTCTTCCGTAATGCGATTTGGGACCTTCACAACGGCGAGATTTCTCGTCGATAGCTTTGCTGGCGGGTCTTTTGTCACTCTGACCACCCCTTCGAGGCTTTTAACAAACTTGTCGGCGTCGTAGATTTCTTCAAAATTCCTGATATATATATATATATATATATATATATATATATATATATATATATATATATATATATATATATAAAACATGAAATTAAGGTCAACCATTAAGTTTCATCACAACAATAAAATAGCTAAAGATGGGTTTAACCGTTTTCTAGCCGTTTTTTTTCCTACCCAAAATTTAGTTTAAAACTATCGAAGGATAATTTTATCAGTTAAAAAGGGAACAAATTTATTTTCAATTAAAATAATAGGGGCCTTTTATGGTATTCTGGATAACAATTTTTTAAGTAGATGAAAAAGTTAACCCATTTTTTAAAGAGAATTTGGGTTAAGATAAACTTTTAACCGAAATTCAAGGTTAAAGGTTAACCAAGGTTAACCAAAATCGCATCTCTAATTGAATAGCTAAAGCTGGGTTTGAGCCCTGACCTCTGGTCACCTGGCTTGCTTCCTCTAATGTCAGGAAGGACAAGAGTAGCCCCAAGATATCTCGCCACGACTACTGCATCAGAAATCTAAATTCATAGCCACAAAGACCGCGCCAAAATTAGGATCGAGGGTAAACACAAAGCTTCATGAATGGAAACAACATTCGAATTGGGGTTACAATAATTCAGACAACTGGAACTAACTGTCTGAAATCAATTTTTAAGTAATTGTTAACATGATGTGAGGAAACAGAAAAATTCAGCAAGAGAATAAGAATCTTGGTTTGAACTTCAAACAAATTACAAAAACAAAAAATTAGCCAAATAAGCCACCGAAAGTCTAAGAATTGCTAGATAGCCAACCTTTGTAATTTTTTTTGTAAATAACCACTTCAATTTATTTATGCCACTCAAAAAGACAAAAATACCAAAAAACATTCCTGCCTATTTTGGGTTTTTTTTTTTGTCTTTTTGAATGCCATAAATAAGTTGAGATGACTATTTACAGAAAATTAACAAAATGTTAGCTATTATACAAAACGCTATTAAGTCAAATGGCTAAATAGCTAAAAGCCACATAAGAAGTTAAGATTTTGAAAACAAATTTTTTAATGCAACATTAAAATCCCAGACAATTATAAAAACTTTCATATTTCATCCACGGTAAAATATACCAAAACTAGTTTGATCTGTATACCTGTGAAACATGATATTCTGGGCCGTTTGTTAACGAGAAAATTACAAATCCATTTGTCTGCTCCACATCATCTACAGGGGACACAATAACAAAAATATGTGAGAAATATGATATTTGACAGATTTTCAAGTAGAATAAGGAGCACATACTGAGACTAGGCTTTGCCCAGCATTGTTTCAGTTCGTCGCCATCGCTTTTCCACGGCCCAACACTCTTGTCTGAAAGGCGGGAAATGCTTTGTTTCGTGATCTTCGCGTTCTCTAAATTAACATGACGATCTCCTGGGAATTTCTCCTGGACCAAGTGTGGAAAAGAAAGGAAACAAGAGTTAATCAATCCATCTTTCGATTACCCAATACTCGAATCATAAGAAATCTATATCATATACAGAACTCTGCACTAAATCCTGATCTATTGAATTTAAGACCTACCGTAAGTCAATAGTTATTCCATTAAAAATCGTATACATAATATAAATCTTAAAAGGAAATCCAGTGAAACAGCGAAATACCGTTATCAATTTCTAGCGAAGATCCAGTGAAACATTAAAGGAAACCAAATCAAAACCAAACAGAGATTATAAAGCTTCAGATCAAACATTAGTAAGAAGTTATAACCTCACAGATTACGCATTTCAGAAGCCATTAAAGGAGAAAACGAAAAAAGAAAGTGAAAACGCATAAGACGATACCAATTCAATGAAAAAAAATAGCACAAATAGTGAGGAAAAAAAAAAAAAATTGGATCATTAAAAAAATAGTGATGGGACTTACTTCAGTAGAATCAAAATGATCTCTCTTGATCATATTCCCAAGCATCAGAAACATCATCAGAGTGAGAACTCCGGCCACGACTTGCCTCAAATCGACACCCATTTTCTGCTATCTTTCCCTGTAAAAAATATTCTCAGATCTTCTTCGTCTTCCTCAAACAAATATACGCAAGAGAAAAGAGAAAAAAAAACATAGAAAAATCAAATCCCCTAGTTCTGTTGCAACGAACGCTGGAACATTTACCGCTAAAATAATGAATGAGAGAGAGAGAGAGAGGGAGAGAGGGGGAGAGAGAGAGAGAGAGAGAGAGAGAGAGAGAGAGTGGAGAGACAAACTAACAGCTTTGCTTGCAGACACTTCATTATACATATACATATTAAGGGAATCATATATGGGAAACTCATATTTAATTTAATTTCATGAGGTTGTTTTTTTTATTTATTTAATTATTTTTATTTTGGGATTTCCGAGCAAATCCTCTTTCCTTTCTTTCTTACGGCACCGACACTTTCACGGAAAATGACGGCTTGCCTTTAAACTATATTTCTATTAATTAGAATGAATTATAATTCTAAGCAAGGAGGTCAACCTCTTTCAAATATACAACATGGATTCTAGCAATGCAATGTAGTTGGACTCTCATGTCGATCCGAATGAATCCTCCTTTCCATCGGCCAATAACAAGAAAACAACTACCATAACCCGAGAAAAAGTACATTCCAGACTCCTTCTCCTTGCAGATAAGCCGACCAACCCTATCATCCATCAATGGCATTCCATTCATCGACAAGATCTGCATTATTTAACGAAAGAAACTCGATCATGTATTTTTATATTTTTATTTAAGGATTCTCTCATATAAAAACGTTTGAAATTTTAATTTAACAAATGTTTTAAAACGTTTGAAAAATAGCCATGAATTTTTATTAATTGCCGAACATTTACAAAAACACCTTTGATATAATCTCCGCTCATTTTCACATGTAAGCATTTAAATAAACTAAAAAAAAAATAATAATGTTGATAATTATAAGAGATTTGTAAACAACTAGCCTACTTATAGAGAGAATTTTTAAATTATAGCCCAATTATCTATTTATTTAGGGAAATAACTCATATTTCTCATACTTTCAAAATTGCCCATCATTTAAACTGTTTTAACGAACTCTCTTCCCTCAGTTCGTTCCTACGATCATTCTCACGACGATTTTTCTATCAAAGCTCGGCATGAGAAGACAAGAGACGATTTGCAATCTCACCGCGGCGATTTCTAATTTCTTCCTGTGATTTGCGTTTTCCAATTTCTTCCAGAGGTTTGAATTAGCTTTTTTTTTAATTGATTCCATGATTATCCTGTGATTTGCAACCAGGATATTCGACGACTTAGTTGGAATATATGTTTAGGATCATCGATTTTGTAGATTTTCTTATATTGTTCTTATATTATTTGTTTGTCTAGGTTATTCATTTACTTTTTCTAGTTTCTGCTTGTTTAGGTTCTTATATTATCGTTCTTATTTGTTTGTTAATCCCAAATTTTTCCAATTATTCATCATCGGATTTGAATCATGGAATCGTTCGCCAAATTGAAGACAGGTATATTGCTTTTTTCGAATGGTAAATAATATTTACTATCGAATGGCCGGATTGTAAATATTATTTATCATTAGAGTTTCAAAGTTTGATTACTGTCTAGCAACCTGCATAGTTTTATGAATTTTCACTGATTAACGTTTTTTTTATTGTAGTTGGCTTTTCCAAAGATCTGACTATCGTTGACGGTGTAAAATTTGATAAATTTACATCATCATTAGTCTTTGGCGATGGTTCAATTTACATGAAGAAAGAACACATGATCAAAGTCATGCAATTATTGGTTATTTCAAACAATTTTGAGTTCAAAGTTGCTAGGTCATCTACGTCTCGCTACAATCTGATTTGGTCTGTTAGTTCTTGCAAGTGGATGATGAACGTTATCTCGTCTAAAGATATGGGCTTTTGGACCGTACGCAAATAATCGAGCGTGCACGCGGTTGACCATCGGTTGAATATAGTGTCTAATGATCACCGACAAGCATCATCATCTCTGATTAGCCATTGCTTAAAAAGTAATTTAGAGAAAGTATGTGCTGATCACATTACTCCAAAAGACATCATTTCAACAGCAAGGGTGGACTTACAAGTCGATATTTCCTATTACAAGGCATGGAAATCCCGTCATATGGCCCTTAAGGAGACTAGATGATGCCCGAAGGAGGTTTATTCTTTGCTTCCTTACATTGGAGATATGATGAAGTCCAAGAATCCAGGTACCATTCTTCATTTATATCAATATGTATCTCGTGGTTGTAACAGTATTTAATATTGACACAATAGTTAATTAGATTAACTAATAGATTTACTGTTGGTTTATTAGGTACATTTACAAATTATCCTGTCAATTCGATTGGAGAATTCATGTATTTTTCATAGTATTTGGAGCATCAATCTCGGGTTGGAAATATTGTCGACCCGTAATCTCAGTTGACGGAACCCATCTAAAAACGAAGTATGGCGGGAGTTTGCTTATTATTTCGGTAATGGATGGGAATAACCATATCTTCCCGATAGGATATGCCATAGTCGATTCAGAAAATGACTTGTCATGGGAGTGGTTCTTTCTCAAGTTGAAAGAGGCCAGGCGTGCGTGAGTCGATGGTTGTAATTTCGGATAGGCATAAATCAATCGCGAAGGCTGTTTCTAGTGTATTTCCTGAAGCAAAAATCGCAGCTTGTATGCAACACCTATCTAGCAACTTAAAGGTTAATTTTCATCATGCTGCAATTGAACCATTTTTCATAAGGTGTGAAAGGCGTATACGGTGTCCGAGTATGAGAAATATTTGAGTCTCTTGAACAAAATAGATACTCGCATCAAGAAATATTTAGAGGATGCGGATCCAAAGAGATGGTCTCGTTCGCTCTTCCCTGGAAGGCGCTACAATCTGATGACAACCAATATCTCAGAATCGATGAATTCTAGATTGAAAGAAGCAAGGGGTTGGCATGTATCGGAATTGATTATTGAGCTTAGAAATATACTCCAAAAATGGTTTTATGAGCGCACTGATTTTGGGAATTCTATGATGACATCTCTTACTCCTAGAGTTTTTGAGATTTTGTTGATAAATGAGGACAATGCTCACTGTATGTCGGTGAGTTTACTATTAGCATACCTTTGCAGTACCTTTGCTTTTGTAAGATCAGTCATAAATATTTATCGTAAATATTATTTACTACTAGCGTAAATAATATTTACTAACAGAATTTCTGTCATTTTCTATACAAGCCGATATTAATTATTTTCCTTGTTAGTTAACTTATTGTATTTATTACTTGCAGATCATACCCATAAACATGCATGATCTCGAAGTGGTCGATAACGGAGTAAACGAAATTGTAAATTTAGCTAATAGACCATGCACGTGTTACTATTGGCAATTGGACGAGTTCCCATGTTCTCATGCTATAGCTGCTATGTGGAAGTGTTGGGGATGATTCCCCCATATAACCATATTAATGCGGAAAAATAATTAATTACGCTAATCATGAGCTAATTAATTCATTGATTATATGACAAGATCTAGATTTACGTTAATTAAATTTATACGAGAGCATATATGTCAAGCAACCGATATAAGAGTGAACGAATACTTACATTGATTTTCGGTTCAGCTACAGAACGCTCCTAAACCAATCGCGTACTCCTTGCATCGTCTTGATGAAGGACTCGAGGATGACACCTTAGTCTTCCGAAACGTAACCTCCGAGACGAATAAGAAAGATGTGTGGGCACAGTCTTTATCTCACTAGGTCACGAAACTAGGTGTTTCGAGATCTCGCTCTTATTTTACTAAGAATGGAAACGAATTTCCGAGGGGAAGAGAAGCAGAAGTGCACGGCCAAGGAAGGCTAGGATGCATGAATTTTTCTAAAATTAATTGCTTATTTTTGCCTTCTCATGAACCTCTATTTATAGTAGTAAAAGGAGATATTCATGGAACCTTCTAGAATATTTTATTTCTTTTTATTGTGTTCATACTAGTGGATTAAATCTAGGCCATTGGATCTCAACAAGTGAATCCTACTTTTTCTCTCATCCATCAGATCAATATCTATGGGATATTATTCTCTATTTAAATAGAGAATATTTTATTTAGTGAGATAATAAAGGAGAATATATTATTTCCTTTAAATATATTCTCATATATTCTCCTAAATATTTTCCTTTAAATAAGGAGAGAATATAGGACAATATCTTATATTATTCTCTCTCTTTTATTTAAACAACTAAAGAGAAAATATTGGTAAATACCAATTTGAAATTGTCGAACTTGATGGCACACGGCCAAGGGGATTTGCGCAAATCCTAGTGCCATAAACCCTATTTCGACTTTTCCATGTGTGCAAGGCCCAATTGCTTAAAACTCAATTAATCATTTATTTACTTGGTCCAACAATAAACATGTTGTCACAGTTTTTCGGACAACGATTTAGGAGTCAAAGGCGGTTAGACCCAAGGCCGGACCAAGTGGTCTCGTCTTGACTCGAGCGTGTCGGACTTGGTATCCCAAGTCGTCCCTTAGCTGTAGGTAGTGTCTATCTTGTCCAGCACCTGAAAAGTGAGCAGAGAGGTGTGAACTACAAAGGGGAAACAGAGGGGTTGCCTCTGTTTACCTCTCCGACGTTCAACATTAGTAGGATTGAGGTGGATAAAGAGGGTTTAGGTGTTTAGAGGCCGAGACTTGAGGGAAACGAGCGAGGTACGAGTTCGGCAGCGTTTCAGTGCTCAAATTCGGATTACCTGGACCGGGGGCGGGAGCCCGGCATTTATAGGCGACCGAGGGGCATTTTGGGCATCCCCTTGGTCGAAGGCCGGCCCTGGGTCGGCCGTGGAGCTGGAGGCCGGCTCTGGGTCGGCCATGGAGTAGGAGGCCGACCCTGGGTCGTCCATGGAGCTGGAGGCCGGCTCTGGGTCGACAATGGAGCCGAAGGCCGGCCCTGAGTCGGCCATGGAGCCGAAGGCCGGCCCTGGGTCGGCCATGGAGCAAGAAAGCCGACCCAGGGTCGTCCATGGAGCCGGAGGCCGGCTCTGGGTCGTCCGTGGAGCCGAAGGCCGGCCCTGGGTCGGCCATGGAGCCGAAGGCCGACCCTGGGTCGTTCATGGAGCTAGAGGCCGGCTCTGGGTCGGCCATGGAGCCGAAGGCCGGCCCTGGGTCGGCCATGGAGCCGGTGGCCGACCCTGGGTCGTCCATGGAGCCGGAGGCCGGCTCTGGGTCGTCCATGGAGCTGGAGGTCGAGCTCACGAGGCCGAGTTGAGGTCGAGCTCATGAGGCCGAGTGGATGTCGAGCTCGCGAGGCCGAGTGGAGGTCGAGCTCACGAGGCCGAGTGGAGGTCGAGCTCGCGAGGCCGAGTGGAGGTCGAGCTCGCGAGGCCGAGTGGAGGTCGAGCTCATGAGGCCGAGTGGAGGTCGAGCTCCTGAGGCCGAGTGGAGGTCGAGCTCATGAGGCGGAGTGGAGGTCGAGCTCATGAGGCCGAGTGGAGGTCGAGCTCATGAGGCCGAGTGGAGGTCGAGCTCATGAGGCCGAGTGGAGGTCGAGCTCATGAGGCCGAGTTGAAGTCGAGCTCATGAGGACGAGTGGAGGTTGAGCTCATGGGGCCGAGTTGAGGTTGAGCCCTGGTGGACCGGTCTTTGGCCTCTCGGCCATGGGATCCCGTGGGCGCCCGCGGGCGCTGTCGACCCGGAACGTGCCGACAACATTAGCCCCCCGAGTTTGCGGTCGAGCGTAGGTCGAGTGGAAACTCAATGCTTACGCCGGCGTGCGGACGCGGGACGAACGCTCTCGGGTTTGTGAGCGTGCCGCAAAAGGGCTTTTAATGCATCGCGAGGGGAAGCCTCTGTGCATCGCGAGGGACGGCCTTTGTGCGTCGCGAGGGACGGCTTTTGTGCGTCACGAGGGACGGCCTTTGTGCGTCGCGAGGGACGGCTTTATCGCGTCGCGAGGGACGGCTTAATGCGTGTCTTATGTTCTCGACATACAATCGTAGTCGATTCGCACGGTTTTGTCGGTGCGCGTCTTATTTTCTCGACTTGCCAGTGAAGGCGTAATCGATTTGCGCGACTCGGGCCTCGGGGGGCCCCGGTGTCACGTTCGTGTGATCGGGTTTCCCGCGGACGCTGGCTAGACCAGATACGTCCGGCGGACGCAAGCCTTTGAAATCCATTTGTGACTCGTGTTGTCGGTCGTTTTCGGAAAACCCGAGACGCCAAGAAGACACGTCGTTCAAAGGGCCGATGGTCAGGCCGGAGGTCCTGAAGAGCGGCAAGCCTTCTGTCACGAGTCGACTGACAAGTCCTCGTGCCAAATCCTCACATTCCTCGAGTCGAGCCTCGAGTCGTTCTTCTCGAGTCGAGCCTCGAGTCGCTCCTCGAGTCGAGCCTTGAGTTGCTCCTCGAGTCGAGCCACTCTCGTCGAGTAGAAACCTTCATATTTTGCATGGCAAGAATGGTATTCGAAGACCCCTAAAGGCCCGCAAGGGTCCGGCACGACGAACCATTCGCTGCGCGCATTGCAAGCTGCGTCGGCCAGCCGCGCAGCAAGCAGCGCGCCGCGCCAAGACGCGCCCGCGCCGCGCACCCGCGCGCCGTGCCAAATGACTCGCGCGCCGCGCCCCCTGCGCCGCGCGCCGCGCGCCGCGCGTTGTGCGCCGCTCTTTGTGCGCCGCGCGCGCCGTGCGCCTCCGCTTGATGCCACATGCGTTCCTAGTCCCACATGGACGAAAAAGAAGCCTTCTAAGGCCCCCAAACACCTATAAATACCCCCTCCCATTGAGGGGAAAGCCATCCCATTCTTTCTCAAGGAACTTGAGACTTCTCTCCGCTTCTCTAGATGCCATCCTTGGCCTGAAGCGGATTCTCCACGATTTCTCGCTCTCGGAGATTCTGAAGCGCTTTCCGGGGACTCCCGAGTGCCGCCTCTCTTGATCGAGCGATTAATCTTGTGCCCACGAGTGCTCTAACGGTTTTCGACTGAAAATCGCCTACGCGTCTAGCACCCTAGACGCGTCCGCCATTTCTGACAAGAAATCGCCTACGCGTCCTGCATTTCCGACTAGGAATCGCCTACGCGTCCGGAATCTCCGCCACAACAAGGAACTCTTGACTTAGAGTCTTCCATGTCTCCAAAAGAGAGAAAACACACATTCTCTCTCGCGCTCGCGATCTCCGAAGTCCTGAGACGCCGTCGAGGACTCCTCGCGCCCCGTCTCCTTCGTCGAGTACGCTTCTCCATCAAGGCTCCGCGCCTCATACTGCGTATCACACGCTTGAACTACGTTCTGACCTGATCCCACGCACGGGTACGTAGGCAGCCGACAACCAAGGCACGGTCACTCCTCCTCCTCACCCCCTACCTCTCCCGAGAGGCGGGTTGATCGAAGAAAACCCTAGCTCGAGACTATCGGGTTCCCACTCTTGGCCCGGGTGCGATCACTTGGTCCGGCCTTGGATCGAACCGCCCGAGGTTTTAAATAGTTGTTCATTTTCGTGCGACAACAACTCGCTGCCTTTCGGCTCACGAGCTGGGCGGCGAGCGCGGTGCCACATTTGTGTGGCCAGGTTTCCCGTGGACGCTGGCTAGACCAGATACGTTCGGCGGATGCAAGCCTTTGAAACCCATTTGTGACTCGCTGCCTTTCGGCTCACGAGCTGGGCGGCGAGCGCGATGCCACATTTGTGTGGCCAGGTTTCCCGTGGACGCTGGCTAAACCAGATACGTCCGGCGGACGCAAGCCTTTGAAACCCATTTATGACTCGCTGCCTTTCGGCTCACGAGCTGGGCGGCGAGCGCGATGCCACATTTGTGTGGCCAGGTTTTCCGTGGACGCTGGCTAGACCAGGTATGTCCGGCGGACGCAAGCCTTTGAAACCCATTTGTGACTCGCTGCCTTTCGGCTCACGAGCTGGGCGGCGAGCGCGATGCCACATTTGTGTGGCCAGGTTTCCCGTGGACGCTGGCTAGACTAGGTACGTCCGGCGGATGCAAGCCTTTGAAACCCATTTGTGACTCGCTGCCTTTCGGTTCACGAGCTGGGCGGCGAGCGCGATGCCACATTTGTGTGGCCGGGTTTCCCGTGGACGCTGGCTAGACCAGATACATCCGGCGGACGCAAGCCTTTGAAACCCATTTGTGACTCGCTGCCTTTCGGCTCACGAGCTGGGCGGCAAGCGCGATGGCACATTTGTGTGGCCAGGTTTCCCGTGGACGCTGGCTAGACCAGATACGTCCGGCGGACGCAAGCCTTTGAAACCCGTTTGTAACTCGCTGCCTTTCGGCTCACGAGCTGGGCGGCGAGCACGGTGCCACATTTGTGTGGCCAGGTTTCCCGTGGACGCTGGCTAGACCAAATACGTCCGGCGGACGCAAGCCTTTGAAACCCATTTGTAACTCGCTGCCTTTCGGCTCACGAGCTGGGCGGCGAGCGCGATGCCACATTTGTGTGGCCGGGTTTCCCGTGGACCCTGGCTACACCAGGTACATCCGGCGGACGCAAGCCTTTGAAACCCATTTGTAACTCGCTGCCTTTCGGCTCACGAGCTAGGCGGCGAGCGCGATGCCACATTTGTGTGGCCGGTTTTCCCGTGGACGCTGGCTAGACCAGATATGTCCGGCGGATGCAAGCCTTTGAAACCCATTTGTAACTCGCTGCCTTTCGGCTCACGAGCTGGGCGGCGAGCGCGGTGCCACATTTGTGTGGCCAGGTTTCCCTTGGACGCTGGCTAGACCAGATACGTCCGGCGGACGCAAGCCTTTGAAATCCATTTGTAACTCGCTGCCTTTCGGCTCACGAGCAGGGCGGCGAGCGCGATGCCACATTTGTGTGGCCGGTGCCGTGAGCGTGGCATCGCGCTTTTTGTTGGATGCACGGTCAGCAACGTTGGGTGGTTGGTGTCCCGAGGCAGCCTCTCTCACGGTCTCGCGTCGGGCGTTGAGTTTCTCTCTCAAGTCGTATCCACGGGATTCCCTTTGGGAATCGAGATGGTCTCTCAAGTCTCTGTTGGCCATCCCTATCACCCTCGGCAAGGATACGTCGTTCAAGTGACGTCCTCGATGGGCGCCGCGACCTTCGGTGTCGTCGCCCAATCGGAGGCCTTGGACGCGAATGGTGAGCTTGGAGCGTCCCTTTCTGGACCTTGAGATTGAGCATCCTCGAGCGTTGCGCGATCTTTGACGCCTCGATGCGGTCTCTCGAGGGTGTCCCCTTGAGAGCGCATGTGTTTGTTCGCTCGACGGTGGATGCCTTGACGCGGTCGCCTGAGGGAGTCTCCTCGAAGGCGTGCGTGCGCGTTCACTTTCGTGAATAGCGCGGTCGAGCTTTGTCTCGCTGGTTCTCGACTTCGCCACGTAATTGGGGTCTTTCTCGTCATGGTCGACGTAGTTGTTGGAGTCGAGGAGGTCGGCGATGAGCGCGCCGGTGACACCGGGACGGTCTAGGAGCTCGGCGAGCCTTCGAGCCGTGTTCTCTCGGACTGCGGCCTCGGGGTCATTCGTCGGGTCTCGGGGCTGGCTCTCATTATCATGAGGTTTCCCTTCAAGACGGCGCACAGAGCTTTGGAGGTCGTGCCTCGAGCTAGTTGCTCGGGCGCCCACGGAGGTGGCGGGGACATGACTCATCTCTCGAGAGTCGCAGAAGTAGCAGGAAAGAGGAATGGAAGGGAGAGCGTCGCCAAGGTCGGGCATTCCCCTCCTTCTAGCGCCAAAATGTTGTCGCAGTTTTTCGGACAACGATTTAGGAGTCAAAGGCGGTTAGACCCAAGGCCGGACCAAGTGGTCTCGTCTTGACTCGAGCGTGTCGGACTTGGTATCCCAAGTCGTCCCTTAGCTGTAGGTAGTGTCTATCTTGTCCAGCACCTGAAAAGTGAGAAGAGAGGTGTGAACTACAAAGGGGAAACAGAGGGATTGCCTCTGTTTACCTCTCCGACGCTCAACATTAGTAGGATTGAGGTGGATAAAGAGGGTTTAGGTGTTTAGAGGCCGAGACTTGAGGGAAACGAGCGAGGTACGAGTTCGGCAGCGTTTCAGTGCTAAAATTCGGATTACCTGGAACGGGGGCGGGAGCCCGGCATTTATAGGCGACCGAGGGGCATTTTGGGCATCCCCTTGGTCGAAGGCCGGCCCTGGGTCGGCTGTGGAGCCGGAGGCCGGCTCTGGGTCGGCCGTGGAGCCGAAGGCCCGTCCATGGTCGGCCATGGAGTAGGAGGCCGACCCTGGGTCGTCCATGGAGCTGGAGGCCGGCTCTGGGTCGGCCATGGAGCCGAAGGCCGGCCCTGGGTCGGCCATGGAGCCGAAGGCCGGCCCTGGGTCGGCCATGGAGCCGGAGGCCGACTCTGGGTCGTCCATGGAGCTGGAGGCCGGCTCTGGGTCGGCCATGGAGCCGGAGGCCGACCCTGGGTCGTCCATGGAGCCGGAGGCCGGCTCTGGGTCGTCCATGGAGCTGGAGGTCGAGCTCACGAGGCCGAGTTGAGGTCGAGCTCATGAGGCCGAGTGGATGTCGAGCTCGCGAGGCCGAGTGGAGGTCGAGCTCGCGAGGCCGAGTGGAGGTCGAGCTCGCGAGGCCGAGTGGAGGTCGAGCTCATGAGGCCGAGTGGAGGTCGAGCTCATGAGGCCGAGTTGAAGTCGAGCTCATGAGGCCGAGTGGAGGTTGAGCTCATGGGGCCGAGTGGAGGCCGAGCCCTGGTGGACCGGTCTTTGGCCTCTCGGCCATGGGATCCCGCGGGCGCTGTCGACCCGGAACGGACCGACAACAAAACAAATAATTAATAATTGTTTATTTACTTGATCAAACAATAAATAAACAATTCTACCATATATGTTTATTTAATTCTGCGAATATCCGTTTTCCAGAATTAATGTTGTCAATCATAATTACAGCAAGTGAGATGAATAATGATAAACATTATTATACGAAAGTTCTTATCCGCCTTTATCAGAGCCGAATCGGGGACTATGGACCTAGTAATCCGAAGATTAACAAACTTGATTAGTTGTCCCCGATTCAATTATCCAGGACGAGAGAGAATCTCCAGCATATAATGCTTCTAATACATGTAAGTGAGTGAACGGTACATTACCTTCACACGACTCAGGGCTGATGTCATCATCATCAGGAATCACTATAAGTGATGAATTTTCCATTACGAGAACATTCTCTAATGGTAAATCTTCTGGTGAAGGTGGACGAGGCTGTGGTGCCAAACTCGGTTGCACCTGATGGTAAGCATACTCTATCAAACCATCACGCCAAGAAAGAAGTTCGCTTTGAAACTTTGTCATCTTATAATTCGGGCCAAAACCACGAAAGTAAGTGACAAAGTCGGTGTATTCCTCGGCGAGTGAACTCAGAATGATTTCAACCCGAGTTGCCTCATCAATCTTTGTGCCCCGAAAGGCGGCTTGATTCATCCAATCCGACATGTTTCTCATATAGAGAACTGCGAATTCACCAGACTTCATTTTGTTATCCATAATATACTTCAAGAGATTATAATTCGAAGTCATGCTGAAATTAATAAAATACAAGTACATAAATTACTATTGAAAAGAAAAATTATTCATCATATAAATTTAGGAAATAAAAAACATAATGCATAAGCACGGGGAAAAATACTAAAGATTTAAAAGACCCAGTTTTTTATATTCCAAGGTAATTCGACTAATAGTCACAGTCCGTTTCACTCTGGTGACGTAACAGAGTGCACCTAGGGAAAATGAGAACCATCTCAGATTAGTGAACAATCACAGTACATGTACCTTCATAACTATGCTCACTAACTACTATTTTAATAGGAATCATTGGCCACATGAGCAACCACCGGTTGGTTCATGAATGAGTCGACCCAACATTTCAGTGAAAGAAATCTAGCCCATACGCACTAGCGTAACTAGTACACGCAGAGATCAACCCTCCCACCTATCGTCAGAGACACAACCTTGGTATTGAAATCAGAAAAGCCCTTCCGAATGGAACTGACCACCATGTTTAGAAAACCGCCGGTCACGAGGGGATCTTTCATCCTCACGGTGTTGTGTCAATGTTGGAGGCCTAAGATTCAATATACTTTTAGTATTTTAATTTCCTAGCATTTACTTTAATCTAGGTGATACACTCGTGTTTACTAAATCATATCAAAAGCTCGAGTGATTCTAAGCTACCCTTAAATACAATAAGTTTCGATATAGCTTAGTGATTAGGAAAATTGTGACATTCTAGTCTTGATTATCCTAATAGTATTCCTTCACGGAAAAGCTCCTAGTAGAGAAGGTGAGACACTGGGTCTTCTTAAGTACCTCTCAGCTTAGGCTCTTATCCGCTTGGTGACAAAGCTCTCCGATCCGTTCAACTCATTCATTAATTAACTATCCTAATCCAATTAGACAATTTTAATGAATGAAAGCCCATGACAACCATTAACATACGATACATGATCTAACTTATAGCATACAAGCATGGCAAAGCAATTAAATAAACAAGCATATCAAGCATGGTTTGATTTGTGTTGATCGTTTCCTATTTGATTCTATAAAGTAAATCAAGATGAGCCCAATCATATTGGCCCATGGATTCAATTGGGCCCATTCTTATGTCCTTTAGAAAAATAAATCAATATCAAATTATTTAATTTTTCTAATTTTTATCGAAAAAATTAATTAAGTAAGGGCCCATTCCATTGTCCCATTTAAAATAAATCGATATCATAATCATTTATTTTGTAATGTTTTAAATAAAAATCATTAGGGCTCAGCCCATACAATTAATTAAATAAAACATTTAAAAACTTAATTTTTTTTTTTTGTAATTTTTTTTTAATGAGTGGGCCCTCTAGGGTTTCGGGGCTGAGGCCCGGACGAATCCTCTAATCTTGACCTAGATCAAGATTAGACTTGAGGCTGCACCGGACCACCGTCGCCACGAGGGCGCGGCCCGGCACGAAGAGGACGGCCGAGACTTGTCACAAAATTTTGTGACAAGTTTTCTTGTGGCGTAGTCGTTGAGGCTTTCTTCGTCCGTCATGCTTCTTCGTTGTGTGTCCGTCTCGTCTCTCGCCGATCGTCGTGATCAAGAACATCGCTCGTCGGATTACAACAATAATAATAATAATAAAAGATTTACAAAAAATCCTATACCCTTTGAATTTCGAGTGTACAAAAAACTAGAAAAGCGAGAATAAAAAATTCTACGATCAACCACAAATCACAATTCACATAATCATATATTGAATCGCATGAACTTCATATCAAAATATAAATTCATTCAAACCATATTAAATTTAATCACATGAACGAATCAATTAATTAAGTAAATCGACTAGCCCTGATACCACTTGTTGGGGATGATTCCCCATATAACCATATTAATGCGAAAAAATAATTAATTACGCTAATCATGAGCTAATTAATTCATTGATTAGATGACAAGATCTAGATTTACGTTAATTAAATTTATACGAGAGCATATATGTCAAGCAACCGATATAAGAGTGAACGAATACTTACATTGATTTTCGGTTCAGCTACAGAACGCTCCTAAACCAATCGCGTACTCCTTGCGTTGTCTTGATGAAGGACTCGAGGATGACACCTTAGTCTTCCGAAACGTAATCTCCGAGACGAATAAGAAAGATGTGTGGGCACAGTCTTTATCTCACTAGATCACGAAACTATGTGTTTCGAGATCTCGCTCTTATTTTACTAAGAATGGAAACAAATTTCCGAGGGGAAGAGAAGCAGAAGTGCACGGCCAAGGAAGGCTAGGATGCACGAATTTTTCTAAAATTAATTGCTTATTTTTGCCTTCTCATGAACCTCTATTTATAGTAGTAAAAGGAGATATTCATGGAACCTTCTAGAATATTTTATTTCTTTTTATTGTGTTCATACTAGTGGATTAAATCTAGGCCATTGGATCTCAACAAGTGAATCCTACTTTTTCTCTCATCCATCAGATCAATATCTATGGGATATTATTCTCTATTTAAATAGAGAATATTTTATTTAGTGAGATAATAAAGGAGAATATATTATTTCCTTTAAATATATTCTCATATATTCTTCTAAATATTTTCCTTTAAATAAGGAGAGAATATAGGACAATATCTTATATTATTCTCTCTCTTTTATTTAAACAACTAAAGAGAAAATATTGGTAAATACCAATTTGAAATTGTCGAACTTGATGGCACACGGCCAAGGGGATTTGCGCAAATCCTAGTGCCATAAACCCTATTTCGACTTTTCCATGTGTGCAAGGCCCAATTGCTTAAAACATAATTAATCATTTATTTACTTGGTCCAACAATAAACAAATAATTAATAATTGTTTATTTACTTGATCAAACAATAAATAAACAATTCTACCATAAATGTTTATTTAATTATGCGAATACCCGTTTTCCAGAATTAATGCTGTCAATCATAATTACAGCAAGTGAGATGAATAATGATAAACATTATTGTACGAAAGTTCTTATCCGCCTTTATCAGAGCCGAATCGGGGACTATGGACCTAGTAATAGAAGATTAACAAATCCGATGAAAAAGACGAAATAGTCCTTTCTCTTTTTCCATCGATTCGTTTAATCTTGGTCAAATACTCCACTTTGTAAACCAACTGAACTCTCCTTTATACTAGAATTATATTTACTCATCATGACGAGTGTCCACTGATATAGTCAGTTCGTGATCAAGATCCTCCAGGTTCAACCCATATCGAGAGAAGTCAATTTATTCCGTTATACTTCCCTTGATACATATCAGCCCTAAGCATTGGTGCTTCCCTAGCGAAAGATTCTTTCGAACGTTACTTACTTTTAAAGTGCTTGCAATCTATCGGTTCTGGAATCAACCCTTAGGTGAGAGAACATTAACCTTCTTTCAGGAAGGCTGGATTCCGTATCTGTAAATCATTTCCCACTTGAATTATGCTCTGAGAAAACTCCCAAGACATAAGTTGTGATTAGCATGAATAGCCTTTTAGCGAATTAGTCAAAGAGCTCAGTAACATAACCCAGTGTCCATGATCACTTCAAGATTTAGATCAAGTCTCATTGTGACCATCATAGTGGCCTCGGTTAGTGTGTCGTAACGGTCCTTAAACGACACATCTACACCAAGACCTGTCCAAGTCGTACACTTACCACAAGTGTAGAATGCTCCCACATAGTGATCAACCTTCACCTATGTGTTTCACATATATGACTTTAGATATAGTTTTCCAGGCGTATATCAGTCATCGACCATGTTTTAGCACACCGCCCGAACTCAGGTGCCCAACACGTGACTCAGTTAGATACGGAGGCTATGGAATAATGAATGTTTAATAAATCTCATTAAATAAGAAATAACGCTTTCAATTCAAATAGATAATAAATGTCAAACTTAATTTTATTAATAATTTCAACTAGAATTTACATAAGTATCTTCTCGTGGGCAAGAATTCCTAACATGAAGAAAAATTGAATCCTCTGCCTATTGTATTTTGTAGCGACTTACGCCGGAAGCTTGTACCCAATCGAAGACAGGTCGCGATGGAATGTCCCCCAAGAGCTTAAAGACTCAATTGAAGCTCCGAATATTAGGGCAAAGGCTGGGAGGCCGAAGAAGAAAAGGTACAAATCAGCTTCGGAGGAATTGAAAAAGCTACACTGTGAAAAATGCGGCCGAAATGGCACAATAAGCAAACGTGTCTAATGGACTAAATTTTAGCACACAAATTTTCTACATTGATGTCCAATTAAATTTGATTTTTGAACTTGTTGATATGGCATTTCGTAATCATTTGATTTTTTCCATATTATCTTGTAGAGCTTTATGGATTCATTCAATTGTACAATGGTTTGTTAATTTTTGGAAATGGTTAATACAATTAACTGTTAGGGTTAATATGATTTACTTACAGGAAACTTAGTACAATTAACCATGTACAATGGTTTTTTTTAACAAATGAGCTCAATGGTTAATTGGATTAACTGTCCAAGTGAATATGATTTGATATCTTGACCAGCAAACACAAGTAAAGACTTTTTAATGTTTTGTATAATGATCGGTATACTTGATCATTTTCCATCTTCCTAAAATACTTGGGACAAATGGAGGTTAAACGATAGATAATCTGCATCATCATCCACGATATGCTCCTCGTCTTTATCTTTTTTCTTCGGTTTCTCTGCCGCGGATCCAAAAGCTATTGTATATGGCGTTGTAGTTTTACTGCATGGTTTTCGCTCCCTCTTCTTCTCCAGTATTCCTGTAGCATTCTGTTCTTGTTGTTCACAGCTTGTAGCTATTGCCTTCCCTTTAGTTCGTTTACTAGCTCTTCTTGGTTGCTCCTGTTTGTCCTCGGGTTCCATTGCATTTTCTTGCTGCAAAAACAAATTGTTTGCATAAATATTTCAAGGTTTGCCAATCTGATCTTAATTTGTTATTTACCTGTTCATCATCGTTCTCCCTCTTTGATCCAATCTCCGTAGTATTGGTGCTTCTTTTCTCAACCTCTGCTATTGCATTCATTAGTGTTGGGGATCGTGGGTTACAAACAACAAATATAACCCTCTCACTTAGTTTTTGGAGTTGGTACATCGACTCTTATAAGTTCGGAAACGGATTTCCTAGTTATAGAGCGATAGAGTGGACAACTAGAAAAAAATTATAGATTTTCATGTTCAGAGCAGTGTTAGTGCATAAAGGCACAAGGTACATACTCGGATCTTTTCCTATTTTCTATTATAAAAAATCAAAACATTTTAATCTTACACATAATGTTTATAATCTTATGAAAAACATTTTTGCTCAAAACTCATGGTAGTGGGGCTGAAAATCCGGATTTCTAAAAAACTGGACTTTCGGAACAACCGTGCAACTCGGAGTAAAATCGCCATAACTGGTGGCTCCGATGTCCTTTTGACCAAAACCGGTGGCATTGGAAAGAGGACAGACAGACCTTTAATTTGATTTAAGAATCATTAAATTTCGAATTCTGAGCAGAGATTTATGCCACCTTTACTGCGGGTTTTACTCCAGCTCGAAGAAAGCAGAGATCCAAAGTTCGGTCTTTTAGTGCGTAAAAAGAATCTAGTGTAACGGAACGTTTTAGGAAGTTGTTAATGCTTTTATTTTTGTTTTATTAACATGGTATAAAAGAAATAACAACAAGCATAAAACGATTCAAGTAAATAAAAGAAACTAGTAGGACAAGAAAACTAGTCACAAAATTTACTCGAAATTTTCTCAAACTTAAAAACACGTTTTTTAATATAAAAAATTAAAAACTTTTAGAACTGATTCTAATGTGTTTTAATAACATCCCAAACTCATAAAAAATCAACATGATTTTTAATTTAAAGACAATAGCAATAAATTAAAAAAAATCTAAGAAAACAATTCTAACTTGTCATAATTTTAATTACATGTACATGCATATCTTTGACAATAGCTCTGATACCATTCGTTGGAATTGATGTAGGGTTTAAGAAAAAGTTTAACGCTTCGGTAAGCGGCGGAATTTTAAAAATTTTATTTTGATAAGTAAAACGATTTTACTAACCTAGACAAAGAGCAAGTACATGTAAATAAAACCTATTATGAGCATTAAAAATTTACTAACCTTTTTAGAAGCTTGAACGTTGATGAGCCTTCAGAAGGTTGAAAACGTTCGTCTCCCCTCGCAACACGTCTCTATTCTTTCTTCGGCAACACGAGCAACCACGATAGTTTCTATCATAAGAATCACTCGAGAGAAAATGAATTAGTGAGTGGGCACTTTTAAACACTACGACTCAAGAACAAGTATTAAAGTCGAAGAGCTAAACTCGCTAGGTCAAATGAGGACTTAGCTGCTAAAACAAAAACGAAACAAACTTGGAGAGAGAGAAGGAAAAAGGGGCGGCTAAGCTAGAGAGAGAAGCTCTCAAATCTCTAAAACTTGGGATGAATGAAATGAGAAGAATAAACTTGTTTTCGGTCGTTTTTGGAAAACCCGGAACGCCAGAAAGACGCGCCGCTCAAAGGGCCAATGGTCAGGCCGGAGGTCCTGAAGAGTGGCAAGCCTTCCATCACGAGTGGACTGGCATGTCCTCGTGCCAAACTCTCAGCTCCTCAAAGTCGAGCCTCGCTTCTTGAGTCGTTCTCATTGAGTCGAGCCTCGCTCCTCGAGTCAAGCGCTCGAGTCGTTCACCTCGAGTCGAGCCTTGAGTCATTCTCCTCGAGTCGAGCCTCAAGTCGTTCTCCTCGAGTCGAGCCTCGCTCCTCGAGTTGAGTCACGCTCATCGGGTAGGGACCTTCATATTTCGCGTGACAAGCGTGATATCCGAAGTCCACTAAGGCCCACAAGAGTCCGACGAGACAGGCTGTGCACCGCGCGCCCCTCAAGGAAATCGCGCTCGCAGCAAGCCGCGTCGGCCAGCCGCGCACAGCAAGCCGCGCGCCAGGCCGCGCGCTGTGCCAAGACGTGCCCGCGCTGCGCGCGCGCGTCATCTGGGAAGCGCACCCCATGCGCCGCGCATCCCGCGCCGTGCCTGGTGCTTTGCGCGCCGTGCGCCTCCACTTGAAGGGAGAACACCCTCTAGTCCCACATGGACGAAAAAGAAGCCTCCTAAGGCCCTCCAACTACTATAAATACCCCCTCTCATTGAGGGGAATGTCATCTCATTCATTCTCAAGGAACTTGAAACTTCTCTCTGCTTCTCTGGATGCCATCCTTGGCCTGAAGCGGATTCTCCTCGATTTCTCGTTCTCAGAGATTCCGAAGCACTTGCGGGGACTCCCGAGTGCCACCTCTCTCGATCGAACGATTAATCTCGAGCCCACGAGTGCTCTAACGGTTTTCGACTGAAAATCGCCTACGCGTCTAGCACACTAGACGCGTCCACCATTTCTGACAAGAAATCGCCTACGCATTTCCGACTGGAAATCGTCTACGCGTCCGGGATCTCCGCCACAACAAGGAACTCTTGACTGAGAGTCTTCCACGTCTCTAAAAGTGAGAAAACACACATTCTCTCTCGGGTCACTCGATCCCAGAGTTCTGAGACACCGCCGAGGACTCCTCCGCGCTCCGTCTCCTCTGTCGAGCACACCCTCTAGGCTCCGCGCCTCACACTGCGTTACATACGGCCAGAACTACGTTCTGACCTGATCCCACACACGGGTACGTAGGCAGCCGACACAAAAGGCACATGCACTCCTCCTCCTCACCCCTTCTCTCCTCTGAGAGGTGGGTTGATCGGAGAAAACCTAGCGCGAGACTTTCGAGTTCACACTTTTGGCCCGGGTGCGATCACTTGGTCCGGCGTTGGATCGAACCGCCCGAGGTATATAATAGTTGTTAATTTTCATGCGACAACATTTTGGCGCTAGAAGGAGGGGGCTTCCCGACCTGTTCAGCCCGAAATCCCTTCTATCCATCTTCTTCTTTTCTTCCGAAAACTCAACTTTCTCGGACTTGAGAAAAGATGAGTAGTCAGCCACCCGTATGATCTGAGGGCGTTAACAACCCCGATAATGTCACTGGGACTAAAAAATATTTCTTGCGCTCCCAAGCGCATGGTGACAAAGAGTGGCTCCATGAAGAGAGCTCGACCCGCTCACCATCTCCATCTCCAGATAGCAGGGACGACCGCATCATGGAGTTGGGGGAGGATATCCGCCAACTGAAGGCGAAGAACGCGAGGTACCATAGCCGACTGGCTGCAACGCGACCTATGCATGATACGGTGACCCCCAACGGGGATCCTGAGAACCTCAACGAGGAAAGTTGCGACTGCGACCCAGATTACGAGGGTGCTGATGATTCGGAGGATATCGAGACTTCTCTCACAAAGGACGGGGAACTCCCCGCTGTGAATGAAGCCGGTCCTTCGAATCCTTCACCCAAGACGGGGAATGTACTTGCGGCCTCCCAAGCAGGGAGCTCACGACGTTCGGCCCATGACCGACTTGGTCAAAGGGAGAATGTTGCGGAAAGTCAGGGCACGCGAAGAGCGCGCCGTCTTAGACGAAGCCTGCGCCTCCGTGCAGCAAGCCCGGATCTTAGGGATCATCTTACTGCCCAACGCAACAAGCGCGTCGATGACCTAAAAGAGCGACTAAGCTCTCGGCCAAACATCCCCGTAGCAGCCCCAACTAACGGGAACCGCCGCACGGGTCAAGGGTCAAATGAAAGGCGACAGGTGACTCCTCCCGAACAGGGAGTTACTCCGACTACCGATCTCGATGTGGTAACAATGATCCAAAATCTTCGAAATGAAGTACGAGATCTCCGAGAACATGGAGTAGGCGGAAGTGCCTATGGAGTCGTTGAGGAGAATTCTTTGCCTTTCACGGCTCAGATATTGGCTGAGGTTTGTACGGGGAATTTCAAACTCCCGAACCTCGCTCCCTATGATGGAAAAGCAGATCCTGCTTACCATATCCAGCACTATGAAACCTGGATGACGATGCAGGGTGTCTCTCCTGGTGCTATGTGCCAAGCTTTTAGTCTTACCCTCGCCGGACCTGGCTTCAAGTGGTTCAAGAACTTAAGGCCAGGAAGCATCCACTCGTTCAAAGACCTGAAGGACATGTTGCTAGCATGCTTCGCTACATCTATGGTCCAAAAGAAGACCAAGATGTACCTGTGGTCAATCAGGCAAGAGAATGGCGAGTCTCTTAGACGATACCTCGCCCGATTCACTGAAGAATCGAATAAGGTCGACCGCTTTGACGACTAAGACGCAATCACTGCCATCATTGAAGGCTTGCGCACAAGTGACTTCCTTAAGTCCATCGTCGACCGTGTCCCTTCTACCATGGCCGAGTTAATGGCTCGAGCCAAGACCTTCATGGAAGTCGAAGATTACCTCGATGGCCGCAAGGGTAATAATCAAAGCCCTTACCGCCGAGACGAGCCTAGTGACGAGCAAGGCAACTCCCGTAAAAGATGAAACAGGGGGTCAGACTTCTTATAGCTGACCTCCGATGCCCCAAAAGCTGCGACTTGCGGAAGACTTTAAGGGCTACTCGTCGTTCACACCGTTGAACACAACGCTGGATCAAATCCTAGCTTTGGCGCGTGACAAGTTCACTCCCCCGGCTCCAATGAGCAAAGATCCCGTGACTCGTGATCGATCTAAATATTGCGAGTTCCATCAGGAATACAGTCACTTGACCTCCGAATGCTATAGTCTTAACAGGCATATCAAGACATTGATCCAACGGGATGAGTTGAAAGAGTTTGTGTTGCGCATGATCAGCGTTGTGGGCCCCACCACAAACGGACCACAGTCTGGCAAGGAAGAGGAACAGCCGCTTCTGCCGACCGAACCACGGCTACTGCCGACGCCATATTGGGATGTCCGCAAGATGGAGGTTCGGCCCGACAACGGAAGAAATTCCTTAGGGCCGTGGCTCAGGAAGACGCTGCTATGCATGTCAATTTACGTACGAAGAGCCTCCGTCCGTGCCTCACGAGATGATGTATTTCACCAATGAGGAAGCCAAGCGAGTTGTGCGTCCACACAATGACGCGATTGTGCTCAAGACCCAAGTGGCTAATAACTTGGTGAAAAGAGTTCTCATCGACAACGGCAGTGCTGCCGACATAATTTTCAAGTCCACCCTAGAGCGCATGAAGCTCGGGGGGCTACGCCCAACTCCGACCCAAACGCCTCTATTCAGGTTCACTGGGGAGAGAGTCATACCGAAGGCATCATCGATCTACCGGTCACCTTCGGAACTCCCGGAGGCATTGAAGTCGTTCACATGGTCCCATTCCTAGTGGTTGATCAGGAGTCTCCATATAATGTCATCATTGGGCGACCCACGCTGAACCGACTAAGGGCTATTACTTCTACATACCACCTACTAGTGAAGTTCCCTACCAAGGATGGAATCGACATCATGGCTGGAGATCAATCCCAAGCCAGAATATGCTACATCCAAGGAATCGATGGAAAAACCGCTAGAAAGACGGTTAACACGATCTCCCAAATAAGAGATAGCGTCGAGTCGACCAAGGTCCTCCGCGAAGTCCACGAAGACATCTTCATGACACCGAAGTGCAAGGTGCCGACGTCCTCATCCCAAACAGGGGGGACCCCCCAAAGTGTGCCAAGTCATACATGATGAGACATACTACATCAAATACACGGACGAGACGCCGATCCGTCGCCTGTGGAATGCGGAACACTTGAGACGGTACTACCAGTAGCCAACGCTTTCCCCATTTTATTTCTTTGCTTTCCAACATTCAATAAGGCCTACGAGCCAATGTTTTAGGATTTCAAATTTTTGCAATATCAATAAAGTTCGAGGATTTTCTTTCAAAATCCACTTTATCAAAGTTTTTCGATCATTAAGATAACGCTTGTAAACCCAAAACCTGGGGGCTAGTGACATAGGCAACAGTCAGTACGCGCGAAATCCTCAAGAAAGTACGCTCCACAAAAAGAAAAAACGTTCCACCAAAACAAAACACCCGAACATAAACGGGAACGAGTGTTCAGCTAAGACGCCTCCGCGGTGCGCCATAAGACATCTAAGAGATGCAGGCTAAAGACGCTTCCGCAGCGCGCCGTAAGACATCCAAGAGATGCAGGCTGAAGACGCCTCCATGGCGTGCCATAAGACATCGATGAGGTGCAGGCTTAAGACGCCTCCGCGGCGCGCCATAAGACATCCCAAAGATGCATGCCTAAGACGCCTCCGTGGCGCGCCATAAGACATCCGAGAGATGCAAGCTGAAGACGCCTCCGCGGTGCGCCATAAGACATCCCAGAGATGCAGGCTGAAGACGCCTCCGCGGTGCGCCATAAGACATCCCAGAGATGCAGGCTGAAGATGCCTCCGCAGTACGCCATAAGACATCCCAGAGATGCAAGCTGAAGACGCCTCCGTGGCACGCCATAAGACATCCCAGAGATGCAGGCCTAAGACGCCTCCGTGGTGCCATAAGACATCCCAGAGATGCATGCTGAAGATGCCTCCGCGGCGCGCCATAAGATATCCCAGAGATGCAGGCTAAGACGCCTACATGGCGCACCTAAGACGTCTACATGGCGCACGTAAGACGCCTACATGGCGCAACCAAGTCATCCCCCGCGACGCACTTAAGACGCTTACATGGCGCACTTAAGATGCCTACATGGCGCACCTAAGGCGCCTACATGGTGCACGTAAGACGCCTACATGACGCAACCAAGTCGTCCCCCAAGACACACTAAAGACGCCTACATGGCGCACTTAAGATGCCTACACGGCGCACTTAAGACGCCTATATGGCGCACCTAAGAAGCCTAAATGGCACATCTAGGCCATCCCTCGCAACGTGCCTAATACGCTTAAATGATGCACATAGCCGTCTCTCACGATGCGCTCTGAGTCACCACAAGGCGCCGCGTATGATGATTAGTCGCACCGCACTTGGAGTCGCAACAAGACGCACCTGAAGTACCATACTAGGTGCAGCTCATGCCATCTTCGCCACCGCCAACTGAGTGTGATCACACTCGCCTTAGGAGACTCCCCATTCCATGTGAGTTAATCGAAGCTGCTCGTAAAGACTCTCGAACTCCGCCTCTAAGCAAGAACCTCGCTCGTCCTGAGCTAGCAGAGACTATTGTCAATGGTGCCCACAAGAAGAGTTGTAATCTTTATTTTGTACATTTGATGTAATAAAGTCTCATGAAGACTCTTGCTTGCAATTGCCTATTCATTCATTAATAAAGTTGAAACGTTCATTCATTCTTTCTTTGTTTGAAGCTTTATGATAAAACCTTAGTCTTTTAGTCCATAAACAAACTTAACAACTTACGAAGAGACAAATGTAGATTTGCATGAACAAACTCTTCGTAGTTTGCCTAAAACGGTATATTCGCAATCTTAGGGTCAAAGGACTATTGACCTCAGTACGATTGTTAGAAGAATCTATGATGTCTGGTTATGAGGCATTGAGAGTTGGAGACTCTATAGTTCTTCTAGGTATCTTTCGAAGGTACTGAATTGACCAGTGCACTTCTAGAGACAAGATAAGAACAAACCATTTAACCTCTTATGTCTCGAAGTCACTACGTATGAATTGCATCATGCTTACCTTAATCCTGAAATGAGACATGCCATTTCACAGCTTAGTATTCTCATTTGAGAAAGTCAGAGTTCGGACTCACTATGTGATTCCGAACAGGGCCTATTGGTGAAATACTAAGTTGTGAGAATGTCATGAGTAACTTTGTGAAGTTCTCATAGATATGGAATTCATGTACAAGATTGCTGAAATGCAATGTATGTCACCTCATGCTTTGTTCCTTGGAGTGTGAATAAATGAACTGGCCAGTGTCCAAATTGAGTCCTGACTCTTTTGGATGAAACAATGTGACTTGTTAGCTCCTCGTCAATACATTGTTTCTAACTTATTCACAAGCGACAAAGGAGTTGATGAAATAACAGCTAGAAGGGTAAAATGGTAATTTAGTAAATCCCGACTAGCTGATGACATTCATGAAGGGTAAACATAGATAATATTCAGTGGATCCGCTCATCATAATTAGGTCGAATTCTTGAGTAGAAAATAAATTCATTTGAACCGAGAGATTTTCAGTGTCAACTCTTTAGTGGAGTCAGTTGGCATTAAGCTAAACTTGGAAAAGGTTTGTGAACTTTTGAGTCCAAGTGTTTAGCTCAAGCTTTGTTCATTTGGGTCCATGAGGTCACTGTCACGAATCACATCGATAGGAATAGTTAAACTGGTAGCTAAGTCAAAACAAGAACGAAAATAGTCAAAAGGGTATTTTTGTCTTTTGAGACAAAGGATGAAATGAATGTCAATAAATTTTTTTGACAAGTTCATTTGATGACTTAATGTCACTCGGCCATGACTTGATCATTGGGCCTCGTGAATTAATTTCATTTCATAAGAGTTTTATTGAAAATTCTTAATGGGCCTTTTTCATGTTCTCATGAATAAATGAAGAAGCTTCTAGAAGCTCCTTCTAGAGACATGTTGGGCGCCTACCCTATAGAGAAATAGGAGAGTTTATTTTGTGCATAAATGTATTTAGATACTTGCCAAAAGAAAAAGAGGAAACAAATTTGCATAAGGATGCATAAGGAACTTCGGCCATGTTGAGAGAAAAGGCAAGCCATGAACAAAATTGGAAACAAATCAAGGCTTCTAGAAGCCCTTGTTGGCCGAGTGTCTCAATAAGGAAAAGAGGAAATTGGCTCATAAATATGTGATATTCAATAGAAGAGGAAACTACCTTATTGAAGGTGAGACCTCTCCTATAAATAGGAGCCTCATTTCCTCACATTTCATTCATCCAAGTTTAAGAGATTTGAGAGACTCTCTCTCTAGAACTTTGGCCGAAACTCCTCTCTCTCTCTCTCTAGTTTATTTTTCGATTTTTCTTGTTTTGGCACCTAGGTCCTCACTCGACCTAGTGTTTAGCTCTGCGACTTCAAGACTCGTTCTTAAGTCGTAGTGTTTAAAAGTGCCCACTCACTAATTCCTTTATTTCGAGTGATTTAGTGATAGAAACTTTCGTGGTTGCTCGAGGTGCCGAGGAAAGAAAGAGAGACGTGCTGCGAGGGGAGACGAGCGTTGCAAACTTTCCAAAAGCTTCTTCAAAGTTCAAGCTTCAAGAAAGGTTAGTAAACTTCTAGCTCATATTAGTTTTTAATTACATGTACTTGCTCTTTGTCTAGGTTAGTAAAAACTGTTTTTACTTGTAAAGAAATTTTTTAAAATTCCGCCGCTTCCCGAAGCGTTTAATCTTTTTCTTAAACCCTAGATCAATTCCAACAAATGGTATAAGAGCTATGGTCAAAGATTAGCATGTACATGTATTTAAAATTATGAGCTTGAAAATCGTTTTCGAAAGTTTACTAATTTTGTGACAAGTTAGAATTGTAATATTAGAGTTTTTTTTTAATTTATTACTCTTGTCTTTAAATTAAAAAGCATGTGTGATTTTCTATGAGTTTGGGATGTTTTTAAAACATATTAGAATCAGTTCTAAAAGTTTTTAATTTTTTATATTGAAAAACGTGTTTTAAAGGTTTGAGAAGTTTCGAGTAAAATTTTGTGACTAGTTTTGTTATTTTACTAGTTTCTTATTTTTACTTGAATCGTTTTATGCTTGTTGTTATTTCTTTTATGCCTTGTTATTACCTTGCTAATAAAACACAAATAAAAGCTTTAAACAACCTTCATAAAACGTTCCGTTACACTCGATTCTTTTTCGCACCTAAAAAGGACCAAGCTTTAATTATTTCTTTTTCTTCGAGATGGAGTAAACCCGCATTAAAAGTGGCATAACTCTCTGCTCAGAAATCGAAATTTAATTATTCTTAAATAAAATTAAAGCTCTGTCTGTCCTCTGTCCAATGCCACCGGTTTCGGCTCAAAAGGAAATCGAAACTCCAGTTTTTTAGAAATCCGGATTTTCAAACCCCACTACCATGAGTTATAGAACTCTAATGAGAAAATTTTCATGAGCAAAAATGTTTTTCATATGATTATAAACATGATGTGTAAGATTAAAATGTTTTGGTTTTTTGAAAGTTTGATTGAAATTGAGTTTTTACAAAACTAGTTTGAATTTTGAAAAACCGTTTTCACTTTCAAACTTGAAAATATTTTGTCATCCAAATCAAATAAGTTTTCAAAATGTTTTCAAAACTATATCTATATCACATATGTTCAAAATCTATATGCTCTTGAAAATTTGAGTGGGAGGTCTCTTTGTAGACAAGCCGAAAAATAAAAAGATGTGTAATCTCAAACTTTCAAGTGTTCGAGTGAGTTGAAGTTCACACTACCCTCATGAACTTTCCCGAAATAGAAAATAGGAAAAGATCGAGTATGTACCTTGTGCCTTTATGCACTAAGACTACTCTGAACATGTCGATCTAGGATTCTCTTCTAGTTGTCCGCTCTGTCGCTCTCTAACTAGGAAATTTGTTTCCGAACTTATAAGAGTCGATGAACTAACTCCAAAAACTAAGTGGGAGGGTTATACTTGTTGTTTGTAACCCGCGATCCCCAACACTAATGAAAGAAGCAATTAACGTTGGACTAAGAGCCGCTCTTGCGACCCTCACTTAAATGGGAGTACTCCAAGGCGTTATTGCTTCGATCATTGCTCAATGAGCTACGTCCGAGAGTGAGACGATGATGGCAAGGCCTCCCCTTGGGGGATTGTTTTTCAAAGTTGACCTTTTGGACTAAGTGGTTGGTTGCACACTTAGGCTCAATCCCTAGTAATCCTCCCTTGAGGCTCTGCGAAAGGATGTGAGTGATCAAACCAATTTAAAAGGTGGCTAGTCAAAATAGATGTATTGACATCTTGGCTTAGCATTAATGATGTGTCATTTACTTATAAAATGAGATTTTTTGCGGCCTTCTCTTGAGGGAGTAAATTATCGTTTGGTTTATAACACCTTTGGATTTTATAAAAGTCTTAATAAAACTTAAATCCTAAACCAAAGACTAATCATAAACTTGTTTCAACTTTTATAGGCAATATGTCTCTCAACCCTCTCTCAACCATTCTTTCCTCGAATAAACTCAAAGACGACAATTACGTCGACAGGAAACATAACCTCGACATAGTCCTTACTGTCGACAAGCACAAATAGGTTCTCACCACCCCCTGTCCTCAAACGAATGATGATTCGACGCAAGAGGAGAAAGACGCCCTGGCGGCCTGGCTTCGATCCGATGAGATTGCGAGATGCTATATTTTGGCATCGATGAACAATGTGTTGCAACAACAACATCGTGATTACGAAACTGCCACCGATATGCTCTACAATCTCCATGAGATGTTTGGAGGGCAAGGACGTCAAGCTAGGCAACAAGCGGTCCGACAATTCATGAACTGTCGTATGAAGGCTGGAACTCCCGTTAGAGATCATATGATGCTGATCATTAGCTATCTCAACGAGATGGAGATCCTTGAATCTGAGATTGATGGGGAGACTAAAATAGATATGATCTTGGAAACTCTCCCCGAAACCTTTGATACCTTCAAGTTGAATTATTCCATGAACAAGCTAGAGTACACTGTTACCGAGCTCATGAAGGAACTTCAAACCGCTGAGGCACTCACTAAGAAAAAGAGGGCTCAAGGAGAAGTACATGCTACTGCCTCCACCTCTGGATCTAAGAAGAGACCTCGCAATGCCGAGAAGAAGAACCAACCTAAGGTTCAAACGAAGAAGAAGGCGCCAAAGGCTCCGAAGGTGGACAAGTCTAAAGACAAATGCCACCACTGCAATGAGCCTGGTCACTGGCGTAGGAACTGTCCTGCCTACCTCAAAACCAAAGTAAAAGGTATTGTACTTGTTACTGAAGCTTGTTTAGTAGCTGATAATGTATCATCGTGGATTATTGACTCCGCTGCTACTAACCATATTTGCTGCTCCTTGACTGGTTTTAGGAAAAGCAAAGGCTTAGAGGATGGCGACTTCTGCTTCAAGTGGGGTGATGGGAGCGTGGTGTCTGCGAAGGCTGTGGGATCCGTGACGCTATCTTTTGAAGATCAAACTTTAAATTTGAATAATGTTTATTATGTTCCTTCCTTTGGGAAAAACCTAATATCTGTTGCTCAACTTTTCGAGAAAAATTATTGTTTAAAGTTTATAAAGAATGGAATTCGTATTTCTTTTTCTAATTCTTTTGTCACTGATGCATGTATGAAGAATGGTCTTTTTTACATCTATCCCACTCAACCTTCTCTTTTAGACACCGAAATAGATAACGATCTAATTAGGGAGCCAAAGAGGATCAAACTTTCTGAATCCTCTGATCTAACAAAATCAACATACCTCTGGCACTTGAGACTTGGTCATTTCAGTCTAGATAAGATTAAGAGACTTGTGAGGGACGGTCCACTCCAAGAATCTGCAATAGGTTCACTACCTACTTGTGAATCCTACATAGAAGGAAAAATGACTAAGCGACCTTTCTCCGATAAGGGTCGAAGAGCCACTGAGTTGCTGGAACTAGTACATTCTGATGTATGTGGTCCGCTCAACCAACAGGCACGTGGAGGATACGAATACTTCGTTACCTTCACCGATGATTACTCACGATATGGGTTTGTCTATTTTCTCAAACACAAATCCGAGACCTTTAACGTATTTAAGGTCTTTAGGGCTTTAGTGGAAAAGCAAACTGGCAAATTGATCAAAACCCTTCAATCTGATCGAGGTGGTGAGTATATGTCTGGAGAGTTCGATGAATTTCTTAAAGAAGAAGGTATCACTTCTCAGCTTACCGCACCTGGCACACCTCAACAAAACGGAGTGTCAGAGAGAAGAAACCGAACTCTTATGGAGATGGTTAGATCAATGATGAGTTACTCATCACTCCCTCTTTCCTTTTGGGGATATGCCCTTGAAACAGCCGCCTATATTCTGAACCAAGTTCCGTCCAAAACAGTTCTTGGTACTCCTTATGAACGATAGACTGGCCGTAAAGTGAACCTTGGCCGCATCCGAATTTGGGGTTGCCCTGCACACGTGCTGAGGCAAAAGACTAGCAAGTTGGCTAGTAGGTCAGAATTGTGCCTGTTTGTGGGATATCCAAAGGAAACCAAAGGTTTTACTTTCTATAGTCCCGAGGACGATAAGACTTTCGTTAGCACGAATGCTCGTTTCCTTGAGGAGGACTTTATGAAAGATGCAAAACCTAGAAGCAAAATTGTGCTTGAAGAAAAGTTGGGTGAGGAAGCTTCTACCTCATCTGTAAGAACTGTTCTTACCCCAACTGAAACACAACCTAACTCATCAGAATCTCGTCAAGTAGTACTTAGACGTAGTGGGAGGGCTACTCAAAAGCCTGACAGGTACATGTCTTATGGAGACTCTCTTGTAGCCATCTCTGACATGGATGATCCTGTTTCCTATAGCCAAGCGATGGCTTGTTCTGAATCAAACCTTTGGCTTGACGCCATGAAAGTTGAAATGCACTCGATGTATATCAATAATGTATGGAAACTTGTAGACCTTCCTGAAGGGATTAAACCCGTAGGGTGTAAGTGGGGTCCTGATGGGAACGTCGAGACGTTCAAAGCACGACTTGTGGCGAAGGGTTATACCCAACAAGAAGGGATTGACTATGAAGAAACCTTCTCGCCAGTCGCGATGCTTAAATCCATCCGCATACTCCTATCCATAGCTGCAGCTCTCGACTATGAGATTTGGCAAATAGATGTCAAGACAGCCTTTCTGAATGGCAATCTTGACGAGCCCATTTACATGGCTCAACCAGACGGTTTCGTGGAAGAAGGTCAAGAGACCAAGGTTTGTGAGTTGCTTAAGTCCGTTTATGGATTAAAGCAAGCATCTAGGTCATGGAATATTAGATTCGATGAAACTGTGAAAAGCTTCGGCTTTGAACAGTCAATAGATGAGCCTTGTGTTTACAAATTAATACACGAAGGTAAAGTTGTGTTTCTGATACTATATGTCGATGATATACTACTCATTGGTAATGACGTGGGTAAGTTATCTAAGGTTAAGGTCTAGCTATCAAAGCAATTCGATATGAAGGATCTAGGAGAAGCCGCGTACATTCTGGGGATCCAAATCTTTCGAGATAGGAAAAACCGGACCCTTTCGCTCTCTCAAGCATCTTATATTGATAAGGTAATGGATCCCTTCTCGATGCAAGACTCCAAGAAGGGCCAAACACCCTTTAGGCATGGAGTTTCACTCTCTAAGGACCAGTCTCCCAAGACTGCACAAGAGATTGAAGACATGAGGAAAATTCCTTACGCCTCTGCCGTAGGAAGCCTCATGTATGCTATGCTTTGCACTAGACCTGATCTCTGTTTCGCCGTTGGCGTAGTTAGCCGTTTCCAATCCAACCCTGGACCCGAGCACTGGATTGCTGTTAAGCATGTTCTTAAGTATCTTCGAAGAACTAGGAACTTGATGCTTACATACTCAAGTACTGACCTGACTATGACGGGATATACCGACTCCGATTTTCAAGCGGATAAGGATTCCAGGAAATCCACTTCGGGATCTGTGTTCATCCTTAATGGTGGAGCTGTTGTGTGGAGGAGTATTAAGCAATCTTGCATTGCTGACTCCACAATGGAAGCAGAATATGTGGCTTCTTGTGAAGCATCCAAAGATGCTGTATGGCTTAGAAAATTCCTTAAGTATTTGGAAGTTGTTCCAAACGTCGACGAGCCCATGACCCTTTATTGTGATAATAGTGGGGCTGTCGATAACTCAAAGGAATCTAGAAGCCATAAGCGCTCTAAGCATATTGAGAGGAAATACCATTTGATTCGAGAGATCGTGCAGCGCGAAGACGTGGAAGTGAAGAAGATCTCAACGGTGGACAACCTCGCAGATCCATTCACCAAGGCCCTAGCGAACAAGGTCTTCGACAAACATCGTGAGGGATTAGGCATGAAAGACTACACACATCTTCTTTGAGTCAAGTGGGAGTTTGTTGTCAATGGTGCCCACAAGAAGAGTTGTAATCTTTATTTTGTACATTTGATATAATAAAGTCTCATGAAGACTCTTGCTTGCAATTGCCTATTCATTCATTAATAAAGTTGAAACGTTCATTCATTCTTTCTTTGTTTGAAGCTTTATGATAAAACCTTAGTCTTTTAGTCCATAAACAAACTTAACAACTTACGAAGAGACAAATGTAGATTTGCATGAACAAACTCTTCGTAGTTTGCTTAAAACGATATATTCGCAATCTAAGGGTCAAAGGACTATTGACCTCAGTACGATTGTTAGAAGAATCTATGATGTCTGGTTATGAGGCATTGGGAGTTGGAGACTCTATAGTTCTTCTAGGTATCTTCCGAAGGTACTGAATTGACTAGTGCACTTCTAGAGACAAGATAAGAACAAACCATTTAACCTCTTATGTCTCGAAGTCACTACGTATGAATTGCATCATGCTTACCTTAATCCTGAAATGAGACATGCCATTTCACAGCTTAGTATTCTCATTTGAGAAAGTCAGAGTTTGGACTCACTATGTGATTCCGAACAGGGCCTATTGGTGAAATACTAAGTTGTGAGAATGTCATGAGTAACTTTGTGAAGTTCTCATAGATATGGAATTCATGTACAAGATTGCTGAAATGCAATGTATGTCACCTCATGCTTTGTTCCTTGGAGTGTGAATAAATGAACTGGCCAGTGTCCAAATTGAGTCCTGACTCTTTTGGATGAAACAATGTGACTTGTTAGCTCCTCGTCAATACATTGTTTCTAACTTATTCACAAGCGACAAAGGAGTTGAGGAAATAACAGCTAGAAGGGTAAAATGGTAATTTAGTAAATCCCGACTAGCTGATGACATTCATGAAGGGTAAACATAGATAATATTCAGTGGATCCGCTCATCATAATTAGGTCGAATTCTTGAGTAGAAAATAAATTCATTTGAACCGAGAGATTTTCAGTGTCAACTCTTTAGTGGAGTCAGTTGGCATTAAGCTAAACTTGGAAAAGGTTTGTGAACTTTTGAGTCCAAGTGTTTAGCTCAAGCTTTGTTCATTTGGGTCCATGAGGTCACTGTCACGAATCACATCGATAGGAATAGTTAAACTGGTAGCTAAGTCAAAACGAGAACGAAAATAGTCAAAAGGGTATTTTTGTCTTTTGAGACAAAGGATGAAATGAATGTCAATAAATTTTTTTGACAAGTTCATTTGATGACTTAATGTCACTCGGCCATGACTTGATCATTGGGCCTCGTGAATTAATTTCATTTCATAAGAGTTTTATTGAAAATTCTTAATGGGCTTTTTTCATGTTCTCATGAATAAATGAAGAAGCTTCTAGAAGCTCCTTCTAGAGACATGTTGGGCGCCTACCCTATAGAGAAATAGGAGAGTTTATTTTGTGCATAAATGTATTTAGATACTTGCCAAAAGAAAAAGAGGAAACAAATTTGCATAAGGATGCATAAGGAACTTCGGCCATGTTGAGAGAAAAGGCAAGCCATGAACAAAATTGGAAACAAATCAAGGCTTCTAGAAGCCCTTGTTGGCCGAGTGTCTCAATAAGGAAAAGAGGAAATTGGCTCATGAATATGTGATATTCAATAGAAGAGGAAACTACCTTATTGAAGGTGAGACCTCTCCTATAAATAGGAGCCTCATTTCCTCACATTTCATTCATCCAAGTTTAAGAGATTTGAGAGACTCTCTCTCTAGAACTTTGGCCGAAACTCCTCTCTCTCTCTCTAGTTTATTTTTCGATTTTTCTTGTTTTGGCACCTAGGTCCTCACTCGACCTAGTGTTTAGCTCTGCGACTTCAAGACTCGTTCTTAAGTCGTAGTGTTTAAAAGTGCCCACTCACTAATTCCTTTATTTCGAGTGATTTAGTGATAGAAACTTTCATGGTTGCTCGAGGTGCCGAGGAAAGAAAGAGAGACGTGCTGCGAGGGGAGACGAGCGTTGCAAACTTTCCAAAAGCTTCTTCAAAGTTCAAGCTTCAAGAAAGGTTAGTAAACTTCTAGCTCATATTAGTTTTTAATTACATGTACTTGCTCTTTGTCTAGGTTAGTAAAAACTGTTTTTACTTGTAAATAAATTTTTTAAAATTCCGCCGCTTCCCGAAGCGTTTAATCTTTTTCTTAAACCCTAGATCAATTCCAACAGAGACTTCGCTCGAGCAAGCTCCTCATGGAAGAGTCCCAGGCGATGAATGAGGTCGTGTAGAATCTTCTCGAGCCGAGCCTTGCTCCTCGAGTCAAGTCATTCTCCTCGAGTCGAGCCCCGCTCCTCGAGTCGAGTCATTCTCCTCGAGTCGAGCCCCGCTCCTTGAGTCGAGTCATTCTCCTTGAGTCGAGCCTCGTTCCTCGGGTCGAGTCGCTCTCCTTGAGTCAAGCCTTGCTCCTAGAGTCGAGTCATTCTCCTCGAGTCGAGCCTCTCTCCTCGAGTCGAGTCATTCTCCTCGAGTCGAGCTTCGCTCCTTGAGTCAAGCCATTCTCCTCGAGTCGAGCCTTGCTCCTCGATTTGAGTCACCCTCCTTGAGTTGAGCCTTGCTCCTCGGGTCGAGTCACTCTCCTCGAGTCGAGCCTCGCTCCTCGAGTCAAGTCACTCTCCTCGGGTTGAGTCTCGCTCCTCGAGTCGAGTCATTCTCCTCGAGTCGAGTCACTCTCCTCGGGTTGAGTCTTGCTCCTCGAGTCGAGTCATTCTCCTCGAGTCGAGCCATTCTCCTCGAGTCGAGCCTTGCTCCTCGAGTCGATTCATTCTCCTCAAGTTGAGTCTTGCTCCTCAAGTCGAGTCACTATCCTCGGGTTGAGTCTTGCTCCTCGAGTCGAGTCATTCTCCTCGAGTCGAGACTTGCTCCTCGAGTCGAGTCACTCTCATCGGGTTGAGTCTTGCTCCTCGAGTTGAGTCACTATCCTCAGGTTGAGTCTTGCTCCTCGAGTCGAGTCATTCTCCTCGAGTGGAGTCACTCTCCTTGAGTCAAGCCTTGCCCCTCGAGTCGAGTCATTCTCCTCTAGTCGAGCCTCTCTCCTCAAGTCGAGTCACTCACCTCAAGTCGAGCCTTGCTCCTCGAGTCGAGTCATCCTCCTCGAGTCGAGTCACGCTCCTCGAGCAAGCACCTGTAACGATTTGAAGAATAGGCTAGCCAAAGCGAGACTAAAACAAAACAAACAAAAAAACAGAGGGAAACTTACCCTCAGGGTGTCAAAAATGCCATGACAAAAGAAGTCCACGTCACCACTCGTTACGATGTCCCTTCGGGTCTTTAACAGAGACTCGCACTCACGCCTAGGGAATAAGGGCCGATCTTCCGAATGCAGACGGAGAAGCCTCACCAAAGCTGGAATGGCGGATGCCCTATGAGACCGACTTATGCTCGATGCGTGATCAAACTTTGAGCATTGATCCCCGAGCAGTCGAAGCCCTCCGGTGCGGCATAGCCTTCCACCAGGTGCCACTCCGTCTTCTCGAAGCATTAGCCCACGTCATCAACCTCCATCTCCGAGACCTCGGAATGAGCATGCCTTTGCAAAATGCAAAAGTGCAGTCGCCTTCCAAGCTGACCGAGACGGAAGTCATGATCTTCCCCTAACATGTCGCAATTAGATAATAATTTCCATTCTAATCACCGTCCAGTTCCATGGACCACGGCTCGAAGATATCATCAAACAAAACGCCATCGAAGAAAGACTTGGGCGTGACTTCGCCAAAAGATCAACAAGCCGCGACACGCCAACACGCCTCTGCACACACGCATGCCCTACTTGCGCGCGCATATCCCCGTTGCTCCAGGGCTAGAGCGATGGATGCAATCACATCCGCCTCGCCCACGTTGAGCTACGCCTCCTATCCAGTTGGATCCTCCTCCGAGTGTTGAACATACAATCATGTTGAGAGAGACGGAAAAGCAGAAGAGAGCACATGCAATTATGAAAATATCCTTTATAATCACAAAGGCTTCGCGACGGCGAAGCTCTGGGAAATAAATTTTCCTCAAACACCCGGCAGAAACAACTAAAAGTTCACCGCGGTGTTGGGGGGCTAATCTTGTCGGTCGTTTTCGGAAAACTCGGAACGGGGGAAAGACGCGCAGCTCAAAGGGCCAATGGTCAGGCCGGAGATCCTAAAGAGTGGCAAGCCTTCCGTCACAAGTCGACTGGCAAGTCCTCGTGCCAAACTCTCAGCTCCTCAAAGTCGAGCCTCGCTCCTTGAGTCGAGCCTTGAGTCGTTCTCCTCGAGTCGAGCCTCGCTCCTCGAGTCAAGCCTCGCTCCTCGAGTCGAGGGCTCGAGTCGTTCTCCTCGAGTCATTCTCCTCGAGTCAAGCCTCAAGTCGTTCTCCTCAAGTCGAGTCTCGCTCCTCGAGTTGAGTCACGCTCATCGGGTAGAGACCTTCATATTTCGCGTGACAAGCGTGATATCCGAAGTCCACTAAGGCCCATTAGAGTCCGACGAGACAGGCTGTGCACCGCGTGCCCCTCAAGGAAATCGCGCGCGCAGCAAGCCGCGCCGGCCAGCCGTGCACAGCAAGCCGCGCGCCAGGCCGTGTGCCGTGCATCTCTCAAGGCGCGTCGCGCCAAGATGTGCCTGCGCCGCACGCGCGCGTCATCCGGGAAGCGCGCCCCATGCGCCGCGCATCCCGCGCCGCGCCTGGTGCCTTGGGCGCCGCGCGCGCCGTACGCCTCCAGTTGAAGGGAGAACGCCCCCTAGTCCCACATGGACGAAAAAGAAGCCTCTTAAGGCCCTCCAACTACTATAAATACCCCCTCTCATTGAGGGGAAAGTCATTGCATTCATTCTCAAGGAACTTGAGACTTCTCTCTGCTTCTCTGGATGCCATCTGTTACCGGTCCGTCCCGGCCCGGTAAAGCGGCGACAGTCGCGATAGCGGCCATCCTAGGACTCCCCGACGCACGGCCGGCCCAGAGCCGGCGCTCGGCCAATGGCCGGCTCAGAGCCAGCGCTCGGCCAATGGCCGGCTCAGAGCCGGCGCTCGCCCAATGGCCGACTCAGAGCCGGCGCTCGGCCAATGGTCGGCTCAGAGCCGGCGCTCGACCAATGGCCGACTCAGAGCCGGCCCTCGACCAATGGCCGACTCAGAGCCGGTGCTCGACCAATGGCCGGTTCATTGCCGGCGCTCGATCAATGGCCGGCTCAGAGCCGGCGCTCTACCAATGGCCGACTCAGAGCCGGCGCTCGGCCAATGGCCGGCTCAGAGCCGGCGCTCGGCCTAAGGACCCCTCGAAACGTTCCTAGGTCGCCTATAAATATGAGGCTCGACCCCTTGAGTCAGGTAATCCATTTTTGAGCCCCGAAACGCTGTCGAATTCATAACTCACTCGTTTCACTCATCTTTGGCCTCTAAACACTCAAACCCTCAACATTCTACCTCAACCCTACTAATGTTGAGCGTCGGAGAGGTAAACAGAGGCGACCCATCTGCTTCCCCTTTGTAGTTCACGTACTCTCTACTTCTTTTCAGGTAGTGAGACGGGGGGAGCTTCATCCACGACTAAGGGACGACTTGGGATACTAAGTCCGACACGCTCGAGCCGAAGTGAGACCACTTGGTCCGGCCTTGGGTCTAACCACTTTGGGCTCCTAAATAGTTGTCCGAAAACAAGCGAAAATATTTTGTGGCTAGAAGGAGGGGACCTCTCGACCTTGGTGACACTCTCCCTTCCAATCCTCACTCTTACTATGCCTACGACTCTCGAGAGATGAGTCACATTCCTGCTACCTCCGCAGGCACTCGAGCGACGAGCTCAAGGTACGGCCTTCGAAGCCTCGCGCACCGTCTAGGTGGGCAACCTCGTGACAACAAGAGCCAGCCCCGAGACTCAGCATATGACCCTGAGGCCGCGCTCCGAGAGGACACGGCTCGGAGGCTCGCCGAGCTCCTAGACCATCCCGGCGTAGACGGCACACTCATCACCGACCTCCTCGGCTACGACGTCGAGGATAAGTCCGCCCAAGGCGACTCCGACCCCGACTATGTGGGGGAGTCACGAACCGATGAGGCAACGCCAAGCCTCGCCCCGTCACGGTCCGAGAGGACGAACGGCGAGTTGGCCAGACCGTCGCACCTGGCGCGGCAGCAGGCACAGTCACACTCCCGAGGACTCGCCCCCTCGGTTTCAAGAGGCTGCCGGACACGGCCCTTCGCCGGGGAGAGAGCAACCTTGGGGGACGATGGGGCCGATAGCCGTAGCGCCTGCCGGACAGTCCGGCCAAGAGCGGCCTCGCCCCGCCAAGCGCCGAGCGTGGATCTTAGAGAGCGCCTAACGGCGCAGAGAAACTCCCGAGGGGAGGACCTCTGCCAAAGGCTCAACTCTCGGAGGGACGCACTCCCCGCCACGACTCTCGGCCGACCTCAGGCCAACGCCGGGGACCAAGCATCCAACGAGTGCCAGCAGGCGACTCCCGCGGTCCCGGCGGTCAGCCCAACTAACGGGCTCGACATGGTGACGATGATTCAGAGCCTCCAAAACCGAATCATCGAAATGAGGAAATCGGGGAGGCAAAGGCCGTATGGAGGGATCGAGGAGTCATACTCACCCTTCGCCGCTCAAATCCTCGCGCAACCTTGCGTGGGGAACTTCAAACTGTCATCCATTCCTACGAGACGTGGATGACGATGCAAGGACAGTCGGATGCCACCCTCTGTCAAGCCTTCAGCATGACCCTTACGGGGTCGAGATTTGAATGGTTCCGGAGTTTGTGACCGGGAAGCATCCCATCCTTCCGGGCCTTGCGCGAGGCTTTCCTTCTCGTTTCGCCACACTCGTGGCGCAAAAGAAGTCGAAGACCTACCTCCTGTCTATCCGGTAGGGGAGAGACGAGACTTTGAGACAATACCTTGCGCGCTTCACCGAGGAGTCTCACAAGGTCGAAGGGTTCGACGACAAGGACGCCATCACGGCGATCACCGAGGGGGCTCGCACGAGCGACTTCCTCAAATCTATTGTCGGAAAGGTCCCGCGGGATATGGCGGAGCTAATGTCGAGAGCCCGCACCTACATGGGGATCGAGGACTACCTCGACGGCTGAGACGGTCAGAAGTCGGGGGGACAAAGCGGTCGTCGCCGCGACGATCAAGACGGAGATTGTCCCGACCCTCGAAAGAGGAGGAACAAGGGAAGCCAGACCCCTAACGGTCGTTCCCTCCCTGGGCCGAGGCCCCCGCACGTCGATAGCTTCCGAAAGTTTTCAGTGTTTACCCCCCTGAAGACTCCGCAGGAGCGGATCCTAGCTCTGCACCGCGACAAGCTAGGAAGCCCCGCTCCACTCACAAAGGATCCCGCAAAGAGGGATCGAAGCAAGTTCTGTGAATACCACCAGGATCACGGGCATCTGACCTCTGAATGTTACCAGCTCAAGTGTCAGATCGAGGCCCTATTTCAAGATGGGAAATTGAAAGAATACGTCCTTAGAACGATCGGGACGGCCGCAGCGCATAAAGAATGCTCGCGGCAAGAAAGGAAAGGTCCGGCGACGGTGACCGTTACGGACCGAGCGGCAATCGAAGAACCAGAGAGCTCACATCTGCACGTCGTGGGCTCAATCATGGGCGGCCCGGAGTTCAGAGACTCGAGCAAGCAGAGAAAGAAGTACGTGCGAGAAGTCTCCCAAGGGAAGATAGCGCACTACATCAACCACGCGTACTAGGCTCCTCCTCCGGCCCCGTTTGAGTCCATGTTCTTCACCAGCCAAGAGGCGGTGCGAGTTCTTCACCCACACAACGACGCGATAGTCGTCTCGGCCCCGGTCGCCAACAATCTCATCCGGAGAATCCTAATCGACAATGGAAGCTCCGCCGATATAATCTTCAAGTCGGCATTGGACAGGATGAAGCTATCCGGGATGAGACCGACCCCGATCTCGACCCCACACTTCGGCTTCTCCAGGGAGAGGGTCATGACGGAGGGCACCTGTTGGAATTGATCTAGGGTTCAAGAAAAAGATTAAACGCTTTGGGAAGCGGCGGAATTTTAAAAAATTTCTTTTCAAGTAAAAACAGTTTTTACTAACCTAGACAAAGAAGCAAGTACATGTAATTAAAAACCAATATGAGCTAAGAGTTTACTAACCTTTCTTGAAGCTTGAACTTTGAAGAAGCTTTTGGAAAGTTTGCAACGCTCGTCTCCCCTCGCAGCACGTCTCTCTTCCTTTCCTCGGCACCTCGAGCAACCACGAAAGTTTCTATCACTAAATCACTCAAAATAAAGGAATTAGTGAGTGGGCACTTTTAAACACTACGACTTAAGAACGAGTCTTGAAGTCACAGAACTAAACACTAGGTCGAGTGAGGACCTAGGTGCCAAAACAAGAAAAATCGAAAATAAACTAGAGAGAGAGAGAGAGAGAGGATTTCGGCCACAAGTTCTAGAGAGAGAGTCTCTCAAATCTCTTAAACTTGGATGAATGAAATGTGAGGAAATGAGGCTCCTATTTATAGGAGAGGTCTCACCTTCAATAAGGTAGTTTCCACTTCTATAGAATATCACATATTCATGAGCCAATTTCCTCTTTTTCCCTTTGAGACACACGGCCAACACAAGGCTTCTAGAAGCCTTGATTTGTTTCCTATTTTGTTCGAGGCTTGCCTTTTCTCTCAACATGGCCGATTCCCTTCGTGCATCTACATGCAAATTTGTTTCCTCTTTTTCTTTTGGCAAGTATCTAAATACATTTATGCACAAAATAAACTCTCTTTCTCTTAGGTATTTGGGTGCCCATATTTTCTCTAGAAGGAGCTTCTAGAAGCTTCTTCATTTGTTCATAACAACATGAGAAAGGCCCATTAAGAATTTTCAATAAAACTCTTATGAAATGAAATTAATTCACGAGGCCCAATGATCAAGTCATGGCCGAGTGACATTAAGTCATCAAATGAACTTGTCAAAATTTATTGACATTCATTTCATCCTTTGCCTCAAAAGACAAAAATACCCTTTTAACTATTTTCGTTCTTGTTTTGACTTAGCTTCCAGTTTAACTATTCCTATCGATGTGATTCGTGACAGTGACCTCATGGACCCAAATGAACAAAGCTTGAGCTAAACACTTGGACTCAAAAGTTCACAAACCTTTTCCAAGTTTAGCTTAATGCCAACTGACTCCACTAAAGAGCTGACACTGAAAATCTCTAGGTTCAAATGAATTTATTTTCTACTCAAGAATTCGACCTAATTATGATGAGCAGATCCACTGAATATTATCTATGTTTACCCTTCATGAATGTCATCAGCTAGTCGGGATTTACTAAATTACCATTTTACCCTTCTAGCTGTTATTTCCTCAACTCTTTTGTCGCTTGTGAATAAGTTAGAAACAATGTATTGACGAGGAGCTAACAAGTCACATTGTTTCATCCAAAAGAGTCAGGACTCAATTTGGACACTGGCCAGTTCATTTATTCACACTCCAAGGAACAAAGCATGAGGTGACATGCATTGCATTTCAGCAATCTTGTACATGAATTCCATATCTATGAGAACTTCACAAAGTTACTCATGACATACTCACAACTTAGTACTTCACCAATAGGCCCTGTTCGGAATCACATAGTGAGTCCGAACTCTGACTTTCTCAAATGAGAATACTAAGGTGTGAAATGACATGTCTCATTTCAGGATTAAGGTAAGCACGATGCAATTCATACATAGTGACTTCGAGACATAAGAGGTTAAATGGTTTGTTCTTATCTTGTCTCTAGAAGTGCACTGGTCAATTCAGTACCTTCGGAAGATAGCTAGAAGAACTATAGAGTCTCCAACTCTCAATGCCTCACAACCAGACATCATAGATTCTTCTAACAATCGTACTGAGGTCAATAGTCCTTTGACCCTAAGATTGCGAATATATCGTTTTAAGCAAACTACGAAGAGTTTGTTCATGCAAATCTACATTTGTCTCTTCGTAAGTTGTTAAGTTTGTTTATGGACTAAAAGACTAAGGTTTTATCATAAAACTTCAAACAAAGAAAGAATGAATGAACGTTTCAACTTTATTATTAAATGAATAAGCAATTACAAGCAAGAGTCTTCGTAAGACTATATGACATCAAATGTACATAAATAGACACTACTACTCTTCTTGTGGGCACCATTGACAACAGCACCATCGACCTCCCGTCACCTTCGGGACACCGGGGGGGATTGAGGTCACCCACATCGTGTCGTTCCTAGTTGTGGACCAGCCCTCAGCATACAATATCATCATCGGCCGCCCGACTCTCAATCGGTTGAAGGCCATAACGTCCACCTATCATCTGATGATGAAGTTCCCGACCGAGAAGGGGATTGCCATAATGTTGGGAGACCAATCTATGGCAAGGATGTGCTACATCCAAGGCGTGGACGGGAAAGGAAGAGGAAAGATGGTGAGCACCATCTTCCAGCTCGGGGACAAGCTCCCGTGCAAGATAGAGGAAGGGGGCACCTTCGGAGAACTAGAGCAGATGGACGATGTCGAGCGTCGGAAGGTGGAGACACCGGACGACCTCGTTCCCGTCGTGTTGGACGACGCCAAGCCTGACCAAGTAGTCAAGGTAGGCGCCAAACTCCCATCCGAAATCCGAATCCAGCTCGCCGCCTTCCTCTGCGAGTTCAAAGACGTCTTCGCGTGGACACACGCTGACATGCCGGGGATCGACCCCGAGATAATGGTTCACCATCTCAACGACGACAAGAGAGTGACTGAGCGCGTCCAACCGCGGCGGGCGTTCAGCGGAGAGAGGTACCAAGCCATTGGTGAAGAAGTTGACAAACTTCTCGCCGCCGACTTCATCAGGGAGGCGGAACACCCCAAGTGGGTGTCCAATGTTGTAATGGTCAAGAAGCCGAACGGGAAGTGGCGGATTTGTATCGTTTACGAAGATCTCAACAAAGCCTGCCCGAAAGACAGCTTTCCTCTCCCAAGGATCGAGCAACTCGTGGACGCCACGGCAGGCCACGAATTGCTGAGCTTCATGGACGCCTACTCAGGCTACAATCAGATCCGCATGCACGAGCCGGATCTGATCAAGACCACATTTGTTACGAACCGCAGACTCTACTGCTACAAGGTCATGCCTTTCGGCCTCAAGAACGCAGGAGCGACGTATCAAAGGTTGGTGAACCGAATGTTCGCCAATCAAATTGGCAAACTATGGAGGTCTACGTGGACGATATGCTTGTCAAAAGCCTCAAGGCCCACGACCATGTTCGAGACCTTAGGGAGATGTTTACAATCCTGCGGCGCTACAAGATGAAGCTCAACCCCAATAAGTGCGCTTTTGGTGTTGAATCCAGAAAATTCCTGAGATTAGGGCGATCTTAGAGATGAGGTCGCCACAGAAAGTGAAAGAAGTACACAGTTTGACGGGAAGGATCGCCGCCCTGACGCGATTCGTTTCCAAGGCAACCGATAGGTGCCAACCATTTTTCAAGGCATCGAAGAAGACCAACGGGTTTATATGGACGAAGGAGTACGAGGTGGCGTTCCGCGAAATGAAAGCCTACTTAAGCTCCCCCCCGTTCCTCGCAAAACCGAAGGATGGCGAGACCTTGTACGTCTACCTCATGGTTTTCGATAGGGCCGTGAGCGCAGTTCTCATACGCGAAGAGGACAAGGTGCAGTGGCCGGTCTACTACGTTAGCAAGGCGCTCCTTAATGCCGAGACCCGATACCCAGAAATCGAGAGATTGTCCCTCGCCCTTGTCACGAGCGCGAGAAAGCTTTGACCCTACTTCCAAGCGCATCCCATCGTGGTGCGTACGGGACATCCCATCGAGAAGGCCTTGCAAAAAGGGACCTCCTCTCGAATGGCCATATGGTCCCAAGAGCTGGGCGAGTACGGGGTCGAGTTTCAACCAAGGACCGCCATCAAGGGCCAAGCCCTCGCCGACTTCATAGCCGAATTCACAAGCGCACCCTTAACGGACGAGGGCGACAAAGGCAACGAGAACGAGGAAGACAAGGAGGACGACCACGACGGGTCGTCAAAGAAGAGGACCAACAACCCGATAGGGCCGGTCTGGGACTTGCACGTGGATGGCATGTCAAACACCCGGGGGGCTGTCACCGGCGTAGTGCTCACAAATCCCAATAGGGAAAAACTGAGATACGCCATGCGGTTCGAGTTCAAGGCTTCCAACAACGAGGCAGAGTACGAGGCTCTGATTGTTGGCTTGGAGTTGGCAAACAAGCTAGGCGTCCGAAACCTGCGCATACACTGCGACTCGCAGTTGATTGTGAACCAGGTTAAGGGCGACTATGCCGCCAAAGAGCTGAACATGATCGCGTACTTGTCGAAGACCCAAAAGAATCTAGAGGCCCTGTCATGGTTCGACATAGTCCAAGTTCCCCGAGAGGTGAACATCGACGCCGACGCCTTGGCACGCCTTGCATCCGGGATAGACGAGGAGGGAGAGGGCAGCGCCCCGGTAGAAGTGTTGACTCGACCTTGCGTCCCGAGAGGCGACGTAAGGGTAGTTGACAGAACTCCGCCCCCCTCATGGATGACGCCGCTCGTGGAATTCCTTAAGCGAGGAGTCGTCCCCAAAGATAAAGAAGAGGCCAGAAAGCTGAGAAGCTTGGCGCCGAAATACACAATGAGGGAAGACAACTTGTTCAAAAGAGGCTACTCCATGCCCCTTCTTTGTTGCCTGACCGAAGTCGAGGTGAACAAAGCACTCCGCGAGGTGCACGAAGGGGTGTGCGGAAACCATGCCGCCGGACAGTCTTTGGCCTTGAAGCTCCTAAGGCTCGGATATTGTTGGCCTACCTTGAAAAAGGACTCCCACGAGTGGGCCAAAAAATGCGACAAATGCCAAAGGTTCGCCCACATCCCGCGCCGAGCACCAGCCCCGTTATGCCCGATCATTGTGCCACGACCCTTCGCGAAGTGGGGAATCGACCTCATCGGTGAGCTACCTACAGCCTCGAGGCAATACAAGCATGCGATAGTGGCAATCGACTACTTCACGAAATGGGTAGAGGCCGAACCGCTGGCAAAGATCACCGAGGCGAACACGACGAGCTTCATCTGGAAGAACATTGTCTGCCGCTACGGGATCCCCGCGTCGGTTGTGACCGAGAACGGAAAGCAATTCGACAATGCGCGCCTCCGGGACTTGTGCAAACAGCTGGGCATCAACAAGACTTTCTCTTCTCCCCGCCATCCCCAAGCCAACGATCAGGTCGAGACGGAAGAGAGAAAGGGGGCGTGGGCCGACAAGCTCCCCATGGTCTTATGGGCATATCTAACCACCACGCGAAACGCGACCGGCGAAACCCCTTTCGCTCTCGCTTTCGGCATCGAGGCCGTGGTACCTGGTGAGACCAAGCTGCCAACCTTGCGCATTGAGGAGTATGAAGAAGCCGCCAACGACGAAGCAATCAGACTCGAGCTGGACCTCATAGATGAGAAGAGGACGGACGCACTATCCCGCCTTGCCGCGCAGAAGAGAAAGGTCGAGAAGTACTACAATTCCAAGGTCAAGTTGCGGAAGTTTGCCGACGGAAGCCTCATCCTTAGAAGGGTGTTCCAAAACACCAAAGTGCAAGGGACGGGAGTTCTGGGCCCCACCTGGGAAGGCCCATACCGCGTGCGCCGAGCCATCCACAACGGCACGTACGAGCTCGAGAACCTAGAGGGACTCGTATTCACGCACCCGTGGAACGCGGAGCACCTACGACAATATTACCAATAGAAGCCCGCTCCCGATTTCCCTATGTTTTGTTGTTTTCATCTTATTTTCGGTTTTAGCGAAGACAATGTCATGTTTCAAATAAGGCCAATGGCCTGGGGATGTAATTTTTGACTATTTCGACACGATAATTGAATTACACTTCACTTCGAAACCTTTATCCTATAGTATTATAATTTCTAGTCTCCTCTACGAGTACACAAGAAACTCGGGGGGCTAATGAGGGTAACAAGTACACATTTTTCGCGCGACGCACTCGCGCGACCCCATGTTTCGCGCGCCGAGAGGTAGCGAAACATCAATAAGTCGGATCCGCGCACCAGACCTCCGACCCTTGCGCGACGCTCTCGCATGATTCGATGCCCCACGTACCGATAGGTAGCTAGGCATCGACCGATCACGGCCGCGTACCAGACCGTTGATCCTGGCAGCCGAAGCCCAAAACGCGATAAGCGTACCGACAGGTATCGCACTCGCCGGGAACCACGCTCGCCTCAAGCCCATTTTGGCACGTAACACGCACGCCGATAGGTAGCGTACGCGCCGGAAGGTGGGCGCAATAGCCACTCAGCTCGCACACCGATGGGCAGCGAGTCACTAATGAATGGCAAAAAATCGTATCCGCCCGACGAACCTGGTCTAGTCAGCATCCGCGGAGAACCTCACCGCTAGGTGCGGTAATAAGCCGTGCAAACCGGTTACGCTAGATATAGTAAACCGAGGATCGTAAGACACGCACTAATCGGATTACGTAAATCGATTACGCTAAGCATAGTAAATCGAGAAAATAAGACGCATAATGCGAAAGCAAACAGTGTCACATAAAACAACTCAACAAAAGGAATACGAAAGTACGACGAATATCCAACAAGGAAAAACATAACAAGTATCCGAAAGGGAACACACTGCAAGCGCTAAACACAATTCATTCATCCAAGTTTAAGAGATTTGAGAGACTCTCTCTCTAGAACTTGTGGCCGAAAATCCTCTCTCTCTCTCTCTAGTTTATTTTCGATTTTTCTTGTCTTGGCACCTAGGTCCTCACTCGACCTAGTGTTTAGCTCTGCGACTTCAAGACTTGTTCTTAAGTCGTAGTGTTTAAAAGTGCCCACTCACTGATTCCTTTTATTTCGAGTGATTTAGTGATAGAAACTATCGTGGTTGCTCGAGGTGCCGAGGAAAGAAAGAGAGACGTGCTGCGAGGGGAGACGAGCGTTGCAAACTTTCCAAAAGCTTCTTCAAGGTTCAAGCTTCAAGAAAGGTTAGTAAACTTCTAGCTCATATTAGTTTTTAATTACATGTACTTGCTTCTTTGTCTAGGTTAGTAAAAACTGTTTTTACTTGAAAAGAAATTTTTTAAAATTCCGCCGCTTCCCGAAGCGTTTAATCTTTTTCTTAAACCCTAGATCAATTCCAACAACCAGTTGTTCGATACGCGGGAGTGGAAAGCAGTCCTTAGGGAAGGCTTTGTTAAGATCTTTGTAGTCTATACAAATTCGCCACTTCCCATTAGGCTTTTTCACCATTACCACGTTGGCGACCCACTTGGGGTACTTAGCCTCTCAGATGAAGTTTGCGGTGAGGAGTTTCTCGACCTCTTCATTTATGGCCAAGTATCGTTCTGGGTTGAAAGTTCGTCTAGCCTGCACCTTTTCGGCGACCTTTGGGTCGTCGTTCAATCGGTGCACTATTACCCCGGGATCAATTCCAGGCATGTCCGCATGAGTCCATGCAAAAACATCCTTGAACTCCTCGAGGAAGGCAGTAAGCTGAGTTTTGATGGCGAGTGGAAGTCGGATGCTGACTTTTACAACCTGATCAGGCTTAGATTCGTCCAGGACGATCGGCACAAGATCATCAGAGGTTTCCACCTTGAGTCTTTCGACTTCATCCCGGTGGTCAAGTTCTCCGAACTTCCTTGCGTCCCTTGGGTCGCATGGGTAATCGTCTTCCAGTTGGAAGATTGTGTTGACCATTTTTCCCGCGGATTTGCCATCAACTCCTTGCACGTAGCATATTCTGGCTTGGGATTGGTCTCCGGCCATAATGCCAATTCCCTCTTCGGTGAGGAATTTCACCAGTAGGTGGTACGTTGAAGTGATTGCCCTTAGCCGGTTCAACGTGGGTCGCCCGATGATTAAGTTATAGGGCGACTCCTGATCGACCACTAGGAATGGGACCATGTGAACGGCCTCAATTCCTCCAGGGGTCCCAAAGGTGACCGGCAGGTCGATGATGCCCTCAGTCATCACCCTTTCCCCAGTGAACCCAAACAGAGGCGTTTGGGTCGGAGTCGGGCGCAGCCCCCCGAGCTTCATGCGCTCTAGGGTGGACTTGAAAATTATGTCGGCCGCGCTGCCGTTGTCGGTGAGAACCCTTTTCACCAAGTTATTGGTCACTTGGGCTTTGAGCACAATTGCGTCATTGTGTGGATGCACAACTCGCTTGGCCTCCTCATTGGTGAAATACATCGTCTCGTGGGGCACGGACGGAGGTTCTTCGAATGTAAAGTTGACGTGCATAGCAGCGTCTTCCTGAGCCACGACCCTAAGGAATTTCTTCCGTTGTCGGGCTGAATCTCCATCTTGTGGAGCTCCCAATATGGTGGTTACCACGTGGAGCTGTGGATTGGCATTGGCAGCAGCCGCAGTTCGGTCGGCAGAAGCGGCTGTTCCTCCTCCCTGACCAGACTGTTGTCTGTTCGCGGTGGGGCCCGCAGCGCTAATCATGCGTAACACGAACTCTTTCAGCTCACCCCGTTGGATCAAAGCCTCGATTTGCCTTTTAAGGTTGTAGCATTCCGAGGTCAAGTGACCGTATTCACGATGGAACTCAAAATATCTTGATCGATCACGAGTTGCGGGATCCTTTTTCATTGGAGCCGAGGGCGTGAACTTGTCACGTGCCAGAGCCAGGATCCGTTCCGGCGCCGTGTTCAATGGTGTGAACGACGAGTATCCTTTGAAGTTTTCCGCAAGTCGCGGCTTCTGGGGTACAGGGGGTTGGTTGTTAGAAACCCGATTTCCCTTGTTTCGTCTTTTACGGGGTTCGCCTTGTTCGTGGCTAGGTTCCTCTCGACGACGAGAGCTTTGATTGTTGCTCTTGCGGCCGTCGAGGTAATCTTCGACTCCCATGAAGGTCGTAGCTCGAGTCATTAACTCGGCCATGGTAGAAGGGACACGGCCGACGACTGAATTGAGGAAGTCACTTGTGCGCAAGCCTTCTATGATAGCGGCAATTGTGTCACCGTCGTCAAAGTGGTCGACCTTGTTTGACTCTTCAGTCAATCGGGCGAGGTATCGTCTAAGAGACTCGCCACTCTCTTGCCTGATTGACCACGGGTACATCTTGGTCTTTTTCTGGACCATAGACGTAGCGAACCGTGCTAGGAACATGTCCTTCAGGTCTTTGAACGAGTGGATGCTTCCTGGCCTTAAGTTCTTGAACCACTCAAAACCGGGTCCGGCGAGGGTCAAACTACAAGCTTGGCACATGGCGCCAGGAGAAACACCCTGCATCGTCATCCAGGTTTCATAGTGCTGGATGTGGTAAGCAGGATCTGCTTTCCCATCAAAGGGGTGAGGTTCGGGAGTTTGAAATTCCCCGTACAAACCTCAGCCAATATCTGAGCCGTGAAAGGCGAGGAATTCTCTTCAACGACCCCATAGGTGCTTCCACCTATTCCGTACTCTCAGAGATCTCGTACCTCATTTCGAAGGTTATGGATCATAGTGACCACATCGAGACCGGTCGTTGGAGTCACCCCTTGCTTGGGAGGAGTCACCTGTCGCCTTTCGTTAGACCCTTACCCTGTGCGGCGATTCCCGTTAGTTGGGCTACCAGCGGGATGTTGGGTCTAGAGCTTAGCCGCTCTCTCAGATCATTGCCACGCCCGACGCGTTGAGTAGTGAGGCGGTCCCTAAGGTCAGGGCTGGTCGTACGGAGGCGCAGGCTTCGTCAGCGACGGTGCGCTCTCCGCGTGCCCTGACTTTCCGCAACATTCTCCCTTGGACCTAGTCGGTCGAGGGCTGAACGTCGGGAATTCCCCTCTTGAGAAGCTGCCGGCGCGTCGCCTATCCGGGGTAAGGGATTCGATGGACCGGCTTCAAACACGGCGGGGGGTTCCCCGTCCTTCGTGAGAGAAGTCTCGATATCCTCCGAATCGCCAGTACCCTCGTAGTCAGGGTCGCGATCGCGGCTTTCCTCGTTGAGGTTCTCAGGATCCCCGTTGGGGATTACCGTGTCATGCGCAGGTTGCTTCGTAGCCAGTCGGCTGTGGTACCTTGCGTTCCTCGCCTTTAGCCGGCGGATACTCTCCTCCAATTCCATGATGCGGTTGTCCTTGCTATCAGGAGATGGAATTGATGAGCGGGTCGAGCTCTCTTAGTGGAGCGACTCTTCGTCACCATGCGCTCGGGAGCGCAAGAAGTACTTCTTGGTCCCAGTGACGTTATCGGGGTTGTTCATGCCCTCAGAACGTACGGGTCGTTGGCTACTCAACTTTTCTCAAGTTCGAGAAAGTTGAGTTTGCAGAAGAGAAGAAGAAGATGAACAGAAGGGATTTTGGCTTAACAAGTCGGGAAGTCCCCTCCTTCTAGCGCCAAAATGTTGTCGCACGAAAATGAACAACTATTGAAAACCTCGGGTGGTTCGATCAAAGGCCGGACCAAGTGATCGCACCCGGGCCAAGAATGTGAACTCGAAAGTCTCGAGCTAGGTTTTCTCCGATCAACCCGCCTCTCGGGAGAGGTAGGGGTGAGGATGAGGAGTGACCGTGCCTTGGGGGTCGGCTGCCTACGTACCCGTGCGTGGGATCAGGTCAGAACGTAGTTCAGGCGTGTAAGATGCAGTATGAGGCGTAGAACCTTGGTGGAGAAGCGTACTCGACGAAGGAGACGGGGCACGAGGAGTCCTCGGCGGCGTCTCAGAACCTCGGAGATCGCGTGCGCGTCTAGCGTGTTAGACGCGCGAGGGGAACTCTAGTCGAGAACCCTAGGGGCGTGCTTGAGCACCGGGGGGCGTTCGGTCAGAGGGAGCGACGTCCGGGAAGTTCCCGTGAGTGCTTCGGAACCTCTGAGAACGAGAGAACTGGTGAGAATGCTTCAGGCCAAAAATGGTATCAAGAGAAGCAGAGGAGAGTAAGAAATCGAGCGTATCGATATGAGATGAATGGATGGCTTCCCCCTCAGTGAGAGGGGGTTTATATAGGTGTTTGGGGACCCCAAGGGGGTCTTCGTCGCCCATGTGGGACTCGGAGCGCGCACCTTTCCAAGAGGAGGCGCACAAAGGGCTGCAACGCACAACGCGCGGCGCGCGACCCACGGCGCGCGGTCTGCGCCGCTGTGCGCGCGGCACGACCTTGCCCGGGCGCGGCCCGCGGTGTGGCAGGCGCGGCGCGCGCTGGGCAGCACCTTCGTGGGTTTTTCGTGACCGTCGTTCTTCCGAGCCCGCTGAGCTATTGTGGGCTTTGCATTTTGGGTTTGTGACATGAATGTAGCTATTTGACGGGTAGAACTTGAGTCGAAACTCGACTCGAGGAGCGAAGCTCGACTCGAGGAGACTGACTCAAGGCTCGACTCGAGGAGCGAAGCTCGGCTCGAGGAGACTAACTCAAGGCTCGACTCGAGGAGCGAGGCTTGACTCGAGGAGACTGACTCAAGGCTTGACTCGAGGAGCGAAGCTCGACTCGAGGAGACTGACTCAAGGCTCGACTCGAGGAGCGAAGCTCGGCTCGAGGAGACTAACTCAAGGCTCAACTCGAGGAGCGAGGCTCGACTCGAGGAGACTGAATCAAGGCTCGACTCGAGGAGACTGAATCAAGGCTCGACTCGAGGAGACTGAATCAAGTCTCAACTCGAGGGGCGAGGCTCGACTCGAGGAGCCGACTCAAGTCTCGACTCGAGGGGCTAGGCTCGACTCAAGGAGTCAAGAGTTTGGGCCAGGGCTTGAAGGCTTGCCACTCTTCGGGACCTCCGGCCTGACCATCGGCCCTTTGAGCGACGTGTCTTCTCGGCGTCTCGGGTTTTCCGAAAACGACCGACAACACCTGTCAGTGCTCGTTGGATGCTTGGTCCCCAACGTTGGCCTGAGGTCGGCCAAGTGTGGCAGCAGGAAGTGTGTCCCTTCGGGAGTTAAGCCTTTGACGAAGGTCCTCCCATCGAGATTTCCTCTGTGCTGCAAGTGCTCTCTCAGATCCCCGCTTCGCGCTTGGCGTGGCGAGGCAGCCCTTGGTTGGGCCGTCCGGCGAGCGTCTCGGCTATTGGCCCCGTCATCGTCGGGGGTGGCTCTCTCCCCGACAAGGGGCCATGTTCGGCCACCTCTTGAAACTGAGGGGCAAGCCCCCGAGACTGGGAGCGCGAGCATTGACGTGTTGGCGGGGCTGGCCTGACCGTGGCATCCCTTGTCCTTTCGGACCTGGAGCGCATTAGGCTAGGGGTTACCTCGTCGGTCCTAGACTCACCCTCGTAGTCGGGATCGGAGTCCTCGTGGCTAGGACCGCCCTTGACATCATAGCCGAGAAGGTTAGCGATAAGCGTGCTGTCCACGCATGGCCGGTCTAGGAGCTTGGCGAGCTTCTGAGCCGTGTCCTCTCAGAGGACGACTTCGGCCGCCGGGTCTTGGGGCTGGCTCTCGTTGTCACAGGTTTCTGAGGCCGTATCTCGAGCTAGTCACTCGAGTGCCCGCAGAGGTGGTTGGAACTTGACTCATCTTTCGAGAGTAGTAGGGGTTGTAGAAAAAGAGTTTGGAAGGAGAACGTTGCCAAGGTTGGAAGGTCCCCTCCTTCTAGTTCCAAAATGTTGTTGCTCATTTTTGGACAATTATTTAGGAGCCCCAAACGGTTCGACCAAAGGACGGATCAAGTGGTCGCGTTCGAGCTCGAGCGTCTTGAACTCGGTATCTCGAGTTCTCCCTAGCTGTGATTGGCGTTGCCCTCATCCGTCGTTGGTCCTGCAAGAGAAGGAAACGATGAACTACAAAGGAGAAACAGAGGTTGCCTCTGTTTACCTCTCCGATGCTCAACATTAGGAGGATTGAGGTGGGATGTAGAGGGTTTAGCTTTTAGAGGGTCGAAGCATGAGAGAAACGAGTGAACACGAATTCAGTAGTGTTTCAGTACTCAATTTCGGATTACCTGACTCAAGGGGTTGAGCCTCGTATTTATGGGCGACTAAGGAGTGTTTGGAGGCGCTCCTTGGCCGTGTGAAAATCTGTTGTCAATGGTGCCCATGTTGTCGCAGTTTTTCGGACAACGATTTAGGAGTCGCAGACGGTTAGACCCAAGGCCGGACCAAGTGGTCTCGTCTCGACTCGAGCGTGTCGGGCTTGGTATCCCAAGCCGTCCCTTAGCTGTAGATGATCTCTATCTCGTCCAAGCACCTGAAACGTGAACAGAAAGGTGTGAACTACAAAGGGGAAACAGAGGGGTTGCCTCTGTTTACCTCTCCGACGCTCAACATTAGTAGGATTGAGGTGGTTTGTAGAGGGTTTAGTGTTTAGAGGTCGAGACTTGAGAGAAACGAGCGAGGTACGAGTTCGACAGCGTTTCAGTACTCAAATTCGGATTACCTGGACCAAGGGAGGTACCTTGGTATTTATAGGCGACCAAGGAGCGTCGTGGACAGCCCCTTGGCCGAGAGACGCCTCTGACCCGGCCATGGACGGCTCTGACCCGGCCATGGCCGACTTTGACTCGGCCGTGGAGGCCATGGCCGGCTCTGACCCGGCCATGGCCGGCTCTGACTCGGCCGTGGAGGCCATGGCCGGCTCTGACTCGGCCGTGGAGGCCATGACCGGCTCTGACCCGGCCATGGCCGGCTCTGACTCAGCCGTGGAGGCCATGGCCGGCTCTGACCCGGCCATGGCCGGCTCTGACTCGGCCGTGGAGGCCATGGCCGGCTCTAACCCGGTCATGGCCAGCTCTGACTCGGCCGTGGAGGCCATGGCCGGCTCTGACTCGGCCATGGCCGGCTTTGAGGTGGCCGTGCGCCGGGAAAGGCTCGGGGAAGCCGCCATATGATGTCGTTGCCATACCGGGCCGGGACGGACCGGTAACATTAGCCCCTCGAGTTTATTATCGAGTGTAACTCGTGTGATAAACTCGAAGCCTCCGCCGTCATTGGCCCATCGGAATAGCCCATCGCCAAGAGGTACGTTTCGACGCCCTTTAATATTATTATTTTACTTTTGTCGGTCACTCTCGTCTCGTTATTCGCGCTCATGGACCCCATTGACCGCCTATCGGGGTGTGGGACCATTGAAGACGATTTGTTTCACTTGCTTGGGGATCAACACGTGGACTTGGAGACTTTTTGGACTCAATTCTCATCTCTTCCAAGCGTTACTAACGCGCATCACTCATCGAGCACGAGCAGCGTCGTTACGATGGCCGGGGAAGATCTCGCCTTGGTTGAAGCATGGTTGACCGGCGATGAAGGGGCGCCCGTGCCGGAGACGACCAGCGCCGGCAGGTGGACGCCGGAGACAACGCGTGCGCCGGAGGAGGCGGCACCGGCGGCCCAGGAGATGCCGAGGAGAACCCACCCAGGCCGACGGGCAACGCCTTGACGCTCACTGGTGGTTTGGATGGCGCGCGCGTGCCGGAGACAGTCGCGCCCGGAGCGGCCGATGCTGGAGGGGGCGCGCCGGAGGAGGGCGACCGCGGGGATGGTGCCTCGGCCACAGGGGGCGTGACCTGGGTCAACCCCGACCTCGAGGGGGCCCTCACTCCGCCGGGCGAGGCCGTTGGGACGCCAACCAGCCGCGTTGGCGGGGAAAGCCGCCCGGGCGCAGCGCTCGGCCCCGGGGAAGCCGCGCACGGCGAGACCAGCGCCGAGGGGGGCGCGCCGGCCGGTGTCGGCGCCGTCTGGGTCGATCCCGACGCGGGGGAGGTCACCGGGTGGCCTGGAGACCGCGCCCAGGGGGAGAGCTCCTCGAGCCCAGCCGCGCCGGTGGAGACGAGCGCCGCCGGGGAATTGCCGGCGCCGGGGAACGCCGCCCAGGGAGGAGCCGACGTCGGGCGGGGGGCGGCCTGGCCTGGTGGCGCCGGGCAGGAGGTGGCGGCCTGCTTGGCCCCTGGGGAAACCCTAGGCCCGAGTGGGCCGGGCTTGTGTGGTGAGGACCCAGCCGGCCAGGAATTGGGCCTGGGGTTTGGATCAGGCGCGCGGGAAGAGGGCCCGGCCGGGCAGGGGCTGGACTGGGCCGGTGGGCCGTGCGCGTGCGAGGGAAGCCCAATCGGCCGGGAGCCGGGCCAGATCGCCGGGCCGGGCGCACATGGGGCGAACGCCGGGGCGCCCGGGCAGAGCCCACAGGCTGAGAGCCTGGCTAGCCGGGAGCCGGGCCGAACCGGCGGGCCAGATGCGCGCGTGGGAGGCGCCGGGCCGCTCGCGCCGGGCCCGCGCGCGGAGGATTCGCCCAGCCACGAGATGGGCTGGGTCCTCGGGTTACACGCGCACGCCGGAAGAAGCGCGGCCGGCCGGGAGCCGAGCCGGCCCGACGACGGTGGATTGACTGGACGGCAACCGGGCGCGCTCTCGAGCAACCATGCCGGGGTCGAGGGGGGCCAGCCGGCTTGTGAAGGCAGCCGTGACGAAGCCCCGCCTTGCCCGAGCGTGGCTCCCGATGCCAATCGTTCGAGCGACTCGCCTAACCACCATGACGTACCCGCCGCGCCGCTTTCCTCAACCGCGCGGGAAGAAACGCGGGCCTCGGCCTTCCCGATTGGAGAGTCGGCCGTACGAGGCGAGCTCGATTGCTCGGGCGTCGACGTCTCGAGTTCGCTTTCGATCATCAACTTCATGAGTTTGAGAAGGCGCTACAGCATCCCGGAGTCCGTGTCGATCTTGAGACCATTACCCGACGACCTTCCAACTCGCCCGCGAAAGGGGTACGCCGCGATTCACGAGGCGAGTCTCCGTGGAGGACTAAGACTGCCTTTCCAGCCGGTTATCCAAGAATTGTTGGTTCGATTAGGGGTGCACGCCTCGCAGATGTCCCCATCCTTCTATCGGGTGGTTGCGGCGTGCCACATGATGTTTTTTCGGGCGAAGAAGAGAGCCATCACTGCCGACGATATTCAGGACCTCATGATGGTGCGAGGGGTGCCCGGGAAGCCGGGCTTCTACCTAGCGTCGCATCGCAAGCGCCTCGCCATTCTCTCCAAGCTGAACTCGAAGCACAGATACCCCTGGGTATGGGTGTCCGAATCGGCTTTCGGGGTTGCGCCTCTCGTCTTCGGTGCAGCGTCTGACTTCCCACCCGTGGGTGACCTCGAAGGATCCGAGCTCGACGCGGTGATTAGAGCGGTCTCGGAATCGAGGCGGCAAGGGACGCTCTTCAAGTCCCCAGACCTAATGGCAAGGACTGGGTGGTTTGTGCCTAGCGACGATGTTCCTTCGTGCCCCGGCCCCGACGCGGGGACCACGGGGGATCCCGAGTCCGAGGCGGGGGGTTCGTCGGCTCCTTCCCCTGACGCGGGGGGTACTGGCCGCGCATATACTTTTGCGTTACTGTGCTATCGTCGTTTTCCATTGCTTATGCCTATTGTTATGCTTCAGCTGACAGACGTTCTTTCCTTCTCCACAGGTATCATGGCTCGACGTCATCGACCACGCACCAAAATGTCGAAAGCAACGCCCACCGACGGTGCCACGACCGTGGCCCGTCCTCCAGCTGAGGTTCGCCGCGGGGGGTCGCCATCGCGGGCGAGGAATGAAGCGATCTCCTCCAACAAGCGACCATCATCGTCGGCTTCTCTCGGGTCACCGTCCGGCCACAAACGTGCTCACACATCGACGATGTCGGACAGCTTGGACTCTATGCTCCTAGCGGAGGCGGCAGAGTTGAGAGACCAATGCTCTCGAGGGATCCTTGAGACCTCCTTGCGGGATTTCAAGGGTCTGCTGACGACGAGCGACCTTGAGCACTTCCAGAACGGGATCGGCGACGCCCGAAAGGTATGACTCGTTTGCTTGTGTTATGTATGACTGTCGTGCTTATTGTAATTATCCGCGTTTCATTTGCTTGCAGATGCTCGCGCGCCAAGAGCGGAGCGATCGCATTCTCCAAGATATGCTACGACGCATGCAAATCATGGAGAAGGAGAAGACGAGCATGGTGGCCGCGCACGCTGCCGCCCTAGCAGGGGCTCGCACCGCCCGAGAGTTTGAGGCGCTCGAGGGGGAGTTGGAGCGAGCTCGCGGGGAATTGGCCACCGAGAAGGCGCTTCGTGAGAAGGCGGAGCAGGCAGCCGACACCTTCCTGGGGGAAACGAAGAAGCTTCAGACGGCGCTCTCGAGCCGGGATGCAGAGTTGAGCATCGTCCATGCTCGACTATCGGCGAGCGAGATCGCTCGGGTTAAGGTCGAGAGGGAGAGGGATATCCTTCGGACGGAGATGCAGACCCTCACCGAGGAGAAGGAAGACGCGGTGCGATCCAAGACTGACTTGGAGGACGACTGGGATTTGGCGTTGGAGGCGGCCCGTTACGAGGCGGCCCGGCGAGTTCGGGAAGTGACCGCGAAGGAGAACGCGTCTCGCGGGACCACGTTTTCCTTTTTCAACACCATGTTCCCTCCTTACGATGACGAGCTGCCGGAGGACGACCCGCATCCCCGAATCCCCGCCGAGGCTGCGCAATCGACGACCCATCAACCGAACGGAGAAGCCGTCGGCGGGTTCGGCGCTTCTTGCCCCGAAGAAGATGAGGAGCAGATCGATTTCAGCTCGGAGTAGCCAGCTTCTCTTTAGTTTTTCGCGCAATTGTTTAGCGCTTACGTATTGTTTATTTTCGGATTCTCATTTGTTCGGCGTGCATCGTACTTTCTTTGTTTTTCTCGTCGGTTTGATTGTGTGACATTGTCTTGCTTTGATGGAAGCTTTTCTTTTTATTGTGCGTCTTATTTTCTCGACTTGCTATGCTTAGTGTAATCGATTTGCGCAATTTGAATAGTGCGTGTCTTACAAGCCCGGCTTGCTATGCTTAGCGTAACCGGTTGGCACGGCTTACCGCCGCATTTGGCGGCGAAGTTTCCCGCGGGCGCTGGCTAGACCAGTTTCATCCGGCGGGTGCGACTTTTGGTCATCCATTAGTGACTTGCTGCCTATCGGCGTGCGCGAGTTGGGTGGCCGTCGCGCTCATCTTCCGGCGAGTACGCTACCTATCGGCGTGCGTATCGCGACGAGCTCGCAGTTCCCAGTGAGCGTGGTACATGTCGGTACGCGTGTCACGTTTTGGGTTTTGACTGCCGGGATCGACAATCCGGTGCGCGGACGTGATCCATCGATGCCTTGCTGCCTATCGGTGTGCAAGGTGCATCGTCGCTCGAGAGGGTCGCAGCAAAAGACGTGCGAAGTCGGAGGTCCGGTTCGCGGATCCAACCTGTCGACGTTTCGCTATCTCCCGGCGTTCGGCCTCAACCCGTGCGAGAGCGTCGCACGAGGAGGGTACGAAGTCGGAGGTCCGGTGCGCGGATCCGATTTATGGGTATTTTGTTACCGCTTGGTGCGTGGAAAGTGGAGTAAGCGAGCTTGTTACTCTCGCCTTATCCCCTTAGCCCCCCGAGTTTCTTGGATGCTCGTAGAGGAGGCTAGAAATTATAATTCAATGCTGTGAAGTGAAATGTAATTCATTAAATTATTGAAATGGTTCAAAAATTACATCCCAGGCCGTTGGCCAAACTTGAAATTGTAAATTGTCTTTCCTAGAATCGAAGATTACATGAAAACAACAAAGCGAAAAAAAGGACGAATGAACGTCTACTGGTAATATTGCCGAAGGTGCTCCGCGTTCCACGGGTGTGTGAACACGAGTCCTTCCATGTTCTCGAGCTCGTACGTGCCGTTGTGGATGGCTCGGCGCACACGGTACGGGCCTTCCCAGGTGGGGCCTAGAACTCCCGCACCTTGCACCTTGGTGTTTTGGAACACCCTTCGAAGAACGAGGCTTCCGTCGGCGAACTTCCGTAGCTTGATCTTTGAGTTGTAGTATTTCTCGACTTTCCTCTTTTGCGCAGCAAGTCGGGTGAGTGCGTCCGACCTCTTCTCGTCTATGAGGTCCAACTCGAGCCTGATTGCGTCGTCGTTGGTGGCTTCTTCGTACTCCTCGATGCGCAAGGTTGGTAGCTTGGTCTCGACGGGTACCACGGCCTCGACGCCGAATGCGAGAGCGAAAGGGGTTTCGCCAGTCGCATTTCGAGCGGTGGTGCGGTACACCCATAAGACCATGGGGAGCTCGTCGGCCCAAGCCCCTTTTCTTTCCTCCAGCTTCTTCTTCAAGTTCTCTTTGATCGTCTTGTTAACCGCTTCGACTTGACCGTTGGCTTGAGGATGGCGGGGAGAGGAGAAAGTCTTGCTAATGCCAAGTTGTTCGCACATTTCTCGGAGGCGCGCATTGTCGAATTGTTTTCCGTTGTCGGTTACAATTGACGCAGGGATCTCGAAGCGGCAGATGATGCTTTTCCAAATGAAGCTCGTCGTGTTCGCCTCAGTGATCTTTGCTAGCGGCTCGGCCTCTACCCACTTCGTGAAGTAATCGATAGCCACGATCGCGTGCTTGTATTGTCTCGGGGTCGTAGGTAGCTCGCCGATGAGGTCGATTCCCCACTTCGCGAAAGGTCGCGGCACGATGATTGGACACAATGGGGCCGGTGCTTGACGCGGGATGTGGGCGAATCTTTGGCACTTATCACACTTTTTGGCCCACTCGTGGGAGTCCTTTTTCAAGGTCGGCCAAAAGTATCCAAGTCTCAGTAGCTTCAATGCCAACGATTGCCCAGCGGCGTGGTTTCCGCACACCCCCTCGTGCACCTCGCGGAGTGCCTTCTTCGCCTCGACTTCAGTCAAGCAGCGAAGGAGGGGCATAGAGTAGCCTCTCTTGAACAAGTTGTCCTCCCTCATTGTGTACTTCGGCGCCAAGCTTCTCAGCTTTCTTGCCTCTTCTCTGTCTTCGGGAACGACTCCTCGCTTAAGGAATTCCACGAGCGGAGTCATCCACGAGGGAGGCGGAGTCTCGTCAACGACCCCTACGTCGCCTCTCGAGACGTAGGGTCGGGTCAGCACTTCGATTGGAACGCTACCCTCGCCCTCCTCGTCTATCCCAGACGCGAGGCGAGCCAGGGCGTCAGCGTCAATGTTCGCCTCTCGAGGGACTTGGACGATCTCGAACCACGATAGGGCTTCTAGATTCTTTTGGGCCTTGGACAGGTATGCGATCATGTGTGGCTCTTTCGCGGCGTAGTCGCCCTTAACCTGGTTCACAATCAATTGCGAGTCGCAATGGATGCGCAGGTTTTGGGCGCCCAACTTGTTCGCTAGCTCCAAGCCAACGATCAAAGCCTCGTACTCTGCCTCGTTGTTGGAAGCCTTGAACTCGAACCGCAGGGCGTATCTCAGCTTTTCCCTATCGGGATTTGTGAGCACAACGCCAGCGCCAGCCCCCCGGGCGTTTGACGCGCCATCCACGTGCAAGTCCCAAACCGGCCCTATCGGGTCGTTGGTTCTCTTCTTCGACGACCCGACGTGGTCGTCCTTCTTCTCTTCCGTGCTTTCGTTATTCTCGTCGCCCTCGTCGGTTGGGGGCGTGCTTGTGAATTCGGCGATGAAGTCGGCGAGGGCCTGACCCTTAATGGCGGTTCTCGGTTGGAACTCGATCCCGTACTCGCCCAACTCTTGGGACCATATCGCCATTCGAGAGGAGGTCCCTTTTTGAAGGGCCTCCTCGATGGGATGTCCCGAGCGGACCACGATGGGGTGCGCTTGGAAGTAGGGCCGGAGCTTTCTCGCGCTCATGACGAGGGCGAGGGACAGTCTCTCGATTTCCGGGTATCGGGTTTCGACGTCGAGGAGCGCCTTGCTAACGTAGTAGACCGGCCATTGTACCCTTTCCTCCTCGCGTATGAGGACCGCGCTCACGGCCCTATCGGAAACCGCGAGGTAGAGGAACAAGGTTTCGCCATTCTTTGGCTTCGCGAGGAACGAGGGGGAGGTGAAATAGGCTTTCATATCGCGGAATGCTTCCTCACACTCCTCCGTCCACACGAACCCGTCGGTCTTCTTCAGTGCCTTGAAGAATGGTTGGCACCTATCAGTGGCTTTGGAAACAAATCGCGTCAGGGCGGCGATCCTTCCCGTCAAGCTTTGAACTTCTTTGACCTTTTGTGGCGACCTCATCTCTAAGATCGCCTTAATCTTCTCAGGATTGGCCTCGATCCCGCGGCGGCTCACCATGTAGCCCAGAAACTTTCCAGACTCGACCCCGAAAGCGCACTTGTTGGGGTTGAGCTTCATCTTGTAGCGTCGCAGGATCGTGAACATTTCCCTGAGGTCTCGAACGTGGTCGTGGGCTTTGAGGCTTTTGACAAGCATGTCATCCACGTAGACCTCCATAGTTTTGCCAATTTGATTGGCGAACATGCGGTTCACCAACCTTTGATACGTCGCTCCCGCGTTTTTGAGGCCAAAGGGCATGACCTTGTAGCAGTAAAGTCCGCGGTTCGTAACAAAGGTGGTTTTGATCTGATCCGGCTCGTGCATGCGGATCTGGTTGTAGCCTGAGTAGGCGTCCATGAAGCTTAGCAATTCGTGGCCCGCAGTGGCGTCCACGAGCTGCTCGATCCTCGGGAGAGGGAAGCTGTCTTTCGGGCAGGCTTTGTTGAGATCTTTGTAATCGATACAGATCCGCCACTTCCCGTTTGGCTTCTTGACCATTACCACATTGGACACCCACTTGGGGTGCTCCGCCTCCCTGATGAAGTCGGCGGCGAGAAGTTTGTCAACTTCTTCGCCAATGGCTTGGTACCTCTCCCCACTGAACGCCCGTCGCGGTTGAACGCGCTCGGCCACCCTCTTGTCGTCGTTGAGACGATGAACCATGATTTCGGGGTCGATCCCTGGCATGTCGGCGTGTGTCCACGCGAAGACATCTTTGTGCTCTCGGAGGAAAGCGGCGAGCTCGGTTCGGACTTCAGACGAGAGTTGGGCGCCTACCTTGACCACTTGGTCAGGCTTGGCGTCGTCCAACACGACGGGAACGAGGTCGTCCGGTGTCTCCACCTTTCGACGCTCGACTTCGTCCCTTTGGTCTAGCTCCCCGAAGGTGCCTCCCTCCTCTAACTTGCACGGGAATTGGTCCCCGAGTTGGAAGACGGTGCTCACCACCTTTCCTTTCCCTTTTCCGTCCACGCCCTGGATGTAGCACATCCTCGCCACGGATTGGTCTCCCAACATCACGGCGATTCCTTTCTCGGTCGGGAACTTCATCATCAAGTGGTACGTGGACGTTATGGCCTTCAACCGATTGAGAGTCGGGCGGCCGACGATGATGTTATAGGCCGAGGGCTGATCCACCACTAGGAATGACACGATGTGGGTAACCTCGAGCCCCCCCGGCGTACCGAAGGTAACCGGGAGGTCGATAGTTCCCTCCGTCATAACCCTTTCCCCAGAGAAGCCGAAGAGCGGGGTTGAGATTGGAGTCGGTCTTACCCCGGATAGCTTCATCCTGTCCAACGCCGACTTGAAGATTATGTCGGCGGAGCTCCCATTGTCGATCAGGATTCTCCGGACGAGGTTGTTGGCGACCGGGGCAGAGACGACTATCGTGTCGTTATGTGGATGGAGTACTCGCGCCGCTTCTTGTCCGGTGAAGAACATGGACTCGAAGGGGGCCGGAGGAGGGACCTCGTACGTATGGTTGATGTAGTGCGCTATTTTCCCTTGGGAAACTTCGCGCACGTACTTCTTCCTCTGCGTAGCCGAGTCTCCGAACTCCGGGCCGCCTAAGATCGCGCCCACGACGTGAAGTTGCGAGCTCTCTGGTTCTTCGGTTGCCGCGCGGTCCGTGACAGTCACCGTCGCCGGACCTTTCTTTCCTTGCCGCGGGCGACCTCCGTGCGCCGCGGCCGTCCCGATAGTTCTAAGGACGTATTCTTTCAGCTTCCCATCTTGAATCAGGGCCTCAATCTGACGCTTGAGTTGATAGCATTCAGATGTCAGGTGCCCGTGATCCTGATGGTAGTCATAGTACTTGCTTTGATCCCTCTTGGCGGGATCCTTCGTGAGAGGGGTTGGGCTCCCCAACTTGTCACGGTGCAGAGCTAGGATTCACTCCGGCGAAGTGTTCAGAGGAGTGAATGGCGAGAACTTTCGGAAGCTATCGACATGTGGCGGCCTTGGCCCGGGGAGGGAACGGCCGTTAGGGGCCTGGCTTCCCTTATTCCTCCTCTTTCGGGGGTCGGGACGATCTTCGTCTCGATCGTCGCGGCGGCGACTCCCCTGCCCTCCTGACTTTCGGCCATCTCGGCCATCGAGATAGTCCTCGACTCCCATGTACGTGCGGGCTCTTGTCATTAGCTCTGCCATGCTATCAGGGCCTCAATCAGACGCTTGAGTTGATAGCATTCAGATGTCAGGTGCCCGTGATCCTGATGGTAGTCACAGTACTTGCTTTGATCCCTCTTGGCGGGATCCTTCGTGAGAGGGGTTGGGCTCCCCAACTTTTCACGGTGCAGAGCTAGGATTCGCTCCGGCGAAGTGTTCAGAGGAGTGAATGGCGAGAACTTTCGGAAGCTATCGACATGTGGCGGCCTTGGCCCGGGGAGGGAACGGCCGTTAGGGGCCTGGCTTCCCTTATTCCTCCTCTTTCGGGGGTCGGGATGATCTTCGTCTCGATCGTCGCGGCGGCGACTCCCCTGCCCTCCTGACTTTCGGCCATCTCGGCCATCGAGATAGTCCTCGACTCCCATGTACGTGCGGGCTCTTGTCATTAGCTCCGCCATGTCACGCGGGACTTGGCCAACAATAGACTTGAGGAAGTCACTCGTGCGTACTCCCTCAGTGATTGCCGTGATGGCGTCCCTGTCGTCGAATCCTTCGACCTTGTGAGACTCCTCGGTGAAGCGAGCAAGGTATTGTCTCAACGTCTCGTCTCTTCCTTGTCGGATAGAGAGGAGGTGGGGCTTCGGTTTCTTTTGCGCCACAAGGGTGGCGAATCGGGCGAGGAATGCCTCTCGCAAGGCCCAGAAGGACGGGATGCTTCCCGGCCTCAAGCTTCGGAACCACTCAAACCCCGACCCTGTGAGGGTCAGGCTGAAGGCTTGGCAGAGGGTGGCGTCCGTCTGCCCTTGCATCGTCATCCACGTCTCATAATGTTGGACGTGGAAGTGGGGGTCCGTACGTCCATCGTAGGGGGGAATGGACGGTAACTTGAAGTTCCCCACGCATGGTTGCGCGAGGACTTGCGCGGCGAAGAGAGAGTATGATTCCTCGATCCCTCCGTACGGCCTTTGCCTCCCCGACTCTCTCATTTCGATGATTTGATTCTGGAGGCTCTGAATCATCGTGACCATGTCGAGGCCGTTAGCGGGGCCGACCGTCGGGGCCACGGGAGTCACCGGTCGGCGTTCGTTGGACGCTTGGTCCACGACGTTGGCCTGAGGCCGGCCGAGAGTTGCAGCGGGGAGCGCGTCCCTTGGAGAGTTTAGCCTTTGGCGGAGATCCTCCCCTCGGGAGTTTCTCTGCGCCGTCAAGCGCTCTCTAAGGTCCGCGCTTGGTGCGGGGCGAGGCGAGGTCGCCCTTGGTCGGACCGTCCGGCGGGCGCTTCGGCTATCGGCCCCATCATCGACCAGAGTCGCTCTCTCCTCGGCGAGGGGCCGTGTCCGGCCGCCTCTTGAAACCGAGGGGGCGAGTCCCCGGGAGTGTGACCGTGCCTGCTGCCGCGCTGGGTGAGACGGCCCGGCCAGAGCATTGTTGGACCTCTCGGGCCGCAAAGGGGCAAGGCTAGGCGTTGCCTCGTTGGTCCTCGACTCCCCCACATACTCGGGGTCGGAGTCGTCTTGGGCGGACCTATCTTCAATGTCATAGCCGAGGAGGTCGGCTATGAGCGTACCGTCGACGCCGGGGCGGTCAAGGAGCTCCGCAAGCCGCCGGGCCGTGTCCTCTCGGAGCACGGCCTCGGGGTCAATCATCGGGTCTTGGGGCTGGCTCTCGCTATCGCGAGGTTGCCCTTCAAGACGATGTGCGAGGCGTCGAAGACCGTACCTCGAGCTCGTCGCTCGGGTACCCGCGGAGGTGGCGGGAATGTGACTCATCTCTCGAGAGTCGTGAGAACAAAGGGAGGAGACTGGTAGAGGGAATGCGTCGTCAAGGTCTCAGAGGTTCGAGCCCTCCTTCTAGCGCCAAAATGTTGTAGCAGTTTTTCGGACAACGATTTAGGAGTCGCAGACGGTTAGACCCAAGGCCGGACCAAGTGGTCTCGTCTCGACTCGAGCGTGTCGGGCTTGGTATCCCAAGCCGTCCCTTAGCTGTAGATGATCTCTATCTCGTCCAAGCACCTGAAACGTGAACAGAAAGGTGTGAACTACAAAGGGGAAACAGAGGGGTTGCCTCTGTTTACCTCTCCGACGCTCAACATTAGTAGGATTGAGGTGGTTTGTAGAGGGTTTAGTGTTTAGAGGTCGAGACTTGAGAGAAACGAGCGAGGTACGAGTTCGACAGCGTTTCAGTACTCAAATTCGGATTACCTGGACCAAGGGAGGTACCTTGGTATTTATAGGCGACCAAGGAGCGTCGTGGACAGCCCCTTGGCCGAGAGACGCCTCTGACCCGGCCATGGACGGCTCTGACCCGGCCATGGCCGGCTCTGACTCGGTCGTGGAGGCCATGGCCGGCTCTGACCCAGCCATGGCCGGCTCTGACTCGGCCGTGGAGGCCATGGCCGGCTCTGACCCGGCCATGGCCGGCTCTGACCCGGCCATGGCCGGCTCTGACTCGGCCGTGGAGGCCATGGCCGGCTCTGACCCGGTCATGGCCGGCTCTGACTCGGCCGTGGAGGCCATGGCCGGCTCTGACTCGGCCATGGCCGGCTCTGACTCGGCCATGGCCGGCTTTGAGGTGGCCGTGCGCCGGGAAAGGCTCGGGGAAGCCGCCATATGATGTCGTTGCCGTACCGGGCCGGGACGGACCGGTAACAGCCCACAAGAAGAGTTGTAGTCTTTATTTTGTACATTTGATGTAATAAAGTCTCACGAAGACTCTTGCTTGTAATTGCTTATTCATTAATAAAAAGTTGAAATGTTCATTCATTCTTCCATGTCTGTTTGAAGCTTTATGATAAAATATTAGTCTTTAGTCCATAAACAAACTTAACAACGTACGAAGAGACAAATGTAGATTTGCATGAACAAACTCTTTATAGTTTGCTTAAAACGATATATTCGCAATCTAAGGGTCAAAGGACTATTGACCTCTGTACGATTGTTAGGAGAGTCTATGATGTCTGGTTATGGGGCATTGAGAGTTGGAGACTCTGTAGTTCTTCTAGGTATCTTCCGAAGGTACTGAATTGACAAGTGCACTTCTAGAGAAAAAAATAAGAACAAACCATTTAACCTCTTATGTCTCGAAGTCACTACGTATGAATTGCATCGTGCTTACCTTAATCCTGAAATGAGACATGCCATTTTACAGCTTACGTATTCTCATTTGAGAAATTCAGAGTTTGGACTCACTATGTGATTCTGAACAGGACCTATTGGTGAAGTACTAAGTTGTGAAGATGTCATGAGTAACTTTGTGAAGTTCTCATAGATATGGAATTCATGTGCAAGATTGCTGAAATGCAATGTATATCACCTCATGCTTTGTTCCTTGGAATGTGAATAAATGAACTGGCCAGTGTCCAAATTGAGTCTTGACTCTTTTGGATGAAGCAATGTGACTTGCTACCTCCTCGTCAATACATTGTTTCTGACTTATTCACAAGCGACAAAGGAGTTGAGGAAATAACAGCTAGAAGGGTAAAATGGTAATTTTATAAATCTCGACTAGCTGATGATATTCATGAAGGGTAAACATAGATAATATTCAGTGGATCCACTCATTACAATTAGGTTGAATTCTTGAGTAGAAAATAAATTCATTTGAACAGAGAGATTTTCAGTGTCAACTCTTTAGTGGAGTCAGTTGGCATTAAGCTAAACTTGGAAAAGGTTTGTGAACTTTTGAGTCCAAGTATTTAGCTCAAGCTTTGTTCATTTGGATCCATGAGGTCACTGTCACAAATCACATCGAGTAGGAATAGTTAAACTAGAAGTTAAGTCAAAACAAGAACGAGACAAGTTTTGTGAAAATTGTCTAAATGGTTTTTTTTGTCTTTTTAGACATAGGACGAAATGAATGTCAATAAATTTTTTGACATTGTCATATGATGACAAATGAAATTTAAATTACACGGCCAACTTAAAGAATTTGGGCCTTAAGGATTAATTTCATTTTATAGAATTTTACTTGAAAATTCTTAATGGGCTTTTCTTATGTTGTCATGAACAAATGAAGAAACATCTAGAAGCTCCTTCTAGAAGCTCAAATTCCGTCCAACCCAAGGAAAATAAGGCTGAATTTCGTTCATGCCATAGTGGGAAAGAGAGTTTATTTTGTGCATTAATGTATGAAGATATTTTCCAAAAGAAAAAGAGGAAACAAATTTTCTCTTGAAGGAAAGTGCATTTTCGGCCAACTATGAGAGAAAGCAAATGAGGAAACAAATCCAAAGGCTTCTAGAAGCTCATTTGGACGTGCAAGGGGTATAGAAAAGAGGAAACTACCTCAGTTTAAAAGGTATCTTTATAGAATATTCCAGAATATTCTAAAAGATATTATTTCTTTTTATTGTGTTCACACTAGTGGATTAAATCTCAGCCCTTGGATCTCAACAAGTGAATCCTATTTTTTCTCTCATCCATCAGATCAATATCTAGGATTTTATTTTATACAACAGTATAAAATATTTTCTGTTTAGAAAATCTAGGAAATTATATTTCCCTAGATATTCTCCTAAATATCCTCCTAATATTTAGCCTTAATATTAGGAGAGAGTATAGGAAAATATATCTCCTATTTATTCTCCTATATTTTGGGAACAGAAAAACAGAAAAAATACTAGTTACCACACCAGTGCAAAAAAACGTCAACACCGTAAAGGGGTAGGCGATTTTTTTGCTTTTTCAAGGCCCAATAGATTTAAGCCCATTAAACACTTATTTACTTGTCCAACAATACATAATAAATTTATTTACTTGATCTAGCAATAAATAAATAGCTTTACTATAAATATTTATTTAATTCCCAAAATTCCCTTTTTGGAATTTAATGTTGTCAATTACTATTACAGCAAGTGAGATTATAATAATGATACATACTATTATGTTGACGTTCTTATCCGCCTTTATCGAAGCCAAATCGGGGACGATGGACCTAGTAGTAGAAGCTTAACAAATCCGATCATAAAGACGAAAAAAGTCATTTCTCTTTTTCGATCGTTTCGTCTAATCTTAGTCAATACTCCACCATGTAAGCTAAGACTGAACTCTCCTTTAATACTAGAATTATATTTACTGATCGTAACGAGTTTCCACTTATTTAGTCAGTACGTGATCATGACCCTCCAGGTTCTGCCCGTATCGAGATAGGTCAATTTGTTTCGTTATACCTTTCTCATTACATATAAGCCCTAAGCATCGTTGCTTCGCCAGCGAAAGATTCAACCGAACGTAAGCCAACTTCGGAAGTGTGCACAATCAATCGGTTATGGAATCAACCATTAGGTGAGAGAACATTAACCTTCTTTCAGGAAGGCTGGATTCCGCATCTGTAAACCACTTTCTTCTACAATCATGTCCCGAGTTCCCAAAACATCCATTTATTCAATCTTCATTGGCCTTTAACGTGATGAATCAAAGAACCCGGTAACACGACCTAGAAGTCCATGATCACTTCAGGATTAAGATCAAGCGTCACTGTGACCATCATTTGTGACCCTGACTAGTGTGTCGTAACGGTCCTTAAACGACACATCTACATGCATGGTCTGTCCGGGTCGTACACTTACCACAAGTGCAGAATGCTCCCACTAAAAGATCAACCTTCACTTGTGTTACACATATATGACTTTAGATAAGGCTTTCGAGGCACATATCAGTCATCGACCAAGTTTTAGTTCACCGCCCGATCTCGGATGCCCAGCATGCGATTCAGTTTGATACGGAGACTATGGATGTTAGTTGCTATTGATTCTAAATGTTATCATACCTCAACCCACTAATCATATGATGCTAATAAAGTAACTTATTATCTTATTTAGTAATCATCATCTTCTAGTGTGCAATATTCCTAACAATCTCCCACTTTGACCAGAGAAGATAAGTTACCATGAGCCAATTTATTTGTAGCCATCGTAAAGATAGTTTCAGAAGTTTTGACCAAGGATTGATATTCCCATGGATTCTCAATTTTATCATACTCCACAAGTTATGTCGATTCGACTTATATCCCAAATATATATCCACAGTCCATGCTAACATGCAAGTATTCTTGACTTACCTCTTAAGGTCAAGTCATTTTGTTCTTAGTAAATCAATTTACTTTATAACATTCTAACATTTTGCATGTTTCAGACTATACACCAGACTTCATATCTAGCCCAGTTAATCATGTCATCATTAAGTCTATTACACAACAGTAATAACTTTCTCAATGACACGTGCATAATAAGAACACATATCGATCATTCCAAGAATAACGATTATAACAAAAATTCAAGAGTCATCATGATTATTTGTTCGTTTTTAAAGATCTACCTTTTAATTAAAGTTAGAGTAGTATCTAACTACTTAGATCCAAAGTCAACAGAACATGTTCCTCAAAAGACAGTTCATCTTATTTTAAATAAGATCCCAAATGAACTGGTTCGTGGTATCAGAGAGAAGAGCAACATCGTTGCCAATGTCTCTTCTCTAGGGCTCAATCCCTTAAGTCACTACTACAAAACTAGGATTCTACAACGCTTAAAAACAGTTGTAGAATGATTCTACAACGCTTATCAAGCGTTGTAGAATCCTGCGTTGTAGAAGCTTCTACAACGCTTAAAAATCCGTTGTAGAATCCAAGGGCTTTCTACAACGCTTAATTTTCCGTTGTAGAAACTAAGCTTCTACAATGGATATTTAAGCGGTGTAGAAGCTTCTACAACGGTATGAATCCATTGTGTAATTTTTAAATATTTTCAAACACCTCGCCGCTGTTGGAATTGATCTAGGATTTAAGAAAAAGTTTAACGCTTCGGTAAGCGGCGGAATTTAAAAATTTTCTTTTGATAAGTAAAACGTTTTTACTAACCTAGACAAAGAGCAAGCACATATAAATAAAAACTAAAATGAGCATTAAAGATTACTAACCTTTTTAGAAGTTTGAACGTTGAGAAGCTTTTGGAAAAGGTTGCAACGTTCGTCTCTCCCTTCGCAGCACGTCTCTCTTTCTTTCCTCGCCAACTCGAGCAACCACGAAAGTGTTGTCAATGGTGCCCACAAGAAGAGTTGTAATCCTTATATTGTACATTTGATGTAATAAAGTCTCATGAAGACTCTTGCTTGTAATTGCTTATTCATTAATAAAAAGTTGAAACGTTCATTCATTCTTCCTTGTCTGTTTGAAGCTTTATGATAAAACATTAGTCTTTAGTCCATAAACTAACTAAACAACTTACGAAGAGACAAATGTAGATTTGAATGAACAAACTCTTCGTAGTTTGCTTAAAACGATATATTCGCAATCTAAGGGTCAAAGGACTATTGACCTCAATATGATTGTTAGAAGAAACTATGATGTCTGGTTATGAGGCATTGAGAGTTGGAGACTCTATAGTTCTTCTAGGTATCTTCCGAAGGTACTGAATTGACCAGTGCACTTCTAGAGACAAGATAAGAACAAACCATTTAACCTCTTATGTCTCGAAGTCACTACGTATGAATTGCATCGTGCTTACCTTAATCCTGAAATGAGACATGAATTTTCACACCTTACGTATTCTCATTTGAGAAAGTCAGAGTTCGGACTAACTATGTGATTCCGAACAAGGTCTATTGGTGAAGTACTAAGTTGTGAGAATGTCATGAGTAACTTTGTGAAGTTCTCATAGATATGGAATTCATGTACAAGATTGCTGAAATGCAATGTATATCACCTCATGCTTTGTTCCTTGGAGTGTGAATAAATGAACTGGTCAGTGTCCAAATTGAGTCTTGACTCTTTTGGATGAAACAATGTGACTTGTTAGCTCCTTGTCAATACATTGTTTCTCACTTATTCACAAGCGACAAAGGAGTTGAGGAAATAACAGCTAGAAGGGTAAAATGGTAATTTTGTAAATCCCGAATAGCTGATGATATTCATGAAGGGTAAACACTGATAATATTTTGTGGATCCGCTCATTACAATTAGGTTAAATTCTTGAGTAGAAAATAAATTCATTTGAACCGAGAGATTTTCAGTGTCAACTCTTTAGTGGAGTCAGTTGACAATAAGCTAAACTTGGAAAAGGTTTGTGAACTTTTGAGTCAAAGTATTTAGCTCAAGGTTTGTTCATTTGGATCCAGGAGGTCACTGTCACGAATCACATTGAGTAGGAATAGTTAAACTGGAAGCTAAGTCAAAACAAGAATGAAAATAGTCAAAAGGGTATTTTTTATCTTTTGAGACATATGGTGAAATGAATGTCAATAAATTTTTTGACAAGGTCATTTGGTGACTCAATAACACTCGGCCATGACTTGATCATTGGGCCTTGTGGATTAATTTAATTTCATAAGAATTGTTACCGGTCGTTTTCGGGACACCGGAAATTCAAAAACGATTCAAGGCCGGCCGGGCTTTGCCGGCCAGAAGCCCAACGAGCCCCGGCCCACTAGGCCCGAGCGCCCCGACGCACGCACGGCCCAGCACGGCCGGCGCGCGCGCACCTACGCCCCCGGCCCTGAGGCCCCCGCGTGCCCTATCGCGCCTGGCTCGCGCGCACCCTGCGCCCCGGCCTCCCGGCCCGCGCGCGCACTCCTGCGCCCCGACCTCCCGGCCGCGTGCACACTCCCGCGCACCCCGGCCTCCCGGCCTGCGCGCGCCTCGGCGCCCCGGCCGAGCGGCCCTGCTGCCTCAGCCGGGTGTCCCCCCAAATACTATAAATACCCCCCCCCCCCCCCCTAGGGGAGGAAAAAAGGACATTCATACATTTCAAGAACAATACTTCTCTTCTCTTGAGAATTCTTTCGTGCTCTTGTGACATTCCAAGAGCGCGCCATCCTTCTCCCTCGGCTCAGAAAGTCAAGGACCCCCCTCCACGAGAGGGAGCGCGACCCTCTTCTGCGACCCGAGTCTCTGCAGTACACACTGCTCTCCTGCTTCTTTGCCCTTGAGCTAGAACTCCGAGCTACGAGCACGCGAACCCTCTAAAGCCTTCACTAGAAGCTACGAGCCGGGTCCTACTCTAAAGCCTTGGATTCACAAAGCCTCCGAGCCCAAGATAGCCACCCAATACACAAATTGAACTACGTTCTGACCTGATCCCGACTAAAGGGTACGTAGGCAGCCAACCTTTGGCACGGTCACACCCCCCCAAAACACACCTCAGGGTTTGGAGGGTGCAGCTCGTTCTACGAGCTCCCATTTTTGGCCCGGGCGCGATCACTTGGTCCGGCCTTGGATCGAACCGCCCGAGGTATTTAATCGTTGTTCATTTTCGTTCGACAACATTTTGGCGCTAGAAGGAGGGGACTTCCCGACTTACACAGCCCGAAATCCCTTCTACAGCTCGACCCCTTTCTTCTCGACTCGAGAAAGACATGAGTGGTCAACCACCCGTTCGTTCTGAGGGCGTGAATAACCCCGAAGACGCAACCGCGGTGAAGAAATACTTCCTGCGCTCCCGAGCGCAAGGCGACGAGGAGTCTCTCAACGACGAGAGTCACACTCCCTCGCCCCCTCCTCTTCAGGACAGTCGGGACGACCACATCCTTGAAATGGAGGAGAAAATCCGCCAGCTAAAGATAGCCAATGCAAGGTACCACCGCCAACTGGCGGGCAAGGCACCTGCACACGGCGCCCCCCACGGGGAATCTGAGGACCTCATGGACGAGGGACATGATTATGACCCCGACTATGAAGGCTTGGAAATTTCGGCTGACATCGAGACTTCTCTCACCAAAGACGGGGAACTCCCTGTTGAGATCAAAGCCGGTCCGTCGAAAACAAGAGCAATACCGGTCTCCTCTCAAGAAGAGACCTCCCGACGTTCATCCCATGACCGACTCGGTCAAAGAGGCAATGTCAGGGAAGTACAACGACTCGGCGAGTAAGGCGTGTGGCTCGAAGCTCACGCCCCCATACCGCCGGGCCGGATCTTAGAGATCGACTTACCGCCCAACGGAATGACCGTGGCGAAGACCTCTGAGAAAGGCTGAGCGCTCGTAAGGGTCACAACCCTACGGCCCCAATCAATGGGGACCCTCGCACGGCTCAAGGGTCGAATGAACGGCGACAGGTGACTCCTCCTGAACAAGGGGTGACCCCTAACACTGGACTCGATGTCGTCACCATGATCCACAACTTTCGTAACGAGGTGCGAGATCTACGTGAGGGCGGCTTGGCCGGTGATACATACGGGGTCATAGAAGAACATTCCTCTCCCTTCGCGGCCCAAATCCTTGCTGAGGTGTGCACGGGAAACTTCAAACTCCCGAATCTCCCTCCATACAATGGGAAATCTGATCCCACGTATCATATCCAACATTACGAAACTTGGATGACGATGCAGGGCGTCTCACCTGGGGCTCTATGCCAAGCTTTTAGTCTTACCCTCACCGGACCCGGTTTCGAGTGGTTTAAGAATTTAAGACCAGGAAGCGTCCAATCATTCAAAGACCTGAAGGACATGTTCCTAGCACGATTTGCTACATCCATGGTCCAAAAGAAGACTAAGATGTACTTATGGTCGATCAGGCAAGAGAATAACGAGTCCTTGAGACATTATCTCACCCGATTCACCTCAGAATTAAATAAGGTTGACCGCTTTGACGACGGTGACGCAATTACAGCCATCATCGAGGGCTTGCGCACCGGAGACTTCTTAAAGTCCGTCGTCGGCAGAGTCCCTTCTACGATGGCCGAGTTAATGAACCGAGCCAAAACCTTTATGGGGGTAGAAGATTACCTCGACGGCCGCAGGAGCAGCCACCAAAGCTCCCGCCGTCGGGATGAGTCCGGCAACGAGCCTGGAAACCCCCGCAAGAGAATAAACAAGGGAGTTAAAGCTATCGATAGCCGACCCCCTATGTCTCAGAAGCCGCGCCTTGCGAGCAATTTTAGAGACTACTCGGGTTACACTCCCTTGAACGCCCCGGTAGAGCAAATCTACGATGTGGCGCGTGACAAGTTCGTCGCTCCGGCTCCAATAAGGGGCAGCCCCGCATCTCGCGACCGGTCCCATTATTGTGAGTTCCACCGGGATTACGGTCACACGACCGCTCAATGCTTCCATCTTAGGAAACAAATTGAGACATTAATCCAGAAGGAAGAGCTCAAAGAGTTCGTCCTTCGCTTGGTAGGAGCGGCAGCCCCCACCGGCAATAGCCCGCAGCCTGAGAAAGGTGGAGGGACCAATGCAAACACCGACCGCACAGCGGTCACAGCTACGGCTGATGCGCAACTCCACGTCGTCACTACCATACTAGGTGGCTTGCAAGACGGGGACTCAGCCCGGCAAAGGAAAAAGCTCCTCAGAGCTGCCTCTCAAGAAGGCCTTGCCGGGCAGGTTAACCTCACCTACGAGGAACCTCCGTCCGTACCTCACGAGACGATACAATTCACCAATGAAGAGGCCAAGCGAGTTGTGCACCCGCACAATGACGCTATAGTCCTCAAGGCCCAAGTGGCCAACAACTTGGTAAAAAGAGTTCTTATTGATAACGGCAGCGCGGCCGATATAATCTTTAAGACCACCCTCGAGCGCATGAAGCTCGGGGGGCTCCGCCCTGTCCCAACTCAGACACCCCTGTTTGGGTTCACAGGAGAAAAGGTCATGACTGAAGGAATCATTGATTTACCAGTCACCTTCGGAACTACCGGAGGCATCGAAGTCGTTCACATGGTCCCCTTTCTTGTGGTCGACCAGGAGTCGCCCTACAATGTTATCATTGGGCGACCCACGTTGAACAGACTAAGGGCTATCACGTCCACTTATCACCTACTAGTGAAATTCCCCACCGAAGAGGGAATTGGCGTCATGGCCGGTGATCAAACCCAGGCGAGGATATGCTACGTCCAAGGCGTGGATGGCAAGCCCGCTGAAAAAAGGGTTAACACGATCTACCAACTGGAAGACGACTACCCGTGTGATCAAAAAGACGCACGGCAACTCGGGGACCCCCGCGACGATATCGAGAGGTTGAAAGTTGACACCCCCGATGATCTCACTTCGATCGTTCTCGGCGAAGCTAAACCTGACCAGGTAGTAAAGATCGGTGCACAACTCCCTCTCGCCATCAAAACTCAACTCGCGTCCTTCCTTCGGGAGTTTAAGGATGTCTTTGCATGGACACATGCAGACATGCCCGGCATAGACCCCGATGTGATTGTGCAACGATTGAATGACGATAAAACCATCGCTGAAAAGGTACAAGCTAGACGTGCGTTCAACCCCGAATGGTACCTAGCAATAAACGAGGAAGTCGAAAAACTTCTCTCCGCTGGTTTCATACGAGAAGCCAAGTACCCAAAGTGGGTGGCCAATGTGGTCATGGTCAAAAAGCCCAACGGGAAGTGGCGCATTTGCATAGATTACAAAGATCTTAACAAAGCCTGCCCGAAAGATTGCTTTCCACTCCCACGCATCGAACAACTGGTCGACGCCACGACAGGACATGAACTCCTAAGTTTCATGGTTGCCTACTCGGGCTATAACCATATACGAATGCACGAGCCCGATCAGATCAAGACAACCTTTGTCACTGATCGCGGCCTCTACTGCTACAAGGTCATGCCTTTCGGCCTTAAGAATGCAGGAGCTACTTACCAACGATTGGTAAACCGGATCTTCGCCGACCTAATCGGCAAGACCATGGAAGTATACGTGGACGACATGCTCGTTAAAAGCCTACTGGTTGATCAGGAGTCGCCATATAATGTCATCATTGGGCGACCCACGCTGAACCGACTAAGGGCTATTACTTCTACATACCACCTACTTGATAGAGAATCCCTTCGAGAGAATGAAAGGAGCCTCGGATCAAAGCGGAATGAACGTGGAGTCGTCTCGAGAGTCGAAATACCTGATCAGCTTGGCCTTGAATATGCAATTTCGGATGTTGTTTGTGGATTTATGGTTTGTGTTGAATTCAGATAAGGGACCTAGAGGTTGTATGGAATGAAAATCGCCACAATAGTTTATGGTGCGAACTATTGATAAGATTGGATAATCAAGAACGCCACAAGGGATTGCCTTGATAAGTTCTTCGTTTAGGGCTTAAAATTTCAGAGAACTAATCCTCACACAAATGTTTGATAATCAAAGATGGTCTGCCTTCTACTTCCACACAATTACTACAAATACTCAATTCGAGATTATGGTTACAAAAACCAAAGAGACGCCATAAATCTCGAATTTAACACAAAAAGGAAATAACTCTCAGACCATAAACTCACAAACGGTTACAAGAAAACCAACAGTCTCACACACACATAAAATTCGTTTATCCCTTTGGGCTTGACTCTATTTCGGATTATTGCCTTGAGTTTGGGCTGAGATCATGTTGACGATTCTGGGCTCTTCTATGGCAATATTTTGGGCTCCAAACTTGTGAAGTAGGCTGGTCACTTGCTCTTTGAATCTCTTGGTTCTGGCTCGCGTCATTGGGCCCTCCGGTGTATCCTTGATTGAATGCGAATGCATGTTCGTGGTGATGTCCTCATCACTACTGGTGAAGTTCCCTACCAAGGATGGAATCGGCATCATGGCTGGAGATCAATCCCAAGCCAGAATATGCTACATCCAAGGAATCGATGGAAAAACCGCTAGAAAGACGGTTAACACGATCTCCAAAATAAGAGATAGCGCCGAGTCGACCAAGGTCCTCCGCGAAGTCAACGAAGACATCTGCATGACACCCAAGTGTGTTAAATCACGTAATGTACATTGTTTAATTGTGTACCCCCATTAAAACACTAAAAACGTATTTTCCTGAAAATAAATGTTTCACACATCTTTCTCCAAAAATATTTGGGTGTACTGCCTTTGTTCACATTCATAATCATGAACGAGGAAAATTGGACCCTAGAGCAATAAAATGCATCATTCTTGGTTTTTCACCAACTCAAAAAGGTTTTAAATGTTATGATCCCAGCTCGGGTAAATTCTTTGTAAGTATGGACGTCACATTTTTTGAAAACAAACCATTCTTTGAGAAAAACTCTCTTCAGGGGGAGATAAATGGTAATGAAGAGTGTTTTTGGGAATTAAATCACACCTTGCCTAATTCTGTTCCTTTACCTACACGTGTGCCCAATGTTATTTCATCATCTAATGAATATAGAACTAGAAGAAGAGGTCTTTATGTAGCCCCCTCCGGGATTTGACCAGAATACAAATGGGAAAGTGTGTTTCCTAAAGAAGGCGTTATATGGGCTCAAGCAATCTCCACGAGCTTGGTTTGGCAGATTTACAAAGGCAATGAAGGATCAGCAATACACACAAGCCCACAGTGATCATACCATGTTCTACAAACACTCTCTAAATGGTAAACTCGCCATATTGATTGTTTATGTGGATGACATTGTGATGACAGGTGATGATGAGGCTGAACTCAGCAAGTTGACAAGGTTCCTAGCTCAGCAATCTAAGGTGAAAGATCTAGGAAGCCTTAAATACTTCCTAGGTATGGAAGTTGCCAGATCATCAAAGGGGATTGCAATCTCACAAAGAAAGTACGTGCTTGATCTACTCAAGGAGACAGGTCTACTCGGCTGCAAACCTGCCTCTACTCCAATTGATCCAAACCATAAACTCTCAAAGTCACATGGTGAGGATCCGGCAGATAAAGCAAGGTACCAAAGGTTCGTTGGAAAGCTCATTTACTTAGCTCACACTCGGCCTGACATTGCCTACTCAGTGAGTCTTGTAAGTCAGCATATGCACAGCCCCTCCAATGATCATCTAGAGGCAGTGTATCGCATTCTTCACTACCTCAAAGGAAGATCGTGAAAAGGAGTTCTCTTCAAAAAGAGTGAGGGGAGGCAGATTGAAGTATTCACAGATGCTGATTATGCCGGGTGCTTAGATGACCGGCGATCAACCTCAGCATATTGTACCTTTGTGTGGGGTAATCTTGTAACATGGAGGAGTAAGAAACAGGCTGTTGTGTCTCGGAGTAGTGCAGAGGCTGAGTTCTGAGCTATGGCCCAAGGTATTTGTGAAATCCTCTGGATCAGAGGCATCTTGAATGAGCTACAAATCAAGTTCACAGCTCCTATGAAGCTATTCTGTGATAATAAGTCTGCCATCAGCATTGCCAACAATCCGGTTCAACACGATAGGACAAAGCATGTGGAGATAGATCGTCACTTCATCAAAGAGAAGCTAGAAAGGGGAGAAATCTGCATGCCATTCGTCCCAACATCAGAACAACTAGCAGATGTTCTCACCAAAGGGCTCTACAAGCTGAAGTTTGAAGACTTTATAAGCAAGTTGGGCATGATAGATATCTTTGCACCAACTTGAGGGGGAGTGTTAAATCAAGTAATGTACATTGTTTAATTGTGTAATTTCGTTCCTCTCTTGCTTATTAACGTGTATTATCATTAAATAGCCCAATAGGCTGATTGTTAGATGGGCTTTATTATTTAGGGTTTAGTTAGAGTCTGATTAGGTTTTCCTGATTGTATTTGTATAAATACCCCTTTATTTGTTAATGAGAATTATTCAATCCGCATATTATTTTGCTTTTAAAGTGCAAGGTGCCGACGTCCTCACCCCAAACAGGGAGGGCCCCACAAAGTCTGCCAAGTCATACATGACGAGACACACTACATCAAATACACGGACACCGATTCGTCGCATGTGGAATGCGGAACACTTGAGACAGTACTACCAGTAGCCAGCGTTTTCCCCCATTTTATTTCTTTGCTTTCCAACATTCAATAAGGCCTACGAACCAATCTTTTAGGATTTCAAATTTCGTCAATATTAATAAAGTTCGAGGTTTTTCTTTCAAAATCCGCTTTATCAAAGTTTTTTCGATAACGTTTATAAACCCAAAAACTCGGGGGGCTAGTGACATAGGCAACGATAAGTACACCCAAAATCCTCAAGAAAGTATGCTCCACCAAAACAAAACACCCGAACATAAATGGTAACGAGTGTTCAACTAAGACGCCTCCGCGGCGCGCCATAAGACATCCTAGAGATGCAGGCTAAGACGCCTCCGCGGCGCGCCGTAAGACATCCATGAGATGCAGGCTAAAGACGCCTCTGTGGGGCGCCATAAGACATCCCAAAGATGCTGGCTAAGACGCCTATGCGGCGCGCCGTAAGACATCCATGAGATGCAGGCTAAAGACGCCTCCGCGGTGCGCCATAAGACATCCCAGAGATGCAGGCTGAAGACGCCTCCGTCGCGCGCCATAAGACATCTAAGAGATGCAGGCTAAGACGCCTCTGCAGCGCGCCATAAGACATCCCAGAGATGCAGGCTAAGACGCCTCCGCGGCGCGTCGTAAGACATCCATGAGATGCAGGCTAAAGACGCCTCCGTGGCGCGCCATAAGACATCCCAGAGATGCAGCCTAAGACGCCTCCGCGGCGTGCCGTAACACATCCATGAGATGCAGGCTAAAGACGCCTCCGCGGCGCGCCATAAGACATCCCAGAGATGCAAGCTGAAGACGCCTCCGCGGCGCGCCATAAGACATCCATGAGATGCAGGCTAAGATGCCTCCGCGGCGCGCCATAAGACATCCCAGAGATGCAGGCTAAAGACGTCCCTCGCGACGCGCTTAAGACGCCTACATGGCGCACCAAAGACGCCTACATGGCGCACCTAAGACGCCTACATGGCGCACCCAAGACGCCTACATGGCGCACCTAAGACGCGTACATGGCGCACCAAAGCCGTCCCTCGCGACGCACCAAAGACGCCTACATGGCGCACCTAAGACGCCTACATGGCGCACCTAAGATGCCTACATGGCGCACCAAAGCCGCCTACATGGCGCACCCAAGACGCCTACATGGCGTACCTAAGACGCCTACATGGCGCACCAAAGCCGTCCCTCGCGACGCACCAAAGACGCCTACATGGTGCACCTAAGGCGCCTACATGGCGCACCAAACATGTCCCTCACGACGCACCAAAGACGCCTACATGGCGCAACCAAGTCGTCCCTCGCGACGCACCTAAGACGCCTACATGGCGCGCTTAAGATGTGATACGAACCTCGGCCGACTAAGCTCCGAGCCCCGATACCCCAATAGCACAGCGTGATGTGATCCCATGTGCGAAGGAACAAAGGCGCTTCATCGAGCCTATTCCTAATTCAAGAGTACTAGACTTCAACAAAGAGTTTCATGGTTTCAACCTCGTTCCTCATTCGTAGAACGATCCGCCGCTGTGCTATTGGGATATCGGGTCTCGGAGCAAGTCGATCGAGGTTCATATCACAGCGACGGATCGTCTACAATTTAGGAACGAAGGTGGATCGAATGACGCCACGGACGGATGCGAATGGCCGTCTGATGAGTCGGTCTCGAACTCCTACACGCACCGCTTTGTAAGAGACTCGAATAGTTCTAAACGAACCAAAGAGAGAATGAAAATCCTCACAGAAAAGTGTTTAACTCGAAATCAGATTGTGTGTCTTCCATTCAGCCTAAAGGCTTAATTTATAGAGTTTACAAAGGCAAATTCGCAGCTCCATGGGCCCCATAACCTAATAAGCCCATTTAGCCTTATTTAAGCACTAATAAACATAAAAACAAAGGACCAGCCCAATACAAACATATATGGGCTTTTTAAATAACATGTCTTGGCCCAAATAACATAAACTGAAAAATAGATAAATAGGAATAGTCCGACAAATTCAATTCAGCCCAAATAACGTTCTTCATTGGTGTTTCTTAGCTTCCTTGAATCCTCTCCTATGCGAGCTTGTCCCCTTCTTCATCTTGGAGCTTGATGATCAGATTGTTAAGCTCCTCCTTAAATCTCCTCGCTCGAGCTCTCGTCACGGATCCTTCCGGCACTTGGTATTTTGCTTGCGGCTCCTTTTGGGGCATGTCCTCATCATTCCCCTCGTCTTGAAAAGGATTTGCCCTCAAATCATGATCTGCATCAAAAGGAGATAAGTCAGTCACATTGAATGTAGCACTAACATTATACTCACCTGGAAGATCCAATTTGTAGGCATTATCGTTGATCCTGCGAATAACTTGGAATGGTCCATCGCCACGCGGCTGTAGTTTGGACTTGCGTTGCTCCGGAAAATGCTCCTTGCGCATATGTAACCAGACCCAATCACCAGGTTCGAAAATCACTTTCTTGCGGCCCTTGTTGGCTTGCTGCGCATACTGCTCCGTTCTTCGCTCAATGTTGAGTCGTGCCCTCTCGTGAAGCTGCTTAACAAGCTTTGCTTTCTGTTCACCATCTAAATTCGCATGCTCAGACATAGGAATAGGAGATAAATCCAACGACGTTAGTGGGTTAAAACCATAGACAATCTCAAAGGGTGAGAACTTAGTAGATGAATGAATAGCGCGGTTATAAGCAAACTCAACATGTGGTAAACAATCTTCCCAAGTTTTGATATTCTTCTTAATTATTGCCCTCAACAAAGTCGACAAGGTCCTATTAACTACTTCGGTCTGACCATCAGTTTGGGGGTGACAAGTAGTCGAAAACAACAACCTAGTACCCAACTTAGCCCATAAGGTCTTCCAAAAGTAACTTAAGAACTTGGTATCCCTATCCGAGAAAATCGTCCTAGGCATGCCATGCAACCTAACAATCTCTCGAAAGAACAGATCAGCAACATTAGAAGCATCATCGGTTTTGTGACATGGGATAAAATGTGCCATCTTTGAAAACCTATCAACCACTACAAAAACAGAATCACGACCTCGCTTAGTCCTAGGCAAGCCTAACACAAAATCCATAGATATATCTACCCAAGGTTAGCTAGGAATAGGCAAAGGTGTATACATACCGTGTGATTGAACTTTCGACTTAGCTTTCCTACATGTGACACAATTACCACAGATCCTCTCAACATCACGCTTCATGCGAGGCCAATAAAAGTGCTCTTGGATCACTCCTAGAGTTTTTGCTATCCCAAAATGTCCCATAAGGCCCCCACCATGAGCTTCCCTAACTAACAACTCCCGAAGAGAACAACTAGGCACACAAAGTCTACCAAGCCTGAACAAAAATCCATCATGCCTAAAGTAATCTCCCGACACCATCTTCTCACACTTCGTAAATATCTCACTAAATTCTCGGTCTTCTGGATACAACTCTTTGATATGTTCAAAACCAAGCAGTTTAGCATCTAAAGTGGAAAGTAAAACATACCTTCGAGAAAGGGCATCGGCTACCACATTCTCCTTACCTTGTTTGTACTTGATGACATATGGAAACGGCTCGATGAACTCCATCCATTGCGTATGCCGTTTGTTGAGCTTTTGTTGTCCCTTCAAGTACTTGAGTGATTCATGGTCGGTGTGGACCACGAACTCTCTTGGCAAAAGGTAGTGCTGCCAAGTCTCTAAAGCTCGAATCAATGCGTACATCTCCTTGTCGTAAGTGGGGTAGTTAAGGGTGGCCCCACTCAATTTTTCGCTAAAATACGCAATCGGCAGTCGATCTTGCATGAGAACTGCTCCGATTCCCACGCCGGACGCATCACACTCAACCTCGAACGGTTTATCGAAGTTAGGTAATGCAAGACAAGGAGCGTTGACTAATTTCCCTTTGATTTCGGTGAACACCTCCTCTTGTGCTTGCCCCCATGCGAACGCCACATTTTTCTTCATCACCTCCGTGAGCGGGATAGTGATCGTGCTAAAATCTCTGACAAAGCGCCTATAAAAGCTCGCTAAGCCATGAAAACTTCGTACTTGTGCTGCATTTGTCGGTGTCGGCCACTCCTGAATAGCTTTCACCTTTTCCTCATCTACCAGCACTCCTTTAGAACTTACAACAAAACCATAGAAAACAACGTGATCGGTGCAAAAGGTGCACTTGTCAAGGTTAGCAAATGATTGTTCACGTTTGAGTACAATAAAAACCTCACGCAAGTGTAAGACATGATCATCCAGGGTCTTGCTATAAATCAAAATATCATCAAAGTATACCACCACAAATTTACCAATGAACGAACGCAAAACATGATTCATAAGTCGCATAAATGTGCTAGGTGCATTAGTCAAACCAAAAGGCATCACTAACCATTCATACAACCCAAGTTTAGTTTTAAAAGCGGTTTTCCATTCATCCCCCTCTTTCATTCTAATTTGGTGGTACCCACTCTTTAAATCAATTTTAGAGAAAACACACGCACCATGTAATTCGTCTAGCATATCATCCAATCTAGGAATGGGAAATCGATACCTGACCGTGATGTTGTTGATGGCTCGGCAATCCACGCACATCCTCTGGGACCCATCCTTCTTTGGAACTAGTAGAACTGGTACGACACACGGGCTCATGCTCTCTCTAATGTGCCCCTTTGACAAAAGCTCCTCGACTTGTCGTTGCAACTCCTTCATTTCCTCAGGGTTGATTCGGTAGGCCGGTCTATTTGGAAGCGAGGCTCCGGGTACAAGGTCAATCTGGTGCTCAATCCCTCGAATCGGTGGTAGTCCCGTAGGCATGTCTCGAATAACAACGTCTTTGAACTCCTGCAAAAGAGAAACAATGGCAGTAGGTAGGACCTCGCCATGTTGGTTAGTGAATAAGGCAGCCTCCTTGTACACAAGTAAAGTCATCGGCTGTTTGGCAAAGAAGGCTTTCCTCACATCACCCTTTCCTGCAAAGAAGTTGTTTTGTTTTCTCTCACCGATTTTGTTTTTCATGACCCCATCTTTTCTTTCACTCCCCACTTCTCTCTCGGGTTTTCTCTCTGTTTTTACCTCATCCCTTGGTTCTTTTCCCTTCTCTAGTGCCCTAAACCTTTCCCTCTCTTGTTGCATCTTCAGTTGATCTTCATGAACTTGCTTTGGAGTAAGGGGTGCGAGGGTGATGGTACGATTCTTGTGCCTGAGGGAGTACTTGTTGGTGTAGCCGTCATGAGTCACCCTCCGATCGAATTGGCACGGCCGCCCCAAAAGTATATGCCCCGCGTCCATTGGTGCCACGTCACAGAGCACAGAGTCCTCATAGCTGCCAATCCGAAAACTGATAAGGACTTGTTTGTAGACACGTACCTCTTCACCATCATTAAACCACTGAAGCTTGTAAGGACGAGGGTGGTTTGTCGTGGGAAGTCCAAGCTTCTTCACTACAGCAACGCTGGCTATGTTCGTACAACTCCCTCCATCGACGATAACACTGAACACCTTCTCACCAATATGGCACCTGGTGTGAAAGATGTTTTCACGCTGCTCCTCATCTTCTCGTACAACCTGTGCGTTCATAGTTCGTCGAGAGACCAACACGAGCTCTGCTGGTGCCTCAATTTCCTCGTCTGACTCTTCTCCGATACACTCTTGATCTTCCTCTTCATCGTCGGTAACCATCTCTCCGGTTGGAAGAATCGTCATGCTCCTCTTATTCGGGCATTGATTTGCGAAGTGACCAACTCCATGGCACTTGAAGCACTTGATATCACGATTTCGCTGAAATGACGTCTCCGGTTTCTTTTGAGCAGTGTGACCAGAGCTAGATGTGGTTGGGGCTGCGGAAGTGCTTGGCTTGGCTACGTCTCCTTGTGGTTTGAAACTGCTCTTCTCGTCCCGGTTGAAGGTCTTCTTCCATGCAGGTTGTTCTGAAAATCAGTTTTCCCGCAAGCTACCCCCTCGTCTTGAGCTGCTTCTCAATCTTGACGGCCAGGTGAACCAAATCCTCCATCTCGACATAATGCTGCAACTCCACTTTGTCCGCTATGTCAGGGTTCAGCCCGTTGATAAATCTGGCCATGGTAGACTCGCGATCTTCCTCTATGTTTGCTCGGATCATGGCAACCTCCATGTCCCGGTAGTACTCCTCAACACTGCGAGTGCCTTGCCGTAGGCACTGAAGCTTCTGATAGAGCTCTCGGTAATAGTGGCGAGGCCTCGAATCTCTTCCTCATGATGGCCTTCATCTCATCCCAAGTCTCTATCGGCTCCTCTCCATCCCGTTGCCTACTCGTCACCAGCTGATCCCACCAAACAATAGCATAATCAGTGAATTCAGCGGCAGCAAGTATTACCTTCTTGCGTTCGGTGTAGTTGTAGCAATTGAACACAAACTGGGTTTTCGTCTCCCATTCAAAGTAGGCGTCCGGGTCACTTTTCCCTTGGAATGTTGGAATCTTCTGCTTGATGCCACCAATTCCTCCGTCTTCTCTGTCCCTTCCTCCTAGTCTTCTTTCAAACATTCTCTCGTTTCGTCCTCCTCTCCTATAATCCTCCTCTTCAAAATCATTCTCCATCTCATCTTCTGTCTCCTCCCTAGGCTGTCTTCGTCTTCCTCTGTTGGGAGCTTGTTGGCCTTCCTCCACTCTCTCAACACGTTCTCGTAGTGGCTCCAACTCTTCCCTCATCATCCTCCGCATCTCTCCTATCATGGCTTGCATCATCAGCCTCCGGTCTGGAATCCCTTCATTTTCGTCGCCGTTGTTGGACATGGTTGCTGCAAGATATTGTTAGTAACAAAAGAGAAACCTCACAAAAAAATCACTCCCTCACGTGTTTACACTCAAAGTATCACTCTACACTCATGTTTGATAATGGTGATAGTTATTCTCTCTGCCTTTTACCACTCACTCAAACTCTCTATAGGCTCATACCGAACTACTCAGAGACAAGGAAGGTGATGAAAGGAATTCGAAAACGATACACCAAAACGACACAAACGACACCCAAACGACACGAACAATAAAAACGACACCCCAAACGACACAAACAAGAAAGACAACACCACGAAAAGTTTTGATCAGGGTCTTAAATAAGTCCCAAAAACAATTCTCTTTCTTTGATAGGATGTAGGGTACCTTAAAACGCTCCAAAACAGATGAGGACTCTATCAGCAAAATAAAATTTCTTGAGGTCAAATTTTCTTCTTTTTTTTTCGGATCCTCTTTCTTTTTTTCTTTTTTTGATATCTGGGAGGTAATGCTAATTCAGAATTAAATGGGAAATGATTCTGGAAAGAAAGGAAACTAAAAGAAATCCTGAATTAAATGAAACTGAAATGTCGAAATTGATTGTGACACACAAAACAGGAAATGCAAGACAAAGGATTCGGGAAATAAAAGCAAATAAATGAAAACCGATTTCAGGAAACTAGGAATCAATGAGATTTCCGAAACTGAATGATAAAATCCGGAAACTGATTGAAATGGACTTCCTAAAACAGACTGCGATAATTAGAATTGATTTCCACTGAATTAAAATTGAACTCCACGGATTCTCTTTTTTTTTCTTTTTTTTTGTTCGGATCTTTTCTCTTTTTTTTTTTTTGACGCTCAAGAACACAGACCTAGCACGAAAAGCACACATACCTAATACGAAGATAACAAACACAGACTCAACACAACAATTACGTACGTACGGAATGAACACAACACCAACGGAGAAAAGAAAACAAAGAAAACGAAACAAAGGATAAGCAGACCTAAAAGTAGAGACTAGCTCTGATACCACTTGATACGAACCTCGGCCGACTAAGCTCCGAGACCCGATACCCCAATAGCACAGTGACGGATCGTCTACAATTTAGGAACGAAGGTGGATCGAATGACGCCACGGACGGATGCGAATGGCCGTCTGATGAGTCGGTCTCGAACTCCTACACGCACCGCTTTGTAAGAGACTCGAATAGTTCTAAACGAACCAAAGAGAGAATGAAAATCCTCACAGAAAAGTGTTTAACTCGAAATCAGATTGTGCGTCTTCCACTCAGCCTAAAGGCTTAATTTATAAAGTTTACAAAGGCAAATTCGCAGCTCCATGGGCCCCATAACCTAATAAGCCCATTTAGCCTTATTTAAGCACTAATAAACATAAAAACAAAGGACCAGCCCAATACAAACATATATGGGATTTTTAAATAATATGTCTTGGCCCAAATAACATAAACTGAAAAATAGAAAAATAGGAATAGTCCGACTAATTCAATTCAGCCCAAATAACGTTCTTCATTGGTGTTTCTTGGCTTCCTTGAATCCTCTCCTTTGCGAGCTTGTCCCCTTCTTCATCTTGGAGCTTGATGATCAGATTGTTAAGCTCCTCCTTGAATCTCCTCGCTCGAGCTCTCGTCACGGGTCCTTTCGGCACTTGGTATTTTGCTTGTGGCTCCTTTTGGGGCATGTCCTCATCAAGATGCCTACATGGCACATCTAAAAAAACCTATACAGCACACCTAAGAAGTCTACATGGCATATCTAGGACATCCTTCGCGACGTGCCTAGACGCCTAAACGACGCACAGAACTGTCTCTCAGGACGCGCTCTGAGTCGCCACAAGGCCTTGCGTACGATGACTAATCGCAACGCACTTGGAGCCGCCACAAGACGCACCTGAACCGCCATACAAGGCGTAGGTCCTGCCATCTTCGCCACCGCCAACTGAGCATGATCACACTCGCCTTTGGAGACTCCCCATTCCACGAGAGCTAATTGAAGCTGCTCGCAAAGACTCGTGGACTCCGCCTCTGAGCAAGAACTTCGCTCAGCCTAAGCTAGCTGAGACTTCGCTCGAGCAAGCTCCTCCTGGAAGAGTCCCGGGTGACGAATGAGGTCGTGTAGAATCTTCTCGAGCCAAGCCTTGCTCCTCGAGTCAAGTCATTGTCCTCGAGTCGAGCTTCACTCCTTGAGTCGAGTCATTCTCCTCGAGTCGAGCCTCGCTCCTCGAGTTGAGTCATTCTCCTCGAGTCGAGCTTCGCTCCTCAAGTCAAATGACTATCCTCGAGTCAAGCCTTGCTCCCAGAGTCAAATCACTGTCCTCGAGTCGAGCCTTGCTCCCCGAGTCAAATTATTCTTCTCGAGTTGAGCTTCGCTCCTCTCCTCGAGTCACTCTCCTCGAGTCAAGCCTTGCTCCTCGAGTCGAGTCATTCTCTTCGAGTCGAGCTTCGCTCCTTGAGTCGAGTCGAGCCTCGCTCCTCGAGTCGAGTCATTCTCCTCGAGTCGAGCTTCGCTCCTCGAGTCAAATCACTATCCTCGAGTCGAGCCTTGCTCCTCGAGTCGAATCATTCTCCTCGGGTCGAGCTTCGAGTCGAGTCATTCTCCTCGAGTCGAGTTTCACTCCTCGAGTCGAGCTTCGCTCCTCGAGTCGAGTCATTCTCCTCGAGTCAAGCTTCGCTCCTTGAGTCGAGTCATTCTCCTCGAGTCGAGCCTCGGTCCTCGAGTCGAGTCATTCTCCTCGAGTCGAGTTTCACTCCTTGAGTCGAGTCATTCTCCTCGAGTCAGGCCTCGCTCCTCGAGTCGAGTCATTCTCCTCGAGTCAAGCTTCGCTCTTTGAGTCGAGTCGAGTCATTCTCCTCGAGTCGAGCCTCCCTCCTCGAGTCGAGTCACTCTCCTCGAGTCGAGCCTCGCTCCTCGAGATGAGTCTTTCTCCATGAGTCGAGCTTCGCTCCTGGAGTCGAGTCATTCTCCTCGGGACGAGCCTCGCTCCTCGGATCGAGCCACTCTGCTTAAGATGAGCCTTGTTCCTCAAGTTGAGTCTGTCTCCTCAAGTCGAGCCTTGCTCGTCGAGTCGAGCCATTCTCCTCGAGTCGAGTCCCGCTCCTCGAGCAAGCACCACGTCTAGCCAAAGCAAGACTATTGCAAGTGAGAAACAGAGGAAAAGTTGCCCACTGAGCGTCGAAAACGCCATGACAGGAAAAGTCTACATCACTGCTCGTTACAATGTCCCTTTGCGGCTTTAACAGAGACTCGCACTCACGTCTGGGGAAGGCCGATCTTCCGAACGCAGACGGAGAAGCGTCACCAAAGCTGGAATGGCGGATGCCCCGTGAGACCGACTTATGCTTGATGCGTGATCGAACTTTGAGCATTGATCCCCAAGCAGTCGAAGCCATCCGGTGCGGCAGAGCCTTCCACAAGGTACCACTCCGCCTTCTCGAAGCATCGGCCCGCAGCATCAACCTCCATCTCCGAGACCTCGGAATGAGCACGCCTTTGCAAAATGCAAAAGTGCAGTCTCCTTCCAAGCTGGCCGAGACGGAAGCCATGATCTTCCCCTAATAGGTCACGATTACACAATCGTCGCCCTGCTAGTCACCGTCGAGTCCCATGGAATCTGGGTTGATGATATCATCAAACAAAACGCCATCGAAGAAAGACTTGGGCATGACTTCGCCAAAAGATCAACAAGTCGCGACACACCGGTCCGCCTCTGCATACACGCACGTCCTACTGGTATGCGTATGTCCCCGTTGCTCCGGGGCTAGAGCGATGGGTGCGATCACGTCCACCTCGCCCACGTTGAGCTACGCCTCGTATCTGCTTGGATCCTCCTCTACGTGTTGATCACACGATCATGTTGAGAGTGACGGAAAAGCGAGAGAGAGAGCACTTGCAATTGTGAGAACGTTCTCTATAATCACAAAGGCTTCACGACGGCGAAGCCCTGGTAGATAAATTTTCCTCAAAGTGATGCGGACATCAAGGAGGAACAAACAAATGGACCAATCACAAGGGCAAGGGCAAAGCGAATGAAGGAAGATATGAACAACCTTGGTTTACCAGTTGTGCAAGAAGTGGAGAGCAAGCACACCCAAGGAAATAAAGGAGAGCTTATTCACATCATTCAAGCTGTTATTGATTAAGACTCTTTTTAGTTATTATTGTTTGAGTTATTTATTTGTTATTTTCGTAGCCAAAAACAATGGGTTAAGTTGGAGTCCTTTTAAAGTGTTTTTGGGCTTTATTTATGTTAAATGAAGCCCATATGTGTTAGATATTAAGTTAGCCTTTTAATTTTAATGTTATTAGGCCTAAATAATGTCTTCTAGGCCCATTTAAGCTAGGGCAACAAGGAGCTCCTAATTTGCATTGTATTTTCCTTATTTAAAGAGGTTTCATGAGTGAGAAAGGCAGACTATGTTTTTTTATTAAAAAGTGAGAGAATTATCTTTGTTTCTTGAAGAAACTTCTGAACTTATCAAGGTATTCCTTGTGGCGTTCATCCCCGACTTATCAAGCGAACTTACACATTCGTTTGTGGCGTCCTCATTATTCCAAGGTTCGCGTCTCTCTAGGCGTTGGGTTGCGGAGTCATCGAACTTGAGATCCTGGGTTGCGAAGGCACCAAATTCTCTTTGTTTATTGAAGAAACTTCTGAACTTATCAAGGTATTCCTTGTGGCGTTCATCCTCGACTTATCAAGCGAACTTACACATTCGTTTGTGGCGTCCTCATTATTCCAAGGTTCGCGTCTCTCTAGGCGTTGGGTCGCGGAGTCATCGAACTTGAGATCCTGGTTTGCGAAGGCACCAACATTGGTTCCGGGTCACCGTCACATTGTTGGCGTGGTTCGTATCATTTGGTATCATTTGGCAGTGGAAGCGTGGTGGGCCCATAACCCACAGGTCCTAGGTTGAGTTCATCAAGGTTTTATCTATCCATTTCGTTTTATTAAGAAAAAAAAAATTCGTCATTCCCAAAATTGTGTTTAGGTCAGAATTGAATCAGTCATAACTTTTGATTATGATATCGGATTTAGGTGTTTAATATATCGAATCGAAGATCTTTTTGTGCTCTATTGAATTGATTCAAGGTTTACTAGTAAACCAAGTCATTGAATCCGAAAAAGTCAGTTTTCCATTGATTTTGAGTCCCCAAAAAGTTTCTGCCAGTTTCATCCGAATTCCTAGTTTTTTTTTTTTTTTTTTTTGTTTATTTCCATCTTCTTAGTTCCTTTTCTTAGTTCCTCTTTATTGAAGTTCTTTTCCCAGAAAAAAAAGGGATTTAAAAAAAAATGTGGTGTCTATCTTTTTGGTTTGGTGCGTTGTGTCGCAATTGTTTGTGTCTGTTCTTTCTTGTTGGTCGCGTTTGGACGTCACTAGTTTACGTTTTTCATCACCATTCATTAGTTTCAAAAGAAATAAAAGAGGATTCGAGTGGAAAGAGGCAAGAGAGTGTGAGTTTATCAGAGGGTAAAAGCCAATAATATTGAGTGTAAACACGAGCGAAATTGAGTGATCATCATATTTGAGAGAAACACGTGAGCAAGAGTAGTGAGGCCTTCTCTTTATTACTTCACTAGTGTATTGTTTTGCAGGATTTCAACTATGTCAGAAGCGGGAGACAATGATCAGGCCCCCGTCGGAGCCCAAAATTTTCAAGTGCAAGCAATCTATGGGGAAGTTACACGATTGATGCGACAAGAACTTATGGCGGTTATTGATCGCCTCGATCAAATGGAGCGCGACGCACGCCAAAGGCAGCCCCGAGCCACACCACCCAGATACGCACCAAATCCTCCGAGACGAAACCAACCAAGGAGGGCTGAAAATGAAGATGATGAGGTGTTTGGGGAAGATGAGTTGGCAGATGATCTTGACAGAATCTCCCTCGAGAGTCGCCAAGGAGATGAGTACATCGAAGGACGACGGTAGAGAAACCGATTTGATCGCGGTTTTGACAACATGGGCAACATCAAGATGAAAATTCCTGAATTCCGAGGACGAAGCGACCCCGATGAGTACCTAGATTGGGAGCATAAGATGGAAAGAGTGTTTGACTGTCATGAATATTCTGAACGAAAAAAGGTAAAACTCGCTGCCATTGAGTTTACAGAATATGCTGTTGTATGGTGGGACAAGCTATGCATTAGTAGGGAATACGAGGGAATTGCTCCCATTGACAAATGGGGAGAGATGAAGAGAGTAATGCGGAGACGATTTGTGCCAAATCACTACCGTCGAGATTTACTCAACAAGTTACAAATTCTGCGACAAGGAAGAAAGAGCGTCGATGATTACTACAAAGAGCTTGAGATGACGCTGATTCGGGCCAACGTCGACGAAGATCGTGAAGCTACAATGTCAAGATTCTTGAGAGGCCTCAACCGCGAGATCGCCGACACGATTGAGCTTCATCACTACGAAACCTTGGAGGAGCTTCTTCACATGGCGCTGAAAGTGGAGAAACAGCAACAAAGGCGGAGTGTTTTGCGTCACCAAAGTTCAAGCCAAGTCCCATGGAAGCCAAAGTTCCCAAGGAAGGAAGAGATTCCTCTTATTTCTAGAGGAAAGTTCGAGCAAAAGACACCTGTCCCGACAACCACCAACCAAGTCAAACCACCTAATTGCACTAGCGAGATAAAGTGTTTCAAATGTCTTGGAAGAGGGCACATCGCTAATCAGTGTCCAAATCAGCGTGTCATGGTGCTTCGAGAGGGCGGTGATATTGAGTCTGAGCTAGCGATGAAGAGGTTGATCCAGACATGCCAGAGTTGGAAGATGATGAAGAGATATCGGCCGAGCAGGGGGAGTTTCTTTTAGTGTCACGTCGGGCATTGACCACTCAAGTGAAGGAAGAGGATGGACACGTACAACGCGAGAATCTTTTTCACACTCGCTGCCACATAAAAGGAAAGGTTTGTAGTGTCATTATTGATGGGGGTAGCTGCACCAACGTAGCAAGTGCATCTATGGTGGAAAAGTTAGGTCTCTCCTTGCTGAAACATCCGAGGCCTTACAAGTTGCAATGGCTGAATGATAGCGGGGAAGTCCGAGTTACGAAACAAGTGATGGTGCCATTTCGGATTGGAAAATACGATGATGAAGTGATGCGCAATGTGGTACCAATGCAAGCTGGCCATCTCCTTCTAGGTCGTCCATGGCAATCTGACCGTCGAGCACTACATGATGGCTACACCAACAAATATTCCTTCACCCACGAACACCAACCCATTGTCTTACTTCCCTTGTCCCCAAAGGAGGTGTTTGAAGACCAAGTCAAGTTACAAAAATCGAGTGCAAAAGAACTAGAGGAGAGAAAAAAAGAAAGGAAACCCATGACCGTTGAGAGAAAAATAGAGAGAAAACAAGAGTGTACAGCCTCCCCAAAACAAAACCTTTTTGCAACCAAGAAAGACATTAAACGAGCATTCACCACAAAACAGCCCCTTATCATGCTCGTGCACAAAAGTGAGGTTTTACACACTAAAAAACCAGATTTGGTTTTACCCAGTCCGGTTGTTTCTCTTTTGCAGGACTTTGCTGATGTACTTCCCGAAGAGCTCCCGGAGGGTTTGCCTCCTATTCGGGGAATTGAGCATCAGATTGATTTTATTCCAGGAGCCTCCCTTCCAAATCGTCCAGCGTACCGTACTAACCCGGATGAGACCAAAGAGCTACAACGCCAAGTGGAGGACTTGTTGAAAAAGGGTACGTGAGGGAGAGCATGATCCCGTGAGCTGTTCCTGTTTTATTGGTTCCAAAGAAGGACAGAAGTTGGAGAATGTGTGTCGATTGTCGTTCCATCAACAACATCACGATAAGAATGAAAGAGGGAGATGAATGGAAAACAGCTTTTAAAACAAAACTTGGATTATACGAGTGGATGGTTATGCCTTTTGGGTTATCAAATACCCCAAGTATGTTCATGCGTTTGATGAATCATGTGTTGCGGTCTTTCATTGGACAATTTGTGGTTGTGTACTTTGATGATATTCTCATTTATAGTAAATCATTACATGACCATATATCTCATTTGCGATCTGTTTTGGAGGTACTTAGGCAAGAAAAGTTGTATGCTAAGCTTGGAAAGTGCACCTTTTGTACGGACAAGCTTGTTTTCCTTGGTTTTATTGTAAGTGCGCAGGGTATACAGGTTGATGATCAGAAGATTCGCGCGATACAAGAGTGACCGACTCCAACAAGTGTTGGCCACGTTCGGAGTTTTCATGGACTTGCTAGCTTTCATAGGAGATTTGTGAAGGACTTTAGCACTATAGCAGCACCTCTCACTAAAATCATGAAGAAGAACGTGCCATTTAAGTGGGGAAAAGCACAAGAAGATGCGTTCAAGAGTCTAAAGGATAAACTAACAAATGCTCCTTTGCTTACTTTACCTGACTTTGAGAAGGCATTTGAAATTGAATGTGATGCTTCAGGTGTAGGGATTGGAGCCGTACTCATGCAGGAGCGACGTCCGATTGCGTAATTTAGTGAGAAATTGAATGGCGCGACACTCAACTACCCGACATATGACAAGGAGTTATACGCACTAATTCGAGCACTTGAGACGTGGAAACACTACTTGATGCCAAAAGAGTTTGTGATTCACACTGATCATGAATCCTTGAAGCATTTCAAAAGCCAACACAAACTGAACAAACGACATGCTCACTGGTCTGAATTCTTAGAGCCATTTCCATATGTCATTCGGTACAAAAAAGGTAAGGAGAATGTGGTGGCCGATGCCCTTTCTCGGAGGTATGTTCTGATCTCAACCCTTGACGCTAAACTGCTTGGTTTTGAACATATCAAACAGCTTTATAATGATGATCTTGATTTTGGTGAAAATTATCGGTTGTCTGAAAAATCTGGAATTGGGAAGTTCTTTAGGCATGATGATTATCTTTTCAAGGAAAATAGGTTGTGTGTTGCCAATTGTTCATTGCGAGATCTACTAACTAGGGAATCCCATGGTGGAGGGCTGATGGGGCATTTTGGGGTAGCTAAGACTTTAGGAATCTTGCATGAACATTTCTTCTGGCCCCACATGAAAAGAGACATCGAAAGGATAGTTGGTCGGTGCATTACTTGTAGGCAAGCCAAATCTAGAGTACAACCAAACGGTCTTTATACTCCCTTACCCATTCCTAGTTCTCCGTGGATAGACATTTCAATGGATTTTGTGTTAGGATTACCTAGGAGCAAGAGAGGGAAGGACTCCATTTTTGTCGTTGTAGATCGGTTCTCTAAGATGGCTCATTTTATTCCTTGTCACAAAACTGATGATGCCTCTAACGTTGCTGAGTTGTTCTTTCGAGAAATAGTACGTCTACATGGGATGCCTAGGACAATAGTTTCTGATAGGGATGCAAAGTTCTTGAGTTACTTTTGGAAGACCTTGTGGGGAAAGTTAGGAACCAAACTGTTGTTTTCTACAACCTGTCACCCCCAAACCGATGGCCAAACTAAGGTAGTCAATCGAAATTTATCAACCTTATTGAGGGCTGTGATTAGGAAACACATTAAGTCTTGGGAAGAGTGCATACCACATGTTGAGTTTGCATACAATCGTTCACTTCATTCAGCAACTAAGTTTTCACCTTTTGAACTTGTCTATGGTTTTAATCCTTTAACTCCTTTGGATTTATCACCTTTACCTAGTTCTGAAACATTGAATTTAGATGGCAAAAAAAAAGCAGAATTCGTGAAGCAACTTCATGAACGAGCTCGACAGAACATTGAGCGGCGGACGGAACAATACATGAAACAAGCCAATAAGGGACGCCATAAATTGATTTTTGAACCTGGAGATTGGGTTTGGTTGCACATGCGGAAAGAGCGATTTCCAACCCAACGACGTTCAAAGCTACTCCCACGAGGTGATGGACCATTCCAAGTGCTTGATCGGATCAATGACAATGCTTACAAACTAGATCTACCTGGTGAGTACAATGTGAGCGCAACTTTCAATGTATCTGACTTGAGTCCTTTTGATGCAGATTCTGATTTGAGGAAAAATCCTTTTCAAGAGGGGGGGAGTGATGCAGACATCAAGGAGGAACAAACAAATGGACCAATCACAAGGGCAAGGGCAAAGCGAATGAAGGAAGATATGAACAACCTTGTTTTACAAGTTGTGCAAGAAGTGGAGAGCAAGCACACCCAAGGAAATAAAGGAGAGCTTATTCACATCATTTAAGCTGTTATTGATTAAGACTCTTTTTAGTTATTATTGTTTGAGTTATTTATTTGTTATTTTCGTAGCAAAAAACAATGGGTTAAGTTGGAGTCCGTTTAAAGTGTTTTTGGGTTTTATTTATGTTAAATGAAGCCCATATGTGTTAGATATTACGTTAGACTTTTAATTTTAATGTTATTAGGCCTAAATAATGTCTTCTAGGCCCATTTAAGCTAGGGCAACAAGGAGCTCCGAATTTGCATTGTATTTTCCTTATTTAAAGAGGTTTCATGAATGAGAAAGGCAGACTATGTTTTTTTTATTAAAAAGTGAGAGAATTCTCTTTGTTTCTTGAAGAAATTTCTGAACTTATCAAGGTATTCCGTGTGGCGTTCATCCCCGACTTATCAAGCGAACTTACACATTCGTTTGTGGCGTCCTCATTATTCCAAGGTTCGCCTCTCTCTAGGCGTTGGGTCGCAGAGTCATCGAACTTGAGATCCTGGTTTGCGAAGGCACCAACATTGGTTCCGGGTCACCGTCACATTGTTGGCGTGGTTCGTATCACCGTGCGCCACACGCCCCATGCGCCGCGCATCCCGCGCCGCGCCCGATGACCCGCGCGCCGCGCGTTGTGCGACGCGCGCGCCATGCGCCTCCACTTGAAGGGAAAACGCCCCCTAGTCCCACATGGACTATAAACACACCTCCTAAGGTCCTCAAACACCTATAAATACCCTCTCTCATTGACGGGAAATTCCATCCCATTCATTCTCAAGGAACTTGAGACTTCTCTCTGCTTCTCTGGATGCCATCCTTGGCCTGAAGCGGATTCTCGTCGATTTCTCGTTCTCAGAGATTCTGAAGCGCTTTCCGAGGACTCCCGAGTGCCGCCTCTCTTGATCGAACGATTAATCTTGAGCCCACGAGTGCTCTAACGGTTTTCGACTGAAAATCGCCTACGCGTCTAGCACCCTAGACGCGTCCACCATTTCTAACAAGAAATCGCCTACGCGTTCGGCATTTCCGACTAGAAATCGCCTACGCGTCCGGAATCTCCGCCACAACAAGGAACTCTTGACTTAGAGTCTTCCACGTCTCCAAAAGAGAGAAAATACACATTCTCTCTCGCGCTCGCGATCTCCGAAATTCTGAGACGTCGCCGAGGACTCCTCCGCGGACCATCTCCTTCGTCGAGTACGCTTCTCCACCAAGGCTCCGTGCCTCACATTGCGTTACACACGCTTGAACTACGTTATGACCTGATTCCACACACGGGTACGTAGGCAGCCGACACACAAGGCATGGTCACTCCCCCTCCTCACCCTTTCTCTCCTCTGTTAGTGGCGGGTTGATCGGAGAAAACCTAGCTCGAGACTTTCGAGTTCGCACTTTTGGCCCGGGTGCGATCACTTGGTTCGGCCTTGGATCGAACCGCCCGAGGTATATAATAGTTGTTCATTTTCGTGCGACAACACTTCGGAAGTTCGCCTACATCGTCGTGTTCTAAGGGAATCAAGAATATTATCAATAACTTAATACCAAAACATTTATCTTTATTAATAAATAGATAAAAAAAAATTAAACATACCTAAAGAGACCGCTTGATTGACGTGTTCTTCAACATTTGCCATCTCTTCATCATCAACAACCTTCGCGTTGAGATTCTCTTCCATACGCTCGACACTAGGCGACTCGACATTAGCATCTCCGACATTAATGCTACCATTTCCACTGAAGGCCTTCATCAGCAAACACTTTAACTCGCTCATTTCCCGACGCATCTTAATTACTTCTTCGTTGGGCGTTGGAGGAACAAAGTACTTAAAACACGACGTGTGTTTGGATTGACCGAACACTCGCGACGTTCCCAAAGCTTCTTGCAAAATTCTCTTTCCCGATTCCGGCACCCATGTCCCTTGCGTTGCTTGTTGTGATAACGTTTTCTACACATAAAATTATTTGAAAATAAAATTACAAGGTTAATTGTTATAACAAAGGTAAAGAACTTACGATTTTTTCTCCCATCAATTTTTCTTTCTCATCCTTGTAGTTATCTACGTCTTTCATTTGCGAGTCAATCCAAAGTTCCTCTTTCGTAGGCCATTCCCCCGTTTCGTCATGCTAGTAAGAAGTAATTATATAATAAATTAAAAAATAATAGCAACATTTGGAATAACTAAAAGAAAAAATGAATCTAACCTTTTCTTGATCAAGCTTTCGATATCCATTTCGGCCCGTTCAAGATTTGTACACACTTTTTCCGATATTTGATTTCCCATGTTCCGATGTTTGTTTGAACATTTCGGTTCGTCTAAACTCAACAAATGCTATCGAATCTTCTTCGGTGATACTTGTATAGAATTTCAAAATACAAGCCGGTCTCTTTAAGGCGATTGGCTCGTTGATGATGTCTTTGAGTAGATCGTTATATATCTCATGACGAAATAACCTTGCCACTTCTCCGACTCTCATAAGGCAATCGTGTTATTGTTCAATAGGAATCGTAAATCCTTCTTGCATTTCGTTCCAAATCCGTTCTTTAATTTGGGCATTCTCTTTACCTCTCCAATCATGCATCGAAAGTGGAACGTGTTCTCTTGCTAACACGCCAAAGTAACTCGACAACTCATCACCCTCTTTACCCATTGGTTGCCCTTTATCATCAAATTGTACCGGGATTTTTTTACCAAGTGTTTTAGCCTTATTAACCCGACCCATAAGAGTGTTTCTTCGTTTTCCTTGTTCATCGGAGTTTAGCGCTAGTTGTCTTCTAATTTTTCTTTTACCACTACCGCTAGAAGTAGTAGTAGTGGACGACATGGAATCTGATATACAAAATTCAAAACATAATCTCAATTTCTAACTCAAATCCAATCCGATTCCAACTCAAATATAACTTCAAATCAATATCAAACTCAAATTCAACGAATTCAAATCCAATATACTAAAATCCAATACAAATTCTTCCTAACTTCAAATAAATACCAAATTCTAACTAAATAATAACATAAATCAAATTAAATTCAAAACAAGATAGGAAATAACATACCAGGTGGAGGCGAGGATGTGGTGAGCGAGAGGCGAGGTGGAGCGGGGCGGGGGCGAAGTGGAGCGGGGCGGGGTGAGGTGGAGGCGGGGCAGGAGCGAGGTGGAGGCGGGGCGGGCAAGGTGGAGCGGGGCGGGCGAGGTGGAGCGGGGCGGGGCGAGGTGGAGGTGGGGCAGGGGCGAGGTGGAGGCGAGGCGGGGTCAAGGTGAGGTGGAGGCTGGGCGGGGTCAAGGCGGAGAGGGGTCAAGGTGGAGGCAAGGTAGAGTGAGGGTGAGGACCGGAGAGAGAGGGGCGGGGAAAAGAGAGGGTGAGGGCCGGAGAGAGAGGGGCGGCGAGAAGAGAGGGTGAGGGCCGGAGAGAGAGCGACATCGAGAAGAGAGACATGGGCGGAGAGAGAGGGACGGCGAGAAAGAGGAGCGGAGAGAGAAGAAGAAGAATGGAGAAGTAGAAGAATGAAATAATGAAAAAAACGCTTAAGTCTGAAAAAATAGGCGGGACGTTTAAAAAATATGAAATTTTTGGTTTTAAAAGGCTTCTACAACGCTTAGCGAAGTGTTAGGAATCCCACATTGAAAGTGAATGGAAACTAACAAGAGCTTATAAAGGTCATGGATTACTCCTCTCATTACCGATTGGTTTTGAGATGGAACCTCATGATACTTTCATATGGTATCAGAGCCCATTAAGCCCAAACGGGTATCCGATCCAATCGTTGGGATTCGGCCAAAGATGAGCGAACGCAAAGAGCCACCATCTTGAGGGGGCGTGTTAGGAATCCCACATTGAAAGTGAATGGAAACTAACAAGAGCTTATAAAGGTCATGGATTACTCCTCTCATTACCAATTGGTTTTGAGATGGAACCTCATGATACTTTCATACGAAGCGTTGTAGAAACCTCGCCGCGGCGACGTGTAATTCCCGCCGCGGCGAGATGTTTCTACAACGCTTATAATAAGGGTTGTACACTGCCGTGGCGAGGACATAATTTCAAATATGCATCCTCTCGGTAAGTTTCCCGCCGCGGCGAAATGTATTTCCCGCCGCGGCGAATATACCCCGCCGCGGCGACGTTTGTACACTGCTGCGGCGAGAACATAATTTCAAATAAGCATCCTCTCGCTAAGTTTTCCGCCGCTGCAAAATGTATTTCCCGCCGCGGCGAATATACATCGCCGCGGCGACTTTTGTACATCGCCGCGACGGGTGCTTACTGTTGGGACGTCGCCGTGGCTAAGGTGTTTTTTCTGCCGCGGCGAGAACTTTCTACAACGCATGGAAAAGCGTTGTAGAAAGGCCTCGCCGCGGCGAAGTCGTATTCGCGCCGCAGCGAAAACACGAGGCTGATGATATATATTCTCATTTCTCTTTTTTTCACTTAGAACTCTCATAACCTCCCTCGAAAAAGATTTCCAGCACCTTTTCGACTCATTCTACTGCGTCCTCGTTTATAAGTCTCATCTACACATCCAAATCTAGTAAGTTCTTCTTTAATTTGCTCCAAATGTTGTTCTCTTGATAGTTTACTAATTAGAATGACTTTTTTTTTTTTTTATATAATTAGGGTTATCTATGAAGATGAGAAAGTGGATGTAGGAGAATAGATTAAACGAGATATATCGTAAAGGTGTAGATGAGTTTTGTGATTTTGCTAGAGAGAACATGGTAGATGTGAAATCTATGCGTTGTCCTTGTATTCAATGTGGAAATCATAGACATTTTTCGATTGATGTCATTCGGACCCATTTGTTTGTATATGGAATAATGACCTCGAATCAAAGATGGTACTACCATGGCGCGGTTTTTCGTTCTACGGTAAACGAGGATAACATTGATGTTGAAGATGATATTGATGATATGTGCGGAATGATGAACGATTTGGAGGATGATTTTGTTGAGCGACCGGAATTGTTTGAGTCCATGATGAATAATGCGGAGACACCATTATATGAAGGGTGTACAAGCTTTTCGAAGTTGTCCTTTCTAGTTACATGATTTCATTTAAAGACATCGGGCGGTTGGACAAACACTAGTTTTACTCTTTTGTTGGAAACACTGAAAGAAGCATTTCCGGAAGATAATAAAGTTCCTTTAAGTATGTATGAAGCGAAGAAGACTTTAGGCACATTAGGCATGAAGTACAAGAAATTTCATGCGTGCCCAAATGATTGTGTTTTATATAGACATGAGTATGAAGATCTGAATGAATGTCCGACGTGCAAAGAGTCAAGGTGGAAGAAGGGTAAAATTCCATGTAATGGGGTTAAAGGAGTTCCAGTCAAGGTACGTACATTTTCATTACTTGATTAAGAAATACATGTAGCTCATATTCATTATTAATTATTGATTTTCTTTAAATATATTTCAGTCATTATGGTACATTCCTCCAATGGCGCGCTTCCGTCGAATGTTTAATAGTGTCAAACACGCGAAGAACATGGTTTGGCACTCCGAAAAGCGTATCGATGATGGTATGTTGAGACATCCTGCTGATGCTTCACAGTGAAAAGCGTCTGATGGTATGAACCCGTTCAGCATGATGAGCAGTAAATATAGTGTTTGGCCGGTTATACTCGTGAACTACAATCTCCCTCCAAAGCTATGTATGAAGAGAAAGTTCTTGATGTTAACGCTTCTGATTTCAGGACCGAATCAACCAGGAAATGATATCGATGTTTATTTGGCACCGTTGGTCGATGATTTGAAGATGTTATGGGAGAAAGGGATAGAAGTCAAAGACGCTTACCGTGGAGATTCGTTCAACTTAAGGGCAATGTTAATGTGGACTATTAACGACTTTCCTCCCTATGGAAACTTGTCAGGATACTCTGTGAAATGCTCGATTGGTTGTCTGATTTGCATGAAAGACACATCTTCCATCAGGTTGAAGCATGGTAAGAAGACCGTTTTTCTTGGTCATAGAAGATTTTTACCAAGAGATCACTCATATAGAAGGTTGAAACAGGCATTTGATGGAAATACAGAAGAACGACCGCCTCCTAGAATTTTGTCTGGTGAAGATGTCTATGAGATAGTTAAAAACGTCAATGAATTGCTTGGGAAAAGAAATCGGAGTGCTAGTACTAAAGAATCCTTCAAAGAGAATCCTTAGAAGAAGAAATCGATTTTCTACGACCTTCCTTATTGGAAGACACACTACGTTCGGCATTGTCTGGATGTTATGCACATCGAGAAAAATGTTTGTGAATCATTTATCGGTACGCTTCTTGATAAATCGAAAGACGGAATAAAATCTCGAATGGATCTCAAAGAGATGAATATACGAAGCATTTTGCATCCCCAAGAGGGGGTGAAAAAAAAAATTACCACCGGCAAAGTACACTCTAGATCGAAAGGAGAAGAAGAAGTTGTGTAGCTGGTTTGCTTCTATTAAAGTCCTCGATGATCATTCATCAAACTATAAGAGGTTTGTGTCTTTGAAAGATTTGAGACTTATTGAAATGAAGACTCACGACTGTCATAAACTGCTAAAACAAATGTTGCCTCTTGCTTTGTGAGGAATTGTGCAAAAAGATGTGAGATTCGCAATATCAAAGATATGTGTATTCTTTAAGTCAATTTGCTCAAAGGTCATCGATCCGACTCGTCAGGATATAATGCAGTCAGAATTGGTGAAAACTCTCTGCTTGCTCGAAAAGTTCTTTCTACCTTCGTTTTTCGACATCATGGTTCACTTAACCGTGTGAAGTAAAATTTTGTGGGCCCGTGTTTTTACGGTGGATGTATCCAATCGAACATTACATAAAAGTGTTGAAAAGCTACGTGAAGAACTACAATAGGCCCGAAGGAAGCATAGTTAAAAATTACATAGCACAAGAGTCGGTTGAGTTTTGTTTTGAGTATTTAGCTAAAGCAGACGAAATTGCGGTACCCAAGAACACCAATTTTGATTCAAAAGCTCTATCTACAGGTATGTTTTTGACACTTTATTTGTTCATTTAAATTATGAGCGTTCTTGTTTAAGTATGTGTTTATTTACAGAAGAACGACCGCCTCCTAGAATTTTGTCTGGTGAAGATGTCTATGAGATGGTTAAAAACGTCAATGAATTGCTTGGGAAAAGAAAGCGGAGTGCTAGTACTAAAGAATCCTTCAAAGAGAATCCTTGGAAGAAGAAATCGATTTTCTACGACCTTCCTTATTGGAAGACACACTACGTTCGGCATTGTCTGGATGTTATGCACATCGAGAAAAATGTGTGTGAATCGTTTATCGGTACGCTTCTTGATGATCCAAATAAATAGAAAGACGGATTAAAATCTCGAATGGATCTCAAAGAGATGAATATAAGAAGCATTTTGCATCCCCAAGAGGGGGGTGGAAAAAAAAATTGCCACCGGCAAAGTACACTCTAGATCGAAAGGAGAAGAAGAAGTTGTGTAGCTGGTTTGCTTCTATTTAAGTCCCCGATGATCATTCATCAAACTATAAGAGGTTCGTGTCTTTGAAAGATTTGAGACTTATTGGAATGAAGACTCACGACTATCATGTACTGCTACAACAAATGTTGCCTCTAGCTTTGCGAGGAATTGTGCCAAAAGATGTGAGATTCGCAATATCAAAGATATGTGTATTCTTTAACTCAATTTGCTCGAAGGTCATCGATCCTACTCGTCTAGATTTAATGCAGTCAGAATTGGTGAAAACTCTCTGCTTGCTCGAAAAGTTCTTTCCACCTTCGTTTATCGACATCGTGGTTCATTTAACCGTCCACTTGGTACGTGAAGTGAAATTATGCAGGCCCGTATTTTTACGGTGGATGTATCCAATCGAATGTTACATGAAAGTGTTGAAAAGCTACGTGAAGAACTACAATAGGCCCAAAGGAAGCATAGTTGAAAATTACATAGCAGAAGAGTTGGTTGAGTTTTGTTCTGAGTCTTTAGCTAAAGCAGACGAAATTGGGGTACCCAAAAACACCAATTTTGATTCAAAAGCTCTATCTACAGGTACGTTTTTTACACTTTATTTGTTACTTTAAATTATGAGCGTTCTTGTTTAAGTATGTTTTTATTTATAGGTACCTATTCGAGTGTCAACCGAAAAGAATGGGAGCAAGCCGGTCTCCATGTGCTACACAACGTTTCTGAGGTCACGCCATTTGGGGATATTCATTTGAATGAGTTGAGCGTAAATAATCCAAAGAAAGGCATAAATGAAAAATGGTTACAAGAAGAGCACAACCGTTTGTTTCAGAACTGGCTTGGAAAACGCTTATTTAAAGAGGCAGGACATTCATCTACATTGAGTAAACTATCTGGCGGGCCTACCTCAATGGTTACAAGGTACACTGTTTGGTCTGTTAATGGTTTTACATTTTACACAAGAGAGAGAGAGACAACAAGCATGCCGTTCAAAATAGTGGTGTTACATTGTTTGGCCGAAGCATTACATGTTTCGTCGGCCAAAGATAAGATTCCAAAACATGCTTTTATGAACTTGATTATTACGGGTTGCGAGTCGCATTATTCAAGTGCAAATGGGCAGATAATAATCATGTTAAAGTTGATAATGACGGAGTTACAGTTGTCGACTTTAGACAGATTGGCTACGAGAATGATTCATTTATTTTGGCTTCGCAAGCAAGTCAAGTGTTTTATGTTTCGGATCCAGCCAATCCAGAGTTATCGTTAGTAGTTCATATGAAAGCGAGAAATAGTAACGATGAAGAAGACGAAGACATGTCTAGCATTCCATCGTTCACATCGGGATTACCTCCTATTGATCAAGAGATGGATGATTTTGATGATGACGATGTTTCTCATCTACTTCGTAAGGATATAGATCCTATTTTTCTTTGATTTTGAACTATTAGACAATGTATTTTCATTTTGGATTTTATGTTATTCTCTTATGGACAACATTTCTACAGTGTCTAAATTTAAAATATCATTTCTAGACTCTTGCCGCAGCGAAAATAATTAGTCGCCGCGGCGACTAAGTTAATACGCCGCGGCGAGATCAACTTGCCGCAGCGAGAAAATGATGTCGACGCGGCGAGGTCGATTTTCAAAAAATAGAGGCTCTCGGTATGTTTCTCGCCGCGGCTAAGTGTGTTTTGTACCGCGGCGAGAACTTTCTACAACGCTTTAGAGAGCGTTGTAGAATCTCTCGCCGCGGCGAGACAATCATGTTGCCGTGGCGATGATGTGATCCCACGTGCAAAGGAGCAAAGACGCTTCATCGAGCCTATTCCTAATTCAAGAGTACAAGACTTCAAAAAGAGTTTCATGGTTTGAACAAAGCTGAATGGAAGAAATATAAAGCTAGAGCCAAAAACGACGCAAGAAGAAAACCCAACCACGAGGCAAAGGGCGGCACAAATAAAGGAAAGCTTATTCACGTCATTTTAAGCAGTTTGAGTTATTTATTTGTTATTTTCGTTGTTAAAAATAATAGATGAAGTTAGAGTCTTTTTTAAAGTGTTTTTGGGCTTTAGTTATGCTTAATGAAGCCCATATGTGTTAGGTATTAAGTCAGGCTTTTAATTTTAATGTTATCAGGCCTAAATAATGTTTTGTAGGCCCATTTAAACTAGGGCAACAATGTACTCCGAATTTGCTTTGTATTTTCCTATTTAAAGGAGGTTTCAAGCTGAATGAAAGAACATCCAGATTTTTATAAAAAAAAATATGAGAGTCTTCTCTTGAGTTCTTATGAACTTTTATCGAACTTATCAAGACTAATCTTGTGGCGTTCAAACCCGACTCATCAGACGGTCTTTCGCAACCGTTCGTGGCGTCATTCGATCCACCTTCGTTCCTAAATTGTAGACGATCCTTCGCTGTCCTATTGGGATATCGGGTCTCGGAGCAAGTCGATCGAGGTTCATATCAAGTGGTATCAGAGCTGTGCTCTACGTTTAGGTCTGCTTATCCAATTTTCAATTTTTTTCATTTTATTTATATTCCTTTTTGTTTTGTTGCTTACCTTTTCTAGAAAAAAAAATCGAAAAAAAAGATACAGATCCAAAAAAAAGGGGGTCTGAACAAAAAAAAAAAAAAAAAAAAAAAAAGAATCCAAAAATAAAGAAGAAGAAGAAGAAGAAGAAGATGGATTTTGATGAGTTTTTGAGTGTGGCAAAGGATATAATTTCTAAAGAAACAAAAAAAATTATGAAGAGATTGGATCGAATTGAAGAAAATCAACAATCCCAAAGTGTTGCTGAAAAGAAAAGGGTAGAGGCCCTTGACAAGAAATGGGATGTTTTGACAGAAAAATTTTGTATCTGGTTCGAACACCAGACCTTCCAACAAAAGAAGAAGAAACATGCCCAACATGTCGAAGTTGTTGAAGAAAAGGAAATTCTTGCGGGAGAGGAATTAGTGACTACACTAATCGAGGAGTCTATTCCCATAAAACTAGAAGTCCCGAATTGTTTTGGGGATAACAAGAATATAGAGGAAGAAATAATTTCGTTTCAAACGAAGAAGGTCAAGATATTCTCTCCCATCGCTGAATTCAACAACGTACAAGATTTGATGACAAATCTTCTTCAAGAGAGAGAGAATGATGTGATCCCACGTGCAAAGGAGCAAAGACGCTTCATCGAGCCTATTCCTAATTCAAGAGTACAAGACTTCAACAAAGAGTTTCATGGTTTGAACAAAGCTGAATGGAAGAAATATAAAGCTAGAGCCAAAAACGACGCAAGAAGAAAACCCAACCATGAGGCAAAGGGCGGCACAAATAAAGGAAAGCTTATTCACGTCATTTTAAGCAGTTTGAGTTATTTATTTGTTATTTTCCGTGTTAAAAATAATAGATGAAGTTAGAGTCTTTTTTAAAGTGTTTTTGGGCTTTAGTTATGCTTAATGAAGCCCATATGTGTTAGGTATTAAGTCAGGCTTTTAATTTTAATGTTATCAGGCCTAAATAATGTTTTGTAGGCCCATTTAAACTAGGGCAACAATGTACTCCGAATTTGCTTTGTATTTTCCTATTTAAAGGAGGTTTCAAGCTGAATGAAAGAACATCCAGATTTTTATAAAAAAAAATATGAGAGTCTTCTCTTGAGTTCTTATGAACTTTTATCGAACTTATCAAGACTAATCTTGTGGCGTTCAAACCCGACTCATCAGACGGTCTTTCGCAACCGTTCGTGGCGTCAATCGATCCACCCTCGTTCCTAAATTGTAGACGATCCGTCGGTGTGCTATTGGGGTATCGGGTCTCGGAGCTTAGTCGGCCGAGGTTCGTATCATCTAGGTTAGTAAAATCGTTTTACTTATCAAAAGAAAATTTTTAAAATTCCGCGACTTACCGAAGGGTTAAACTTTTTATTAAACCCTAGATCAATTCCAACAAATGGTATCAGAGCTATGGTCAAAGATATGCATGTACATGTAATTAAAATTATGACCTGGAAAATCGTTTTCGAAAGTTTACTAATTTTGTGACAAGTTAGAATTGTTTTCTTAGATATTTTTTTTTAATTTATTGCTCATGCCTTTAAATTAAAAATCATGTTGATTTTCTATGAGTTTGGGATGTTATTAAAACACATTAGAATCAGTTCTAATTTTTTTTTTTTTATATTTAAAAATCGTGTTTTAAGTTTGAGAAAATTTCGAGTAAATTTTGTGATTAGTTATATTGTCTTGCTAGTTTCTTTTATTTACATGAATCGTTTTATGCTTGTTGTTATTTCTTTTAGATCATGTTATAACCATGTTAATAAAGAACAAATAAAAGCCGTAACAACTTCCTAAAACGTTCCGTTACACTCGATTTTTTTTACGCACTAAAAGACCGAACTTTAATTATTTCTGTTTTCTTCGAGCTGGAGTAAAACCCGAAGTAAAAGTGGCATAACTCTCTCCTCAGAATTTGAAATTTAATTATTCTTGAATTAAATTAAAGGTATATCTGTCCTCTTTCAAATGCCACCTGTTTTGGGTCAGTAGGAAATCGGAGCCTCCAGTTATGGTGATTTTATTCCAAGGTGCGCGGCTGTTCCAAAAGTCAAATTTTTTAGAAATCCGGATTTTAAGCCCCACTACCATGAGTTATAGAACTCTAATGAGAAAATTTTCTTGAGCAAAAATGTTTTTCATAAGATTATAAACATGATGTGTAAGATTAAAATGTTTTGATTTTGGAAAATTTAACTTGAAATTGAATTTTTACAAAACTAGTTTGAATTTTGAAAAACCGTTTTCATTTTCGAACTTGAAAATATTTTGTCATCCAAATCAAATAAGTTTTAAAAATGTTTTCTAAACTATATCTATATCTCATATGTTCAAAATCTATATGCTCTTGAAAATTTGAGTGGGAGGTCTCCTCGTAAACTAGCCGAAAAATAAAAAGATGTGTAATCTCAAACTTTCAAGTGTTCGAGTGAGGTGAAGTTCACACTTCCCTCATGCACTTTCCCGAATAGAAAATAGGAAAAGATCCGAGTATGTACCTTGTGCCTTTATGCACTAACACTGCTCTGAACATGAATATCTAGGATTCTTTTCTAGTTGTCCGCTCTGTCGCTCTTTAACTAGGAAATCCGTTTCCGAACTCATAAGAGTCGATGTACCAACTCGAAAAACTAAGTGGGAGGGTTCTACTTGTTGTTTGTAACCCACGATCCCCAACACTAATGAAAGAAGCAATTAACGTGAGACTAAGAGCCGCTCTTGTGGCCCTCTCTTAAATAGGAGTACTCTAAGGCGTTTTTGCTTTGATCATTGCTCAATGAGCTACCTTCGAGAGTGATACGATGATGACAAGGCCTCCCCTTGGGGGATTGTTTTTCAAAGTTGACCTTTTGGACTAAGTGGTTGGTTGCACAGTTAGACTCAATCCCTAGTAATCCTCTCTTGAGGCTCTGCGAAAGGATGTGAGTGATCAAACCAATTTAAAAGGTGGCTAGTCAAAATTGGTGTATTGACATCTTGAGTCGTAGTTTTTAAAAGTGTCCACACACTAATTCCTATTTTTCTCGAGTGATTATAGTGATAGAAACTTTCGTGGTTGCTCGAGTTGGCGAGGAAAGAAGAGAGACGTGCTGCGAGGGAGACGAACATTTTCACCCTTCCGAAGGCTCATCAACGTTAAAGCTTCTCAAAGGTTAGTGAATTCTTTAATGCTCATAATAGTTTTTTATTTACGTGTACTTGCTCTTTGTCTAGGTTAGTAAAATCGTTTTACTTATCAAAAGAAAATTTTTAAAATTCCGCTACTTAACGAAGCGTTAAACTCTTTCTTAAACCCTAGATCAATTCCAACATATGCGCATGGCCTTGTCATTGTTTTCTTTGTTGAATGTCTCAACTCGGAACGTGGGGATCTCGGTTTCGACCGGCACCACGGATTTGATCCCATATGCGAGGGAGAACGGCGTCTCACCGGTGGCGTTTCACGTGGTTGTTCGGTAAGCCCACAGGACGAATGGTAGCTCTTCCACCCAGGCGCCTTTTTTTGTCTTCGAGCTTCTTTTTAAGATTGCTCTTAATAGTATTGTTGACTGCTTCGACCTGGCCATTGGCTCGCGGATGACGCGGTGAGGAGAATGTCCTACTAATCTTTAGTTGATCGCAGATATCTCTTACTCGTGCGTTATCAAATTGTGTGCCATTGTCGGTCACAATCGAAACAGGTATGCCATGCCTGTATATGATGCTTTTCCAGATGAAGTTCGTCGTATTTGCTTCGGTTATTATGGCGAACGGCTTGGCCTCTACCCACTTGGTGAAGTAGTCTATGGTAATTATGGCGTACTCATATTGTCTTGGCGCTCTAGGGAGTTTGCCAATAATGTCCACGCCCCATTTAGCAAAGGGTCACGAGACAATGATGCTGCTAAGTGGGGTCGGCGGCTGTCTCAGGATTTCGGAGAAGCGTTGGCACTTGTCGCAGCGCCTCGCCCATTCACAAGCATCTTTTTTCATTGTAGGCCAGAAATAGCCTTGTTTAAGTTCTTTGAGCGCGGGGGAGATTCCAGCGGCTTGGTTCCCACAGATGCCCTCGTGTATTTCGCGGAGGACCTTGGTCGAGTCGACGCTATTGAGGCATCGGAGCAGCAGTGTTGAGTAACCGCGCATGTCTCTATGTCATCTCGAAGAGTGTACTTGGACGCTAAGACTCTCAACTTATATGCTTCTTTGAGGTCTTTGGGAAGTTCCCCTCTTCGCAGAAACTCGATAATTGGGTCCATCCAAGTTGGCTGAGACACATACTCTATAGTCCCGACTTCGTCTCGGGACACGGATGGCCGTGGAAGAAATTCGATGGGTACGGCTCCCAATCCGTCTTCGTCGATGCCAGATCCGAGGCGAGTAAGTGCATCAGCCTCTGAATTTTGTTCTCTTGGGATTTGGAGAATCTGGATCTAGGAGAAGGCATTAGCCTCCTTGGAAATGTAATCTCCTTTAATCTGGTTCACGTACAACTGCGAGTCGTAGTGTATCCGCAGGTTCTTTGAGTCGAGCTTATGTGCTAGATCTATCCCTACAATGAGGGCTTCATATTCGGCCTCATTATTGGAGACTTGGAAGCCATAGTGGAGTGCATATCGTAACTTTTCCCCATCGGGGTTAGTCAAAATGATTCCGACGCCAGCCCCCCGAGCATTAGATGCTCCATCTACGTGTAACTCCTAGATGGGACCCGTTGGGTCAACCTTTCTTCTCCGCGTCGTCGCGTTATCGGTTAAATCTTTTTCCGCTCTTCCCACATCGGGAGTGTAGGAGAATTCTACCACAAAGTCGGCTAAGGCCTAACCCTTTATAGCCGTTCTTGGGTGGAACTCAATCTCATAGTCGCTCAATTCTTGGGACCAGATCGCCATGCGAGTCGATGTTCCCTTTTGAAGAGCTTTACCGATCGGATGCTCAGTTCGCACCACGATGAGGTGAGTTTGGAAATACGGATGCTATTTTTGGCTTTCGTCACGAGAGCCTGAGAAAGGTTCTCTATCTCGGTGTAGCGCGTTTCCGCGTCGAGTAAGACTTACTCACATAGTAGATTGGCCATTGGACCCTATCCTCTTTGCGGACAAGAATGGCGCTTACGGCTCTTTCAGAGACGGCGAGGTATCCGTATAGCACCTCGCCCTCTTTTAGTTTGGAGAGAAATGGGGGCGACCCAAAGTAAGCCTTCATCTCTTGAAAGGCTTTTTCGCATTCATCAGTCCACTCAAAACCGTCCGTCCTCTTCAGAGCTTTGAAGAACGGTTGACACTTGTCGGTGGCTTTCGACACGAAGCGTGTCAGAGCAGCAATCTGACCGGTCAGGCTTTGCACCTCTTTGACTCGTCTTGGAGACTTCATCTCAAGGAGTGCCTTGATCTTTTCGGGATTCGCCTCTATCCCTCGTCGGCTGACGATGTATCCAAGGAATTTCCCGGATTCAACCCCGAACACGCAGTTGTTGGGTTGAGTTTCATTTTATATCGGCGGAGGATTGTGAACATCTCCCTTAGGTCGTGTACGTGATTAGTTGCATGTAGGCTTTTAAGGAGCATGTCATCCACGTACACTTCCATGATCTTGCCGATTTGATTGAAGAAGATTCGATTAACTAATCGTTGGTAAGTTGCTCCCGCATTCTTAAGGCCGAAAGGCATGACCTTATAATAGTAGAGACCTCGATCGGTGACAAAGGTTGTCTTAGTTTGATCGGGCTCATGCATTCGAATTTGGTTGTAGCCCGAATAGACGTCCATGAAGCTGAGGAGTTCATGGCCAGCCGTGGCGTCGACTTGCTGTTCGATGCGCGGGAGTGGGAAGCAGTCCTTAGGGCAGGCTTTGTTAAGATCTTTGTAATCTATGCAAATGCACCACTTCCTATTAGGTTTTTTCACCATTACCACGTTGGCGACCCACTTGGGGTACTTAGCCTCTCGGATGAAATTTGCGGTGAGATGTTTCTCGACCTCTTCATTTCTGGCCAGGTATCGTTCTGGATTGAACGTTCGTCTAGCCTGCACTTTTTTGGCGACCCTTGGGTCGTCGTTCAATCGGTGCACTATTATTTCGGGATCAATTCCGAGCATATCCACATGAGTCCATGCAAACACATCCTTGAATTCCCAGAGGAAGGCGGTGAGTTAAGTCTTGATGGCGAGTGGAAGTCGGGTACCGATCTTTACAACCTGGTCAGGTTTAGATTCGTCTAGCACGACCGGCGCGAGGTCATCGGTGTTGGAATTGATCTAGGGTTTAAGAAAAAGATTAAACGCTTCGGGAAGCGGCGGAATTTTAAAAAATTTCTTTTCAAGTAAAAACAGTTTTTACTAACCTAGACAAAGAAGCAAGTACATGTAATTAAAAATTAATATGAGCAGTTTACTAACCTTTCTTGAAGCTTGAACTTTGAAGAAGCTTTTGGAAAGTTCGCAACGCTCGTCTCCCCTCGCAGCACGTCTCTCTTTCTTTCCTCGGCACCTCGAGCAACCACGAAAGTTTCTATCACTAAATCACTCGAAAAGAAGGAATCAGTGAGTGGGCACTTTTAAACACTACGACTTAAGAACAAGTCTTGAAGTCGCAGAGCTAAACACTAGGTCGAGTGAGGACCTAGGTGCCAAGACAAGAAAAAAATCGAAAATAAACTAGAGAGAGAGAGAGGATTTTCGGCCAACAATGTCTAGAGAGAGAGTCTCTCAATCTCTAACTTATGTTGAATGAATGGAATGAAGGGAATGAGGCCTCTATTTATAGGGGAGGTTTTACCTTCAATAAGGTAGTTTCCTCTTTCATTGAATATCACATATTCATGAGCAAATATTGCTCTCCTTCCCTTAGAGTCACTCGGCCAAATAGGCTTCTAGAAGCCCTTGGATTTGTTTCCTTTTTTGTTCCATTCCTTGCTTGGCCGATTCCCATGTGCATCCATATGCAAATTTGTTTCCTCTTTTTCTTTTGGCAAGTATCTTGATACATTTATGCACAAAATATTCTCTTTCTCTTGGGTATTTTGGGCACCCATCTCTCATCTAGAAGGAGCTTCTAGAAGCTTCTTCATTTGTTCATGACAACATGAGAACAGCCCATTAAGAATTTCAATAAAATTCTTACGAAATGAAATTAATTCACAAGGCCCAATAATCAAGTTATGGCCGAGTGACATTAAGTCACCAAATGAACTAGTCAAAAAATTTATTGACATTCATTTCATCCTTTGTCTCAAAAGACAAAAATACCATTTTGACTATTTTCGTTCTTGTTTTGACTTAGCTTCCAGTTTAACTATTCCTATCGATGTGATTCGTGACAGTGACCTCATGGACCCAAATGAACAAAGCTTGAGCTAAACACTTGGACTCAAAAGTTCACAAAACTTTTCCAAGTTTAGCTTAATGCCAACTGACTCCACTAAAGAGCTGACACTGAAAATCTCTCGGTTCAAATGAATTTATTTTCTACTCAAGAATTCACCTAATTATAATGAGCGGATCCACTGAATATTATCTATGTTTACCCTTCATGAATGTCATCAGCTAGTCGGGATTTACAAAATTACCATTTTACCCTTCTAGCTGTTATTTCCTCAACTCCTTTGTCGCTTGTGAATAAGTTAGAAACAATGTATTGACGAGGAGCTAACAAGTCACATTGTTTCATCCAAAAGAGTCAGAACTCAATTTGGACACTGGCCAGTTCATTTATTCACACTCCAAGGAACAAAGCATGAGGTGACATACATTGCATTTCAGCAATCTTGTACATGAATTCCATATCTATGAGAACTTCACAAAGTTACTCATGACAGACTCACAACTTAGTACTTCACCAATAGGCCTTGTTCGGAATCACATAGTGAGTCTGAACTTTGACTTTCTCAAATGAGAATACTAAGGTGTGAAATGGCATGTCTCATTTCAGGATTAAGGTAAGCATGATGCAATTCATACATAGTGACTTCGAGACATAAGAGATTAAATGGTTTGTTCTTATATTGTCTCTAGAAGTGCACTGGTCAATTCAGTACCTTCGGAAGATACCTAGAAGAACTATAGTGTCCCCAACTCTCAATGCCTCATAACCAGACATCATAGATTCTTCTAACAATCATACTGAGGTCAATAGTCCTTTGACCCTAAGATTGCGAATATATCGTTTTAAGCAAACTACGAAGAGTTTGTTCATGCAAATCTACATTTGTCTCTTCGTAAGTTGTTTAGTTTGTTTATGGACTAAAAGACTAAGGTTTTATCATAAAGCTTCAAACAAAGAAAGAAAGAATGAACGTTTCAACTTTATTAATGAATGAATAGGCAATTACAAGCAAGAGTCTTCGTAAGACTATATGACATCAAATGTACATAAATAGACACTACTACTCTTCTTGTGGGCACCATTGACAACAATCGGAGGTTTCCACTTTAAGTTTCTTGACTTCGTCCCGAGGATCGAGTTCTCCGAATTTCCTTGCATCCCTTAGGTCGCATGGGTAATCATCTTCCAGTTGGAAGATTGTGTTATCCATTTTTCCAGTGGACTTGCCATCGACTCCTTGCACGTAGCATATCCTAGCCTGGGATTGGTCTCTGGCCATGATGGCAATTCCCTCTTCAGTGGAAAATTTCACCAGTAGGTGATACGTGGAAGTAATAGCCCTCAGTCGATTCGGCGTGGGTCGCCCAACGATTACGTTGTAGGGCGACTCCTGATCAACCAATAAGAATGGGACCATGTGAACGACTTCAATGCCTCCGGGAGTCCCGAAGGTGACCGGCAGATCAATGATGCCTTCGGTCATGACTCTCTCCCCAGCGAACCCAAATACGGGCGTTTGGGTCGGAGTTGGGCGTAGCCCCCCGAGCTTCATGCGCTCTAGGGTGGACTTGAAAATTATGTCGTCAGCACTGCCGTTGTCGATGAGAACCCTTTTCACCAGATTATTAGCCACTTGGGCTTTGACCACTATCGCGTCATTGTGCGGATGCATAACTTGCTTGGCCTCTTCGTTGGTGAAATACATCGTCTCATGAGGCACGGACGGAGGTTCCTCGTACGTAAAGTTGATGTGCATAGCAGCGTCTTCCTGAGCCACGACCCTAAGGAGTTTTTGTTGTTGTTAGACTGAATCTCCATCTTGTGGACCTCCCAATATGATAGTCACAACGTGGAGCTGTACATTGGCATCGACAGTAGTCACGGTTCGGTCGGTAGAAGTGGTTGTTCCTCCTCCCTTGCCAGACTGTGGTCTGTTTGTGGTGGGGCCTGCATCGCTGATCATGCGCAACATGAACTCTTACAGCTCACCCCGTTGGATCAAGCGACCGTATTCCTGATGGAACTCGCAATATCTAGATTGATCGCAAGTCGCGGGATATTTTTTCATTGGATCCGGGGGAGTGAACTTGTCACGTGCCAAAGCCAGGATCCGATCCGGCGTCATGTTCAGCGCTGTGAACGACGAATACCGTTTAAAGTCTTCCGCAAGTCGCGGCTTCTGGGGTGTAGGGGGTTGGCTGGTTGAAGCCTGATTCCCCTTATTTCATCTTTTACGAGATTCGACTTGCTCGTGGCTAGGTTCGTCTCGACGACGAGAGCTTTGATTATTGCTCTTGCGGCCGTCGGGGTAATCTTCGATTCCCATGAAGGTCTTAGCTTGAGTCATCAACTCGGCCATGGTAGAAGGGACACGGCCAACGACTGACTTTAGGAAGTCACTTGTGCGCAGGCCTTCAATGATAGCGGCAATTGCGTTACCGTCGTCAAAGCGATCAACCTTGTTTGACTCTTCGGTGAATCGGGCGAGGTATCGTCTAAGAGATTCACCATTCTCTTGCCCGATTTACCACAGGTAGATCTTGGTCTTCTTTTGGACCATAGATGTGACAAACCGTGCTAGGAACATGTCCTTTAGGTCTTTGAACGAGTGAATGCTTTTCGGTCTTAAGTTCTGAACCACTCGAAACCGGGTGCGACGAGGGTAAGATAGAAATCTTGGCACATGGCACCGGTAGCGACACCCTGCATCGTCATCCAGGTTTCATAATGCTGGATGTGGTAAGCACGATCTGCTTTCCCGTCATATGGAGCGAGATTCGGGAGTTTGAAATTTCCCGTACATACCTCGGCCAATATCTGAGCCGTGAAAGGCGAGGAATTCTCCTTAATTCGTCCATAGGCACTTCCGCCTATTCCATATTCTCGGAGATCTCGTACCTCATTTCAAAGAGTGTGAATCATAGTGACCACATCGAGACCGGTAGTCGGAGTAACTCCCTGTTCGGGAGGAGGAGTCACCTTCCGCCTCTTATTAGACCCTCGACCCGTGCGGTGGTTCCCGTTAGTCGAGACTTCCAGGGGGATAATTGACCAAGAGCTTAGTCGCTCTCTCAGGTCAGTGCCCCACTCGTTGTGTTGAGCGGTAAGATGATCCCTGAGATCGGGGCTTGCCGCATGGAGGCGGCTTCGTCTATCACGGCGCGCTCTCCGCCTACCCTGACTTTCCGCAATATTCTCCCTTTAACCAAGTCGGTCAAGGGCCAAACGGCAGGAGTTCCTGTTGTCAATGGTGACCACAAGAAGAGTTGTAGTCTTTATTTTATACATTTGATGTAATAAAGTCTCACGAAGACTCTTGCTTGTAATTGCTTATTCATTAATAAAAAGTTCAAACGTTCATTCATTCCTCATTGTCTGTTTGAAGCTTTATGATAAAACATTAGTCTTTAGACCATAAACAAACTTAAAAACTTACAAAGAGACAAATGTAGATTTGCATGAACAAACTCTTCGTAGTTTGCTTAAAACGATATATTCGCAATCTAAGGGTCAAAGGACTATTGATCTCGGTACGATTGCTAGGAGAATCTATGATGTCTGGTTATGGGGCATTGAGAGTTGGAGACTCTATAGTTCTTCTACGTATCTTTCGAAGGTACTGAATTGACCTGTGCACTTCTAGAGACAAAATAAGAACAAACCATTTAACCTCTTATGTCTCGAAGTCACTACGTATGAATTGCATCGTGCTTACCTTAATCCTGAAATGAAACATGCCATTTCACAGCTTACGTATTCTCATTTGAGAAAGTCAGAGTTCGGACTCACTATGTGATTCCGAACAGGACCTATTGGTGAAGTACTAAGTTATGAAGATGACATGAGTAACTTTGTGAAGTTCTCATAGATATGAAATTCATGTACAAGATTGCTGAAATGCAATGTATATCACCTCATGCTTTGTTCCTTGGAGTGTGAATAAATGAACTGGCCAGTGTCCAAAATTGAGTCCTGACTCTTTTGGATGAAACAATGTGACTTGTTAGCTCCTCGTCAATACATTGTTTCTGACTTATTCACAAGCGACAAAGGAGTTGAGGAAATAACAGCTAGAAGGGTAAAATGGTTGTTGTCGCACGAAAATGAACAACTATTTAAAACCTCGGGCGGTTCGATCCAAGGCCGGACCAAGTGATCGCACCCGGGCCAAGAGTGTGAACTCGATAGTCTCGAGCTAGGGTTCTCTCCGATCAACCCGCCTCTCGGGAGAGGTAGGGGGTGAGGAGGATGAGTGACCGTGCCTTGGTTGTCGGCTGCCTACGTACCCGCGCGTGGGATCAGGTCAGAACGTAGTTCAAGCGTGTAGGACGCAGTATGAGGCGTGGAGCCTTGGCGGAGAGGCGTGCTCGACGAAGGAAACGGGGCGCGAGGAGTCCTCGGCAGCGTCTCAGAACTTCGGAGATCGCGTATGCGTCTAGCGTGTTAGCCGCGCGAGGGTAGCTCTAGTTGAGAACCCTAGGGGCGTGCTTGAGCACCGGAGAACGTTCGGTCAAAGGGAGCGACGTCCGGGAAGTTCCCGTGAGTGCTTCGGGACCTTTGAGAACGAGGGAGAGGGAAGAGAACCTGCTTCAGGCCAAATATGGCATCCAGAGAAGCAGAGAAATCGAGCGTGTCGATAAGAGATGAAGAGAATTATTAGATATTCTTGGATATCTTGGGATTGCTTTCCCCTCAATGGGAGAGGGTATTTATAGGTGTTTGGGAGCCTTAGAAGGTCCCTTTTTCGTCCATGTGGGACTAGGAATGCGTGTGGCATCAAGTGGAGGCGCACGGCGCGCGCGGCGCACAAAGGGCGGCGCACAACGCGCGGCGCGCGGCGCGCGGCGCAGGGGGCGCGGCGCGCGGGTCACCGGGCGCGGCGCGGGACGCGCGGCGCAGGACGCGCGGCGCAGGGTGCCTTGACTGGCGCGGCGCGCTGCCTGGCCGGCGCGGCGCGCTGCCTGCTGCCCGGCTGGCCGGTGCAGTGCGTTGCGTGCGCAGTGAGCGGCTCGTCTTGCCGGGCTCTTGCGGGCCTTCGAATGCCATTCTTCTCACGTGAAATATGAAGCTTTCTACTTGATGAGAGTGACTCGATCCGAGGGGCAAGGCTCGGCCCGGCGAGAGCGACTAGCGACTTGATTCGAGGAGTGACTCGAGGATGACTCGAGGCTCGACTCGAAAGTGACTCGAGGCTCGACTCGAGGGACAATTAAAGGCTCGACTCGAGGAACCACTCAAGGCTCGACTCGAGGAGCGAAGCTCGACTCGAGGAGATTGACTCAAGGCTCGACTCGAGGAGCGAAGCTCGACTCGAGGAGTCAGGAGTTTGGGCGAGGGCTTGAAGATTTGCCGCTCTTCAGGACCTCCGGCCTGACCATCGGCCCTTTGAGCGACGTGCCCTCTCGGCGTCTCGGGTTTTCCGAAAACGACCGACAACATTAGCCCCCCAAGTTCGTCGTTCGGGAGGCGTCCCAGCGATGAACTTTTTGTTCTTCTAGTTGGGTGTTTGAGGAAAATGTTTCCCGTGCCTTGTGGCCCCGAGGAAAATTTTTTCCTCTTCTCTTTTTCTTTCTTTTTTTTTTTTTTTTTTTTTTTTTTTTTTTCAGGTGGTGGCCGCGCGGCGCGCGGTCTGCGCTGCACGACCCGCGCGGCGCGCGGGCTTGGCGCGCGGCGCGCCCCGTGCGCGGGGCTGGGTCGCTTTGCGCGGGAGAACTCCGACTTTTTGGAGTTTCTACTCCGATTTTGCTCCTTGTGGGAGTAGGATTTCGACTCCTACCCCCCTAGAAGTCTATAAATAGACCTCCCCCCTTCCCTTTACCCTCACATTATTTTTTCTCTTTTCTTACGCTTGTTTTCTTCTTTTACGTTTGCATTATGGGTGTCCCTCCCCTTTTCTCAGCTGAGAGTCCCGAGATTGATTTCTCTCTCTTGTTTCAGGGTTCTGAACACGCAGAGGATGATCTCTTCACGGGATTAAGGGAAGTTCCTCTGCACGTGGAAGAAAATCCAAGCGGAGTAGAGCAGTGGTTGGAGGAAGGCGAGCTGGGTGCGACCGTGCCCGCTGCTCAGCCTCTCGAAGAGTGCGCGCCAACTGGGCACGGTACAGGCGGGGAGTTTGATCGTCCCGCGTCCGGGGAGCCTGCCCCTCGCCTCGTGATCAACTTAGTTGGCGGGGGGGTCCGTGACAAAGTTCGCCTCGACGCGCCGCAGTCCGACTTGGGCTTTCAAGGCGCGCCGGGAGATGTTACGGACGCGGATGCGGTGACTCCGCTAGAGTCGGTTCTCGACGAGATAGACTGCGTGGACGACTTTGGTCCCGAGTCTGAAGATCCCGGAGGTGAGTCAGAGACATGTCCGGGGGCCGAAGGCCTCGCATCGGAGTGTCCCGAGGTACCGTCGGCAGCTGCCGTGGTCGTGTCGGAGGGCGGGGACCCTTCCGTGGAGCCAGGGGATTCTCAGCCCGAGACCCCTGACGCGGAGGCGTTGGTATCGGCGAGGTCGCTTGCTAGGACGGAGTGGTATCCCGAGGAGGGCCTTGCCGCTCCCGAGGACTTCGATTGTTCGGGGGTCGATGCTTCGAGCACGCTTACCTACCGGACATTCGTCGGTCTCCGGGAGGCTTTTGCCATCCCGTCATCCGTGGCGCTTCTCCGTCCTTTAAAGGACGACCGTCCTTTCCGGCCTCGTCGTGGTTTTGCCGCAGTTTCAGTTGCGAGTCTTAACTGCGGGTTGCGGCTGCCGTTTCAACCCATCGTTCAGCAGCTTCTCGCCCGTCTGGGGGTGCACGCATGTCAGATGAGCCCGGCATTCTACCGCATAGTGGCGATGTGCCATATGGAGTGGCATTGCCAGACCGAGCGGGTGATGGCCGTGAGTGATTTTTGCAATCTCATCGCGGTCTTCCCTGCGCCCGGGCAACCCAGTTTCTTTGTGGCCCGCGATCGACGGAATACTAAGCTGATCATTGATTCAGAGAAGTACAATCGACGACCGTGGGTGTGGGTCTCGGCGGAGGCTTTTGGTGACGCCCCGCTCCGGTTCGGCCCCTTGTCCGAGTTTCCTGCTAACGAGGGGGCCGATGATCTCGACTTTGTGAAGGAGATCCGGGGAATGTCGGAGGCTCGGAAAGCCGTTGAACGATTTCGTTCTCCTGAGCTGATGGCTTCCACTGGGTGGTTCCCGCCGTTTCCTCAGCGGACCGGGGGTACCCCAAGTGCCGCATCATCTCTCTCGAGCGGCGATCCTCAAGGTATGTTGACGTTTCGTATTTTTGCTTTTGTTTTTAGCTCAAGGTTTTGACTTTGTCGCTTTTGCAGTCTCTTCGGCTAGGGCGAGGGCTCGGGCTCGTCTAGCGAAGGCTTCCCGGGACCCGAAGTCGTTGGCGGCGGTTCGCCGTCGGATTGCTGCGCGGGATGGTCGGGAGAAACTCGATACCGATCATCGGGCGGAGAGCGGTCCTCGCGCTTCCTTGAAGCGACCTTCCTCCTCGGCTTTGCCAGACACGTCTTCGGACTCTAAGCGCGTGAATTCGATGGTCGACGTGGAGGCCGCGGAGGTTAGGGGGGAATGTTCCCTGGGCCTTGCTCAATCTTCGATGAAGATGTGGAAGAGCGTTGTGGCCAGCAGTGACGTAGAGTTCTTTCGTCACGGCGTTTCCGATGCCCAGAGAGTGAGTTTCCCTTGCCTTATTTGCGATGAATCTGTCTTCCGCTAAACTGTCTCTTTGCCTTCTCAGGTGCTTGCTCGAGCGACCCGGGGCGAGAAGATCCTTCACGACCTCATCAGGCGGATGAGTCGCGCTCAGGAGGAGCTTGCTCAAGCGAAGTCTCAGTTGACTCACGCCGAGCGAGGTTCTCACTCAAAGGCGGAGTTTGCGAGTCTCCGCGAGCAGCTTCAGGAGGCTCGCGTGGAACTGGGAGTTACCCGCGGCAAGTGCGACCGCGCTCAGGCGGCGGTGGCGAAGATGGCTGAGGAGCTAACGACGGAACGTCAAGCCCTTGAAGTGGCGACTCGATCGACGGAGGTCTTCCGGAGCGAAGCGCGGGACCTTCGACGTCAGTTGGAATCGCGCACGGAAGAAGTTGGCATTCTTCAGGGCCAGCTTACATCGAGTGAGGCTGCCCGTGTTCGTGCGGAGCGTAAGCGTGACTCCTTGGCGGAGGAGGTGGCTCGGGTCACCGAGGAGAAAGCCGCGGCGGAGCAGCTTGCGTCCGACCTTCAGGACGACTTTGATGTCGGAGTCGAGGAGGCAAGGCACGCAGCGGCGGTGGAGTGTCGGGACGCCACAGCTGCCGAGAATGTTTCTCGGGGGGTCACCTTCGACTTCTTCGACTCGCTTTTCCCACCACTTGACGGGGCCGACCCTGTGGGCGACGATCCCGCCGAGTGACCGTTTTCTTTCTTTATTTTTCCTGCGCAAATGTTTTAGCGCGTGCTTTTTAGGTTTTTCCGTTCAGCGCACTTGTCTTAGCGCTTGCTTACTAGGATATTTCCCTTTAGCGCACTTGTCTTAGCGCATGCTTTCTAGGTTTTGAGGCAGTTGCCCCTTTCTTTTATGAGGAGTTATCCATTTATTTTTATGAATGTTTTCGCACACTTATCTTCTACGGCATGCATGGATGGTCACTTGTTTGTGTCAATGATTTTGTCCATCCTTTTATCTCAGCAGGATACTTTTTCAAACACGCCAGTCACTTGGATGGTTTGTGTTCTTAAGCATTTTCAACTGCGAGTCAGCCATGCTATGTAGGTGTGTTACGTGCGCCGGATTGCGCCACGTGGGCGTCTCAAATCGCGCCATGTAGGCATCTTGGGTTGCGCCATGTAAGCGACTTACGTGCGCCATGTAGGCGTCTTACGGGTTGCGCCATGTAGGCGTCTTATGGGCTGCGCCTTTAAGCGACTTACGTGCGCCATGTAGGCGTCTTAGGTTGCGCCATGTAGGCGTCTTACGGGCTGCGCCTTTACGCGACTTACGTGCGCCATGTAGGCGTCTTGGGTTGCGCCATGTAGGCGTCTTACGGGCTGCGCCTTTACGCGACTTACGTGCGCCATGTAGGCGTCTTGGGTTGCGCCATGTAGGCGTCTTACGGGCTGCGCCTTTACGCGACTTACGTGCGCCATGTAGGCGTCTTAGGTTGCGCCATGTAGGCGTCTTACGGGCTGCGCCTTTACGCGACTTACGTGCGCCATGTAGGCGTCTTAGGTTGCGCCATGTAGGCGTCGTACGGGCTGCGCCTTTACGCGACTTACGTGCGCCATGTAGGCGTCTTAGGTTGCGCCATGTAGGCGTCTTACGGGCTGCGCCTTTACGCGACTTACGTGCGCCATGTAGGCGTCTTGGGTTGCGCCATGTAGGTGTCTTACGGGCTGCACCTTTACGCGACTTACGTGCGCCATGTAGGCGTCTTAGGTTGCGCCATGTAGGCGTCTTACGGGTTGCGCCTTTACGCGACTTACGTGCGCCATGTAGGCGTCTTAGGTTGCGCCATGTAGGCGTCTTACGGGCTGCGCCTTTACGCGACTTACGTGCGCCATGTAGGCGTCTTAGGTTGCGCCATGTAGGCGTCTTACGGGCTGCGCCTTTACGCGACTTACGTGCGCCATGTAGGCGTCTTAGGTTGCGCCATGTAGGCGTCTTACGGGCTGCGCCTTTACGCGACTTACGTGCGCCATGTAGGCGTCTTAGGTTGCGCCATGTAGGCGTCTTACGGGCTGCGCCTTTACGCGACTTACGTGCGCCATGTAGGCGTCTTGGGTTGCGCCATGTAGGCGTCTTACGGGCTGCGCCTTTACGCGACTTACGTGCGCCATGTAGGCGTCTTAGGTTGCGCCATGTAGGCGTCTTACGGGCTGCGCCTTTACGCGACTTACGTGCGCCATGTAGGCGTCTTAGGTTGCGCCATGTAGGCGTCTTACGGGCTGCGCCTTTACGCGACTTACGTGCGCCATGTAGGCGTCTTAGGCTGCGCCATGTAGGCGTCTTACGGGCTGCGCCTTTACGCGACTTACGTGCGCCATGTAGGCGTCTTAGGTTGCGCCATGTAGGCGTCTTACGGGCTGCGCCTTTACGCGACTTACGTGCGCCATGTAGGCATCTTAGGTTGCGCCATGTAGGCGTCTTACGGGCTGCGCCTTTACGCGACTTACGTGCGCCATGTAGGCGTCTTAGGCTGCGCCATGTAGGCGTCTTACGGGCTGCGCCTTTACGCGACTTACGTGCGCCATGTAGGCGTCTTAGGTTGCGCCATGTAGGCGTCTTACGGGCTGCGCCTTTACGCGACTTACGTGCGTCATGTAGGCGTCTTAGGTTTTTTTTTGGTGGAGCGTGTTCTTTTGAGAGTTTCCTTACCATAGCTAGCCCCCCTAAGTTTTTTGGGTTATAAGTTAAATGTTGATAACCAGAAAACTTGCATAAAATGAAATTGAAATGGAAAACTTGAATTTTATTACTTTTGCGAGAAAAAACTTGCGAGAAAATTTAAATCCTAAAACATTGGCTCGTAGGCCTTATTGAAAATGGAAATAAAAGCGATAAAAAAGCGGGGGACGCTAGCTACTGATAGTACTGCCTCAAGTGCTCCGCGTTCCACGGGTGGCGAATCGGAGTCCCGTCCGTGTGCTCGATGTAGTATGTCCCGTCGTGAATGACTTTGCGGACTCTGTAAGGGCCTTCCCAGTTTGGGCCTAGGACGCCGGCGCCTTGGACTTGTGTGTTTTGGAACACTCGTCTGAGGACAAGGCTTCCGACGGCAAAGGTTCGCCTTTTGATTTTGGAGTTGTAGTATCTTTCGACCTTGCGTTTCTGTGCGGCGAGGCGTCGGAATGCTTCCGCCCTCTTTTCGTCGATCAGGTCCAATTCAAGGTGCATGGCCTCGTTGTTTTCCGCTTCGTCGAACGTGTCGACTCGGAATGTGGGTATCTCGGTTTCAATTGGAACCACAGCCTCGACCCCATATGCAAGGGAGAATGGCGTCTCGCCGGTGGCGTTTCGCGCGGTTGTCCTATACGCCCATAGGACGAATGGTAATTCATCGGCCCAGGCGCCTTTCTTGTCTTCGAGCTTCTTTTTCAGGTTGCTCTTGATAGTCTTGTTGACTGCCTCGACTTGGCCGTTGGCCTGAGGATGTCGCGGCGAGGAGAAGGTCTTGCTGATCTTCAGTTGATCGCAGATATCTCTTACCCGCGCGTTGTCAAATTGTGCCCCGTTGTCGGTCACAATCGAGGCGGGGATACCGTGCCTGCATATGATGTTCTTCCAGATGAAGTTCGTCGTGTTTGCTTCAGTTATTCTGGCAAGCGGCTCGGCCTCTACCCACTTAGTGAAGTAGTCGATGGCGATAATGGCGTACTCGTATTGCGTTGGCGCTCTAGGGAGCTTGCCAATGATGTCCACGCCCCACTTAGCAAAGGGACGTGGGACAACGATGCTGCTTAACGGGGTCGGGGGCTGTCGCGGAATTTCCGCGAAGCGCTGGCATTTATCGCAACGCCTTGCCCATTCGTAAGCATCTCGCTTCATGGAAGGCCAGAAATAGCCTTGCTTAAGCGCTTTGAGCGCAAGGGAAGTTCCAGCGGCGCGGTTTCCGCAGATGCCCTCATGGATTTCGCGGAGGACCTTGGTCGACTCAACGCTATCGAGGCATCGGAGCAGCGGTGTCGAATAACCGTGCTTATAGAGCGTGCCCTCACGGAGCGTGTATTTGGATGCTAAGGCCCTCAATTTATCGGCTTCCTTGCGGTCTTCGGGGAGTTCCCCTCTTCGCAAAAACTCGACAATTGAGTCCATCCAAGTGGGCTGAGATGCCACTTCTATGGTCCCGACTTCGTCTCGGGAGACGGATGGTCGTGGGAGAGATTCAATGGGCACAGTCCCCAATCCGTCTTCGTCGATGCCAGATCCGAGGCGAGCAAGCGCATCAGCCTCCGAATTTTGTTCTCTCGGGATTTGGTGAATCTCGAACCAAGAGAAGGCCTCGAGTTTGGAGTTCGTCTTAGCCAGGTATGCGACCATGTTGGGCTCCTTGGCGATGTAATCTCCCTTAACCTGGTTTACGATCAACTGCGAGTCGCAGTGTATTCGCAGGTTATGGGAGCCGAGCTTCTGTGCTAGCTCTATCCCTACAATGAGCGCTTCGTATTCAGCTTCATTGTTGGAGGCTTGGAAGCCGTAGTGGAGGGCATATCGCAGCTTTTCCCCATCGGGGTTAATTAGGATTATTCCGGCGCCAGCCCCCCGAGCATTAGATGCTCCGTCTACGTATAACTCCCAGATGGGACCCGTTGGGTCTACCTTCCTTTTCCGAGTTAGCTCGTTATCGTTTAAGTCAGTTTCCGCTCTTCCCATATCGGGAGCGTAGGAGAATTCTGCCACGAAGTCGGCTAAGGCCTGCCCCTTTATAGCCGTTCTTGGGTGGAACTCAATCCCGTACTCGCTCAATTCTTGGGACCAGATCGCCATGCGAGTCGACGTTCCCTTTTGAAGAGCTTTACCGATTGGATGCTCAGTTCGCACCGCGATTGGGTGAGCTTGGAAGTACGGTCGTAGCTTCTTAGCTGCCGTTACGAGAGCCAGAGAAAGTTTCTCAATCTCGGTATAGCGTGTTTCCGCGTCGAGTAAGGCCTTGCTTACGTAGTAGATTGGCCATTGGACCTTGTTCTCCTCGCGGACAAGGACGGCGCTTACAGCTCTTTCAGAGACGGCGAGATACACGTACAGCGTCTCGCCCTCTTTTGGTTTAGAGAGGAATGGTGGGGACCCAAAGTAAGCCTTCATTTCTTGGAAGGCACTTTCGCATTCGTCTGTCCACTCAAAGCCGTCCGTCTTCTTCAGAGCTTTGAAGAACGGTTGACACTTGTCGGTGGCTTTAGACACGAAGCGTGTCAGAGCGGCAATCCGACCGGTCAGGCTTTGCACTTCTTTGACTCGTCTTGGCGACTTCATTTCAAGGAGTGCCTTGATTTTTTCCGGGTTCGCTTCTATGCCTCGTCGGCTGACGATATAACCGAGGAACTTTCCGGATTCAACCCCGAATACGCATTTGTTGGGGTTGAGCTTCATTTTATATCGGCGGAGGATTGTGAACATCTCCCTAAGGTCGCGTACGTGATTAGTTGCCAGTAGGCTTTTAACGAGCATGTCGTCCACGTACACTTCCATCGTCTTTCCGATTTGATCGGCGAAGATCCGATTTACCAAGCGTTGGTATGTCGCTCCCGCGTTCTTGAGGCCGAAAGGCATGACCTTGTAACAGTAGAGACCTCGATCAGTGACAAAGGTTGTCTTAATTTGATCGGGCTCGCGCATTCGAATTTGGTTATAGCCTGAATAGGCGTCCATGAAGCTTAGGAGTTCATGGCCGGCCGTGGCGTCCACCAGTTGTTCGATGCGCGGGAGTGGAAAGCAATCCTTAGGGCAGGCTTTGTTAAGATCTTTGTAGTCTATACAAATTCGCCACTTCCCGTTGGGCTTTTTTACCATTACCACGTTGGCGACCCACTTGGGGTACTTAGCCTCTCGAATGAAGTTTGCGGTGAGGAGTTTCTCGACCTCTTCATTTATGGCCGGGTATCGTTCTGGGTTGAACGTTCGTCTAGCCTGCACTTTTTCGGCGACCTTTGGGTCATCGTTTAGTCGGTGCACTATTACCTCGGGATCGATTCCGGGCATGTCCGCATGAGTCCATGCAAAAACATCCTTGAACTCCCTAAGGAAGGCGGTAAGCTGAGTTTTGATGGCGAGTGGAAGTCGGGTGCCGACTTTTACAACTTGATCAGGCTTCGACTCGTCCAGGACGATTGGCACAAGATCGTCGGAGGTTTCCACTTTGAGTCTTTCGATTTCATCACGGGGGTTAAGTTCTCCGAACTTCCTTGCATCCCTTAGGTTGCATGGGTAATCGTCTTCCAGTTGGAAGATTGTGTTGACCGCTTTTCCCGCGGACTTGCCATCAACTCCTTGCACGTAGCATATCCTGGCTTGGGATTGGTCTCCAGCCATGATGCCAATTCCCCCTTCGGTGGGGAACTTCACCAGTAGGTGATACGTGGAAGTGATTGCCCTCAGCCGGTTCAACGTGGGTCGCCCAATGATTAAGTTGTAGGGCGACTCTTGGTCGACCACTAGGAATGGGACCATGTGGACGGCTTCGATTCCTCCAGGGGTTCCAAAGGTGACCGGCAGGTCGATGATGCCCTCAGTCATAACCTTTTCCCCAGTGAACCCAAACAATGGCGTTTGGGTCGGAGTCGGGCGCAGCCCCCCGAGCTTCATGCGCTCTAGGGTGGACTTGAAGATTATGTCGGCAGCGCTGCCGTTATCGATGAGAACCCTTTTCACCAAGTTATTGGCCACTTGGGCTTTGAGCACGATCGCGTCATTGTGCGGATGCACAACTCGCTTGGCCTCTTCATTGGTGAAATACATCGTCTCGTGAGGCACGGACGGAGGTTCTTCATATGTGAAGTTGACGTGCATAGCAGCGTCTTCCTGAGACACGGCCCTAAGGAATTTCTTCCGTTGACGGGCCGAATCCCCATCCTGTGGACCTCCCAGTATGGTGGTTACCACGTGCAGTTGTGGGTTGGCGTTGGCAGTAGCCGGGGTTTGGTTGGCAGAGGCGGCTGCTCCTCCTCCTTGACCAGACTGCTGTCTGTTCGCGGTGGGGCCCGCAGCGCCAATCATGCGCAACACGAACTCCTTCAGCTCGCCCCGTTGGATCAGAGCCTCGATTTGCCTTTTGAGGTTGTAGCATTCCGAGGTCAAATGACCATATTCCCGATGGAACTCACAATACCTGGACCGATCGCGAGTTGCGGGATCCTTCTTCATTGGAGCCGGGGGCGTGAACTTGTCACGTGCCAGAGCCAAGATCCTTTCCGGCGCCGTGTTCAGCGGCGTGAACGACGAGTACCCTTTGAAGTTTTCCGCAAGTCGCGGTTTCTGAGGTACAGGGGGTTGGTTGTTAGGAACCTGGTTCCCCTTGTTTCGCCTCTTACGAGGCTCGTTCTGCTCGCGGATAGGTTCTTCCCGACGGCGAGAGCTTTGATTAGTGCTCTTGCGGCCGTCGAGGTAGTCTTCGACTCCCATGAAGGTCTTAGCTCGAGTCATTAACTCGGCCATGGTGGAAGGGACACGGCCGACGACAGACTTGAGGAAGTCACTCGTACGCAAGCCTTCTATGATAGCGGCAATCGCGTCACTGTCGTCAAAGCGGTCGACCTTGTTTGACTCTTCCGTGAATCGGGCGAGGTATCGTCTAAGAGACTCGCCACTCTCTTGCCTGATTGACCACAGGTACATCTTGGTCTTCTTTTGGACCATAGACGTAGCGAATCGTGCTAGGAACATGTCCTTCAGGTCTTTGAACGAGTGGATGCTTCCTGGTCTCAAGTTTTTGAACCACTCAAAGCCGGGTCCGGTGAGGGTTAAACTAAAGGCTTGGCACATGGCACCAGGAGAAACACCCTGCATCGTCATCCAGGTTTCATAGTGCTGGATGTGGTAAGCAGGATCTGCTTTCCCATCATAGGGAGCGAGGTTCGGGAGCTTGAAATTCCCCGTACAAACCTCAGCCAATATCTGAGTAGTGAAAGGCGATGAATTCTCCTCAACGACTCCGTAGGCGCTTCCACCTATTCCGTATTCTCGGAGATCTCGTACCTCATTTCGAAGGTTGTGGATCATGGTGACCACATCGAGACCGGTCGTTGGAGTAACCCCTTGATCGGGAGGAGTCACCTGCAGCCTCTCGTTAGACCCCTGTCCTGCGCGGCGGTTCCCGTTAGTTGGGGCTGCCAGCGGGATATTGGGTCTAGAGCTTAGTCGCTCTCTCAGATCATTGCCACGCCCAATGCGTTGAGCAGTGAGGTGGTCCCTAAGATCAGGGCTGGCCGTATGGAGGCGCCGGCTCTGTTTGCGGCGTTGCGCTCTCCGCGCGCCCTGACTTTCCGCAACATTCTCCCTCGGACCTAGTCGGTCGAGGGCCGAACGTCGGGAATTCCCCTCTTGAGAAGTCACCGGCGCATCGCCTGTTCGGGGTAAGGGATTCGACGGACCGGCTTCAAACACGGCGGGGAGTCCCCCGTCCTTCGTGAGAGAAGTCTCGACATCCTCCGAGTCACCAGTATCCTCATAATCAGGGTCGCGGCTTTCCTCGTTGAGGTTCTCAGGATCCCCGTTGGGGATCGTCGTGTCACGCATAGGTTGCTTCGCAGCCAGTTGGCGGTGATACCTTGCGTTCCTCGCCTTCAGTCGGCGGATATTCTCCTCCAATTCCGTGATGCGGTTGTCCCTGCTATCAGGAGATGGAGATGGTGAGCGGGTCGAGCTCTCTTCGTGGAGCGACTCTTCGTCACCATGCGCTCGGGAGCGCAAGAAGTATTTCTTGGTCTTAGCGACGTTTTCGGGGTTGTTTGCGCCCTCAGAACGTACGGGTGGTTGGCTACTCATCGTTCCTCAAGTTCGAGAAGGTTGAGTTCGCAGAAGAAAAGAAGAAGATGAATAGAAGGGATTTCGGGCTGAATAGGTCGGGAAGTGCCCTCCTTCTAGCGCCAAAATGTTGTCGCACGAAAATGAACAACTATTTAAAACCTCGGGCGGTTCGATCCAAGGCCGGACCAAGTGATCGCACCCGGGCCAAGAGTGTGAACTCGATAGTCTCGAGCTAGGGTTCTCTCCGATCAACCCGCCTCTCGGGAGAGGTAGGGGGTGAGGAGGATGAGTGACCGTGCCTTGGTTGTCGGCTGCCTACGTACCCGCGCGTGGGATCAGGTCAGAACGTAGTTCAAGCGTGTAGGACGCAGTATGAGGCGTGGAGCCTTGGCGGAGAGGCGTGCTCGACGAAGGAAACGGGGCGCGAGGAGTCCTCGGCAGCGTCTCAGAACTTCGGAGATCGCGTATGCGTCTAGCGTGTTAGCCGCGCGAGGGTAGCTCTAGTTGAGAACCCTAGGGGCGTGCTTGAGCACCGGAGAACGTTCGGTCAAAGGGAGCGACGTCCGGGAAGTTCCCGTGAGTGCTTCGGGACCTTTGAGAACGAGGGAGAGGGAAGAGAACCTGCTTCAGGCCAAATATGGCATCCAGAGAAGCAGAGAAATCGAGCGTGTCGATAAGAGATGAAGAGAATTATTAGATATTCTTGGATATCTTGGGATTGCTTTCCCCTCAATGGGAGAGGGTATTTATAGGTGTTTGGGAGCCTTAGAAGGTCCCTTTTTCGTCCATGTGGGACTAGGAATGCGTGTGGCATCAAGTGGAGGCGCACGGCGCGCGCGGCGCACAAAGGGCGGCGCACAACGCGCGGCGCGCGGCGCGCGGCGCAGGGGGCGCGGCGCGCGGGTCACCGGGCGCGGCGCGGGACGCGCGGCGCAGGACGCGCGGCGCAGGGTGCCTTGACTGGCGCGGCGCGCTGCCTGGCCGGCGCGGCGCGCTGCCTGCTGCCCGGCTGGCCGGTGCAGTGCGTTGCGTGCGCAGTGAGCGGCTCGTCTTGCCGGGCTCTTGCGGGCCTTCGAATGCCATTCTTCTCACGTGAAATATGAAGCTTTCTACTTGATGAGAGTGACTCGATCCGAGGGGCAAGGCTCGGCCCGGCGAGAGCGACTAGCGACTTGATTCGAGGAGTGACTCGAGGATGACTCGAGGCTCGACTCGAAAGTGACTCGAGGCTCGACTCGAGGGACAATTAAAGGCTCGACTCGAGGAACCACTCAAGGCTCGACTCGAGGAGCGAAGCTCGACTCGAGGAGATTGACTCAAGGCTCGACTCGAGGAGCGAAGCTCGACTCGAGGAGTCAGGAGTTTGGGCGAGGGCTTGAAGATTTGCCGCTCTTCAGGACCTCCGGCCTGACCATCGGCCCTTTGAGCGACGTGCCCTCTCGGCGTCTCGGGTTTTCCGAAAACGACCGACAACAATGGTAATTTTGTAAATCCCGACTAGCTGATGATATTCATGAAGGGTAAACATAGATAATATTCAGTGGATCCGCTCATCATAATTTGGTTGAATTCTTGAGTAGAAAATAAATTCATTTGAACCGAGAGATTTTCATTGTCAACTCTTTAGTGGAGTCGGTTGACATTAAGCTAAACTTGGAAAAGGTTTGTGAACTTTTGAGTCCAAGTGTTTAACTCAAGCTTTGTTCATTTGGATCCATGAGGTCACTGTCACAAATCATATCGAGTAGAAATAGTTAAACTAGCAGCTAAGTCAAAACAAGAACGAGACAAGTTTTGTGAAAATTGTCTAAAGGGTATTTTTGTCTTTTTAGACATAGGACGAAATGAATGTCAATAAATTTTTTGACATTGACATATGATGACAAATGAAATTTAAATCACACGGCCAACTTAAAGAATTTGGGCCTTGAGGATTAATTTCATTTCATAGAATTTTACTTAAAAATTCTTAATGGGCTTTCTTATGTTGTCATGAACAAATGAAGAAACATCTAGACGCTTCTAGAAGCTCAAATTTCGTCCAACCCAAGGAAAACAAGGCTGAATTTCGTTCATGCCATAGTCGGAAAGAGAGTTTATTTTGTGCATTAATGTATGAAGATACTTGCTAAAAGAAAAAGAGGACACAAATTTCCTCTAGAGAGAAAGTGCATTTTCGACCAACTAAGAGAGAAAGGAAATGTGGAAACAAATCCAAAGGCTTCTAGAAGCTCATTTGGACGTGCAAGGGGTATAGAAAAGAGGAAACTTCCTTTTGAAGGTAATCCTCCTCCTATAAATACCCCACCTCATTCCTCTCATTTCATTCATTCCACATAAGTTAGAGATTGAGAGCTTCTCTCTCTAGACCTTGTGGCCGATCCTCTCTCTCTCTCTCTAGTTATTTTCGGTTTTTGTTTTGGCACCTAGGTCCTCATTTGACCAAGTGGTTTTAGCTCTTCGAATCTGAGACTTGTTCTTGAGTCGTCATGTTTAAAAGTGCCCACACACTAATTCCTTTCTTTCTCGAGTGATTCTTGTGATAGAAACTTTCGTGATTCTCGAGTTGGTGAGGAAAGAAGAGAGACGTGCTGCGAGGGGAGACGAACGTTTTCAACCTTCCGAAGGCTCATCAACGTTCAAGCTTCTAAAAGGTTAGTAAATTATTTATGCTCATAGTAGTTTTTATTTACATGTGCTTGCTCTTTGTCTAGGTTAGTAAAATCGTTTTACTTGTCAAAAGAAATTTTTAATAATTCCGCCGCTTACTGAAGCGTTAAAATTTTTCTTAAACCTTGGATCAATTCCAACAAATGGTATCAGAGCTATGGTCAAAGATATGCATGTACATGTATTTAAAATTATGAGCTTGAAAATCGTTTTCGAAAGTTTACTAATTTTGTGACAAGTTAGAATTGTTTTCTTAGATTTTTTTAATTTATTGCTCTTGCCTTTAAATTAAAAATCATGTTGATTTTCTATGAGTTTGGGATGTTATTAAAACACATTAGAATCAGTTCTAAAAGTTTTTAATTTTTATATTAAAAAACGTGTTTTTAAGTTTGAGAAAATTTGGAGTAAATTTTGTGACTAGTTTTCTTGTCTTGCGAGTTTCTTTTATTTACTTGAATCGTTTTATGATTGTTGTTATTTCTTTTATATCATGTTATTACCATGTTAATAAAACAAAAATAAAATCCTTAACAACTTCCTAAAACGTTCCGTTACACTCGATTCTTTTTAAGCACCCAAAAGACTGAACTTTAATTATTTCTGTTTTCTTCGAGCTGGAGTCAAAGCTGCAGTAAAAGTAGTATAACTCTCTGCTTAGAAAGCGAAATTATATGATTCTTGAATCAAATTAAAGGTCTATCTGTCCTCTTTCCAATGCCACCAGTTTCGGGTTAAAAGGACATCGGAGCCGCCAGTTATGACTATTTTACTCCGAGGTGCGCGACTTTTCCGAAAGTCCAATTTTTTAGAATTCCGGATTTTCAGCCCCACTACCATGAGTCATAGAACTCTAATGAGAAAATTTTCTTGAGCAAAAATGTTTTTCATAAGATTATAAACATGATGTGTAAGTCTAAAATGTTTTTGAAAATTTTACTTGAAATTGAATTTTTACAAAACTAGTTTGAATTTTGTAAAACCGTTTTCATTTTCAAACTTGAAAATATTTTGTCATCCAAATCAAATAAGTTTTCAAAATATTTTCAAAACTATATCTATATCACATATGTTCAATTTCTATATGCTCTTGAAAATTTAAGTGGGACGTCTCTTCGTAGACAAGCCGAAAATAAAAAGATGTGTAATCTCAAACTTCCAAGTGTTCGAGTGAGTTGAAGTTCACACTTCCCTCATATACTTTCCCCGAATAGAAAATAGGAAAAGATCCGAGTATGTCCCTTGTGCCTTTATGCACTAAAACTGCTCTGAACATGAACTTCTAGGATTCTTTTCTAGTTGTTGGATCTATCGCTCTATAACTAGGAAAACCGTTTCCAAACTTATAAGAGTCACAATGTACCAACTCCAAAAACTAAGTGGGAGGGTTATACTTGTTGTTTGTAACCCACGATCCCCAACACTAATGAAAGAAGCAATTAACGTGAGACTAAGAGCCGCTCTTGTGGCCCTCTTTTAAATGGTAGTACTCTAAGGCGTTTTTGCTTCGATCATTGCTCAATGAGCTACGTCCTAGAGTGAAACGATGATGACAAGGCCTAAGTGGTTTTGGGGGATTGTTTTTCAAAGTTGATCTTTTGGACTAAGTGGTTGGTTGCACTTAGTAATCCTCCCTTGAGGCGCTGCGAAAGGATGTGAGTGATCAAACCAATTTAAAAGGTGGCAAGTCAAAATTGGTGTATTGACATCTTGGCTAAGCATTAATGATGTGTCATTTACTTATAAATGGAGATTTTTTGCGGCCTTCTCTTGAGGGATTAAATTATCGTTTTGTTTATAACACCTTTGGATTTTATCAAGTCTTAAACAAACTCAAATCATAAACCAAAGACTAATCATAAACTTGTTTCAACTTAATTTGGCAATATGTCTCTCAAACCTCTCTCGATCATCCTTTACTCAAACAAACTCGAAACCAAAAACTACGTTAATTGGATACGTAACCTCGACATCGTCCTTAGCATTAACAAGCACAAATGGGTACACACCACCCTGTGTCCTCAAACGAATGATGATTGGACTCGAGAGGACAAAGACGCCATGGCGGCCTGGCTCCTATCCGATGAGATTGTGAGGTGCTATATCTTAGCATCAATGAACAATGTGGTGCAACAACAACATCGTGACATCGAGACTGCCGCCAACATGCTCTACAATCTCCTTGAGAGTTTTGGAGGGCAAAGGCGTTAAGCAAGGCAACAAGCAGTCCGACAGTTTTTGAACTGTCGCATGAAGGGTGGGACTCCTGTCAGGGACCATATGATGATGATCATTAGTTACCTGAATAAGATGGAAATCCTAGGATCTAAGATTGACGAGGAGACCAAAATAGATATGATCTTGGCAACTCTCCCCGAATCTTTTAATACCTTCAAGTTGAACTACTCCATGAACAAGCTAGAGTACATTATTACCGAGCTTAGGAAGGAGCTTAACACTGCTGAAGGTTTCACTAAGAGAAAGAGGAATCAAGGAGAGGCACATGCTACTGAGCAAAAAACCTCCGCCTCTGGAACTAAGAAGAGACCTCACAAGGCCGATAAAAAGAACTGTCCTTCCTATCTTAAAGCAAAGGAACATAGTATTGTACTAGTTACCGAAGCATGCTTAGTACATGATAATGTATCAACGTGGATTCTTGACTCCGCTGCTACTAACCATATTTGTTGTTCCTTGACTGGTTTCAAGAAAACCAAAAGCTTAGAGGAAGGCTAGTTTTGTTTCAAATGGGGTGATGGGAGCCTGGTGTCTACGAAGGCTGTGGGATCCGTGAAGCTGTCTTTTGAAGACCACACTTTAAACTTGAATAATGTTTATTTTGTTCCTACCTTTGGGAAGAACTTAATATCCGTTGCTCGTCTTCTTGAGCAAGATTATTGTTTCAAGTTCATTAAGAATGGAATTCGTATTTCGTTTCCTGATAATTCTTTTGCCACTGATGCATGTATGAAGAATTCTCTTTTTTACATTTATCCCACTCAATCTTCTCTTTTAGACAACGAAATAGACAATGATCTAGATAGGGAGCCTAAGAGGATCAAACTTTCTGAATCCTCTAAAAGTAAAACAGAGATAAAGAGATGTGCGGAATTGATATTTTCTCATTAGCATCAGACGTGTATTTATACACATTACAAGGAAAGGGAAATAAACAAATAAGGAAACCTAATCCTACTATACAAGGAAACAAATAATCAGCTGTTGACAACTAAGGACAGCTAAGAAAAACGTGTACAGCTAAGGGAATTAATCCCACACACTAATCAGCTCTAACTAACAAGGAGAAAAATAAAGCCCATCTAACAATCAACCTAATGGGCCTTTTAACAATGTTACACGTTAAGTAGACTATTCTGGGGAGTATACACGGAATTAACATAATACTTTAACACTCCCCCTCAAGTTGGTGCAAAGATATCTATCATGCCCAACTTGCTTAAAAAGTCTTCAAACTTTGACTTGTAAAGCCCTTTGGTGAGAACATCTGCTAGCTGCTCTGATGTTGGAACGAATGGCATGCAAATTTCCCCCCTTTCTAGCTTCTCTTTGATAAAGTGACGATCTATCTCAACGTGCTTTGTCCGGTCATGTTGAACCGGATTGTTGGCGATGCTGATGGCAGACTTGTTATCACAAAACAGCTTCATGGGAGCTGTGAACTTAACCCGGAGCTCATTTAAGATGCCTCGGATCCAAATGATCTCACAAATACCTTGCGCCATAGCTCGAAACTCTGCCTCTGCACTACTTCGAGACACAACATCTTGCTTCTTACTTCTCCACGTCACAAGATTACCCCGTCACAAGGTACAATAGGCTGAGGTTGATCGCCGGTCATCTGAACACCCGGCATAGTCAGCATCTGTGAACACTTCAATCTGCCTCCCATCATCCTTCTTGAATAAAACTCCTTTTCCCGGACTTCCTTTGAGGTAGTGTAGAATGCGATACACAGCCTCTAAATGATTCTTGGATGGATTGTGCATGTGTTGACTTACAAGGCTCACTGCAAATGCAATGTCTGGCCGTGTGTGAGCCAAGTAAATCAATTTCCCAACCAGCCTTTGATACCTTGTCTTGTCTGCCGGATCCTCATCATCATTTGTCGTTGTGAGCTTATGATTTGGATCAATTGGAGTAGAGGTAGGTCTGCAGCCGAGTAGACCTGTTTCCTTGAGTAGATCGAGCACGTACTTTCGTTGTGAGATTGCAATCCCCTTTGAGGACCTGGCCACTTCCATACCTAGAAAGTATTTGAGACTTCCTAGGTCTTTCACTTCAAATTGCTGAGCTAGGAATCTTGTCAACTTGCTGAGTTCAGCCTCATCATCACCTGTCATCACAATGTCATCCACATAAACAATCAATATGGCGAGTTTACCATTTAGAGAATGTTTGTAAAACATGGTATGATCACTGTGGGCTTGCGTGTATTGCTGATCCTTCATCGCCTTAGTAAATCTACCAAACCAAGCTCGTGGAGATTCCTTGAGTCCATACAGTGCCTTCTTAAGAAAGCACACTTTCCCATTGGCCGTGTGATCAAATCCCGGAGGTGGCTGCATAAAGACTTCTTCCTCTAGTTCTCCGTTGAGGAAGGCATTCTTGACGTCAAATTGTCGTAGTGGCCAGTCAAGATTCACGGCAAGAGAGAGTAGGACTCTGACGGTGTTTAGCTTGGCAACCAGAGCAAAGGTCTCCTCGTAATCCAGCCCATAGGTTTGAGTGAACCCACGAGCAACCAACCTTGCTTTGTACCTGTCAATTTCTCCCTCGGCATTATACTTGATAGTAAATATCCATTTGCAATCAACTGTTCTTTTTCCTGCAGGCAACACAGTCAGTTCCCAAGTCTCATTCTTTTTTAAAGCTCTCATTTCCTCTAAAACAGCCTCTTTCCACTTAGGAATACTTAGAGCTTCATAAATAGAACTAGGTATCTCATCAATCAACAAATTTGTGGTAAAGGCTCTAAAGGCAGGAGACACATTTTTATATGAGACATAATTAGACAAGGGGTACATGGGAAACTTCTCGGCTTGTCTAGTGGTGCAATTTCTGGTTCCTTTTCTAAGGGCAATTGGCTCAGCTAGAATTTCAAGTGTACCTATACTCTCGGCTGACTCATCAAGAATGGGTGAATTTGAGATGAAAGGAGAAGAATTACCTTGATCCGTGTTTGGTTCTGATGATGACAGTGCTGGAGTTTCAACTTCACTTTCTGATTGCACTCTTGAGTTAACACGGAAATCAGATATTGGTTCCTCATTTGAATCAGTTCCATTTTCATTATATGATGACATTTCAGTTTGATCATTTGGAGCATTTGTGCCATTTTGTACACGGCTAGAAATATTAGGCAGATCCAAAATAGGCAGAGAGTGATTTAAATCCCAAAAACACTCTTCAATATTATTCTCCCCCTGAAGAGGGATCTTGTCAAAAAAAGGTTGGTTTTCAAAAAATGTGACATCCATACTTACAAAGAATTTACCCGAGCTAGGGTCATAACATTTAAAACCTTTTTGAGTTGGTGAAAAACCAAGAAAAATGCATTTAATTGCTCTAGGATCCAATTTTCCTCTAGCATGATCATGAACGTGTACAAAGGCAGTACACCCAAAGATTTTAGGATTTAGATGTGTGAAACATTTGTTCTCCGGAAAAAAAAAATTAAGTGTAGAAATGGGAGTTTTATAGCTAAGGATTTTGCTTGGCATTCTATTAATTAGATATGTAGCAGTTAACAAAGCTTCTCCCCAAAAACGTTTTGGAACATTCATAGAAAACATTATAGCCCGAGTAACTTCAAGTAGATGTCTATTTTTCCTTTCGGCAACTCCATTTTGTTGAGGTGTATAAACACAAGAACTCTGATGGATTATGCCTTTTTCATTTAAAAACTCACCAAGGATTTTGTTAAAATATTCTCTACCATTATCAGTTCTCAAAATCTGAATACGGCTATCAAATTGAGTTTCAACCATTTTGTAAAAAAATTTGAAAGTGTTTTCAGCCTCAGATTTATCCTTTAAAAGGTATATCCACGTGTTTCTAGTGTGATCATCAATAAAGGTAATGAACCAGCGAGTGTTGGTTAAAGATTTTACACGAGATGGCCCCCAAATATCACTATGAATTAAAGCAAAAGGTTTAGAAGGTGTATATTTCAAAGTAGGAAAATGAGACCTTTTATGTTTTGCCAATTGACAGATTTAACATTGCAAAAAATCAATATTCTTATTATGAAACATAGAGGGAAACAAATGCTTTAAATAACCAAAACTTGGATGTCCCAAACGAAAATTCCACAACATAATGTCATCAGATACGGAAAATAAACTAGAACAAAGAGGTTTCTGAATTTGTTTACTCAAGGTGGTCTCGGATGTGAAGTAGTAGAGCCCTCCATTTTCTTCAGCACTGCCAATCATCTTCCCCGAACTTAGATCCTGAAAATCACAACCAGAAGGAATAAAAGTGAGTTTGGATTGTGAATCAGTTGTCAATTTATGAACGGATAAGAGGTTATAGGCAAGTTTAGGAACATGGAGAACATTAGAAAGAGTAATGGATGGTGATAAAATAATTGAACCTTTCCCAGCGATGGCTGAAAGAGATCCATCTGCAATTTTCACTTTTTCATGACCAGAACAAGGATAATATGTATGGAAAAGATTTGATGAGTCAGTCGTGTGGTTTGTAGCACCAGAATCTAAAATCCAAGGATTGGAGTTTTCTAAGGTTGTTTTAAGGGCTGCTACATGAATACCTTTTTTAGCTAAGGTTGATTTAGATTGATGAGAGGACCACATCTTAAGCATTTGCTCTAAATCTCCTTTAGTGAAAAAAGACTGATCTTGAGTTGATGAAGAGGCTATAGGGCTGCTTGGCTGAGACTTGGGTGCCGTGGACTGAGAGGCTTGAAAGGCACCCTTGTTGTTGTTGTTGAAGGGCTGTGGAAGATCATCAGGTTTGCCGTGAAGCTTCCAGCACTTTGCTTTGATGTGCCCTATCTTTTTGCAGTACTCACAAGTTGGAGCATTGTTGTTGTAGCGGCCAGAGGAATTTCTTGGGTTCCGGTTGTTGTTTTTGTTATTGTTGTTGTTGTAATTAGGCTTGGAAGACACCATTGCACTCGTTTCTGAATGTGTTGGTGCAGCCTCATTCTTTCCGGATCCCAGCATGACTTGGCGACGAGTTTCCTCTCTCCGGACTTCCGAAAAAACCTCCCGGGTGCTTGGGAGAGGGTCTCGGCCAAGAATCCTTCCTCTGACTTCATCAAGATCTGCATTCAAGCCAACCAAAAATTTAAAAACTCTTCCTTTCTCCACGAGCTTCTGGTACAAGGCGCTGTCCTTTGGGCAGCTCCACTCGTGGTTGCAATAAAGGTCTTCCTCTTGCCAAAGCATCTTCAGGTCGGTGTAGTACTTTGTCACTGACTTCTCGCCTTGTCTAGCCTTGCTCAATTGAGTTTCTATCTCAAAGAGTGTGCCAGCGTTGCCAAGATCAAAGTACGTCTCTCTAACCGCCGTCCAGATGTCACTTGCTGTAGGAAGAAAAAGATACGTCCTCCCTAGACCTGCATCCATAGAATTAATGAGCCATGACATAATCATGGAATTTTCAGCCTCCCAAACGCCATATTTGGCTGCATCTTCCTTCACGTCTGGTTTGGTTGTGATTCCAGACAAATAGCCAAATTTGCCTCTCCCTTGAACGAAGAGTTTGACTGATTGAGACCACTCCATGAAATTACTCCCATTCCATTTATGGGAAGTGATGGAATGAGAAGAATTGTCAGCTGAGATAATAGGATTAATCCCAGGTTGAGAAGAAGAAGAATTTCCAGTAAAACTGGTATTATTGGACTCGGCCATGGTGTATGATCACGAGTACCTATATGTGTTTTAGGGTTTTGTGTAGCTCTGATACCATAAAAGTAAAACAGAGATAAAGAGATGTGCGGAATTGATATTTTCTCATTAGCATCAGACGTGTATTTATACACATTACAAGGAAAGGGAAATAAACAAATAAGGAAACCTAATCCTACTATACAAGGAAACAAATAATCAGCTGTTGACAACTAAGGACAGCTAAGAAAAACGTGTACAGCTAAGGGAATTAATCCCACACACTAATCAGCTCTAACTAACAAGGAGAAAAATAAAGCCCATCTAACAATCAACCTAATGGGCCTTTTAACAATGTTACACGTTAATTAGACTATTCTGGAGAGTATACACGGAATTAACATAATACTTTAACATCCTCCGATCTAACAAAATCAACATATTTCTGGCCCTTAAGACTTGGTCATATCAGTCTAGACAGGATTAAGAGACTTGTGAGAGACGGTCCACTCCAAGCCTCTGCAATAGGTTCACTACCTACTTGTGAATCCTGCATAGAAGGAACAATGACTAAGCGATCGTTCTCCGATAAGGCTCGAAGAGCCACTGAGTTGCTGGAACTAGTACGTTCTTATGTATGTGGTCCGCTCAACCAACAAGCACGTGGAGGATACGACTACTTCGTTACCTTCACCGATGATTACTCGCGATATGGTTTTGTCTATTTGCTCAAACACAAATCCGAGACCTTTAATGTATTTAAGATCTTTAGGGCTTTAGTTGAAAAGCAAACTAGCAAAGTGATCAAAACCATTCGATCTGATCGAGGTGGTGAGTATATGTCTGGAGAATTCGATGACTTTCTTAAAGAAGAAGGTATCGCTTTTCAGCTTACTGCACCTGGCACACCCCAACAAAACGGAGTGTTCGAGAGAAGAAATCAAACTCTTATGGAGATGGTTAGATCAATGCTGAGTTAATCATCCCTCCCTCTTTCCTTTTGGGGATATGCCCTCGAAACAGCTGCTTACATTCCGAACCAAGTTCCGTCCTAAAACGTTCTTGGTACTCCTTATGAACGATGGACTGGCCGTAAAGTAAATCTGGGTCACATCCGAATTTGGGGTTGCCCTGCACACGTGCTAAGGCAAAAGATTAGCAAGTTGGCTAGTAGGTCAGAATTGTGTCTGTTCGTTGGATATCCAAAGGAAACTAAAGGTTTTACTTTCTATAGTCTGGAGGACGATAAGACTTTCGTTAGCACGAATGCTCGTTTCCTTGAGGAGGACTTTATGAAGGATGCAAAACCTAGAAGCAAAATTGTGCTTGAAGAAAAGTTGGGTGAGGAAGCTTCTACGTCATCTGTAAGAACTGTTCTAACCCCAACTGAAACACAACCTAACTCATCAGAATCTCGTCAAGTAGTACTTCGACGTAGTGGGAGGGCTACTCAAAAGCCTGACAGGTACATGTCCTATGGAGACTCTCTCGTAGCCGTCTCTGACATGGATGACCCTGTTTCCTATAGCCAAGCAATGCCTTGTTCTGAATCAAACCTTTGGCTTGACGCCACGAAAGTTGAAATGCACTCGATGTATGTCAACAAAGTCTGGAAACTTGTAGACCTTCCTGAAGGGATTAAACCCGTAGGGTGTAAGTGGATATACAAGAAGAAAAGGGGTCCGGATGGGAACGTCGAGACGTTCAAAGCACGACTTGTGGCTAAGGGTTATACCCAACAAGAAGGGATTGACTATGAAGAAACCTTCTCTCCAGTTGCGATGCTTAAATCCATCCGCATACTTCTATCCATAGCTGCAGCTCTCGACTATGAGATCTGGCAAATGGATGTCAAGACAGCCTTCCTGAATGGCAATCTTGACGAGCGCATTTACATGGCTCAACCAGATGGTTTCGTGAAAAAAAAAGGTCAAGAGACCAAGGTTTGTGAGTTACTTAAGTCCATTTATGGACTAAAGCAAGCATCTAGGTCATGGAATATTAGATTCGAAGAAACTGTGAAAAGCTTCGGCTTTGAACAATCAATAGATGAGCCTTGTGTTTACAAGTTAATACACGAAGGCAAAGTTGTGTTTCTGGTACTGTATGTTGATGATATATTACTCATAGGTAACGATGTGGGTAAATTATCTGAGGTTAAGGTCTGGTTAGCAAAACAATTCGATATGAAGGATCTAGGAAAAGCCGCGTACATTCTGGGGATCCAAATCTTTCGAGATCGGAAAAACCGGACCCTGTCGCTCTCTCAAACATCTTATATTGATAAGGTGATGGATCGCTTCTCGATGCAAGACTCCAAGAAGGGCCAAACACCCTTTAGGCATGGAGTCCGACTCTCTAAGGACCAGTCTCCCAAGACTGCACAAGAGATTGAAGACATGAGGAAAATTCCTTACGCCTCTGCAGTAGGAAGCCTCATGTATGCTATGCTTTGCACTAGACCTGATATCTGTTTCGCCGTTGGCGTAGTTAGCTGTTTCCAATCCAACCCTGGACCCGAGCACTGGATTACTGTTAAGCATGTTATCAAGTATCTTCGAAGAACTAGGAACTTGATGCTTACATATTCAGGTACTGACCTGACTATGACGGGATACACCAACTCCAATTTTCAAGCGGATAAGGATTATAGGAAATCCACTTCGGGATCTGTGTTCATCCTTAATAGTGGAGCTATTGTGTGGAGGAGTATTAAGAAATCTTGCATTGCTGACTCCACAATGGAAGCAGAATATGTGGCTGCTTGTGAAGCATCTAAAGAGGCTGTATCGCTTAGAAAATTCCTTAAGTATTTGGAAGTTGTTCCAAACGTCGACGAGCCCATGACCATGTATTGTGATAATAGTGGGGTTGTCGCTAACTCAAAGGAACCTCGAAGCCATAAGCGCTCTAAACATATCTAGAGGAAATACCATTTGATTCGAGAGATCGTACAACGCGGAGACGTGGAACTGAAGAAGATCTCAACGGTGGACAACCTGGCAGATCCATTCACCAAGGTCCTAGCGAACAAGGTCTTCGACCAACATCGAGAGGGATTAAGCATGAACGACTACACACATCTTCTTTGAGTCAAGTGGGATTTTGTTGTCAATGGTGCCCACAAGAAGAGTTGTAGTCTTTATTTTATACATTTAATGTAATAAAGTCTCACGAAGACTCTTGCTTGTAATTGCTTATTCATTAATAAAAACTTGAAACGTTCATTCATTCCTCCTTGTCTGTTTGAAGCTTTATGATAAAACATTAGTCTTTAGTCCACAAACAAACTTAACAACTTACGAAGAGACAAATGTAGATTTGCATGAACAAACTCTTCGTAGTTTGCTTAAAACGATATATTCGCAATCTAAGGGTCAAAGGACTATTGACTTCACTACGATTGTTAGGACAATCTATGATGTCTGGTTTTGGGGCATTGAGAGTTGGAGACTCTATAGTTCTTCTAGGTATCTTCCGAAGGTACTGAATTGACCAGTGCAGTTCTAGAGACAAGATAAGAACAAACCATTTAACCTCTTATGTCTAGAAGTCACTACGTATGAATTGCATCGTGCTTACCTTAATCCTGAAATGAGACAGGCCATTTCACACCTTACGTATTCTCATTTGAGAAAGTCAGAGTTCGGACTCACTATGTGATTCCAAACAAGGCCTATTTGTGAAGTAATAAGTTGTGAGAATGTCATTGAGTAACTTTGTGAAGTTCTTATAGATATGGAATTCATGTACAAGATTGCTGAAATGCAATGTATGTCACCTCATGCTTTGTTCCTTGGAGTGTGAATAAATGAACTGGCCAGTGTCCAAAATTGAGTCCTGACTCTTTTGTATGAAACAATGTGACTTGTTAGCTCCTCGTCAATACATTGTTTCTGACTTATTCACAAGCGACAAAGGAATTGAGGAAATAACAGCTAGAAGGGTAAAATGGTAATTTTGTAATCCCGACTACCTGATGATATTCATGAAGGGTAAACATAGATAATATTCGGTGGATCCGCTCGTCATAATTTGGTTGAATTCTTGAGTAGAAAATAAATTCATTTGAACCGAGAGATTTTCAGTGTCAACTCTTTAGTGGAGTCAGTTGACATTAAGCTAAATTTGGAAAAGGTTAGTGAACTTTTGAGTTCAAGTGTTTAGCTCAAGCTTTGTTCATTTGGATCCATGAGGTCACTGTCACAAATCATATCGAGTAGGAATAGTTAAACTAGCTGCTAAGTCAAAACAAGAACGAGACAAGTTTTGTGAAAATTGTCTAAAGGGTATTTTTGTCTTTTTAGACATAGGACGAAATGAATGTCAATAAATTTTTTGACATTGTCATATGATGAAAAATGAAATTGAAGTCACACGGCCAACTTAAAGAATTTGGGCCTTGAGGATTAATTTCATTTAATAGAATTTTACTTAAAAATTCTTAATGGGCTTTTCTTATGTTGTCATGAACAAATGAAGAAACATCTAGATGCTCCTTCTAGAAGCTCAAATTTCGTCCAACCCAAGGAAAATAAGGCTGAATTTTGTTCATGCCATAGTCGGAAAGAGAGTTTATTTTGTGCATTAATGTATGTGTTGGAATTGATCTAGGGTTTAAGAAAAAATTTAACGCTTCGTTAAGCGGTGGAATTTTAAAAATTTTCTTTTACAAGCAAAACGTTTACTAACCTAGACAAAGAGCAAGTACATATAATCATACACATCATGTTTATAATCATATGAAAAACATTTTTCTCTAGAAAATTTTCTCATTAGAATTCTATAACTCATGGTAGTGGGGGTTTGAAAATCCGGATTTCTAAAAAACTTGAGTTTCAGCACAGCCGCGCACCTCGGAGTAAAATAGCCATAACTGGCGGCTCCGATGTCCTTTTGACCCAAAACTGGTGGTATTGGACAGAAGATAGACAAAGCTTTAATTTGATTGAAGAATCATTAAATTTCAATTTTTGAGCAGGGAGTTATGCCACTTTTACTGCGGGTTTTACTCCAGCTCGAAGAAAAATAAATAATTAAAGCTTGGTCCTTTTTAGGTGCGAAAAAGAATCGAGTGTAACAGAACGTTTTAGGATGTTGTTAAAGCTTTTATTTGTGTTTTATTAGCATGGTAATAACATGGTATAAAAGAAATGACAACATGCATAAAATGATTCTAGTAAATAAAAGAAACTAGTAAGACAATATAACTAGTCACAAAATTACTCGAAATTTTCTCAAACCTTTAAAACAAGTTTTTCAATATAAAAAATTAAAAACTTTTAGAACTGATTCTAATGTGTTTTAATAACATCGCAAACTCATAGAGAAAATCAACATGATTTTTAATTTAAAGGCAAGAGCAATAAATTAAAAAAAATCTAAGATAACAATTCTAAATTGTCACAAAATTAGTAAACTTTCGAAAACGATTTTCAAGCTCGTAATTTTTAATACATGTACATGCATATCTTTGACCATAGCTCTGATACCATTTGTTGGAATTGATCTAGGGTTTAAGAAAAAGTTTAACGCTTCGTTAAGCGGAGGAATTTTAAAAATTTTCTTTTACAAGTAAAACGTTTTTACTAACCTAGACAAAGAGCAAGTACATATAAATAAAACTATTATGAGCACAGAAGTTTACTAACCCTTTTAGACGCTTGAACGTTGAGAAGCTTTTGGAAAAAGGTTGCAACGTTCGTCTCCCCTCACAGCACGCCTCTCTCCCTTCCTCGGTAACTCGAGCAACCACGAAAGTTTCTATCACTAAATCACTCGAGAGAAAAGGAATTAGTGTGTGGGCACTTTTAAACACTACGACTTAAGAACGAGTCTTGAAGTCGCAGAGCTAAACACTAGGTCAAATGAGGACCTAGGTGCCAAAATAAAAACCGAAAATTAACTAGAGAGAGAGAGAGAGGATCGGCCAAGTTCTAGAGAGAGAGTCTCTCAAATCTCTTAAACTTCGATGATTGAAATGTGTGGAATGAGGCCCCTATTTATAGGAGAGGTCTCATCTTCAATAAGGTAGTTTCCTCTTCTATAGAATATCACATATTCATGAGCAAATATTGCCTCCTTCCCACTTAAGTCACACGGCCAAGGCAGCCTTTTAGAAGGCTTGGATTTGTTTCCTTTTATGTTCTTTGCCTTGCCTTTGACTCTCTTGGCCGATTTCCCTCTTGCCTCTTTGAGGAAATTTGTTTCCTCTTTTTCTTTTGGCAAGTACGTATCTTGATACATTTATGCACAAAATATTCTCTCTTTTCTCTTGGGTAGTAGGCGCCCAACATCACTCTAGAAGGAGCTTCTTGAAGCTTCTACATTTGTTCATGACAACATGAGAAAGGCCCATTGAGAATTTTCAATGAAATTCTTATGTCATCAAATTTGGCCGAGTGACATTAAGTCATCAAATGACCTTGTCAAAAAATTTATTGACATTCATTTCATGCTATGTCTCAAAGATAAAAATACCCTTTTGACAATTTTCGTTCTTGTTTTGACTTAGCTTCCAGTTTAACTATTCCTACTCGATGTGATTCGTGACAGTGACCTCATGGATCCAAAAGAACAAAGCTTGAGCTAAACACTTGGACTCAAAAGTTCACAAAATCTTTTCCAAGTTTAACTTAATGTCAACTGACTCCACTAAAGAGTTAACACTGAAAATCTCTCGGTTCAAATGAATTTATTTTCTACTCAAGAATTCAACCTAATTGTAATGAGTGGATCCACAGAATATTATCAGTGTTTACCCTTCATGAATATCATCAGCTAGTCGGGATTTACAAAATTACCATTTTACCCTTCTAGCTGTTATTTCCTCAACTCCTTTGTCGCTTGTGAATAAGTTAGAAACAATGTATTGACGAGGAGCTAACAAGTCACATTGTTTCATCCAAAAGAGTCGGGACTCAATTTGGACACTGGCCAGTTCATTTATTCACACTCTAAGGAACAAAACATGAGGTGATATACATTGCATTTCAGCAATCTTGTACATGAATTCTATATCTATAAGAACTTCACAAAGTTACTCAATACATTCTCACAACTAAGTACTTCACCAATAGGCCTTGTTTGGAATCACATAGTGAGTCCGAACTCTGACTTTCTCAAATGAGAATACGTAGTGACTTCGAGACATAAGAGGTTAAATTGTTTGTTCTTATCTTGTCTCTAGAACTGCACTGGTCAATTCAGTACCTTCGGAAGATACCTAGAAGAACTATAGAGTCTCCAACTCTCAATGCCCCAAAACCAGACATCATAGATTCTCCTAACAATCGTAGTGAGGTCAATAGTCCTTTGACCCTTAGATTGCGAATATATCGTTTTAAGCAAACTACGAAGAGTTTGTTCATGCAAATCTACATTTGTCTCTTCGTAAGTTGTTTAGTTTGTTTATGGACTAAAGACTAATATTTTATCATAAAGCTTCAAACAGACAAGGAGGAATGAATGAACGTTTCAACTTTTTATTAATGAGTAACCAATTACAAGCAAGATTATTTATGAGACTTTATTACATCAAATGTACAATATAAGGATTACAACTCTTCTTGTGGGCACCATTGACAACAAACTCCCACTTGACTCAAAGAAGATGTGTGTAGTCCTTCATGCCTAATTGATGAGGACATGCCCCAAAAGGAGCCGCAAGCAAAATACCAAGTGCCGTAAGGACCCGTGACGAGAGCTCGAGGGAGGAGATTCAAGGAGGAGCTTAACAATCTGATCATTAAGCTCCAAGATGAAGAAGGGGACAAGCACGCAAAGGAGAGGATTCAAGGAAGCCAAGAAACATCAATGAAGAACGTTATTTGGGCTGAATTGAATTAGTCGGACTATTCCTATTTTTCTATTTTTCAGTTTATGTTATTTGGGCCAAGACATGTTATTTAAAAAGCCCATATATGTTTGTATTGGGCTGGTCCTTTGTTTTTATGTTTATTAGTGCTTAAATAAGGCTAAATGGGCTTATTAGGTTATGGGGCCCATGGAGCTGCGAATTTGCCTTTGTAAACTCTATAAATTAAGCCTTTAGGCTGAATGGAAGACACACAATCTGATTTCGAGTTAAACACTTTTCTGTGAGGATTTTCATTCTCTCTTTGGTTCGTTTAGAACTATTCGAGTCTCTTACAAAGCAGTGCGTGTAGGAGTTCGAGACCGAGTCATCAGACGGCCATTCGCATCCGTCCGTGGCGTCATTCGATCCACCTTCGTTCCTAAATTGTAGACGATCCGTCGCTGTGCTATTGGGGTATCGGGTCTCGGAGCTTAGTCGCCGAGGTTCGTATCAAGTGGTATCAGAGCTAGTCTCTACTTTTAGGTCTGCTTATCCTTTGTTTCGTTTTCTTTGTTTTCTTTTCTCCGTTGGTGTTGTGTTCATTCCGTACGTACGTATTTGTTGTGTTGAGTCTGTGTTTGTTATCTTCGTATTAGGTCTGTGTTCTTTTCGTGCTTGGTCTGTGTTCTTGAGCGTCAAAAAAAAAAAGAGAGAAAAGATCCGAACAAAAAAAAAAAAAAAAAAAAGAGAATCCATGGAGTTCAATTTTAATCCAGTGGTAATCAATTCTAATTATCGCAGTCTGTTTTAGGAAGTCCATTTTAATCAGTTTCCGGATTTTATCATTTAGTTTCGGAAATCTCATTGATTCCTAGTTTCCTAAAATCGGTTTTCATTTATTTGCTTTTATTTCCCGAATCCTTTGTCTTGCATTTTTTGTTTTGTGTGTCACAATCAATTTCGACATTTCAGTTTCATTTAATTCAGGATTTCTTTTAGATTCCTTTATTTCCAGAATCATTTCCCATTTAATTCCGAATTAGCATTACCTCCCGGATATATAAAAAAAAAAAAAAAAGAAGAAAAAAAAAGAAAAAAGAAAGAGGATCCGAAAAAAAAAGAAGAAAATTTGACCTCAAGAAATTTTATTTTGCTGATAGAGTCCTTATGTGTTTTGGAGCATTTTAAGGTACCCTACATCCTATCGAATTTTTTTTCCGGCTATTTGTCAACATCTTGGGCTGATTGTCGCACCTTGGGAGAATTGTTTTTTGGGACTTATTTAAGACCCTGATCATAACTTTCTGTGGTGTTGTCTTTCTTGTTCGTGTCGTTTGGGTGTCGTTTGTGTCGTTTTGGTGTATCGTTTTCGAATTCCTTTCTGATCCTTCCTGGTCTCTGAGTAGTTCGGTACGAGCCTATAGAGAGTTTGAGTGAGTGGTAAAAGCCAGAGAGAATAACTATCGCCATTATCAAACACGAGTGCAGAGTGATACTTTGAGTGTAAACACGTGAGGGAGTGATTTTTTTTGTGAGGTTTCTCTTTTGTTACTAACAATATCTTGCAGCAACCAAGTCCAACAACGGCGACGAAAATGAAGGGATTCCAGACCGGAGGCTGATGATGCAAGCCATGATAGGAGAGATGCGGAGGATGATGAGGGAAGAGTTGGAGCCACTACGAGAACGTGTTGAGAGAGTGGAGGAAGGCCAACAAGCTCCCAACAGAGGAAGACGAAGACAGCCTAGGGAGGAGACAGAAGATGAGATGGAGAATGATTTTGAAGAGGAGGACGAAACGAGAGAATGTTCGAAAGAAGACAAGGAGGAAGGGACAGAGAAGACGGAGGAATTGGTGGCATCAAGCAGAAGATTCCAACATTCCAAGGGAAAAGTGACCCGGACGCCTACTTTGAATGGGAGACGAAAGCCCAGTTTGTGTTCAATTGCTACAACTACACCGAACGCAAGAAGGTAATACTTGCTGCTGCTGAATTCACTGATTATGCTATTGTTTGGTGGGATCAGCTGGTGACGAGTAGGCAACGGGATGGAGAGGAGCCGATAGAGACTTGGGATGAGATGAAGGCCATCATGAGGAAGAGATTCGTGCCTCGCCACTATTACCGAGAGCTCTATCAGAAGCTTCAGCGCCTACGGCAAGGCACTCGCAGTGTTGAGGAGTACTACTGGGACATGGAGGTTGCCATGATCCGAGCAAACATAGAGGAAGATCGCGAGTCTACCATGGCCAGATTTATCAACGGGCTGAACCCTGACATAGCGGACAAAGTGGAGATGCAGCATTATGTCGAGATGGAGGATTTGGTTCACCTGGCCGTCAAGATTGAGAAGCACCTCAAGACGAGGGGTAGCTTGCGGGGAAACCGATTTTCAGAACAACCTGCATGGAAGAAGACCTTCAACCGGGACGAGAAGAGCAGTTTCAAACCACAAGGAGACGTAGCCAAGCCAAGCACTTCCGCAGCCCCAACCACATCTAGCTCTGGTCCCAGTGCTCAAAAGAAACCGGAGACGTCATTTCAGCGAAATCGTGATATCAAGTGCTTCAAGTGCCAGGGAGTTGGTCACTTCGCAAATCAATGCCCGAATAAGAGGAGCATGACGATTCTTCTGACCGGAGAGATGGTTACCGACGATGAAGAGGAAGATCAAGAGTGTACCGGAGAAGAGTCAGATGAGGAAATTGAGGCACCAGCAGAGCTCGTGTTGGTCTCTCGACGAACTATGAACGCACAGGTTGTACGAGAAGATGAGGAGCAGCGTGAAAACATCTTTCACACCAGGTGCCATATTGGTGAGAAGGTGTTCAGTGTTATCGTCGATGGAGGGAGTTGTACGAACATAGCCAGCGTTGCTGTAGTGAAGAAGCTTGGACTTCCCACGACAAACCACCCTCGTCCTTACAAGCTTCAGTGGTTTAATGATGGTGAAGAGGTACGTGTCTACAAACAAGTCCTTATCAGTTTTCGGATTGGCAGCTATGAGGACTCGGTGCTCTGTGACGTGGCACCAATGGACGCGGGGCATATACTTTTGGGGCGGCCGTGGCAATTCGATCGGAGGGTGACTCATGACGGCTACACCAACAAGTACTCCCTCAGGCACAAGAATCGTACCGTCACCCTCGCACCCCTTACTCTAAAGCAAGTTCATGAAGATCAACTGAAGATGCAACAAGAGAGGGAAAGGTTTAGGGCACTAGAGAAGGGAAAAGAACAAAGGGAACCCGAGAGAGAAGTGGGGAGTGAAAGAAAAGATGGGGTCATGAAAAACAAAATCGGTGAGAGAAAACAAAACAACTTCTTTGCAGGAAAAGGGTGATGTGAGGAAAGCCTTCTTTGCCAAACAGCCGATGATTTTACTTATGTACAAGGAGGCTGCCTTATTCACTAACTAACATGGCGAGGTCCTACCTACTGCCATTGTTTCTCTTTTGCAGGAGTTTAAAGACGTTGTTATTCGAGACATGCCTACAGGACTACCACCGATTCGAGGGATTGAGCACCAGATTGACCTTGTACCCGGAGCCTCGCTTCCAAACAGACCGGCCTACCGAACCAACCCTGAGGAAACGAAGGAGTTGCAACGATAAGTTGAGGAGCTTTTGTCAAAGGGGTACATTAGAGAGAGCATGAGCCCGTGCGCCGTACCGGTTCTACTAGTTCCAAAGAAGGATGGGTCCCAGAGGATGTGCGTGGATTGCCGAGCCATCAACAACATCACGGTCAGGTATTGATTTCCCATTCCTAGATTGGATGATATGCTAGACGAATTACATGGTGCGTGTGTTTTCTCTAAAATTGATTTAAAGAGTGGGTACCACCAAATTAGAATGAAAGAGGGGGATGAATGGAAAACCGCTTTTAAAACTAAACTTGGGTTGTATGAATGGTTAGTGATGCCTTTTGGTTTGACTAATGCACCTAGCACATTTATGCGACTTATGAATCATGTTTTGCGTTCGTTCATTGGTAAATTTGTGGTGGTATACTTTGATGATATTTTGATTTATAGCAAGACCTTGGATGATCATGTCTTACACTTGCGTGAGGTTTTTATTGTACTCAAATGTGAACAATTATTTGCTAACCTTGACAAGTGCACCTTTTGCACCGATCACGTTGTTTTCTTGGGTTTTGTTGTAAGTTCTAAAGGAGTGCAGGTAGATGAGGAAAAGGTGAAAGCTATTCAGGAGTGGCCGACACCGACAAATGCAGCACAAGTACGAAGTTTTCATGGCTTAGCGAGCTTTTATAGGCGCTTTGTCAGAGATTTTAGCACGATCGCTGCCCCGCTCATGGAGGTGATGAAGAAAAATGTGGCGTTCGCATGGGGGCAAGCACAAGAGGAGGCGTTCACCGAAATCAAAGGGAAATTAGTCAACCCTCCTTGTCTCGCATTACCTAACTTCGATAAACCGTTCGAGGTTGAGTGTGATGCGTCCGGCGTGGGAATCGGAGCAGTTCTCATGCAAGATCGACGGCCGATTGCGTATTTTAGCGAAAAATTGAGTGGGGCCACCCTTAACTACCCCACTTACGACAAGGAGATGTACGCATTGATTCGAGCTTTAGAGACTTGGCAGCACTACCTTTTGCCAAGAGAGTTCGTTGTCCACACCGACCATGAATCACTCAAGTACTTGAAGGGACAACAAAAGCTCAACAAACGGCATGCGCAATGGATGGAGTTCATCGAGCCGTTTCCATATGTCATCAAGTACAAACAAGGTAAGGAGAATGTGGTAGCCGATGCCCTTTCTCGAAGGTATGTTTTACTTTCCACTTTAGATGCTAAACTGCTTGGTTTTGAACATATCAAAGAGTTGTATCCAAAAGACCGAGAGTTTAGTGAGATATTTACGAAGTGTGAGAAGATGGCGTCGGGAGATTACTTTAGGCATGATGGATTTTTGTTCAGGCTTGGTAGACTTTGTGTGCCTAGTTGTTCTCTTCGGGAGTTGTTAGTTAGGGAAGCTCATGGTGGGGGCCTTATGGGACATTTTGGGATAGCAAAAACTCTAGGAGTGATCCAAGAGCACTTTTATTGGCCTCGCATGAAGCGTGATGTTGAGAGGATCTGTGGTAATTGTATCACATGTAGGAAAGCTAAGTCGAAAGTTCAATCACACGGTATGTATACACCTTTGCCTATTCCTAGCTCACCTTGGGTAGATATATCTATGGATTTTGTGTTAGGCTTGCCTAGGACTAAGCGAGGTCGTGATTCTATTTTTGTAGTGGTTGATAGGTTTTTAAAAATGGCACATTTTATCCCATGTCACAAAACCGATGATGCTTCTAATGTTGCTGATCTGTTCTTTCGAGAGATTGTTAGGTTGCATGGCATGCCTAGGACGATTGTCTCGGATAGGGATACCAAGTTCTTAAGTTACTTTTGGAAGACCTTATGGGCTAAGTTGGGTACTAGGTTGTTGTTTTCGACTACTTGTCACCCCCAAACTGATGGTCAGACCGAAGTAGTTAATAGGACCTTGTCGACTTTGTTGAGGGCAATAATTAAGAAGAATATCAAAACTTGGGAAGATTGTTTACCACATGTTGAGTTTGCTTATAACCGCGCTATTCATTCATCTACTAAGTTCTCACCCTTTGAGATTGTCTATGGTTTTAACCCACTAACGCCATTGGATTTATCTCCTATTCCTATGTCTGAGCATGTGGATTTAGATGGTGAATAGAAAGCAAAGCTTGTTAAGCAGCTTCACGAGAGGGCACGACTCAACATTGAGCGAAGAACAGAGCAGTATGCGCAGCAAGCCAACAAGGGCCGCAAGAGAGTGATTTTCGAACCTGGTGATTGGGTCTGGTTACATCTACGGAAGGAGCGTTTTCCGGAGCAACGCAAGTCCAAACTACAGCCGCGTGGCGATGGACCATTCCAAGTTATTCGCAGGATCAACGATAATGCTTACAAATTGGATCTTCCAGGTGAGTATAATGTTAGTGCTACATTCAATGTGACTGACTTATCTCCTTTTGATGCAGATCATGATTTGAGGGCAAATCCGTTTCAAGACGAGGGGAATGATGAGGACATGCCCCAAAAGGAGCCGCAAGCAAAATACCAAGTGCCGGAAGGACCCGTGACGAGAGCTCGAGCGAGGAGATTCAAGGAGGAGCTTAACAATCTGATCATCAAGCTCCAAGATGAAGAAGGTGACAAGATCGCAAAGGAGAGGATTCAAGGAAGCCAAGAAACAACAATGAAGAACGTTATTTGGGCTGAATTGAATTAGTCAGACTATTCCTATTTTTCTATTTTCAGGTTATGTTATTTGGGCCAAGACATGTTATTTAAAACGCCCATAATGGTTTGTATTGGGCTGGTCCTTTGTTTTATGCTTATTAGTACTTAAATAAGGCTAAATGGGCTTATTAGGTTATGGGGCCCATGGAGCTGCGAATTTGACCTTTGTAAACTCTATAAATTAAGCGTTTAGGCTGAATGGAAGACACACAATTCTGATTTCGAGTTAAACACTATTCTGTGAGGATTTTCATTCTCTCTTTGGTTCGTTTAGAACTATTCGAGTCTCTTACAAAGCGGTGCGTGTAGGAGTTCGAGCCCGACTCATCAGACGGCCATTCGCATCCGTCCGTGGCGTCATTCGATCCACCTTCGTTCCTAAAACGTAGACGATCCGTCGCTGTGCTATTGGGGTATCGGGTCTCGGAGCTTAGTCGGCCGAGGTTCGTATCACTAATCCCTCTCGATGTTGGTCGAAGACCTTGTTCGCTAGGGCCTTTGTGAATGGATCGTCTAGGTTGTCCACCGTTGAGATATTCTTCACTTTCACGTCTCCGCGCTGCACGATCTCTCGAATCAAATGGTATTTCCTCTCAATATGCTTAGAGCGCTTATGGCTTCGAGGTTCTTTTGAGTTAGCGACAGCCCCACTATTATCACAATAAAGTGTCATGGGCTCGTCGACGTTTGGAACAAATTCTAAATACTTAAGGAATTTTCTAAGCCATACAGCCTCTTTGGATGCTTCACAAGCAGCCACATATTCTGCTTCCATTGTGGAGTCAGGAATGCAAGATTGCTTCACAAGCAGCCACATATTCTGCTTCCATTGGCGTTCTTCGAGTTCTAGTGATGTGATCCCATGTGCGAAGGAACAAAGGCGCTTCATCCAGTGCTCGGGTCCAGGGTTGGATTGGAAACGGCTAACTACGCCAACGGCGAAACAGATGTCAGCTCTAGTGCAAAGCATAGCATACATGAGGCTTCCTACTGTAGAGGCGTAAGGAATCTTCCTCATATCTTCAATCTCTTGTGCAGTCTTGGGAGACTGGTCCTTAGAGAGTGAGACTCCATGCCTAAAGGGTGTTTGGCCCTTCTTGGAGTCTTGCATCGAGAAGCGATCCATTACCTTATCAATATAAGATGCTTGAGAGAGCGACAGTGTCCGGTTTTTCCTATCTCGAAAGATTTGGATCCCCAGAATGTACGCGGCTTCTCCTAGATCCTTCGTATCGAATTGCTTTGCCAGCCAGACCTTAACCTCAGATAACTTACCCACGTCATTACCAAGGAGTAGTATATCATCGACATATAGTACTAGAAACACAACTCTGCCTTCGTGTATTAACTTGTAAACACAAGGCTCATCTATTGACTGTTCAAAGCCGAAGCTCTTTATAGTTTCATCGAATCTAATATTCCATGACCTAGATGCTTACTTTAATCCATAAATATACTTAAGCAACTCACAAACCTTGGTCTCTTGACCTTCTTCCACGAAACGTCTGGTTGAGCCATGTAAATGCGCTCGTCAAGATTGCCATTCAGGAAGGCTGTCTTGACATCCATTTGCCAGATCTCATAGTCAAGAGCTGCAGCTATGGATAGGAGTATGCGGATGGATTTAAGCATCGCTGATGAGAACCTCGCTGCCTTTGCGATGAACGAAGCTCAAATCGTTGCGAAATTACGTGGGTTGCCTCAATAAGTCTTTGCTTTAATTTGGATGAACGTTTGCGGTTTTGTTTTTGTAGGGAATTTTTGGTGGTTTTTGGATAGGTTAAAAGGAAGGGTCGGTTTGGTGTTTTGGGTGGAGTGATAATCGCCCCAATAGTTTGTAATTTGAACTATTGATAAGATTGAGGGGGGAATGAAAGACGCCACAATAGTCTATGGAATGAAACTATTGATAAGTCTAGATGATGTGATCCCATGTGCGAAGGAACAAAGGCGCTTCATCGAGCCTATTCCTAATTCAAGAGTACAAATAGGCTCGATGAAGCGCCTTTGTTCCTTCGCACATGGGATCACATCACTAAAACTCGAAGAACGCCACAAAGTTATTTGCCTTGATAAGTTCAACGATTTAGAACCTAAGAAATTAGAGAGTATTTTCTCGCAAAAGTGTTTTCAGAAATGTTGATTCATAATCTTCATTCAGATTGAGCTGCCTATAAATACAACTTCAAATGATGGTTACAAGTATACCAAAAGACAAGAAAACCAAAGGACAAACAAACCCAAAAGTCACACAATTAAATTGCTAAAACATTAAATTGACCGAGATATTTTGAAGAAGAATAAACTGGGTCTGGGATTCGATTTTTAACAAATTGGCAATGACATATTAAAGATCTCGTCTTTCTCTTCGATTTGATATGATGTGCGCGTAAATATGATAACCGAGTCAAAAGATACGGCCCTCTGAAGTTGGACCGACAGATTTGGACGCAGAATTCGGCCCGCATCAATCGCGACTGGCGAGAAGGTTTCTTCATAGTCAATCCCTTCTTGTTGGGTATAACCCTTTGCCACAAGTCGTGCTTTAAACGTCTCGACATTCCCATCAGGACCCCTTTTCTTCTTGTATATCCACTTACACCCTACGGGTTTAATCCCTACATGAAGGTCTACAAGTTTCAAGGCTTTGTTGACATACATCGAGTGCATTTCAACTTTCATGGCGTCAAGCCAAAGGTTTGATTCAGAACAAGCCATCGCTTGGCTATAGGAAACAGGATCATCCATGTCAAAGACGGCTACGAGAGAGTCTCCATAAGACATGTACCTGTCAGGCTTTTGAGTAGCCCTCCCACTACATCGAAGTACTACTTGACGAGATTCTGAAGAGTTAGGTTGTGTTTCAGTTGGGGTAAGAACAGTTCTTACAGATGAGGTAGAAGCTTCCTCACCCAACTTTTCTTCAAGCACAATTTTGCTTCTAGGTTTTGCATCCTTCATAAAGTCCTCCTCAAGGAAACGACTATTCGTGCTAACGAAAGTCTTATCGTCCTCGGGACTATAGAAGATGAAACCCTTGGTTTCCTTTGGATATCCCACAAACAAGCACAATTCTGACCTACTAGCCAACTTGCTAGTCTTTTGCCTTAGCACGTGTGCAGGGCAACCCCAAATTCGGATGTGACCCAGATTTACTTTACGGCCAGTCTATCGTTCATAAGGAGTAACAAGAACCGTTTTGGACGGAACTTGGTTCAAAATATAAGCGGCTGTTTCGAGGGTATATCCCCTAAAGGAAAGAGGGAGTGATGAGCAACTCATCATTCATCTAACCATCTCCATAAGAGTTCGGTTTCTTCTCTCTGACACTCCGTTTTGTTGAGGTGTGCCAGGTGCGGTAAGCTGAGAAGCGATACCTTCTTCTTTAAGAAAGTCATCGAACTCTCCAGACATATACTCACCACCTCGATTAGATCGAAGTGTTTTTGATCACTTTGCCAGTTTGCTTTTCCACTAAAGACCTTAAATACGTTAAACGTCTCGGATTTGTGTTTGAGCAAATAGACAAAACCATATCGCGAGTAATCATCGGTGAAGGTAACGAAGTATTCGTATCCCCCACGTGCCTGTTGGCTGAGCGGACCACATACATCAGAATGTATTAGTTCCAGCAACTCAGTGGCTCTTCGACCCTTATCGGAGAAAGGCCGCTTAGTCATTTTTCCTTCTATGCAGGATTCACAAGTAGGTAGTGAACCTATTGCAGACGCTTGGAGTGGACCGTCCCTCACAAGTCTCTTAATCCTATATAGACTGATGTGACCAAGTCTTAAGTGACATAGATATGTTGATTTTGTTAGATCGGAGGATTCAGAAAGTTTGATCCTCTTTGGTTCCCTAATTAGATCATTATCTATTTTGGTGTCTAAAAGGGAAGGTTGAGTGGGATAGATGTAGAAAAGAGCATTCTTCATACATGCATCAGTGACAAAAGAATTATCAGGAAACGAAATACGAATTCCATTCTTAATAAACTTTAAACAATAATCTTGCTCAAGAAGACGAGCAACGGATACTAAGTTATTCCCAAAGGTAGGAACAAAGTAAACATTATTCAAGTTTAAAGTGCGGTCTTCAAAAGACAGCGTCACGGATCCCACAGCCTTCGCAGACACTAGGCTCCCATCACTCCATTTGAAACAGAACTCGCCTTCCTCTAAGATTTTGGTTTTCTTGAAACCATTCAAGGAACAACAAACATGGTTAGTAGCAGCGGAGTCAAGAATCCACGTTGATACATTATCAGCTACTAAGCATGCTTCGGTAACTAGTACAATGCTATGTTCCTTTGCTTTGAGATAGGCAGGACAGTTCTTTTTATCGGCCTTGTGAGGTCTCTTCTTAGTTCCAGAGGCGGAGGCTTTTTGCTCAGTAGCATGTGCCTCTCCTTGATTCCTCTTTCTCTTGGTGAGACCTACAGCAGTGTGAAGTTCCTTCATAAGCTTGGTAACAGTGTACTCTAGCTTGTTTATGGAGTAGTTCATCTTGGAGGTATCAATAGATGCGGGGAGAGTTTCTAAGATCATATCTATGACATTCTTCCCATGAATCTCAGATCCTAGGATTTCCATTTTACTCAGAAAACTAATGATCAGTATCATAAAGTCTTAAACAGGAGTCCTAGCCTTCATATGACAGTTCATAAACTGACGGACTGCTTGTTGCCTTGCTTGACGTCTTTGCCCTCCAAACATCTCATGGAGATTGTTGAGCATGTCTGCGGCAGTCTCGATGTCACGATGTTGTTGTTGCAACATATTGTTCATTGATGCTAAGATATAGCACCACACAATCTCATCGGAGCAAAACCAGGCCGCCAAGGCATCTTTGTCCTCTTGAGTTGAATCATCATTCGTCAAAGGAGGACGCGGGGTGGTGAGTACCCATTTGTGCTTGTTAATGGTAAGGACAATGTCGAGGTTATGTTTCAAATAGACGTAATTGTCGCCGTCGAGTTTATTTGAGGAAAGAATGGTTGAGAGAGGGTTGAGAGACATTTTGCCTATAAAAGTTGAAACAAGTTTATGATTAGTCTTTGGTTTAGGATTTAAGTTTTATTTAAGACTTGATAAAATCCAAAGGTGTTATAAACCAAACGATAATTTACTCCTTTGAGGGAAGGCTGCAAAAAATCTCCATTTATAAGTAAATGACACATCATTAATGCTTAGTCAAGATGTCAATACACCAATTTTGACCAGCCACCTTTTAAATTGGTTTGATCACTTACATCCTTTCGCAGGGCCTCGAGGGAGGATTACTAGGGATTGAGTCTAAGTGTGTAACCAACCACTTAGTCCAAAAGATTGACTTTGAAAAACAATCCGCCGAGGGGAGGTCTTGTCTCATTGTCCCACTCTCGGATTTAGCTCATTGAGCAATGATCAGTGCAAAGCGCCCTTGAGTACTCTCATTTAAGAGAGGGCCACAAGGGTGACTCTTAGTCTAGTGACAATTGCACTTTTCATTAGTGTTGGGGATCGTGGGTTACAAACAACAGATATAACCCTCCCACTTAGTTTTTGGAGTTGGTACATCGACTCTTATAAGTTCGGAAACGGTTTTCCTAGTTATAGAGCGATAGAGTGGACAACTAGAAAAGAATCCTAGATTTTCATGTCAGAGCAGTGCTAGTACATAAAGGCACAAAGGGACATACTCGGATCTTTTACTATTTTCTATTTCGGGAAAGTGCATGAGGGAAGTGTGAACTTCAACTCACTCGAACACTTGAAAGTTTGAGATTACACATCTTTTTTATTTTTCGGCTTGTCCACAAGGAGACCTCCCACTCAAATTTTCAAGAGCATATAGATTTTGAACATATGTGATATAGATATAGTTTTGAAAACTTATTTGATTTGGATGACAAAATATTTTCAAGTTTGAAAATGAAAACGGTTTTTCAAAATTCAAACTAGTTTTGTAAAAAATCAATTTCAATTAAACTTTCAAAAATCAAAACATTTTAATCTTACGCATCATGTTTATAATCCTATGAAAATAATTTTTCTCAAGAAAATTTTCTCATTAGAATTCTATAACTCATGGTAGTGGGGGTTTGAAAATCCGGATTTCTAAAAAACTGGAGTTTCAGCACAGCCGCGTACTTGGAGTAAAATCGCCATAACTGGCGGCTCCAATGTCCTTTTGACCCAAAACTGGTGGCATTGGACAGACGACAGACAGAGCTTTAATTTGATTCAAGAATCATTAAATTTCAATTTCTGAGCAGGGAATTATGCCACTTTTACTGCGGGTTTTACTCCAGCTCGAAGAAAAATAAATAATTAAAGCTTGGTCCTTTTTAGGTGCGAAAAAGAATCGAGTGTAACGGAACGTTTTAGGATGTTGTTAAAGCTTTTATTTGTGTTTTATTATCATGGTAATAACATGGTATAAAAGAAATAATAACATGCATAAAACGATTCAAGTAAATAAAAGAAACTAGTAAGACAATATAACTAGTCACAAAATTACTCGAAATTTTCTCAAACCTTTAAATCACGTTTTTCAATATAAAAAATTAAAAACTTTTAGAACTGATTCTAATGTGTTTTAATAACATCCCAAATTCATAGAAAATCAACATGATTTTTAATTTAAAGGCAAGAGCAATAAATTTAAAAAAATCTAAGATAACAATTCTAAATTGTCACAAAATTAGTAAACTTTCGAAAACGATTTTCAAGCTCGTAATTTTAAATACATGTACATGCATATCTTTGACCATAGCTCTGATACCATTTGTTGGAATTGATCTAGGGTTTAAGAAAAAAGTTTAACGCTTCGTTAAGCGGAGGAATTTTAAAAATTTTCTTTTACAAGTAAAACGTTTTTACTAACCTAGACAAAGAGCAAGTACATATAAATAAAACTATTATGAGGAGAGAAGTTTACTAACCTTTATAGACGCTTGAACGTTGAGAAGCTTTTGGAAAAAGGTTGCAACGTTCGTCTCCCCTCGCAGCACGTCTCTCTCCCTTCCTCGGCAACTCGAGCAACCACGAATGTTTCTATCACTTAATCACTCGAGAGAAAAGGAATTAGTGTGTGGGCACTTTTAAACACTACGACTTAAGAACGAGTCTTGAAGTCGCAGAGCTAAACACTTGCTCAAATGAGGACCTAGGTGCCAAAATAAAAACCGAAAATTAACTAGAGAGAGAGAGAGGATCGGCCAAATTCTAGTGAGAGAGTCTCTCAAATCTCTTAAACTTTGATGATTGAAATGTGTGGAATGACGCCCCTATTTATAGGAGAGGTCTCACCTTCAATAAGGTAGTTTCCTCTTCTATAGAATATCACATATTCATGAGAAAATATTGCCTCCTTCCCACTTAAGTCACACGGCCAAGGCAGCCTTCTAGAAGGCTTGGATTTGTTTCCTTTTATGTTCCTTGCCTTGCCTTTGACTCTCTTGGCCGATTTCCCTCATGCCTCTTTGAGGAAATTTGTTTCCTCTTTTTCTTTTGGCAAGTACGTATCTTGATAAATTTATGCACAAAATATTCTCTCATTTCTCTTGGGTAGTAGGCGCCCAACATCACTCTAGAAGGAGCTTCTAGAAGCTTCTTCATTTGTTCATGACAACATGAGAAAGGCCCATTGAGAATTTTCAATGAAATTCTTATGTCATCAAATTTGGCCGGGTGACATTAAGTCATCAAATGACCTTGTCAAAAAATTTATTGACATTCATTTCATGCTATATCTCAAAGACAAAAATACCCTTTTGACAATTTTCATTCTTGTTTTGACTTAGCTTCCAGTTTAACTATTCCTACTCGATATGATTTGTAACAGTGATCTCATGGATCCAAATGAACAAAGCTTGAGCTAAATACTTGGACTCAAAAATTCACAAACATTTTTCCAAGTTTAGCTTAATGTCAACTGACTCCACTAAAGAGTTGACACTGAAAATCTCTCGGTTCAAATGAATTTATTTTCTACTCAAGAATTCAACCTAATTGTAATGAGTGGATCCACTGAATATTATCTATGTTTACCCTTCATGAATATCATCAGCTAGTCGGGATTTACAAAATTACCATTTTACCCTTCTAGCTGTTATTTCCTCAACTCCTTTGTCGGTTGTGAATAAGTTAGAAACAATGTATTGACGAGGAGCTAACAAGTCACATTGTTTCATCCAAAAGAGTCAGGACTCAATTTGGACACTGGCCAGTTCATTTATTCACACTCCAAGGAACAAAAAATGAGGTAATATACATTGCATTTAAGCAATCTTGTACATGAATTCCATATCTATAAGAACTTCACAAAGTTACTCATGACATTCTCACAACTTAGTACTTCACCAATAGGCCTTGTTCGGAATCACATAGTGAGTCCGAACTCTGACTTTCTCAAATAAGAATACGTAAGGTGTGAAATGGCATGTCTCATTTTAGGATTAAGGTAAACACGATGCAATTCATACGTAGTGACTTCGAGACATAAGAGGTTAAATGGTTTGTTCTTATCTTGTCTCTAGAAGTGCACTGGTCAATTCAGTACCTTCGGAAGATACCTAGAAGAACTATAGAGTCTCCAACTCTCAATGCCCTATAACCAGACATCATAGATTCTCCTAACAATCGTACTGAGGTCAATAGTCCTTTGACCCTTAGATTGCGAATATATCGTTTTAAGCAAACTACAAGGAGTTTGTTCATGCAAATCTACATTTGTCTCTTCGTAAGTTGTTTAGTTTGTTTATGGACTAAAGACTAATGTTTTATCATAAAGCTTCAAACAGACAAGGAGGAATGAATGAACGTTTCAACTTTTTATTAATGAATAAGCAATTACAAGCAAGAGTCTTCATGAGACTTTATTACATCAAATGTACAATATAAGGATTACAACTGTTCGTGTGGGCACCATTGACAACAGTATGAAGATACTTGCCAAAAGAAAAAGAGGAAACAAATTTCCTCTAGAAGGAAAGTGCATTTTCGGCCAACTAGGAGAGAAAGCAAATGTGGAAACAAATCCAAAGGCTTCTAGAAGCTCATTTGGACGTGCAGGGGTATAGAAAAGAGGAAACTACCTTTTGAAGGTAATCCTCCTCCTATAAATACCCCACCTCATTCCTCTCATTTCATTCATTCCACATAAGTTAGAGATTGAGAGCTTCTCTCTCTAGACCTTGTGGCCGATCCTCTCTCTCTCTCTCTCTAGTTATTTTCGGTTTTTGTTTTGGCACCTAGGTCCTCATTTGACCTAGTGGTTTTAGCTCTTCGAATCTGAGACTTGTTCTTGAGTCGTCGTGTTTAAAAGTGCCCACACACTAATTCCTTTCTTTCTCGAGTGATTCTTGTGATAGAAACTTTTGTGGTTGCTCGAGTTGGCGAGGAAAGAAGAGAGACATGCTGCGAGGGGAGATGAACGTTTTCAACCTTCCGAAGGCTCATCAATGTTCAAGCTTCTAAAAGGTTAGTAAATTATTTATGCTCATAATAGTTTTTATTTACATGTGCTTGCTCTTTGTCTAGGTTAGTAAAATCGTTTTACTTGTCAAAAGAAATTTTTTAAAATTCCGCCTCTTACCGAAGCGTTAAAATTTTTCTTAAACCCTAGATCAATTCCAACAGTTCCCCTCTTGGGAGGCAGTAGGCATATCCCCTGTCTCTGGTAAGGGGTTCGAAGGACCGGCTTCATTCACGGCGGGGAGTCCCCCGTCCTTCGTGAGAGAAGTCTCGATATCCTCTGAATCACCAATACCCTCGTAATCAGGGTCGCGGTCACGACTTTCCTCGTTGAGGTTCTCAAGATCCCCATTGGGGATCACCGTGTTATATGTAGGTCACTTCGCAGTTAATCGGCTGTGGTACCTTGCGTTCTTCGCCTTTAGTTTGCGGATATTCTCCTCCAACTCCATGATGCGGTCGTCCCTGCTATCTGGAGATGGAGATGGTGAGCGGGTCGAGCTCTCTTCAGGGAGCGAATCTTCGTCACCATGCGCTCGTGAGCGCAAGAAATATTTTTTGGTCCCAGTAGCGTTATCAGGGTTGTTCACGCCCTCAGAACGTACGGGTGGCTGACTACTTATCTTTTCTCGAGTCCTAGAAAGTCGAGTCTTCAAGAGAAGAGAAAAAGATGGACAAAAGGGATTTCGGGCTGAGCAAGTCGGGAAGTCCCCTCCTTCTAGCGCCAAAATGTTTTCGCACGAAAATGAACAACAATTAAAAGCTTCGGGCGGTTCGACCCAAGGCCGAACGAAGTGGCCGCACTCGAGCCAAAGGTGTGAACTCGAAAGTCTCAAGCTGGGTTTTCTCCAATCAACACGCTTCTCAGAGGAGAGAAGAGGTGAGGAGGATGACTAACCGTGCCTTTTTGGTGTACTCGACGAAGGCGTACGTACCCGTGTGTTGGATTAGGTCAGAACGTAGTTCAAGGCGTATGTAACGCAGAGTGAGGCGCAGAACCTGTGGGGGCGTTCTCGACGAAGGAGACGGAGCGCGGAGGAGTCCTCGGCAACGTCTCAGAACTTCGCAGGGCGCGTACGATGCGTAAGCAATTTTCTGTCGGAAATCGCGGACGCGTCTAGTGTGCTAGACGCGTAGGGGATATTCAGTGGAAAACCCTAGGTGTTGGAATTGATCTAGGGTTAAGAAAAAGTTTAACGCTTCAAGCAAGCGGCGAAATTTAAAAATTTTCTTTAAAACGAGTAAAACGATCTTACTAACCTAGACAAAGAGCAAGTACATGTAAATAAAAACTATTATGAGAATTAAAATTTACTAACCTTTTTAGAAGCTTGAACATTGATGAGCCTTCGGAAGGTTGAAAACGTTCGTCTCCCCTGACAGCACGTCTCTCTTCTTTTCTCGAAAACTCGAGCAACCACGAAAGTTTCTATCACTAAAATCACTCGAGAAAAACGGAATTAGTGAGTGGGCACTTTTAAACACGACGACTCAAGAACAAGTCTAAGAGTCGAAGAGCTAAAACACTAGGTCAAATGTGGACCTAGGTGCCAAAACAAAAATGCAAAGAACTTAGAGAGAGAGAGAGAGAGAGAGAGAGAGAGAGAGGATGGGCGGCCACAATGTCTAGAGAGAGAAGCTCTCAATCTCTAACTTATGTGGAATGAATAAACAATGAGAATGAAGCCTCTATTTATAGGGGAGGGATTACCTTCAACAAGGTAGTTTCCTCTTCTATGGAATATCACATATTCATGATCAAATATTGCCTTATTTCCCATTCTCTATTTGGACGTGTGACATGCCTTCTAGAAGCAAGATTGTTTCCTCTTTTGCTTCCCTTCACCTTGACTTGGCCCCCCAAATACTTTCCCTCATAGAGGGAATTTGTTTCCTCTTTTGCTTTTGGCAAGTATCTACATACATTAATACACAAAAAAAACTCTCTTTCACACTATGGCATGACCGAAATTCAGCCTTCTTTTCCTTGGGTTGGACATGCAAGGCCTCTAGAAGGAGCTTCTAGATTTTTCTTCATTTGTTCATGACAACATAAGAAAAACCCATTAAGAATTTTCAAATAAAATTCCATGAAATGAAATTAATCTTAAAGGGCCAATAAACTCTTCATGGCCGAGTGTTTTAGATTTCATTTGTCATCATATGACAATGTCAAAAAAATTTATTGACATTCATTTCGTCCTATGTCTAAAAAAATAAAAATACCATTTAGACAATTTTCGTAAAACTTGTCTCGTTCTTGTTTTGACTTAGCTTCTAGTTTAACTATTCCTACTCGATATGATTTGTAACAGTGATCTCATGGATCCAAATGAACAAAGCTTGAGCTAAATACTTGGACTAAAAAATTAACAAACCTTTTTCCAATTTTAGCTTAATGTCAACTGACTCCACTAAAGAGTTGACACTGAAAATCTCTCGGTTCAAATGAATTTATTTTCTACTCAAGAATTCAACCTAATTGTAATGAGTGGATCCACTGAATATTATCTATGTTTACCCTTCATGAATATCATCAGCTAGTCGAGATTTACAAAATTACCATTTTACCCTTCTAGCTGTTATTTCCTCAACTCCTTTGTCGCTTGTGAATAAGTCATAAACAATGTATTGACGAGGAGCTAACAAGTCACATTGTTTCATCCAAAAGAGTCAGGACTCAATTTTGGACACTGGCCAGTTCATTTATTCACACTCTAAGGAACAAAGCATGAGGTGATATACATTGCATTTCAGCAATCTTGTACATGAATTTCATATCTATGAGAACTTCACAAAGTTACTCATGACATCTTCATAACTAAGTACTTCACCAATAGGTCCTGTTCAGAATCACATAGTGAGTCTGAACTCTGACTTTCTCAAATGAGAATACGTAAGCTGTGAAATGGCATGTCTCATTTCAGGATTAAGGTAAGCATGATGCAATTCATACGTAGTGACTTCGAGACATAAGAGGTTAAATTGTTTGTTCTTAGTTTGTCTCTAGAAGTGCACTGGTCAATTCAGTACCTTCGGAAGATACCTAGAAGAACTATAGAGTCTCCAGCTCTCAATGTCCCATAACCAGACATTATAGATTCTCCTAACAATCGTACTGAGGTCAATAGTCCTTTGACCCTTAGATTGCGAATATATCGTTTTAAGCAAACCATGAAGAGTTTGTTCATGCAAATCTACATTTGTCTCTTCATGTGTTGTTAGGTTTGTTTATGGACTAAAGACTAAGGTTTTATCATAAAGCTTCACACAAGGAATAATGAATGAACGTTTCAACTTTTTATTAATGAATAAGCGATTACAAGTAAGAGTCTTCGTGAGACTATATTACATCAAATGTACAAAGGTAAAGACTACAAATCTTCTTGTGGGCACCATTGACAACACTAGTGATGTGATCCAACGTGCAAAGGAACAAAGGCGCTTCATCGAACCTATTCCTAATTCAAGAGTACAAGACTTCAACAAAGAGTTTCATGGTTTGAACAAAGCTGAATGGAAGAAATATAAAGCTAGAGCCAAAAACGACGTAAGAAGAAAACCCAACCACGAGGCCAAGGGCGGCGCAAATAAAGGAAAGCTTATTCACGTCATTTTAAGCAGTTTGAGCTATTTATGTGTTATTTTCGTAGTTAAAAATAATAGATGAAGTTAGAGTTTTTTTAAAAGTGTTTTTGGGCTTTAGTTATGCTTAATGAAGCCCATGTGTGGTAGGTATTAAGTTAGGCTTTTAATTTTAATGTTATCAGGCCTAAATAATGTTTTGTAGGCCCATTTAAACTAGGGCAACAATGTACTCCGAATTTGCTTTGTATTTTCCTATTTAAAGGAGGTTTCAAGTTGAATGAAAGACATCCAGATTTTTATAAAAAAATATGAGAGTCTTCTCTTGAGTTCTTATGAACTTGTATCGAACTTATCAAGCCTAGTCTTGTGGCGTTCAAACCCGACTCATCAGACGGTCTTTCACAATCGTTTGTGGCGTCATTCGATCCACCTTCGTTACTAAATTGTAGACGATCCGTCGCTGTGCTATTGGGGTATCGGGTCTCGGAGCTTAGTCGGCCGAGGTTCGTATAAAGTTCATAAGAACTCAAGAGAAGACTCTCATATTTTTTTATAAAAATCTGGATGTCTTTCATTCAGTTTGAAACCTCCTTTAAATAGGAAAATACAAAGCAAATTCGGAGTACATTGTTGCCCTAGTTTAAATGGGCCTACAAAACATTATTTAGGCATGATAACATTAAAATTAAAAGCCTAACTTAATACCTACCACACATGGGCTTCATTAAGCATAACTAAAGCCCAAAAACACTTTTAAAAAAACTCTAACTTCATCTATTATTTTTAACTACGAAAATAACACATAAATAGCTCAAACTGCTTAAAATGACGTGAATAAGCTTTCCTTTATTTGCGCCGCCCTTGGCCTCGTGGTTGGGTTTTCTTCTTACGTCGTTTTTGGCTCTAGCTTTATATTTCTTCCATTCAGCTTTGTTCAAACCATGAAACTCTTTGTTGAAGTCTTGTACTCTTGAATTAGGAATAGGCTCGATGAAGCGCCTTTGTTCCTTTGCACGTGGGATCACATCAACTAGGAGCGTGCCTGGGCACTAGTCTCGGCGTTCAATCAGAGGGAGCGACGTCCGAGAGTCCCCGAGAGTGTTTCGAAACCTGTGAGAACGAAAGAAACTCGTAGAAAGCACTTCAGGCCAGAGATGGCATCAAGAGAAGCAAATGAGAGCGAGAATTCGAGCAAATGAATATGAATGAATAGGATGGCTTCCCCCCTCAATGAGATGGGGTATTTATAGTAGTTGGAGGGCCTTAGGAGGCTCATTTCTCGTCCATGTGGGACTGGGGGCGTGCGCCCGCCAAGAGGAGGAGCGCAGCGTGCGCGCGGGATGCGCCTCGCCGCGTGCGGTGCGAGTCCGGCCAGGTGGGGCGCGCGGCGTGTTGGGCACGGTGCATTCCTGATATCATGCTAGTCGCATGAAATATGAAAGTCTCTACTAGTGGAGGGCGACTCAATTCGCGGAGCGAGGCTCGACTCGAGGAGAACAACTCGAGGCTCAACTCGAGGAGTGAGGCTCGACTCGAGGAGAACGACTCGACTCGAGGCGCGAGGCTCGACTCAAGGAGAACGACTCGACTTGAGGAGCGAGGCTCGACTCGAGGAGAACGACTCGACTCGAGGAGTTAGGCTCGACTCGGGTAGAGTGACTCGATTCGAGGGGCGAGGCTCGACTCGAGGAGAATGACTCGACTCGGGGAGCTGGAAGTTTTGGCATGAGGGCTTGCTAGCGACTCATGACGGAAGGCTTGCTACTCTTCATGACCTCCGGCCTGACCATCGGCCCTTTGAGCGGCACGTCTTCTCGGCGTTCCGGGTTTTCCGAAACGACCGACAACAAAATCTTAGATAAATAGCCACCTCCATATATCAGGCCACGTCATTATTTATGGCTATTTACCTAAGATTTACCAAATGTTGGCTATTTAGCAATGTCAAACGTTTAAGTTGACTATTTTCCTAATTTTATGATATATTTAAGACAAGTAAATTCGATTTTGTGCCTTGTGACAAAGGCATATAGTTGGGTTCAAGAGTAAGTGGTACAATGAATTGGATTTTGATGAACCTATACATCATACTTAGTGAATAAGATATAATCTTGTTATTGGTCGACATGTATGTCAACAAATCGTGTCATTTGTTGATATATATATGTCAATAAATCAACAAAAAAATCTAGATCTTGATGAACCTAGAAATCATACTTAGTAAATAAGATATAATCATGTAATTTGTTAACATATATGTCAACAAATCGTGTCATTTGTTGACATAAGTCAACAAATCTTTTTGTTTGTTGACATACATGTCAACGAATGGTATCGTTTGTTGACATATATATGTCAACAAAGTGTGTCATATATATTGGTTGACATATATATGTCAACAAATTGTGTCAAATTTTGTCGTTTGTTGACATGTATACGGCAACAAATCGTAAAACAAACTCAAATTTGCTTACATATATGTGAACAAATCGTGTCATTTGTTGACATACATGTCAACACATGGTATCGTTTGTTGACATATATATGTCAGCAACGCGTGTCATTTTTTTTAATCAATCGCAAATTGTATCTCTCAAAATCCTTTTTTTAACGACAAGGGTTAAAAATAATATCTACAATATAATCAGATAAGCTCATATTTGTTGACATATATGAGACTCAGAGAAAAAAAAAAAGAAAAAAAAGTAAAGAAAAAATAAAAGGGAATCGTGCACAATATATTTTCTCTCTTGAATTTAGTAATAGAATTAGCCAAATTATCATTTTGATTTATTATGGAAAATGAGTTTGTAAATACTAATAGATCCGTCCATCTTCCTAATTTATTTACTTACATAATAGACTCTTTTAAGGAATGGAAATTATCGGCAGCTGTTTTTGTAATTTATAGCAAAAACAGCATACTTAAAGTTTTGATTACCTAAATAGCTGTTTTTAAATTATAAACAAAAAAATTTCTTGATTTTTCTTATGTTTATAATTTTTTTCAAAAATATTTGTATACTATTTAGGTCTCTATCTACTTAACTTTATTTTATTTTTAAAGGGAAAATAATTGTTTATCATTTGGAAAATGCTATTTTTGAAAGGGCCGGCTAAAGAACTAGCCAAAATGACACCCCTACTTTAAAATTAAAGCCAAACTATTAACATATTTAGGAAAATAGCCAATTTATCATGACAACATTCCAATATTCCAATTATACCCTTAGGTCAATATTATTAACTATCATAGTAAATAATATTATCTATAACAAAAAAATTAGTAAATCTAATTAACAATAACAAAAGCTATATTAAATCATATTTATCGTAACAAGAATAATAGTAAATATTATTTACCGTAACAAGAACAATAGTAAATATTATTTACCGTAACCAGAAAACAATAAATTTTATTTACCGTAATAAGAACAACAGTAAATATTATTTACCGTAACAAGAACAAAAGTAAATTTTATTTACCGTAACATTTTGTAGTTAATCTAACTGGAAAAGTATTAGAGATGAGCAGGACTTGGTTAATCTAACAGTAAATACGATTTACTAATTATTTCCGTGAACAATCGAGGACTAACAATCGACAGTAATCATATTAACCATTGAGTAAATCATTCGTTTCTATGGTAAATATGACTAGTTAATCTAACAGTAAATACGATTTACTAATTATTTCCGTGAACAATCGAGGACTAAAAATCCCACAGTAAATCATATTAACCATTGAGTAAATCATTAGTTTCTATGATAAATATAACTGTAAATCCGATTTACTGTTATATCGCTCTTCTCTTTATATCGCTCATCTCTTTCATTTTCACATAAGAGATGAAGACTAGTTAATCTAGCAGTAAATACGATTTACTAATTATTTTCGCGACAATCGAGTACAGTAAATCCGATAGTAAATCATATTAATCATTAAGTAAATCATTCGTTTTTATGGTAAATATAACAGTAAATCCTATTTCCAATTGAAGTGTTATTCAACCACTGAAAACAGAAAGACTTTCATTTGCGATCACAGATCTTCAAGAAACAAACTTCAAACACTACGAGTCTATAATAAATAAATAAATAAAGTGACTTAACAAAAATCACCTCAGGTTTCAAATACCGGATAATAGCCTCAACCTCTCTGCAAGACTCCTATAAGACAAACAAGAAACCATAAAGACTTGAATTTGGAATCACAAAAATCCTAATTTCCTCAAGAACCAATCGGAATCAAAACACTGGGATGAAAAAATACCGAGGAGACGTGAGCGGTTCCGATGATGTGGACATCGCAAGTTCCGCCGAGCGCCGACGACTCGCACTCGAGAACCACCACGCTTCTCGAGAGCTCTTCCGGGAGAAATCTCGGCCTTGGCTTGCCCTCCGACTAAGATTCCGGCTCTGGTTCAGACTCGGCCGAGGCCACCGTGTAAGATGCGAAGAGAGAAAGCCCCAAATTCTCATATCCCGAACAGCGGAGCTTAAACCCTAACCTAAGGTTTTTGTTTTCCCAGCGCGTAGTTCTCTTCCGCCTCCAGCGCGTAGCTCGCCGTCCCCCTCGTCGACCTCGCCAGATTCCTCTCCGGCGACCCCGCCTCCGCTGTCGAAGCCTCCCGCCTCGTCGGCGAGGCCTGTCGCCACCACGGCTTCTTCCTCGTCGAAAACCATGGCGTGAGCTCCGACCTCATCGCCGCCGCGCACCGATTCATGGACTCCTTCTTCAGCCTCCCTCTTTCCGACAAACAGAGAGCTCGGAGACTCCCCGGCGAGCACTGTGGTCTCCGTCAAACAGATGACGACTCGGACCTGCAATCGCCGCCCCCGATTCGCGCGACTGGTCTCCGTCACCCGACGTTCCTTCGTCGGCGTTCGCCGAGCTTCCTCTCCGGGCCTTTCCAGATCTGTGCGACGAGAGTCGGCGCTCCCCAGACCCGGTGAGTTTTCGTCCTTCGCCGGAGCTCTTCGGCGGCGATTTCGTCGTCACTGTCATCTGATGAGATCTCCAGCGAGATCAGGCGGAGAAAAAAATGTTGGCTGTTTAAGGGTGAATTAGAGAAAAGGGCATTTTTGGTACTACGTGAAATATTGGCTATTTAGCTAAATAAAATAATAGATTGGCTACTATTTTAATATGGTTATTAAGTTATATAGTCACACGGATATAGTGAATTGAGATATAGCCCACATTTGGTTAATTTATTGTAAATAACCAAGTAGACTTAGACTTATTTAACACAGTCAAACATATATTTTAGGTAGTTAATAGGCTGCCACGTATGCAAGTTGGCTATTTACAAAGTATTTACTAAAGGTTGGCTAATTTATAATTCATATAGTTTAGGTGACTTACGTAGCCAATTTTTTTATTTTAATATCCCTTCTAATTATAGGCTAGTTATTAACAAATCTCTTATTGAAATGATTTAAATAATAGCTATTTTTTAAAACACTTAAAAACAGTTATTTTTGTAATCTTTCCAAGTAATTAAATCATAGGCCGTGTTTTGACGAACAATGGGCTGGTCAGTTGCAGTTTCTAGAAATGAATTCGAACTTCACATAAGTAAAAGCTTGAACCCTTATGTGTGTAAGTCGTAGTGAGGCATGAATACGCGTTCGAAATTCGTTGATATAAATTTAACGAGTGTGAATATCAAATCAGATTACATTCGTCAATTTCGTCACGAGGATAATCACAATCTAACATCAAATCCCCAATGTCAACTGTAACTCTAGGTCATTGCTTTTTGTCAAACTTTTGCAGGAGAAACAAACCATATATAAACTCTTGCAGGACATAAATACGCTTTCAGCACAATATAATAAAAATATCAGCTGACCATTAAAACAACCACGTGGAATTCATATGCAAACGACTTAAGTGATGACTAAGTTGTGTATCCAAGTCTAGACTCGTTTCAAACGGAAATTGTTTTTTTTTTTACACATATTAACGCACTTTAAAATTTTAAACATTGAAAAGTGAAATTGCAAAATAGTTAACAAAAATAATTAATATTGCAACTAAACAAAAAAAGAATTAATTAATTAAACTATTTAAGTGATATGGCAACTAAACAAAAATTCTCTACCAATATATTTTTAAATCGAAAACGTAATTGGATTTACGTGAGAATAAAATAATTTCTCTTTTTTTTTTTGGGAAGAATAATTTCCTTCGTTTTTTTTTTTTTTTTTTAAGTAAACGGTTATTCTCAATTAAAAATGGGCATCACAGCTACAGAGCCAAATTGAATTTAGGTTCCAAAAATAGTTAATGTTTAGTTAATATTGCAATCTAGCCAGTAATTTATACAGCAAAATCTGCCAAAATATCCCTCTACTTGACTGATAATCTTATATTACCCAAAAAACCAAAAATTGAAAACAAAATACAAAATAAAAACAATCGAACTGACTCTCTTAAATTCGAATCCATATATTTTAGGCCCATATATCATAGTACACCACTTAAAAAAAAAAAAAAAATACAAAAAACAAAAAAAAAAAAAAAACAAACAAACAAACAAATTTGTCGTAAAATATTTGATAGTCATCAAAAGAATTTTATGACTGTTAAGTTGATTGCTAGCTTTTATGACTGTTATTGACGGTCATAAAATCTAACATTCATAAAAAATAAAAATAAATAAATAAATAAATAAAACTTATTTGACGACTGTCAAATGAAAGGTTTTACGAATCTTACATGATAGTTTTATGACTATCAAATAACTTTTAATTACTTGGGCTGTTATGATTGTGCTGTGATAATAATCTCATATCTTTTGCGATTGTAGTAAACAGTTGTTAAACGGCAATTTTTTAAGCAGTGAAAGGAGTTCAACAACCTAATTGTCATAAATTGTCGTTAAAGTATATTTAATGTTATTTATAACCATATATATTTGTTATTGTTAATTTTGATTAAAATTATGTTCATTATCGTTAATTGTTATTTATATCTCTGGCTATTCGCAATTTTGATTACATGTTTTTTTTCTTCATAAAACTGTTGTTTATAACTGCTAATTGCGTTTATAAACAATGAATCAATATTAATTGGATAATTAATCCTCCATCCTTGTCAACGTAAAATATGATTTATATTGAATGTTGTTTATGGTTATATGTTTATTATTTATTGGATTTATAACCAATGTTGTTAGAGCAACTGCTTACAAAAGTGTTTTTCAATAAACATAACCGTAAAAAATCATAAGAGAGTAGTTAAAAACACAAAGATATCCAAATTCAATAATATAAAACGGTTCAATTGGGTATGATAAATATACTAAAACTGCACTACTACAAAACAATGATTGCACTACTACAAAACAATGATTCTACAACGCTTAAAAACAGTTGTAGAATGATTCTACAACGCTTATCAAGCGTTGTAGAATCCTGCGTTCTAGAAGCTTCTACAATGCTTACATAACTGTTGTAGAATCCAAGAGCTTTCTACAACGCTTAAATATCCGTTGTAGAATCCAAGCTTCTACAACGGATATTTAAGCGTTGTAGAAGCTTCTACAACGGTATGAATCCATGGTGCAATTTTCATATATTTTAAAAAGACTCGCCGCGGCGACGTATAATGTTCGCCGCGGCGTGATATTCTACAACGGATATCTATATCCGTTGTAGAATCATGTCGCCGCGGCGAACATTATACGTCGTTGCGGCCCTATTCTCGCCGCGGCGACGTATGTTCTACGCTGCGCCGACATGATTCTACAACGGACATAGATCCGTTGTGGGAAGGTTTTGAATATTTTTTAAAAAACTCGCCGCGGCGAAACTAAAACGTCGCCACGGCGAGTTTAAGATTTATAAATTATGTGCTCTCGGTATCTTTTTCACCGCGGCGACTCATATTTTCCGCCGCGGCAAATGTTACACGCAGCGGCGAGAAATCTAAGTCGCCGCGGCGAGAAATCTAAGTCGCCGCGGCGAGAGGTATCTTTTTGTTTAAACTGAAATAAGTTTTTATACGATACTGAAAGCCGTTGAAAAAACTGGTACCTGAAAATAATCTTCAAATCCAAAATAAATATCTACATCTTCAAAACATTCAAAAGCAAATATTTACATCTAAAACCAATCCAAAATTCACTAAAAACTAATTAATCATCGCAATTAATAAATGTTTGTACATAAGTTACCCATTCTTCCCTAACTCTCTCTAAATCCTCCGGTGTATACGATTTCTTACTTTCTAATTTTCATACACCTCCTACGACTATATCGCGCATATAAGAAATCACAAAATACCCGCATTCCATGTTTCCGATTTGTCTCGGAGCGTTCCAAGCCTTGATGTACGTTGATTGCCCGTTACTATGGGTATTTTGGTGCTCGAGCTTGAAATCCACAGAAACCCTATAACACGGAAATCATAAGAGAAAAAACCTCTAGAAAGATTTACAATAAAAATAGTTCGAAATCAAAATATTACCTTTTTATCAATCGAGTTAAATCGATTGGCATTTTATTTCTCAACGGGTCGAAGAACATAGCACTATCTCTCCAAGGGTCGAGGACAACGAGCATACAATGCTCACCTTTATTGTACGGCATCAAAGCTAGTTCACTAAATTCGCATTTCTGTACCACGTTTCCAACGTCCTTGACTCGTTTTGACAAATAAGTGTCCTCGTCGTTGTTTGCAATATACGAACTTAAGCCCGGATTTATGAAACAATAGTCTAGACTATTCTTCGCCTTTTCTAGCCCCGAGCGTAGATAGCTATGACAAACAAGTATTTGATTGATCAAAACACTAAATATTGAATATTTATATTAAAAAACGCATATAAAGAAAACACTTACTCCATATAAACCGTTATGCTCCCCGCGCCAATTTCCAAGTATTGCAAAAAATCGGAAACATCTTCAAATGACACCGGAATCGGGATAGCGGCGAGACTTGAACTAACATTGACCATAATCACATCCCCTTCCGGTAACATTACTTTGTTGGTATGTTGAGCGAGCAATCAAAACTTGGGATTAATCACCTTGTACGGAATCTTCTTAGCATCAACGATGCTAGGTTCACTCTCAAAACCAATCGTTGAGAGTTGTTTGACAACTGGACCGCGACTCTCTATTCCCGTGTCCATTTCTATCAATCTCTTCGGCCACGAGACAAATCCCCCTATGGCATCTTCAATGGTTTGAGCTTCATCGGTGGGAATTGGTAAATTTTCTTTTTTAATCAAAACTCCCAAAACGGTCACGCGTACATTTTCTTCTTCCAAATGTAAAGAGTGAACTACGCTCCCATTTATGTATGCTCGCCCATTCACAACATGAATCATGCCTCCTTTGACAACATCATCAATGAAAAGAAGACACTCGACACTTTCATCCGAAGTCGGTGTCACCGGGATGGTTGGATTCAATGAGCAAATAGCACGAACACTATTGGGTTTTTCCACAATGATAGGATCGATCTTCGAACGATCATCAACAATGATAGGATCGATCTTCGGACGTTCGCCTACATCATCGTGTTCTAAGCAAATCACGAATATTATCAATAACTTAATACCAAAACATTTAGCTTTATTAATAAATTAGATAAAAAAAAATGAACATACCTAAAGAGACCGCTTCATTGACTTGATCTTCAACATTTGCCATCTTTTCATCATCAATAACCTTCTCGTTGAGATTCTCTTCCACACGTTCGACACTAGGCGACTCGACATTAGCATCTCTGACATTAATGTTACCATTTCCACCGAAGGCCTTCATCACCAAAGATTTTAATTCGCTCATTTCCCGAGGCGGGGAGGGTGCAGGCGAAGGTAGGGCGGGGCGAGGTGGAGGCGGGGTGGAGGAGAGGTGGAGGCGAGGCGGGGCGGAGGTGAGGCGAGAGATGGTGAGGGCCGGAGAGAGGGGGGCGGCAAGAAGTGAGAGGCAAGGAAGGGGCGAGGCGGAGGCGAGGTAGAGGCGGGGCAGAGGTGAGGAAGTGAGGGTGAGGACTAGAGAGAGACGGGCGGCGAGAAGAGAGGGTGAGGTGAGGGCCGGAGAGAGAGGGGCGGCGAGAAGAGAGGGTGAGGTGAGGGCTGGAGAGAGAGGGGTGGCGAGAAGAGAGGGTGAGGTGAGGGCCGGAGAGAAAGGGGTGGCGAGAAGAGAGGGTGAGGGCCGGAGAGAGAGGGGCGGAAGGAGAGAGAGTGGCAGAGAGAGAAGAAGATGAAGAAGAAGAAGAATGAATGAAAAAGGTTGGGAAAAAACGCCTAAGTATGAAAAATGGGCGGAGGTGAGGAAGTGAGGGTGAGGACTGGAGAGAGAGGGGCGGCGAGAAGAGAGGGTAAGGTGAGGGTCAGAGGGGCAGCGAGAAGAGAGGGTGAGGTGAGGGCCGGAGAGAGAGGGGCGGCGAGAAGAGAGGGTGAGGGCCGGAGAGAGAGGGGCAGAAGGAGAGAGAGTGGCTGAGAGAGAAGAAGATGAAGAAGAAGAAGAATGAATGAAAAAGGTTGGAAAAAAACGCTTAAGTCTGAAAAATGGGCGGGAGTTTTTAAAAACATGAATTTTTTTGGTTTTTAAAACGCTTCTACAACGCTTACATAAGCGTTCTAGAATCCTCGCCGCGGCGACGTTGAAATCACGCCGTCGCAAGGTGCTTCTACAACGCTTAAAATATGCGTTGTAGAAGCCTCGCCACGATGACGCTTAGATCTCGCCGCGGCGAGATCTACCCAGAAAACTATCGCCGTGGCGAGAGATATGCTTAGCCGCAGCGAGAACTAATGCCAAACCCTAAACGTCTTCGCCGCAGCGACGTGCATATCTCGCCGCAGCGAGTTGATTCTACAACGCATGTTATAAGCATTGTAGAATCATCTCGCCGCGGCGAAGTGCATTTGCCACCGCGGCGCACATATCTCACCGCGGCGAGAATAGAATTTCAAAAATCTATGCTCTCGGTAAGTATCTCGCCGCGGCGAAGTGGATTTCCCGCTGCGGCGAGACACTTTCTACAACGCATGGAGAAGCGTTGTAGAAAGGTCTCGCCGTGGCGAAGTTGTATTCTCGCCGTGGCAATTAACACGAGACTGAATATATGAATTCTCATTTCTCGTCTTTTTCACTTAGACGTCTCATAACTTCACTCGGAAAAAGATTTCTAGCACCATTTCGACTCATTCTGCATCGTCATCATTTACAAATCTCATCTACACATCCAATTCTTGTAAGTTCTTCTTTAAGTTGTTCCAAATGTTGTTCTCTTGATAATTTACTAATTAAAATGTGTTATTTTTTTATATAATTAGGGTTTTTTTTATGGAGATGAGAAAGTGGATGTGGGAGAATAGATTAAACAAGATATATCGGAAAGGTGCAGATGAGTTTTGTGATTTTGCTAGAGAGAACATGGTAGATATGAGATCTATGAGTTGTCCTTGTATTAAATGTGGAAATCATAGACATTTTTCGATTGGTATCGTTCGGACCCATTTGTTTGTATATGGAATAATGACCTCGTATCAAAGATGGTTCTACCATGGTGAGGTTTTTCGTTCTACGGAAAACGAGGATAACAATGATGTTGAAGATGATATTAATGATATGTGCGAAATGATGAACGATTTGGAGGACGATTTTGTTGAGCGACCAGAATTGTTTGAGTCCATGATGAATGATGCAGAGACACCATTATATGAAGGGTGCACAAGCTTTTCGAAGTTATCATTTCTAGTTACGTTATTTCATTTGAAGGCGTCGGGCGGTTGGACAAACACTAGTTTTACTCTATTGTTGGAAACACAGAAAGAAGCCTTTCCGGAAGATAATAAAGTACCTTTAAGTATGTATGAACTATGAAGCGAAGAAGACTTTGGGCACATTAGGCATGAAGTACGAGAAATTTCATGTGTGCCCAAATGATTGTGTTTTATATAGACACGAGTATGAAGATCTAGATGAATGTCTGACGTGCAAAGAGTCAAGGTGGAAGAAGGGTAAAATTCCATGTAATGGGGTTAAAGGAGTTCCAGTCAAGGTACGTACATTTTCATTACTTGATTAGGAAATACATGTAGCTCATATTCATTATTAATTATTCATTTTCTTTAAATATATTTCAGTCATTATGGTACATTCCTCCAATGCCGTGCTTCCTTCGAATGTTTAATAGTGTCAAACACGCGAAGAACATGGTTTGGCACTTCGAAAAGCGTATCGATGATGGTATGTTGAGACATCCTGCCAATGCTTCACAATGGAAATCATTCGATTTAGAGTATAATGATTTCAGTGTTGATACTCGAAATTTGCGCCTTTGTCTAGCGTCTGATGGTATGAACCCGTTCAACATGATGAGCAGTAAATACAGTGTTTGGCCGGTTATACTCGTGAACTACAATCTCCCTCCAAAGCTGTGTATGAAGAGAAATTTCTTGATGTTAACACTTCTGATTTCAGGACCGAATCAATGGATGGAAGTCAAAGACGCTTACCGTGGAGATTCGTTCAACTTAAGGGCAATGTTAATGGGGATTATTAACGACTTTCCAGCCTATTGAAACTTGTCAGGATACTCTTTGAAATGTTCGATTGGTTGTCCGATTTGCATGAAAGACACATCTTCCATTAGGTTGAAGCATGGTAAGAAGACCGTTTTTCTTGGTCATAGAAGAGTTTTACCAATAGATCACTCGTATAGAAGGTTGAAACAGGCATTTGATGGAAATACAGAAGAACGACCGCCTCCTAGAATATTTTCTGGTGAAGATGTCTACGAGATGGTTAAAAACTTCAATGAAGTGCTTGGGAAAAGAAAGCAGAGTGCTAGTACTAAAGAATCGTTCAAAGAGAATCCTTGGAAGAAGAAATTGATTTTCTACGACCTTCCTTATTGTAAGACACACTACGTTCGGCATTGTCTGGATGTTATGCACATCGAGAAAATTTTTTGTGAATCATTTATCGGTACGCTTCTTGATAAATCGAAAGACGGAATAAAATCTCGAATGGATCTCAAAGAGATGAATATAAGAAGCATTTTGCATCCCCAAGAGGGGGTGGAAAAAAAAAATTACCACCGGCAAAGTACACTCTAGATCGAAAGGAGAAGAAGAAGTTGTGTAGCTGGTTTGCTTCTATTAAAGTCCTCGATGATCATTCATCAAACTATAAGAGGTTCGTGTCTTTGAAAGATTTGAGACTTATTGAAATGAAGACTCACGACTGTCATGTACTGCTACAATAAATGTTGCCTCTTGCTTTGTGAGGAATTGTGCAAAAAGATGTGAGATTCGCAATATCAAAGATATGTGTATTCTTTAACTCAATTTGCTCGAAGGTCATCGATCCGACTCGTCTGGATATAATGCAGTAAGAATTGGTGAAAACTCTCTGCTTGCTCGAAAAGTTCTTTCTACCTTCGTTTTTCGACATCATGGTTCACTTAACCGTGTGAAGTGAAATTATGTGGGCCCGTGTTTTTACGGTGGATGTATCCAATCGAACATTACATGAAAGTGTTGAAAAGCTACGTGAAGAACTACAATAGGCCCGAAGGAAGCATAGTTGAAAATTACATAGCAGAAGAGTCGGTTGAGTTTTGTTTTGAGTATTTAGCTAAAGCAGACGAAATTGGGGTACCCAAGAACACCAATTTTGATTCATAAGCTCTATCTACAGGTATGTTTTTGACACTTTATTTGTTAATTTAAATTATGAGCGTTCTTGTTTAAGTATGTGTTTATTTATAGGTAGTTATTCGAGTGTCAATCGAAAAGAATGGGAGCAAGCCAGTCTCCATGTGCTACACAATGTTTCTGAGGTCACGCCATTTGTGGTTATTCATTTGAATGAGTTGAGAGTAAATAATCTAAAGAAAGGCAGAAATGAAAAATGGTTACAAGAAGAGCACAACCGTTTGTTTCAGAACTGGCTTGGAAAACGCTTATTTAAAGAGGCAGGACATTCATCTACATTGAGTAAACTATCTGGCGGGCCTTCCTCAATGGTTACAAGGTACACTGCTTGGTTTGTTAATGGTTTTACATTTTACACAAGAGAGAGAGAGAGACAACAAGCATCCCGTTCAAAATAGTGGTGTTACATTGTTTACTGAAGCATTACATGTTTCGTCGGCCAAAGATAAGAATCTAAAACATGCTTTTATGAACTATTATGGATACATTGAAGACATTTGGGAACTTGATTATTGCGGGTTATGAGTCGCATTATTCAAGTGCAAATGGGTAGACAATAATCATGTTAAAGTTGATAATGAAGGAGTTACAGTTGTCGACTTTAGACGGATTGGCTACGAGAATAATTCATTTATTTTGGCTTCGCAAGCAAGTCAAGTGTTTTATTTTTCAGATCCAGCCAATCCAGAGTTATCGTTAGTAGTTCATATGAAAGCGAGAAATGGTAACGAGGAAGAAGACTGTAGCGACTCGAAATTTAAGCTTAATGTCGTAAATTAAGTTAATCAAAGGACGAGAAAATTATGTAAATTAATTTTCTAAGAAGTATTTTCAGTATTTTTGGATTTGAAATATATTAAGGTAAGGAGAAATCTCGGAATAAAATAAAGGATTTATCGAGTTCGTTTCGTATAATAAATTATTTTTCGAAGAGATATTCCGGGATTTAATTTAAGAAAATAAATTCTCAAGGACGAGAATTAATTCCGAGAAACCTTGAATATATTTGAATTAATCGAGAACGTACGAGAAAATTCTCGGTTTGAAGCTCTAAATTAAATGTTCGTTCAGTTACGATTTTAGTCATAAATTTAGTGATAAGGATGTGGTTGTCATGTTTTCGGGCTCATTTGAAAGAAAACAAGGAAAAAAGGGGTTGGATTGTAAATAAAAGGATAAGTATTGCATTTCCACGTCATCAAGAGTTTGGAAACTTTTTGTAAGTGATGTATATCACTTGGCCGACTGAGACATTTTGCAAACCAGGAAAAAAAAAAGAAAGAAGAAGAAGAAGAAAGAGAATTCGGGGGAGAGAGCGAGAGAGAGACCGAATGAGAGAGAGAGAGCGTGAGACGGAGTTGAGCTCTCGGAGGAAGAGGAAGCTCGGCCGATAGCAAGTCACCGAGACCCGAAACCCATCTCGCGCGGCCGCCGTGACCGAGGGAAAGGAAATCGCCGCGAGCCGCCGTGGCCGGCCAACCGGGAAGCGAGCGCCGGGAGAGAGAGAACACACCCCGGAGAGTCCAAATCCACGAAAACAAGGTAAAAGAAATCAAACCCGAATTGATTGGTGATTCTAGGGTTTGGACTGCAAATTTGGGATTTTGGTTTTCTTGTTTGATTTCGTGGAATTGAGTTGCTATTATGGTTGATTGAGCTTGATTTGTGATGATGTTACTCGGATTGTAGATTGAAATCATTGATTGGAATTTTCCTTGAATTTTTGGCCGAATTTCACAAGAGATTAGAGTTTACGTGAACGTGAATTGGGGCTTTTTGGATTCTGAAAGTTTTTGTTGTTGTTGATTTGATTCTGTGTTTGAAATTGTGGTTGAGACTTGTTGTGTTTGGATTCTGGACGGTTTGGTGTTGTTTTTAGTCTTGGCCGTGATGTTTTGTTGGCCATGGGATTTTGGTTGTTGAAAATTTGATTGGAATTTTGGGTATGAGTTAGTATGGTTGTTGCCAATTTTGGAATCAAATTTGTGGTTCGCGATACCTCGGAATTTATTTTGTAACGTGTTAACGAGGTTTGTTTCGATTGTGAGCCTTGTTATCGAGGGTCTAGACCTGTTTAGGCGGGCTACGCAGAGCCCAAAACAGCGGCGGTTCGGGACGACGAGGACGCGGCCCGAGGAATGACGGAGCCACCGCGCAAGTGTCGACGAGGCGAGGCCGAGGGAACGTCGAATGGATAGCGGCGTTTCGATTTTGGCCGGAGACTCGCGAGTGTCCAATTAGAGTTTTGCGAGTCAAGAATTTCCGAGTCTCGCCTCAAGTTATTTATGAAGTTTTGAATTATTGTAAAAGTCGTTTATGATGTAAAAGATAAAAAAAGAAAAAAAAATATTATCTCGTTATTATTATTAAGCTCGTTTATGGATTTTAAGAGTTTAAGACTCGGTTGTGAGTTAAGGTTGGATTTTTTCGGTTACTTGAGCTTAGTAATAATAAAATCTGATATTTCTTTGGAATTCGGAAAAGAAAAGAACGATACTTGCTTGCTAGAGTTATTCTCAGTTTTCGTTATAGAAATGAGATTAGATTCGTTCAAAGGAGAACGAGCTTGCTTATTAGAATTATTTCTCGGTTTTGAGATTGATCGTAGTTTTTCGTTCGAATTTACACGTTCTCGTATCGTTTGAAGTTTTGTTCCGAGGATATGTCTTTGGGTTTTACGATTCTTTTAAATCGTACATTTGAATTTGAGTATCGTGAATTACTCATAGGATTCTGATTCAGGATCGTTTTGATTTACCGTGATAGGACTCAAGATTGAAAGTCGTTTAGAGGGTTCACGGAGTAAGTGAACGTCTGGATTCTCGGTATTAGTGAACGTTCAGGTTCACAGGACGAGCGAACGTCTCGTGGAAGAGCGACATTGACGCTTACTCTCGAGGTAGGTTATTATAACCCTTCTCTCCTGATTTTATGGTTTGGCCTCAAATATATATTATTTTCGAAATGAAAATGTTTGTGAACGTGCCACGTAACCAAGAACCGTTTTTAGAAAATGTGGCGGAACTTCAACTCGGGATATCCGATAATGAAGTTGATAATATTTTCGATATTATACATATATCCCGTATTTACGAAAGAAATGTTTCGTATATCCTGGACAAGCCGGTTTCACACACACATGTATACGGTGCGGAGAGTGCACCTTGCTCTGATCAGAGGACTGCCACGGGTTAAGTTGGCAGGCGGCTCAGGAGATAGTACACGTTTAGAAGTATCTAGAGACACAATTTAAATTTCTGTCATTTACATTTCTGCAATTTACATTTCTGCAAGGTATACTTGTACGTGTATGGTGATTTACACGTGACAAGAATATTATTATTATACAGTAAGTATTATTTTCGAAAATCTTTTTAAAAATCAAACAATTACTATAGCACCTACTGGGCCTCAGGCTCATCCCTATTTCTTCAAATTTTTCTTATAATCAGGATGTGAGAAGGAGAAGGGTTAGGAAGACCTCGGGATTAAGTGTGGTCGAGAGTTTGAAGGTTTTCGCTGGATAGACTATCAAGTGTCGAAGGTTGGTTTTATATTTCCGTTTTCTTTCTTTTATCTTTGGACTTGTAAAGTAAATAACTGAGTATGCACCGTGGGTTAGTTTTGTAAAGTTTATTAGTGTTTCATTTTATACAATAATCACACCCCACTTTTCCCGGGGCGTGACAAAGACAAAGACATGTCTAGCATACCACCGTTCACATCGGGATTAACTCCTATTGATCAAGAGATGGATGATTTTGATGATGACGATGTTTCTCATCTACTTCGTAAGGATATAGATCCTATTTTTGTTTGATTTTGAACTGTTAGACACTATATTTTCATTTTGGATTTTATGTTATTCTCTTGGGGACAACATTATTCTTCGTTTAAAATTTCTTTCTACAATGACTTTAAATTTAAAATATCATTTCTAGGATCTTGCCGCGGCAAAACTAATACTTTGCTGCGGCTAATATGTTAATACGCCCCGGCGACATAATATTGCCGCGGCGAGATAATAATGTCGCCGCGGCGAGATCATATTTTGAAAAATACAAACTCTCGGTATGTTTCTCGCCGCGGCGACAATGTTCTTCCGCCGCGGCGAGATCAACTTACCGCGGCGAGAAACTAATGTCGCCGCGGCGAGGTCATGTTTAAAAAAAATGCAAGCTCTCGGTAAGTTTCTCGCCGAGGCGACTATGTTATTCCGCCGCGGTGAGATTAACTTGCCACAGCAAGAAAATGATGTCGCCGCGGCGAGGTCATATTTAAAAAAATGCATGCTCTTGGTAAGTTTCTCGCTGCGGCGAAGTTTTTTTCGCGCCACGGCGAGACCTTTCTACAACGCTTGAGTAAGCGTTGTAGAATCTCGCGCCGCGGCGAAGTATAAATCGCGCCGCGGCACGCATTCCATGCCACCGCGATAACTGTATATAGCCGCGGCGAGATTAGAGTATAACGACCACATCATTCATTCATTAAAATTTGTGATGGTATTGTAGTTTGCAATCTAAGACGGGATTATGATTAGTGTCAATGTCATTGAATAATAATTTAATATTCAAAACATATTTTTTTAAAAATTTAAGATTAGTGACAATGTCGTCGAATAATAATTTCATATTCAAAACATATTTTGTAAAAATATAAATTGTTAATTTGCCAATTTTTTTTTTCTTTTTCGGCGATTTCATTGATGATGTGTTAAATTCCTAGCTAGGAATCTAAGGTGAAAAAGTTGCCCGAACATGTCCTTGGTTTAAACTTTAAATTACCATCTCTCTCTCTCTCTCTCTCTCTCTCTCTCTCTCTCTCTCTCTCTCTCTCTCTCTCTCTCTCTCTCTCTCGTTGGCTTTTACGCCCTAGCTCGGGGCTCGGGCGCCATGACTGCCGCATGCTCGGACGATCACCTCTCCTTGTAAAAAATATTTAGCAAACTTTCCTTTTTAGCATTTCTTTCTAAAAACGAATTATGGTTTTTTTAGTATTGTAATGACACTGGTGACATATACTTGTGTGGACAGCTCTAAAGTATTCAAAATTGGAAATCAGATTTTCTACATTTATATTGAAGGTAAATTGAATGATTACGATGTTATCCATGGCAGTATTCATAGACATATTGATATCTCCAGGGCTTGTATTAATAGCAAAGCTGTCACTGTCTTCCATTTCAAACAGCTCCATATATAAAGAGGTCTATCACAAGTCACACCCAAAACGTGAATGTTGGCACTTCATAACTCTCTGTGTCGATAGTTACACATATCAAAATGGTAACACATTGTAGTGAAAACCGGGAAAATTATGTTTCTATCTTGTAGTGAGACAATTTAAAGCATATATGAGGTGTATTTCAAAGCTCAAAATTCAAAATTGTTTGCACGGAATGGGCCATATAGAGGGAAAGGTCTACATGTAAATAACGTCGGAATTGTTTTTTACCGGAAAAAGGATTGTGTACATAACAACCACATTACTGATCTAATTGTCAAATATTAATATTAATTATTTATTTCTTTGAATTTGTGGCCCTTAAATCATTTTTTTTAACTAGTTTATAATTTTCTCTAATATTTTTTCGTAGTATTGATGTAAATTTGATTTCAACAATTGTGACTAGTACCGAATTCGTTCAAAAAAAAAAAAAAATGCTTGAGAGAGGAGGACATTACAAGCACTAATACTTTTCTTATCGGACACATGGACTGATTTAATTCAAACAAATTTTAGCTGAGATGGCGAAGCATCCTAAGTTTATGATTATATTTATTATTATTATTATTATTATTATTATTTTATATATATATATATATATATATATATATATATATATATATATATATATATAATATACACACACACACACACACACACTAGGATTGGAAGTGTATATATATTCTATTTTTTATTTTTTTATTAATTACAATCCATACCAATCAAGCAACTACCTCAAGCTAAGGTGTGAATAATATCAAAGCTATTTATGTCTTTTTGATATTTTGAATTTCCAAATTAATTTTTTTTTTACTTATTTATTTATAAGATTCAATTAATTATTTCACTACTACAAATTAACATATTGGGTGCGGAAGGGTATTAGGTGCGACATGTCGCACCTAAATGTCGCACCTAAGAACATATTAGGTGCGACATGTCGCACCTGATAGTCTTCCATGCGTCTAAAAATTTCGCTGATGTTTATGGCTATCCGGTGCGACTTTGTCGCACCTGATATGAAATTGTCGCACCGGATACTATTAGGTGCGACATATGTCGCACCTAATACCATTGGGTGCGACTGGTGTCGCACCTAATGGGTTTAAAAATTTAAAACGGTCAGAAGTTCCCCCCGAATGTTTTGGGTTCTGGAATTTCACATTGGGTGCGACAGTGTCGCACCTAAAAGTCATATAAGGTGCGACACTTATGACTATTAGGTGCGACAATGTCGCACCTAATAGTTTTAGGGTATTTATATACCCGAGCGTCTTCTTCTTCGCCCAACCTCACTCTCTCACTCTCTAACTCTCTCTTCTCTCTCTCTCTCTCCGACGCTCGTCCCCGGCGCCACCAGCCCCGCCTCCAGCCCGACGCTCGTCCCCGGCGCCACCAGCCCCGCCTCCAGCGCCCGACGCTCGTCCCCTGCGCCACCAGCCCCGCCTCCAGCCCGACGCTCGTCTCCGGCGGACCAGCCCCGCCTCCATTCCCGGCGCCGTCCTCCAGGTAAGCCTCACACTCTCTCTCTCTCTCTCTCTGTCTCACTCTCTCTCCGTCAATCTCACTCTGTCTCTCTCCGACCCCTCCCGACCCACCCGAACAGTGTCATTAAAACTGTCACTCTCTTCTCGGATTCACCATCGTCACAGCTGCCAGGCAACCGCGTAAAATTCCTTGTAAAATCCAAAGAAAAAAAAAGAAAAAAAAAAGGATTAACTCTCATCTAATGTATAAATTACTGTCCGTGTGCTTTTATCTATTGCCATCGCTTTCCTTGATAAAGGATCTTCTCTTCGGTGCAGGGAGTACAAGTGGGATTCTGTTTGGCAGTGCAACCAGGTGAAGAAGAGATCGGAATTATCGGACGTACGTAAAACACGTTAGATATTTCAATGCCTTGTCAATCGGTCACACAACTAATCTTTTTTTTTTCCTTTTCTTCTTTTCTTTTTTTGCAGAGAACTTCTTGAAGGGCTATAGACCAGCTCCCGGCCCACCCTCGGCCCAGCCATCGCCGCAGCTTGGTCACTCGTAGCCCCGTCGTCTCAGTGCCTCGTCGTCGCCTCGGAAAAACGTTAGGTATTTGTAATTATTAATATTTATAGATTATTTAATATTTTTAGATTATTTCGTATAGATTAATTAGTAATATATATGAAAATAGTAACATGTTAGATTAAATGATAATAGAACTTTGATGAAAATAGTAGCATATAGTAATAGTCAATTTTTTTTAATAATGTGTAATATGATAGATTAGATTAATTGCGAGATCGTGGGACGGATCAGCAGACGCCAGGTTCCACGCCAGGTTCCACGCCAGGTTCTATGGATTACTTGCGAGATCGTCCTTACGGAAGCGGCGGAACGAGCGGCAGCGCGTCAGGCAGCGGTGGACGAGGACGAGGAAGCGGTTCTCGAAGTTCTGGCAACTTATTCGGCAGAGGAAATTCTACTATCGATAAGTTTTATAAGAAAAAAAAATAGGAATTCATTTTTTTCGTTTTTTGTAAAGAATTTGTATTTTTAATTAAGAATTCTATTTTTAGAATATTATTTCTAATTCATTTAGAATTTTGTTTAATTAATATTATTTTGTTAATTTACTTTTTTTAATTTTGTATTTTTTTTTAATTAAACAAACGTATTGGGTGCGACATTGTCGCACCGAATACCATGGCGCGAAAACTTTCAGGTGCGACATGTCGCACCCGATATGCCATTACCCGTCAATTCTATAAAATTTGGCAGGAAAATAACTTGGGCATTAGGTGCGATTAGTCGCACCTGAAAATGTCGCACCTAATGGAGTACCTATTAGGTGCGACATGTCGCACCCAATACCTTCTGCGACGGGTTATCAGGTGCGACAGTGTCGCACCTATTGTCGCACCTAATAAACCATTAGGTGCGACATTTGAGGCATTAGGTGCGACATTCGTCGCACCGGATAACGTCTTTTGTCCTAGTGTTTCTCAAAGATTCTTCCAACTTTCAATATTGTCAAGAGTTGCATGTGTGATATGACATTTTACAAGTAAAACAATACATAGTGTGTGATATGACATTTTATTTGTCAAATGTGTGACACCAAATAATTTTAATAGTTGCCATGCAATAATGTATAACAATATGGATATATGCTGATAACTTTATATGCCTTGGGACAATTATTTGGTCATATACACGCATAAAAAAGGAAGTGTGTAGCCCAAAAACACTACAAAATCCCTTTAGAATTGTTCATATTATTGTGCTACATTTCTGGCCAAACTAATGTCAAAATTGGAGGCATTTTCTTAGTCCACATAAGTTACTTTTCAATTGAGATGGAATTCACCGTCAAAAAGTTATACCTCATATAATACATTTTTTCATATTCATATGTCAAATGATTCACATAATAAACAAATGCATATCGTGTACGTATCATTATTACACGTGTATATATATATATATATATATATATATGCACCTAACTGCTTAGCTTGGGGAAATTAGTTTCATACCCTAGAATTAGTGTTGCAATTATTTTATTATGGATATTTGATAAATTAAAATTTCCCAGTATTCAATATTGCTGTCGTTAATGAGGTGGCGAATTAAGAGTTATGAATGAACTTAAATAAGAAAATAGAAAAAGAGAAAAGAAATTTAAATGATAATAATAATAATAATAATAATAATAATAAGTTCAGGAAGAAAAGAAATTAGATTGAGGGAAATAAGATTATAGTATAACATTTTACCATTGAATTTTCAAACTTTTGGATACATTGATTTCAAGCCTTACGTACGCCGATGACAGATCGATAGATATATTTTCTCTACAGATATATTATTTATCAATTCTCATCCGCTCCAATAGCATTTGCCTGCGGACTTAATTTCAAAGGCTGTCACCATTTTTATTTTGTACATTATTCTAATATTTGAGCTAACTTCACAATCAACATTATGAAGTTATTGATGACCCATGGTCTATTCACTTTAATTAGGAATTTAAAAGCCTAGAACTAAATCTTAACTATTGAATGAAATATTATTTTATTGAGAAAAATAAAGAAATATAAAATTGTATTGGTGATTAAATTGAAACCCTAAGCATATGTGTTTGTTGTTAAAAAGAGAAGATCCAGAAACAAGGCCAAAATTATTAACTACCAAACTCTAGTCTACTCAATGGACGACTTGAAGTGAGTTTCGGATATTAGTTTTATTTTTTCAGTACCCTTCAATCAAGAAGAAAAAAAAGACCATTTTCTTGTGAAGTCAGTTTTCGAGAAAAAAAATAGCTTTATTGAATTACAAAGCTTCCTAGTATAATGATGTTGTGATGAGATCCAGAAAGAAATCAAATCTTGAAAATGTTTCCTGGTTTCAAATAAACAAGTAATAACAAGACCAAAACTTTTATAGAATTACAATAATTTCTGCACTTCATCTCATATTCAGTCGATTGAAAAAAGATGACAATGGATTAATCATCTATACAGTGTATAATTATATAACAAAAAAATCACTAAAAGCCCAGAAATGATTGTTATCACCAATCACGCTATTACATTTAAAAAAAAAAAAACTAAAATCTTAACAAAAACAAAAAAAAAATAGACCGACACATGACAGAGATGATGATCTAAACATTCCTAAAAAAAGTGAAGAAATAACAATGATAGTATGAAAGCGATCAATCTTTGGGAGAAGAATTGTGTCTCCTTGAAGGCCCAGAAGGAGGGACTGGTTTTCCTTTTGGAAAGTAATTGAAAGCTTGGGTTTTGAGTCCATTGATGCTCTTCTGATTCTTCAGCTTGTAAAACTGTTTAGACGACTCTGTTTCAAGCTGTCTTCTCAGCAACAACATCTTCCCAGTTCGAGAGGCTGAGCAAGTAGCGGAGAGAAGAGAGACCATGAGAATTGTAACGAGAAACAAGGCTTTCATTGAAGGACAAGCCATTGAGAGAGAGAGAGAGAGAGAGAGAGAGGTGAATATGTCTTTGTTGAAGATGATGAAGGGTTTTGGTGTAATGGTTTTTTTTTTTTCGGCTGAGGAAGAGACCGAGTTATGAGGGATGTGGTGTTTTGTTTATATATTGCATGGGAGGATAGAAAAGAAATTGTATGGAAAGAGGAAATGGAGAGGAAAATTGAAAAGAAGAGGGAAAAAGTGAAATGCACGCTAAAAGAGTAACGACCATTGAAAATATGGTTTGTTCCTATAATAAATAAATCACCACATTAAATGTCAACGGGGTTTTGGGAATTATTTTATGGGTTATTAAGTTAATTTATTAGCAGATTAATAAAATATCACTTATTTAACTCAGTCAAACATGTAAAAAATGTAGTTAATAAGCTGCCATGTATGCAAGTTGACTATTTACAAAGTATTTAACAAAGGTTGGCTAATTTACAATTCTTATAGTTTAGGTGGCTTATATATCCAATTTTTTGTTATTTTATTTTGTGACTTGTGAGTTGTGAGCTTACTTTTTGTGCCATCTTCTACTCCAATTTCGTATTATTTTGGCCCGGTCAATTAGAGGGATTTTAGGCCAGAGAAACTGCAACAAAGCTTCGGTATTGGATAGCGAATTTCAAGCTTGGAATGTTTTCTTCTTCTTTTTTCCAATTCTAATTATGATCGGATTATCTGCGTTTATTTTCGTGTATTTTTCTTTTCCTTTTTTTGTCCTTAAAAATAGCGCGTGAAATGTGTTACTTCCATTAATTGGAGACTGGTCAAGAGTGTTAAGCACGCACCTTGATGACATGTATTTCCGTTCATCACACATACGATAAATATTGCATATCCATTAATGTTTATATTATTTTTGTAACAAATATAGTTTTCTTGTCACGTTTGCCTTCCATTCTACCCATCAAAGCGCGCTCTTGTCTCCCACGTAGCAAGAGGTGATATGTTTAGAGCAACTCCACGGATTACACAATTTTCTACTTATATGTCACCAGGGACGAGATCAGAAAAGCTCAATAGAAGGGCTTATTTGATAAAAAATTAATTAAGGGGGCTAATTCAAAAAAATTTCATGGTAAAAATGGAAAATAAAAAAATGGTCAAAATTGTAAATTTTTAGGGTAAAAAATGTAAAATATTTTTAAAATGGGCAAAAAATGCAAAAACAAATTTTTGAGGGGGGCTGGAGCCCGTCCTGGGCCTTAGCTGGCTCCGTCTCTGCATGTCACATCAAACACTATATCATCTCCAACCGAACTCTATTTTTTACACCAAATTAAAATATTAATTTTATATTCAACTTACTCTCATTTATTTCTATACCCTTATATTTATTTAATATCTTTCAATTATACCACTTATTCACTATTTAATAATAAAATATTACTCCATAAAATAATTCAAAATACAAATTAACACAAACTAAACTTAATATTTATTAAAACAAAAATACTATACAAAACAAATAAAATAAAATAAATAAAAAAGTACAATTACACATCCGAATTAGAATATCCCTCCCACAAATGGTCGATGAATGTATTTCAAAGCGTGATATGTGCATCTCTGTCTCTTATTTTTCTGTAGCGAGTGAAAAACTCTTGAAATCGTGTATCATCATTCTCCGCTAATTAAACCCCCAATGGTGGCGTTTCTCTGTTAACTTCAATGGGCACGCTAAAATCACGCTAATCCTCTATAATCATGTTATGCATAATTATGCACGTATTCATTATATCTTTTAAGACATCTTTTCTCCAAAATCTTCATGGTCCTGCCACAATTGCAAACCGTTCTTGGATAACTCCAAATGCACGTTCTACGTTTTTTCTACAGGATTCTTGCCTCATTGCAAAATACTGTTTTTTTTGCCACATGGTTCTTGAATAGTTTGAACAATAGTAGACCATTTTGGATATATAAATTATCAGTCAAATAATAACCCATATTATACTCATTTCCATGCCTGACATAATGAGCGGGAGGAGCAATACATTGAGTGAGATTGGAAAATAGGTGAGAAGACTCTAACAAGTTGATGTCATTGTTGCTTCCCGGCATGACAAAATAAGTGTGCCATATCGAAAGATCATAATCAGCCATAGCTTCTAGAATAATTGTAGGTTTTTTCGCTACGACCCGTATATTGTCCGGCCCACGCGGTAGGACAATTTTTCAATTTCCAATGCATACAATCCCACGCGGTAGGACAATTTTTCCATTTCCAATGTATTCAATTTTATTTTGTTGTATTGTGTTTTATTTTTTTTTTAATTTTTTTTTTTTGCATTTCGATGTCGTTGTAATGTTATTTCGTTTCGGTATTAATATTAATGTCATTTTAGTTTTTCCCAAACTCCAAATGTCAATGTTGTATTTGAAAATAAATTTAAAATATAAAATATGAATAATTTAAGGATAAATATGATATAATTTTATAAATCAGTGCAAATATATAAATTATAAACTTTACTGAGACTAAATTTTTTTTTAGTGCAGTGAATAGTGTCGCGCCATATTTGGCGCGACACCAAAAACAATTATGAACCCACACCAAAATGGCGTGGGAAATGAAGATCGGGTGGACTCCACCCTTATGCTATTCAGTGGGAATGGGGTTCGGGTGGAGATCCTCTTATATATAATTCAAGAACGGCACGTTTTAAGTAAAGTTAAAAAATTTATAAATAGATATATAATAACTCTTCTATTTTTAATTATCTTATACACAGCGTTGCGAATCTATATTCCCATTGTCTACAACAAAATTGTATTTTCTGAATTTTTAAAAACGGATATAAAATTGAAATTAGAGGCATATGAAGAAAAAACTTCAATCAGTCAACAATAGGTCTATGAGAGTCCCTCGGGAGGATGGAGTATTCCCTAGAATAGAAAACTAAGAAAAAGAAGGGGAATTTGTCCACTTACATAGTTTGAGAGCTTACAAAAGAGTAATTTAAGATGAGAAAATACGGGTGTTGAAGAACACGCGGTTTCAAAAGTTACCTTACGTCATCTAGTGGACTTGGCGATTTCTATACCTCTATATAAAGGGCTTCCATCTCAGCCTCAATATAATTTTCCGACCAGTTCGAGCAAAGACCGACCCCCAATTAGAATTCCTCATTATGATGACAATAACAGTTGTACCCTAATTGTGTCGTGAAGCTGAGAGACGCGTAGACATGAGTTATGAGTTGTGCTATATGTTTAATATTTAAATAAGTGGATTATAATTTTTAATTGAGAGTAACTATTTGACTATTTCATATATAATTTCTTTTTTTACATTTTCTATATAATTTAGATGACGGTCACCAAATGATAATTTATATTTTCATTTGAGTTGTCTTTTGTCCAGGTAAGTTTATGTAAACCAATTCAAATTATCTTTTTGGAATGAACAATTTAAATGGGTAAGGTATGATGAAATACTTCACATAATGTACCAAACAAAGCTTTGATTTTACAACATTTTAGTTGATTTTATAACAAAAAGAATTTAGTTGATGGAACTCTGTATGTATGTGTTATAATAAGAATATTAATAACACCGAATAGACCAAATAAAATACCGACCAAAGGTATTAAAACACATAAGAGAAACGAAATGAAGCATAAGTTAAGCTTCAATGCCGATTAAGTCTAATAAAAGCTTTCGGCACAATAATAGACGTCAATAACGCTTACTTGGTCACGTACGCACAAAAGAAATCGCAAAATAACTGAAGGGAAGTGATTTTGCACGGTTACACAATAACTGACATAGAACGTGGGTCTGATCAACCTACCTTCAGAGGGAAGATATAAAATGAGGAGAGAAGGGCAAAGGACAGAAACAATGCATATTTTATACAAACTCAGAACCTTTTATTGGAGAGCTTCTTGTATTAAGATTCATCTAGTATAAGAAAAGTCCGATCTTTGTATTGGTTATACAATCGTCGAGACAATTGTTGTATCTATTTTTAGACATCAATAGTATGTACCAACATGAAAAGATGCACCTATTCCAGGACCTATATCCGTTATACCAATTAGCGCATTTTCTCAAACGGATCGGGTAATGGGTATGCCATCCGGGTAGCAGGGGTGAAAACTGAATACCCGTATACCTGCTTATCCGGTTCATAAATAAATAAATGCAAAGGAAAAGAAAATTAAGCACTCAATAATCATTAACTTAAATAAATAACTACAAATTCAACGTCAAAAGTTTTTATAGTGAAAATACTAAATAAAATTGGAATTTATAGTTATAATCATCCAAAAAATTTACCAACAAAAATGTCATTAAATCTTCAAATGAATTCTCGGAATTTTTGAAGATTTATCGACATCCAAGTCAATAAATTAATAAAGATGTCAGTAAACCTTAAAAAAAAACTCTCATATTCTTCAAACGAAGGATCATCGACGAATGCACTTTTTATTTGGATGAGACCGATAAGACATTTCAGGTTTAGAAAAGGAGAGAGAGATTAAGGAAGTGAAATGAATGAGAAAAGATAAAAAGAAAAGAAAATGATTAAAAACGTAAATACACAAAATACATATACTTTTGGATTAAAATAGACATTAAATTTTGGTAAAAATTATTGGGAATGTTCATGTCCTCACTAATTTTATTTGATCCCATGTGTGTCACACCTGAAGGTTATGGTGAGTATATATGCCCCTCCTCCACCATTTGGATTTGTATATGTTATCTAAACTTTATTGAAGTGGGATAGTCCCACCACATTGATTGTGTGTGTGAATGTACATGTGTTTATATATCAATCGAGTATTTTCACTTCATACCAATTGGTTTTAAGATGAAATTGAGCATAAACCTATTTTTAAGTCTAATTTTTTTTCCCATAAATGCTCCCCCTAAAAAAATTTCCAACATTTATGTCATTTTTTTTATGAAACCATGAACTGTGAGATATTTCATTCCTGGATGAAATTGAAAATAGCTCACCGTAAATTCTCAGATATTATGGTTAGATGTAATGCAAATCACGTTGACGTTACACCTGTGGAAATAGTTCTCGTGTTTAATTGTAAGCGAAACCTACCACGTATGTCGTCATAGGATACATAAACTTATTAAAACATAATTCAACTTTCGTTACATTATATGCATACATTATTGTCATGCAGTTGTTTAATTAGCTTCCTACCAAAAGTCTGTTTTCTCTCTGAAACTTTCTCAGATCCAGATCTAAGTCTTCCTTTCTTCCTCCGGGGCTGTTGTTACTAGCAGTGGATATCAGCCACTCGCCGTCCAGCGTGTGGCTTCGGGGGAGGATAGACATGGACTTCGACGAACGTGTGATGTGATCTTTGCGACCGGAAAACCCGAGAAGACGGTTTAGCGAGGTGTCTCCGGCGACTAGGGTATTGCGGACTATGGCGGTGGTGCGGCGTACAACGTCGGCGACGACGCTGTTGCGGCTTGCAGTACCGACGGCGGTGTTGCGGCGTGCAGTGATTGTGCGGCGAGATTCGAAACGCTTGCATCCTCGCCCATTGCTCAGATCCCAACTCTTTCGGTCCCCTGCCGCCTCCATCCTCCGCCAACTTCCGTCGTCGGCAATCCGGCACCCGCTCCCCGACTTCCTCTCCACCGCCGTTCGCCGTCCCCCCAAACGCGCCGCCGCAAAGCCCACCGTAGACATCGGGGCCCGCGCCCAGCAGATGCAGACGCGGCGCCTGTGGACGTACGCTTTCTCGTTCGCGACGGTGGCCGGCTTCGTGGTGGTGGTCCTCTACAGGTGGTGCGAAGGTGTGTGTTTCTGTCGTCGGTGGTACAGAGTGAGTCGTCAGAGCCGGTGATGCTTTGCAGGGTTCCGTCTTCGGAGGTGCAGAGCAGGTCTTCGGTTCCGTTCCCGGAGGGGTCACTGCCTAAAGTGTCTCCACCGTAAATGATCCAGCGTCGGTCTTTGTTAAAGATGGCGGGGGCTCGGCGATGGTCACCGAAAATGGCAATGTGGGGGGCTTTCTCGCTTGTTCGATTGTCTCTCGCTTTCCGCGAGCAAACACGTGATACCAAAGTTGATTTCCAATTGTTTAAGTTTACTGTTTGTTAAGACTTTGTTTGGTTTTGGTTATATGTATGTTTTGTTTTATTGGAGGCGGAATAGCCGTCCTTCACCATCCCAGTGTGGATCTCCTGTTAGATTCGTGTCTATGAAGGTTGAAGAGTCACCTTCTTCATGGTCATCGGACTGCGGTCGTTTGGATCTTTCCATCAACCATTGTGGGTTTATCGAAAGAGCCAAATGTGTGCTCGATTTTGAGTGTGCTCTTTATTCTTCCTTTTGTCGGAAGTATGCACAATATGAGCGAACACTTAGTGTTAGATTCATTCCGATCTAAGTATGTGTCGTGTCTAAGATGTTATTCGTCTGTATCGATGGGTATTCTACCCATTTCTAATGAAAGCTTTGTGCAATTCTCAAAAAAAAAAAAAATAGCTTCCTATCTTTTTATTTTATTTTTTTTCATTTATACAAATCTTGATTACATGGAATATTAAGTTCAGATTAAAAGAAATCTTGTAAAGATGAAACAATGAAGACGAATTGCTATCTTGAAAGATTAAACTCATGTCTAGGGGTGTACAAAAATTGACCGAAAATTGGTTAAACCGATAACCGAACCAATCCGGAACCGAAATTCGGTGCCACATCATCAAACCGAAAATTCGGTTCGGTTAACCGAAACCGAATTTAAGAATCGGTTCGGTTATCGGTTTTGAAAATCAAAAAATTCGGTTATCGGTTATTTAACCGATTTTTTTTTTTATCCAGTTTTGAAACCGGATAACCAATTTTAAACCGGATAACCGATTTTAATCGGTTAACCGATTTGAACCGGATAACCGATTTGGATAATTATAACATCTTTAAAACTGGTTAACCAGTTTTGAAATCGGTTAACCGATTTTTTCGGTCAACCGGTTTCGAAACTGGTTAACCAGTTTTAAAACGGTTATAAAATCGGTTATCGGTTTTACAAAACCGGTTAACCGAATTTTCGGTTAACCGATTTTCGGTTTTTGACCAATTCGGTTCGGTCATTGGTCCAAAATTTTCAAAACCGAAAATTCGGTTTCGGTTTTCAAATTGGTCCAAAACCGAACCGAACCGAACCGATTTCACCCCTACTCATGTCCGCACGTAAAAAGAGATCCCATAAATAAAAAGTAGTGTAACACAAACTAAATGTTTGAGGTTTGGGTTATTCTTTTTTTTTTTTTTTTTGTCATTTTATTAGGAACTCTTCAAGAAGTAAAGTGGGGCGTTTTGAGCATAAATAGACTTCATAATTGTACCAGCTAGATCAATAGAAACATATAACTGACTTCGTTTTCTTATATTTAATTAAAAGAAAACTATTATACATATTTAATATCATTTTTGGGTACTCTTAGACTTGTACGTAGTCTAGGAAAACTATTAATATTTTCTAACTTTAGAATACTTTTATGAAATTCAACACACAAACACACACGCACACTCGCACGCACACAATATAAACATTTATAGATTCTTAAGATAACACTTTGTTTTTATGATACTTTTTCAAACTATAAACAAGTTCTAAGTTATTGACTATATTTTGAATGTTATCATTTGATACTCGTTTACACGTCTATTACTCGCTCTAAATAGATCAGGTAATATGTTGGAATTAAGTAAATAAATAATTTACATGTGTATACTGATTTGTGGTAATAATTTAAGTGGGTTTCACTCATCGGATTTAAATAATTTCAAGTGATACGGATTCCTCGTAACGAGAGGTGTAAAATTGAATATTTGTTTGCCAAAATCGGACCTAGGATGAATGAGAAATTGATGCTCAAAGTAGGCTAAAGAAACACATTTATGTTGTGTTGTGGAAGTGGAATACCAAGAGTCCCACATTGAATGAGGATGTGTGTTGTGGTAGTGTTTAAATACTATCTTCTTTAATTAGTGGATATCCAAGTGCAAGAGAGGAGAGTGTGTGTGGGTTAACCCTTAACCCATCACACACACACACACACAAACGCACGCGCGCGCGCGCCGGGCCGGGCTAGGGGTTCGGGTTCGGGTTCGGGAATGTCTCGGTCTCGGGCTTTCTTTTTACTACAAATTTCACTTCTGAAAGTTTTAATTCCTCAAATAACTCTTGTGTTACGTTTGAGAATTAAAGTGTAATCGTGTGCATATATGGCCAACGGTTTGTAGACCCGTGTGCTTTAAGGCAACGGTTTTGAGAGCGTTTGTAACAGCTCTTTATGAGCGTTAATAGAAATAAAAGCCTCTAAGGCTGGGCGGTTTTGGCTGGTTCAAATTCGCAACCTCACTCTGCCTTGGCCTATATAAAGGAGGCTTAGCCCTCTCATTCGAACACACCAAAAAAAACACAATCTCTTACTGTTCCCGAGCTTCCTTCTTCCCCAGAAATTCTTCTCTTGTTTTGTCTTGGTGGTAGATTCGCACAGGTCCTAGTTCGCAAAGAGTCAAACCTATTGGTGTTAAGCTTGCCTCTATAGTCGTTGTATCCTGGGAGGCTTTCGCTCACGTATTCCAGCATCCGTGGGAAGGCTTTAAAAAGCTTCAAGGAAACCGTTCAATGGGCCTCGACAGTTTCTTTCAACTTCTCCGATTCATTTTTTCGGCTCTAAGGTTTAGCCGGTTTTATTTGTAATTTTTAATTCTGTTTAGTTTTCCTTCCATGCAAATTGTCTTGTATTTTTCGTCAACATTAATATAATATTGCTAACAATCTTGAAGCTTTTTAATCTGTTATAGACAGCTTGCGAGGTAGAAATATGACTAATGTCAACGACTCAATGAACATGAATGTTGAGGGGAACGTCAATGAGAATCCCTCCATGGTGAACACCCCGACAAACTTGATCAACATTGGCCAAATCCCCGTGGCCTTGGGACAACGCTCGATGGCGGCCATTATCGGCCCGACGAGACTCGATGACGTTATCGGCCATTCGAGCGGCCGGACAAACTCACCCCGCCAATGGCCGGCCCAAACTCACTCGGCCATTGGCCGGCCCGGGCCCTTCACTCGGCCATTGGCCGATCGAAACACACCCGGCCAATGGCCGGCCCAAACTCACTCGGCCATCGGCCGGCCCAAGCGCTTCACTCGGCCATTGGCCGATCGAAACTCACCCGGCCAATGACCGGCCCAAACTCTCTCGGCCATTGGGTGGCCAAGGCGCTTCACTCGGCCATTGGCCGATCGAAACTCACCCGACCAATGGCCGACCCAAACTCACTCGGCCATTGGCTGGCCCTGGCGTTTCACTCGGCCATTGGCCGGCTGAACCCAACTTCACTCGGCCAAGGGGTTGCCCAGAACGCCACTTGGTCGCTTATAAATACAGAGGTCCGTCCTCTCCCAAAGGTAATCCGAAATCGAGTACCGAAACGTTGCAGAACTCACAACTCACTCGTTTCGACTCTCTAAACACCTTACCTCTTTTACCCACCTCAATCCTACTACTGTTGAGCATCGGAGAGGTAAACAGAGGTGCCCCCTCTGTTTCCCCTTTGTAGTTCACGCACTCTTTCCTGCTTGTCAGGTGTTAAGACGAGGCAGGAATCATCAACAGCTAAGGGGTGACTTGGGATACCAAGTCCGACACGCTCGAACCAAAGCGAGATCACTTGGTCCGGCCTTGGGTCTAACCGCTTAAGGCTCCTAAATAGTTGACCAAAAACGAGCGACAACATTTTGGGGCTAAAAGGAGGGGACCTCCCGACCTCGTGTACACTCTCCCTTCCAATCCCTTTTCTTGCAACCTTCACGACTCTCGAAATATGAGTCAAATTCCTACTACTTCCGCAGGCACTTGGGCGACGGGCTCGAGATACGGCCTCAGAAGCCTCGCGCATCGTCTAGGAGGGCAGCCTCGTGACAACGAGAGCTAGCCCCAAGACCCGGCGAATGACCCCGAGACCGCGCTCCGAGAGGACACGGCTCGAAGGCTCGCTGAGCTCCTTGACCGTCCCGGCGTTGACGGCTCGTTTATCGCCGACCTTCTCGGCTATGACGTCGAGGATAGGACCGTCTAGGGCGACTCCGACCCCGACTATGAGGGGGAGTCAAGAACCGACGGAGCGACACCCAGCCTCATCCAATCCCGATCCGAAAGGACAAATGACGCCCCGGCCGGACCGTCCCATCCAGCGTGACAACATGCACGGTCCCACTCTCGGGGCTTTGCCCCCTCGATTTCAAGAGGCGGCCGGACACGGCCCCTCGCCGGGGAGAGGGCCGCCCTCGGGGACGATGGGGACGACAGCCGAAGCGCCCTTCGGACGATCCGGCCAAGGGCAACTTCGCCTTGCCAAGCGCTAAGCGGAGACCTGAGGGAGCTTCTGATTGCGCAGATAAACTCAAGAGGGGAGGATCTCTGCCAAAGGCTCAACTCCCAAAGGGATGCACTCCCCGCCACCAGTCTTGGCCGACCTCAGGCCAACGCCGGGGATCAAGCGTCCAATGAGCGTCAACAAGCGACTACCGCGGCCCCAGCGGTCAGCCCAGCCAACGGGCTTGACATGGTGACGATGATCCAAAGCCTTCAAAACCAGATCATCGAGATGAGGGAGTCAGGGAGGCAGATGCCCTATGGGGGATCAAGGAGTCGTACTATCCCTTCGCCGCTCAGATCCTCGCGCAGCCATGTGTAGGGAATTTCAAACTACCATCCATCCCTCCTTACGACGGACGGACGGACCCGAACTTCCACATCCAGCATTATGAGACGTGGATGACAATGTAGGGATAGTCGAATGCCACCATATGTCAAGCCTTCAGCCTGACCCTCATTGGGTTAGGATTCGAATGGTTCCGAAGCCTAAGACCGGGGAGCATCTCGTCCTTCCGGGCCTTGCGAGAGGCCTTCCTTGCTCGGTTCGCCACTCTCGTGGCACAAAAGAAGTCAAAAACCTACCTCATGTCTATTCGGCAGGGAAGAGACGTGAGCTTGAGGCAGTACCTAGCTCGCTTCACCGAAGAATCCCACAAGGTCGAAGGATTCGACGACAAGGACGCCATCACGCTGATTACAGAGGGGGCTCGCACAAGCGACTTCCTCAAGTCTATTGTTGGAAAGTTCCCACGGGACATGGCCGGAAGTCTGGAGGACAGAGCGGTCGCCGTCGCGACGATCAGGACGGGGATCGTCTCGACCCTCGAAAGAGGAGGAACAAGGGAGGCCAGGCCCCTAACGGTCGTTCCCTCCTTGGGCCAAGACCCTCACATGTCGATAGCTTTCAGAAGTTTCCGACATTCACTCCTCTGAACACTCCGCAAGAGCGGATCCTGGCTCTGCACCGCGACAAGCTAGGAAGCCCCGCTCATCTCACGAAGGATCCCGTGAAGCGGGATGGAAGTAAATTCCGTGAATACCACCAAGACCACGGACACCTGACGTCCGAATGTTACCAGCTCAAGCGGCAGATCGAAGCCCTTATCCAAGACGGGAAGCTGAAAGAATACGTCCTCAAAACGATCGGGATGGCCGCGGAGGGCGGAGAACGCCCGCGGCAGGAAAGGAAAGGTCCGACGATGGTAACCGTCACTGATCGGACTATGAACGAAGAACCAGAGAGCTCGCAAATGCACGTTGTGGGCTCAATCATGGGCGGACCAGAGTTCTGGGACTCGAGCACACAGAGAAAGAAGTACGTGCGGGAAGTTTCCCAAGGGAAAATAGCGCACCATATCAACCACACGTATAAGGCTCCGCCTCTGACCCTGTTCGAGTCCATGTTCTTCACTAACCAGGAGGTGGTGCGAGTACTCCACCAGCACAATGACGTGATAGTCGTCTCGGCCCCGGTCGCTAACAATCTTGTCCGAAGAATCGTGATCGACAACGGCAGCTATGGCGACATCATCTTCAAATCGGCTTTGGACAGGATGAAGCTGACTGGACTGAGACCGACCCCGATCTCGACCCCACTCTTCGGCTTCTCCGGGGAGAGGGTCATGACGGAGGGCATGATCGACCTCCCGGTTACCTTCGGGACACCTGGAGGGATCGAGGTCACCCACATTGTTTCATTCCTGGTTGTGGACCAGCCATCAGCATACAACATCATCATAGGCCGTCCGACTCTCAATCGGTTGAAGGCAATCACTTTAACCTACCACTTGATGATGAAATTCCCAAACGAGAAAGGAATCGCCATAATGTAGGGAGACCAATCGATGGCAAGAATGTGCTACATCCAAGGTGTGGATGGGAAGGGGAAGGGGAAGATGGTGAGCACCGTCTTCCAACTCGGAGACAAATTCCCGTGCAAGATCGAGAAAGGAGGCACCTTCGGGGAATTGGACCAAAGGGACGATGTCGAGCGTCGGAAGGTGGAGACACCGGATGATGTCGTTCATGTCATGCTAGACGACGCCAAACCTGACCAAGTAGTCAAGGTAGGCGCCCAGCTCCCGTCCGAGATCCAACTCCAACTCACAGCCTTCTTCCACGAGTTCAAAGACGTCTTCGCGTGGACACACGCAGACATGCCGGGAAGTGACCCCGAGTTAATGGTCTATCGCCTCAACGACGACAAAAGGATGACCGAACGCGTCCAACCGAGACGGGCTTTCAGCGGGGAGAGATACCAGGCCATTGGTGAAGAAGTCGACAAGCTTCTCGCCGCCAACTTCATTAGGGAGGCGGAACACCCCAAGTGGGTGTCCAATGTCGTCATGGTAAAGAAGCCAAACGGGAAGTGGCGGATTTGCATCGATTACAAAGACCTCAACAAGGCCTGCCCGAAAGACAGCTTTCCTCTCCCAAGAATGGAGCAACTCGTGGATGCCACAACGGGCCATGAACTGCTAAGTTTCATGGACACCTATTCGGGATACAATCAGATCCGCATGCACGAACCGGATCAGATCAAGACCACATTCGTTACGAACCGCGGACTCTACTGCTACAAGGTCATATGCCTTTTGGCCTAAAAAACACGGGTGCGACGTATCAAAGGTTGGTAAATCGAATTTTCACCAACCAAATTGGCAAGACAATGGAGGTCTACGTGGACGACATGTTGGTCAAAAGTCTCAAAGCCTATGACCACGTTCGAGACCTCAGGGAGATGTTCGCAATCCTGCGGCGTTACAAGATGAAGCTCAATCCCAACAAGTGCGCTTTCGGGGTTGAGTCTGGAAAGTTCCTGGGCTACATGGTGAGCCGCCGTGGGATCGAAGCTAATCCCGAGAAAATCAAGGCGATCTTGGAAATGAGGTCGCCACATAGAGTTAAAGAAGTGCAGAGTTTGACGGGAAGAATCGCCGCCCTGACGCGATTCGTTTCCAAGGCCACCGACAGGTGCCAACTATTCTTTAAAGCATTGAAAAAAACCTACGGGTTCATGTAGACAAAGGAGTGTGAGGAGGCATTCCGTGAAATGAAGGCCTACTTCAGCTCCCCTCTGTTCCTTGCAAAGCCGAAGGACGGCGAGACCTTGTATGTCTACCTCACGGTTTTCGATAGGGTCGTGAGCGCGGTTCTAATACGCGAGGAAAACAAGGTCCAATGGCCGGTTTATTATGTCAGCAAGGCACTTCTCGACGCCGAGACTCGATACCCCGAAATCGAGAGATTGTCCCTCGCTATCGTCATGAACGCGAGGAAACTGCGCCCTTACTTCCAAGCGCATCTGATCGTGGTGCGCATGTGACATCCCATCGAGAAGGCCCTACAAAAAAGGACCTCATCACGAATGGCCATATGGTCCCAAGAGCTGGGCGAGTACGGGGTCGAGTTTCAACCGAGAACCGCTATCAAAGGCCAGGCCCTCGCCGACTTTGTGGCAGAGTTCACCGACACGCCCCTAACGGACAAAGACGACAAAGACAAAAAAGATAACGATGACGAGGAAGACAAGGAGAACGACCACAACGAATCATCGAGGAAGAGGACTAATGACCCGATAGGGCCAGTCTGGGACTTGCATGTAGATGGCGCATCGAATGCCCCGGGGGGCTGGCGCCGGCGTCATTCTCACAAACCTCGATAGGGAAAAATTGATATACGCTCTGCGATTCGAGTTCAAGGCCTCCAAAAATGAGGCGGAGTACGAGGCTCTGATCGTTGGCTTGGAGTTGGCAAACAAGCTAGAAGTCCGGAACCTGTGCATCCATTGCGACTCACAACTGATTGTGAACCAGGTGAAGGGCGACTATGCAGCCAAGGAGCCGAACATGATCGCATATCTATCAAAGACTCAGAAAAACCTAGAGGCCCTGTCATGGTACGAGATAGTCCAAGTTCCCCGAGAGGCGAACATTGAGGCCGATGCCCTGGCGTGCCTTGCATCAGGGATAGACGAAGAGGGAGAGGGCAGCGTCCCGATAGAAGTTCTAACCCGGCCCTACGTCTCGAGGAGTGACGTAGGGGTAGTTGATGAAGTGCCACCCCCCTCATGGATGACGCCACTCGTGGAGTACCTCAAACGAGGATCCGTTCCCAAAAACAAAGAGGAAGTCAGAAAGCTGAAAAGCTTGGCACGGAAGTACACGATGAGGAGGGACAACCTGTTCAAGAGAGGATACTCTATGCCCCTCCTCTGATGCCTGACCGAGGTCGAGGCAAAGAAAGCGCTCCGCGAGGTGCATGAAGGGTTGTGTGGGAACCACGTCGCCAAACAGTCTTTGGCCCTGAAGCTGCTGAGGCTCGGGTACTTTTGGCCAACCTGGAAAAAGGACTCCCACGAGTGGGCCAAAAGATGTGACAAATGCCAAAGGTTTGTCCACATTCCGCGCCAAGCGCCGGCCCCACTGTGCCCGATCGTTGTACCTCGACCCTTCGCAAAGTGGGGAATCGACCTCATTGGTCCTATGGCCCCAAGACAATACAAGCACACAATCGTGGCTATCGATTATTTCACAAAATGGGTAGAACCATTGGCAAAGATCACGGAGGCGAACACGACTAGTTTCATCTGGAAGAACATTGTCTGCCGCTTCGGGATCCCCGCGTCGATCGTGACTGTCAACGAAAAGCAATTCGACAACGCACCTGTCCGCGACATATGCGAGCAGTTGGGCATCAGCAAGACTTTCTCCTCCCCTCGTCATCCTCAGGCCAACGGCCAAGTCGAGGCGGTCAACAAGACGATTAAGGAAAACCTAAAGAAGAAGTTGAAGGAAAGAAAGGGGGCGTGGGCCGAGGAGCTCCCCATGGTCCTCTGGGCATACCGAATGACCGCGCGGAACGTAACCGGTGAAACCCCCTTCGCACTTGCATTCGGCATCGAGGCCGTGGTACCCATCGAGACCAAGTTGCCAACCTTCCGCATTGAAGAGTTCGAGGAAACCGCTAACAACGAAGCAATAAGGCTCGAGCTGGATCTCATAGACGAGAAGAGGGCAGATGCACTTACTCGCCTCGCCGCACAGAAGAGGAAGGTCGAAAAGTACTACAATTCCAAGGTCAAGCTGCGGAAGTTTGCCGACGGGAGCCTCGTCCTCAGAAGGGTGTTCAAAAACACCAAGGTGCAGGGAGCCAGAGTCCTGGGTCCAGCTTGGGAAGGCCCGTACCGCGTGCGCCGAGCCATACATGGCGGTGTTGTCAATGGTGCCCACAAGAAGAGTTGTAGTCTTTATTTTATACATTTGATGTAATAAAATCTCACGAAGACTCTTGCTTGTAATTGCTTATTCATTAATAGAAAGTTGAAACGTTCATTCATTCTTCCTTGTCTGTTTGAAGCTTTATGATAAAACATTAGTCTTTAGTCCATAAACAAACTTAACAACTTACGAAGAGACAAATGTAGATTTGCATGAACAAACTCTTCGTAGTTTGCTTAAAACGATATATTTGCAAACTAAGGGTCAAAGGATTATTGACCTCAGTACGATTCTTAGGAGAATATATGATGTCTGGTTATGGGGCATTGAGAGTTGGAGACTCTATAGTTCTTCTAGGTATCTTCCGAAGGTACTGAATTGACCAGTGCACTTCTAGAGACAAAATAAGAACAAACCATTTAACCTCTTATATCTCGAAGTCACTACGTATGAATTGCATCGTGCTTACCTTAATCTTGAAATGAGACATGCCATTTCATAGCTTACGTATTCTCATTTGAGAAAGTCAGAGTTCGGACTCACTATGTGATTCCGAACAGGTGCTATTGGTGAAGTACTAAGTTATGAAGATGTCATGAGTAACTTTGTGAAGTTCTCATAGATATGGAATTCATGTACAAGATTGCTGAAATGCAATGTATATCACCTCATGCTTTGTTCCTTGAAATGTGAATAAATGAACTGGCCAGTGTCAAAATTGAGTCTTGACTCTTTTGGATGAAACAATGTGACTTGTTAGCTCCTCGTCAATACATTGTTTCTAACTTATTCACAAGCGACAAATGAGTTGAGGAAATAACAGCTAGAAGGATAAAATGGTAAATTTGCAAATCCCGACTAGCTGATGATATTCATGAAGGGTAAACATAGATAATATTCAGTGGATCCGCTCATTATAATTTGGTTGAATTCTTGAGTAGAAAATAAATTCATTTGAACCGAGAGATTTTCAGTGTCAACTCTTTAGTGGAGTCAGTTGACATTAAGCTAAACTTGGAAAAGGTTTGTGAACTTTTGAGTCCAAGTGTTTAGCTCAAGCTTTGTTCATTTGGATCCAAGAGGTCACTGTCACAAATCACATCGAGTAGGAATAGTTAAACTAGAAGCTAAGTCAAAACAAAAACGAGACAAGTTTTACGAAAATTGTCAAAAGGGTATTTTTGTCTTTTGAGATATAGGATGAAATGAATGTCAATAAATTTTTGACACGGTCATTTGATGACATGCATCACTCGGCCAATATTAGTTTTATTGGGCCTTGTGGATTAATTTCATTTCATAAGAATTTTATTGAAAATTCTTAATGAGCCTTTTTCATGTTGTCATGAACAAATGGAAAAGCTTCTAGAAGCCTTTTCTAGATGATGTTGGGCGCCTACTACCCAAGGGAAAAGAGAGAATATTTTGTGCATAAATGTATCAAGATACTTGCCAAAAGAAAAAGAGGAAACAAATTTCCCATGCATGCATAAGGGAATTTCGGCCAAGAGAGTCAAAGGCAAGGCAATGTACAAAAAAGGAAACAAATCCAAGCCTTGTAGAAGGCTGGCTTGGCCGTGTGACTCATGAGGGAATAAGGCTTTCATTCATCCAAGTTTTAGAGATTTGAGAGCTTCTCTCTCTAGCTTGGCCGACTCCTCTCTCTCTCTCTAGTCAATTTCATTTTTTGTTTTGGCACCTAGGTCCACATTTGACCTAGTGTTTTAGCTCTTCGACTCTAAGACTTGTTCTTGAGTCGTCGTGTTTAAATGTGCCCACTCACTAATTCCTTTTCTCTCGAGTGATTTAGTGATAGAAATTTTCGTGGTTGCTCGAGTTGCCGAGGAAAGAAGAGAGACGTGCTGCGAAGGGGGAGACAAACGTTGCAACTTTCCAAAAGCTTCTCAACGTTCAAGCTTCTAAAAGGTTAGTAATCTTTTATGCTCATAATAGTTTTTATTTACATGTGCTTGCTCTTTGTCTAGGTTAGTAAAAACGTTTTACTAGTTAAAAGAAAATTTTTAAAATTCCGTCGCTTACCGAAGCGTTAAACTTTTTCTTAAACCCTAGATCAATTCCAACAGGCGGCACGTACGAGCTCGAGAACCTAGAAGGGCTCGTGTTCACTCATCCGTGGAACGTCGAACATTTGAGGCAATACTTCCAATAGAAGCATGTTCCTGATTCTTTATGCTCGATTGTTTTCATTTTATTTCCGGTTTTGTTGAGAGACAATTTCAAGTTTAAATAAGGCCAATGGCATGGGAATGAAATTTTTGCCTATTTTGACATAGTAATGGGATTACATTTCGCCTCAAAACCTTTGTCATACATTGTTATAATTTCTAGTCTCCTCTACCAGCACACAAGAAACTCGGGGGACTAATAGGTACATATCTTTTTTCGCGCGACGCTCTCGCACGATTTGATGCCTCGCACGCTGAATGGTAGCGAGACGTCAACAGATCGCGTCTGTGCACCGAACCGCTGATCCTAAGGCGGCAGTCAACACGCACGCCGACAGGTAGCGTACACGCCGGAAGATGGGCGTGATAGCCGTCCTGCCTTAACTCACACGGCGTTGTCCTTCTCTTCGATGAGGGCATGCATCTCCACCAGCAGCGAGTCCATTTCCTTCTCCGCCTTGACTCGAGAGATTTCGCTCGCCGATAGTTGTCCTAAAAGTGACGCTTGGAGCTTCCTCGTCTCCCCCAGGAAAGTGTCGACCGACTGTTCCGCCTTCTCCCGAGACGCTTGCTCAACCACTTGCACTGACCTCTCGGCGGCTAGCTCCGCACCTAGACGAGACACCTCCTCGTGGGTCCGCTTCAACTCCTCCTTGAGTGCCTGAAACTCCTGAGCGGTTCGGACCCCTGTCAGGGCGGCGGCATGATCGGCCGCTGCGCTCTCCATGTCCGTCTTCATAATCTGCATCTTCTGCAACAGGTCCTGAAGAATGCGGTCGCCTTGTTCTTGTCGTGCGAGCATCCATGAAAGTAGATGACATATGCGCAGTCAGGATGAGTAGAACAACTACAAAAAAACTAAATAACGAATCGTACCTTCCGAGCGTCGCTGATACCATTTTGGTAGTATTCGAGATCGAGAACGGTGATCCCCCGCGACATGCCTCAACTCAAGAACCGGCCGCGGCCACAGCTTCATCAGTAGGTGGCACCCTTGGCACCTGCGCACGTGAACGATCTCGAGCTGTGGTATGTGTCACAACGGGCGTCAATCGGTTAGAATATAACAATAAACGTAAACAAAAGAGTACTGCGATAGCATAAAAGATATATATATATATATATATATATATATATATATATATATATATGATTATTACCCCCGCATCAGGGAGGAGAGCAGAGGAACCCCCTGCCTCAGACTCGAGGTCCTCCATGACCTCCGTGCCAAGGATAGGGCGTCGGGGAACTTCATCGCCAGGCACGAACCATCCATTGGTCGCCATGAGCTCCGGGGACTCGAAAAGCGACCCTTGTCGCCTCGAGTTCGGAACAGCTCCAATCACGAGCGCGAGTTTAGAGCTCTCGATGCCACGGTCAGCCGGGAAGTCGGCCGCAGGGCCAAAGACGAGAGGCGCCATCCCAAAGGAGGATTCAGACACCCACACCCAAGGGTATCGATTCTTGGAAGATAGCTTGGTAAGTATGGGGAAACGCTTGCGATGTTGAACTTTGTAGAAACCAGGCCGTCACGGCTCGATCCTTCGCTCGGTAGAACATAATGTGACACGCGGCCACCACACGGTAGAAGGATGGAGACATCTGCGACGCGTGGACGTTCAATCGAACCAGAAGATCCTGGATCACAGGTTGAAAAGGCAGCCGTAGCCCCCCACGGAGGCTCGCCTCGTGGATGGCGGCGTATTCCCTTCATGGACGAGTCGGAAGGTCGTCGGGTAGCTGTCGCAATAGCGATACGGATGATGGAATGTGGAACTGCTTCTTCAGGCCCCTGAAACTGGCCAGTGAAAGGGAGCTCGGGACGTCGACTCCGAAACAGTCAAAGACGCCTCGAATCGCCAATTCCCCGATAGGGAAGGACAAGGCGCGCTCCTCCTCTCGGGTAGTCAAGGTGCGCACCTCGGCCGCCGATGAACGAAGTAGAAGAGACTCACCGAACCTTCCGGGTCCGCCACGTCTTCAAGACTGGTCGGGGCATCCACAGCGTGACCTATCAGGTTGGCCAGATGGTCGTCCCGGCGCGTGCCCGGACCGGCAAGGCGAGCTGCCTCGCCCGTGCCCGAGTCGGCCGGATGGGCCTGCTCGCCCGCGCCTGGACCGGCCGGGTGATCCCTCACATCCGCGCCCGGGCTGGCCGGACAAGCTTCCTCGCTCGCACCTGGGGTGGCCAAACGGGCCTCCTTGCTCGCGCTTGGCCCGGTCAGACGGACCCCCTCGTGCGCAACCAGCCCAACAGGCCCATCCGGGCCCCCTTCTTGGGCGCCCAAAGCAGATGGGCCTGCCTCACCAGAATCCGGCCCGGCAGGGCCCAGCTCCCGGGCAATGGACCCGGCCAGGGTTCCCCCTCGCACGCCCAGGCCTCCCTCGCTCTCCCCCGGCCCGATGGTGCACTTCCCTGGCTCGATGACGCGCTCCTCCGGCCCAGTAGCGCGGCCCGGTCCCCGACCCAGCCCAGGCCCGCCAACCCCCAGGGTTTGGGCGGGCAGCATCTCGGCCGCCACCCTTCGGCCAACGCCACCTAGCTGGCGCAGCCCATCGCCGGTGCTGGCGTCCGCCGGGCCGCCCTCGTCTGGCGTCGGCGTATCGCCCCCGGCGCGCTCCCGGCTAAGCGCAGCCCCGCTTGACGCGCGCGGTCCCTCAACGTCACCGGCGCGCAGCCAAACAAGCCCGCCGCCCAAGGCGCAGCCTCTCCCACGCCGGCACCGGTCAAGCCGATGTCGCCCAAGACCCATGCGTCCCCTCCTTGACTCGCCTCGCCGGAGGAGCCTTCGTCGGAGGTGCGCTTCCCTCCAGGTTCGCCAAAGCCCAGCCAAACAGCCCCATCGGCGCACGTCCCGGCCGGGTCTGTCGCGCGCGGCCCACCAGAGTCCTCCCGGGCACTTTCCTCGGCCTTCTGCCCGTCGCCAATGCCGCGCATGGCCCTCCCCGCTCTCGCCCCGTCTGAGGGACGCTCGCCCCAGTCACGCTGTGGGTCTCCGGCGCACGCCCCGTCCAGCACCGCCTCTACATCGCCCGGGGTCTGCTCGGCCGATCCAGGTGGCAGATAGCCTCGCCAGCCGCCGGGTGGATGTCCTCACCGGTCAACCATGTGTCCACCGAGGTGAAATCGCAGTCTCCCGAACCCATCGTCGCCCGGTCGGAGAAATCCAAGCCCAAAGTTGTGACAAATTGGTGATCGACGGGAGGCGGTGAAAATAGATCCAAGAGATCGTCTAGGGTCTCACAAGAATTATAAAGAAAAAAGGTGAAGATGTCCTTAGGGGGCCCACGTGCCGACAAGTGATTGGGGGACCCCATGAGCACGTGAAACGAGGAACACGTCAGAAAAACGAATAAAATAATGGTAAAAAGGGTCTACCGGTTCAACACGGGGTGGTCCGACAAGACGGCGAAGGGCAGAGCTCACTTGAGTTTACCACACAGGCTACGCTCGATGGAAAACTCGGGGGGGGCTAATGTTATCGGCCCGGCGAGGCCCGATGACGTTATCGGCCATTTGAGCGGCCGGACAAACTCACCCGGCCAATGGCTGGCCCAAACTCACTCAGCCATTGGCCGGCCCAGGCCATTCACTCGGCCATTGGCAGATCGAAACTCACCCGGCCAATGGCCGGCCCAAACTCACTCGGCCATTGCCCGGCCCAGGCGCTTCACTCGGCCATTGGCCTATCGGAAACTCACCCGGCCAATGGCCAGCCCAAACTCACTAGGCCATTGGCCGGCCCAGGCGCTTCACTCGGCCATTGGCCAATCGAAACTCACCTGGCCAATGGCCGGTCCAAACTCTCTTGGCCATTGGCTGGCCCAGGCGCTTCACTCGGCCATTGGCCGATCGAAACTCACCCGGCCAATGGCCGGCCCAAACTCACTCGGCCATTGGCCGGCCCATGTGTTTCACTCGGCCATTGGCCGGCTGAATCTCATTCGGCCAATGGCCGACCCAACTTCACTGGGCCAATGGGTTGCCTAGAACGCCCCTTTATCACCTATAAATACAGAGGTCCATCCTCTCCGAAAGGTAATCCGAAAGTGAGTACCGAAACGCTGCTGAACTCACAACTCACTCGTTTCTCTCAAGCTTCGACTCTCTAAACACCTAACCTCTTTTACCCACCTCAATCCTAATAATGTTGAGCGTCCGAGAGGTAAACAGAGGTGCCCCCTCTGTTTCCCCTTTGTAGTTCACGCACTTTTTCCTACTTTTCAGGTGTTAAGACGAGGTAGGCATCATCAACAGCTAAGGGACGACTTGGGATACCAAGTCCGACACGCTCGAGCCAAAGCGAGATCACTTGGTCTGGCCTTGGGTCTAACTGCTTAAGGCTCCTAAGTAGTTTTCCGAAAATGAGCGACAACAGCGGCTACGGCCGGGAACGGACCCGCGGGTCTCGTTCAACCGATGGCGGGTTTGGGCCTAAATGCTCCAAACATGGGTGTGGCTCGAGGGTCTCCCACGGTGATGCCGGACGAGAGGCCGGGGAAGTTTGACGGGCTCAATTTCAAACGTTGGCAACAAAAGATGGTCTTTTTCTTGATGACCATAGGACTTGCTCGGTTTTTGAACGAAGATCCTCCGGCCACTCCTCAAGAGGGTGACGCCAACCCACAACTGCTTCGAGCCTATGTGGGGTGGAACGAATCCGACTACCTATGTTGAAACCACGTGTTAAATTGTCTCGCCGACTCTTTATACAACATGTATAGCTGAAAAGCCTCTTCTAAAGAGCTTTGGGATTCGTTGGATCGAAAGTACAAAACTGAGGATGCGGGCTCTAAGAAGTACATTGTGGGTTGCTTCCTCGAGTACAAAATAGTGGACACGAACACCGTTGTGAGTCAAGTGCAAGAGCTTCAACTCATTTTCCATGAGATTCAAGCCGAATGAATGACCATTAGCGAGTCTTTCCAAGTTGCCTCCGTAATAGAGAAATTGCCTCCGGGGTGGAAGGAGTTCAAGAACTACCTCAAGCACAAGCGAAATGAGATGAGTCTTGAAGACTTGGTTGTTCGCCTCCGAATTGAGGAAGACAACCATGGCTCCGATAAAAGACTGAGAACTGTCTTTGAGCGAGCCAATGTCGTCGAACATGGCGAGAACTCGAAGGGGAAGAAGCACGCCCACAGGCTTGGAGTCAAGGGAGGGACGTTCAAGAAGAAGTACCAACAAAAGATTGTTGGTAAATGCTACAATGGCGACAAACTTGGTCACCGAGCTGCAGATTGTAGAAAGCCAAAGAAGATGAAGTAGGCCAATGTCGTGGAGGATGATAATGACCTACTCGTCGTTGTGGCCTCCGAGGTCAACATGATTGACTAAAACCCGAAGGAGTGGTGGCTGGACACTAGAGCAACCCGCCACATCTGCGCTGACAAGAACTCCTTCTCCACCCTTGAGTTGTTAGGAGATGGAGAAAAGTTGTTCATGGGAAACTCTGCCACCTCTGAATTAAAGGGAGAAGGAGAAGTCTTCTTGAAGATGACCTCTGGAAAGTTCTCTACGTGCCTGATATGCGGAAGAATCTTATCTCTGGGACTGTGCTGGATAACCATGGATTTAGGATGGTGTTAGAGTCTCAAAAACTTGTATTTTCTAAAAATAGAATGTATGTGGGCAAGGGCTTTGTCAAGAATGGCATGGTCAAAATGAATGTAATGGCCATCAAGGCCAAAGAAATGAATCAAACTACTTCTTCCGCTTATTTGATTGAGTCGTCTAATTTATGGCATGGTAGACTAGGTCATGTAAATTATGACACACTGAGAAAATTGATTAATTTGGAGTGTATTCCAAAGTTTAATATTGACTCAAATCATAAATGTGAAATTTGTGTTGAAGCAAAACTAACGAGAACATCCTTTCATAGTGTTGAAAGAAGTAATGAATCTCTCGACTTAATCCATACCGATTTATGTGATTTAAAGTTCATGCCCACGAGAGGTGGTAATAAATATTTTTTGACTTTTATTGACGATTTATGTATATTTGCTATAAAGCAAAGATGAAGTAATTGAGAAATTTGCCATATACAAATTGGAAGTTGAGAATCAACTTAATAAGAACATTAAGAAAGTGTGAAGTGATCGAGGAGGTGAATATGTTGAACCATTTGGTGCCTTTTGTGCACAACATGGAATTATTAACGAAGTCACTCCACCTTATTCTCCTCAATCAAACGGCGTTGCCCAACTTAAGAATCGCACTCTCAAGGAGATGATGAATGCGATGTTGTTAAGTTCTGCGTTACCCCAAGAAATGTGGGGGGGAAGCGATCTTGTCTGCAAATTACCTTCTGAACAAGATACCCCGGTGGAAGGAGGATAAGTCTCCGTCTGAGCTATTTATAGGAAAAAGACCTTCCTATAAATACTTACGAATGTGGGGGTGCTTGGCCAAAGTAATGGCACTCCCGCTCCAAAGAAAATGAAGATAGGACCAAAAACTGTAGATTGTATCTTCATTGGGTATTCACACCATAGTAATGCATATAGATTCCTTGTGTATGACGAGAATAACCCCGATATACACAACGATTCGATTATGGAATCTAAGAATGCTTAGTTCTTTGAACATGTATTTCCTTATAAGTCTAAGGAAAATGAAACGAGTTCATCAAACCAATTTCTTGAGGATATTGAGGAAATAACTCAAGATAATGATAAAGTGTCCGAAGAAGAGATGGAGTCTGAGGGACTTAGACGAAGCAAGCGAGCGAGGGTAGAAAAATCATTTGGTTCTGATTTTTTCACCTATATGCTGGAGGCTCCACCTCTAAATTATAAAGAGGCAGTGAACTCCGTTGAGGGTCACTTATGGAAAGAAGCCATAAGAAGTGAAATAGACTCTTTCATGCAAAACCAGACTTGGGAGTTGGTTAATCTTCCTCCAGGAAGTAAACCGCTTGGATCTAAATGGATCTTTACGAGAAAGATGAAATTCGATGGCTCAATTGTTAAATATAAGGCACGACTGGTAATCAAATGGTATAAACAACAAGAGGGTGTTGATTACTTTGATACTTATTCTCCCGTGACGAGAATAACTTCAATTAGATTGATAATTGCAGTTGCCGCATTACGCAATCTTGAAATTCATCAAATGGATGTAAAAACTGTTGTCAATGGTGCCCACAAGAAGAGTTGTAGTCTATATTTTGTACATTTGATGTAATAAAGTCTCACGAAGACTCTTGCTTGTAATTTCTTATTCATTAATAAAAGTTCAAACGTTCATTCATTCTTCCTTGTCTGTTTGAAGCTTTATGATAAAACCTTAGTCTTTAGTCCATAAACGAACTTAACAACTTACGAAGAGACAAATGTAGATTTGCATGAACAAACTCTTCGTAGTTTGCTTAAAATGATATATTCGCAATCTAAGGGTCAAAGGACTATTGACCTCAGTACGATTGTTAGGAGAATCTATGATGTCTGGTTATGGGGCATGGAGAGTTGGAGACTCTATAGTTCTTCTAGGTATCTTCCGAAGGTACTGAATTGACCAGTGCACTTCTAGAGACAAAATAAGAACAAACCATTTAACCTCTTATGTCTCGAAGTCACTACGTATGAATTGCACCGTGCTTACCTTAATCCTGAAATGAGACATGCCATTTCACAACTTACGTATTCTCATTTGAGAAAGTCAGAGTTCGGACTCACTATGTGATTTCGAAGAGCACCTATTGGTGAAGTACTAAGTTATGAAGATGTCATGAGTAACTTTGTGAAGTTCTCATAGATATGGAATTCATGTACAAGATTGCTGAAATGCAATGTATATCACCTCATGCTTTGTTCCTTGAAATGTGAATAAATGAACTGGCCAGTGTCCAAATTGAGTCTTGACTCTTTTGGATGAAACAATGTGACTTGTTAGCTCCTAGTCAATACATTGTTTCTAACTTATTCACAAGCGACAAAGGAGTTGAGGAAATAACAGCTAGAAGGGTAAAATGGTAATTTCGCAAATCCCGACTAGCTGATGATATTCATGAAGGGTAAACATAGATAATATTCAGTGGATCCGCTCATCATAATTTGGTTGAATTCTTGAGTAGAAAATAAATTCATTTGAACTGAGAGATTTTCCGTGTCAACTCTTTAGTGGAGTCAGTTGGCCTTAAGCTAAACTCTGAAAAGGTTTGTGAACTTTTGAGTCTAAGTGTTTAGCTCAAGCTTTGTTCATTTAGATCCATGAGGTCACTGTCACAAATCACATCGAGTAGGAATAGTTAAACTAGAAGCTAAGTCAAAACAAAAACGAGACAAGTTTTGTGAAAATTTTCTAAAGGGTATTTTTGAGTTTTTAGACATAGGACGAAATGAATGTCAATAAATGTTTTTGACATTGTCATATAATGACAAATGAAATTTAAATCACACGGCCAACTTAAAGAATTTGGGCATTGAGGATTAATTTCATTTCATAGAATTTTCTTGAAAATTCTTAATGGGCTTTTCTTATGTTGTCATGAACAAATGAAGAAACATCTAGAAGATCCTTCTAAAAGCTCAAATTTCGTCCAACCCAAGGAAAATAAGGCTGAATTTCGTTCATGCCATAGTGGGAAAGAGAGTTTATTTTGTGCATTAATGTATGAAGATACTTGCGAAAAGAAAAAGAGGAAACAAATTTCCTCTAGAAGGAAATTGCATGTTCGGCCAACTAAGAGAGAAAGCAAATGAGGAAACAAATCCAAAGGCTTCTAGAAGCTCATTTGGACGTGCAATGGGTATAGAATAGAGGAAACTACCTTTTGAAGGTAATCCTCCTCCTATAAATACCCCACCTCATTCCTCTCATTTCATTCATTCCACATAAGTTAGAGATTGAGAGCTTCTCTCTCTAGACCTTGTGGCCGATCCTCTCTCTCTCTCTCTAGTTATTTTCGGTTTTTGTTTTGGCACCTAGGTCCACATTTGATCTAGTGTTTTAGCTCTTCGACTCTAAGACTTGTTCTTGAGTTTTCGTGTTTAAAAGTTCCCACACACTAATTCCTTTCTTTCTCGAGTGATTCTTGTGATAGAAACTTTCGTGGTTGCTCGAGTTGGCGAGGAAAGAAGAGAGACGTGCTGCGAGGGGAGACGAACGTTTTCAACCTTCCGAAGGCTCATCAACGTTCAAGCTTCTAAAAGGTTAGTAAATAATTTATGCTCATAATAGTTTTTATTTACATGTGCTTGCTCTTTGTCTAGGTTAGTAAAATCGTTTTACTTGTCAAAAGAAAAATTTTAAAATTTCGTCGCTTACCGAAGCGTTAAACTTTTTCTTAAACCCTAGATCAATTCCAACAAAAACTTCATTTCTTAATGGAGATCTCGAAGAAGAGATCTATATGAATCAACCTGAGGGTTTTATTGCACCTGGACAAGAAAAGAAAGTCTGTAAACTAGTCAAGTCGCTTTATGGCCTTAAACAAGCCCCAAAGCAATGGCATGAGAAATTCGACAACGTTATGATGTCTAATGGATTTAAGATCAACGAGTGTGATAAATGTGTGTACATTAAAACCACTGAACATGGATATGTGATTCCGTGTTTATATGTAGACGACATGCTCATAGTGGGGAGTAATGATCGTATGGTCCAATCCACAAAAGATATATTGAACTCAAGGTTCGATATGAAAGATTTGAGAATTGCTGATGTAATTCTGGGGATCAAGATTACCAGAACACCCAATGGGATTGTACTGGGTCAAACAAACTATGTTGATAAAATTCTAGACAAGTTTGGAAAGGACGATTCTGGAGTCTCGAGAACTCCCATAGACATTAGTCAACACTTGTCTAAGAATAAAGGTGAAAGCATCTCTCAAATTGAATATGCGAGGGTGATAGGCAGTCTCATGTACTTGATGAGTTGTACGAGACCGGATTTAGCCTACTCCGTGAGTAGACTAGCTCGATATACGAGTAATCCAAGTGTTGAACACTAGAAAGCAATTGTAAGGGTAATGAGGCATCTACTCACTCGTGATTATGGTCTATATTGCACTAGATATCCTGAAGTAATTGAAGGTTTCACTAATGCGAGTTGGATATCTGATATTCAAGATTCGAAAGCCACAAGTGGATATGTATTCACTCTGGGAGGTGCGGCCATATCTTGGAAATCCTCTAAACAAACTGTGATAACGAGATCCACGATGGAATCTGAGTTTGTTGCATTGGATAAATGTGGAGAAGAAGCTGAATGGCTAAGGAACTTTGTGAAGGATATTCCTAATTGGAGAAAACATATGTCTGCAATATGTGTATATTGTGATAACCAATCTGCTAATGGTAGGGCACATATTGTGATGTATAATGGTAAGTCTAGACATATCTATCGACGACATAATACCATTAGACAACTTATCTCATCCGGAGTCATTAGTATTGACTATGTTAGGTCCAAAGAGAATATTGCGGATCCGCTAACCAAAGGGTTAAATAGGGACCAAGTAGAGAACACATCTAAAGCAATGGGGCTAAAGCCCATGGCAAATAAAGCCAGGGCAAAGGAAACCCAACCATGATGACTGAAGATCCCAAGATCTTGGTTCAAAGGGACAACCTAATTGTCAAAGGCTATGTGAGGTCACTGTGGGGGAAATACCCGTAGTCCTATTCCTATATTAAATAGTGACACCCGTACGAGGTTAAACTTTGAGTTTTTAATGATTCTATGAGATCGGATATCTGAGATTCCGAATGAGTAATGCTTAAAAGAATCACCTATGTGAGGGAGAAGTAGGGCCGCTTTGAAAGAGAATTAATTGGGCTTAATTCTTTAGAAACTCTTGCAGAACCAGGCGAATGTTCAGGGCCAAAATGAACATAACCATGAGAACTTAACCTGTGTCAGGGAGATATCAGTGGGGGGTATGTTTATCGTTTATACAAAACGACTAACACTTCAAGGACAACGTGTCTACTGAGTAGTCAGTAAAGATGGCATATCTTTCCGAGGGAAGGTTCAAAGGCTCTGGCTACCTATCCTATACTGGTATTGACCGTAGAATCTATCACCACATCGAGTCGTGTCTTTATAATTTTCGTCTCAATTTCATTCATGTGGGGGATTGTTGGAATTAAGTAAATAAATAATTTACATGTGTATGGCTGATTTGTGGCAACAATTTGAGTGGGTTTTACTCGTCGGATTTAAATAATTCCAAGTGATACGGATTCAACGTAACGAGAGGTATAAAAGTGAATATTTGTTTTCCAAAATCGGACATAGGATGAATGAGAAATTGATGCTCAAAGTAGGCTAAAGAAACACATTTATGTTGTGTTGTGGAAGTGGAATACCACGAGTCCCACATTGAATGGGATGTGTGTTGTGGTAGTGTTTAAATACTATCCTCTTTAATTAGTGGATATCCAAGTCCAAGAGAGGAGAGTGTGTGTGGGTTAACCCTTGTTGTCGCCTGTTTTCGGACAACGATTTAGGAGCACCAAACGGTTCGACCCAAGGCCGAACTAAGTGGTCGCGTTTGGGGTCGAGCGTGTCGGACTTGGTATCCCAAGTCTTCCCTTAGCTGTTGATGATGCCTATCTCGTTTAAACACCTGAAAAGTAGGAAAAATGAGTGTGAACTACAAAGGGGAAACAGAGGGGGTGCCTCTGTTTACCTCTCCGACGCTCAACATGAGTAGGATTGAGGTGGAATATAGAGGGTTTAGGTGTTTAGAGGCCAAAGATGAGCGAAACGGGTGAGGTACGAGTTCGATAGCATTTCAAGACTCAAAATTGGATTATCTTTGGGAGAGGGCGGACCTCTCTATTTATAGGCGATCAAGGGGTGTTTTGGCAACCCCTTGGCCTAGTGAGTCTTTGGGTCGGCCATTGGCCGGCTGAAGGGTTGGGCCGGCCAATGGCTGAGTGAAGTTGAGTCGGCCGTCGGCCGGGTGAAGCGCCTAGGCCGGGAGAAGGTTCACTCGACCATTGGCCGAGTGAACTGCTTGGAAGGTTCACTCGGCCATTGGCCGAGTGAACTGCTTGGGCCAACCAATGGCCGAGTGAACTTGGGCCGGCCATTGGCCGGGTGAACTTGGGCCGGCCATTGGCCGGGTGAACTTGGGCCGTCCATTGGCCGGGCGCCGGCCGGGACGTGGCATGACGGTTTTGCCCCTGTCGGTCACCGATAGGCCGACAACATTAGCCTCTCGAGTTTTTGGTCGAGCGTGGGTCGAGTGGAAACTCAATAGCTGCACCGACGCGCGTGCTTGAGACGAACGCTCTCTAGTCTATGAGTGTGTTGCGAGGGATAGATTTTGTGCGTAACGAGGGATGGCTTTTGTGCGTCGCGAGGGACGGCTTTTGCGCGTCGTGAGGGACGGCTTTTGTGCGTCGCAAGAGATGGCTTTTGTTCGCCGCGAGGGACGTATTTTGCGCGTCGCGAGGGACGACTTTTTTGTGTCATAAGTTGACGGCATTTTTGCGTCGCGAGGGATGGATTTTTTGCGTCATGAGGGACGACTTTGGTGTGTCGTGAGGGACGACTTTTGTGCGTCGCGAGGGATGACTTTCGTGCGTCGCGAGGGACGGCTTTTGTTGTCTTTCTTTTTACGTGTCTTATGTTCCCGACATTCCATCGTAGTCGATTCGCACGGTTTTGTCAGTGCGCGTCTTATTTTCTCGATTTATCGACGAGGGCGTAATCGACTTGCGCGGCTTGGCAGTTCGCGGCTTATTTTCTTGATTCACCAATGAAGGCGTAATCGATTTGCACGTCTTGGAGGTGCGCGGCTTATTTTCTCGATTTACCCATGAAGGCTAATCGATTTGCACTTCTTTGTTGGTGGTGCGTGGCTTATTTTCTTGACTTACCAGTGAAGGCGTAATCGATTTGCACGGCTTTGTTGGTGGTGCGTGGCTTATTTTCTCGACTTACCAATGAAGGCGTATTCGATTTGCACGGCTTGGTGGTGCGTGGCTTCTTTTCTCGACTTAACAATGAAGGCGTAATCGATTTGCACGGCTTTGTTGGTGGTGCGTGGCTTATTTTCTCGACTTACCAATGAAGGCGTAATCGATTTGCATGGCTTGGTGGTGCGTGGCTTATTTTCTCGACTTACCAATGAAGGCGTAATCGATTTGCACGGCTTGGGCCTCGAGAGGCCTCGGTGCCACATAGCGTGCCCGGATTTTCCGTGGACGCTGGCTAGACCAGTTTCGTCCCGCCGGCGCAGGCCTTTGAAACCCATATGTGACTCGCTGCCTTTTGGCGCTAGAGCTGGGCGGCGAGCGTGACTGTACCACCTCATGAGCGTGGCACCCTTGGGTGCGCGTGTCATGTGATAGGCGGGGTTAGGCATAGGCTTGATTCCCCGGCGAGTGTGGCACCTTAGTGCACTGGTCGCATTTTCGGGTTGAGTCTCTTGGGTCGAGTCTTGTGCCCTTGTGAGCGTGGCGCCATGGCGCGCGTGCCAAACGGCCCTTGTGAGCGTGGCGCCATGGCGCGCGTGCCACGTTTGGAGACTTAATTGGTCCATTCTTTCTCTCAAGAGAGCGTCGCAGAGTGAATTTTGGTGCGCCGTTAGGGGCAACTTAAGCATGTCGTTGGGGACGATTTTCGTCGCTTGTGGGAGAGCATTTCGATTTATCATTGAGTCTTGTGAGTCTACTGTCGACTGGTGGCTTTAGAAGCTGTGCATGTTTAACACGAGGACTTGTAGGTTGACTTGTGAGCTTGTGATTTAACTCGAGGAGTAAAGTCAACTCGGGGAGCCATGCGTAGAGTCGACACGAGGACTTATCACCTAACTCGTGGACTCGGAACTCTACTCGAGGAGTGACCTCAACTCGAGGAGTCATGTGTAGAGTCAGCATGAGGACTTGTCAGTCGACTCGTGAACTCGGAACTCAACTCGAGGGGTGACCTATACTCGAGGAGTCATGTGTAGAGTCAACACGAGGACTTATCAGTCAACTCATGGACTCGGAACTCAACTCGAGGAGTGACCTCAACTCGAGGAGTGAACTCAACTCGAGGAGTGACCTCAACTCGAGGAATCATGTGTGGAGTTGGCACGAGGAATTATCAGTCGACTCGTGGACTCGGAACTTTACTGGAGGAGTGAAATCAACTCGAGGAGTCATGTGTAGAGTCAACACGAGGACCTATCAGTCGATCCGTGGACTCGGAACTCAACTCGAGGAGTGACCTCAACTCGAGGAGTGAACTTAACTCAAGGAGTGACCTCAACTCGAGGAGTCATGTGTAGAGTCGGCACGAGGATTTCTCAGTCAACTTGTGATCTCAGAACTCAACTCGAGGAGTGACCTCAACTCGAGTAGTGAACTCAACTCGAGGAGTCATGTGTAGATTCAACACAAGGACTTATCAGTCGACTCGTGGACTCGGAACTCAACTCGAGGACTGACCTCAACTGGAGGAGTGAACTCAACTCGAGGAGTGACCTCAACTCGAGGAGTCATGTGTAGAGTCGGAGCGATGATTTCTCAGTCAACTCGTGGACTCGAAACTTTACTCGAGGAGTGACCTCAACTCGAGGAGTGAACCGAACTCGAGGACTGACCTCAACTCGAGGAGTGAACTCAACTCGAGCAGTGACCTCCACTCGAGGAGTCATGTGTAGAGTCGGCACGAGGATTTCTCACTCAACTCGTGGACTCAGAACTCAACTCGAGGAGTGACCTCAACTCGAGGAGTTATGTGTAGAGTCGGCACGAGGACTTCTCAGTCAACTCGTGGACTCAGAACTCAACTCGAGGAGTGACCTCAACTTGAGGAGTGAACTCAACTCGAGGAGTCATGTGTAGAGTCGGCACGAGGACTTCTCAGTTAACTCGTGGACTCGAAACTCAACTCGAGGAGCGACCTCAACTCGAGAAGTCATGTGTAGAGTCGGCACGAGGACTTCTCATTCAACTCGTGGACTCGGAACTCAACTTGAGGAGTGACCTCAACTCGAGAAGTCATGTGTGGAGTCGGCACGAGGAATTAACAGTCGACTCATGGACTCGGAACTCAACTCGAGGAGTGAACTCAACTCGAGGAGTCATGTGTAGAGTCAACACGAGGACTTATCAGTCGACTCGTAAACTCGGGACTCAACTCGAGGAGTGACCTCAACTCGAGGAGTCATGTGTAGAGTCGGCACGAGGACTTCTCAGTCAACTCGTGGACTCGAGACTCAACTTGAGGAGTGACCTCAACTCGAGGAGTCGTGTGTAGAGTCGGGACGAGGACTTCTCAGTCAACTCGTGGACTCGGAACTCAACTCGAGGAGTGACCTCAACTCGAGGAGTGAACTCAACTCGAGGAGTGACCTCAACTCGAGGAATCATGTGTGGAGTTGGCACGAGCAATTATCAGTCGACTCGTGGACTCGGAACTCAACTCGAGGAGTGAACTCAACTCGAGGAATGACCTCAACTCGAGGAGTCATGTGTAGAGTCAGAACGGGTACTTGTCAGTCGACTCGTGGACTCAGAACTCAACTTGAGGAGTGACCTCAACTCGAGGAGTCATGTGTAGAGTCGACACGAGGACTTATCAGTCGGGTCGTGGACTCGGAACTCAACTCGAGGAGTGACCTCAACTCGAGGAGCGAACTCAACTCGAGGAGTGACCTCAACTCGAGGAGTGAACTCAACTCCAGGAGTGACCTCAACTCGAGGATTCATGACTCGGAACTCGACTCGAGGAGTGAACTCAACTCGAGGAGTCATGATTGTTTCTCTTTGGGACCTCCGGCCTAACCATCGGCCCCTTGAGACTTTGTTATATTTTTGTTTTTGGTTTTTTGTTTTTGAGGATTTCATTGAGTATTGCTCCCCATTAGCCCCCCGAGTTTCTTGTGTTCGTGAGACGAAAAAAAGGAAACTCTCGTGTAGGGGATATACAATAATGTGTCACAACGGGTAGAACAACTTTTTATTGTAATGAGAAGGTTGTTTACAGCTTGTCTTGACATTTAGACTTTTCAGGAAAAAAAGAAAATTACATGTTTGAAATAAAACGATCATGGAGTCGAGTGAGTTCAAGCGTGAATTCAACGGCGAAAGCTGTGTCGGTCGTGGCCGCAAATGCCGGGAGCACGTTTAGAGAGTGCTCATCGTCTTATTATCTTTGTGCTCGAGGATTCTGCCCTTTGACAAGTCGGGCGCTCAGTCGGGGTTGCCACCTCGGTAGCAAATGCAATGAACTCTTTGAGATTCCCGCCTTGAATCAGGGAATCAATCTGCTTCCTAAGCTGGTAGCATTCGGCCGTCACGTGTCCGTGGTCTTGGTGATATTCGCATTGCTTGCTCCTGTCCCGCGTTGCGGGGTCCGTCTTCATTGGAGGCGGAGATCCCAGCTTCCCTCTGTGTAAGCTCAGGATCCAGTCGGGTGTCGTGTTGAGAGGGACGGAGGATTGCTTCGTGGTCGGAGAAGGATGGTCATTAGGGACCTGACCATTTCTACGCCTCTTCCTTCGTGAGTCGGGGCCGACGGCCGATGCCACGAGTTTGGCAACGCGCTTCTTGTTGGATGCTCGATTAGCAACGTTGGGTGATTAGTGTCCCAAGGCAGCCTCTCTCGCGATCTCGCGTCAGGCGTTGAGTTTCTCTCTCAAGTCGCACCCATGAGATTCCCTTCGGGAATTGAGGTGGTCTCTCAAGTCTCCGTTGGCCATCCCTATCACCCTTGGCAAGGGTATGTCATTCAAGCGACGTCCTCGACGGGCGCCACAACCATCGGTGTCGTCACCTCTTTGGGGGATTTGGACGCAAATGGTGAGCTTGGAGCATTCCTTTCGGGACCCTGAGATTGAGCGCCCTCGGGTACTGCGTGACTTGTGACACCTTGATGTGGCCTCTCGAGGGTGTCCCCTCGAGCGCGCATGAGTGTATTCACCCAACGATTAACGTCTTTACGCGGTCGCCTGAGGGTGTCCCCTTGAAGGCGTGCGTGAGCGCTCACTTTCGTGAATAGCGTGGTCGGGGTTAGTCTTTGATTTCACCACATGGTTGGGGTCTTTCTCGTCGTGGTTGACGTCGTCGACGATGTTGTAGCCGATGAGGTTGGCGATGAGTCCGCCATTCACCCCTGGCTGCTCGAGCAGTTCAGAAAGTCTCCGGGCCGTGTCTTCACGGAGAGCGTCATCGGTGTCGCTGGCCGGTTCATGGATGGCTGGGAAGGGTAGGCTCTCGTTATCACGAGGCCCTTGATCCCCAATCCGTCGTGCCAAGCTTTCCAAGGTGTATCTCGAGCTAGACCCTCGGTGGGCCGCGGAGGTGACGGACAATTGACTCATCTATCGAGAGTTTTTTCGTTGAAGGTAGAAGAAGAGTGGTAGAGGGAATGTGTCACCAAGGTCGGGAGATCCCCTCCTTCTAGCGCCAAAATGTTGTCGCTCGTTTTCGGACAACGATTTAGGAGCCCCAAATGGTTTGACCCAAGGCCGGACCAAGTGGTCGCGTTCGGGCTCGAGCGTGTCGGACTTGGTATCCCAAGTCTTCCCTTGGCTATTGATGATGCCTATCTCATTCAAACACCTGAAAAGTAGGAAAAGGAGTGTGAACTACAAAGGGCGGACCTCTCTATTTATAGGCGAGTGAACTTCTTGGCCGGATGAAGGTTCACTCGGCCATTGGCCGAGTGAACTGCTTGGCTAGGTGAAGGTTCACTCGGCCATTGGCCGAGTGAACTGCTTGGAAGGTTCACTCGGCCATTGGCCGAGTGAACTGCTTGGAAGGTTCACTCGGCCATTGGCCGAGTGAACTGCTTGGGCCGGCAAATGGCCGAGTGAACTTGGGCCGGCCATTGGCTGGGTGAACTTGGGCCGGCCATTAGTCGGGCGCCGGCCGGGACGTGGCGTGACGGTTTTGCCCCTGTCGGTCACCATTTGGCCGACAACAACCCTTAACCCCTCACGCGCGCGCGCACACACACACACGTGCGCCGTTGCCGAGCCGAGCCAGACCGGGCTCGGGTTCGGGTTTCGGGAATGTCTCGGTCTCGGGCTTTCTTTTTACTACAAATTTCACTTCTGAAAGTTTTAATTCCTTGAATAACTCTTGTGTTATGTTTGAGAATTAAAGTGTAACCGTGTGCATTATGGCCAACTGTTTGTAGACTCGTGTGCTTTAAGGCAACGGTTTTGAGAGCGTTTGTAACAGCTCTTTATGAGCGTTAATGGAAATAAAAGCCTTTAAGGCTGGGCGGTTTTGGCTGGTTCAAATTCGTAACCTCACTCTGCCTTGGCCTATATAAAGGAGGCTTAGCCCTCTCATTCGAACACACAAAACAAAACACAATCTCCTACTGTTCCCGAGCTTCCTTCTTCCCCAGAAATTCTTCTCTTGTTTTGTCTTCGTGGTAGATTCGCACAAGTCCTAGTTCGCCGAGAGTCAAACCTATTAGTGTTAAGCTTGCTTCTATAGTCGTTGTATCCTGGGAGCCTTTCGCTCACGTATTCCAGCATCCGTGGGAGTGCGATAAAAAGCTTCAAGGAAACCGTCCAACGGGCCTCGACAGTTTCTTTCATCTTCTCCGATTCATTTTTTTGGCTCTAAGGTTTAGCCGGTTTTATTTTTAATTTTTAATTCCGTTTAATTTTCCTTCCATGCAAATTGTCTTGTATTTTCCGTCAATATTAATAGAATATTCCTAACATAATACTCGTTTATAATGGTTTAAAGTGTCGTACCTGTTATCATTTAAACAAGTATGAGAACATGTACATAAAAACGTTAACTCGACACATTAACCAAAAAATCCGACGCGCTAATTTTTATATTTTATTTTATTTTATATAATTAGATACACTCCTTTCCTTTGAATTGTTTGTAGTCAATAAATTGTCAAATAATTTGATATGTTGAAGATTTATTGACATCCTAAAATATATTGACAAATATGTCAATATATAAATCTTCAAATGAATTCTCACATTTTTCAAATAAAATAACAAAAACAAAAAATCTACATACTCTTCTATGAGAACGAAAATACACTCCGTGAGGATTCAAAAACTAAAAAACAAAATCAGCCACACCCGAGAGAGAGAGAGAGAGAGAGAGAGAGAGAGAGAGAGAGAGATGGGTACGACGACGACAATTGACTACTACAAAACTTGGATCCTACAACGCTTAAAAACAATTGTAGAATCTAGCATTGTAGAAACTTCTACAACGCTTTGATATCCGTTGTATAATCCAAGCTTCTACAACGGATATCTAAGCGTTGTAGAAGCTTCTACAATGGTATGATTCCATTGTACAATTTTCAAATATTCTAAAAATCCTCGCGGCGGCGAGGTATTCTACAACGGATGTTTTAACCCTTATAGAACCTTCTCTCCGCGGTGAAGATTTTATATTTTTGAACAAAACGTCACCGCATCGACCTATAATTCTCGCCGCGGCGAATTATTCTACAACAGATATTACAACCGTTGTAGAAATTTCTCGCCGCGGCGAGAACAATGCATTGATGTGGCGAGGTCTTGGGTTGAACCTCGCTGCGGCGAAGTATATTTGGTACCGCGGCGAGAAGGTTTGACAATGGATCCAGATCTGTTGTAGGAAGTTTCTGCATTTTTTTTAAAAAACTCGTCGCGGCGATGCTTAAATCTGGTCGCGACTATATCAAATCGACGCGGCGATAAAAAAACGTCGCAGCGGCGATTGTAAGATTTCTAAAGTTGTTGGTCTTGGTAACTTTCTCACCACGGTGACGCCTATTTCTCGCCGTGGCACATGTTACTTACCGTGGCGAGAAATTTGAGTCGTTGCGGTGAGAATCACAATTTTTTGAACCTGAATTTTGTTTTTACACGGTACTGAAACCCGTTGTAAAAACTGGTAACTAAAAATAAACTTCAAATCCAAAAGCAAATTTCTACATCTTCAAACATTGAAAATGCAAATATTTACATCCAAAATTCACAAAAAACTAACTAATCATCGCATTCAATAAATGTTTATATGTAAGTTACCCATTCTTCTCTTACTTTCTCTAAATCCTCCTTTGTATAAGATTTTTTAACTTCTAATTTTGCTAAACCTCCTACAACTATATCGCGCATATAAAATATAAAAAAAAATACCCGCATTATGTGTTTTCGGATTGCCTCGGAGCGTTGCAAGCCTTAATGTAGGTTGATTCACTAGTACAAAAATGGGCTTCGAAGTCACCCATATAACGTCACTAACACATTAGAGCGACGCTTTACTTTTTTTTTACGTTTAAAATTGACATGGCATCTTTAGGAATGTGCCACGTGTACGAATCTCGGCGTCACTATGTGCACAACCGACGCCACATTTTTTAATCCCGCCAAAATTGGATTTTGCGTTGCTCTTATAATATTTAACCCTATATGATAGATGAGGATGATTCTGGTGACGACATGTGGCGGGGCATCATTCAATTTACAAGCGATGCAATAAGTTGGTGGCATCACCTGTTTTGTAAGTGATGCAATAAGTAAAAAACATCACTTGTTTTGTAAGTGATGCAATAAGTAAAAGATGTGTGATGCTTTTGAGAAATTTTATATATAATAATATATATTAGCACATACAGAGCAGCCACACTGCACGTACAGATATATATGTTGAAAAAGTCTCACTAATTGGCTATATTTGAAGACCAGGATGCATATGTATATTATAATATTACTCATATATATCCTACTATTTTATTCTCTAAATTAAAAAAGCTCAAAAGAAATCCTTAAAAAAACACAAAAGAAACCTGATCAGCAGATCGAGCCGCTTCTCCAAACCCACCAAGCCGTACGTCGAAGTCGTCTTCGTCGTCTCGATCGCGCAGCTTCTTGGTCGCCTCTAGTAACTAAGCTTTTCTTCCTATTTTCAAACATACGGCTGCTCATCAAATCCACGCCGCCGGCCGTTCATTCCTCTCCGTCGTCGTCACACTCAAGCCGCCGTATTTTCTTCTTCTCGGTCGGGAAAACATCTGTGAGTCTTCATCAAATCCACTCGTGTACTACTGTTTGATGCATATAATAATATTACTCTAGCTCTTTTATTCTGCTCAAAAGAAATTCCTTCAAAAAAATAAAAAAGCACAAAAGAGTCAGCTGGAGAAGATCGATGGCCGCTTCTTCAAAACCCAGGCCGTACGAAAACGGGAAATTTTGCTCAGAACAGAATCAGGGTCGGCCAATTAGATTTCCCGTCGGATCTGAAGGTCCCGCCCGACTCCCCTCCGGACGAGGCTTCGACGGACTTGGCGAACGACGTCGAGAGACGCGTAGTGATCCACGACTCTCCTGATGTTATTGTTGAGCTCTCGGATGAGACCCACGTTGCGGCTCAGGTTGTCGGGGATTTTCGACTCTGGTTCTGGTTGATCTCGTTGATCAGAAGCCTGGCCTGTTCTGGTCAAGAATGTCCGGCAATTGAACAAAGCTCGTCTGAAATGTCTGCATTAATTACTTTCCCGTATTGCTCCGTTTCCAATCCCTGGAAACATACAATAATTTCCATTTTCTCTCCTCTTCTCTTTTTTTTTACTTCCAATTTACTTCACTTTCAATCAGAACCACTCTATTTCTCTACACCCTGAATCACAGAGAATAGCAGGGAATTACCAAAACTTGCGAGTAACACAAATATGATGATTTTTATCCCAATTTTGGAATCTTGATTTTTTTTTTTCATTTCGTACCATAATATACATTCTGATTGTAGTATTTGTGTTGCTACTCACTCATCATTACAAATACTGGAAATCACCATTAAAGCTTTGTAAGAGCGAAAATGACTACTGTTGTACAGGGAAATATCGATCACGCTGTGAACATACATATTTCGTGGAGAATTGGCCTTTCGCTCAAAACATGATTCTCATGGATATAATGGAACGCGAAAGGAATAGAATATCTAAAGTAGTGGATTTTTAAATTTAAATAAATAATCCTTTTTAATCGTCATTTGATATTATTTTTCATATAAATGAAAGTATTACTTCTTTTTTTTTGCGTTAGAAATTGGTATGGTACGGGGCATCATTCAATTTAAAAGTGATGCTAAAAGATGTGGCATTACCTATTTTATGAGTGACGCTATAGAGATTTCCTGGTTTTCGGGACTAAATTATAACTGCTTAAATACCTTTTCTTCTTTAAAGTTGCTAACCGCTGTAAATATCTTCTTTCTTCTTTAAACCTGCAGCCGGCCTCTCCATATCGCTCACGTACGCGTCCAAAACTTCTTCGCTGTTTACACGAACAAAGAACAGAGAAAACCTTAGCCAATTCACCGGTAAGGAAGGTAGAGATTCTTGGGCCATTAATTTTTCCTGCAAAAACATTTTTCCAGCCTCATTATACCTTCGTCAAACAGATAGTTGAAGGGGAAAAAAACTTGAGCATTTGCAGAACAGTGAATGGTTTTCACGTAGGTGTGTTTATTTGTTTGGGTGCGCGAGTTCTAATCATTGATTATTAATGGTGATACGAACCTCGGCCGACTAAGCTCCGAGACCCGATATCCCAATAGCACAGCGGCGGATCATTCTACGAATGAGGAACGAGGGTGGAATGAATGACGCCACGAACGATTGCGAAAGACCGTCTGATGAGTCGGGTTTGAACGCCACAAGACTAGTCTTGATAAGTTCGATAAAAGTTCATAAGAACTCAAGAGAAGACTCTCATATTTTTTTTATAAAAATCTGGATGTCTTTCATTCAGCTTGAAACCTCCTTTAAATAGGAAAATACAAAGCAAATTCGGAGTACATTGTTGCCCTAGTTTAAATGGGCCTGCAAAACATTATTTAGGCCTGATAACATTAAAATTAAAAGCCTAACTTAATACCTACCACACATGGGCTTCATTAAGCATAAATAAAGCCCAAAAACACTTTTAAAAAAACTCTAACTTCATCTATTATTTTTAACTACGAAAATAACAAATAAATAGCTCAAACTGCTTAAAATGACGTGAATAAGCTTTCCTTTATTTGCGCCGCCCTTGGCCTCGTGGTTGGATTTTCTTCTTACGTCGTTTTTGGCTCTAGCTTTATATTTCTTCCATTCAGCTTTATTCAAACCATGAAACTCTTTGTTGAAGTCTTGTACTCTTGAATTAGGAATAGGCTCGAGGAAGCGCCTTTGTTCCTTTGCACGTGGGATCACATCATTCTCTCTCTCTTGAAGAAGATTTGTCCTCAAATCTTGTACGCTGTGGAATTCAGAGATGGGAGAGAAACTCTTGACCTTCTTCGTTTGAAACGAAATTACTTCGTCCTCCATATTCTTGTTATCCTCAAAATAAGGAACTGCCAAATTCGGGACTTCTAATTTTATGGGAATAGACTCCTCGATTAGCGTAGTCACTAAATCCTCTCCCACAAGAATTTCCTTTTCTTCAACAACTTCGACATGTTGGTCATGTTTCTTCTTCTTTTGTTGGAAGGTCTGGTGTTCAAACCAGATACAAAATTTTTCTGTCAAAACATCCCATTTCTTGTCAAGGCCTCTACCCTTTTCTTTTCAGCAACACTTTTGGATTGTTGATTTTCTTCAATTCGATCCAATATCTTCATAATTGTTTTTGTTTCTTTCGAAATTATATCCTTTGCCACACTCAAAAACTCATCAAAATCCATCTTCTTTTTTTTTTGGATTATTCTTTCTTTTTTTTTCTTTTTTTTGTTCAGACCCCCTTTTTTTGGATCTGTCTCTTTTTTTTTCGATTTTTTTTTTCTGGAAAATGTACTTCAACAAAAAAAAGGAATACAAATAAAATGAAAAAAATAAAAAATTGGATAAGCAAACCTAAACGTAGAGCACAGCTCTAATACCACTTGATACGAACCTCGGCCGACTAAGCTCCGAGACCCGATACCCCAATAGCACAGCGACGGATCGTCTACAATTTAGGAACGAAGGTGGATCGAATGACGCCACGGACGGATGCGAATGGCCGTCTGATGAGTCGGTCTCGAACTCCTACGCGCACCGCTTTGTAAGAGACTCGAATAGTTCTAAACGAACCAAAGAGAGAATGAAAATCCTCACAGAAAAGTGTTTAACTCGAAATCAAATTGTGTCTTCCATTCAGCCTAAAGGCTTAATTTATAGAGTTTACAAAGGTCAAATTCGTAGCTCCATGGGCCCTATAACCTAATAAGCCCATTTAGCCTTATTTAAGTACTAATAAACATAAAACAAAGGACCAGCCCAATACAAACACATACGGGCTTTTAAATAACATGTCTTGGACCCAAATAACACAAACTGAAATAGAAAAGTAGGAATAGTCCGACTAATTCAATTCAGCCCAAATAACATTCTTCATTGGCGTTTCTTGGCTTCCTTGAATTCTCTCCTTTGCGAGCTTGTCCCCTTCTTCAACCTGGAGCTTGATGATCAGATTGTTAAGCTCCTCCTTGAATCTCCTCGCTCGAGCTCTCGTCACGGGTCCTTCCGGCACTTGGTATTTTGCTTGCGGCTCCTTTTGGGGCATGTCCTCATCATTCCCCTCGTCTTGAAAAGGATTAGCCCTCAAATCATGATCTGCATCAAAAGGAGATAAGTCAGTCACATTGAATGTAGCACTAACATTATACTCACCTGGAAGATCCAATTTGTAGGCATTATCGTTGATCCTGTGAATAACTTGGAATGGTCCATCGCCACGCGGCTGTAGTTTGGACTTGCGTTGCTCCGGAAAACGCTCATTGCGCATATGTAGCCAGACCCAATCACCGGGTTCGAAAATCACTCTCTTGCGGCCCTTGTGATGAGGACATGCCCCAAAAGGAGCCACAAGCGAAATACCAAGTGTCGGAAGGACCCGTGACGAGGGCTCGAGCAAGGAGATTCAAGGAGGAGCTTAACAATATGATCATCAAGCTCCAAGATGAAGAAGGGGACAAGCTCGCAAAGGAGAGAATTCAAGGAAGCCAAGACACACCAATGATGAACGTTATTTGGGCTGAATTGAATTAGTCGGACTATTCTTATTTTTCTATTTTCAGTTTATGTTATTTGGGCCAAGACATGTCATTTAAAAAGTCCATATGTGTTTGTATTGGGCTGGTCCTTTGTTTTATGCTTATTAGTACTTAAATAAGGCTAAATGGGCTTATTAGGTTTTGGGGCCCATGGAGCTGCGAATTTGCCTTTGTAAATGTTAAATCACGTAATGTACATTGTTTAATCGTGTAATTTCGTTCCTCTCTTGCTTATTAACGTGTATTATCATTAAATAGCCCAATAGGCTGATTGTTAGATGAGCTTTATTATTTAGGGTTTAGTTAGAGTCTGATTAGGTTTTCCTGATTGTATGTGTATAAATACCCCTTTATTTGTTAATGAGAATTATTCTTTCCGTATATTATTTTGCTTTTAGCTATCAATTGCTACAGGTTTTTTATTTGCAAATCGAAATTATTTATATATAAAAAAAAAAGATTGGGCATCACTCGATAAACAAGTGATGCCGAAAAAAAAATTAAATGCAACTCTATAACATCACATAAAAAACAGGTGACGCCCAACTCTATAACATCACTTTAAAATCAAGTGACGCAGAGCTCTATAACATCACATAAAACTCTATAACATCACTTTAAAATCAAGTGACGCAGAGCTCTATACCATCACTTTTCAACAAGCGACGCATCACCCAATCCAGCGCCAAATCCAACGTGGATCCACGTGGAGCGTCGCTTCTAAATAAGTGCCGCTGTAGAGCATGAGCGTCTGCCGATATAACGGCACACAAAAAGTGATGCAAATCTCCTATAGCATCACTTTTTGAGCGTCGTAAATGACCCGTTGTGTTGTAGTGATTGGCCGTTACTGTGGGCATATTGATGCTCAAACTTGAAATCCATAAAAACCCTATAACACGGAAACCGTAAGAGAAAAAAAAATACTAGAATGATTTAAAATAGACATAGTTCAAGAAAACAAAATATTACCTTTTTAGCAATCGAGTTAAATCGATTGGCATTTTATTTCTCAAGGGGTCGAAGAACATTTTGCTATCTCTCAAAAGGTCGAGGACAACGAGCATCCAATGCTCATTTTTATCGTACGACATCAAAGTTAGTTGACCAACTTTGCACCACGTTTCCAACGTCCTTGACTCGTTTTGAGAAATAAGCATCATCGTCATTCTTTATGATGTGAGAACTTATGCCCGGATCTATAAAACAATAGTCTTGACTCTTCTTCCCCTTTTATAGCCTTGAGCGTAGATAGCTATGACAAACAAGTATTAAATTGACCAAAACACTAAATATTGAATATTGATATTAAAAAAAGCATATAAAGAAAACACATACTCCATATAAACCGTTATGCACATGCACCCCGCACCAATTTTCGCGTATTACAAAAAATCGGAAACATCTTCAAATGATACCGTAATCGGGATAGCGGCGAGACTTGCACTAACCTTGACCGTAATCACGACCTCTTGTGGTAACTTTACTTTGTTGGCATGTTGAGCGATCAATAAAAACTTGGTATTAATCATCTTGTATGGAATCTTCCTACCATCATCGATGCTAGGTTCACTCTCAAAACGAGCTTTGAGAGTTGTTTGACAACCGGACCGCGACTCTCTTTTCTCGTGTTAATTTCTATCAATCTCTTTGGTCACGAGACAAACCCCCCAATGGCATCTTCAATGGTTTGGGCTTCTTCGCTGAGAATTGGCAATTTGGCTTTTTTAATCAAAACCCTCAAAACGGTCACGCGTACATTCCTTCCTCCATAGGTGAGAAGTGAACTACGCTCCCATTCATGTACGCTTGCCCATTCGCAACTTGAATTGTGCCTCATTTCACAACATCATCAATGAGAAGAAGACGCTCGGCGCTTTCATCCGAACTCGGTGTCACTGGCGTGGTTGCATTCAATGAGCAACTAGCACGAATATTATTGGGTTTTTCAACAATGATAGGATCGATTTTCGGACGATCACCAACATTCACGCCAACATTGTCATGTTCTAAGCAAATCACGAACAATATCAATAACTTCATACCAAAACATTTAGCTTTATTAATAAAGTAGATAAAAAAAGAATGAAGATACCTAAAGAGACCGCTTCATTGACGTGTGGTCTTCCATGCTCACTAAATGCTTTCATCATCAACAACCTTCTCGTTGATAGTCTCTTAGCATCTCCGATATCCGCCATTAGTATCTCCGACATTAATGGTACCATGCCCACTAAATGCTTTCATTACCAAAGATTTCAACTCATTCATTTTGCGACGCATCTTAATTACTTCTTTGTTTGAGGTCGGAGGAACAAAGTACTTGAAACGGGAAGTGTGCTTGGATTGACGGCAAACTCGCGATGTTCCCAAAGCTTCTTGCAAGATGCTTTTTTTGGATTCCGGCACCCATGTCCCTTGCGTTGCTTGTTGAGATAACGTTTTCTACACATAAAATTATTTGCAAATAAAATTACAAGATTAGTTGTTATAACAAAGTTAAAGAACATATGATTTTTTCCCTCATTAGTTTTTCTTTCTCATCCTTGTAGTTATTTACATCCTTCATTCGCGAGTCGATCCATAGTTCCTCTTTTGTAGGCCATTCCCCCGTTTCATCGTGCTAGTAAGAAGTAATTATACAATAGATTAAAAAAGAATTGCAAACTTTGGAATAACTAAAAAAATAAATGAATCTAACCTTTTCTTGATCAAGCTTTTGATATCCATTCCGGCCCGTTCTAGATTTGTACAAACTTTTTCCGGTATTTACTTTCCCATGTTCCGATGTTTGTTTGAACATTTCGGTTTGTCTATACTCAAAAAATGCTATCCAATCTTCATCGGTGATACTTGTGTAGAATTTCAAAACACAAGCCGGTCTCTTTAAGGCGATTGGTTCATTGATGATGTCTTTGAGTAAATTGTTGTATAACTCATGACAAAATAACCTTGCCGCTTCTCCGACTCTTATAGGAAAATCATGCTTTTGGTCGATAGGAATCGTAAATCCTTCTTGCATTTTATTCCAAATCCGTTCTTTAATTTGGTTATTCTCTTTACATCTCCAATCGCGCATCGAAAGTGGAACGTGTTCTCTAGCTAACATGCCAAAGTAACTCAACAACTCGTCATCCTCCTCACCCGTTGGTTACCCTTTATCATCATATTGTACCGAGATTTTTTTACCAAGAGTTTTAACCTTATTAACCCGACCCATAAGATTGTTTCTTCTTTTTCCTTTTTCATCAGAATTTAGATATAATTGTCTTCTAAATTTCCTTTTACCGCTACCGCTAGAACTAGTAGTAGTGGATGACATGGAATCTAATAAACAAAATTCAAAACATAATCTCAATTTTCAACTCAAATCCAATCACAATTTCAACTCAAATCCAATCAATAATTTAATCTCAATTCCAATCCGATTCTAAACAAAAACACAATTTCAAACTTAATTCAATCTAATGTCAAATATCTTCCTAACTTCAAATCTATATCAAACTCAAATCCAATCACAATTTCAACTCAAATCCAATCACAATTTCAACTCAAATCCAATCCGATTCTAAACAAAAACACAATTTCAAACTCAATTCAATCTAATGTCAAATATCTTCCTGAATTCAAACTAATATAAAACTCAAATCCAATCACAATTTCAACTCAAATCCAATCCGATTCTAAACAAAACCACAATTGCAAACTCAATTTAATCAAATGTTCGACAATTTCTAACTAAATGATAACATAAGTCCAAGTTAAAATTTAATTTCGAAACAAATTAGTGAAATTTTAACTTACCCGAAGATGAGGCGATGCGAGGCAAGGCGGAGTGAGAGAGAAGATGAGGCGGGTGGCGCGGCCAACAAAGAGGACGGTGAGAGAGAGGGCACCGAGAGAGAGGCGGAGAGAGATGAGGCGACCGAGAGAGAGGGCGGCGATGGAGAGGGCGGCCGGGAGAGAAGGCGGCGAGAGAGAGGGCGGCGAGAGAGAGGGCGGCAAGAGAGAGGAAGGCCGAGAGAGAGGCGGAGAGAGAGAGAGAGAGAGACAGAGAGAGAGAGAGAGTTTCTGATGAAGAAGAAGAATGAAAAAAAAACGCTCTAGTCTGAAAATTGGGCGGCGTTTTGAGAAAACTTGAAATTTTTAGGTTTTAAAACCCTTCTACAACGCTTAGACTAAGTGTTGTAGAATCTCGCCACGGCGAGAAATAGTCGTGGCGACGATATGTTCTCGCCGTGGCGACTTCTACCCAGACACGTCTCGCTACGGCGGGAAATCACCTTCGCTGCAGCGAGAATAATTCTCAACATACCTTGCTCTCGGTAAGTATCTTGCCGCGGCGAGAATACAATGTTGCCACGGCGAGATACTATTTGCCAAATAATTTTTTTAGGATTTCGTCTCACCGTGGCGACTTATAGCTGTCGCCTCTTTGAAAGATTTGAGACTTATTGGAATGAAGACTACTATCATGTGCTGGTACAACAAATGTTGCCTCTTGCTTTGTGTAGAATTGTGCCAAAAGATGTGAGATTCACAATATCCAAGATATGTGTATTCTTTAACTCAATTTGCTCGAAGGTCATCGATCCCACTCGTTTGGATTTAATGCATTTAGAATTGGTGAAAACTCTGTGCTTGCTAGAAACGTTCTTCCCACCTTCATTTTTCGACATCAAAGTTCACTTAACCGTCCACTTGGTACGTGAAGTGAAATTACGTGGGACCATGTTTTTATGATGGATGTATGAAATCGAACATGAAAGTTTTGAAAAGATACGTGAAGAACTACAATAGGCCAGAAGGAAGCATAGTGGAAAATTACATAACAAAAAAGTCAGTTGAGTTTTGTTCTGAGTATTTAGCTAAAGCAGAAGAAATTGGGTTACCCAAGAACACAAATTTTGATTCAAAAGCTCTATCTACATGTATTTTTTTTTACACAAATTTTGTTTATTTAAATTATGAGCGTTCTTGTTTATGTATGTGAGTGTTTATCTATAAGTACTTATTCTAGCGTCAACAGAAAAGAATGGGAGCAAGCCACTCTCCATGCGCTATACAACGTTTCCGAGGTCACAACCGTTTGTTTCAGAACTGGCATGGAAAATGATTATTTAAAGAGTCAGGACATTCATCTACATTGAGTAAACTCTCTGGCGGGCCGAGCCTTCCTCAATGGTTACAATGTACACTGGTAGGTCTGTACACAAGAGATAGAGACAACAAGAATCCCGTTCAAAATAGTGGTGTTACATTGTTTGCCGAAGCAATACATGTTTCACCGGGCAAAGATAAGAATCCAAAACATACTTTTATGAACTATTACGGATACATTGAAGGCATCTGGGAACTTGATTACTGCGGGTTGCGAGTCGCATTGTTCAAGTGCAAATGGGCAGACAATAGTCATGTTAAAGTTGATAATGAAGGAGTTACAGTTTTTGAATTTAGACGGATTGACTACGAGAAGGATTCATTTATTTGGGCTTCGCAAGAAAGTCAAGTGTTTTATGTTTCGGATCCAGCCAATCTAGAGTTATTGTTAGTAATTCATATGAAAGCGAGAAATGGTAACGAAGAAGAAGACGAAGACATGTCTAGCATTCCACCGTTCACATCCGGATTCCAGCCTATGGATCAAGAAATGGATGATTTTGATGATGATGATGTTTCTCATCTACTTCGTAAGAATATAGATCATACTTTTGTTTTATTTTGAACATTTGGACAATGTATTTTCATTTTGGATTTTATGTTATTCTCATGTGGACAACATTATTTTCATTTCAAATGTCTCTGTTATCGGCCCGACGAGGTCCGACGACGCGATCCACGTTTCGGGCGGCCGGACGAGCTCACCCGGCCGATGGCCGACTCAATTCACTCGGCCATTGGCCGGCCCAAGCAACTCACTCGGCCAATGGCCGGGTGAATCTCAACCGGCCCGTCATGCTCACTCGGCCATTGGCCGAGTGAATCTCAGCCGGCCCATTGAGTTCACTCGGCCAATGGCCGAGTGAATCTCAGCCGGCCCATCAAGATTCACTCGGCCAATGGCCGAGTGAACTCCCTGCCGGCCCAACAAGTTCACTCGGCCAAGGGCCGAGTGAAGCCTCCTTCCGGCCCAACAGTTCACTCGGCCAATGGCCGAGTGAATCCTCTCTCGGCCCAGGCCTTTCACTCGGCCAATGGCCGAGTGAAACTCATCCGGCGTCCAATATTTCACGCGGCCAATGGCCGAGTGAACCTCTCCCGGCGTCCAACATTTCACTCGGCCAATGGCCGAGTGAACCTATCCCGGCGTTCAGCAATTCATTCGGCCAATGGCCGAGTGAACCTCTCCCGGCAGTCAACATTTCACTCGGCCATCGGCCGACCGAGTCTCACTCGGCCGATGGCCGACCGAGTCTCACTCGGCCGATGGCCGACTCAACCTCACTCGGCCAAGGGACCTTCAAAACGTCCCTTGGTCGCCTATAAATACGAGGTTCGACCACTCGAGAAAGGTAATCCGAATTTGAGTACTGAAACGCTATCGAACTCGTACCTCACTCGTTTCTCTCAAGTCTCGGCCTCTAAATACCTAAACCCTCTATATCCACCTCAATCCTACTAATGTTGAGCATCGGAGAGGTAAACAGAGGCATCCCCTATGTTTCCCCTTTGTAGTTCACACCTCTTTGCTTACTTTTTCAGGTGCTTGGACGAGATAGACATCATCAACAGCTAAGGGAAGACTTGGGATACCAAGTCCGACACGCTTGAACCGAAGCGAGATCACTTGGTCCGCCCTTGGATCTAACCGCTTTTGGTTCCTAAATCGTTGTCCGAAAACAAGCGACAAAATTTTGGCGTTAGAAGGAGGGCATCTCCCAACCTTGGCGATGCTCTCCCTTCCAATCCTCTTTCTTACTGCATCTACGACTCTCGAAAGATGACTCACATTCCCGCTAGCTCCGCAGGCACCCGAGCGACGAGCTCGAGGTACGGTCTCCGAAGCCTCGCGCACCGTCTTGAAGGGCAACCTCGTGATAACGGGAGCCAGCCCCAAGACCCGGTGAGCGACCCCGAGGCCGCGCTCCGAGAGGACACGGCTCGGAGGCTCGCGGAGCTCCTAGACCGTCCCGGCGTCGATGGCACGCTCATCGCCAACCTCCTCGGCTACGACGTCGAGGATAGGTCCGCCCGAGATGACTCTAACCCCGACTATGTTGGCGAGTCAAGAACTGATGAGGCAACTTCAAGCCTCGCCCATTCGCGGCCCGAGAGGTCGAATGGCGCTTTGGCCGGACCGTCGCACCCGATGCGACAGCAGGCACGGTCACAATCCCGGGGACTCACCCCCTCGGTTTCAAGAGGTGGCCGGAAACGGCCCCTCGCCGGGGAGATGGCGATCCTAGAGGACGATGGGGCCGATAGCCGGAGTGCTCGCTGGACAATCCGGCCGAGGGCGACCTCGCCCCGCCAAGCGCCTAGTGCGGACCTTAGAGAGCGCCTGACGGCGCAGAGAAACTCCCGAGGGGAGGATCTCCGCCAAAGGCTCAACTCTCGGTGGGACGCCCTCCCCGCCACACTTCTTGGCCGACCTCAGGCCAATGCCGCGGACCAGGCGTCCAATGAGCATCAACAGGCGACTCCCGTTAGTCAGCCCTGCTAACGGGCTCGATATGGTGACAATCATTCAAAGCCTCCAGAATCAAATCATCGAGATGAGGGAATCGGGGAGGCAAAGGCCTTATGGAGGGATCGAGGAGTCATACTCTCCCTTCGCCGCTCAAATCCTCGTGCAGCCTTGCGTGGGGAACTTCAAGCTGCCGTCCATCCCTCCCTACAACGGACGGACGGACCCGAACTTCAACATCCAGCACTACGAGACGTGGATGACGATGCAGGGACAGTCGGACGCCACCCTGTGTCAGGCCTTCAGCCTGACCCTCACGGGGTCGGGATTTGAATGGTTCCGGCGTCTGAGACCGGGGAACATCTCGTCCTTTCGAGCCCTGCGAGAAACCTTTCTTGCTCGTTTCGCCACTCTCGTGGCACAAAAGAAGTCAAAGACCTACCTAGTGTCTATCCGACAGGGGAGAGATGAGATTTTGAGGCCATACCTCGCGCGCTTCACCGAGGAGTCTCACATGGTCGAAGGGTTCGACGACAAGGACGCCATCACGGTGATCACCGAGGGAGCTCGCACAAGCGACTTCCTCAAGTCTATTGTCGGAAAGGTCCCACGGGATATGGCGGAGCTAATGGCGAGAGCCCGCACTTACATGGGGATCGAGGACTACCTCGATGGCCGGAAGTCGGGGGGTCAAAGCGGTCGTCGCCGCGACGATCAAGATGGAGATCGCCCTGACCCTCAAAAGAGGAGGAACAAGGGAGGACAGACCCCTAACGGTCGCTCCCTCCCTAGGTCGAGGCCTCCGCACGTCGATAGCTTTCGAAAGTTTTCGGCATTCACCCCCCTGAACACTCCGCAATAGCGGATCCTAGCCCTACACCGCGACAAGCTAGGAAGCCCCGTTCCTCTCACAAAGGATCCCGCGAAGCGAGATCAAAGCAAGTTCTGCGAATACCACCAAGACCATGAGCATCTGACGTCCGAGTGTTACCAGCTCAAGCGTCACATCGAGGCCCTAACTCAAGATGGGAAGCTGATTGGGACAAGCTGAAAAGGTCCAGCGACGGTAACCGTTACACACCGAGCAGCAATCGAAGAACCGGAAAGCTCACAACTGCACGTCGTGGGCTCGATCATGGGCGGCCCGGAGTTCGGAGACTCGAACACGCAAAGGAAAAAGTACGTGCGAGAAGTCTCCCAAGGGAAGATAGCGCACTACATCAACCACACGTATGAGGCTCCTCCTCCGGCCCCGTTCGAGTCCATGTTCTTCACCAGCAAAGAGGCGGTGTGAGTTCTCCACCCACACAACGACGCGATAGTCGTCTCGGCCCCGGTCGCCAACAATCTCATCTGGAGAATCTTAATCGACAACGGCAGCTCCGCCGACATAATCTTCCAGTCGGCGTTGGACAGGATGAAACTATCCGAGATGAGACCGACCCCGATCTCGACCCCACTCTTCGGCTTCTACGGAGAGAGGGTCATGACGGAGGGCGCCAACGACCTCCCAGTCACCTTCGGGACACCGGGGGGGATTGAGGTCACCCACATCATGTCGTTCCTAGTTGTGGACCAGCCCTCGGCATACAATATCATCATCGGCCACCCGACTCTCAATCGGTTGAAGGCCATAACGTCCACCTACCATCTGATGATGAAGTTCCCGACCGAGAGGGGGATTGCCATAATGATGGGAGACCAATCAATGGCAAGGATGTGCTACATCCAAGGCGTGGACGGGAAAGGACAAGGAAAGATGGTGAGCACCATCTTTCAGCTCGGGAACAAGCTCCCATGCAAGATAGAGGAAGGGGGCACTTTCGGAGAACTGGACCAGAGGGACGATGTCGAGCGTCGGAAGGTGGAGACACCGGACGACCTCGTTCTCGTCGTGATGGACGACGCCAAGCCTGACCAAGTAGTCAAGGTAGGCGCCCAACTCCCGTCCGAAATCCGACTCCAGCTCGCCGCCTTCCTCCGTGAGTTCAAAGACGTCTTCGCGTGGACACACGCCGACATGCCGGGGATCGACCCCGAGATAATGGTTCACCGTCTCAACGACGACAAGAGAGTGAATGAGCGCGTCCAACCGCGGTGAGCGTTCAGCGGAGAGAGATACCAAGCCATTGGTGAAGAAGTTGACAAACTTCTCGCCGCCAACTTCATCAGGGAGGCGGAACACCCCAAATGGGTGTCCAATGTGGTGATGGTCAAGAAGCCAAACGGGAAGTGGCGGATTTGTATTGATTACAAAGATCTCAACAAGGCCTGCCCGAAACACAGCTTCCCTCTCTCGAGGATCGAGCAACTTGTGGACGCCACAGCGGGCCATGAGTTGTTGAGCTTCATGGACGCCTACTCAGGCTACAATCAGATCCGCATGCACGAGCCGAATCAGATCAAGACCACCTTTGTTACAAACCGCGGACTTTACTGCTACAAGGTCATGCCCTTTGGCCTAAAAAACGCGGGAGCAACGTATCAAAGGTTGGTGAACCGAATGTTCGCCAATCAAATTGGCAAAACTATGGAGGTCTATGTGGACGATATGCTTGTCAAAAGCCTCAAGGCCCACGACCACGTTTGAGACCTTAGGGAGATGTTTACAATCCTGCGGCGCTGCAAGATGAAACTCAACCCCAAGAAGTGCGCTTTTGGGGTTGAGTCCGGAAAATTCCTGGGCAACATGGTGAGCCGCCACGGGATTGAGGCCAATCCCGAGAAGAGATCTTAGAGATGAGATCGCCACAGAAAGTGAAAGATGTACAAAGTTTGACGTGAATGATTGTCGCCCTGACGCGATTTGTTTCTAAGGCAACCGACAGGTGCCAACCATTCTTCAAGGCCCTAAAGAAGACCGACGAATTTGTATGGACTGAGGAATGCGAGGAGGCGTTCCGCGAGATGAAGGCCTACTTCAGCTCCCCCCCCCCCCCCCCCCCCCCCCCCCGTTCCTTGCAAAACCGAAGGATGGTGAAACCTTGTATATCTACCTCGTGGTGACCGACAGGGCCGTGAGCGCGGTTCTAATACGCGAAGAAGACAAGGTACAGTGGCCGGTTTATTATGTCAGCAAGGCGCTCCTCGACGCCGAAACTCGATACCCGGAGATCGAGAAATTGTCCCTCGTCCTCGTCACAAGCACGAGGAAGCTTCGCCCCTACTTTCAAGCGCACCCAATCGTGGTACACACGAGACACCCCATCGAGAAGGCCCTACAAAAAGGGACCTCATCTCGAATGGCCATATGGTCCCAAGAGTTATGCGAATACGGGGTCGAGTTTCAGCCGAGAACTGCCATCAAGGGCCAAGCCAAGCCCTTGCCGACTTCGTAGCCGAATTCACAAGCGCACCCTCAACTGACGAGGGCAACAAAGGCGATGAGAACGAGGAAGACAAGGAGAACAACCACAACGGGTCGTCGAAGAAGAGGAACAATGACCCGATAGGGCCGATCTGAGACTTGCACGTGGATGGCGCGTCAAACGCCTGGGGGCTGGCGCCGGCGTTGTGCTCACAAATCCCGATAGGGAAAAACTGAGATACGCCCTGTGGTTCGAGTTCAAGGCTTCCAACAATGAGGCAGAGTACAAGGCTCTTGGCTTGGAATTGGCAAACAAGCTAGGCGTCCAAAACCTTCGCATCCTCTGCGACTCGCTGTTGATTGTGAACCAGGTCAAGGGCGACTACGCAGCCAAAGAGCCTAACATGATCGCCTATCTGTCGAAGACCCAGAGAAATCTGGAGGCCCTGTCATGGTTCGAAATAGTCCAAGTTCCCCGAGAGGCGAACATTGACGCCGACGCCCTAGCACGCCTTGCGTCCGGGATAGACGAGGAGGGGGAAGGTAGCGTCTTGATAGAAGTGCTAACTCGACCCTACGTCTCGAGAGGCGACGTAGGGGTAGTCGACGCAACTCCGCCTCCCTCATGGATGATGTCACTCGTAGAATATCTCAAGCGAGGAGTCGTCCCCGAAGACAAAGAAGAGGCCAAAAAGCTGAGAAGCTTGGCACCGAAATATACAATGAGGGAAGATAACTTGTTCAAGAGAGGATACTCCATGCCCCTTCTCCGATGCCTGACCGAAGTCTAGGCAAAGAAAGCGCTCCACGACGTGCACGAAAGCGTGTGCGGAAACCACGCCGCCGGACAATCCCTGGCACTAAAGCTATTAAGACTCGGATATTTTTGGCTTACCTTGAAAAAGGACTCCCACGAATGGGCCAAAAAATGCGACAAATGCCAAAGGTTCGCCCACGTCCCGCGCCAAGCGCCGGCCCCGCTGTGCCCGATAATTGTGCCTAGACCCTTCGCGAAATGGGGAATCGATCTCATCGGCGAACTATCTACTGCCCCGATGCAGTACAAGTACGCAATCGTGGCTATCGATTACTTCACGAATTGGGTAGAGGCTGAACCATTGGCGAAGATCACCGAGGCGAACACGACGAGCTTCATCTGGAAGAACATTGTCTGCCGCTTCGGGATCCCCGCATCGATTGTGACCGACAACGGAAAACACTTTGACAATGCGCGCCTCTGGGACTTGTGCAAATAGTTGGGCATGCGCAAGACTTTCTCTTCGCCCCGCCATCCTCAAGCCAACGGTCAGGTCGAGGCGGTCAACAAGACAATCAAAGAGAACCTGAAGAAGAAGCTGGAAGAAAGAAATGGGGCTTGGGCCGACGAGCTCCCCATGGTCTTGTGGGCATATCGAACCACCGCGCGAAACGCGACTAGCGAAACCCCTTTCGCTCTCGCTTTCGGCGTCGACGCCGTGGTACCTGTCAAGACCAAACTGCCAACCTTGCGCATCGAGGAGGATGAAGAAGCCGCCACCGATGAAGCAATCAGACTCGAGCTGGACCTCATAGACGAGAAGAGGACGGACGCACTCTCCCGCCTTGCTGCGCAGAAGAGAAAGGTCGAGAAGTACTATAATTCCAAGGTCAAGCTGCGAAAGTTTGCCGACGGAAGCCTCGTCCTTAGAAGGGTGTTCCAAAAATCCAAAGTGCAAGGGGCGGGAGTTCTGGGCCCCATCTGGGAAGGCCCGTACCGCGTGCGTCGAGCCATCCACAACGGCACGTACGAGCTCGAGAACCTAGAGGGACTCGTATTCACGCACCCGTGGAACGCATAACACATATGACAATACTACCAATAGAAGCCCGTTCCCGATTTCCCTATGTTTTGTTGTTTTCATCTTATTTTCGGTTTTAGCAAAGACAATTTCAAGTTTCAAGTAAGGCCAATGGCCTGGGAATGTAAATTTTAACTATTTCGACATGATAATTGAATTACATTTCACTTCGAACCTCTATCCTATAGTATTATAATTTCTAGTCTCCTCTACGAGTGCACAAGAAACTCGGGGGGCTAACGAGGGTAACAGGTACACATCTTCCGTGCGACGCTCCCGCACGATCCAACGCTTCGCGCACCGAAAGGTAGCGAAACATCAATGGATCGGATCCGCGCATCGGACCTCTTACCCTATGCATCCCTCGTGCGACGCTCTCGCACGATCCAACGCTTTGCGCACCAAAAGGTAGCGAAACATCAACGGGTCGGATCCGCGCACCGGACCTCTGACCCTATGCATCCCTCGTGCGACGCTCTCGCACGATTCAATGGTTTGCGCACCGAGAGGTAGCGAGACGCCAATGAGTCAGATCCGCGCACCGGACCTCTGACCCTGCACGTCTTTCGCACGACGTCATGCCTTGCACACCGGTAGGCAGTGGGGCGTCGACGGATCACGTCCGCGCACCGGATCGTCGATCCCAGCAGTCAAAACCCAAAACGTGACACGCGTACCGACAAGTACCACGCTCACTGGGAACTGCGCTTACATTAAGCCCATCCCGGTGGACAATGCGCACGCCGATAGGTAGCGTACTCACCGAAAGATGAGCGCGACGGCCATCCAGCTCGCACACGCCGATAGGCACCAAGTCACGAATGGATGGCAGAGACTCGCATTCGCTCGACGAAACTGGTCTAGCCAGCGTCTGCGGGAAGCCTCGCCGCCAGGTGTGGCACTAAGCCGTGCAAACCGGTTACGCTAGATATAGTAAGCCGGGTTCGTAAGACACGCACTAATCGGATTGCGTGAATCGATTACGCTAAGCATAGTAAATCGAGAAAATAAGACGCATGATGAGTCGGAAGAAGCTTTAACTAAAGCAAAGAATGCTGCACAAACAACCCAAGGGAAAAGAAAACGAATGTAAAACGAAAGAAATCATGAGAAGTATCCAAAAGAAAACACAATGCGAGCACTAAACAAGTGTGCGGAAGATAAAAATAAAATTGGCTACTCCGAGCAGAAGTCGATCTGTCGGGGCGAGGGGCGCCCGACCCGTCGATAGCATCGTCATCAGGCAGACGGTTTGTCGATTGTGCAGCCTCCGCGGGGACCTGAGGACGCGGGTTGCTCGCCTGAGGCACGTCGTCCAGAGGAGGAAACATAGCGTTGAAGAAGGAGAAGGTGGTCCCACGAGACGCGTTCTCGTACATGGTTGCACCTCGAACCCGCACGGCTGCCACATAGCGAGCCTCCTATAACGCCAAGTCCCAATCGTCCTCTAGGTCCGTCTTGGATCGCACGGCGTCGTCTTTCTCCTCGGTAAGGGTCTGCACCTCCACCAGCAAAGAATCTCTCTCTCTCTCTCTCGACCTTGACCCGAGAGATCTCGCTCGCCGATAGTCGAGCGTGGACGATGTTCAGCTCCTCATCTCGGCTCAAGAGCGCCCCCTGGAGTTTCTTCGTCTACCCTAAGAAGGTGTCAGCCGCTTGCTCCGCCTTCTCCCGAGACACTTGCTCAGCCACGCGCAATGACCTCTCGGCCGCCAATTCCTCACGAGTTCGCTTCAACTCCTCCTCGAGTGCCTGAAACTCTTGGGCAGTCCGGACCCCCACTAGAGCGGTAGCGTGGTCGGTCGCCGCGCTCTCCATGTCTCTTTTCATGATTTGCATTCTCCGAAGTAAGTCCCGGAGGATGCGTTCACCTCGTTCTTGACACGCGAGCATTTGCAAAGAACGGTGGCGCACACATTATCATAACAAGTACAAGGGTCGCGTATAGGTCGAACAAACGGGCCATACCTTTCGAGCATTGCGGACTCCATTTTGGAAATGATCAAGGTCACTCGTCGTCAGCAGACTCTTGAAGTCTGCCAGAGGGGTCTAAAAGATTCCCTGGGAACATTGGCCTCGCAGTTCCGCCGCCTCCGCTAGAAGCATCGAATCCATGCCGTCTGATGCCGCCGACATATGAGCGCGCTTGTGGCCGGAGGGTGAGCCGAGGAAGGACGTCGACGATGGTCGCTTGTTCGAAGAGTTCACCTCGTTCCTCGCCTGCATCGGCGATCCCCCGCGATGAGCCTCCACTCGGGAGCGAGCCGCGACCTCAGCTTCGGCAGTAGGGACTACCCTCGGCACTCGCACGCGCGACCGACGTACCATGGTATCTACAAAAAAGAAGGAAAAGGTGTCAGTCGGTTAGAACATAACAATAAGCATAAAATAGTGGAAAACAGCAATAGTGCGAGAGCGTATATATGGTTAGTACCCCCCGCGTCGGGTAGGGGAGCAGACGAGCCCCCCGCCTCGGACTCGGGATCCTCCACGGCCTCCGCTCCGGGACCGGAGCGCTGGGGATCTTCGTCGTCAGGCACGAACCACCCAGTGGTCGCCATAAGATCCGGGGACTCGAAAAGCGACCCCTGTCGCCTCTAATCTTGTACCGCACCGACCACGAGCGCGAGTTCGGAACTCTCGATGCCGTAATCGGCCGGGAAGTCGGCCGCGGGGCCGAAAGTGAGAGGCGCCGCTCCGAAGGCGGATTCGGATACCCACACCCAAGTGTAGCGATGTTTGGAGGATAACTTAGTAAGTATGGGGAATCGCTTGCGGTGTTGAACCTTGTAGAATCCGGGCTTCCCGGGGACGTCGTACACAAATACAAGATTTCTAATGTCGTCAACTGTCACGACTCGGCCCGTCGCTCGATGAAACATCATGTGGCACGCCGCCACCATGTGATAGAAAGATGGAGACATCTGTGACACGTGGACGTTCAGTCGAGCCAAAAGATCCTGGATCACGGGTTGGAAAGGCAGCCGTAACCCTCTGCGGAGACTTGCTTCGTGAATATCGGCGTATCCCCTTCGCGGACGAGTCGGAAGGTCGTCGGGTAGCGGTCGCAACAACGAAACAGATAGAGGAATGCTAAACCGCTTCCTCAGGCCATTGAAGCTGGCAAGTGAAAGAGAGCTCGAGAAATCAACTCCAGAACAATCGAAATCTCCTCGAATCGCCGGTTCTCCGACCGGGTACGATAAGACGCGCTCCTCTTCTCTCGCGGTCAAAGTAGTTGGAGCGGTTGATGGGGTACGGAGACTAGACGACTCGCCCGAGCCCTCGGCTTTGGTAGCAGCCCTCGACCCAAGGAGTCCCTCGCGACGATCGCTCGAATGGGCCGCTCGGGCCGTAGTATACGAGCTCGGCCCGGCGAAGGCCGTTTCATGCGTGTTGGCCTCAGGAGGCGGCCCCGTTGGCGCATCCGGCCCAGTCGTGGGCCCGCGACGCACGTCGGGAACGCGAGCACGAGGGTCAATCTCGCCAAGGGCCGGCCCAAGCACATCCCTTTCGCGCCCGTTGAGCTCTGGGTTGGCCGGTGGCCCTCGTGATGTGCATCCGGCCTAAACGCGTGGCCCGGCTCGAGTCGGGCTGAACCTCCTCCACTTAGGCTCAACCCAATGGGCCCTAGGGTTTGCAGGCAAGCCAGGCTGGCCGCCTCTCCCTCTCCGGCAATGGGCGGCCGGCATTCCTCGTCTCCAGCGCCGGCGCCCCTGCCTGCAGCGCCGGCCGCCGGCGCCCCTGCCTGCAGCGCCGGCCGCCGCCGCCGGCACTCCCCCACCATGCGCGCGCTCCGGCCCAGCCGAGGCTGGTCCCCCTGGGCTCCCATGGCCGCCGGCCACCTGTAAGACAGCCCCACCCGAGAGGCTAGGGTCCTTCCCGGCACCGGCGCCCGTCCCGCCAGATGCATCGTCCCAGGGCTCGCCTGCCTCTCCGGCGTCCTCCACAGCCGGCCGAACCCCCTCAGATCGAGGGGTATCCCCTCCGGGGCTGGGTTCGCCCCAGACGGCGTCGACCTGGCCGGGCGCGGTTCCCTCCACGCCGGCGTCTGTCTCCTCGGCCCTGTCGGCGTGCTCCCCGGCCAGACTCGTCGCTCGCGGCCCGGCAAACGTCCCTCCGGGGCTGGGTCCAACACAAACAGCGCCGACCCAGCCAATCGCGGCTCCCCCCCCCCCCCCCGTGATGACGCGGCCTCGCTCGGCCCCATCGGCCTCGCCGGCGCTCATCCCGGCCGAGTTCGCCGCGCGCGGCCCGGCAGAGTCCTCCTGGGCGGTCCTGTCGGCCGCACGCTCGCCCTCCAAATCGCGCCTGGCCTCCTCGGCCGTCGGGTGATCGTCATCGCCCGCCAACCAGTTGTCCACCGAGAAAATCAAACCCAAAGTTGGGAGAGATTGGTGGTCAACCGCGGGCGATGAAAATTGACCTAAGAAATCATCTAAAGTCTCACAAGGATCGTCAAGAAAGAAAGTGATGAGATCCTCGGGGGCCCAATATCCGGCATGTGATTGGGGGACCCCATCGGCACGTGTAACGAGGAACAAGACGTCGAAAAATATTAAAATAATGGTTAAGCGGAGCGGGCTTACCAATTAGTGACGAGACGGTCCGACGAGACGATGAAGGTCGGAGTTTGCTTGAGTTTACCACACGGGCTACGCCCGGTGCCAAACTTGGGGGGTTAATATTATCGGCCCTACGAGGTTCGACGACGCAATCGACGTTTCGAGCGGCCGGACGAGCTCACCCGGCCGATGGCCGGCTCAATTCACTCGGCCATTGGCCGGCCCAAGCAACTCACTCGGCCAATGGCCGAGTGAATCTTAACCGGCCAGTCATGCTCACTCGGCCAATGGACGAGTGAATCTCAGCTGGCCCATCGAGATTCACTCGGCCAATGCCCGAGTGAACCCTCAGCCGGCCCACCAGGTTCACTCGGCCAATGGCCGAGTGAACTCCCTGCCGGCCCAACAAGTTCACTCGGCCAAGGGCCAAGTGAAGCCTCCTGCCGGCCCAACAGTTCACTCGGCCCAGGCCTTTCACTCGGCCAATGGCCGAGTGAAACTCATCCGGCGTCCAACATTTCACTCGGCCAATGGCCGAGTGAACCTCTCCCGGCGTCCAACATTTCACTCGACCAATGGCCGAGTGAACCTCTCCCGGCGTTTAGAAATTCACTCGGCCAATGGCCGAGTGAACCTCTCCCGGCAGTCAACATTTCACTCAGCCATCGGCCGACCGAGTCTCACTCGGCTGATTGGCAACTCAACCTCACTCGGCCAAGGGACCTTCAAAACGTCCCTTGGTCGCCTATAAATACGAGGTTCGACCCCTCGAGACAGGTAATCCGAATTTGAGTACTGAAATGTTGTCGAACTCGTACCTCACTCGTTTCTCTCAAGTCTCGGCCTCTAAACACCTAAACCCTCTATATCCACCTCAATCCTACTAACGTTGAGCGTCGGAGAGGTAAACAAAGGCACCCCCTCTGTTTCCCCTTTGTAGTTCACACCTCTTTGCTTACTTTTTAGGTGCTTGGACGAGATAGACACCATCAACAACTAAGGGAAGACTTGGGATATCAAGTCCGACACGCTCGAACCGAAGCGAGATCATTTGGTCTGGCCTTGGGTCTAACCGCTTTTGGTTCCTAAATCGTTGTCCGACAACAAGCGACAACAGTCTCTATACAATGTATTTTTTTTATTTAAAATATCTTTTCCAAAGGCGACGCCGCGGCGAAGTATATATCTTGCGACGGCAGGCATAACTCGCAGCGGCTAAGTATTAATCTCGCCGCGATGAGAACCTTTCTACAACGCTTAAGTAAATGTTGTAGAAATCGTCGCCGCGGTGAGGTATAAAGTTCGCCGCGGCAAGCCTATCACGCCAAGGTGAGAAATATACTTCGCCACGGCGAGACTTTGTTTTTAAAAAAAGGTTGCTTTCAGTATGAACATTAACATATTGAAATTAAAATTAGTCTCAAACATAGAATCAAGTCTCAAACACACATTAAATGAAAAACAATAAATGAGTCTTAAACTTAAACACACCAAATGAGTCTTAAACTGAAACTTAAATTCAAAATGAGTCTTAAATTAATAACTTATAACATAATTAATATTGAGGAGTTAGTGATGTTGGTTCTAGAAATTCACTCGTCATTTGGTGGTTGGTGGTGGTGGGTGAGCAGGATATTGAGGAGGCGCCATATGCGGTGGCCACTATGGTGATGGTTACGGATAATCAGAGTATCGAGGATATGGGGGAATAACGCCTGATTCTCCTGGTTGATGTCCCACCGAGAGTAGAGATTGTTCAATTGAGAGGCATTATACTCCGCTTGTTGGTGCATGTAGTGTTGCGTGTGCTGAAACCGGCCGACGAGATAGTTAGAGCAATGAGAAATGTAGTCGATGGTGGCGGGGCCCAGTACCAGAGGTGCTTCTAAGCTCAATAGGGGCTCGTTGAGTGGTGGTTACTCTTCTCCCTCTTCTTCCGCTTCCTCCTCTTGTAGTTCCTCCCTAATCTTGTACCGATCGATAATATTATTCGTAATAGGCCCCATAGGACTCTTGATTGTATCCCTTTTCATGCGTCATACCCCCGCATTTGTACAAAGGCCGGTAATGATTGACGGATATGACAAATCGTGTCGTTCATTAGTATAGTCGAGACTCTACATCCAATTATAGATGAATCGACCGACGTTGATAGAATGACCTCTCGTACGATGCAGAACAACACCTGGATAAGCCCTTCGTCGAGAGTTGTGAAGTGCTTGATCGGAAAGAGACGTGCGCAAATAAGGTAAATCCAAGCTTTAGCAATCCTGGTGAGTTATTCACGCTTGAGTACCCTTTTTTCTTTTTTCAAGTACCCAATCCTCTCCCGGAATGCATAGATCCCTCGCTGTTATCGGCCCGTCGCGGACCGGCGATGCTACCGGCCCCATTGGCCGACCGGGAGTCTTATCCGGCCAATGGCCGGCCCAGCCTTCGCCCGGCCATTGGCCGGCCCAACACCTTCGCCCGGCCACTGGCCGGCTGAGCTTCAATCGGCCGATGGCCGGCCCAACACTCTTGCCCGGCCAATGGCCGGCCCAGCCTTTGCCCGGCCATTGGCCGGCCCAACACCTTCACCCTTCCATTGGCCGGCTGAGCTTCACTCGGCCAGTGGCCAGCCCAACACCTTCACCCGGCCATTGGCCGGCCGAGCTTCACTCGGCTGATGGCCGGCACAACACTCTCGTCCGGCCAATGGCTGGCCCAGCCTTCGCCCGCCCATTGGCCGGTCCAACACCTTCACCCGGCCATTGGCCGACCGAGCTTCACTCGGCCGATGTCCGGCCCAACACTCTCGCCCGGCCAATGGCCAGCCCAGCCTTCGCCCGACCATTGGCTGGCCCAACGTCTTCGCCCGGCTGTTGGCTGCCCCAACACCTTCGCTTGGCCATTGGCCGGCCAAGCCTCACACGGCCAATGGCTGGCCCACCTTCACTCGGCCAAGGGGTCTTCATAACGCCCCTTGGTCGCCTAAAATACGAGGCTCAACCCCTCGAATCAGGTAATCCAAAATTGAGTACCGAAACGCTGCTGAACTCATACTTCAATCATTTCTCTAAAGCTTCGGCCCTCTAAACACCTAACCTTCTACATTCCACGTCAATCCTCCTAATGTTGAGCGTCGGAGAGGTAAACAGAGACAGCCCCTCTGTTTTCCCTTTGTAGTTCACGTGTTTTCCTCTTATTTTCAGGTGTTCCGACAAGCGCTACCAACATCCAAGCTAAGGGACGACTTGGGATACCAAGTCCGACACGCTCAAGCCACAGTGAGACCACTTGGTCCGGCCTTGGGTGTAACTGCTTGAGGTTTCTAAATCGTTGTCTGAAAACGAGCGACAACATTTTGGCGCTAGAAGGAGGGGACCCCCCGACCTTGGCGACGCTCTCCCTTCCAGCCTCCTTTTCTACAATTTCCACGACTCTCGAAAGATGAGTCAAATTCCAACTACATCTGCGGGCACCCGAGCGACTAGCTCGAGGTACGGCCTCGGATACCTAGCGCATCGTCTAGGAGAGAAGCCTCGTGATAGCGAGAGCCAGCCCCAAGACCCGGCGGCATAGAGGAATCCTACTCACCCTTCGCCGCTCAAATCCTAGCGCAACCATGCATTGGGAACTTCAAGCTACCGTCCATTCCTCCATACGATGGACGGACGGACCCGAACTTCCACATCCAACACTACGAGACGTGGATGTCCATGCAGGGACAGTCTAATGCCACCCTATGCCCCGCATTCAGCCTGACTCTCACCAGGTCTAGATTCGAATGGTTTAGAAGCTTGAGGCCGGGAAGCATCCAATCCTTCCGAGCCCTCAGAGAGGCATTCCTCGCTCGGTTCGTCACGCTAGTGGCACAAAATAAGTCAATGACATACCTCTTGTCCATCCTGCAAGAGAGAGACGAGACCTTAAGGCAGTACCTCACTCACTTCACCGAGGAATCCCACAAAGTGGAGGGGTTCAATGACAAGGACGCTATCACGGTGATTACTGAGGGGGCTCGCACAAGCGACTTCCTCAAATCCATAGTCGGAAAGGTCCCAAGGGACATGGCGAAGCTCATGGCGAGGCCCGCACTTACATAGGGATTGAAGACTACCTCGACGACCGAGATTGTCGAGAGACTGGTGGACGAGGTAGTCGTCGTCGTGACGACCAGGGTGAAGATCGCCCCGACCCTCGCAAGAGAAGGAACAATGGAGGCCAGACCCCTGACGGTCGCTCTCTTCCCGAGCCGAGGCCTTCGCATGTCGACAGCTTTCGGAAGTTCTCAGCATTCACCCCTCTCAACACCCCGCAAGAGCGGATCTTGGCTTTGCATCGCGACAAGCTAGGAAGCCCCGCTCCTCTGACAAAGGATCCCACGAAGCGGGATAAGAGCAAATCTGTGAGTACCACCAGGATCACGGGCATCTGACATCCGAATGCTACAAAGTCAAGCGTTAGATTGAGGCCCTCATCCAAGATGGGAGATTGAAAGAGTACGTCCTCCATACAATCGGGGCTACCGCGGGAGGCGGAGAGCACCCACGGCATGAGAAGAAGGGTCAAGCAACGGTCACAGTCACCGACTGCACGGCGAATGACAATCCAGAAAGCTCGCGAATGCACATCGTGGGCTCGATCATGGGAGCCCCCGAGCTCGGGGACTCCAACACGCAATGGAAGAAGTACGTGAGGGACGTCTCTCAAGGGAAGATTGCATACCAAATCAATCACACGTACGAGGCCCCACCCCTGTCCCCCTTCGAGAGTATGTTCTTCACCAACCAAGAAGCGGTGCGTGTCCTACACCCACACAACGACACAATTGTCGTCTCGGCACATGTCGCCACCAACCTCGTCTAGAGAATTCTGATAGACAACGACAGCTTGGCCGACATTTTCTTCAAATCAGCTTTGGACAGAATGAAGGTGGCCGGGCTAAGGTCGACCCCGATCTCGACCCCACTCTTCGGTTTCTCCGGGGAGATGGTGATGACTGAAGGTAGCATCGACCTTCCGATGATTTTCGGGACACCCGGGGGCATCGAGGTCACTCACATCGTGGCGTTCCTGGTGGTGGATTAGCCATCTGCCTACAACATAATCGTTGGTCCCCTACTCTGAACAGGTTGAAGGCCATAACCTCCACTTATCACCAGGTAATGAAATTCCCGATCGCAATGGGAATCGCCGTAATGATGGGAGACCAATCAATGGCTAGGATGTGCTACATACAAGGGGTGGACGGAAAAGGGAAAGGGAGAGATGATTAGCACCATCTACCAAACCGAGGATAAGAATGGTGTAATCAAGACCGTGGCATCGAGCTCGAGAGTTTTGATGTGCTAACGAGCACGCTCGAGTCGACATCAAATAAAGCTCGCCACCATTTTTCTTCAACATTTTCGCTATTTTCAATTTTTTTCAAGAAAATTTAAGTTTATTCGAGACCGATAGGCCGTGGGATGTAATTTCATTTACTTTTAAGAAATACGAGACTTTGAATTGCATTCCACCTTTCGTGTTTCATTTCAAACTTGTCACAATTTCTAGGCTCCTCTACGAGTACCCAAGAAACTCGGGGAGCTAACAGGGATACATCATCCACAACCCGTCCATGCGACGCACTCGCACGACTCGAAAAAGGAGTCTACTAGACTCGTGAGTCACTCGCACGCCGACAGGCGTTACATCCGCGCACCGGATGTGAGTCCCACGGTAACAGTCAAAACCCAAAACACGACATGCGTACCGACAGTTACCACGCTCGCTGGGAACTATGCCTACTCCAAGCCCATCCTGACGCACAACACGTACGCCAATAGGTAGCGTACATACCGGGAAAGAGGCCCGCTCGTGCGCCAATAGGCAGCGAGTCACATATAGGTTTCAAAGGCTTGCGTCCGCCGGACGAAACTGGTCTAGGCTGCGTCCACGGAAAACCTGGCCACACAATGTGGCACCAAGGCCCCTCGAGGCCCAAGCCGTGCAAATCGATTACGCCATCGTCGGTAAATAGAGAAAATAAGACACGCATCAACAAAATCGTGCTAATCGATTATGCTAGACATAGTAAATCGAGAAAATAAGACGCGTAATAAACCTGAAAAGGTTAAATAAAGACAACCAATGTCAACAAAGAATCCAACAAGAGGCGAATGGTAGCCGATATCCAGAATATCAAGAAAAGCAAGCGGTAAACAATGGAGCGAAAAAAAAAAGACGAAAACAACTACTCGGAGCCGAAGTCGACCGCTCATCCTCAGCCCTTGGAGGGGGAAGACCTGACTCCCCGACGACATCCCGTCTAGGGGACAGTTCATCAATTAGACGGCTTCGACGCAAGGGATGACCACTGGAAGAACGTCATCCAACGAAGGAAACATGCCGACAAAGAAACTAAAGGCGAACCCGCGAGATGCGTTCTCCTTCATCGTCGCATCACGAACTCGGACCGAGCCTCCGCCAATGCGACGTCCCAATCTTCCTCCGAGTTCTCCTGCGCCCGCGCGGCGTTGTTCTTTTCGGTGACGACCTGCATCTCCGCCGATAGCAAGTCGCGCTCTCTCTCCGCCTGGGCGTGAGAAACCTCGCTCGACGACAGTCGAGCATGAATGATCTGCAGCTCCTCGGCCAACCCGCGAGCATCGCCTTCTCTCAAGATGCTTTCTTAACCGCCCGCAACGCAATCTCAACCTCCAATTCCGTGCTCAAGCGAATCGCCTCCTCATGAGCCCGCTTTAACTCTTCCTCGAGAGCCTCAACCTCATGCATGGGCCGAAACCTCGCTAGTGCAACAGCGTGCTCTATCGCAGCGTCTCCATGACGGTCTGCACGTTGCGTATCTGACGCAGCAAGTCATGGAAAATCTAATCGCTCCCCTATTGGCGTGCGAGCATCTGCAACGATACGCAACGTGAGTACGACTAAGATAAACACGATAGTGTCATACAATAAATCATCAACCTAAAAAAAACAGAAGTATAGTGAAATCTCGAGGGGCCAATTGGTTAGGTCGGGGGTCCTAAAGAGAAACAACCCGAATCCCCAAGTTGACTAACTACTCTTCGTGTCGACTTTGCACATAACTCCTCGAGTTGAGTTCGCTCATCGAGTCGAGTCCAGATCCATGAGTCGACTAACTGATATGAACCTCGATCGACTTGCTTCGATACCCGATATGCCAATAGCACAACGGCGGATCGTTCTACGAATGAGGAACGAGGGTGGAATGAATGACGCCACGAACGGTTGCGAAAGACCATCTGATGAGTCGGGTTTGAACGCCACAAGACTAGTCTTGATAAGTTCAATAAAAGTTCATAAGAACTCAAGAGAAGACTCTCATTTTTTTTATTATAAAAATCTGGCTGCTTTCATTCAGCTTAAAACCTCCTTTAAATAGGAAAATACAAAGCAAATTCAGAGTACATTGTTGCCCTAGTTTAAATGGGCCTACAAAACATTATTTAGGCCTGATAACATTAAAATTAAAAGCCTAACTTAATACCTAACACATATGGGCTTCATTAAGCATAACTAAAGCCCAAAAACACTTTAAAAAGACTCCAACTTCATCTATTATTTTTAACTACGAAAATAACAAATAAATAGCTCAAACTGCTTAAAATGACGTGAATAAGCTTTCCTTTATTTGCGCCGCCCTTGGCCTCGTGGTTGGGTTTTCTTCTTGCGACGCTTTTGGCTCTAGCTTTATATTTCTTCCATTCAGCTTTGTTCAAACCACGAAACTCTTTGTTGAAGTCTTGTACTCTTGAATTAGGAATAGGCTCGATGAAGCGCCTTTGTTCCTTCGCACGTGGGATCACATCATTCTCTTTCTCTTGAAGAAGATTTGTCCTCAAATCTTGTACGTTGTTGAATTCAGAGATGGGAGAGAAAATCTTGACCTTCTTCGTTTGAAACGAAATTACTTCGTCCTCCATATTCTTGTTATCCTCAAAATAAGGAACTGCCAAATTTGGGACTTCTAATTTTATGGGAATAGACTCCTCGATTAGCATAGTCACTAACTCCTCTCCCACAAGAATTTCCTTTTCTTCAACAACATCAACATGTTGGGCATGTTTCTTCTTCTTTTGTCGGAAGGTCTGGTGTTCAAACCAGATACAAAATTTTTCTGTCAAAACATCCAATTTCTTGTCAAGGGCCTCTACCCTTTTCTTTTCAGCAACACTTTTGGATTGTTGATTTTCTTCAATTCGATCCAATCTCTTCATAATTTTTTTTGTTTCTTTCGAAATTATATCCTTTGCCACACTAAAAAACTCATCAAAATCCATCTTCTTCTTTTTTTTTTTTTATTCTTCTTTCTTTTGTTTTCCTTTTTTTTTTCTTTTTTTTTTTTGTTCTTGGATCTGTCTCTTTTTTTCGATTTTTTTTTTTGGAAAAGGAACTTCAACAAAAAAAAAAAACGAATACAAATAGAATGAAAAAAAATAGAAAATTGGATAACCAGACCTAAACGTAGAGCACAGCTCTGATACCACTTGTTATGAACCTCGATCGACTTGCTTCGAGACCCGATATCCCAATAGCACAACGGCGGATCGTTCTACGAATGAGGAACGAGGGTGGAATGAATGACGCCACGAATAGTTGCGAAAGACCGTCTGATGAGTCGGGTTTGAACTCCACAAGACTAGTCTTGATAAGTTCAATAAAAGTTCATAAGAACTCAAGAGAAGACTCTCATTTTTTTTATTATAAAAATCTGGCTGCTTTCATTCAGCTTGAAACCTCCTTTAAATAGGAAAATACAAAGCAAATTCGGAGTACATTGTTGCCCTAGTTTAAATGGGCCTACAAAATATTATTTAGGCCTGATAACATTAAAATTAAAAGCCTAACTTAATACCTAACACATATGGGCTTCATTAAGCATAACTAAAGCCCAAAAACACTTTAAAAAGACTCTAACTTCATCTATTATTTTTAAATACGAAAATAACAAATAAATAGCTCAAACTGCTTAAAATGACGTGAATAAGCTTTCCTTTATTTGCGCCGCCCTTGGCCTCGTGGTTGGGTTTTCTTCTTGCGACGCATTTGGCTCTAGCTTTATATTTCTTCAATTCAGCTTTGTTCAAACCATGAAACTCTTTGTTGAAGTCTTGTACTCTTGAATTAGGAATAGGCTCGATGAAGCGCCTTTGTTCCTTCGCACGTGGGATCACATCACTAACTAGCCCTCGTGTTGACTTTGTGCATAACTCCTCGAGTTGAGTTCATCCCTCGAGTCGAATCTCGATCCACGAGTCGACTGACTAGTCCTCGTATCGACTTTGCGCATAACTTCTCGAGTTGAGTTCGCTCCTCTAGTCGAGTCCCGACCCATGAGTCGGCTGACTATTCCTTGTGTTGACTTTGTGTATAACTCCTCGAGTTGAGTTCACCCCTCGAGTCAAGTCTCGATTAACGAGTTGACTGACTAGTCCTCGTGTCAACTTTGTGCATAACGCCTCGAGCTGAGTTCACTCCTCGAGTCAAGTTTCGAATCCACGAGTTGACTGATAAGTCCTCATGTCGACTCTATGCGAGGTTCCTCGAGTCGATATTCAACTCCTCGAGTCAAACCGCAAATCCACGAGTTAACTGATAAGTCCTCGTGTCGACTCCATGAAAAATTCCTCGAGTCGACGTTCAACTCCTAGAGTCGAGTGTCTAGTCCACGTGTTGACTGATAAGTCCTCGTGTTGACTCCTTGAAGGATTCCTCGGGTCGACGTTCAACTCCTCGAATCGAGTCTCTAGTCCACGAGTTGACTGATATGTCCCCGTGTCGACCCCGTAAATGGTTCCTCTAGTCGACGCTCAACTTCTTGAGCCGATTCTCAAGTAAAAGCATTGACTCTCCAATCCTCGTGCCGATTCTGCGCACGTCCTCGAGTCGACTCTCATCCCCTCGGGCCGAGTTTGAAGTCCACCAGTTGATACTCAGGGTCCAATGTCAAATACGTGCGGCTCTCCGAGTTGGGTTTACCCTTCGAGTCGGGTCGCCAGCCCACGAGCAGACTTGCGAGTCCCATGTCAAGTCTATGTGTTATCCTACGAGCATCCCAAAACCGTCTCTAATGATGTACTTAAGTGGCCCCTAATGGCACACCAAAATTTGCTCCACGACAGTCCTGCGTGATGGAAAGACGGTTCAATTGAGTCCTCAAACGCGACACGCGCGCCAATGCGTCACCCTCGCAAGGGCACTAGGCTCAACCTAAAGGACTCAACCTGAAAACGCGACCAGCACACTAAGGTGCTACAATCGTCGGGAAATCAAGCCCTCAGAAGGCTACATTCAACCCTACCTATAACATAGCACGCGCACCCGAGGATGCCACACTCACAGGGTTGTCGGTCAGAATCGCCGCTCGATACAGCAAGTCGAAAGCTGGCGGGCCATCGACAACGCCGGGTTCACGACCTATGATCCCAGTTGGAATAGCCAGTCGTATCAACCCCCGTGGGACATGAAAAATGCCTCTAGAAGCGTACCAAAAGGCCTCTCTATGACGCACTCGCGAACTCGAGAATGTTTATCCAAAATCCACGCGTCAACATGATTCTTGAGTTTCCACTCGACCTACGCTCGACAAGAAACTCGGGGGGCGAATATTATCGGCCCGTCGTGGACCGGTGACGCCACCGGCCCCATTGGCCGACCGGGAGTCTAGCTCGACCATTGGCCGGCCCAACACCTTCACCCGGCCATTGGCCGGCCGAGCTTCACTCGGCCGATGGCCGGCCCAACACTCTCGCCCGGCAAATGGTCGGCCCAGCCTTCACCCGCCCATTGGTCAGCCCAACACCTTCACCCAGCCATTGGCCGGCCCAACACTCTCGCCCGGCCAATGGCCGGCCCAGCCTTCGCCCGGCTATTGGCCGACCCAATGTCTTCGCTCGGCTGTTGGCCGCCCCAGCACCTTCGCTCAGCCATTGGCCGGCCAAGCCTCACCTGGCCAATGGCCAGCCGACTTGGGTCTTCATACCACCCCTTGGTCGCCTATAAATACGAGGCTCGACCCCTCGAATCAGGTAATCCAAAATTGAGTACTAAAACGCTGCTGAACTCATACTCCACTCGTTTCTCTCAAGCTTTGGCCCTCTAAACACCTAACCATCTATACTCCACCTCAATCCTTCTAATCTTGAGTGTTGGAGAGGTAAACAGAGGCACCCCCTCTATTTTCCCTTTGTAGTTCACGTGTTTTCCTCTTATTTTCAGGTGTTCCGACAAGCGCTACCAATATCCAAGCTAAAGGACGACTTGGGATACCAAGTCCGACATGCTCAAGCCAAAGCGAGACCAGTTGGTCTGGCTTTGGGTCTAACCAGTTAAGGCTTCTAAATTGTTGTCCAAAAAACGAGCGACAACACTCGCCATCTCCTCGTGGCTGCAAGTTCTTAACCATTTCAGATTTCCCTCATTGCCGAAACGCATGTCTGGGGTCCCAAGAAAACCGTTGATAGCTTTGACACTCACATCAACCATTCTACCCCGGACCGTTACAACATCTCGATCGTTATCTGGTAAGTTTGCATAGAATTTGTACACGAAGTTTAAGTTCACATCGAACGTGGGTACGGCACAATACTTCACCCAGTCATGACCTTGAATACTATTGCGGATTAGCATTCCTATTTCGATGTCAGTGCTCACATTGAATCCCTGCTTAGGGATCACACTACGCGACGAGATTTTGTCTTAGCGTTCCTCTGCGGCCTTGCTAGTGAAGATATTTGTATTATAATTCGCTTCAAGAGACGCTTGACGAGCTCGCATACGTTTTCCTTTACTAGGACCTTTGGACGAACTCGGAGCCGTGGCGCCCACCGGAGTTTTGGTTCGAACCATTTTGCACCTATACAAAGCATAATCATAAACAATTCAATCTCAACATCTACAATCAACATAACCATTTTAAATACAAACTATGTCACAACAATAACAAATTCTATATCAATTCCAATGCAATTTAAACATAACAATCTCAAATTATAACTTAATTTAAAACTCAAATTGAAAACAATATCATGATCATAACTCAATTCATTCACAACTTCAAACAAAAAATTGATCTTCAACCACACAAAGCATAATCATAAACAATTCCAACAATCACAAATTCATAAATAATAACAACAATCACAAATTCATTAACAATTTAATTTCAACATCTACAATCAACATAACCATTTTAAATACTAACGATGTCTCAACAATCACAAAATTCTAACTCAAATTCATTTGCAAAATCAAACAAAATCCAAATTTCGTCAAGCAAAATGAAACAAAACCCTAAATTTGTGAATTAAGAATCAAACAACTTCGGGAAAACAAAATGAAATTCGGGAAAAAACATCATGAAATTCCTGAAAACAACATGAAATTCAAGCTATAACCACCATAAAAAAAACATAGAAAATCATACCTTGAGAAGTATGGGAAGAGAGAGAACGGCGGCGAGAGAGAGAGAGAGGCGGCGAGGACGTGGCGAGAGAAGATGGCGGCGAGGACGTGGGGAGAGAGGAAGGCGGCGAGATTTTGGCGCGGCGAGAGGTTTTGGACGGCGAGATCTTCACAGACTCGGTCGAAAATGGGTGTCTCGACTTTGGGTAGAAGAAAAAAATGAAAAAAAAAAACTGAATTTGGCCTTTTATAGTGGAACCCCAAAAGGTCACGAAACCTCGCTGCGGTGAAACATATACGTTGCCGCGGCGAGAAGCTCCTATGATGAGGGTCGAATTCTGCGTCCAAATCTGTCGGTCCAAATTCAGAGGGCCGTATCTTTTGACTCGGTAATCGGATTTATGTGTACAACATATCAAATCGAAGAAAAAGACGAGATCTTTAATACATCGTGGACAGTTTGTTAAAAATCGAATCCCCGACCCAGTTTATTCTGCTTCGAAATATCTCCGCCCAAAATGAAGTCTTGGACAGCCAATTTGAATCCAGGTCCACAAATCAACACAATCAGCCAACTTCTTCTTTATTTGGACGTCCACTATAGAAGGCTTTTCATTTTCTACAAGTCTTTTCATTTTCAAAGACTTTTCATTTCCAAAAGACTTTTCTTTTCCTAAGTCTTTTCGTTTTCATTTGAATTTATGTTAGTGTTTAGAGTTTTAATTATGTCTTTTGGTATACTTGTAACCATCATTTGAAGTTGTATTTATAGGCAACTCAATCTGAATGAAAAGAATCAATCATCATTTCTGAAAACACTTTGTGAGAAAATACTCTCTAAATTCTTACGTTCTAAATCGTTGAACTTATCAAGGCAAATAACTTTGTGGCGTTCTTCGAGTTCTAGACTTATCAATAGTTTCATTCCATAGACTATTATGGCGTCTTTCATTTCCCCCTCAATCTTATCAATAGTTCAAATTACAAACTATTGTGGCGATTATCACTCCACCCAAAACACCAAACCGACCCTTCCTTTCAACCTATCCAAAAACCACCAAAAATTCCCTACAACAACAATACAGCAAACCTTCATCGAAATTGAAGCAAAGACTTATTGAGGCAACCCACGTAATTCCGCAACGATTTGAGCTTCGTTCATCGCAAAGGCAGCGAGGTTCACATCATCCTACAACAGTTAAATTATCCGTTGTAGGAACTTCTCGCCGCGGTGAGAATCCTTCTTCACCGTGACGACAATCTCTCTTGCAAAATGGGTTGGTCTCGGTATCTTTCTCGCCGCGGCGAAGGCTATGTCTCGCCGAGGCGAGCTGAACATGCCGCGGCAAAAAATGTACTTTGCCGTGACGAGATCCTCCTACAATGGTTAATTTAACCGTTGTCAAAGTTCTCGTCGTGGCAACAAAGGAATTCCATCGCGGCGAAGTTCGTGACATGGGATTATTCCACAATGCTTGGACAATCCGTTGTAGAAGGTTGTCGCTGCTGCGAAAAACACACGTCGTCGCGACGAGGATTCTACAACGGATTGTCTAAGCGTTGTGGAAAATCTGAAATATATGAAATTTTACAACGCTTGTAGTGAGCATTGTAGAAACACCATGCTTCCACAACGCTTAGGCATAAGCGTTGTAGAAACACCCAGTTTCTACAACACTTATTTTAAGCGTTGTAGAATCCCTATTTTCTACAACACTTAGCTGTAAACGTTGTAGAAAATGGGTTGTAGAATCCAACATTTGTAGTAGTGATTGATTAACAAATAATCGTTCACAATTGCAATTTTAATTTTGTCGAGACCGACAAGAAATTCCAGGCGTGGCATATGTGAGAGAGGAAGGAAGTGAAATGAATGAAAAAAGAGAGAAAGAAGAGAAAATGGTAAAAATATAAATACACTAAATGGATAGTCATACTTTTCGATTAAAATAAACTTATTTGATTTTGGTCCAAAATTATTGGGAAGATCATACTTGTCGTAAAATCCCATCTGTGTAGCGGTATCCTAGTATATTTTTAGTTGGGAAGGTTGGTGGCTATGGGCGCTGGTATATAGGGTTTGATCTTCTTTCTTCTCCAGACAACAATTAAAAAGTCTCTCTATTATCTATATGAGGTTTCGGCTCTTTCCTAGGGAAGCGGACTGGGTAGTGTTTTTTCTTTTTTGGGGAGCGAGTTGAAAATACTTGGAATTTGGGATAAGTTGAGTGTACCTTTGTTTGGGAAACACATGTTAGAGGCAGATAGGCTTTAGGAATGTGGAGGATCATCCGGAAATATATAAGCTAGAAGAACAGGTGGAGGAAATGGTCAACTCTTTGGTTAGGACATTGGTCCTATCTAAGAGGATGGTGGCTACTAGTGTTGAAGATTCGAGATTATTTTTGGCCGGAAAACTTCTCACGACTAAACCTGCAGGGGCAAGGAGAGTGTTTGATCGTTTTGATGTGGTTTGGAAGTGCAAACAAAGCTTGAAGGTTAAAGAAATTAACACTGGGATCTTTTTGTTTAGGTTCCGGTTGAAGTAGGATATGGCGGACATGATTGGCTCTTATAAGGCTTTCTAAGGAAGATCATGGAATGAGATCCGAGATTCTTTTTGGAACGAGACAACATGCCCAAGCTATGGATACAATGTTGTTAAATCACGTAATGTACATTGTTTAATTGTGTAATTCCGTTCCTCTCTTGCTTATTAACGTGTATTATCATTAAATAGCCCAATAGGCTGATTGTTAGATGGGCTTTATTATTTAGGGTTTAGTTGTATTATCATTAAATAGCCCAATACGCTGATTGTTAGATGGGATTTATTATTTAGGGTTTAGTTAGAGTCTGATTAGGTTTTCCTGATTGTATGTGTATAAATACCCCTTTATTTGTTAATGAGAATTATTCATTCCGCATATTATTTTGCTTTTATGGTATCAGAGCCACAAAATCCCAAACCCTTCCCTAAACACCTCTAGAATTCGTGACCAAACTCTCATGGCCGATTCTAATAATTCCAGCTTTACTGGAAATTCCTCTAAGTCTGGTGGAATTAATTCTATCAACCCAGGCGAAAATTCCTCTCTTTCCCATTCCATTAATTTCATTACTTCTCATAAGCTGAATGGAAGTAATTTCATGGAGTGGTCTCAATCCGTCAAACTCTTCATTCAAGGGAGAGGCAAATTTGGCTATTTGTCTGGAACAACGATCAGACCAGACCCGGAGAAAGATGCAGCCAACTACGAGACGTGGGAGGCTGAAAACTCAATGATCATGTCATGGCTCGTTACTTCCATGGATCCAGGTCTAGGAAGGACTTATCTTTTCCTTCCCACGGCAAGTGACATATGGATGGCTGTGAGAGAGACGTACTCAGATCTTGGCAATTCTGGCCAACTCTTTGAGATCAAAACTCAATTGAGTAAGGCTAGACAAGGAGAGAAATCCGTGACAAAGTACTACACCGACCTCAAGATGCTTTGGCAGGAGATGGATCTCTATTGTGACTACGAGTGGAGCTGCTCAAAGGACAGTGCCTTGTACCAGAAGATCGTGGCGAAAGGGAGAGTATTTGACTTTCTAGTTGGCTTGAATGCAGATCTTGATGAAGTCAGGGGGAGAATTCTTGGCCGAGACCCTCTTCCAAGCACACGTGAAGCTTTTTCAGAAGTCCGGAGAGAAGAAAGCCGTCTACAAGTCATGTTGGGACCCGGAGTCAATGATGCTGCACCAACAAGTCCTGAGATGAGTGCCATGGCGACTTCTAAACCTGACTTCAACAACAAGTTCTCAAAGAAAGGTGACCGGCCAACGTGTTCACACTGCAACAAGATTGGACACGTCAAAGCTAAGTGCTGGAAACTCCACGGCAAGCCAACAGATCTCCCACGACCCTTCAACGACAACAAGAGTGCGTTTCAAGCTTCTCAGCCGCCAAAGTCTCAACCAGGCAGCCCTAGAGCTTCATCATCAACTCAAGATAAAATTTCCTTCTCTAAAGACAACTTAGAGCAATTGTTTAAGCTATGGTCATCTCATCAGCCCTCATCAAACCTAGCACACAAAGGTATTCATGTAGCAGCCCTAAAAACCACCCTAGAAAATTCCAATCCATGGGTTTTAGATTCAGGTGCTACAAACCACATGACTGGCTCATCCTATCTTTTTCACACATATTATCCTTGTTCTGGTCATGAAAAAGTAAAAATTGCAGATGGTTCTTTTGCTGCAATTGCTGGGAAAGGTTCAATTATTTTATCCCCATCAATGACCCTATTAAATGTCCTTCATGTTCCTAAACTTGCCTATAACCTGATCTCTGTCCATAAATTGTCAATTGATTCACAATGTAAACTCACGTTTGTGCCTTCTTGTTGTGATTTTCAGGACCTAAGCTCGGGGACGATGATTGGCAGTGCTAAAGAATATGGAGGGCTCTACTACTTCACATCCGAGAACACCTTGAGTAAACAAATTCAGAAACCTCATTGTTCTAGTTTATTTTCAGTATCTGATGAAATAATGTTATGGCACTTTCGTTTAGGTCATCCAAGTTTTAGTTATTTAAAGCATTTGTTTCCTTCTATGTTTCAAAATAAGAATATTGATCTTTTGCAATGTGAAGTTTGTCAATTAGCAAAACACAAAAGGTCTAGTTTTCCTACTTTGAAATGTAATCCATCAAAACCTTTTGCCTTAATTCATAGTGATATTTGGGGACCATCACGTGTAAAAAATATAATCGGTACACGTTGGTTCATTACTTTCATTGATGATCATACTAGAAACACATGGATATACCTTTTAAAGGATAAATCTGAGGCTGAAAACATGTTTAAAACGTTTTACAAAATGGTTGAAACTCAATTTAATAGCCGGATACAGATTTTAAGAACTAATAATGGTAGAGAGTACTTTAATAAAATCCTTGGTGAGTTTTTAATTGAAAAAGGCATAATCCATCAAAGTTCTTGTGTTTATACACCTCAACAAAATGGAATTGCCGAAAGAAAAAATAGACACCTACTTGAAGTTACTCGAGCTCTAATGTTTTCAATGAATGTTCCAAAATGTTTTTGGGGAGATGCTTTACTAACTGCTGCATATCAAATTAATAGAATGCCTTGCAAAGTTCTTAGCTATAATACCCCCATTAAAACACTAAAAACGTATTTTCCTGAAAATAAATGTTTCACACATCTTTCTCCAAAAATATTTGGGTGTACTGCCTTTGTTCACATTCATAATCATGAACGAGGAAAATTGGACCCTAGAGCAATAAAATGCATCTTTCTTGGTTTTTCACCAACTCAAAAAGGTTTTAAATGTTATGATCCCAGTTCGGGTAAATTCTTTGTAAGTATGGACGTCACATTTTTTGAAAACAAACCATTCTTTGAGAAAAACTCTCTTCAGGGGGAGATAAATGGTAATGAAGAGTGTTTTTGGGAATTAAATCACACCTTGCCTAATTCTGTACCTTTACCTACACGTGTGCCCAATGTTATTTCATCAGATACTGAATATAGAACTGATTCAATTGAGGAACCAAGTACTGATTTCCGTGTTAACTCAAGAGTGCAATCAGAGAATGAAGTAGAAACTCCAGCATTGTCATCATCAGAACCGAGCTCAGGCCAAGGTAACACATCTCCTATCATCCATAATTCACCCATAGCCATTGAAAGGAGTGATGAGTCAGAAAGCATAGATGAGCCTATTGCACTTAGAAAAGGAACCAGAAATTGCACCACTAGAAAAGCCGAAAAGTTTCCCATGTACCCTTTATCTAATTATGTCTCATATCAAAACCTTTATCCTACCTTTAGAGCCTTTACCACTAATCTTATGACTAATGAGGTTCCTAGTTCTATACATGAAGCTCTAAGTAGTCCTAAGTGGAAGGAAGCTGTTTTAGAGGAAATGAGAGCTCTTAAGAAGAATGAGACTTGGGAGATGACTGAGTTACCTAAGGGAAAACGAATGGTTGATTGCAAGTGGATCTTTACTATCAAGTATAATGCTGAGGGAGTAATTGACAGGTACAAAGCAAGGCTGGTTGCTCGTGGGTTCACTCAAACCTATGGGCTTGATTATGAGGAGACCTTTGCTCCGGTTGCCAAGCTCAACACAGTCAGAGTTCTGCTCTCTCTTGCCGTGAATCTTGATTGGCCTCTACGACAATTTGACGTCAAGAATGCCTTCCTCAACGGAGAACTAGAAGAAGAGGTCTTTATGCAGCCCCCTCCCGGGATTTGACCAGAATACAAATGGGAAAGTGTGTTGCCTAAAGAAGGCGTTATATGGGCTCAAGCAATCTCCACGAGCTTGGTTTGGCAGATTTACAAAGGCAATGAAGGATCAGCAATACACACAAGCCCACAGTGATCATACCATGTTCTACAAACACTCTCTAAATGGTAAACTCGCCATATTGATTGTTTATGTGGATGACATTGTGATGACAGGTGATGATGAGGCTGAACTCAGCAAGTTGACAAGGTTCCTAGCTCAGCAATCTGAGGTGAAAGATCTAGGAAGCCTTAAATACTTCCTAGGTATGGAAGTTGCCAGATCATCAAAGGGGATTGCAATCTCACAAAGAAAGTACGTGCTTGATCTACTCAAGGAGACAGGTCTACTCGGCTGTAAACCTGCCTCTACTCCAATTGATCCAAACCATAAACTCTCAAAGTCAGATGGTGAGGATCCGGCAGATAAAGCAAGGTACCAAAGGTTGGTTGGAAAGCTCATTTACTTAGCTCACACTCGGCCTGACATTGCCTACTCAGTGAGTCTTGTAAGTCAGCATATGCACAGCCCCTCCAATGATCATCTAGAGGCAGTGTATCGCATTCTTCACTACCTCAAAGGAAGCCCGGGAAAAGGAGTTCTCTTCAAAAACAGTGAGGGGAGGCAGATTGAAGTATTCACAGATGCTGATTATGCCGGGTGCTTAGATGACCGGCGATCAACCTCAGCATATTGTACCTTTATGTGGGGTAATCTTGTAACATGGAGGAGTAAGAAACAGGCTGTTGTGTCTCGGAGTAGTGCAGAGGCTGAGTTCCGAGCTATGGCCCAAGGTATTTGTGAAATCCTCTGGATCAGAGGCATCTTGAATGAGCTACAAATCAAGTTCACAACTCCTATGAAGCTATTCTGTGATAATAAGTCTGCCATCAGCATTGCCAACAATCCGGTTCAACACGATAGGACCAAACATGTGGAGATAGATCATCACTTCATCAAAGAGAAGCTAGAAAGGGGAGAAATCTGCATGCCATTCGTCCCAACATCAGAACAACTAGCAGATGTTCTCACCAAAGGGCTCTACAAGCTGAAGTTTAAAGACTTTATAAGTAAGTTGGGCATGATAGATATCTTTGCACCAACTTGAGGGGGAGTGTTAAATCACGTAATGCACATTGTTTAATTGTGTAATTTCGTTCCTCTCTTGCTTATTAACGTGTATTATCATTAAATAGCCCAATAGGCTGATTGTTAGATGGGCTTTATTATTTAGGGTTTAGTTGTATTATCATTAAATAGCCCAATAGGCTGATTGTTAGATGGGCTTTATTATTTAGGGTTGAGTTAGAGTCTGATTAGGTTTTCCTGATTGTATGTGTATAAATACCCCTTTATTTGTTAATGAGAATTATTCATTCCGCATATTATTTTGCTTTTAAATGTCGACATGAAAATCTCGTCAAATTCAGTTTTAAATGTGGGAAAGTAGGGCATGATGAGGGAGAGTGCAACAAAGAGAAGTGGGCTTAAATGGTCTACAATTTCTCTGGTATGGTTTGGTCTGGTTTGTCTTTGTAAGTGGTCCGATCTTAAATTTTAAAACTGTGGTCTAAAACGGACCGGACCAATGAATAAAAAAATAAGAAAATAAAAAAATAGAATATTATTTTGATATAATATATAGTATTTTACGATTTATGTTTTTTATGACCTTGCAGATTAATACTTTTTCCAGCTCACAGCTCAATTGGTTAAAATGAGTGTTGGTGTCTGATTTGTGGTGTTATTTTTTATATTGCAAAAAAACAAGTTGATAAAAAGCATATATGAATGGTACTCTGATATGCATATGTAAAGCACCAAAGAGAATAGCTCGGTTACAAATGAATGTTGAACAAAAAATGTTTGAGCTTACGATTTTTTTTCTTCAGAAACATTATGATACAATAACAGTGGAATTGGATTGAAATGTGGGGTTACCCCAAGCTATTCCCGTTGAAGTAGTACGTGTGCATCAATTTAAGGCGTTTTTATTGCAGTCATGTTTTGGTTCGACGTTATTTTGTCATAATAGTGTCTAAGTTATCAATATTTAGTTTTGAAATCCTGTTTTGATGTTAAGTAATCAACATTAAGTTTTGTGCATATGTAGTTCACCACTTAAAACTAAAGCTCTTTAGACGTAGCCTAAAGCAGCTCTTTTGTGAAAGTTTTAATGTGCTTCTGCTTAGAATAGTTTGATATGTTATGATACAATAAAGTCATAAAACGGACCGAAACGGTCCATGACATATTATTAGCCACTAGACTTTTACTCAAATACCCTTAAACGGGTGCCACCCATTTCGTTTTATTTATTTTCATAAATTAAAAAAAGCGTGATAATTACAATCCCGCCTTTTAGGTAACTGCTTCCCAAATACACGCAAATTATTAATGTCCATCAAAACGAGAAAACAAACACAGAAAAAAAATCATGAAGATTAAGATGAATAGGGCGACCTATTAACAATAATTAACGATTTTTTAACAATACAATAACCTAGAAAGAATCCCGAAGAAGAAGATGAAAATGGTCACCTATTAATACTAATTAACAATAATTAATTTTGATGAACTACACGATTCTGAAGATAAAAACTCAAAAACTATAGATACCCAGAAATTAACTGTTAATGCATCATTTTACGTGCCAAAAATAACCCCTGCAAAGGAAAAACGACTCGTGTCACGAGCCCTCGAGATGAAGTCACGATCAAGAGCAACACAGATTTGTCATGAGCATGCACTTGCCCCAAACCGACCAGAACACTCCCGACCAGATGTACTGCTCATCACTGGCCATACGGGTACCGCAGACCTTGCAAGGTCCTCCCGTACGGCTAGCCTTGCCACAGACCCGGCCACGTCCTCCTGGTTGTACAGGTGCGTCTCACCCGATGGGATCCTCTTGTATAACAAGCCTTGCCACCGACCCGGCCAAGTCTTCTTGGCCATACGGGTGCCCCTAACCTAGCTGTACCCTCTGGTACAGCCAGTCATTTCTCCTCACTTGGCTAACCTTGCCCCTTCCCTTACGGCCAACCTTGCCGTAGACCTGACCACGTCCTTCCAACGTTATTGGTGCCACTCATCCAGCCGAATCCTTCTATACGACCAGCCATCTCTGCTCACCGGGCCAGCCTTATCCCTTCACGTACGGCCATATCTCATCACCAAGCCAACTTGCCCCCTCCGGTACGGCCAGCTCACCTCACCCGACAAACCTTACCCCTTCACCCGGCCATATTTCACGTACGATCACCTTGCCCATCCTATACGGCCATCTCTCTTCTTTTGGCCAGCCTGCCTCTCGCCCAAACCGTACGGCCTGTTTGCCTTACTCGAGTCTAGAGCTCCTCCATCTCCCCCAAGTTAAGCCACATGGCCTAATGATCTCAAATCCATCCAAAACGTATCAAGTACCATTCCCACTTCTTTCCCCACCAAAAATTGGCTCTACTACCCATTAAGGGCACTCTAACACCTCACAACTCCTATAAAAACCAGCCCTTTTATCCTGAAAATGTGAGATACAATTCTTATTGGCCAAAACTCTACAAAAATAATTCCTCTCCTAAATTCTCTTAAGTACACAACAATTCCTAAGGAAAATTCTCTCAAGAACACTCTCTACCATCTTTCATCTTTCATCTTACCTCTTGTTGTCGCTCGTTTTCAGACAACGACTAAGAGGCTCCAAACGGTTCGACCCAAGACCGGACCAAGTGATCGTGTTAGAGCCTAAGCATCCCGAGTTCTCCCTAGCTATGATTCGTCTCTCTCGTCCTTCGTTGATCCTGAAAGAAAATGAAATGATGAACTATAAATGGAAAATAGAGGGGCTGCCTTTGTTTAGCTCTCCGACGCTCAACATTAGGAGGATTGAGGTGAAACAAAGGTGTTTAGGGATTGAGAGGCCAAAGATGAGTGAAACGAGTGACTAAGAGGTTCGATAACGTTCCAGAGCTCAAAATTGGATTACCTTTGAAATGGAGACAAGGTCTCTACTTATAGGCGAGGCGTTGTGCGCAAGGAGTGATGGAGACTGTCGGTTGGGCGCTGGCCGAGCGGCAGGTGGCCGAGCGGGGGATGACCGAGCGGGCGCTGGCCGAGCGAGCCTTGGCCGGACGGGCGCTGGTCGAGCAGGAGATGGCCTAGCGGGCCTTGGCCGAGCAGCCACTGGCCGGGTGGGCCTCGGCCGAGTGGGCCTTGGCCGGGCGGCCAGTCATCGGGGCCGACCGGGAGGGGCTGCTCGGGCTGAAGTGTCCATGGAGACGACGTGTAGGTTTTGCCCTCGGTGGTCCGGAACGGACCAACAACATTAGCCCCCCAAGTTTATCCTCGGATATAATCCAAGCGATAAACTCAAATTATGCGGGCCCATTTCTCTAACCCGTGAAGACTTGCCAGGATCGTCATCTCGTTCTTTGTCGTAGTGGTTATTCTCTCAAAAGAAAAGGTATGGGAGACTCGCCCTTTTCATCCCTCGCACTTTTTCTTTTAATGTTATCATTTTTATTCGCGCCTTTCCACACGTGTCGTCTTATTCCACATGCTCCTGAGTTCTCATGTTCGTCCTATGGCAAGTGGGGCCCTTGAAGAGGATTTTCTATCCCTTTTATCTGCCTCGTGCGTTGATATAGAGGGATTTTGTAATCAATTTTCTCTTAATCAAGACATTCCACCACATTCTCATGTTGTATGATTTGGAGTTTTTAGGGTGATGTCTATGGACCTTAGTGACCAAGATTTCTCCTCAATGGACGCGTGGTTATCCGGCGACGATGGGTTGTCGGCGACCGACAGGGTGGCGGCGCTCCCGACATCTGAAGAAGCCGCTCTGGAGTGGGCGCCAATCACAGGGTCCCCCGGCCGAGGGAACGCCTCCGCCTATGGGGGCCGACGCGATTCCTGGCCGACTCGAGCGATGCGCGTACGGGGCACGATGCACAGATCCCGAACGAGCGAGGGCTGGGCGGCACATATATGGACGAGGTGGCCATCGCGCATGCTGTATGAGGGACGCCTAGTTTGGACAGCGCCGGTTCGGGAGGATCGGCCGGCACGAGTGCCTTAGACGATGCGTCCGGCTCAGACCGCGCGGCGCCAGGTGGAGTGGCTGGTGCGTGTGTAGCAGACGGCCCAAGGAGGCGCTGCCTCGGGCGGATTGGGCGGCGTCCCAGGCTCTGGTGGCCCAGGTAAGCTTCCTCTCCCCCTGTTTGGATCGGTCAACCTGGACACGGCCGAGCAGCCGTCCGGCGTTCTCTTCGTGGCCGAGTGGTCGTCCGGCGCTCTCTCTATGGCCAAGCGACCATTGTCCGATCAGCCGTCCGATGCTTCAGCCTCCATGATCGAGCGGCCGTTCAGCGCTCTCTCTATGACCGAGCGGCCATTGGCCGATTTGCTGCCCGACGCTCTGGGCTCCACGGCCGAAGTGGAAAAGGAAAAGAAAAGAAGCGTGAAATGGTGGGCAAATGCCACCACTGTAACACTGAAGGCCATTGGAAGAGTAACTGTCCTTTGTACATAGTCGAGCTTGAAAAGAACAAGAAGAATGTTGGTAATGTACCGAAAAATTCATGATATCCTAAAATTGCTTTTTAGGATAATTTTTCATGAGCATACTTCTATTCTTGTTGCAGAATAAATATAGAGGAACACGATGGTGTTGGTGAGCTTGCAGAGCAATGTCGGATTCAAGCCCGAATTATTGAGAAGCTCATGCTCCAGCTCAAGATCTAAAATTTCCCGCTAGTTTTATTACTTTCATTTTTGGATTTATTTTTTAACATAAGAGTTGTGTAATCCGAGGTTTTCTGGACTGTAGTCTTTTATGACTATTCCAGATATGATGAATCTTTTTTTTTTTTTATGTTTTATTACATTATTTATGAACATATGAATGTGTCGTTAAATATATCTCTACTCATATATGAATTGCCTTAAATTGCCTTGATGATATTTGAATATGCATAAATGCTTAAACCTTAATTAAATATAGAATATGAAGGATAGTGTTTCCGTTCATTAACTATATAGGCGCACAATATTATATTATCCGAGTTAATAATCTCTGTTAGAATTTTAATTAGCTTTTATTGCTTTATTAAAATTGCTATTATAAATATGTTTTATGAAATAACAAGAACTATTTAGAACTCTGGTAATGTCTAAATAATTATCTCATATCGAAAAATGATTTGTGTGATTAAGAGATAATAAGAAAACACAACTTTAAAGTTAGTGTTGATGATACATTAATTGAGTGGGAGGATCTTTATAAGAACCTAGACAAACTAGTTCAATAACTAAAGGGAAAATATCAATACTATCCCTCGTGTTTAATCGAAATGCGAGATTTATCCCCTCTATTTCTATAAATATCAGACATATCCCTTTAGTTTAATATAAATGACATATACCTCCCCTAAAAAATGTTATATTACAAATATCACCCTTTTCGTTTATTTTTTACAAAAAAATAATTTGAACTCCCCAAAATACCCTTAATAGAATAAATATTTATTTACTATTTTATTAAAAAAATCAAAATCTCTCTTTATAAAAAAAAATCCTTAACTTTTTATAAAGAAATTTTTTAATTTAAACTTTTTGTATATAGAATAGAAAATAAAAAATTATTTCATTAAGGGTATTTTGGGGAGTTCAAATTATTTTTTTTGTAAAAAATAAACGAAAAAGGGTGGTATTTGTAATATAACATTTTTTTAGGGGATGTATATATCATTTATATTAAACTGAAGGGATATGTCTGATATTCTAGAAATAGAGGGGATAAATCTCGCATTTCGATTAAACACGAGGGATACTATTGATATTTTCCCATAAATAATTGGGAGCGTCCTTGAATGGAACCTAGTCACTATAATTGATTAAGTGGGAGCATCCTTTATTGGATCATAGTCACTAGAATCATATTATTGAGTGGAAGCATCCTTTAAAGGATTCTAGCCACGACTGTTCATTGAATTTAATGGGAGCATCTTTATAAGAATCACGCCATTATTGAACAATATAATGAAAGCAATTTCCTTCACAAACTGTTAGCATCATTTATGATGGAATCCTTTGATATGGATTAATATTGCTATCATGACAATAATATGAATGGAAGTGTAATTAATTATTGACTTGCCATAAATAATCAATTAATAAGTGGGAGCATCTTTAATTAGAATCTTGCTGCTATTGAACGAATTTAAAATAGCCTAATCCTTCACAGGATTTTATGCATCATTTATGATGGGATTCTTAAATGAATCTAATAAGCTATTAAATCGTACAATAAATGGAAGTATGCATTACTTGCCATTAAGTAGAAAGCATCCATTAATGGATCCTTGTCTTTAATCATCAACAGAATCTTTCATTAAATGAAAGTATTGATCTTTAATAATGAAGATCAAGATAACTTGTTTTAAGTTATAAACCCTTATTTAGTAGAACAACCTGTCAAGCTATTAGCTTGAAAGATTTGAGAGATCTATAAATTGAACAATGAATGTGTTACTAAGACTGGCTTGATCCATATGAAAGGGTACGTAGGCAGCCTACTTTCTCAGGCACAATCCCTCACCTGAACCGAAAACAATCACGTGGTATCAAAGTGAAATTCCAAGCCACCTTGGGCTTCGATGCTCGCATATCTCTAAGTGAAACGGAATCGATCCACGAACTAACGCGATATGCAAAAATCCAACGGCGCATGACAGGAAGAGCCGAATTCCCAACACGCCTCAAAATCGATCTTCCCCTTTTTTCCCGAGGCGTAAGGGGCGAAGTGATATATACCACGAGGTCATGCCAAAGTCGAAGTCAAACCACTTCAGCAAAGACCCCCATTCGACAACCTAGAAATAACTTGACAACGATACGAAGAAATACGAAAAAATTTCTAAGTATCAAACATAGTCTTTATTCAAACACAAAGGACTAAGTAAACTTAGTCTCAAAATCTGATATAATGTTGGATTATACAACCCACTTTCTACAACGCTTAACATACGCGTTGTAGAAACTAGGGATTCTACAACGCTTAACATAAGCGTTGTAGAAACTTAGTGTTTCTACAACGCTTATGGCTAAGCGTTGTAGAATCTGATGGTTTCTACAACGCTTATAGCTAAGCGTTCTAGAAACTTAGTGATTCTACAACGCTTGTGTAAAGCGTTGTAGAAGTACATAAATTTCAGATTTCCCACAACGTTTACACTATCCATTGTAGAATCTTCGCCGCGGCACCACATGATTTATGCCGCGGCGAAACCTTTCTACAACGCAAGGTTAAAGCGTTGTAGAAGGATGGACCTCGACGCGGCACGATTTCAACCTCGCCACGGCGACTCTTTCTACAACGCTTGTTTAAAGCGTTGTAGAATCCATTCTCCGCGGCGATAGTCATCTCTTGCCGCGGCAACATTATCTTGCTGCAGCGAGAAATATTCGCCGCCGCGGCAAGAAGGATACCGTGGCCAAGCAGTTTTTTATGAAACTTCCTCGCCGCGGCGATGAAGGAATCCCGCCGCGGCGAGATGATCCTACAACGGTTATAAAATCCATTGTAGGACCTTCTCGCCGTGGCGAGATTTTTTAGGTTTTCCCTATATAATCCCATTTTCAGTTTTTTTTCTCATTCTCCTCAAAATACAAACGCGAGACAACCATTTCGGCCGATTCTGTCCTGATTTTTTCTTCCAAATTCCCTCGCCACGTCCTCGCCGCCCCGATTTCTTGCCGTCGCCTTGTCCTCGCCGCCATTCTCGCTTGCCACGTCATCGCCGCCCCACTCTCTCGTGCCTCTCTCTCTCTCACCGCCTCTCACTCTCTCTTTAACATTGTAAGGTATGATTTTCTAAGTTTTTAAGGTGGTTATTGATTTAATTTCGTGTTGTTGATATGGATTTCGTGTTTTTTAATATGGATTTCATGTTATTTCCCCGAGTTGCATGTTGTGGTTATTGATTTAATAAAATTAGGGTTATTGATTTAAGGTGGTTATTGATTTAACAAAATTAGGGTTTATTTTATTTTATTTTCTTTGTTTAGAACACGAAATTAGGTTTTTGTTTGACATATTATGAATGAATTTGAGTTAGAATGAATTGGAGTTAGAATTTGTGTTAGAATGAATTTGAGTTAGAATTTGTGTTAGAATGAATTTGAGTTAGATTGCAATATGCGGATAGTGTTTGACATATTGTGACATGGGTTAGTATTTAAAATGGTCATATTGATTAATGTTGATATTGAATTGTTTATGAGTTTCTCAATTGTTGGGATTGTTTATGAATTAAGACTCTTTTTAAATTTAAATTAAGACTCGCTTGGTTTGTTTATGTTTATGTTTATGTTTATGTTTAAGACTCGCGTTTTAATTAATGTGTGTTTGAGACTTGATTAATATTTACCGCTTGTGAAATCTGAATGTGTGATGGTTTTTTATTTGAATGGTAATTTTTTTTGTTGAAAAACAGGTTTAAAATGGGAAACAAAGTGAAATATGAATGATGAGGTGATTATACTCTAATCTCGCCGCGGCGATGTACTATACTCGCCGCGACATGGAATCGATGCCGCGGTGTGTTTTCTACATTGCCGCGGCGAGGCATTCTACAACGCTTTGTAAAGCGTTGTAGAAAGTCCTCGCCGCAGCGAAAAGTCCACATCTCCGCGGCGAGAAACTTACCGAGAGCATGCATATTTGAAAACATGACCTCGCCGTGGCGACATAATTTTCTCGCCGTGGTAAGTTTATCTCGCCGCGGCGGAATTACATAGTCGCCGCGGCGAGCGATTCTACAACGCTTTTTCAAGCGTTTTAGAAACGTCTCGCCGTGGCGGACAACATACATCGCCGCGGCGCGAAACTTACTAAAAACATACATTTTTTAAACATGTTCTCGCCGCGGCGACATCATTTTATCGCTGCGGTGACATTATGTCGCCGCGGCGCCAAAACAACTTAGCCGCGGCGAAAAACTTACCGAGAGCATGCATTTTTTTAAACATGATCTCGCCTGATGTGATCCCACGTGCAAAGGAGCAAAGACGCTTCATCGAGCCTATTCCTAATTCAAGAGTACAAGACTTCAACAAAGAGTTTCATGGTTTGAACAAAGCTGAATGGAAGAAATATAAAGCTAGAGCCAAAAACGACGCAAGAAGAAAACCCAACCATGAGGCAAAGGGCGGCACAAATAAAGGAAAGCTTATTCACGTCATTTTAAGCAGTTTGAGTTATTTATTTGTTATTTTCCGTGTTAAAAATAATAGATGAAGTTAGAGTCTTTTTTTAAAGTGTTTTTGGGCTTTAGTTATGCTTAATGAAGCCCATATGTGTTAGGTATTAAGTCAGGCTTTTAATTTTAATGTTATCAGGCCTAAATAATGTTTTGTAGGCCCATTTAAACTAGGGCAACAATGTACTCCGAATTTGCTTTGTATTTTCCTATTTAAATGAGGTTTCAAGCTGAATGAAAGAACATCCAGATTTTTATAAAAAAAAATGAGAGTCTTCTCTTGAGTTCTTATGAACTTTTATCGAACTTATCAAGACTATTCTTGTGGCGTTCAAACCCGACTCATCAGACGGTCTTTCGCAACCGTTCGTGGCGTCATTCATTCCACCCTCGTTCCTCATTCGTAGAACGATCCGCCGCTGTGCTATTTGGGATATTGGGTCTCGGAGCAAGTCGATCGAGGTTCATATCAAGTGGTATCAGTGCTGTGCTCTACGTTTAGGTCTGTTTATCCAATTTTCTATTTTTTTCATTCTATTTGTATTCATTTTTTTTGTTGAAGTACCTTTTCCAGAAAAAAATCGGGAAAAAAAAAGAAAAAAACAAAAGACAGATCTAAAAACAAAAAAAAAAGGGTCTGAACAAAAAAAAAAAGAAAAAAAAAGAAAGAAGAATCCAAAAAAAAAAGAAGAAGAAAATGGATTTTGATGAGTTTTTGAGTGTGGCAAAAGATATAATTTCGAAAGAGACAAAAAAAATTATGAAGAGATTGGATCGAATTGAAGAAAATCAACAATCCAAAAGTGTTGCTGAAAAGAAAAGGGTAGATGCCTTTGACAAGAAATGGGATGTTTTGACAGAAAAATTTTGTATCTGGTTTGAACACCAGACCTTCCAACAAAAGAAGAAGAAACATGCCCAACATGTCGAAGTTGTTGAAGAAAAGGAAATTCTTGTGGGAGAGGAGTTAGTGACTACGCTAATCGAGGAGTCTATTCCCATAAAATTAGAAGTCCCGAATTTGGCAGTTCCTTATTTTGAGGATAACAAGAATATGGAGGATGAAGTAATTTCGTTTCAAACGAAGAAGGTCAAGATTTTCTCTCCCATCTCTGAATTCAACAACGTACAAGATTTGAGGACAAATCTTCTTCAAGAGAGAGAGAATGATGTGATCCCACGTGCGAAGGAACAAAGGCGCTTCATCGAGCCTTTTCCTAATTCAAGAATACAAGACTTCAACAAAGAGTTTCATGGTTTGAACAAAGCTGAATGGAAGAAATATAAAGCTAGAGCCAAAAGCGACGCAAGAAGAAAACCCAACCACGAGGCCAAGGGCGGCGCAAATAAAGGAAAGCTGATTCACGTCATTTTAAGCAGTTTGAGCTATTTATTTGTTATTTTCGTAGTTAAAAATAATAGATGAAGTTAGAGTCTTTTTAAAGTGTTTTTGGGCTTTAGTTATGCTTAATGAAGCCCATATGTATTAGGTATTAAGTTAGGCTTTTAATTTTAATGTTATCAGGCCTAAATAATGTTTTGTAGGCTCATTTAAACTAGGGCAACAATGTACTCCGAATTTGCTTTGTATTTTCCTATTTAAAGGAGGTTTCAAACTGAATGAAAGAAGATCCAGATTTTAATAAAAAAAAATATGAGAGTCTTCTCTTGAGTTCTTATGAACTTTTATCGAACTTATCAAGACTAGTCTTGTGGCGTTCAAACTCGACTCATCAGACGGTCTTTCGCAACCGTTCGTGGCGTCATTCGATCCACCTTCGTTCCTAAATTGTAGACGATCCTTCGCTGTCCTATTGGGATATCGGGTCTCGGAGCAAGTCGATCGAGGTTCATATCACTAGACAAAGAGCAAGTACACGTAAATAAAAAAAACTATTATGAGCATTAAAGAATTTACTAACCTTTGAGAAGCTTGAACATTGATGAGCCTTCGGAATGTTGAAAACGTGTTGTCGGCCCGTCCCGGGTCGACAGCGCCCGTAGAGGCCCGAGGGAACCCCACTCGGCCAATAGCCGGGCCGTGGCCGAGAGGCCCAAGACCGGTCCACCCGGTCGGGGCTCGCCTTCTCGACCTCCACTCGGCCAGCACTCGGCCGGCGCTCGGGAGGTCGAGGCTCGCCCTCTCGACCTCCACTCAGCCAACACTCGGCCGGCGCTCGGGAGGTTGAAGCTCGCCGTCTCGACCTCCACTCGGCCAACACTCGGGAGGTCGAAGCTCGCCCTCTCGACCTCCACTCGGCCAACACTCGGCCGGCGCTCGGGAGGTCGAGGCTCGCCTGCTCGACTAGGCATGACATTTTTACCCGAAACCCGTTAGTCCGTCCGTTACCCGGTCTTAACGGGTCGGGTAATACCCGTTCAAATTGAGTTAACGGGCTAAAGGGTATTACCCGTTAGTATTTTAGCGGGTACGGGTCGGGTAGCGAAAATGTTAAACCCGCCCCGTTAACCCGCTAACCCGCCCGTTAATTATTTTCATGGAAAAAAACTAGATATTTTTTTTTAAAGAAAACATTAGATTACATCATAATGAGTAGGTTGTTGTTTTGATTCTTATTAATTTTTTTTTTTAAAACGGGTTAACGGGTTAGCGGGTGCTCAATTTTGGCACCCGTCACCCGGCGGGTATACCCGTTACCCGCCCCGTTGGGAAAACCGGGTTAACGAGTACGGGTTGACGGGTTTTTTAATAGGCGGGTACGGGTACTTGTATTGGTGTACCCGCTAAAACCCGTACCCGTTGTCATTCCTACTCTTGACCTCCACTCGGCCGGCGCTCGGCCGGCGCTCGAGAGGTCGAGGCTCGCCCTCTCGACCTCCACTCGGCCGACGCTCGGCCGGCGCTCGGGAGCTCGAGGCTCGCCCTCTTGACCTCCACTCGGCCGGCGCTCGGGAGCTCGAGGCTCGCCTTCTCGACCTCCACTCGGCCGGCGCTTGGCCGACGCTCGGGAGGTCGAGGCTCGCCCTATCGACCTCCACTCGGCCGGCGCTCGGGAGGTCGAGGCTCGCCCTCTTGACCTCTACTCAGCTGGCGCTCGGCCTCCGCCCGGGAGGTTGAAGCACGCCCCTCTCAACCTCCACTCGGCCAAGGGGTCCTCAAACCGCCCCTTGGTCGCCTATAAATACAAGGGTCCCTCCCTTGATTCAGGTAATCCAATTTTGAGTCCTGAAACGCTGTCGAACTCATACTTCACTCGTTTCGCTCATCTTTGGCCTCTCACCCTCTAAAACCTCTATAATCCACCTCAATCCCACTAATGTTGAGCGTCGGAGAGGTAAACAGAAGCACCCCCTCTGTTTCCCCTTTGTAGTTCACGTGTTCTTTCTTCCTTTTCAGGTGCTTGGACGAACTCAAGGGACATTCACAGCTAAGGGAAGACTCAGGATACCGAGTCCGACACGCTCGAACCGAAGCGAGATCACTTGGTCCGGCCTTGGGTCTAACCGCTTTCTGTTCCTAAATCGTTGTCCGAAAACGAGCGACAATATTTTGGCGCTAGAAGGAGGGGATCTCCCGACCTTGGCGACGCATTCCCTCTACTACTCTTCTTCTACCTTTGACGACAAAACTCTCGATAGATGAGTCAAGTGTCTGTCACCTCCGCGGCCGACCGAGCGACTAGCTCGAGATCCACTTTGGGAAGTTTGGCACGCCAGATTGGGGATCAAGGGCCTCGTGATAACGAGAGCCTACCCCTCGAACCATCCATCCACGAACCGGCCGGCGACACCAACGGCGCTCTCCGTGAAGACACGGCCAGGAGACTATCTGAGCTGCTCGAGCGGCCTCGAGTAAGTGACACACTCATTGCCGACCTTCTCGGCTACATTATTGTCGACGACATCGACCACGACGGGAAAGACCCCAACCATGCAGCGAAACCAAAAACCAACGAGACCAGCCTCGACCGCGCAACACACGAAAGTGAGCGCGCACGCACGCCTTCAAGGGGACACCCTCAGGCCACCGCACCAAGACATCAATCGTTGATTGAACGCACGCATGCGTTCTCGAGGGGACACCCTCGAGAGACCACTTGAAGCTCAAGGTCACGAAAGAAACGTTCCAAGCTCACCATTTGTGTCCAAAACCCCGGAGAGATGACGGCATCGGTGGTCACGGCGTCCGTCGAGGACATCGCTTGAATGACATACCCTTGCAAGGGGTGATAGGAACAGCGAGCGGAGACTTGAGAAACCGCCTCAATTCCCAAAGGGAGAATCATGGGAGCGACTTGAGAGAAAAACTCAACGCCCGACGCGAGATCGCGAGAGAGCTCGTGTTGGGACACCAACCACCCAATGTTGTTAATCGAGCGCCCAACAAGAAGCGCGTTGCCACACTCGTCACACCTGCCGTCGGTCCCGACTCGCGAAGGAAGAGGCGTAGAAATGGTCAACCCCTAACGACCATCCTTCTCCGACCCCGAAGCAACCCTTCGTCCCTCTCAATACAACACCCGACCGGATCCTTAGCTTACACAAAGAGAAGCTAGGATCTCCGCCTCCGATGAGGAGGGACCCCAAAATGCGGGATAAGAGCAAACGGTGCGAATATCACCATGACCACGGACACGTGACAACTGAATGCTACCAACTTAGGAAGCAAATTGACTCCCTGATTCGAGGCGGGAATCTCAAAGAGTTCGTGGCATGCGCTAGCAAGGTGACAACCTCGACTGAGCGCCCGACTCGTCAAAAGAAAGAGAACGTCATCACCACTACAATAAGCCCCACGACAGGCAACGTCTCAGAAACCTTGGTCATGAGAGAAGTGAGACGATGAGCGCGGTTCATCAACTAAAGGACAAACTCGCACCATTTGCGGCCACGACTGATGCGGACATCAAGGAGGAACAAACAAATGGACCAATCACAAGGGCAAGGGCAAAGCGAATGAAGGAAGATATGAACAACCTTGTTTTACAAGTTGTGCAAGAAGTGGAGAGCAAGCACACCCAAGGAAATAAAGGAGAGCTTATTCACATCATTCAAGCTGTTATTGATTAAGACTCTTTTTAGTTATTATTGTTTGAGTTATTTATTTGTTATTTTCGTAGCAAAAAACAATGGGTTAAGTTGGAGTCCTTTTAAAGTGTTTTTGGGCTTTATTTATGTTAAATGAAGCCCATATGTGTTAGATATTAAGTTAGCCTTTTAATTTTAATGTTATTAGGCCTAAATAATGTCTTCTAGGCCCATTTAAGCTAGGGCAACAAGGAGCTCCGAATTTGCATTGTATTTTCCTTATTTAAAGAGGTTTCATGAATGAGAAATGCAGACTATGTTTTTTATTAAAAAGTGAGAGAATTCCCTTTGTTTCCTGAAGAAACTTCTGAACTTATCAAGGTATTCCTTGTGGCGTTCATCCCCGACTTATCAAGCGAACTTACACATTCGTTTGTGGCGTCCTCATTATTCCAAGGTTCGCGTCTCTCTAGGCGTTGGGTCGCGGAGTCATCGAACTTGAGATTCTGGTTTGCGAAGGCACCAACATTGGTTCCGGGTCACCGTCACAATGTTGGCGTGGTTCGTATCATTTGGTATCAGAGCCGATCGAGTTCATCAATGTTTTGTCTATCCTTTTCGTTTTATTAAGAAAAAAAAATTCGTCATTCCCGAAATTGTGTTTAGGTCAGAATTGAAACAGTCATAACTTTTGAGTCTGATATCGGATTTAGGTGTTTAATATATCGAATCGAAGATCTTTTTGTGCTCTATTGAATCGTTTCAGGGTTTACTAACTAGTAACCTGTCGTTGAATCCGAAAAAGTCAGTTTTCTATTGATTTTGAGTCCCCAAAAGGTTTCTGCCAGCTTCATCCGAATTTCCTAGTTTTTTTTTTGTTTATTTCCATCTTCTTAGTTCCTCTTTATTGAAGTTCTTTTCCCAGAAAAAAAAAGATTAAAAAAAAAAGAGTCAGATTAAAAAAAAAAAAAGTGTGGTGTCTATCTTTTTGGTTTGGTGCGTTGTGTCGCAATTGTTTGTGTTTGTTCTTTCTCGTTGGTCGCGTTTGGACGTCACTAGTTTACCTTTTTCATCACCGTTCATTAGTTTCAAAAGAAATAAAAGAGGATTCGAGTGGAAAGAGGCAATAGAGTGTGAGTTTATCAGAGGGTAAAAGCCAATAATATTAAGTGTAAACACGAGCGAAATTGAGTGATCATCATACTTGAGAGAAACACTTGAGCAAGAGTTGTGAGGCCTTCTCTTTATTACTTCACTAGTGTATTGTTTTGCAGGATTTCAACTATGTCAGAAGCGGGAGACAATGATCTGCCCCCCGTCGGAGCCCAAAATTTTCAAGTGCAAGCAATCTATGGGGAAGTTACACGATTGATGCGACAAGAACTTATGGCGGTTACTGATCGCCTCGATCGAATGGAGCGCGACGCACGCCAAAGGCAGCCCCGAGCCGCACCACCCAAATTCGCACCAAATCCTCCGAGACAAAACCAACCAAGGAGGGCTGAAAATGAAGATGATGAGGTGTTTGGGGAAGATGAGTTGGCGGATGATCTTGACAGAATCTCCCTCGAGAGTCGCCAAGGAGATGAGTACAACGAAGGACGAAGGGAGAGAAACCGATTTGATCGCGGTTTTGACAACATGGGCAACATCAAGATGAAAATTCCTGAATTCCGAGGACGAAGCGACCCCGATGAGTACCTAGATTGGGAGCGTAAGATGGAAAGAGTGTTGGAATCGATCTAGGGTTTGAGAAAATAATTAACGCTTCGGTAAGCGGCGGAATTTTAAAAAATTTCTTTTACAAGTAAAACAGTTTTTACTAACCTAGACAAGGAAGCAAGTACATGTAATTAAAAATCAATATGAGCTAAGAGTTTACTAACCTTTCTTGAAGCTTGAACTTTGAAGAAGCTTTTGGAATGTTCGCAACGCTCGTCTCCCCTCGCAGCACGTCTCTCTTTCTTTCCTCGGCACCTCGAGCAACCACGAAAGTTTCTATCACTAAATCACTCGAAAAGAAGGAATCAGTGAGTGGGCACTTTTAAACGCTACGACTTAAGAACGAGTCTCGAAGTCGCAGAGCTAAACACTAGGTCGAGTGAGGACCTAGGTGCCAAGACAAGAAAAAATCGAAAATAAACTAGAGAGAGAGAGAGGATTTTCGGCCACAAGTTCTAGAGAGAGAGTCTCTCAAATCTCTTAAACTTGGATGAATGAAATGTGAGGAATGGGGCTCCTATTTATAGGAGAGGTTTTACCTTCGATAAGGTACTTTCCTCTTCTATAGAATATCACATATTCATGAGCAAAAATCCCTTATTTCCCATTCCATGTTGGGCGCCCAAGTCTGCCTCCTAGAGGCTTGGATTTGTTTCCTTTTTTGTTCCTTGCCTTGCCCATTACTCTCTTGGCCGAAATTCCTTGTGCATCTACACGCAAATTTGTTTCCTCTTTTTCTTTTGGTAAGTATCTAAATACATTTATGCACAAAATAAACTCTCTTTCCTTGGGTATTATGGGCGCCTATTCTCATCTAGAAGGAGCTTCTAGAAGCTTCTTCATTTGTTCATGACAACATGAGAAAAACCCATTAAGAATTTTCAATAAAATTCTTATGAAACGAAATTAATTCACAAGGCCCAATAATCAAGTTATGGCCGAGTGACATTAAGTCATCAAATGAACTTGTCAAAAAATTTATTGACATTCATTTCATCATATGTCTCAAAAGACAAAAATACCCTTTTGACTATTTTCGTTCTTGTTTTGACTTAGCTTCCAGTTTAACTATTCCTATCGATGTGATTCGTGACAGTGACCTCATGGACCCAAATGAACAAAGCTTGAGCTAAAAACTTGGACTCAAAAGTTCACAAACCTTTTCCAAGTTTAGCTTAATGCCAACTGACTCCACTAAAGAGCTGACACTGAAAATCTCTCGGTTCAAATGAATTTGTTTTCTACTCAAGAATTCGACCTAATTATGATGAGCGGATCCACTGAATATTATCTATGTTTACCCTTCATGAATGTCATCAGCTAGTCGGGATTTACTAAATTACCATTTTACCCTTCTAGCTGTTACTTCCTCAACTCCTTTGTCGCTTGTGAATAAGTTAGAATGAGGTGACATACATTGCATTTCAGCAATCTTGTACATGAATTTCATATCTATGAGAACTTCACAAAGTTACTCATGACAGACTCACAACTTAGTACTTCACCAATAGGCCTTGTTCGGAATCACATAGTGAGTCCGAACTTTGACTTTCTCAAATGAGAATACTAAGGTGTGAAATGGCATGTCTCATTTTAGGACTAAGGTAAGCATGATGCAATTCATACATAGTGACTTCGAGACATAAGAGGTTAAATGGTTTGTTCTTATATTGTCTCTAGAAGTGCACTGGTCAATTCAGTACCTTCGGAAGATACCTAGAAGAACTATAGAGTCCCCAACTCTCAATGCCTCATAACCAGACATCATAGATTCTTCTAACAATCATACTGAGGTCAATAGTCCTTTGACCCTAAGATTGCGAATATATCGTTTTAAGCAAACTACGAAGAGTTTGTTCATGCAAATCTACATTTGTCTCTTCGTAAGTTGTTAAGTTTGTTTATGGACTAAAAGACTAAGGTTTTATCATAAAGCTTCAAACAAAGAAAGAATGAATGAACGTTTCAACTTTATTAATGAATAGATAGGCAATTACAAGCAAGAGTCTTCATGAGACTTTATTACATCAAATGTACAAAATAAAGACTACAACTCTTCTTGTGGGCACCATTGACAACAAAGAGTGTTTGACTGTCATGAATATTCTGAACGAAAAAAGGTAAAACTCGTTGCCATTGAGTTTACAGAATATGCTGTTGTATGGTGGGACAAGCTATGCATTAGTAGGGAATACGGGGGAATCGCTCCCATTGATAACTGGGGAGAGATGAAGAGAGTAATGCGGAGACGATTTGTGCCAAATCACTACCGTCGAGATTTACTCAACAAGTTACAAATTCTGCGACAAGGAAGCAAGAGCGTCGATGATTACTACAAAGCGCTTGAGATGACGCTGATTCGGGCCAACATCGACGAAGATCGTGAAGCTACAATGTCAAGATTCTTGAGAGGCCTCAACCGCGAGATTGCCGACATGATTGAGCTTCATCACTACGAAACCTTGGAGGAGCTTCTTGACATGGCGCTAAAAGTGGAGAAACAGCAACAAAGGCGGAGTGTTTTGCGTCACCAAAGTTCAAGCCAAGTCCCATGGAAGCCAAAGTTCCCAAGGAAGGAAGAGATTCCTCTTATTTCTGGAGGAAAGTTCGAGCAAAAGACACCTGTCCCGACAACCACCAACCAAGTCAAACCACCTAATCGCACTAGCGAGATAAAGTGTTTCAAATGTCTTGGAAGAGGGCACATCGCTAATCAGTGTCCAAATCAGCGTGTCATGGTGCTTCGGGAGGGCGGTGATATTGAGTCTGAGGCTAGCGATGAAGAGGTTGATCCAGACATGCCAGAGTTGGAAGATGATGAAGAGATATCGGCCGAGCAGAGGGAGTTTCTTTTAGTGTCACGTCGGGCATTGACCACTCAAATGAAGGAAGAGGATGGACACGTACAAAGCGATAATCTTTTTCACACTCGCTGCCACATAAAATGAAAGGTTTGTAGTGTCATTGTTGATGGGGGTAGCTGCACCAACGTAGCAAGTGCATCTATGGTGGAAAAGTTAGGTCTCTCCTTGCTGAAACATCCGAGGCCTTACAAGTTGCAATGGCTGAATGATAGCGGGGAAGTCCGAGTTACGAAACAAGTGATGGTGCCATTTCGGATTGGAAAATACGATGATGAAGTGATGTGGGATGTGGTACCAATGCAAGCTGGCCATCTCCTTCTAGGTCGTCCATGGCAATCTGACCGTCGAGCACTACATGATGGCTACACCAACAAATATTCCTTCACCCACGAACACCAACCCATTGTCTTACTTCCCTTGTCCCCAAAGGAGGTCTTTGAAGACCAAGTCAGGTTACAAAAATCGAGTGCAAAAGAACTAGAGGAGAGAAAAAAAGAAAGGAAACCCATGACCGTTGAGAGAAAAATAGAGAGAAAACAAGAGTGTACAGCCTCCCCAAAACAAAACCTTTTTGCAACCAAGAAAGACATTAAACGAGCATTCACCACAAAACAGCCCCTTATCATGCTCGTGCACAAAAGTGAGGTTTTACACACTAATAAACCAGATTTGGTTTTACCCGTTGTTTCTCTTTTGCAGGACTTTGCTGATGTACTTCCCGAAGAGCTCCCGGAGGGTTTGCCTCCTATTCGGGGAATTGAGCATCAGATTGATTTTATTCCAGGAGCCTCCCTTCCAAATCGTCCAGCGTACCGTACTAACCCGGATGAGACCAAAGAGCTACAACGCCAAGTGGAGGACTTGTTGAAAAAAGGGTACGTGAGGGAGAGCATGAGCCCGTGAGCTGTTCCTGTTTTATTGGTTCCAAAGAAGGACGGAAGTTGGAGAATGTGTGTCGATTGTCGTTCCATCAACAACATCACGATAAGAATGAAAGAGGGAGATGAATGGAAAACAGCTTTTAAAACAAAACTTGGATTATACGAGTGGATGGTTATGCCTTTTGGGTTATCAAATGCCCCAAGTACGTTCATGCGTTTGATGAATCATGTGTTGCGGTCTTTCATTGGAAAATTTGTGGTTGTGTACTTTGATGATATTCTCATTTATAGTAAATCGTTACATGACCATATATCTCATTTGCAATCTGTTTTGGAGGTACTTAGGGAAGAAAAGTTGTATGCTAACCTTTGAAAGTGCGTAGGGTATACAGGTTGATGATAAGAAGATTCGCGCAATACAAGAGTGGCCGACTCCAACAAGTGTTGGCCACGTTCGGAGTTTTCATGGACTTGCTAGCTTTTATAGGAAATTTGTGAATGACTTTAGCACTATAGCAGCACCTCTCATTGAAATCATGAAGAAGAACGTGCCATTTAAGTGGGGAAAAGCACAAGAAGATGCGTTCAAGAGTCTAAAGGATAAACTAACAAATGCTCCTTTGCTTACTTTACCTGACTTTGAGAAGGCATTTGAAATTGAATGTGATGCTTCAGGTGTAGGGATTGGAGCCGTACTCATGCAGGAGCGACGTCGGATTGCGTATTTTAGTGAGAAATTGAATGGCGCGACACTCAACTACCCGACATATGACAAGGAGTTATACGCACTAATTCGAGCACTTGAGACGTGGCAACACTACTTGATGCCAAAAGAGTTTGTGATTCACACTGATCATGAATACTTGAAGCATTTCAAAAGCCAACACAAACTGAACAAACGACATGCTCACTGGTCTGAATTCTTAGAGCCGTTTCCATATGTCATTCGGTACAAAAAAGGTAAGGAGAATGTGGTTGCCGATGCCCTTTCTCGGAGGTATGTTCTGATATCAACCCTTGACGCTAAACTGCTTGGTTTTGAACATATCAAACAGCTTTATAATGATGATCTTGATTTTGGTGAAAATTATCGGTTGTGTGAAAAATCTGGAATTGGGAAGTTCTTTAGGCATGATGATTATCTTTTCAAGGAAAATAGGTTGTGTGTTCCCAATTGTTCATTGCGAGATCTACTAACTAGGGAATCCCATGGTGGAGGGCTGATGGGGCATTTTGGGGTAGCTAAGACTTTAGGAATCTTGCATGAACATTTCTTCTGGCCCCACATGAAAAGAGACGTCGAAAGGATAGTTGGTCGGTGCATTACTTGTAGGCAAGCCAAATCTAGAGTACAACCAAACGGTCTTTATACTCCCTTACCCATTCCTAGTTCTCCGTGGATAGACATTTCAATGGATTTTGTGTTAGGATTACCTAGGAGCAAGAGAGGGAAGGACTCCATTTTTGTCCTTGTAGATCGGTTCTCTAAGATGGCTCATTTTATTCCTTGCCACAAAACTGATGATGCCTCTAACGTTGCTGAGTTGTTCTTTCGAGAAATAGTACGTCTACATGGGATGCCTAGGACAATAGTTTCTGATAGGGATGCAAAGTTCTTGAGTTACTTTTGGAAGACCTTGTGGCGAAAGTTAGGAACCAAACTGTTGTTTTCTACAACCTGTCACCCCCAAACCGATGGCCAAACTGAGGTAGTCAATCGAACTTTATCAACCTTATTGAGGGCTGTAATTAGGAAACACATTAAGTCTTGGGAAGAGTGCATACCACATGTTGAGTTTGCATACAATCGTTCACTTCATTCAGCAACTAAGTTTTCACCTTTTTAACTTGTCTATGGTTTTAATACTTTAACTCCTTTGGATTTATCACCTTTACCTAGTTCTGAAACATTGAATTTAGATGGTGAAAAGAAAGCAGAATTCGTGAAGCAACTTCATGAACGGGCTCGACAAAACATTGAGCGGCGGACGGAACAATACATGAAGCAAGCCAACAAGGGACGCAGTAAATTGATTTTTGAACCTGGAGATTGGGTTTGGTTGCACATGCGGAAAGAGCGATTTCCAGCCCAACGACGTTCTAAGCTGCTCCCACGAGGAGATGGACCATTCCAAGTGCTTGATCGGATCAATGACAATGCTTACAAACTAGATCTACCCGGTGAGTACAATGTGAGCGTAACTTTCAATGTATCTGACTTGAGTCCTTTTGATGCAGATTCTGATTTGAGGACAAATCCTTTTCAAGAGGGGGGGAGTGATACGGACATCAAGGAGGAACAAACAAATGGAAAAATCACAAGGGCAAGGGCAAAGCGAATGAAGGAAGATATGAACAACCTTGTTTTACAAGTTGTGCAAGAAGTGGAGAGCAAGCACACCCAAGGAAATAAAGGAGAGCTTATTCACATCATTCAAGCTGTTATTGATTAAGACTCTTTTTAGTTATTAGTGTTTGAGTTATTTATTTGTTATTTTCGTAGCCAAAAACAATGGGTTAAGTTGGAGTCCTTTTAAAGTGTTTTTGGGCTTTATTTATGTTAAATGAAGCCCATATGTGTTAGATATTAAGTTAGCATTTTAATTTTAATGTTATTAGGCCTAAATAATGTCTTCTAGGCCCATTTAAGCTAGGGCAACAAGGAGCTCCGAATTTGCATTGTATTTTCCTTATTTAAAGAGGTTTCATGAATGAGAAAGGCGGACTATGTTTTTTTATTAAAAAGTGAGAGAATTCTCTTTGTTTCTTGAAGAAACTTATGAACTTATCAAGGTATTCCTTGTGGCGTTCATCCCCGACTTATCAAGCGAACTTACACATTCGTTTGTGGCGTCCTCATTATTCCAAGGTTTGCGTCTATCTAGGCGTTGGGTTGCGGAGTCATCGAACTTGAGATCCTGGTTTGCGAAGGCACCAACATTGGTTCCGGGTCACCGTCACATTGTTGGCGTGGTTCGTATCATTCAATAAGGCTTGCGAGCCAATGTTTTAGGATTTTAAATTTTTTGCAATCATAGTAAAGTTCGAGATTTCCCTTTCAAAATCCGCTTTATAAAAGTTTTCCGGTTATCAAAAGTAAATCATGTAACCCAAAAGACGCCTACATGGCGCACCTAAGACGCCTACATAGCACGCGTAAGATGCATACATGGCGCAACCAAGTCGTCCCTCGCGACGCACCTAAGACGCCTACATGGCGCGCGTAAAACGCCTGCATGGCGCACCTAAGGCGCCTACATGGCGCACATAAGACGCCTACATGGCGTGACCAAGTCATCCCTCGTGACACACCTAAGACGCCTATATGGCGCACGTAAGATGTCTACATGGCGCAACCAAGTCGTCCCTCCCGACAAACCTAAGACGCCTACATGGCGTACGTAAGAGGCCTACATGGCGCGACCAAGTCATCCCTCGCGGCGGACCTAATATGTTGTCAATGGTGCCCACAAGAAAAGTAGTAGTGTCTATTTATGTACATTTGATGTCATATAGTCTTATGAAGACTCTTGCTTGTAACTGCTGAATAATCAATAAAAGTTGAAACGTTCATTAATTCTTCCTTGTGTGTTTGAAGCTTTATGATAATCTATAGTCTTTACTCCTTAAAGAAACCTAAAAACACATGAAGAGACAAATGTAGATTTGCATGAACAAACTCTTCATGGTTTACTTAAAACTGCATATTCACAATCTAAGGATCTAAGGACTATTGATCTCAGTTCGATTGTTAGGCGAATTTATGATGTCTAGTTATGGGACATTGAGAGTTTGAGACTCTGTAGTTCTTCTAGGTATTTTTTGAAGGTACTGAATTGACCAGTGCACTTTTGGAGAGAGAATAAGAACAAACCATTTAACCTCTTATGTCTCGAAGTCACTACGTATGAATTGTATCATGCTTACCTCAATCCTGAAATGAGACATGTCATTTCATAGCTTACGTATTCTCATTTGAGAAAGTCAGAGTTTGGATTCACTATGTGATTCTGAACCGGACCTATTGATGAAGTACTAAGTTATGAAGATGTCATGACTCACTTTGTGAAGATCTCATAGATATGGAATTCATGTATAAGATTGCTGAAATGCAATCACCTCATGCTTTGTTCCTTGGAATGTGAATAAATGAATTGGCCAGTGTCCAAATTAAGTCATGACTCTTTTGGATGAATCGATGTGACTTGTTAGCTCCTCGTCAATTCATTGTTTCTAACTTATTCACAAGCAACAAAGGAGTTGAGGAAATAATAGCTAGAATGGTAAAATGGTAATTTTGTAAATCCCGACTAGCTGATGGTATTCATGAAGGGTATACATAGATAATATTCAGTGGATCCACTCATCAAAATTAAGTTGAATGCTTGATTAGAAAATAAATTCATTTGAACCGAGAGATTATCAGTGTCAACTCTTTAGTGGAGTCAGTTGACATTAATCTAAACTTGGAAAAGGTTTGTGAATTTTTTAGTCCAAGAATGTTAGGTCAAGCTTTGTTCATTTGGATCCATGAGGTCACTGTCACAAATCATATCGAGTAGGATTAGTTAAACTAGAAGCTAAGTCAAAACAAAAACGAGACAATCTAAGTCAACATTTGACCTAGTGTTTTAGATCTTCGAATCTAAGACTTGTTCTTGAGTCGTCGTGTTTAAAAATGCCCACACACTAATTCCTTTCTTACTTGAGTGATTCTTGTTATAGAAACTTTCGTGGTTGCTCTAGTGTCCGAGGAAAGAAGAAAGACGAGCTGAGTGGGGAGACAAACGTTTCAACCTTCCTAACGCCTCTCAACTTTCAAGATTCACAAAGGTTAGTAAACAAATAATGCTCTTTAATAGTTTTAATTTATATGTACTTGCTCTTTGTGTAGGTTAGTAAAATGATTTTACTTGTTTTAAAAGAATTTTTTTTTAAATTCCACCGCTTGCTCGAAGCGTTAAATCTTTTATTAACCCTAGATCTATTCCAACAAATGGTATCAGAGCTATGGTCGAAGATATGCATGTACATGTAATTAAAACTAGGAGCTTGAAAATCGTTTTCGAAAATTTACTAATTTTGTGACAAGTTAGAATTGTTTTATAAGATTTTTTTTTAATTTATTGCTCATGCCTTTAAATTAAAAATCATGTTGATTTTCTATGACTATGGGATGTTATTAAAACACATTAGAATCAGTTCTAAAATGTTTTAAATTTTTATAATGAAAAACGTGTTTTTAAAGTTTGAGAAAATTTCGTGTAATTTTGTGACTAGTTATATTGTCTTGCTAGTTTCGTCTATTTACTCGTTTCGTTTTATGATTCTTGTTATTTTCTTGTATACCATGTTATTACCATGTTAATAAAACACATATAAAAGCTTTAACAACTTTCTAAAACGTTCCGTTACACTTGATTCTTTTTCGCACTCAATGTTCGAACTTTAATTATTTCAGTTTTCTTTGAGCTCGAGAAAAATCCGCTGTAAAAGTCGCATAACTCTCTGCTCAGAATTCAAAAGTTAATAATTCTTTAATCGAATTAAAGGTTTATTTGTCCTCTTTCCAATACAATTAGTTTTAGGTCCAAAGGCTGTCGGAGCCGCCATGTATGGCGATTTTACTCCGAGGTGCACGGCTGTTCCCAAAGTCCAGTTATTTAGAATTCCGGATTTTCTACCCCACTCTATGAGTTATAGAACTTTAATGAGAAAATTTCCATGAGCAAAATTGTTTTTTCGTAAGATAATAAACATAATGTGAAAGATTGAAATATTTTGATTTTTGAAAGTTTAATTGAAATTGAATTTTTACAAAACTAGTTTGAATTTAGAAAAACCGTTTTCACTTTCAAACTTGAAAATATTTTGTCATCCAAATCAAATAAGTTTTCAAAATGTTTTCAAAACTATATCTATATCACATATGTTCAAAATCTATATGCTCTTGAAAATTTGAGTGGGAGGTCTCCTTGTAGACAAGCCGAAAAATGAAAAGATGTGTAATCTCAAACTTTCAAGTGTACGAGTGAGCTGAAGTTCACACTTCCCTCATGCACTTTCCCGAAATAGAAAATAGGAAAAGATCCGAGTATGTCCCTTGTGCCTTTATGCACTAACAGTGCTCTGAACATGAAAATCTAGGATTCTTTTCTAGTTGTCCGCTTTATCGCTTTATAAGAGACGATGTGCCGACTCTAAAAATTAACTGGGAGGGTTATACTTGTTGTTTGTAACCCACGATCCCCAACTCTAATGAAAGAAGCAATTAAACGTTTGACTAAGAATCACTCTTGTGGCCCTCTCTTCAATGAGAGTACTCTAAGGCATTTTTACTTCGATCATTGCTCAATGAGCTACGTCCGAGAGTGAGACGATGAAGACAAGGCCTCCTCTTCGGGGATTATTTTTTCAAAGTTGACCTTTTGGACTAAGTGGTTGGTTGCACACTTAGACTCAATCCTAGTAATCCTCCCTTGAGGCTCTGCAAAAAGATGTGAGTGATCAAACTAATTTAAAAGGTGGCTAGTCAAAATTGGTGTATTTACATCTTGGCTAAACATTAATGATGTGTCATTTACATATAAAAGGAGATTTTTTGCGGCCTTCTCTTGAGGGAGTAGATTATCATTTCGTTTATAACATCTTTGGATTTTATCAAATCTTAAAAACTTAAATCAAAGACTAATCATAAACTTGTTTCAACTTCAGCAAGATTTCTCCCAACCATCTCTCAACAATCATTTCCTCAAAACAAACTAGAAACCAAAAAATACGTAACCTCAATATCATCTTTACCATTAACAAGCACAAATGGGTACTCACCACCCCGTGTCCTCCTCAGACGAATAATGATTCGACTAAAGAGGACAAATACGCCTTGGCGGCCTGGCTCCGCTCCGATGAGATTGTAAAGTGCTATATCTTAGCATCTATGAACAATGTGCTACAAGAGCAACATCGTGACATTGAGAATGCCGTTGACATGCTCTACAAATCTCCATGAGATGTTTAGAGGGCAAGGGCATCAGGCAAGACAACAAGCAGTCAGACAGTTTATGAACTGTCGCATGAAGGCTGGGACTCCAATCAGGGACCATATAATGCTGATCATTAGTTACCTGAATGAGATGGAAATCCTAGGATCTGAGATTGACGACGAGACCAAACTAGATATGATCTTGGAAACTCTCCCCGAATCTTTCGATACCTTCGAGCTGAACTACTCCATAAACAAGCTAGAGTACATTGTTACCGAGCTAATGAAGGAGCTTCACACTGTTGAAGGTCTCACTAAAAGAAAGAGGAACCAAGGAGAGGCATATGCTACTGAGCACAAAGCCTCCGCCTCTGGATCTAAGAAGAGACCTCACAAGGCCAAGAGCTGTCCTGCCTATCTCAAAGCAAAGGAACATAGTAATGTACTAATTACCAAAGCATGCTTAGTAGCTGATAATGTATCAACGTGGATTCTTTACTCTGCTTCTACTAACGATATTTGTTGTTCCTTGACTGGTTTCAAGAAATCCAAAAGTTTAGAGGAAGGCGACTTCTGCTTCAAATGGGGTGATGTGAGGTTGGTGTCTGCGAAGGCTGTGGGATCTGTTATGCTGTCTTTCGAAGACCGCACTTTAAACTTGAATAATGTTTATTTTGTTCCTTCCTTTGGGAAGAACTTAATATCTGTTGCTCGTCTTCGTGAGCAAGATTATTGTTTAAAGTTCATTATGAATGGAATTCGAATTTTGTTTCCTGATAATTCTTTTGTCATTGATGCATGTATGAAGAATTCTCTTTTCTACATCTATACCGCTCAACCTTCTCTATTAGACACTGAAATAGATAATGATCTAGTTAGGGAGCCAAAGAGGATCAAACATTCTGATTCGTCTAATCTAATAAAATCAACATATCTCTGGCACTCAAGACTTAGTCATATCAGTCTAGACAGGTTTAAGAGACTTGTGAGGGACGGTCCACTCCAAGCCTCTGCAATAGGTTCACTACCTACTTGTGAATCTTGCATAGAAGGAAAAATGACTAAGTGACCTTTCTCTGATAATGGTCGAAGAGCCACTGAGTTGCTGGAACCTGTACATTCTGATGTATGTGGTCCACTCAGTCAATAGGCACGTGGAGGATACGAATACTTCGTTACCTTCACTGATGATTACTCAAGATACGGTTTTGTCTATTTGCTCAAACACAAATCCGAGACTTTTAACGTATTTAAGGTCTTTAGGGCTTTAGTGGAAAAGCAAACTGGCAAACAGATCAAAACTCTTCGATCTGATCGAGGTGGTGAGTGTATATCTGGAGAGTTCGATGACTTTCTTAAAAAAGAAGGTATCGCTTCTCAGTTTACCGCACCTAGCACACCTCAACGAGACGGAGTGTCAGAGAGAAGAAACCAAACTCTTATGGAGATGGTTAGATCAATGATGAGTTACTCATCAGTCCATCTTCCCTTTTGGGGATATGCCCTCGAAACAGCTGCAGATATTCTGAACCAAGTTCCGTCTAAAACAGTTCCTGGTATTCCTTATAAACGATGGGTTGCCCTACACATGTGCTGAGGCAAAGACTAGCAAGTTGGCTAGTAGGTCAGAATTGTGTCCGTTCGTTGGATATCCAAAGGAAATCAAAGGTTTCTCTTTCTATAGTCCCGAGGATGATAAGACTTTCGTTAGCACGAATGCTCGTTTCCTTGAGGAGGACTTTATGAAATATGTAAAACCTAGAAGCAAAATTGTGCTTGAAGAAAAGTTGGATGAAAAAGTGATGCGTGTCGTTCCGTGATAAAAAAATATATTCCTTAATTGAATAAGAAGTATAACAGAAAATAATGGTTAAACCCACAAGGACCTAGATTAATTAAATGACTAACTAATTTAAGGGAAAATAATTGTAATACAAAGAATCGAGGGTTTTTAGGAAATTATAAATTTAGCAAAGAAAACAAAATGGCAAAAAGACACGGTAAGGTTTCCTTCGGTCCCGCAACAATCCTATTCAATCTTGGTTCGACAATACTCGCACAACTCATATAAAATCAACGTCCACAAAAAATCGAAACACGTCAATAATCTCCGCAATCCTTTTATATTAGCTAATCATGACGTTGCACCGATAAAGAACCCTAATTATTAAACAACCTAATGAACACGCGCCTAGATTTTATATAACAACAACAATGAATTCAGAAAGCGAATAGATAAAGAGTCCATGACTTTGCGGCTCTACTTTTGCTTTGAAAATCGTAGTCTCTGTTGTCGCTCGTTTTCGAGCAACGATTTAGAAGCCTCAAGCGATTAGACCCAAGGCCGGACCAAGTGGCCTCGCTTTGGCTTGAGCATGTCGGACTCGATATCTCGAGTCTCCCCTTAGCTGCCAATGGTCCTTGAGTTCACCGGCGCACCTGAAAAAGATAAGAGAACCGTGAACTAAGAAGGGAAAACAGAGGGGGTGCCTCTGTTTACCTCTCTAACGCTCAACATTAGTGGGATTGAGGTGGAGTATAGAGGTTTTTGTTGTCGGCCTATCGATCACCGACAGGGCAAAACCGTCACGCCACGTCCCGGGCGGCGCCCGCCCGGCAAAGGCTCGTTCGGCCGACCCCTGGCCGGACATGGACTGTCAGGGCACCTCCCGGCCAATAGCCTCCCGGCCGGCTAGAGTCTCGCCCGTCCAATGGCCGGCCCAAGCACACTCGGCCATTGGCCGGTCCAGACCCTTCACTCGGCCAATGGCCGAGTGAACCTTCATCCGGTCCAGACCCTTCACTCGGCCAATGGCTGAGTGAACCTTCATCCGGCCAGGCAGTTCACTCGGCCACGAGTCAACTGATAAGCCCTCGTGGCGACCCTATACATAACTCCTCGCGTTGGGTCCCGAGTCCACGAGTCGACTGATAAGCCATCGTGTTGACTCTAAACATAACTCCTCGAGTTGAGTTCGCTCCTCGAGTTCAGTTCCGAGTCCACGAGTCGACTTATAAGCCGTCATGTTGACTCTACACATAATTCCTCGAGTTGAGCTCGCTCCTCGAGTTGAGTTCCGTGTCCACGAGTCGACTGATGACTTCTCGTACCGACTCAAGACATAACTCCTAGAGTTGAGTTCACTCCTCGAGTTGAGTTCCGAGTCCACGAGTCAACTGATAAGCCCTCGTGCCGACTCAATACATAACTCGTCGAGTTGAGTTCACTCCTCGAGTTGAGTTCCAATTCCACGAGTCAACTGATAAGCCTTCATGCTGACTCTATACATAACTCCTCGAGTTGAGTCCCGAGTCCACGAGTCGACTGATAAGCCCTCGTGTTGACTCTCCACATAACTCCTCGAGTTGAGTTCACTCCTTGAGTCAAGTCCCGAGTCCACGAGTCGACTGATAAGTCCTCGTGCCGACTCTACACACGACTCTTCGAGTTGAGTTCACTCCTCGAGTTGAGTCCCGAGTCCATGAGTCGACTGAGAAGACCTCATGTTGAGTTCCGAGTCCACGAGTCGACTGATAAGCCCTCGTGCCGACTCGATACATAACTCCTCGAGTTGAGCTCACTCGTGAGACCAAGAGTCGACTTATAAGCCCTCGTGCCGATTCAATACATAACTCCTCGAGTTTAGTTCACTCCTCAAGTTGAGTTCAGAGTCCACAAGTCGACTTATAAACCCTCGTGCCGACTCGATACATAACTCCTCGAGTTGAGTTCACTCCTCGAGTTGAGTCCCGTGTCCACGAGTCGACTGATAAGCCCTCGTGTTGACTCTCCACATAACTCCTCGAGTTGAGTTCCGAGTGCACAAGTCGACTGATAAGCCCTCGTGCCGACTCAATACATAACTCCTCGAGTTGAGCTCACTCGCGAGACCAAGAGACGACTTATAAGCCCTCGTGCCGATTCAATACATAACTCCTCGAGTTTAGTTCACTCCTCAAGTTGAGTTCAGAGTCCACAAGTCGACTTATAAGCCCTCGTGTCGACTCGATACATAACTCCTCGAGTTGAGTTCACTCCTCGAGTTGAGTCCCGTGTCCACGAGTCGACTGATAAGCCCTCGTGTTGACTCTCCACATAACTCCTCGAGTTGAGTTCCGAGTCCACAAGTCGACTCATAATCCCTCGTGCCGACTCGATACATAACTCCTCGAGTTGAGCTCACTCTTCGAGTTGAGTCCCGAGTTCACAAGTCGACTGATAAGCCCTCGTGTTGACTTCCCACATAACTCCTAGAGTCGAAGTCACTCCTCGAGTTGAGTCCCGAGTCCACAAGTCGACTGATAAGTCCTCGTGTCGACTCTACACATGACTCCTCCAGTTGAGTCCCGAGTCCACGAGTCGACTGATAAGCCCTCGTGTTGACCCTCAACATAACTCCTCGAGTTGAGTTCCCTCCTCAAGTTGATTCCCGAGTCCACGAGTCGAGTGATAAGCCCTCGTGTTGACTCTCCACATAACTCCACGAGTTGAGTTCGCTCATCGAGTTGTGTTCCAAGTCCACGAGTCGACTGATAAGCCCTCGTGCCGACTCGATACATAACTCCTAGAGTTGAGTTCACTCATCAAGTTGAATCACGAGTCCACGAGTCAACTGATAAGCCCTCGTGTTGACTCTAAACATAACTCCTCGAGTTGAGTTCGCTCCTCGAGTTCAGTTCCGAGTCCACGAGCCGACTTATAAGCCCTCGTGTTGACTCTCCACATAATTCCTCGAGTTGAGTTCCGAGTCCACGAGGCGACTGATTAAAAGCAAAATAATATGCGGAATGAATAATTCTCATTAACAAATAAAGGGGTATTTATACACATACAATCAGGAAAACCTAATCAGACTCTAACTAAACCCTAAATAATAAAGCATATCTAACAATCAGCCTATTGGGCTATTTAATGATAATACACGTTAATAAGCAAGAGAGGAACGAAATTACACAATTAAACAATGTACATTACGTGATTTAACACTGATGACTCCTTGTACATTACAATGAGTTCACTCCTCGAGTTTGTTGTCAATGGTGCCCACAAGAAGAGTTGTAATCTTTATATTGTACATTTGATGTAATAAACTCTCATGAAGACTCTTGCTTGTAATTGCTTCTTCATTAATAAAAAGTTGAAACGTTCATTCATTCTTCCGTGTCTGTTTGAAGCTTTATGATAAAACATCAGTCTTTAGTCCATAAACAAACTAAACAACTTACGAAGAGACAAATGTAGATTTGCATGAACAAACTCTTCGTAGTTTGCTTAAAACGATATATTCGCAATCTAAGGGTCAAAGGACTATTGATCTCAGTATGATTGTTAGAAGAATCTATGATGTCTGGTTATGAGGCATTGAGAGTTGGAGACTCTATAGTTCTTCTAGGTATCTTTTGAAGGTACTGAATTGACCAGTGCACTTCTAGAGACAAGATAAGAACAAACCATTTAACCTCTTATGTCTCGAAGTCACTACGTATGAATTGCATCGTGCTTACCTTAATCCTGAAATGAGACATGTCATTTCACACCTTAGTATTCTCATTTGAGAAAGTCAGAGTTTGGACTCACTATGTGATTCCGAACAAGGCCTATTGGTGAAGTACTGAGTTGTGAGAATGTCATGAGTAACTTTGTGAAGATCTCATGGATATGGAATTCATGTACAAGATTGCTGAAATGCAATGTATATCACCTCATGCTTTGTTCCTTGTAGTGTGAATAAATGAACTGACCAGTGTCCAAATTGAGTCTTGACTCTTTTGGATGAAACAATGTGACTTGTTAGCTACTCGTCAATACATTGTTTCTAACTTATTCACAAGCAACAAAGGAGTTGAGGAAATAACAGCTAGAAGGGTAAAATGGTAATTTTGTAAATCCCGACTAGCTGATGATATTCATGATGGGTAAACACTGATAATATTCTGTGGATCCACTCATTACTATTAGGTTGAATTCTTGAGTAGAAAATAAATTCATTTGAACCGAGAGATTTTCAGTGTCAACTCTTTAGTGGAGTCAGTTGACATTAAGCTAAACTTGGAAAAGGTTTGTGAACTTTTGAGTCCAAGTATTTTAGCTCAAGCTTTATTCATTTGGATCCATGAGGTCACTGTCACGAATCACATCGAGTAGGAATAGTTAAACTGGAAGCTAAGTCAAAACAAGAACGAAAATCGTCAAAAGGGTATTTTTGTCTTTTGAGGCATAGGATGAAATGAATGTCAATAAATTTTTTGACGTGGTCATTTGATGACAAGTAACACTCGGCCAAAATTAGATTTATTAGGCCTTGTGGATTAATTTCATTTCATAAGAATTTTATTGAAAATTCTTAATGGGTCTTTTTCATGTTGTCATGAACAAATGGAAAAGCTTCTAGAAGCCCTTTCTAGAAGGCCATAGGCGCCCAACATACCCAAAGAAATAGAGAATATTTTGTGCATAAATGTATCAAGATACTTGCCAAAAGAAAAAGAGGAAACAAATTTCCTCTAAGAGGAAAAAAAGAATCGGCCAAGAGGAGTTAAGGGAGAAGCAAACAAAAGAGGAAACAAATTCAAGGACTTACTTGTTTTGTCTTGGCCGTGCACCTCTATGAAGGAAAAGGGAAATTGGCTCACGAATATGTGATATTCTGTAGAAGAGGAAACTACCTTATTGAAGGTGAGACCTCTCCTTTAAATAGGAGCCTCATTCCACACATTTCATTCATCCCAAGTGTTAAATCACGTAATGTACATTGTTTAATTGTGTAATTTCGTTCCTCTCTTGCTTATTAACGTGTATTATCATTAAATAGCCCAATAGGCTGATTGTTAGATGGGCTTTATTATTTAGGGTTTAGTTAGAGTCTGATTAGGTTTTCCTGATTGTATGTGTATAAATACCCCTTTATTTGTTAATGAGAATTATTCATTCCGCATATTATTTTGCTTTTATGGTATCAGAGCCACAAAATCGCAAACCCTTCCCTAAACACCTCTTGAATTCGTGACCAAACTCTCATGGCCGATTCTAATAATTCCAGCTTTACTGGAAATTCCTCTAAGTCTGATGGAATTAATTCTATCAACCCAGGCGAAAATTCTTCTCTTTCCCATTCCATTAATTTCATTACTTCTCATAAGCTGAATGGAAGTAATTTCATGGAGTGGTCTCAATCCGTCAAACTCTTCATTCAAGGGAGAGGCAAATATGGCTATTTGTCTGGAACAACGATCAGACCAGACCCGGAGAAAGATGCAGCCAACTACGAGACGTGGGAGGCTGAAAACTCAATGATCATGTCATGGCTCGTTAATTCCATGGATCCAGGTCTAGGAAGGACTTATCTTTTCCTTCCCACGGAAAGTGACATATGGATGGCTGTGAGAGAGACGTACTCAGATCTTGGCAATACTGGCCAACTCTTTGAGATCAAAACTCAATTGAGTAAGGCTAGACAAGGAGAGAAATCCGTGATAAAGTACTACACCGACCTCAAGATGCTTTGGCAGGAGATGGATCTCTATTGTGACTACGAGTGGAGCTGCTCAAAGGACAACGCCTTGTACCAGAAGATCGTGGAGAAAGGGAGAGTATTAGACTTTCTAGTTGGCTTGAATGCAGATCTTGATGAAGTCAGGGGGAGAATTCTTGGCCGAGACCCTCTTCCAAGCACACGTGAAGCTTTTTCAGAAGTCCGGAGAGAAGAAAGCCGTCGACAAGTCATGTTGGGACCCGGAGTCAATGATGCTGCACCAACACGTCCTGAGATGAGTGCCATGGCGACTTCTAAACCTGACTTCAACAACAAGTTCTCAAAGAAAGGTGACCGGCCAACGTGTGAACACTGCAACAAGATTGGACACGTCAAAGCTAAGTGCTGGAAACTCCACGGCAAGCCAACAGATCTCCCACGACCCTTCAAAGACAACAAGAGTGCGTTTCAAGCTTCTCAGCCGCCAAAGTCTCAACCAGGCAGCCCTAGAGCTTCATCATCAACTCAAGATCAGATTTCCTTCCCTAAAGACAACTTAGAGCAATTGTTTAAGCTATGGTCATGTCATCAGCCCTCATCAAACCTAGCACACAAAGGTATTCATGTAGCAGTCCTAAAAACCACCCTAGAAAATTCCAATCCATGGGTTTTACATTCAGGTGCTACAAACCACATGACTGGCACATCTTATCTTTTTCACACATATTATCCTTGTTCTGGTCATGAAAAAGTGAAAATTGCAGATGGTTCTTTTGCTGCAATTGCTGGGAAAGGTTCAATTATTTTATGCCCATCAATGACCCTATTAAATGTCCTTCATGTTCCTAAACTTGCCTATAACCTGATCTCTGTCCATAAATTGTCAATTAATTCACAATGTAAACTCACGTTTGTGCCTTCTTGTTGTGATTTTCAGGACCTAAGCTCGGGGACGATGATTGGCAGTGCTAAAGAATATGGAGGGCTCTACTACTTCACATCCGAGAACACCTTGAGTAAACAAATTCAGAAACCTCATTGTTCTAGTTTATTTTCAGTATCTGATGAAATAATGTTATGGCACTTTCGTTTAGGTCATCCAAGTTTTAGCTATTTAAAGCATTTGTTTCCTTCTATGTTTCAAAATAAGAATATTGATCTTTTGCAATGTGAAGTTTGTAAATTAGCAAAACACAAAAGGTGTAGTTTTCCTACTTTGAAATATAATCCATCAAAACCTTTTGCCTTAATTCATAGTGATATTTGGGGACCATCACGTGTAAAAAATATAACCGGTACACGTTGGTTCATTACTTTCATTGATGATCATACTAGAAACACATGGATATACCTTTTAAAGGATAAATCTGAGGCTGAAAACATGTTTAAAACGTTTTACAAAATGGTTGTGTTGAAATCGAGCTCGTCAGCTCGCCCTTCCGCGTCGAGCTCGTCAGCTCGCCCTTCCGCGTTGAGCTCGCCAGCTCGCCCTTCGCTGACAAGCTTGCCTCGGAAGTCCTCTCCTTGGAACTCATTCCACATGGGAAATTATCGCATTTATTTCTCATGTTATTTCCTATGTCTTGTTCTCTGTGTATATTTATTATTATCTTTTTTCCTAGAAATAGTTATTACACATGTATTTATTACACTCTCTCTTGTACCCACCATATGTATAAATTGGTGATACAAATTAATATCAAATATAAGAAATATTCAAATTCTCGGAACACTCTCTCTCTTCTCCAATTCTCTCTTTCTTTATCTTCTCTCCAGATTCGACTCTCTCTCTCTCTCTAAACTTCAACATGGTATCAGAGCAGGGAAAATCAACCACCATGAACACCACTCAGACCACGCCCACTCAGTCGCAATCTGAATCCTTCTCCCAACATATCACGAGCCACAAACTCAATGGCCACAACTTCCTACAGTGGTCCCAATCTGTGCTCATGTTCATATCGGGACGAGGTAAAGATGACTACCTCACAGGCGTGGCCACATCTCCTGTGATCGAAGATCCGACGTTCAAGAGTTGGAAGGCCGAAAACAGCATGGTGATGTCCTGGCTCATAAACTCTATGCTCCCCGAAATCGGAGAAACCTTCCTCCTTTACCGAACGGCAACAGAAATCTGGCAAGCAGCTAGAGAAATCTTCTCCAACTCAGAAGATATGTCCGAGCTGTTTGAAACTGAGAACACTCTCCACGACCTACGTCAAGGAGAGATGTCTGTTACTCAGTTCTTCAGCTCGCTCACACATCTATGGCAGAAGATCGACCTCTACGAACAGCACCAGTGGACCAGCTCCGAAGACTCAAAAATCTACCGCAGGATAGTGGAGACCAAACGTATGTTTAAACTACTATCCGGCCTCAACCAAGACCTTGATGAGGTCAGAGGTCGGATACTTAGTACAAAACCACTACCATCTCTCCGTGAAGCCTTCTGCGCGGTAAAACACGAGGAAAGCAGGAGGAAACTCATGCTGGGAGTTATCAAATCGAGCTCACTTCCGCGTCTCGTCCAAGATACTAAGTATGGATTGTCGACTCGTCCGCCCTCACCACACATGGAGACGAAGTTCTTGCAGCCCGCGTCTCAACAAAGAAACCTCGCAAACCTCGCCCCTACTGCGATCATTGCAGACGACCTGGACACCTCCGAGAAACCTGCTGGAAGCTGCATGGGAAACCACCAAGCTCGAAGTCAACCCAAGATACTAAGGATCCTAACTCAGTCGGAAACTTAGTATCCACCTCGTCCGCAGCCTCGACCTCGACCTCAGACTCCTCTCCCTTCAGCAACGACCAGCTCGCTATTCTCCAGAAGCTTCTTCAACAAGTTCAACTCAGTGGAGAACACTCGGGCATTGGCCCTCTAGGTAACTCTCCTAGAGCCCTCAATGTAAGCTCAGAGAATCCCACAGCATGGATTGTCGACTCCGGTGCCACTGATCACATGACTGGTAATCGAAGTCTATTCACAACTTACTCGGCTTGTAATAAAAGCATATCAGTCACCATCGCCAACGGAGCCAAAACTCAAGTCACTGGTATTGGCACCGTTGTCTTGACGAAGTCCATGAGGCTAGACTCGGTGTTCTTTGTGCCTCAACTACAATGCAATCTTTAATCTGTGCATAAGATCAACCAAGACTCTAAGTGCCGAACTGTTTTTGATGGAAGTTCATGTGTGTTTCAGGAACAGGTCACGGGGAGACAGATTGGTAATGCCGAGCTGAGTACCGGACTCTATGTCATCAAGCCAGATCAGCCCGCCATGTGTCAGCTCGCCCAACATTCACCCCAGTACAAAGAGATCATGCTCAATCACCTTAGACTAGGGCATCCAAATTTCATGTATCTCAAAAGAATGTTTCCTTCTTTGTTTATCAATAAAAATATCAATTCCATTCAGTTTGACATGTGTGAGTTCGCCAAACATTCTCGAAGCTCGTATCACCCCACCTCGTACAAACCATCTCGTCCTTTTGCTACAATTCACAGTGATATATGGGGGCCCTCAAAAGTTCCCAATATCACTGGAGTTCGATGGTTCCTTCTCTTTGTTGACGACCACACTAGACTCAGTTGGATATACATGATGAAACAAAAATCTGAAACATCCAATCTATTCAAAACCTTTCACAAAATTATCCAAACACAGTTCGACACATCCATTCAAATTGTCCACACGGACAACGCTCGAGATTATTTTAATTCTGAGCTCGGCGATTTCTTCAAAACACATGGCATAATTCACTCCAGCTCGTGGGTTCATACCCCACAACAAAATGGGGTAGCCGAGCGGAAAAATTGACACATTCTCGAGGTCGCCCGAGCCATCATGTTCTCCTCAAACGTCCCATCTCATTTTTGGGGAGAAGCTGTCCTCACAGCCACATACCTCATAAACAGAATGCCATCTCGTGTCCTTGGCTATAAAATCCCATCTCAAGTCCTTCTAGAGATATACCCTCACTGTCAACTCATCTCAACCCTACCTGCGAAAGTGTTCGGCTGTTCAGTCTTCACCCATTCTTATGGCCAAGGTAAACTTGAACCAAAATCGCTCAAATGCATCTTCCTTGGCTATTCAGCAACCCAGAAAGGCTACAAATGCTATGAACCCCGATCACGAAAATTCATAGTCTCAATGGATGTATCTTTTCATGAGTTCAGTCCTTACTTCGCCAATTCAGCTCGTCAGGGGGAGAATGACGAAAATGACTTCCCAAATTGGCTCATCATAAACCCAGAATTCAGCTCGCCTGTTCCAGAAATTCCCAGCTCGCCCAGCTCGCCTCAAAATCCGACCTCACCTGTTCCAGAAATTCCCAGCTCACCGACCTCACATGTTCAAGAAATTCCCAGCTCGCAAGCGCCTCTGAACCCTCTCCATGTGAACTGAATATCACCCAGAGTCCGGTACAAGCTCGCGACCAAGATGTCTCTCCGAACCTGAACCACGACACTATTGAACAAGGTAACATCGAATCTCCAGACTTACCCATTGCATTGAGAAAACCTCCTCGGTCATGTGCTCAATACAGGATGGCGGATTACGTGTACTATGGGAATTTATCTACGAGCTACCAAGCCTATGTGGCGAAGTTAGATGAAGGAAAAGTGTCGAACTCCATCGAGGAAGCCCTTCAAAGTCCCGAGTGGCGAGACGCAAGTCATGCTGAGATCCAAGCCCTCGAAAAGAATGATACGTGGGATATCGTCGAGTTACCACCAGGCAAGCGAACTGTTGGATGTAGATGGCTCTTCACCATCAAACACAATCCAGATGGGACAGTGGAGAGATACAAAGCCCGACTTGTCGCAAAAGGGTACATGCAGGCGTATGGCATTGACTATCAAGAAACATTCGCTCCAGTTGCAAAGTTCAATACCATCAGAATCCTCCTTTCACTAGCAGCCAACTTAGATTGGCCTCTCATCCAGCTCGATGTAAAGAATGCTTTTCTAAACGGCGAACTGGAAGAGGAAGTCTACATGCAACTCCCACTAGGATTTGACAAAGATCAAGGAGCCAACAAAGTCTGCAAACTCAAGAAGTCACTATATGGACTAAAACAGTCCCCTCGAGCATGGTTCGGAAAATTCACCAACGTGCTCAAACGTTGTGACTACGAGCAGAGTCAAGCAGATCCAACACTCTTCTCAAAAATCTCAACACAAGGCAAGCACACCATTCTTAGTGTGTATGTAGACGATATAGTCATCACCGGAGACGACCTGGAAGAGATCAGGAGGCTGAAGCAAACTTTGTCATCTGAGTTCGAAGTCAAGGACCTCGGCAGCCTACGATACTTCCTCAGCATGGAGGTAGCTCGATCAGAAAAGGGCATCTCTGTTTCCCAGCGCAAGTACACGTTGGACCTCCTCAAAGAAACTGGCATGCTTGGCTGCAAACCAGTTGACACTCCGATGGATGCCAATGTGAAACTTCTAGCTCGCACCAACGAGGCCGCCACCGACAAAGAAAGATTTCAGCAGCTCCTAGGAAAACTCATCCACCTAACTCACACGAGACCAGATATTGGATTCGCAGTGAGTATGGTAAGTCGATTCATGAGTAATCCCTCAGAAACTCACATGGACGCAGTCATGAGGATTCTCCAATACCTCAAATCTGCCCCAGGGACTGGTCTCTCCTTCAAGAAAAGACGAAGTCGAGGTGTCGAAGTATTCACAGATGCAGACTGGGCCGGATATGTTCCAGACAGATGATCAACATCAGGCATGTGCACATACGTCTGGGGAAATCTTGTTACCTGGAGAAGCAAGAAACAGTCCGTTGTCTCAAGAAGTAGTGCTGAAGCCGAACTCAGGTCCTTAGCAAGCGGAGTATGTGAAGGCATCTGGCTGAAGAGAGTTCTCGACGACCTCAAGATCATCATTGTTCTAGTTTATTTTCAGTATCTGATGAAATAATGTTATGGCACTTTCGTTTAGGTCATCCAAGTTTTAGTTATTTAAAGCATTTGTTTACTTCTATGTTTCAAAATAAGAATATTGATCTTTTGCAATGTGAAGTTTGTCAATTAGCAAAACACAAAAGGTGTAGTTTTCCTACTTTGAAATATAATCCATCAAAACCTTTTGCCTTAATTCATAGTGATATTTGGGGACCATCACGTGTAAAAAATATAACTGGTACACGTTGGTTCATTACTTTCATTGATGATCATACTAGAAACACATGGATATACCTTTTAAAGGATAAATCTGAGGCTGAAAACATGTTTAAAACGTTTTACAAAATGGTTGAAACTCAATTTAATAGCCGGATACAGATTTTAAGAACTGATAATGGTAGAGAGTACTTTAATAAAATCCTTGGTGAGTTTTTAATTGAAAAAGGCATAATCCATCAAAGTTCTTGTGTTTATACACCTCAACAAAATGGAATTGCCGAAAGAAAAAATAGACACCTACTTGAAGTTACTCGAGCTCTAATGTTTTCAATGAATGTTCCAAAACGTTTTTGGGGAGATGCTTTACTAACTGCTGCATATCTAATTAATAGAATGCCTAGCAAAGTTCTTAGCTATAATACTCCCATTAAAACACTAAAAACGTATTTTCCTGAAAATAAATGTTTCACACATCTTTCTACAAAAATATTTGGGTGTACTGCCTTTGTTCACATTCATAATCATGAACGAGGAAAATTGGACCCTAGAGCAATAAAATGCATCTTTCTTGCTTTTTCACCAACTCAAAAAGGTTTTAAATGTTATGATCCCAGCTCGGGTAAATTCTTTGTAAGTATGGACGTCACATTTTTTGAAAACAAACCATTCTTTGAGAAAAACTCTCTTCAGGGGGAGATAAATGGTAATGAAGAGTGTTTTTGGGAATTAAATCACACCTTTCCTAATTATGTACCTTTACCTACACGTGTGCCGAATGTTATTTCATCATCTAATGAAAATAGAACTGATTCAATTGAGGAACCAAGTACTGATTTCCGTGTTAACTCAAGAGTGCAATCAGAGAATGAAATAGAAACTCCAGCATTGTCATCATCAGAACCGAGCTCAGGCCAAGGTAACACATCTCCTATCATCCATAATTCACCCATAGCCATTGAAAGGAGTAAAAGTAAAACAGAGATAAAGAGATGTGCGGAATTGATATTTTCTCATTATCATCACACGTGTATTTATACACATTACAAGGAAAGGGAAATAAACAAATAAGGAAACCTAATCCTACTATACAAGGAAACAAATAATCAGTTGTTGACAACTAAGGACAGCTAAGAAAAAACGTGTACAGCTAAGGGAATTAATCCCACACACTAATCAGCTCTAACTAAAAAAGGAGAAAAATAAAGCCCATCTAACAATCAACCTAATGGGCCTTTTAACAATGTTACACGTTAATTAGACTATTCTGGAGAGTATACACGAAATTAACATAATATTTTAACACTCCCCCTCAAGTTGGTGCAAAGATATCTATCATGCCCAACTTGCTTAAAAAATCTTCAAACTTTGTCTTGTAAAGCCCTTTGGTGAGAACATCTGCTAGCTGCTCTGATGTTGGAACGAATGGCATGCAAATTTCCCCCCTTTCTAGCTTCTCTTTGATAAAGTGACGATCTATGTCCACGTGTTTTGTCTGGTCATGTTGAACCGGATTGTTGGCGATGCTGATGGCAGACTTGTTATCACAAAACAGCTTCATGGGAGCTGTGAACTTAACCCGGAGCTCATTTAAGATGCCTCGGATCCAAATGATCTCACAAATACCTAGCGCCATAGCTCGGAACTCTGCCTCTGCACTACTTCGAGACACAACAGCTTGCTTATTACTTCTCAACGTCACAAGATTACCCCAAACAAAGGTACAATAGGCTGAGGTTGATCGCCGGTCATCTGAACACCCGGCATAGTCAGCATCTGTGAACACTTCAATCTGCCTCCCATCATACTTCTTTAATAAAACTCCTTTTCCCGGACTTCCTTTGAGGTAGTGTAGAATGCGATACACAGCCTCTAAATGATTCTTGGATGGATTGTGCATGTGTTGACTTACAAGGCTCACTGCAAATGCAATGTCTGGCCGTGTGTGAGCCAAGTAAATCAATTTCCCAACCAGCCTTTGATACCTTTTCTTTGTCTGCCGGATCCTCATCATCATTTGTCGTTGTGAGCTTATGATTTGGATCAATTAGAGTAGAGGTAGGTCTGCATCCGAGTAGACCTGTTTCCTTGAGTAGATCGAGCACGTACTTTCGTAAGTCGACTCGTGGAGTGAACTCAATTCGAGGACTTATGTGGAGAGTCAACACGAGGGCTTATTAGTCGACTCATGGACTCGGAACTCAATTCGAGGAGTAAACTCAACTCGAGGAGTTATGTATTGAGTCGGCACGACGAGTCATCAGTCGACTCATGGACTCGGAACTCAACTCGAGGAGCGAACTCAACTCGAGGAGTTATGTGGAGGGTCAACACGAGGAGTCATCAGTCGAATCATGGACTCGGAACGCAACTCGAGGAGTTATGTGGGGAGTCAACACGAGGGCTTATCAGTCGACTCTTGGACTCGGGACTGAACTCGAGGAGTGAGCTCAACTCAAGGAGTTATGTATCGAGTTGGCACGAGGGCTTATCAGTCGACTCGTGGACTCGGAACTCAACTCGAGGAGTTATGTGGAGAGTCAACACAAGGGCTTATCAGTTGACTCGTGGACTCGGGACTCAACTCGAGGAGTTATGTATCGAGTCCGCACGAGGGCTTATCAGTCGACTCGTGGATTCGGAACTCAACTCGAGGAGTGAACTCAATTCGAGGACTTATGTGGAGAGTCAACACGAGGGCTTATTAGTCGACTCATGGACTCGGAACTCAATTTGAGGAGTGAACTCAACTGGAGGAGTTATGTATTAAGTCAGCACGACGAGTCATCAGTCGACTCGTGGACTCGGAACTCAACTCGAGGAGCGAACTCAACTCGAGGAGTTGAACTCAACTCGAGGAGTTATGTGGAGAGTCAACACGAGGAGTCATCAGTCGACTCGTGGACTCGGAACGCAACTCAAGGAGTTATGTGGGGAGTCAACACGAGGGCTTATCTGTCGACTCTTGGACTCGGGACTCAACTCGAGGAGTGATGTATTGTGTCAACACGACGAGTCATAAGTCGACTCGTGGACTCGGAACTCAACTCGAGGAGTGAACTCAACTCGAGGAGATATGTGGGGAGTCAACACGAGGGCTTATCAAACGACTCCAGGACTCCGGATTCAACTCGAGGAGTGAGCTCAACTCGAGGAGTTATGTTTCGAGTCAGCACAAGGGCTTATCAGTCGACTCGTGGACTCGGAACTCAACTCGAGGAGTGAACTCAACTCGAGGAGTTATGTTTGAGTCGGCACGAGGAGTCATCAGTCGACTCGTGGACTCGGAACTCAACTCGAGGAGCGAACTCAACTCAAGGAGTTATGTGGAGAGTCAACACGAGGGCTTCTCACTCGACTCGTGGACTCGGGACTCAACTCGAGGAGTGAACTCAACTCGAGGAGTTATGTATCGAGTCGGCACGAGGGCGTATCAATCGACACATGGACTCGGAACTCAACTCGAGGAGTGAACTCAACTCGAGGAGTTATTTATTGAGTCGGCACGAGGGTTTATTAGTCGACTCATGGACTCGGAACTCAACTCGAGGAGTGAACTCAACTCGAGGAGTTATTTATTGAGTCGCCACGAGGAGTCATCAGTCGACTCGTGGACTCGGAACTCAACTTGAGGAGAGGACTCAACTAGAGGAGTTATGTGGGGTCAACACGAGGAGTCATCAGTCGACTCGTGGACTTGGAACTCAACTCGAGGAGTTATGTGGGGAGTCAACACGAGGGCTTATCAGTCGACTCTTGGACTCGGGACTGAACTCGAGGAGTGAGCTCAACTCAAGGAGTTATGTATAGCATCAGACGTGTATTTATACACATTACAAGGAAAGGGAAATAAACAAATAAGGAAACCTAATCCTACTATACAAGGAAACAAATAATCAGCTGTTGACAACTAAGGACAGCTAAGAAAAACGTGTACAGCTAAGGGAATTAATCCCACACACTAATCAGCTCTAACTAACAAGGAGAAAAATAAAGCCCATCTAACAATCAACCTAATGGGCCTTTTAACAATGTTACACGTTAATTAGACTATTCTGGAGAGTATACACGGAATTAACATAATACTTTAACACTCCCCCTCAAGTTGGTGCAAAGATATCTATCATGCCCAACTTGCTTAAAAAGTCTTCAAACTTTGTCTTGTAAAGCCCTTTGGTGAGAACATCTGCTAGCTGCTCTGATGTTGGAACGAATGGCATGCAAATTTCCCCATTTCTAGCTTCTCTTTGATAAAGTGACGATCTATCTCCACGTGCTTTGTCCGGTCATGTTGAACCGGATTGTGGGCGATGCTGATGGCAGACTTGTTATCACAAATCAGCTTCATGGGAGCTGTGAACTTAACCCGGAGCTCATTTAAGATGCCTCGGATCCAAATGATCTCACAAATACCTTGCGCCATAGCTCGGAACTCTGCCTCTGCACTACTTTGAGACACAACAGCTTGCTTCTTACTTCTCCACGTCACAAGATTACCCCAAACAAAGGTACAATAGGCTGAGGTTGATCGCCGGTCATCTGAACACCCGGCATAGTCAGCATCTGTGAACACTTCAATCTGCCTCCCATCATCCTTCTTTAATAAAACTCCTTTTCCCGGACTTCCTTTGAGGTAGTGTAGAATGCGATACACAGCCTCTAAATGATTCTTGGATGGATTGTGCATGTGTTGACTTACAAGGCTCACTGCAAATGCAATGTCTGGCCGTGTGTGAGCCAAGTAAATCAATTTCCCAACCAGCCTTTGATACCTTTTCTTTGTCTGTCGGATCCTCATCATCATTTGTCGTTGTGAGCTTATGATTTGGATCAATTGGAGTAGAGGTAGGTCTGCATCCGAGTAGACCTGTTTCCTTGAGTAGATCGAGCACGTACTTTCGTTGTGAGATTGCAATCCCCTTTGAGGACCTGGCCACTTCCATACCTAGAAAGTATTTGAGACTTCCTAGGTCTTTCACTTCAAATTGCTGAGCTAGGAATCTTGTCAACTTGCTGAGTTCAGCCTCATCATCACCTGTCATCACAATGTCATCCACATAAACAATCAATATGGCGAGTTTACCATTTAGAGAATGTTTGTAGAACATGGTATGATCACTGTGGGCTTGCGTGTATTGCTGATCCTTCATCGCCTTAGTAAATCTGCCAAACCAAGCTCGTGGAGATTGCTTGAGTCCATACAGTGCCTTCTTAAGAAAGCACGCTTTCCCATTGGCCGTGTGATCAAATCCCGGAGGTGGCTGCATAAAGACTTCTTCCTCTAGTTCTCCGTTGAGGAAGGCATTCTTGAGGTCAAATTGTCGTAGTGGCCAGTCAAGATTCACGGCAAGAGAGAGTAGGACTCTGACGGTGTTTAGCTTGGCAACCGGAGCAAAGGTCTCCTCGTAATCCAGCCTAGGTTTGAGTGAACCCACGAGCAACCAGCCTTGCTTTGTACCTGTCAATTTCTCCCTCGGCATTATACTTGATAGTAAATATCCATTTGCAATCAACTGTTCTTTTTCCTGCAGGCAACACAGTCAGTTCCCAAGTCTCATTCTTTTTTAAAGCTCTCATTTCCTCTAAAACAGCCTCTTTCCACTTAGGAATACTTAGAGCTTCATAAATAGAACTAGGTATCTCATCAATCAACAAATTTGTGGTAAAGGCTCTAAAGGCAGGAGACACATTTTTATATGAGACATAATTAGACAAGGGGTACATGGGAAACTTCTCGGCTTGTCTAGTGGTGCAATTTCTGGTTCCTTTTCTAAGGGCAATTGGCTCATCTAGAATTTCAAGTGTACCTATACTCTCGGCTGACTCATCAAGAATGGGTGAATTTGAGATGAAAGGAGAAGAATTACCTTCATCCGTGTTTGGTTCTGATGATGACAGTGCTGGAGTTTCAACTTCACTTTCTGATTGCACTCTTGAGTTAACACGGAAATCAGATATTGGTTCCTCATTTGAATCAGTTCCATTTTCATTATATGATGACATTTCATTTTGATCATTTGGAGCATTTGGGACGTTTTGTACACGGCTAGAAATATTAGGCAGATCCAAACAAGGCAGAGAATGATTTAAATCCCAAAAACACTCTTCAATATTATTCTCCCCCTGAAGAGGGATTTTGTCAAAAAAAGGTTGGTTTTCAAAAAATGTGACATCCATACTTACAAAGAATTTACCCGAGCTAGGGTCATAACATTTAAAACCTTTTTGAGTTGGTGAAAAACCAAGAAAAATGCATTTAATTGCTCTAGGATCCAATTTTCCTCTACCATGATCATTCCTCCTTGTCTGTTTGAAGCTTTATGATAAAATATTAGTCTTTAGTCCATAAACAAACTAAACAACTTACGAAGAGACAAATGTAGATTTGCATGAACAAACTCTTCGTAGTTTGCTTAAAACGATATATTCGCAATCTAAGGGTCAAAGGACTATTGATATCAATATGATTGTTAGAAGAATCTATGATGTCTGGTGATGAGGCATTGAGAGTTGGAGACTCTATAGTTCTTCTAGGTATCTTCCGAAGGTACTGAATTGACCAGTGCACTTCTACAGACAAGATAAGAACAAACCATTTAACCTCTTATGTCTCGAAGTCAGTACGTATGAATTGCATCGTGCTTACCTTAATCCTGAAATGAGACATGTCATGTCACACCTTAGTATTCTCATTTGAGAAAGTCAGAGTTCGGACTCACTATGTGATTCCGAACAAGGCCTATTGGTCAAGTACTAAGTTGTGAGAATGCCTTGAGTAACTTTGTGAAGATCTCATAGATATGAAATTCATGTACAAGATTGCTGAAATGCAATGTATATCACCTCATGCTTTGCTCCTTGGAGTGTGAATAAATGAACTGGCCAGTGTCCAAATTGAGTCCTGACTCTTTTGGATGAAACAATGTGACTTGTTAGCTCCTCGTCAATACATTGTTTCTAACTTATTCACAAGCGACAAAGGAGTTGAGGAAATAACAGCTAGAAGGGTAAAATGGTAATTTTATAAATCCCGACTAGCTGATGATATTCATGAAGGGTAAACACTGATAATATTCTGTGGATCTACTCGTTACAATTAGGTTGAATTCTTGAGTAGAAAATAAATCCCTTTGAACCGAGAGATTTTCAGTGTTAACTCTTTAGTGGAGTCAGTTGACATTAAGCTAAACTTGGAAAAGGTTTGTGAACTTTTGAGTCCAAGTATTTTAGCTCAAGCTTTGTTCATTTGGATCCATGAGATCACTGTCACGAATCACATCAATTAGGAATAGTTAAACTGGAAGCTAAGTCAAAACAAGAACGCAAATTGTCAAAAGGGTATTTTTGTCTTTTGAGACATAGGATGAAATGAATTTCAATAAATTTTTTGACAAGGTCATTTAATGACATGTTTCACTCGGCCAATATTAGTCTTATTGGGCATGTGGATTAATTTCATTTCATAAGAATTTTATTGAAAATTCTTAATAGGCCTTTTTCATGTTGTCATGAACAAATGGAAAAGCTTCTAGAAGCCCTTTCTAGAAGGCCATAGGCGCCCAACATACCCAAAGAAAGAGAGAATATTTTGTGCATAAATGTATCAAGATACTTGCCAAAAGAAAAAGAGGAAACAAATTTCCCCTAAGAGGAACAAAAGAATCGGCCAAGAGGAGTCAAGGGAGAAGCAAACAAAAGAGGAAACAAATCCAAGGACTTACTTGTTTTGTCTTGGCCGTGCACCTCTATGAAGGACAAGGGAAATTGGCTCAGGAATATGTGATATTCTATAGAAGAGGACACTACCTTATTGAACATGAGACCTCTCCTATAAATAGGAGCCTCATTCCAAACATTTCATTCATCCCAAGTTCTAGAGATTTGAGAGCTTCTCTCTCTAGCTTGGCCAATCCTCTCTCTCTCTCTCTATTCAATTTCGTTTTATTGTTTTGGCACCTAGGTCCTCATTTGACCTAGAGCTTAGCTCTGCGACTTCAAGACTCGTTCTTAAGTCATAGTGTTTAAAAGTGCCCACTCACTAATTCCTTTTATTTCGAGTGATATAGTGATAGAAACTTTCGCGGTTGCTCGAGTTGCCGAGGAAAGAAAGAGAGACGTGCTGCGAGTGAGACGAACGTTTTCAACTTTCCGAAGGCTCATCAACGTTCAAGCTTCTAAAGAGGTTAGTAAATTTACTATGCTCATAATAGTTTTATTTATATGTACTTGCGCTTTGTCTAGGTTAGTAAAAATTGTTTTACTTGAAAAAGAAAATTTTTAAAATTCCGCCGCTTACCGAAGCTTTAAACTTTTTCTTAAACCCTAGATCAATTCCAACAGAGTTGAGTTCCGAGTCCAAGAGTCGACTGATAAGCCCTAGTACCGACTCAATACATAACTCGTCGAGTTGAGTTCACTCCTCGAGTTGAGTTCAGATTCCACGAGTCAACTGATAAGCCTTCGTGCCGACTCTATACATAACTCCTCGAGTTGAGTCCCGAGTCCACGAGTCGACTGATAAGCCCTCGTGTTGACTCTCCACATAACTCATCGAGTTGAGTTCACTCCTTGAGTCAAGTTCCGAGTCCACGAGTCGACTGATAAGTCCTCGTGCAGACTCTACACATGACTCTTCGAGTTGAGTTCACTCCTCGAGTTGAATCCCGAGTCGACTGAGAAGACCTCATGTTGAGTTCTGAGTCCACGAGTCGACTGATAAGCCCTCGTGCCGACTCAATACATAACTCCTCGAGTTGAGCTCACTCGCGAGTCCAAGAGTCGACTTATAAGCCCTCATGCCGATTCAATACATAACTCCTTGAGTTGAGTTCACTCCTCGAGTTGAGTCCAGAGTCCACAAGTCGACTTATAAGCCCTTGTGTTGACTCTCCACATAACTCCTCGAGTTGAGTTCACTCCTCGAGTTGAGTTCCGAATCCACGAGTCGACTGATAAGCCCTCGTGCCGACTCGATACATAACTCCTCGAGTTGAGCTCAGTCTTCGAGTTGAGTCCCGAGTTCACAAGTCGACTGATAAGACCGTGTGTCGACTCTACACATGACTCCTCGAGTTGAGTTCACTCCACCAGTTGAGTCCCGAGTCCACGATTCGACTGATAAACCCTCGTGTTGACCCTCAACATAACTCCTCGAGTTGAGTTCCCTCCTCAAGTTGATTCCCGTGTCCACGAGTCGACTGATAAGCCCTCGTGTTGACTCTCCACATAACTCCTCGAGTTGAGTTCCGAGTCCACGAGTCGACTGATAAGCCCTCGTGCCGACTCGATACATAACTCCTCGAGTTGAGCTCACTCTTCGAGTTGAGTCCCGAGTCCACGAGTCGACTGATAAGTCCTTCTGTCGACTCAACACATGACTCCTCGAGTTGAGTTCACTCCACCAGTTGAGTCCCGAGTCCACGATTCGACTGATGAACCCTCGTGTTGACCCTCAACATAACTCCTCGAGTTGAGTTCCCTCCTCAAGTTGATTCCCGAGTCCACGAGTCGACTGATAAGCCCTCGTGCTGACTCTCCACATAACTCCACGAGTTGAGTTCGCTCATTGAGTGGAGTTCCGAGTCTACGAGTCGACTGATGGCTCCTCGTACCGACTCAATACATAACTCCTAGAGTTGAGTTCACTCCTCGAGTTGAGTTCCGAGTCCACGAGTCGACTGATAAGCCCACGTGCCGACTCAATACATAAATCCTCGAGTTGAGTTCACTCCTCGAGTTGAGTTCCTAGTTCACGAGTCAACTGATAAGCCCTCGTGCCGATTCTATACATAACTCCTCGAGTTGAGTCTCGAGTCCACAAGTAGACTGTTAAGCCCTCGTGTTGACTCCCCACATAAATCCTCGAGTTGAGTTCCGAGTCCACGAGTCGACTCATGACTCCTCGTGTTGACTCTCCACATAACTCCTCGAGTTGAGTTCCGAGTCCACGACTCGACTGATAAATCCTCGTGCCGACTCGATAAATAACTCCTCGAGTTGAGTTCACTCCTCAAGTTGAGTCCCGAGTCCACGAGTCGACTGATAAGCCCTCGTGTTGACTCTCTACATAACTCCTCGAGTTGAGTTCGCTCCTCGAGTTTATTTCCGAGTCCACAAGTCGACTGATAAGCCCTCGTGTTGACTCTCCACATAACTCCACGAGTTGAGTTAGCTCCCCGAGTTGAGTTCCGAGTCCACGAGTCGACCGATGACTCCTCGTACCGACTCAATACATAACTCCTAGAGTTGAGTTCACTCCTCAAGTTGAGTTCTGAGTCCACGAGTCGACTGATAAACCCTCGTGCCGACTCCATATATAATTCCTCGAGTTGAGTTCACTCTTCGAGTTGAGTTCCGAGTCCACGAGTCAACTGATAAGCCCTCGTGCCGACTCTATACATAACTCCTGGAGTTGAGTCCCGAGTCCACGAGTCGACTGATAAGCGCTCGTGTTGACTCTCCATATAACTCCTCGAGTTGAGTTCACTCCACGAGTTGAGTCCCAAGTCCATCAGTCAACTGAGAAGCCCTCGTGTTGAGTTCAGAGTCCACGAGTCGACTGATAAGCCCTCGTGCCGACTCGATACATAACTCCTCGAGTTGAGCTCACTCCGGAGTCCAAGAGTCGACTTATAAGCCCTCGTGTTGACTCTCCACATAACTCCTCGAGTTGAGTTCACTCCTCGAGTTGAGTCCCGAGTCGACGAGTCGACTGATAAGCCCTCGTGTTGAGTCTCTACATAACTCCTCGAGTTGAGTTCACTCCTCAAGTCGAGTCCCAAGACGACGAGTCGACTGATAAGTCCTCGTGCCGACTCTACACATGACTCCTCGAGTTGAGTTCACTACTCGAGTTGAGTCCCGAGTAAAAGTAAAACAGAGATAAAGAGATGTGCGGAATTGATATTTTATAATTAGCATCAGACGTGTATTTATACACATTACAAGGAAAGGGAAATAAACAAATAAGGAAACCTAATCCTACTATACAAGGAAACAAATAATCAGCTGTTGACAACTAAGGACAGCTAAGAAAAAACGTGTACAGCTAAGCGAATTAATCCCACACACTAATCAGCTCTATCTAAAAAAAGGAGAAAAATAAAGCCCATCTAACAATCAACCTAATGGGCCTTTTAACAATGTTACACGTTAATTTAACTATTCTGGAGAGTATACACGAAATTAACATAATATTTTAACACCGAGTCCACGAGTCGACTGATAAGCCCTCGTGCCGACTCGATACATATTCCTCGACTTGAGCTCACTCCTCGAGTTGAATCCCGAGTCCAAGAGTCGTTTGATAAGCCCTCGTGTTAACTCACTACATATCTCCTCGAGTTGAGTTCACTCCTCGAGTTGAGTTCCGAGTCCACGAGTCGACTGATGACTCCTCGTGTTGACTCAATACATCACTCCTCGAGTTGAGTCCCGAGTCCAAGAGTCGACTGATAAGCCCTCGTGTTGACTCCCCACATAACTCCTCGAGTTGCGTTCCGAGTCCACGAGTCGATTAATGACTCCTCGTGTTGACTCTCCACATAACTCCTCGAGTTGAGTTCGCTCCTCGAGTTGAGTTCCGAGTCCACGAGTCGACTGATGACTCGTCGTGCCGACTCAATACATCACTCCTCGAGTTGAGTCCCGAGTCCAAGAGTCGACTGATAAGCCCTCGTGTTGACTCCCCACATAACTCCTCGAGTTGCGTTCCGAGTCCACGAGTCGATTAATGACTCCTCGTGTTGACTCTCCACATAACTCCTCGAGTTGAGTTCGCTCCTCAAGTTGAGTTCCGAGTCCACGAGTCGACTGATGACTCGTCGTGCCGACTCAATACATAACTCCTCGAGTTGAGTTCACTCCTCGAATTGAGTTCCGAGTCCATGAGTCGACTAATAAGCCCTCGTGTTGACTCTCCACATAAGCCCTCGAATTAAGTTCACTCCTCGAGTTGAGTTCCGAATCCACGAGTCGAGGGATAAGCACTCGTGCCGACTCGATACATAACTCCTCGAGTAGAATTCACTCCTCGAGTTGAGTCCCGAGTCCACGAGTCAACTGATAAGCCCTCGTGTTGACTCTCCACATAATTCCTCGAGTTGAGTTCACTCCTCGAGTTAAGTTCCGAGTCCACGAGTCGACTGATAAGCCCTCGTGCCAACTCGATATACATAACTCCTCGAGTAGAGTTCACTCCTTGAGTTGAGTCCCGAGTCCACGCGTCAACTGATAAGCCCTCGTGTTGACTCTCCACATAACTCCTCGAGTTGAGTTCACTCCTCGTGTTGAGTTCCGAGTCCACGAGTCGACTGATAAGCCCTCCTGCCAAGTCGATACATAACTCCTTCAGTTGAGCTCACTCCTTGAGTTCAGTCCCGAGTCCAAGAGTCGACTGATAAGCCCTCGTGTTGACTCCCCACATAACTCCTTGAGTTGAGTTCCGAGTCCACGAGTCGACTGATGACTCCTCGTGGCAACTCAATAAATAACTCCTCGAGTTGAGTTCCGAGTCCATGGGTCGATTGATACGCCCTCGTGCCGACTCGATACATAACTCCTCGAGTTGAGTCCCGAGTCTACGATTCGAGTGATAAGCCCTCGTTTTGACTCTCCACATAACTCCTTGAGTTGAGTTCGCTTCTCGAGTTGAGTTCCGAGTCCACGAGTCGACTGATGACTCCTCGTGTCGACTCAAACATAACTCCTCGAGTTGAGTTCACTCCTCGAGTTGAGTTCCGAGTCCATGAGTCGACTGATAAGCCCTTGTGCTGACTCGATACATAACTCCTCGAGTTGAGCTCACTCCTCGAGTTGAATCCCGAGTCCAGGAGTCGTTTGATAAGCCCTCGTGTTGACTCCCCACATATCTCCTCGAGTTGAGTTCACTCCTCGAGTTGAGTTCCGAGTCCACTAGTCGACTGATGACTCCTCGTGTTGACTCAATACATCACTCGTCGAGTTGAGTCCCGAGTCCAAGAGTCGACTGATTAGCCCTCGTGTTGGCTCCCCACATAACTCCTTGAGTTGCGTTCCGAGTCCACGAGTCGACTGATGACTCCTCGTGTTGACTCTCCACATAACTGCTCGAGTTGAGTTCGCCCCTCAAGTTGAATTCCGAGTCCACGAGTCGACTGATGACTCGTCGTGCCGACTCAATACATAACTCTGCGAGTTGAGTTCACTCCTCGAATTGAGTTCCGAGTCCATGAGTCGACTAATAAGCCCTCGTGTTGACTCTCCACATAACTCCTCTAGTTGAGTTCACTCCTCGAGTTGAGTTCCGAGTCGACGAGTCGACTGATAAGCCCTCGTGCCAACTCGATACATAATTCCTTTAGTTGATGATGTGAATTCGTCGGAGAGATTCGTCGGAATTCAATTTGAGCGGACCGTCTATCGGAAGGTTTGGATATAGACGAAGCTTTCGTGCTCGAAACCTTCGAATTAGGATGGATCGAATGATGCCACGATGGGTTGCGGAATTCCCGTCGATAAATCGGACGAACGCCACAAGAATTTCGAGCACAAATTCTTGATAAGTTCTAGACTAAGAGAATCCTCTCTAAACACACAAACACACTTTTTTTCATATATATTTCAAGCTTTCATTTCATCAAAAATCTATCTTTTACAAAACAAGTCACCAAGATTTATAGTGCATCTTGAGACCTTTTACATACCAAAAACCGATGAATGTAATTAGGGATAAATACAATTCAACACACATTAATACCTCGAAAATTAAAAATAAAAACTGAAGAGTTACAGAATCGGGCAGAAACTAAACCGTCCATTTTGAAAGCCTCAACGTCAGAATTAGGCTTAAATTCCGAGACCCCACTTTGTGGGTCTTGTTTACTAGGTCGATTCCACTTAGAAAACACTACGCTTTTGTCCGTTTCGGTGATCTCAACATTCTTGAAACTGTAGCCCAGTTTGCCCTGCATCAGTTGAGCTCACTCCTAGAGTTCAGTCCCGATTCCAAGAGTCGACTGATAAGCCCTCGTGTTGACTCCCCACATAACTCCTCGAGTTGAGTTCCGAGTCCATGAGTCGACTGATGACTCCTCGTGTTGACCCTCCACATAACTCCTCGAGTTGAGTACGCTCCTCGAGTTGAGTTCCGAGTCCACGAGTCGACTGATGACTCCTCGTGGCGACTCAATAAATAACTCCTCGAGTTGAGTTCAATCCTCGAGTTGACTTCCGAGTACATGAGTCGACTAATAAGCCCTCGTGCCGACTCAATAAATAACTCCTCGAGTTGAGTTTACTCCTCGAGTTGAGTTCCGAGTCCATGAATCAATTGATACGCCCTCGTGCCGACTCGATACATAACTCCTCGAGTTGAGTTCACTCCTCGAGTTGAGTACCGAGTCCACGAGTCGACTGACGACTCCTCGTGCCTACTCAAACATAACTCCTCGAGTTAAGTTCCGAGTCCACGAGTCGACTGATAAGCCCTTGTGCTGACTTGATACATAACTCCTCGAGTTGAGCTCACTCCTCGAGTTGAATCCCGAGTCCAAAAGTCGTTTGATAAGCCCTCTTGTTGACTCCCCACATATCTCCTCGAGTTGAGTTCACTCCTCGAGTTGAGTTCCGAGTCCACGAGTCGACTGATGACTCGTCGTGCCCACTCAATACATAACTCCTCGAGTTGAGTTTCGAGTCCAAGAGTCGACTGATAAGCCCTCGTGTTGACTCCCCACATAACTCCTTGAGTTGCGTTCCGAGTGCACGAGTCGACTAATGACTCCTCGTGTTGACTCTCCACATAACTCCTCGAGTCGAGTTCGCTCCTCGACTTGAGTTCCGAGTCCACGAGTCGATTGATGACTCGTCGTGCCGACTCAATACATAACTCCTAGAGTTGAGTTCACTCCTCGAATTGAGTTCCGAGTCCATGAGTCGACTAATAAGCCCTCGTGTTGACTCTCCACATAAGTCCTCGAATTGAGTTCACTCCTCGAGTTGAGTTCCGAATCCACGAGTCGACTGATAAGCCCTCGTGCGGACTCGATACATAACTCCTCGAGTTGAGTTCACTCCTCGAGTTGAGTCCCGAGTCCACGAGTCAGCTGATAAGCCCTCGTGTTGACTCTCCACATAACTCCTCGAGTTGAGTTCCGAGTGCACAAGTCGACTGATAAGCCCTCGTGCAAACTCGATACATAACTCCTTGAGTTGAGCTCACTCCTCGAGTTCAGTCCCGAGTCCAAGAGTCGACTGATAAGTCCTCGTGTTGACTCCCCTCATAACTCCTCGAGTTGAGTTCCGATTCCATGAGTCTACTGATGACTCCTCGTGTTGACCCTCCACATAACTCCTCGAGTTAAGTTCGCTCCTCGAGTTGAGTTCCGAGTCCACGAGTCGACTGATGACTCCTCGTGGCGACTCAATAAATAACTCCTCGAGTTGAGTTCACTCCTCGAGTTGAGTTACGAGTCCATGAGTCGACTAATAAGCCCTCGTGCTGACTCAATAAATAAGTCCTCGAGTTGAGTTCCGAGTCCATGAGTCGATTGATACGCCCTCGTGCCGACTCGATACATAACTCCTCGAGTTGAGTTAACTCCTCAAGTTGAGTCCCGAGTCCACGAGTCGAGTGATAAGCCCTCGTGTTTACTCTCCACATAACTCCTTGAGTTGAGTTCGCTCCTCGAGTTGAGTTCCGAGTCCATGAGTCGATTGATACGCCCTCGTGCCGACTCGATACGTAACTCCTCGAGTTGAGTTCACTCCTCGAGTTGAGTCCCGAGTCCACGAGTCGAGTGATAAGCCCTCGTGTTGACTCTCCACATATCTCCTTGAGTTGAGTTCGCTCCTCGAGTTGAGTTCCGAGTCCATGAGTCGATTGATACGCCCTCGTGCCGACTCGATACATAACTCCTCGAGTTGAGTTCACTCCTCAAATTGAGTTCCGAGTCCATGAGTCGACTAATAAGCCCTCGTGTTGACTCTCCACATAAGTCCTCGAATTAAGTTCACTCCTCGAGTTGAGTTCCGAATCCACGAGTAGAGTGATAAGCCCTCGTGCCGACTCGATACATAACTCCTCGAGTAGAGTTCACTCCTCGAGTTGAGTGCCGAGTTCACGAGTCAACTGATAAGCCCTCGTGTTGACTCTCCACATAACTCCTCGAGTTGAATTCACTCCTCGAGTTGAGTTCCGAGTCAACGAGTTGACTGATAAGCCCTCGTGCCAACTCGATACATAACTCCTTGAGTTGAGCTCACTCTTCGAGTTCAGTCCCGAGTCCAAGAGTCGACTGATAAGCCCTCGTGTTGACTCCCCACATAACTCCTCGAGTTGAGTTCCGAGTCCACGAGTCGACTGATGACTCCTCGTGTTGACCCTCCACATAACTCCTCGAGTTGAGTTCTCTCCTCAAGTTGAGTTCCGAGTCCACGAGTCCATTGATGACTCCTCGTGGCGACTCAATAAATAACTCCTCGAGTTGAGTTCACTCCTCGAGTTGAGTTCCGAGTCCATGAGTCGACTAATAAGCCCTCGTGCCGACTCAATAAATAACACCTCGAGTTGAGTTCCGATTCCATGAGTCTACTGATGACTCCTCGTGTTGACCCTCCACATAACTCCTCGACTTGAGTTCGCTCCTCGAGTTGAGTTCCGAGTCCACGAGTCGACTGATGACTCCTCGTGGCGACTAAATAAATAACTCCTCGAGTTGAGTTCCGAGTCCACGACTCGACTGATAAGCCCTTGTGCTGACTCGATACATAACTCCTCGAGTTGAGCTCACTCCTCGAGTTGAATCCCGAGTCCAGGAGTCGTTTGATAAGCCCTCGTGTTGACTCCCCACATATCTCCTCGAGTTGAGTTCACTCCTCGAGTTGAGTCCCGAGTCCACGAGTCGAGTGATAAGCCCTCGTCTTTACTCTCCACATAACTCATTGAGTTGAGTTCGCTCCTCGAGTTGATTTCCGAGTCCACGAGTCGACTGATGACTCCTCATGCTAACTCAAACATAACTCCTCGAGTTGAGTTCACTCCCCGAGTTGAGTTCCGAGTCTACGAGTCGACTGATAAGCCTTTGTGTTGACTCGATACATAACTCCTCGAGTTGAGCTCACTCCTCGAGTTGAATCCCGAGTCTAGGAGTCGTATGATAAGCCCTCGTTCCGACTCGATACATAACTCCTCGAGTAGAGTTCACTCCTCGAGTTGAGTGCCGAGTTCACGAGTCAACTGATAAGCCCTCGTGTTGACTCTCCACATAACTTCTCGAGTTGAATTCACTCCTCGAGTTGAGTTCCGAGTCAACGAGTTGACTGATAAGCCCTCGTGCCAACTCGATACATAACTCCTTGAGTTGAGCTCACTCTTCGAGTTCAGTCCCAAGTCCAAGAGTCGACTGATAAGCCCTCGTGTTGACTCCCCACATAACTCCTCGAGTTGAGTTCCGAGTCCACGAGTCGACTGATGACTCCTCGTGTTGACCCTCCACATAACTCCTCGAGTTGAGTTCTCTCCTCAAGTTGAATTCCGAGTCCACGAGTCCATTGATGACTCCTCGTGGCGACTCAATAAATAACTCCTCGAGTTGAGTTCACTCCTCGAGTTGAGTTCCGAGTCCATGAGTCGACTAATAAGCCCTCGTGTTGACTCTCCACATAAGTCCTCGAATTAAGTTCACTCCTCGAGTTGAGTTCCGAATCCACGAGTAGAGTGATAAGCCCTCGTGCCGACTCGATACATAACTCCTCGAGTAGAGTTCACTCCTCGAGTTGAGTGCCGAGTTCACGAGTCAACTGATAAGCCCTCGTGTTGACTCTCCACATAACTCCTCGAGTTGAATTCACTCCTCGAGTTGAGTTCCGAGTCAACGAGTCGACTGATAAGCCCTCGTCCCAACTCGATACATAACTCCTTGAGTTGAGCTCACTCTTCGAGTTCAGTCCCGAGTCCAAGAGTCGAGTGATAAGCCCTCGTGTTGACTCCCCACATAACTCCTCGAGTTGAGTTCCGATTCCATGAGTCGACTGATGACTCCTCGTGTTGACCCTCCACATAACTCCTCAAGTTGAGTTCGCTCCTCGAGTTCAGTTCCGAGTCCATGAGTCGACTGATGACTCCTCGTGTTGACCCTCCACATAACTCCTCGAGTTGAGTTCTCTCCTCAAGTTGAGTTCCGAGTCCACGAGTCGATTGATGACTCCTCGTGGCGACTCAATAAATAACTCCTCGAGTTGAGTTCACTCCTCGAGTTGAGTCCCGAGTCCACGAGTCGAGTGATAAGCCCTCGTCTTTACTCTCCACATAACTCATTGAGTTGAGTTCGCTCCTCGAGTTGATTTCCGAGTCCACGAGTCGACTGATGACTCCTCGTGCTGACTCAAACATAACTCCTCGAGTTGAGTTCACTCCCCGATTTGAGTTCCGAGTCTACGAGTCGACTGATAAGCCTTTGTGTTGACTCGATACATAACTCCTCGAGTTGAGCTCACTCCCCGAGTTGAATCCCGAGTCCAGGAGTCGTATGATATGCCCTCGTGTTGACTCCCCACATATCTCCTCGAGTTGAGTTCACTCCTCGAGTTGCGTTCCGAGTCCACGAGTCAACTGATAAGCCCTCGTGTTGACTCTCCACATAACTCCTCGAGTTGAGTTCCGAGTGCACGAGTCGACTGATAAGCCCTCGTGCCAACTCGATACATAACTCCTTGAGTTGAGCTCACTCCTCGAGTTCAGTCCCGATTCCAAGAGTCGACTGATAAGCCCTCGTATTCACTCCCCACATAACTCCTCGAGTTGAGTTCCGATTCCATGAGTCGACTGATGACTCCTCGTGTTGACCCTCCACATAACTCCTCGAGTTGAGTTCGCTCCTCGAGTTGAGTTCCGAGTCCACGAGTCGACTGATGACTCCTCGTGGCGACTCAATAAATAACTCCTCGAGTTGAGTACACTCCTCGAGTTGAGTTACGAGTCCATGAGTCGACTAATAAGCCCTCGTGCCGACTCAATAAATAAGTCCTCGAGTTGAGTTCCGATTCCATGAGTCGACTGATGACTCCTCGTGTTGACCCTCCATATAACTCGTCGAGTTGAGTTCGCTGCTCGAGTTGAGTTCCGAGTCCACGAGTCGACTGATGACTCCTCGTGTTGACCCTCCACATAACTCCTCGAGTTGAGTTCTCTCCTCAAGTTGAGTTCCGAGTCCACGAGTCGATTGATGACTCCTCGTGGCGACTCAATAAATAACTTCTCGAGTTGAGTTCACTCCTCGAGTTGAGTTCCGAGTCCATGAGTCGACTAATAAGCCCTCGTGCCGACTCAATAAATAAGTCCTCGAGTTGAGTTCCGATTCCATGAGTCGACTGATGACTCCTCGTGTTGACCCTCCATATAACTCGTCGAGTTGAGTTCGCTGCTCGAGTTGAGTTCCGAGTCCACGAGTCGACTGATGACTCCTCGTGTTGACCCTCCACATAACTCCTCGAGTTGAGTTCTCTCCTCAAGTTGAGTTCCGAGTCCACGAGTCGATTGATGACTCCTCGTGGCGACTCAATAAATAACTTCTCGAGTTGAGTTCACTCCTCGAGTTGAGTTCCGAGTCCATGAGTCGACTAATAAGCCCTCGTGCCGACTCAATAAATAACTCCTCGAGTTGAGTTACGATTCCATGAGTCTACTGATGACTCCTCGTGTTGACCCTCCACATAACTCCTCGAGTTGAGTTCGCTCCTCGAGTTGAGTTCCGAGTCCACGAGTCGACTGATGACTCCTCGTGGCGACTCAATAAATAACTCCTCGAGTTGAGTTCCGAGTCCACGAGTCGACTGATAAGCCCTTGTGCTGACTCGATACATAACTCCTCGAGTTGAGCTCACTCCTCGAGTTGAATCCCGAGTCCAGGAGTCGTTTGATAAGCCCTCGTGTTGACTCCCCACATATCTCCTCGAGTTGAGTTCACTCCTCGAGTTGAGTCCCGAGTCCACGAGTCGAGTGATAAGCCCTCGTCTTTACTCTCCACATAACTCATTGAGTTGAGTTCGCTCCTCGAGTTGATTTCCGAGTCCACGAGTCGACTGATGACTCCTCGTGCTGACTCAAACATAACTCCTCGAGTTGAGTTCACTCCCCGATTTGAGTTCCGAGTCTACGAGTCGACTGATAAGCCTTTGTGTTGACTCGATACATAACTCCTCGAGTTGAGCTCACTCCTCGAGTTGAATCCCGAGTCCAGGAGTCGTATGATACGCCCTCGTGTTGACTCCCCACATATCTCCTCGAGTTGAGTTCACTCCTCGAGTTGCGTTCCGAGTCCACGAGTCAACTGATAAGCCCTCGTGTTGACTCTCCACATAATTCCTCGAGTTGAGTTCCGAGGGCACGAGTCGACTGATAAGCCCTCGTGCCAACTCGATACATAACTCCTTAAGTTGAGCTCACTCCTCGAGTTCAGTCCCGAGTCCAAGAGTCGACTGATAAGCCCTCGTGTTGACTCCCCACATAACTCCTCGAGTTGAGTTTCGATTCCATGAGTCGACTGATGACTCCTCGTGTTGACCCTCCACATAACTCCTCGAGTTGAGTTCGCTCCTCGAGTTGAGTTCCGAGTCCATGAGTCGACTGATGACTCCTCGTGGCGACTCAATAAATAACTCCTCGACTTGAGTTACGAGTCCATGAGTCGACTAATAAGCCCTCGTGCCGACTCAATAAATAAGTCCTCGAGTTGAGTTCCGAGTCCATGAGTCGATTGATACGCCCTCGTGCCGACTCGATACATAACTCCTCGAGTTGAGTTCACTCCTCAAGTTGAGTCTCGAGTCCATGAGTCGAGTGATAAGCCCTCGTGTTGACTCTCCACATAACTCCTTGAGTTGAGTTCGCTCCTCGAGTTGAGTTCCGAGTCCATGAGTCGATTGATACGCCCTCGTGCCGACTCGATACATAACTCCTCGAGTTGAGTTCACTCCTCAAGTTGAGTCCCGAGTCCACGAGTCGAGTGATAAGCCCTCGTGTTGACTCTCCACATTACTCCTTGAGTTGAGTTCGCTCCTCGAGTTAAGTTCCGAGTCCATGAGTCGATTGATACGCCCTCGTGCCGACTCGATACATAACTCCTCGAGTAGAGTTCACTCCTCGAGTTGAGTGCCGAGTTCACGAGTCAACTGATAAGCCCTCGTGTTGACTCTCCACATAACTCCTCGAGTTGAATTCACTCCTCGAGTTGAGTTCCGAGTCAACGAGTCGACTGATAAGCCCTCGTGCCAACTCGATACATAACTCTTTGAGTTGAGCTCACTCTTTGAGTTCAGTCCCGAGTCCAAGAGTCGACTGATAAGCCCTCGTGTTGACTCCCCACATAACTCCTGGAGTTGAGTTCCGAGTCCACGAGTCGACTGATGACTCCTCGTGTTGACCCTCCACATAATTCCTCGAGTTGAGTTCTCTCCTCAAGTTGAGTTCCGAGTCCACGAGTCGATTGATAACTCCTCGTGGCGACTCAATAAATAACTCCTCGAGTTGAGTTCCGAGTCCATGAGTCGACTAATAAGCCCTCGTGCCGACTCAATAAATAACTCCTCGAGTTGAGTTCCGATTCCATGAGTCTACTGATGACTCCTCGTGTTGACCCTCCACATAACTCCTCGAGTTGAGTTCGCTCCTCGAGTTGAGTTCCGAGTCCACTAGTCGACTGATGACTCCTCGTGGCGACTCAATAAATAACTCCTCGAGTTGAGCTCACTCCTCGAGTTGAATCCCGAGTCCAGGAGTCGTTTGATAAGCCCTCGTGTTGACTCCCCACATATCTCCTAGATTTGAGTTCACTCCTCGAGTTGAGTCCCGAGTCCACGAGTCGAGTGATAAGCCCTCGTGTTGACTCTCCACATAACTCCTTGAGTTGAGTTCGCTCCTCGAGTTGAGTTCCGAGTCCATGAGTCGATTGATACGCCCTCGTGCCGACTCGATACATAACTCCTCGAGTTGAGTTCACTCCTCGAGTTGAGTCCCGAGTCCACGAGTCGAGTGATATGCCCTCGTGTTGACTCTCCACATAACTCCTTGAGTTGAGTTCGCTCCTCGAGTTGAGTTCCGAGTCCATGAGTCGATTGATACGCCCTCGTGCCGACTCGATACATAACTCCTCGAGTTGAGTTCACTCCTCGAATTGAGTTCCGAGTCCATGAGTCGACTAATAAGCCCTCGTGTTGACTCTCCACATAAGTTCTCGAATTAAGTTCACTCCTCGAGTTGAGTTCCGAATCCACGAGTAGAGTGATAAGCCCTCGTGCCGACTCGATACATAACTCCTCGAGTAGAGTTCACTCCTCGAGTTGGGTGCCGAGTTCACGAGTCAACTGATAAGCCCTCGTGTTGACTCTCCACATAACTCCTCGAGTTGAATTCACTCTTCGAGTTGAGTTCCGAGTCAACGAGTCGACTGATAAGCCCTTGTGCCAACTCGATACATAACTCCTTGAGTTGAGCTCACTCTTCGAGTTCAGTCCCGAGTCCAAGAGTCGACTGATAAGCCCTCGTGTTGACTCCCCACATAACTCCTCGAGTTGAGTTCCGAGTCCACGAGTCGACTGATGACTCCTCGTGTTGACCCTCCACATAACTCCTCGAGTTGAGTTCTCTCCTCAAGTTGAGTTCCAAGTCCACGAGTCGATTGATGACTCCTCGTGGCGACTCAATAAATAACTCCTCGAGTTGAGTTCACTCCTCGAGTTGAGTTCCGAGTCCATGAGTCGACTAATAAGCCCTCGTGCCGACTCAATAAATAACTCCTCGAGTTGAGTTCCGATTCCATGAGTCTACTGATGACTCCTCGTGTTGACCCTCCACATAACTCCTCGAGTTGAGTTCGCTCCTCGAGTTGAGTTCCGAGTCCACGAGTCGACTGATGACTCCTCGTGGCGACTCAATAAATAACTCCTCGAGTTGAGTTCCGAGTCCACGAGTCGACTGATAAGCCCTTGTGTTGACTCGATACATAACTCCTCGAGTTGAGTTCCGATTCCATGAGTCGACTGATGACTCCTCGTGTTGACCCTCCACATAACTCCTCGAGTTGAGTTCGCTCCTCGAGTTGAGTTCCGAGTCCACGAGTCGACTGATGACTCCTCGTGGCGACTCAATAAATAACTCCTCGAGTTGAGTACACTCCTCGAGTTGAGTTACGAGTCCATGAGTCGACTAATAAGCCCTCGTGCCGACTCAATAAATAAGTCCTCGAGTTGAGTTCCGATTCCATGAGTCGACTGATGACTCCTCGTGTTGACCCTCCATATAACTCGTCGAGTTGAGTTCGCTGCTCGAGTTGAGTTCCGAGTCCACGAGTCGACTGATGACTCCTCGTGTTGACCCTCCACATAACTCCTCGAGTTGAGTTCTCTCCTCAAGTTGAGTTCCGAGTCCACGAGTCGATTGATGAATCCTCGTGGCGACTCAATAAATAACTTCTCGAGTTGAGTTCACTCCTCGAGTTGAGTTCCGAGTCCATGAGTCGACTAATAAGCCCTCGTGCCGACTCAATAAATAACTCCTCGAGTTGAGTTACGATTCCATGAGTCTACTGATGACTCCTCGTGTTGACCCTCCACATAACTCCTCGAGTTGAGTTCGCTCCTCGAGTTGAGTTCCGAGTCCACGAGTCGACTGATGACTCCTCGTGGCGACTCAATAAATAACTCCTCGAGTTGAGTTCCGAGTCCACGAGTCGACTGATAAGCCCTTGTGCTGACTCGATACATAACTCCTCGAGTTGAGCTCACTCCTCGAGTTGAATCCCGAGTCCAGGAGTCGTTTGATAAGCCCTCGTGTTGACTCCCCACATATCTCCTCGAGTTGAGTTCACTCCTCGAGTTGAGTCCCGAGTCCACGAGTCGAGTGATAAGCCCTCGTCTTTACTCTCCACATAACTCATTGAGTTGAGTTCGCTCCTCGAGTTGATTTCCGAGTCCACGAGTCGACTGATGACTCCTCGTGCTGACTCAAACATAACTCCTCGAGTTGAGTTCACTCCCCGATTTGAGTTCCGAGTCTACGAGTCGACTGATAAGCCTTTGTGTTGACTCGATACATAACTCCTCGAGTTGAGCTCACTCCTCGAGTTGAATCCCGAGTCCAGGAGTCGTATGATACGCCCTCGTGTTGACTCACCACATATCTCCTCGAGTTGAGTTCACTCCTCGAGTTGCGTTCCGAGTCCACGAGTCAACTGATAAGCCCTCGTGTTGACTCTCCACATAACTCCTCGAGTTGAGTTCCGAGGGCACGAGTCGACTGATAAGCCCTCGTGCCAACTCGATACATAACTCCTTGAGTTGAGCTCACTCCTCGAGTTCAGTCCCGAGTCCAAGAGTCGACTGATAAGCCCTCGTGTTGACTCCCCACATAACTCCTCGAGTTGAGTTTCGATTCCATGAGTCGACTGATGAATCCTCGTGTTGACCCTCCACATAACTCCTCGAGTTGAGTTCGCTCCTCGAGTTGAGTTCCGAGTCCATGAGTCGACTGATGACTCCTCGTGGCGACTCAATAAATAACTCCTCGAGTTCAGTTACGAGTCCATGAGTCGACTAATAAGCCCTCGTGCCGACTCAATAAATAAGTCCTCGAGTTGAGTTCCGAGTCCATGAGTCGATTGATACGCCCTCGTGCCGACTCGATACATAACTCCTCGAGTTGAGTTCACTCCTCGAATTGAGTTCCGAGTCCATGAGTCGACTAATAAGCCCTCGTGTTGACTCTCCACATAAGTCCTCGAATTAAGTTCACTCCTCGAGTTGAGTTCCGAATCCACGAGTAGAGTGATAAGCCCTCGTGCCGACTCGATACATAACTCCTCGAGTAGAGTTCACTCCTCGAGTTGGGTGCCGAGTTCACGAGTCAACTGATAAGCCCTCGTGTTGACTCTCCACATAACTCCTCGAGTTGAATTCACTCTTCGAGTTGAGTTCCGAGTCAACGAGTCGACTGATAAGCCCTTGTGCCAACTCGATACATAACTCCTTGAGTTGAGCTCACTCTTCGAGTTCAGTCCCGAGTCCAAGAGTCGACTGATAAGCCCTCGTGTTGACTCCCCACATAACTCCTCGAGTTGAGTTCCGAGTCCACGAGTCGACTGATGACTCCTCGTGTTGACCCTCCACATAACTCCTCGAGTTGAGTTCTCTCCTCAAGTTGAGTTCCAAGTCCACGAGTCGATTGATGACTCCTCGTGGCGACTCAATAAATAACTCCTCGAGTTGAGTTCACTCCTCGAGTTGAGTTCCGAGTCCATGAGTCGACTAATAAGCCCTCGTGCCGACTCAATAAATAACTCCTCGAGTTGAGTTCCGATTCCATGAGTCTACTGATGACTCCTCGTGTTGACCCTCCACATAACTCCTCGAGTTGAGTTCGCTCCTCGAGTTGAGTTCCGAGTCCACGAGTCGACTGATGACTCCTCGTGGCGACTCAATAAATAACTCCTCGAGTTGAGTTCCGAGTCCACGAGTCGACTGATAAGCCCTTGTGCTGACTCGATACATAACACCTCGAGTTGAGCTCACTCCTCGAGTTGAATCCCGAGTCCAGGAGTAGTTTGATAAGCCCTCGTGTTGACTCCCCACATATCTCCTCGAGTTGAGTTCACTCCTCGAGTTGAGTCCCGAGTCCACGAGTCGAGTGATAAGCCCTCGTCTTTACTCTCCACATAACTCATTGAGTTGAGTTCGCTCCTCGAGTTGATTTCCGAGTCCACGAGTCGACTGATGACTCCTCGTGCTGACTCAAACATAACTCCTCGAGTTGAACTCACTCCTCGAGTTGAATCCCGAGTCCAGGAGTCGTATGATACGACCTCGTGTTGACTCCCCACATATCTCCTCGAGTTGAGTTCACTCCTCGAGTTGCGTTCCGAGTCCACGAGTCAACTGATAAGCCCTCGTGTTGACTCTCCACATAACTCCTCGAGTTGAGTTCCGAGTGCACGAGTCGACTGATAAGCCCTCGTGCCAACTCGATACATAATTCCTTGAGTTGAGCTCACTCCTCGAGTTCAGTCCCGAGTCCAAGAGTCGACTGATAAGCCCTCGTGTTGACTCCCCACATAACTCCTCGAGTTGAGTTCTGATTCCATGAGTCGACTGATGACTCCTCGTGTTGACCCTCCACATAACTCCTCGAGTTGAGTTCGCTCCTCGAGTTGAGTTCGCTCCTCGAGTTGAGTTCCGAGTCCACGAGTCGACTGATGACTCCTCGTGGCGACTCAATAAATAACTCCTCGAGTTGAGTTCACTCCTCGAGTTGAGTTACGAGTCCATGAGTCGACTAATAAGCCCTCGTGCCGACTCAATAAATAAGTCCTCGAGTTGAGTTCCGAGTCCATGAGTCGATTGATACGCCCTCGTGCCGACTCGATACATAACTCCTCGAGTTGAGTTCACTCCTCAAGTTGAGTCCCGAGTCCACGAGTCGAGTGATAAGACCTCGTGTTGACTCTCCACATAACTCCTTGAGTTGAGTTCGCTCCCCGAGTTGAGTTCCGAGTCCATGAGTCGATTGATACGCCCTCGTGCCGACTCGATACATAACTCCTCGAGTTGAGTTCACTCCTCGAATTGGGTTCCGAGTCCATGAGTCGACTAATAAGCCCTCGTGTTGACTCTCCACATAAGTCCTCGAATTAAGTTCACTCCTCGTGTTGAGTTCCGAATCCACGAGTAGAGTGATAAGCCCTCGTGCCGACTCGATACATAACTCCTCGAGTAGAGTTCACTCCTCGAGTTGAGTGCCGAGTTCACGAGTCAACTGATAAGCCCTCGTGTTGACTCTCCACATAACTCCTCGAGTTGAATTCACTCTTCGAGTTGAGTTCCGAGTCAACGAGTCGACTGATAAGCCCTTGTGCCAACTCGATACATAACTCCTTGAGTTGAGCTCACTCTTCGAGTTCAGTCCCGAGTCCAAGAGTCGACTGATAAGCCCTCGTGTTGACTCCCCACATAACTCCTCGAGTTGAGTTCCGAGTCCACGAGTCGACTTATGACTCCTCGTGTTGACCCTCCACATAACTCCTCGAGTTGAGTTCTCTCCTCAAGTTGAGTTCCAAGTCCACGAGTCGATTGATGATTCCTCGTGGCGACTCAATAAATAACTCCTCGAGTTGAGTTCACTCCTCGAGTTGAGTTCCGAGTCCATGAGTCGACTAATAAGCCCTCGTGCCGACTCAATAAATAACTCCTCGAGTTGAGTTCCGATTCCATGAGTCGACTGATGACTCCTCGTGTTGACCCTCCACATAACTCCTCGAGTTGAGTTCGCTCCTCGAGTTGAGTTCCGAGTCCACGAGTCGACTGATGACTCCTCGTGGCGACTCAATAAATAACTCCTCGAGTTGAGTACACTCCTCGAGTTGAGTTACGAGTCCATGAGTCGACTAATAAGCCCTCGTGCCGACTCAATAAATAAGTCCTCGAGTTGAGTTCCGATTCCATGAGTCGACTGATGACTCCTCGTGTTGACCCTCCATATAACTCGTCGAGTTGAGTTCGCTGCTCGAGTTGAGTTCCGAGTCCACGAGTCGACTGATGACTCCTCGTGTTGACCCTCCACATAACTCCTCGAGTTGAGTTCTCTCCTCAAGTTGAGTTCCGAGTCCACGAGTCGATTGATGAATCCTCGTGGCGACTCAATAAATAACTTCTCGAGTTGAGTTCACTCCTCGAGTTGAGTTCCGAGTCCATGAGTCGACTAATAAGCCCTCGTGCCGACTCAATAAATAACTCCTCGAGTTGAGTTACGATTCCATGAGTCTACTGATGACTCCTCGTGTTGACCCTCCACATAACTCCTCGAGTTGAGTTCGCTTCTCGAGTTGAGTTCCGAGTCCACGAGTCGACTGATGACTCCTCGTGGCGACTCAATAAATAACTCCTCGAGTTGAGTTCCGAGTCCACGAGTCGACTGATAAGCCCTTGTGCTGACTCGATACATAACTCCTCGAGTTGAGCTCACTCCTCGAGTTGAATCCCGAGTCCAGGAGTCGTTTGATAAGCCCTCGTGTTGACTCCCCACATATCTCCTCGAGTTGAGTTCACTCCTCGAGTTGAGTCCCGAGTCCACGAGTCGAGTGATAAGCCCTCGTCTTTACTCTCCACATAACTCATTGAGTTGAGTTCGCTCCTCGAGTTGATTTCCGAGTCCACGAGTCGACTGATGACTCCTCGTGCTGACTCAAACATAACTCCTCGAGTTGAGTTCACTCCCCGATTTGAGTTCCGAGTCTACGAGTCGACTGATAAGCCTTTGTGTTGACTCGATACATAACTCCTCGAGTTGAGCTCACTCCTCGAGTTGAATCCCGAGTCCAGGAGTCGTATGATACGCCCTCGTGTTGACTCCCCACATATCTCCTCGAGTTGAGTTCACTCCTCGAGTTGCGTTCCGAGTCCACGAGTCAACTGATAAGCCCTCGTGTTGACTCTCCACATAACTCCTCGAGTTGAGTTCCGAGGGCACGAGTCGACTGATAAGCCCTCGTGCCAACTCGATACATAACTCCTTGAGTTGAGCTCACTCCTCGAGTTCAGTCCCGAGTCCAAGAGTCGACTGATAAGCCCTCGTGTTGACTCCCCACATAACTCCTCGAGTTGAGTTTCGATTCCATGAGTCGACTGATGACTCCTCGTGTTGACCCTCCACATAACTCCTCGAGTTGAGTTCGCTCCTCGAGTTGAGTTCCGAGTCCATGAGTCGACTGATGACTCCTCGTGGCGACTCAATAAATAACTCCTCGAGTTGAGTTACGAGTCCATGAGTCGACTAATAAGCCCTCGTGCCGACTCAATAAATAAGTCCTCGAGTTGAGTTCCGAGTCCATGAGTCGATTGATACGCCCTCGTGCCGACTCGATACATAACTCCTCGAGTTGAGTTCACTCCTCAAGTTGAGTCCCGAGTCCATGAGTCGAGTGATAAGCCCTCGTGTTGACTCTCCACATAACTCCTTGAGTTGAGTTCGCTCCTCGAGTTGAGTTCCGAGTCCATGAGTCGATTGATACGCCCTCGTGCCGACTCGATACATAACTCCTCGAGTTGAGTTCACTCCTCGAGTTGAGTCCCGAGTCCACGAGTCGAGTGATAAGCCCTCGTGTTGACTCTCCACATTACTCCTTGAGTTGAGTTCGCTCCTCGAGTTAAGTTCCGAGTCCATGAGTCGATTGATACGCCCTCGTGCCGACTCGATACATAACTCCTCGAGTAGAGTTCACTCCTCGAGTTGAGTGCCGAGTTCACGAGTCAACTGATAAGCCCTCGTGTTGACTCTCCACATAACTCCTCGAGTTGAATTCACTCCTCGAGTTGAGTTCCGAGTCAACGAGTCGACTGATAAGCCCTCGTGCCAACTCGATACATAACTCTTTGAGTTGAGCTCACTCTTTGAGTTCAGTCCCGAGTCCAAGAGTCGACTGATAAGCCCTCGTGTTGACTCCCCACATAACTCCTGGAGTTGAGTTCCGAGTCCACGAGTCGACTGATGACTCCTCGTGTTGACCCTCCACATAATTCCTCGAGTTGAGTTCTCTCCTCAAGTTGAGTTCCGAGTCCACGAGTCGATTGATGACTCCTCGTGGCGACTCAATAAATAACTCCTCGAGTTGAGTTCCGAGTCCATGAGTCGACTAATAAGCCCTCGTGCCGACTCAATAAATAACTCCTCGAGTTGAGTTCCGATTCCATGAGTCTACTGATGACTCCTCGTGTTGACCCTCCACATAACTCCTCGAGTTGAGTTCCGAGTCCACTAGTCGACTGATGACTCCTCGTGGCGACTCAATAAATAACTCCTCGAGTTGAGCTCACTCCTCGAGTTGAATCCCGAGTCCAGGAGTCGTTTGATAAGCCCTCGTGTTGACTCCCCACATATCTCCTAGATTTGAGTTCACTCCTCGAGTTGAGTCCCGAGTCCACGAGTCGAGTGATAAGCCCTCGTGTTGACTCTCCACATAACTCCTTGAGTTGAGTTCGCTCCTCGAGTTGAGTTCCGAGTCCATGAGTCGATTGATACGCCCTCGTGCCGACTCGATACATAACTCCTCGAGTTGAGTCCCGAGTCCACGAGTCGAGTGATATGCCCTCGTGTTGACTCTCCACATAACTCCTTGAGTTGAGTTCGCTCCTCGAGTTGAGTTCCGAGTCCATGAGTCGATTGATACGCCCTCGTGCCGACTCGATACATAACTCCTCGAGTTGAGTTCACTCCTCGAATTGAGTTCCGAGTCCATGAGTCGACTAATAAGCCCTCGTGTTGACTCTCCACATAAGTCCTCGAATTAAGTTCACTCCTCGAGTTGAGTTCCGAATCCACGAGTAGAGTGATAAGCCCTCGTGCCGACTCGATACATAACTCCTCGAGTAGAGTTCACTCCTCGAGTTGGGTGCCGAGTTCACGAGTCAACTGATAAGCCCTCGTGTTGACTCTCCACATAACTCCTCGAGTTGAATTCACTCTTCGAGTTGAGTTCCGAGTCAACGAGTCGACTGATAAGCCCTTGTGCCAACTCGATACATAACTCCTTGAGTTGAGCTCACTCTTCGAGTTCAGTCCCGAGTCCAAGAGTCGACTAATAAGCCCTCGTGTTGACTCCCCACATAACTCCTCGAGTTGAGTTCCGAGTCCACGAGTCGACTGATGACTCCTCGTGTTGACCCTCCACATAACTCCTCGAGTTGAGTTCTCTCCTCAAGTTGAGTTCCAAGTCCACGAGTCGATTGATGACTCCTCGTGGCGACTTAATAAATAACTCCTCGAGTTGAGTTCACTCCTCGAGTTGAGTTCCGAGTCCATGAGTCGACTAATAAGCCCTCGTGCCGACTCAATAAATAACTCCTCGAGTTGAGTTCCGATTCCATGAGTCTACTGATGACTCCTCGTGTTGACCCTCCACATAACTCCTCGAGTTGAGTTCGCTCCTCGAGTTGAGTTCCGAGTCCACGAGTCGACTGATGACTCCTCGTGGCGACTCAATAAATAACTCCTCGAGTTGAGTTCCGAGTCCACGAGTCGACTGATAAGCCCTTGTGCTGACTCGATACATAACTCCTCGAGTTGAGCTCACTCCTCGAGTTGAATCCCGAGTCCAGGAGTAGTTTGATAAGCCCTCGTGTTGACTCCCCACATATCTCCTCGAGTTGAGTTCACTCCTCGAGTTGAGTCCCGAGTCCACGAGTCGAGTGATAAGCCCTCGTCTTTACTCTCCACATAACTCATTGAGTTGAGTTCGCTCCTCGAGTTGATTTCCGAGTCCACGAGTCGACTGATGACTCCTCGTGCTGACTCAAACATAACTCCTCGAGTTGAACTCACTCCTCGAGTTGAATCCCGAGTCCAGGAGTCGTATGATACGACCTCGTGTTGACTCCCCACATATCTCCTCGAGTTGAGTTCACTCCTCGAGTTGCGTTCCGAGTCCACGAGTCAACTGATAAGCCCTCGTGTTGACTCTCCACATAACTCCTCGAGTTGAGTTCCGAGTGCACGAGTCGACTGATAAGCCCTCGTGCCAACTCGATACATAATTCCTTGAGTTGAGCTCACTCCTCGAGTTCAGTCCCGAGTCCAAGAGTCGACTGATAAGCCCTCGTGTTGACTCCCCACATAACTCCTCGAGTTGAGTTCCGATTCCATGAGTCGACTGATGACTCCTCGTGTTGACCCTCCACATAACTCCTTGAGTTGAGTTCGCTCCTCGAGTTGAGTTCGCTCCTCGAGTTGAGTTCCGAGTCCACGAGTCGACTGATGACTCCTCGTGGCGACTCAATAAATAACTCCTCGAGTTGAGTTCACTCCTCGAGTTGAGTTACGAGTCCATGAGTCGACTAATAAGCCCTCGTGCCGACTCAATAAATAAGTCCTCGAGTTGAGTTCCGAGTCCATGAGTCGATTGATACGCCCTCGTGCCGACTCGATACATAACTCCTCGAGTTGAGTTCACTCCTCAAGTTGAGTCCCGAGTCCACGAGTCGAGTGATAAGACCTCGTGTTGACTCTCCACATAACTCTTTGAGTTGAGTTCGCTCCCCGAGTTGAGTTCCGAGTCCATGAGTCGATTGATACGCCCTCGTGCCGACTCGATACATAACTCCTCGAGTTGAGTTCACTCCTCGAATTGGGTTCCGAGTCCATGAGTCGACTAATAAGCCCTCGTGTTGACTCTCCACATAAGTCCTCGAATTAAGTTCACTCCTCGAGTTGAGTTCCGAATCCACGAGTAGAGTGATAAGCCCTCGTGCCGACTCGATACATAACTCCTCGAGTAGAGTTCACTCCTCGAGTTGAGTGCCGAGTTCACGAGTCAACTGATAAGCCCTCGTGTTGACTCTCCACATAACTCCTCGAGTTGAATTCACTCTTCGAGTTGAGTTCCGAGTCAACGAGTCGACTGATAAGCCCTTGTGCCAACTCGATACATAACTCCTTGAGTTGAGCTCACTCTTCGAGTTCAGTCCCGAGTCCAAGAGTCGACTGATAAGCCCTCGTGTTGACTCCCCACATAACTCCTCGAGTTGAGTTCCGATTCCAAGAGTCGACTGATGACTCCTCGTGTTGACCCTCCACATAACTCCTCGAGTTGAGTTCGCTCCTCGAGTTGAGTTCCGAGTCCACGAGTCGACTGATGACTCCTCGTGGCGACTCAATAAATAACTCCTCGAGTTGAGTTACGAGTCCATGAGTCGACTAATAAGCCCTCGTGCCGACTCAATAAATAAGTCCTCGAGTTGAGTTCCGAGTCCATGAGTCGATTGATACGCCCTCGTGCCGACTCGATACATAACTCCTCGAGTTGAGTTCACTCCTCCAGTTGAGTCCCGAGTCCACGAGTCGAGTGATAAGCCCTCGTGTTGACTCTCCACATAACTCCTTGAGTTGAGTTCGCTCCTCGAGTTGAGTTCCGAGTCCATGAGTCGATTGATACGCCCTCGTGCCGACTCGATACATAACTCCTCGAGTTGAGTTCACTCCTCGAGTTGAGTACCGAGTCCACGAGTCGAGTGATAAGCCCTCGTGTTGACTCTCCACATAACTCCTTGAGTTGAGTTCGCTCCTCGAGTTGAGTTCCGAGTCCATGAGTCGATTGATACGCCCTCGTGCCGACTCGATACATAATTCCTCAAGTTGAGTTCACTCCTCGAATTGAGTTCCGAGTCCATGAGTCGACTAATAAGCCCTCGTGTTGACTCTCCACATAAGTCCTCGAATTAAGTTCACTCCTCGAGTTGAGTTCCGAATCCACGAGTAGAGTGATAAGCCCTCGTGCCGACTCGATACATAACTCCTCGAGTAGAGTTCACTCCTCGAGTTGAGTGCCGAGTTCACGAGTCAACTGATAAGCCCTCGTGTTGACTCTCCACATAACTCCTCGAGTTGAATTCACTCCTCGAGTTGAGTTCCGAGTCAACGAGTCGACTGATAAGCCCTCGTGCCAACTCGATACATAACTCCTTGAGTTGAGCTCACTCTTCGAGTTCAGTCCCGAGTCCAAGAGTCGACTGATAAGCCCTCGTGTTGACTCCCCACATAACTCCTCGAGTTGAGTTCCGATTCCATGAGTCGACTGATGACTCCTCGTGTTGACCCTCCACATAACTCCTCGAGTTGAGTTCGCTCCTCGAGTTGAGTTCCGAGTCCACGAGTCGACTGATGACTCCTCGTGTTGACCCTCCACATAACTCCTCGAGTTGAGTTCTCTCCTCAAGTTGAGTTCCGAGTCCACGAGTCGATTGATGACTCCTCGTGGCGACTCAATAAATAACTCCTCGAGTTGAGTTCACTCCTCGAGTTGAGTTCCGAGTCCATGAGTCGACTAATAAGCCCTCGTGCCGACTCAATAAATAACTCCTCGAGTTGAGTTACGATTCCATGAGTCTACTGATGACTCCTCGTGTTGACCCTCCACATAACTCCTCGAGTTGAGTTCGCTCCTCGAGTTGAGTTCCGAGTCCACGAGTCGACTGATGACTCCTCGTGGCGACTCAATAAATAACTCCTCGAGTTGAGTTCCGAGTCCACGAGTCGACTGATAAGCCCTTGTGCTGACTCGATACATAACTCCTCGAGTTGAGCTCACTCCTCGAGTTGAATCCCGAGTCCAGGAGTCGTTTGATAAGCCCTCGTGTTGAGTCCCCACATATCTCCTCGAGTTGAGTTCACTCCTCGAGTTGAGTCCCGAGTCCACGAGTCGAGTGATAAGCCCTCGTCTTTACTCTCCACATAACTCATTGAGTTGAGTTCGCTCCTCGAGTTGATTTCCGAGTCCACGAGTCGACTGATGACTCCTCGTGCTGACTCAAACATAACTCCTCGAGTTGAATCCCGAGTCCAGGAGTCGTATGATACGCCCTCGTGTTGACTCCCCACATATCTCCTCGAGTTGAGTTCACTCCTCGAGTTGCGTTCCGAGTCCACGAGTCAACTGATAAGCCCTCGTGTTGACTCTCCACATAACTCCTCGAGTTGAGTTCCGAGTGCACGAGTCGACTGATAAGCCCTCGTGCCAACTCGATACATAATTCCTTGAGTTGAGCTCACTCCTCGAGTTCAGTCCCGAGTCCAAGAGTCGACTGATAAGCCCTCGTGTTGACTCCCCACATAACTCCTCGAGTTGAGTTCCGATTCCATGAGTCGACTGATGACTCCTCGTGTTGACCCTCCACATAACTCCTCGAGTTGAGTTCGCTCCTCGAGTTGAGTTCGCTCCTCGAGTTGAGTTCCGAGTCCACGAGTCGACTGATGACTCCTCGTGGCGACTCAATAAATAACTCCTCGAGTTGAGTTCACTCCTCGAGTTGAGTTACGAGTCCATGAGTCGACTAATAAGCCCTCGTGCCGACTCAATAAATAAGTCCTCGAGTTGAGTTCCGAGTCCATGAGTCGATTGATACGCCCTCGTGCCGACTCGATACATAACTCCTCGAGTTGAGTTCACTCCTCAAGTTGAGTCCCGAGTCCACGAGTCGAGTGATAAGACCTCGTGTTGACTCTCCACATAACTCCTTGAGTTGAGTTCGCTCCTCGAGTTGAGTTCCGAGTCCATGAGTCGATTGATACGCCCTCGTGCCGACTCGATACATAACTCCTCGAGTTGAGTTCACTCCTCGAGTTGAGTGCCGAGTTCACGAGTCAACTGATAAGCCCTCGTGTTGACTCTCCACATAACTCCTCGAGTTGAATTCACTCCTCGAGTTGAGTTCCGAGTCAACGAGTCGACTGATAAGCCCTCGTGCCAACTCGATACATAACTCCTTGAGTTGAGCTCACTCTTCGAGTTCAGTCCCGAGTCCAAGAGTCGACTGATAAGCCCTCGTGTTGACTCCCCACATAACTCCTCGAGTTGAGTTCCGAGTCCACGAGTCGACTGATGACTCCTCGTGTCGACCCTCCACATAACTCCTCGAGTTGAGTTCTCTCCTCAAGTTGAGTTCCGAGTCCACGAGTCAATTGATGACTCCTCGTGGCGACTCAATAAATAACTCCTCGAGTTGAGTTCCGAGTCCATGAGTCGACTAATAAGCCCTCGTGCCGACTCAATAAATAACTCCTCGAGTTGAGTTCCGATTCCATGAGTCTACTGATGACTCCTCGTGTTGACCCTCCACATAACTCCTCGAGTTGAGTTCGCTCCTCGAGTTGAGTTCCGAGTCCACGAGTCGACTGATGAATCCTCGTGGCGACTCAATAAATAACTCCTCGAGTTGAGTTCCGAGTCCACGAGTCGACTGATAAGCCCTTGTGCTGACTCGGTACATAACTCCTCGAGTTGAGCTCACTCCTCGAGTTGAATCCCGAGTCCAGGAGTCGTTTGATAAGCCCTCGTGTTGACTCCCCACATATCTCCTCGAGTTGAGTTCACTCCTCGATTTGAGTCCCGAGTCCACGAGTCGAGTGATAAGCCCTCGTCTTTACTCTCCACATAACTCATTGAGTTGAGTTCGCTCCTCGAGTTGATTTCCGAGTCCACGAGTCGACTGATGACTCCTCGTGCTGACTCAAACATAACTCCTCGAGTTCAGTTCACTCCCCGAGTTGAGTTCCGAGTCTACGAGTCGACTGATAAGCGTTTGTGTTGACTCGATACATAACTCCTCGAGTTGAGCTCACTCCTCGAGTTGAATCCCGAGTCCAGGAGTCGTATGATACGCCCTCGTGTTGACTCCCCACATATCTCCTCGAGTTGAGTTCACTCCTCGAGTTGAGTTCCGAGTCCACGAGTCAACTGATAAGCCCTCGTGTTGACTCTCCACATAACTCCTCGAGTTGAGTTCCGAGTGCACGAGTCGACTGATAAGCCCTCGTGCCAACTCGATACATAACTCCTTGAGTTGAGCTCACTCCTCGAGTTCAGTCCCGAGTCCAAGAGTCGACTGATAAGCCCTCGTGTTGACTCCCCACATAACTCCTCGAGTTGAGTTCCGATTCCATGAGTCGACTGATGACTCCTCGTGTTGACCCTCCACATAACTCCTCGAGTTGAGTTCGCTCCTCGAGTTGAGTTCCGAGTCCACGAGTCGACTGATGACTCCTCGTGGCGACTCAATAAATAACTCCTCGAGCTGAGTTCACTCCTCGAGTTGAGTTACGAGTCCATGAGTCGACTAATAAGCCCTCGTGCCGACTCAATAAATAAGTCCTCGAGTTGAGTTCACTCCTCGAGTTGAGTTCCGAGTCCATGAGTCAATTGATACGCCCTCGTGCCGACTCGATACATAACTCCTCGAGTTGAGTTCACTCCTCGAGTTGAGTCCCGAGTCCACGAGTCGAGTGATAAGCCCTCGTGTTGACTTTCCACATAACTCCTTGAGTTGAGTTCGCTCCTCGAGTTGAGTTCCGAGTCCATGAGTCGATTGATACGCCCTCGTGCCGACTCGATGCATAACTCCTCGAGTTGAGTTCACTCCTCGAATTGAGTTCCGAGTCCATGAGTCGACTAATAAGCCCTCGTGTTGACTCTCCACATAAGTCCTCGAATTAAGTTCACTCCTCGAGTTGAGTTCCGAATCCACGAGTAGAGTGATAAGCCCTCGTGCCGACTCGATACATAACTCCTCGAGTAGAGTTCACTCCTCGAGTTGAGTGCCGAGTTCACGAGTCAACTGATAAGCCCTCGTGTTGACTCTCCACATAACTCCTCGAATTGAATTCACTCCTCGAGTTGAGTTCCGAGTCAACGAGTCGACTGATAAGCCCTCGTGCCAACTAGATACATAACTCCTTGAGTTGAGCTCACTCTTCGAGTTCAGTCCCGAGTCCAAGAGTCGACTGATAAGCCCTCGTGTTGAGTCCCCACATAACTCCTCGAGTTGAGTTCCGAGTCCACGAGTCGACTGATGACTCCTCGTGTTGACCCTCCACATAACTCCTCGAGTTGATTTCGCTCCTCGAGTTGAGTTCCGAGTCCACGAGTCGACTGATGACTCCTCGTGGCGACTCAATAAATAACTCCTCGAGTTGAGTTCACTCCTCGAGTTGAGTTACGAGTCCATGAGTCGACTAATAAGCCCTCGTGCCGACTCAATAAATAAGTCCTCGAGTTGAGTTCCGAGTCCATGAGTCGATTGATACGCCCTCGTGCCGACTCGATACATAACTCCTCGAGTTGAGTTCACTCCTCAAGTTGAGTCCCGAGTCCACGAGTCGAGTGATAAGCCCTCGTGTTGACTCTCCACATAACTCCTTGAGTTGAGTTCGATCCTCGAGTTGAGTTCCGAGTCCATGAGTCGATTGATACGCCCTCGTGCCGACTCGATACATAACTCCGCGAGTTGAGTTCACTCCTCGAGTTGAGTCCCGAGTCCACGAGTCGAGTGATAAGCCCTCGTGTTGACTCTCCACATAACTCCTTGAGTTGAGTTCGCTCCTCGAGTTGAGTTCCGAGTCCATGAGTCGAATGATACGCCCTCGTGCCGACTCGATACATAACTCCTCGAGTAGAGTTCACTCCTCGAGTTGAGTGCCGAGTTCACGAGTCAACTGATAAGCCCTCGTGTTGACTCTCCACATAACTCCTCGAGTTGAATTCACTCCTCGAGTTGAGTTCCGAGTCAATGAGTCGACTAATAAGCCCTCGTGCCAACTCGATACATAACTCCTTGAGTTGATCTCACTCTTCGAGTTCAGTCCCGAGTCCAAGAGTCGACTGATAAGCCCTCGTGTTGACTCCCCACATAACTCCTCGAGTTGAGTTCCGAGTCCACGAGTCGACTGATGACTCCTCGTGTTGACCCTCCACATAACTCCTCGAGTTGAGTTCTCTCCTCAAGTTGAGTTCCGAGTCCACGAGTCGATTGATGACTCCTCGTGGCGACTCAATAAATAACTCCTCGAGTTGAGTTCCGAGTCCATGAGTCGACTAATAAGCCCTCGTGCCGACTCAATAAATAACTCCTCGAGTTGAGTTCCGATTCCATGAGTCTACTGATGACTCCTCGTGTTGACCCTCCACATAACTCCTCGAGTTGAGTTCGCTCCTCGAGTTGAGTTCCGAGTCCACGAGTCGACTGATGGCTCCTCGTGGCGACTCAATAAATAACTCCTCGAGTTGAGTTCCGAGTCCACGAGTCGACTGATAAGCCCTTGTGCTGACTCGGTACATAACTCCTCGAGTTGAGCTCACTCCTCGAGTTGAATCCCGAGTCCAGGAGTCGTTTGATAAGCCCTCGTGTTGACTCCCCACATATCTCCTCGAGTTGAGTTCACTCCTCGAGTTGAGTCCCGAGTCCACGAGTCGAGTGATAAGCCCTCGTCTTTACTCTCCACATTACTCATTGAGTTGAGTTCGCTCCTCGAGTTGATTTCCGAGTCCACGAGTCGACTGATGACTCCTCGTGCTGACTCAAACATAACTCCTCCAGTTCAGTTCACTCCCCGAGTTGAGTTCCGAGTCTACGAGTCGACTGATAAGCGTTTGTGTTGACTCGATACATAACTCCTCGAGTTGAGCTCACTCCTCGAGTTGAATCCCGAGTCCAGGAGTCGTATGATACGCCCTCGTGTTGACTCCCCACATATCTCCTCGAGTTGAGTTCACTCCTCGAGTTGAGTTCCGAGTCCACGAGTCAACTGATAAGCCCTCGTGTTGACTCTCCACATAACTCCTCGAGTTGAGTTCCGAGTGCACGAGTCGACTGATAAGCCCTCGTGCCAACTCGATACATAACTCCTTGAGTTGAGCTCACTCCTCGAGTTCAGTCCCGAGTCCAAGAGTCGACTGATAAGCCCTCGTGTTGACTCCCCACATAACTCCTCGAGTTGAGTTCCGATTCCATGAGTCGACTGATGACTCCTCGTGTTGACCCTCCACATAACTCCTCGAGTTGAGTTCGCTCCTCGAGTTGAGTTCCGAGTCCACGAGTCGACTGATGACTCCTCGTGGCGACTCAATAAATAACTCCTCGAGTTGAGTTCACTCCTCGAGTTGAGTTACGAGTCCATGAGTCGACTAATAAGCCCTCGTGCCGACTCAATAAATAAGTCCTCGAGTTGAGTTCCGAGTCCATGAGTCGATTGATACGCCCTCGTGCCGACTCGATACATAACTCCTCGAGTTGAGTTCACTCCTCAAGTTGAGTCCCGAGTCCACGAGTCGAGTGATAAGCCCTCGTGTTGACTCTCCACATAACTCCTTGAGTTGAGTTCGATCCTCGAGTTGAGTTCCGAGTCCATGAGTCGATTGATACGCCCTCGTGCCGACTCGATACATAACTCCGCGAGTTGAGTTCACTCCTCGAGTTGAGTTCCGAGTCCACAAGTCGAGTGATAAGCCCTCGTGTTGACTCTCCACATAACTCCTTGAGTTGAGTTCGCTCCTCGAGTTGAGTTCCGAGTCCATGAGTCGAATGATACGCCCTCGTGCCGACTCGATACATAACTCCTCGAGTAGAGTTCACTCCTCGAGTTGAGTGCCGAGTTCACGAGTCAACTGATAAGCCCTCGTGTTGACTCTCCACATAACTCCTCGAGTTGAATTCACTCCTCGAGTTGAGTTCCGAGTCAACGAGTCGACTAATAAGCCCTCGTGCCAACTCGATACATAACTCCTTGAGTTGAGCTCACTCTTCGAGTTCAGTCCCGAGTCCAAGAGTCGACTGATAAGCCCTCGTGTTGACTCTCCACATAACTCCTCGAGTTGAATTCACTCCTCGAGTTGAGTTCCGAGTCAACGAGTCGACTAATAAGCCCTCGTGCCAACTCGATACATAACTCCTTGAGTTGAGCTCACTCTTCGAGTTCAGTCCCGAGTCCAAGAGTCGACTGATAAGCCCTCGTGTTGACTCCCCACATAACTCCTCGAGTTGAGTTCCGAGTCCACGAGTCGACTGATGACTCCTCGTGTTGACCCTCCACATAACTCCTCGAGTTGAGTTCTCTCCTCAAGTTGACTTCCGAGTCCACGAGTCGATTGATGACTCCTCGTGGCGACTCAATAAATAACTCCTCGAGTTGAGTTCCGAGTCCATGAGTCGACTAATAAGCCCTCGTGCCGACTCAATAAATAACTCCTCGAGTTGAGTTCCGATTCCATGAGTCTACTGATGACTCCTCTTCTTGACCCTCCACATAACTCCTCGAGTTGAGTTCGCTCCTCGAGTTGAGTTCCGAGTCCACGAGTCGACTGATGACTCCTCGTGGCGACTCAATAAATAACTCCTCGAGTTGAGTTCCGAGTCCACGAGTCGACTGATAAGCCCTTGTGCTGACTCGGTACATAACTCCTCGAGTTGAGCTCACTCCTCGAGTTGAATCCCGAGTCCAGGAGTCGTTTGATAAGCCCTCGTGTTGACTCCCCACATATCTCCTCGAGTTGAGTTCACTCCTCGAGTTGAGTCCCGAGTCCACGAGTCGAGTGATAAGCCCTCGTCTTTACTCTCCACATAACTCATTGAGTTGAGTTCGCTCCTCGAGTTGATTTCCGAGTCCACGAGTCGACTGATGACTCCTCGTGCTGACTCAAACATAACTCCTCCAGTTCAGTTCACTCCCCGAGTTGAGTTCCGAGTCTACGAGTCGACTGATAAGCGTTTGTGTTGACTCGATACATAACTCCTCGAGTTGAGCTCACTCCTCGAGTTGAATCCCGAGTCCAGGAGTCGTATGATACGCCTTCGTGTTGGCTCCCCACATATCTCCTCGAGTTGAGTTCACTCCTCGAGTTGAGTTCCGAGTCCACGAGTCAACTGATAAGCCCTCGTGTTGACTCTCCACATAACTCCTCGAGTTGAGTTCCGAGTGCACGAGTCGACTGATAAGCCCTCGTGCCAACTCGATACATAACTCCTTGAGTTGAGCTCACTCCTCGAGTTCAGTCCCGAGTCCAAGAGTCGACTGATAAGCCCTCGTGTTGACTCCCCACATAACTCCTCGAGTTGAGTTCCGATTCCATGAGTCGACTGATGACTCCTCGTGTTGACCCTCCACATAACTCCTCGAGTTGAGTTCGCTCCTCGAGTTGAGTTCCGAGTCCACGAGTCGACTGATGACTCCTCGTGGCGACTCAATAAATAACTCCTCGAGCTGAGTTCACTCCTCGAGTTGAGTTACGAGTCCATGAGTCGACTAATAAGCCCTCGTGCCGACTCAATAAATAAGTCCTCGAGTTGAGTTCACTCCTCGAGTTGAGTTCCGAGTCCATGAGTCAATTGATACGCCCTCGTGCCGACTCGATACATAACTCCTCGAGTTGAGTTCACTCCTCGAGTTGAGTCCCGAGTCCACGAGTCGAGTGATAAGCCCTCGTGTTGACTTTCCACATAACTCCTTGAGTTGAGTTCGCTCCTCGAGTTGAGTTCCGAGTCCATGAGTCGATTGATACGCCCTCGTGCCGACTCGATGCATAACTCCTCGAGTTGAGTTCACTCCTCGAATTGAGTTCCGAGTCCATGAGTCGACTAATAAGCCCTCGTGTTGACTCTCCACATAAGTCCTCGAATTAAGTTCACTCCTCGAGTTGAGTTCCGAATCAACGAGTAGAGTGATAAGCCCTCGTGCCGACTCGATACATAACTCCTCGAGTAGAGTTCACTCATCGAGTTGAGTGCCGAGTTCACGAGTCAACTGATAAGCCCTCGTGTTGACTCTCCACATAACTCCTCGAATTGAATTCACTCCTCGAGTTGAGTTCCGAGTCAACGAGTCGACTGATAAGCCCTCGTGCCAACTATATACATAACTCCTTGAGTTGAGCTCACTCTTCGAGTTCAGTCCCGAGTCCAAGAGTCGACTGATAAGCCCTCGTGTTGAGTCCCCACATAACTCCTCGAGTTGAGTTCCGAGTCCACGAGTCGACTGATGACTCCTCGTGTTGACCCTCCACATAACTCCTCGAGTTGAGTTCGCTCCTCGAGTTGAGTTCCGAGTCCACGAGTCGACTGATGACTCCTCGTGGCGACTCAATAAATAACTCCTCGAGTTGAGTTCACTCCTCGAGTTGAGTTACGAGTCCATGAGTCGACTAATAAGCCCTCGTGCCGACTCAATAAATAAGTCCTCGAGTTGAGTTCCGAGTCCATGAGTCGATTGATACGCCCTCGTGCCGACTCGATACATAACTCCTCGAGTTGAGTTCACTCCTCAAGTTGAGTCCCGAGTCCACGAGTCGAGTGATAAGCCCTCGTGTTGACTCTCCACATAACTCCTTGAGTTGAGTTCGATCCTCGAGTTGAGTTCCGAGTCCATGAGTCGATTGATACGCCCTCGTGCCGACTCGATACATAACTCCGCGAGTTGAGTTCACTCCTCGAGTTGAGTTCCGAGTCCACAAGTCGAGTGATAAGCCCTCGTGTTGACTCTCCACATAACTCCTTGAGTTGAGTTCGCTCCTCGAGTTGAGTTCCGAGTCCATGAGTCGAATGATACGCCCTCGTGCCGACTCGATACATAACTCCTCGAGTAGAGTTCACTCCTCGAGTTGAGTGCCGAGTTCACGAGTCAACTGATAAGCCCTCGTGTTGACTCTCCACATAACTCCTCGAGTTGAATTCACTCCTCGAGTTGAGTTCCGAGTCAACGAGTCGACTAATAAGCCCTCGTGCCAACTCGATACATAACTCCTTGAGTTGAGCTCACTCTTCGAGTTCAGTCCCGAGTCCAAGAGTCGACTGATAAGCCCTCGTGTTGACTCCCCACATAACTCCTCGAGTTGAGTTCCGAGTCCACGAGTCGACTGATGACTCCTCGTGTTGACCCTCCACATAACTCCTCGAGTTGAGTTCTCTCCTCAAGTTGAGTTCCGAGTCCACGAGTCGATTGATGACTCCTCGTGGCGACTCAATAAATAACTCCTCGAGTTGAGTTCCGAGTCCATGAGTCGACTAATAAGCCCTCGTGCCGACTCAATAAATAACTCCTCGAGTTGAGTTCCGATTCCATGAGTCTACTGATGACTCCTCTTCTTGACCCTCCACATAACTCCTCGAGTTGAGTTCGCTCCTCGAGTTGAGTTCCGAGTCCACGAGTCGACTGATGACTCCTCGTGGCGACTCAATAAATAACTCCTCGAGTTGAGTTCCGAGTCCACGAGTCGACTGATAAGCCCTTGTGCTGACTCGGTACATAACTCCTCGAGTTGAGCTCACTCCTCGAGTTGAATCCCGAGTCCAGGAGTCGTTTGATAAGCCCTCGTGTTGACTCCCCACATATCTCCTCGAGTTGAGTTCACTCCTCGAGTTGAGTCCCGAGTCCACGAGTCGAGTGATAAGCCCTCGTCTTTACTCTCCACATAACTCATTGAGTTGAGTTCGCTCCTCGAGTTGATTTCCGAGTCCACGAGTCGACTGATGACTCCTCGTGCTGACTCAAACATAACTCCTCCAGTTCAGTTCACTCCCCGAGTTGAGTTCCGAGTCTACGAGTCGACTGATAAGCGTTTGTGTTGACTCGATACATAACTCCTCGAGTTGAGCTCACTCCTCGAGTTGAATCCCGAGTCCAGGAGTCGTATGATACGCCTTCGTGTTGGCTCCCCACATATCTCCTCGAGTTGAGTTCACTCCTCGAGTTGAGTTCCGAGTCCACGAGTCAACTGATAAGCCCTCGTGTTGACTCTCCACATAACTCCTCGAGTTGAGTTCCGAGTGCACGAGTCGACTGATAAGCCCTCGTGCCAACTCGATACATAACTCCTTGAGTTGAGCTCACTCCTCGAGTTCAGTCCCGAGTCCAAGAGTCGACTGATAAGCCCTCGTGTTGACTCCCCACATAACTCCTCGAGTTGAGTTCCGATTCCATGAGTCGACTGATGACTCCTCGTGTTGACCCTCCACATAACTCCTCGAGTTGAGTTCGCTCCTCGAGTTGAGTTCCGAGTCCACGAGTCGACTGATGACTCCTCGTGGCGACTCAATAAATAACTCCTCGAGCTGAGTTCACTCCTCGAGTTGAGTTACGAGTCCATGAGTCGACTAATAAGCCCTCGTGCCGACTCAATAAATAAGTCCTCGAGTTGAGTTCACTCCTCGAGTTGAGTTCCGAGTCCATGAGTCAATTGATACGCCCTCGTGCCGACTCGATACATAACTCCTCGAGTTGAGTTCACTCCTCGAGTTTAGTCCCGAGTCCACGAGTCGAGTGATAAGCCCTCGTGTTGACTTTCCACATAACTCCTTGAGTTGAGTTCGCTCCTCGAGTTGAGTTCCGAGTCCATGAGTCGATTGATACGCCCTCGTGCCGACTCGATGCATAACTCCTCGAGTTGAGTTCACTCCTCGAATTGAGTTCCGAGTCCATGAGTCGACTAATAAGCCCTCGTGTTGACTCTCCACATAAGTCCTCGAATTAAGTTCACTCCTCGAGTTGAGTTCCGAATCAACGAGTAGAGTGATAAGCCCTCGTGCCGACTCGATACATAACTCCTCGAGTAGAGTTCACTCATCGAGTTGAGTGCCGAGTTCACGAGTCAACTGATAAGCCCTCGTGTTGACTCTCCACATAACTCCTCGAATTGAATTCACTCCTCGAGTTGAGTTCCGAGTCAACGAGTCGACTGATAAGCCCTCGTGCCAACTATATACATAACTCCTTGAGTTGAGCTCACTCTTCGAGTTCAGTCCCGAGTCCAAGAGTCGACTGATAAGCCCTCGTGTTGAGTCCCCACATAACTCCTCGAGTTGAGTTCCGAGTCCACGAGTCGACTGATGACTCCTCGTGTTGACCCTCCACATAACTCCTCGAGTTGAGTTCGCTCCTCGAGTTGAGTTCCGAGTCCACGAGTCGACTGATGACTCCTCGTGGCGACTCAATAAATAACTCCTCGAGTTGAGTTCACTCCTCGAGTTGAGTTACGAGTCCATGAGTCGACTAATAAGCCCTCGTGCCGACTCAATAAATAAGTCCTCGAGTTGAGTTCCGAGTCCATGAGTCGATTGATACGCCCTCGTGCCGACTCGATACATAACTCCTCGAGTTGAGTTCACTCCTCAAGTTGAGTCCCGAGTCCACGAGTCGAGTGATAAGCCCTCGTGTTGACTCTCCACATAACTCCTTGAGTTGAGTTCGATCCTCGAGTTGAGTTCCGAGTCCATGAGTCGATTGATACGCCCTCGTGCCGACTCGATACATAACTCCGCGAGTTGAGTTCACTCCTCGAGTTGAGTCCCGAGTCCACAAGTCGAGTGATAAGCCCTCGTGTTGACTCTCCACATAACTCCTTGAGTTGAGTTCGCTCCTCGAGTTGAGTTCCGAGTCCATGAGTCGAATGATACGCCCTCGTGCCGACTCGATACATAACTCCTCGAGTAGAGTTCACTCCTCGAGTTGAGTGCCGAGTTCACGAGTCAACTGATAAGCCCTCGTGTTGACTCTCCACATAACTCCTCGAGTTGAATTCACTCCTCGAGTTGAGTTCCGAGTCAACGAGTCGACTAATAAGCCCTCGTGCCAACTCGATACATAACTCCTTGAGTTGAGCTCACTCTTCGAGTTCAGTCCCGAGTCCAAGAGTCGACTGATAAGCCCTCGTGTTGACTCCCCACATAACTCCTCGAGTTGAGTTCCGAGTGCACGAGTCGACTGATGACTCCTCGTGTTGACCCTCCACATAACTCCTCGAGTTGAGTTCTCTCCTCAAGTTGAGTTCCGAGTCCACGAGTCGATTGATGACTCCTCGTGGCGACTCAATAAATAACTCCTCGAGTTGAGTTCCGAGTCCATGAGTCGACTAATAAGCCCTCGTGCCGACTCAATAAATAACTCCTCGAGTTGAGTTCTGATTCCATGAGTCTACTGATGACTCCTCGTCTTGACCCTCCACATAACTCCTCGAGTTGAGTTCGCTCCTCGAGTTGAGTTCCGAGTCCACGAGTCGACTGATGACTCCTCGTGGCGACTCAATAAATAACTCCTCGAGTTGAGTTCCGAGTCCACGAGTCGACTGATAAGCCCTTGTGCTGACTCGGTACATAACTCCTCGAGTTGAGCTCACTCCTCGAGTTGAATCCCGAGTCCAGGAGTCGTTTGATAAGCCCTCGTGTTGACTCCCCACATATCTCCTCGAGTTGAGTTCACTCCTCGAGTTGAGTCCCGAGTCCACGAGTCGAGTGATAAGCCCTCGTCTTTACTCTCCACATAACTCATTGAGTTGAGTTCGCTCCTCGAGTTGATTTCCGAGTCCACGAGTCGACTGATGACTCCTCGTGCTGACTCAAACATAACTCCTCCAGTTCAGTTCACTCCCCGAGTTGAGTTCCGAGTCTACGAGTCGACTGATAAGCGTTTGTGTTGACTCGATACATAACTCCTCGAGTTGAGCTCACTCCTCGAGTTGAATCCCGAGTCCAGGAGTCGTATGATACGCCCTCGTGTTGACTCCCCACATATCTCCTCGAGTTGAGTTCACTCCTCGAGTTGAGTTCCGAGTCCACGAGTCAACTGATAAGCCCTCGTGTTGACTCTCCACATAACTCCTCGAGTTGAGTTCCGAGTGCACGAGTCGACTGATAAGCCCTCGTGCCAACTCGATACATAACTCCTTGAGTTGAGCTCACTCCTCGAGTTCAGTCCCGAGTCCAAGAGTCGACTGATAAGCCCTCGTGTTGACTCCCCACATAACTCCTCGAGTTGAGTTCCGATTCCATGAGTCGACTGATGACTCCTCGTGTTGACCCTCCACATAACTCCTCGAGTTGAGTTCGCTCCTCGAGTTGAGTTCCGAGTCCACGAGTCGACTGATGACTCCTCGTGGCGACTCAATAAATAACTCCTCGAGCTGAGTTCACTCCTCGAGTTGAGTTACGAGTCCATGAGTCGACTAATAAGCCCTCGTGCCGACTCAATAAATAAGTCCTCGAGTTGAGTTCACTCCTCGAGTTGAGTTCCGAATCCATGAGTCAATTGATACGCCCTCGTGCCGACTCGATACATAACTCCTCGAGTTGAGTTCACTCCTCGAGTTGAGTCCCGAGTCCACGAGTCGAGTGATAAGCCCTCGTGTTGACTTTCCACATAACTCCTTGAGTTGAGTTCGCTCCTCGAGTTGAGTTCCGAGTCCATGAGTCGATTGATACGCCCTCGTGCCGACTCGATGCATAACTCTTCGAGTTGAGTTCACTCCTTGAATTGAGTTCCGAGTCCATGAGTCGACTAATAAGCCCTCGTGTTGACTCTCCACATAAGTCCTCGAATTAAGTTCACTCCTCGAGTTGAGTTCCGAATCCACGAGTAGAGTGATAAGCCCTCGTGCCGACTCGATACATAACTCCTCGAGTAGAGTTCACTCCTCGAGTTGAGTGCCGAGTTCACGAGTCAATTGATAAGCCCTCGTGTTGACTCTCCACATAACTCCTCGAATTGAATTCACTCCTCGAGTTGAGTTCCGAGTCAACGAGTCGACTGATAAGCCCTAGTGCCAAGTAGATACATAACTCCTTGAGTTGAGCTCACTCTTCAAGTTCAGTCCCGAGTCCAAGAGTCGACTGATAAGCCCTCGTGTTGAGTCCCCACATAACTCCTCGAGTTGAGTTCCGAGTCCACGAGTCGACTGATGACTCCTCGTGTTGACCCTCCACATAACTCCTCGAGTTGAGTTCGCTCCTCGAGTTGAGTTCCGAGTCCACGAGTCGACTGATGACTCCTCGTGGCGACTCAATAAATAACTCCTCGAGTTGAGTTCACTCCTCGAGTTGAGTTACGAGTCCATGAGTCGACTAATAAGCCCTCGTGCCGACTCAATAAATATGTCCTCGAGTTGAGTTCCGAGTCCATGAGTCGATTGATACGCCCTCGTGCCGACTCGATACATAACTCCTCGAGTTGAGTTCACTCCTCAAGTTGAGTCCCGAGTCCACGAGTCGAGTGATAAGCCCTCGTGTTGACTCTCCACATAACTCCTTGAGTTGAGTTCGATCCTCGAGTTGAGTTCCGAGTCCATGAGTCGATTGATACGCCCTCGTGCCGACTCGATACATAACTCCGCGAGTTGAGTTCACTCCTCGAGTTGAGTCCCGAGTCCACGAGTCGAGTGATAAGCCCTCGTGTTGACTCTCCACATAACTCCTTGAGTTGAGTTCGCTCCTCGAGTTGAGTTCCGAGTCCATGAGTCGAATGATACGCCCTCGTGCCGACTCGATACATAACTCCTCGAGTAGAGTTCACTCCTCGAGTTGAGTGCCGAGTTCACGAGTCAACTGATAAGCCCTCGTGTTGACTCTCCACATAACTCCTCGAGTTGAATTCACTCCTCGAGTTGAGTTCCGAGTCAACGAGTCGACTAATAAGCCCTCGTGCCAACTCGATACATAACTCCTTGAGTTGAGCTCACTCTTCGAGTTCAGTCCCGAGTCCAAGAGTCGACTGATAAGCCCTCGTGTTGACTCCCCACATAACTCCTCGAGTTGAGTTCCGAGTCCACGAGTCGACTGATGACTCCTCGTGTTGACCCTCCACATAACTCCTCGAGTTGAGTTCTCTCCTCAAGTTGAGTTCCGAGTCCACGAGTCGATTGATGACTCCTCGTGGCGACTCAATAAATAACTCCTCGAGTTGAGTTCCGAGTCCATGAGTCGACTAATAAGCCCTCGTGCCGACTCAATAAATAACTCCTCGAGTTGAGTTCCGATTCCATGAGTCTACTGATGACTCCTCGTCTTGACCCTCCACATAACTCCTCGAGTTGAGTTCGCTCCTCGAGTTGAGTTCCGAGTCCACGAGTCGACTGATGACTCCTCGTGGCGACTCAATAAATAACTCCTCGAGTTGAGTTCCGAGTCCACGAGTCAACTGATAAGCCCTTGTGCTGACTCGCTACATAACTCCTCGAGTTGAGCTCACTCCTCGAGTTGAATCCCGAGTCCAGGAGTCGTTTGATAAGCCCTCGTGTTGACTCCCCACATATCTCCTCGAGTTGAGTTCACTCCTCGAGTTGAGTCCCGAGTCTACGAGTCGAGTGATAAGCCCTCGTCTTTACTCTCCACATAACTCATTGAGTTGAGTTCGCTCCTCGAGTTGATTTCCGAGTCCACGAGTCGACTGATGACTCCTCGTGCTGACTCAAACATAACTCCTCCAGTTCAGTTCACTCCCCGAGTTGAGTTCCGAGTCTACGAGTCGACTGATAAGCGTTTGTGTTGACTCGATACATAACTCCTCGAGTTGAGCTCACTCCTCGAGTTGAATCCCGAGTCCAGGAGTCGTATGATACGCCCTCGTGTTGACTCCCCACATATCTCCTCGAGTTGAGTTCACTCCTCGAGTTGAGATCCGAGTCCACGAGTCAACTGATAAGCCCTCGTGTTGACTCTCCACATAACTCCTCGAGTTGAGTTCCGAGTGCACGAGTCGACTGATAAGCCCTCGTGCCAACTCGATACATAACTCCTTGAGTTGAGCTCGCTCCTCGAGTTCAGTCCCGAGTCCAAGAGTCGACTGATAAGCCCTCGTGTTGACTCCCCACATAACTCCTCGAGTTGAGTTCCGATTCCATGAGTCGACTGATGACTCCTCGTGTTGACCCTCCACATAACTCCTCGAGTTGAGTTCGCTCCTCGAGTTGAGTTCCGAGTCCACGAGTCGACTGATGACTCCTCGTGGCGACTCAATAAATAACTCCTCGAGCTGAGTTCACTCCTCGAGTTGAGTTACGAGTCCATGAGTCGACTAATAAGCCCTCGTGCCGACTCAATAAATAAGTCCTCGAGTTGAGTTCACTCCTCGAGTTGAGTTCCGAGTCCATGAGTCAATTGATACGCCCTCGTGCCGACTCGATACATAACTCCTCGAGTTGAGTTCACTCCTCGAGTTGAGTCCCGAGTCCACGAGTCGAGTGATAAGCCCTCGTGTTGACTCTCCACATAACTCCTTGAGTTGAGTTCGCTCCTCGTGTTGAGTTCCGAGTCCATGAGTCGATTGATACGCCCTCGTGCCGACTCGATACATAACTCCTCGAGTTGAGTTCACTCCTCGAATTGAATTCCGAGTCCATGAGTCGACTAATAAGCCCTCGTGTTGACTCTCCACATAAGTCCTCGAATTAAGTTCACTCCTCGAGTTGAGTTCCGAATCCACGAGTAGAGTGATAAGCCCTCGTGCCGACTCGATACATAACTCCTCGAGTAGAGTTCACTCCTCGAGTTGAGTGCCGAGTTCACGAGTCAACTGATAAGCCCTCGTGTTGACTCTCCACATAACTCCTCGAGTTGAATTCACTCCTCGAGTTGAGTTCCGCGTCAACGAGTCGACTGATAAGCCATCGTGCCAACTAGATACATAACTCCTTGAGTTGAGCTCACTCTTCGAGTTCAGTCCCGAGTCCAAGAGTCGACTGATAAGCCCTCGTGTTGACTCCCCACATAACTCCTCGAGTTGAGTTCCGAGTCCACGAGTCGACTGATGACTCCTCGTGTTGACCCTCCACATAACTCCTCGAGTTGAGTTCTCTCCTCAAGTTGAGTTCCGAGTCCACGAGTCGATTGATGACTCCTCGTGGCGACTCAATAAATAACTCCTCGAGTTGAGTTCACTCCTCGAGTTGAGTTCCGAGTCCATGAATCGACTAATAAGCCCTCGTGCCGACTCAATAAATAACTCCTCGAGTTGAGTTCCGATTCCATGAGTCTACTGATGACTCCTCGTGTTGACCCTCCACATAACTCCTCGAGTTGAGTTCGCTCCTCGAGTTGAGTTCCGAGTCCACGAGTCGACTGATGACTCCTCGTGGCGACTCAATAAATAACTCCTCGAGTTGAGTTCCGAGTCCACGAGTCGACTGATAAGCCCTTGTGCTGACTCGATACATAACTCCTCGAGTTGAGCTCACTCCTCGAGTTGAATCCCGAGTCCAGGAGTCGTTTGATAAGCCCTCGTGTTGACTCCCCACATATCTCCTCGAGTTGAGTTCACTCTTCGAGTTGAGTTCACTCTTCGAGTTGAGTCCCGAGTCCACGAGTCGAATGATAAGCCCTCGTCTTTACTCTCCACATAACTCATTGAGTTGAGTTCGCTCCTCGAGTTGATTTCCGAGTCCACGAGTCGACTGATGACTCCTCGTGCTGACTCAAACATAACTCCTCGAGTTGAGTTCACTCCCCGAGTTGAATTCCGAGTCTACGAGTCGACTGATAAGCCTTTGTGTTGACTCGATACATAACTCCTCGAGTTGAGCTCACTCCTCGAGTTGAATCCCGAGTCCAGGAGTCGTATGATACGCCCTCGTGTTGACTCCCCACATATCTCCTCGAGTTGAGTTCACTCCTCGAGTTGAGTTCCGAGTCCACGAGTCAACTGATAAGCCCTCGTGTTGACTCTCCACATAACTCCTCCAGTTGAGTTCCGAGTGCACGAGTCGACTGATAAGCCCTCGTGCCAACTCGATACATAACTCCTTGAGTTGAGCTCACTCCTCGAGTTCAGTCCCGAGTCCAAGAGTCGACTGATAAGCCCTCGTGTTGACTCCACACATAACTCCTCGAGTTGAGTTCCGATTCCATGATTCGACTGATGACTCCTCGTGTTGACCCTCCACATAACTCCTCGAGTTGAGTTCCGAGTCCACGAGTCTACTGATGACTCCTCGTGGCGACTCAATAAATAACTCCTCGAGCTGAGTTCACTCCTCGAGTTGAGTTACGAGTCCATGAGTCGACTAATAAGCCCTCGTGCCGACTTAATAAATAAGTCCTCGAGTTGAGTTCACTCCTCGAGTTGAGTTCCGAGTCCATGAGTCGATTGATACGCCCTCGTGCCGACTCGATACATAACTCCTCGAGTTGAGTTCACTCCTCGAGTTGAGTCCCGAGTCCACGAGTCGAGTGATAAGCCCTCGTATTGACTCTCCACATAACTCCTTGAGTTGAGTTCCCTCCTCGTGTTGAGTTCCGAGTCCATGAGTCGATTGATACGCCCTCGTGCCGACTCAATACATAACTCCTCGAGTTGAGTTCACTCCTCGAATTGAATTCCGAGTCCATGAGTCGACTAATAAGCCCTCGTGTTGACTCTCCACATAAGTCCTCGAATTAAGTTCACTCCTCGAGTTGAGTTCCGAATCCACGAGTAGAGTGATAAGCCCTCGTGCCGACTCGATACATAACTCCTCGAGTAGAGTTCACTCCTCGAGTTGAGTTCCGAGTTCACGAGTCAACTGATAAGCCCTCGTGTTGACTCTCCACATAACTCCTCGAGTTGAATTCACTCCTCGAGTTGAGTTCCGCGTCAACGAGTCGACTGATAAGCAATCGTGCCAACTAGATACATAACTCCTTGAGTTGAGCTCACTCTTCGAGTTCAGTCCCGAGTCCAAGAGTCGACTGATAAGCCCTCGTGTTGACTCCCCACATAACTCCTCGAGTTGAGTTCCGAGTCCACGAGTCGACTGATGACTCCTCGTGTTGACCCTCCACATAACTCCTCGAGTTGAGTTCTCTCCTCAAGTTGAGTTCCGAGTCCACGAGTCGATTGATGACTCCTCGTGGCGACTCAATAAATAACTCCTCGAGTTGAGTTCCGAGTCCATGGGTCGACTAATAAGCCCTCGTGCCGACTCAATAAATAACTCCTCGAGTTGAGTTCCGATTCCATGAGTCTACTGATGACTCCTCGTGTTGACCCTCCACATAACTCCTCGAGTTGAGTTCGCTCCTCGAGTTGAGTTCCGATTCCACGAGTCGACTGATGACTCCTCGTGGCGACTCAATAAATAACTCCTCGAGTTGAGTTCCGAGTCCACGAGTCGACTGATAAGCCCTTGTGCTGACTCGATACATAACTCCTCGAGTTGAGCTCACTCCTCGAGTTGAATCCCGAGTCCAGGAGTCGTTTGATAAGCCCTCGTGTTGACTCCCCACATATCTCCTCGAGTTGAGTTCACTCCTCGAGTTGAGTCCCGAGTCCACGAGTCGAGTGATAAGCCCTCGTCTTTACTCTCCACATAACTCATTGAGTTGAGTTCGCTCCTCGAGTTGATTTCCGAGTCCACGAGTCGACTGATGACTCCTCGTGCTGACTCAAACATAACTCCTCGAGTTGAGTTCACTCCCCGATTTGAGTTCCGAGTCTACGAGTCGACTGATAAGCCTTTGTGTTGACTCGATACATAACTCCTCGAGTTGAGCTCACTCCTCGAGTTGAATCCCGAGTCCAGGAGTCGTATGATACGCCCTCGTGTTGACTCCCCACATATCTCCTCGAGTTGAGTTCACTCCTCGAGTTGAGTTACGAGTCCACGAGTCAACTGATAAGCCCTCGTGTTGACTCTCCACATAACTCCTCGAGTTGAGTTCCTAGTGCACGAGTCGACTGATAAGCCCTCGTGCCAACTCGATACATAACTCCTTGAGTTGAGCTCACTACTCGAGTTCAGTCCCGAGTCCAAGAGTCGACTGATAAGCCCTCGTGTTGACTCCCCACATAACTCCTCGAGTTGAGTTCCGATTCCATGAGTCGACTGATGACTCCTCGTGTTGACCCTCCACATAACTCCTCGAGTTGAGTTCGCTCCTCGAGTTGAGTTCCGAGTCCACGAGTCGACTGATGACTCCTCGTGGCGACTCAATAAATAACTCCTCGAGCTGAGTTCACTCCTCGAGTTGAGTTACGAGTCCATGAGTCGACTAATAAGCCCTCGTGCCGACTCAATAAATAAGTCCTCGAGTTGAGTTCACTCCTCGAGTTGAGTTCCGAGTCCATGAGTCAATTGATACGCCCTCGTGCCGACTCGATACATAACTCCTCGAGTTGAGTTCACTCCTCGAGTTGAGTCCCGAGTCCACGAGTCGAGTGATAAGCCCTCGTGTTGACTTTCCACATAACTCCTTGAGTTGAGTTCGCTCCTCGAGTTGAGTTCCGAGTCCATGAGTCGATTGATACGCCCTCGTGCCGACTCGATGCATAACTCCTCGAGTTGAGTTCACTCCTCGAATTGAGTTCCGAGTCCATGAGTCGACTAATAAGCCCTCGTGTTGACTCTCCACATAAGTCCTCGAATTAAGTTCACTCCTCGAGTTGAGTTCCGAATCCACGAGTAGAGTGATAAGCCCTCGTGCCGACTCGATACATAACTCCTCGAGTAGAGTTCACTCCTCGAGTTGAGTGCCGAGTTCACGAGTCAACTGATAAGCCCTCGTGTTGACTCTCCACATAACTCCTCGAATTGAATTCACTCCTCGAGTTGAGTTCCGAGTCAACGAGTCGACTGATAAGCCCTCGTGCCAACTAGATACATAACTCCTTGAGTTGAGCTCACTCTTCGAGTTCAGTCCCGAGTCCAAGAGTCGACTGATAAGCCCTCGTGTTGAGTCCCCACATAACTCCTCGAGTTGAGTTCCGAGTCCACGAGTCGACTGATGACTCCTCGTGTTGACCCTCCACATAACTCCTCGAGTTGAGTTCTCTCCTCAAGTTGAGTTCCGAGTCCACGAGTCGATTGATGACTCCTCGTGGCGACTCAATAAATAACTCCTCGAGTTGAGTTCACTCCTCGAGTTGAGTTCCGAGTCCATGAATCGACTAATAAGCCCTCGTGCCGACTCAATAAATAACTCCTCGAGTTGAGTTCCGATTCCATGAGTCTACTGATGACTCCTCGTGTTGACCCTCCACATAACTCCTCGAGTTGAGTTCGCTCCTCGAGTTGAGTTCCGAGTCCACGAGTCGACTGATGACTCCTCGTGGCGACTCAATAAATAACTCCTCGAGTTGAGTTCCGAGTCCACGAGTCGACTGATAAGCCCTTGTGCTGACTCGATACATAACTCCTCGAGTTGAGCTCACTCCTCGAGTTGAATCCCGAGTCCAGGAGTCGTTTGATAAGCCCTCGTGTTGACTCCCCACATATCTCCTCGAGTTGAGTTCACTCCTCGAGTTGAGTCCCGAGTCCACGAGTCGAGTGATAAGCCCTCGTCTTTAGTCTCCACATAACTCATTGAGTTGAGTTCGCTCCTCGAGTTGATTTCCGAGTCCACGAGTCGACTGATGACTCCTCGTGCTGACTCAAACATAACTCCTCCAGTTCAGTTCACTCCCCGAGTTGAGTTCCGAGTCTACGAGTCGACTGATAAGCGTTTGTGTTGACTCGATACATAACTCCTCGAGTTGAGCTCACTCCTCGAGTTGAATCCCGAGTCCAGGAGTCGTATGATACGCCCTCGTGTTGACTCCCCACATATCTCCTCGAGTTGAGTTCACTCCTCGAGTTGAGTTCCGAGTCCACGAGTCAACTGATAAGCCCTCGTGTTGACTCTCCACATAACTCCTCGAGTTGAGTTCCGAGTGCACGAGTCGACTGATAAGCCCTCGTGCCAACTCGATACATAACTCCTTGAGTTGAGCTCGCTCCTCGAGTTCAGTCCCGAGTCCAAGAGTCGACTGATAAGCCCTCGTGTTGACTCAACACATAACTCCTCGAGTTGAGTTCCGATTCCATGAGTCGACTGATGACTCCTCGTGTTGACCCTCCACATAACTCCTCGAGTTGAGTTCGCTCCTCGAGTTGAGTTCCGAGTCCACGAGTCGACTGATGACTCCTCGTGGCGACTCAATAAATAACTCCTCGAGCTGAGTTCACTCCTCGAGTTGAGTTACGAGTCCATGAGTCGACTAATAAGCCCTCATGCCGACTCAATAAATAAGTCCTCGAGTTGAGTTCACTCCTCGAGTTGAGTTCCGAGTCCATGAGTCAATTGATACGCCCTCGTGCCGACTCGATACATAACTCCTCGAGTTGAGTTCACTCCTCGAGTTGAGTCCCGAGTCCACGAGTCGAGTGATAAGCCCTCGTGTTGACTTTCCACATAACTCCTTGAGTTGAGTTCGCTCCTCGAGTTGAGTTCCGAGTCCATGAGTCGATTGATACGCCCTCGTGCCGACTCGATGCATAACTCCTCGAGTTGAGTTCACTCCTCGAATTGAGTTCCGAGTCCATGAGTCGACTAATAAGCCCTCGTGTTGACTCTCCACATAAGTCTTCGAATTAAGTTCACTCCTCGAGTTGAGTTCCGAATCCACGAGTAGAGTGATAAGCCCTCGTGCCGACTCGATACATAACTCCTCGAGTAGAGTTCACTCCTCGAGTTGAGTGCCGAGTTCACGAGTCAACTGATAAGCCCTCGTGTTGACTCTCCACATAACTCCTCGAGTTGAATTCACTCGAGTTGAGTTCCGAGTCAACGAGTCGACTGATAAGCCCTCGTGCCAACTAGATATATAACTCCTTGAGTTGAGCTCACTCTTCGAGTTCAGTCCCGAGTCCAAGAGTCGACTGATAAGCCCTCGTGTTGACTCCCCACATAACTCCTCGAGTTGAGTTCCGAGTCCACAAGTCGACTGATGACTCCTCGTGTTGACCCTCCACATAACTCCTCGAGTTGAGTTCTCTCCTCAAGTTGAGTTCCGAGTCCACGAGTCGATTGATGACTCCTCGTGGCGACTCAATAAATAACTCCTCGAGTTGAGTTCCGAGTCCATGAGTCGACTAATAAGCCCTCGTGCCGACTCAATAAATAACTCCTCGAGTTGAGTTCCGATTCCATGAGTCTACTGATGACTCCTCGTGTTGACCCTCCACATAACTCCTCGAGTTGAGTTCGCTCCTCGAGTTGAGTTCCGAGTCCACGAGTCGACTGATGACTCCTCGTGGCGACTCAATAAATAACTCCTCGAGTTGAGTTCCGAGTCCACGAGTCGACTGATAAGCCCTTGTGCTGACTCGATACATAACTCCTCGAGTTGAGCTCACTCCTCGAGTTGAATCCCGAGTCCAGGAGTCGTTTGATAAGCCCTCGTGTTGACTCCCCACATATCTCCTCGAGTTGACTTCACTCCTCGAGTTGAGTCTCGAGTCCACGAGTCGAGTGATAAGCCCTCGTCTTTACTCTCCACATAACTCATTGAGTTGAGTTCGCTCCTCGAGTTGATTTCCGAGTCCACGAGTCGACTGATGACTCCTCGTGCTGACTCAAACATAACTCCTCGAGTTGAGTTCACTCCCCGAGTTGAGTTCCGAGTCTACGAGTCGACTGATAAGCCTTTGTGTTGACTCGATACATAACTCCTCGAGTTGAGCTCACTCCTCGAGTTGAATCCCGAGTCCAGGAGTCGTATGATACGCCCTCGTGTTGACTCCCCACATATCTCCTCGAGTTGAGTTCACTCCTCGAGTTGAGTTACGAGTCCACGAGTCAACTGATAAGCCCTCGTGTTGACTCTCCACATAACTCCTCGAGTTGAGTTCCTAGTGCACGAGTCGACTGATAAGCCCTCGTGCCAACTCGATACATAACTCCTTGAGTTGAGCTCACTGCTCGAGTTCAGTCCCGAGTCCAAGAGTCGACTGATAAGCCCTCGTGTTGACTCCCCACATAACTCCTCGAGTTGAGTTCCGATTCCATGAGTCGACTGATGACTCCTCGTGTTGACCCTCCACATAACTCCTCGAGTTGAGTTCGCTCCTCGAGTTGAGTTCCGAGTCCACGAGTCGACTGATGACTCCTCGTGGCGACTCAATAAATAACTCCTCGAGTTGAGTTCACTCCTCGAGTTGAGTTACGAGTCCATGAGTCGACTAATAAGCCCTCGTGCCGACTCAATAAATAAGTCCTCGAGTTGAGTTCCGAGTCCATGAGTCGATTGATACGCCCTCGTGCCGACTCGATACATAACTCCTCGAGTTGAGTTCACTCCTCGAGTTGAGTCTCGAGTCCACGAGTCGAGTGATAAGCCCTCGTGTTGACTCTCCACATAACTCCTTGAGTTGAGTTCGCTCCTTGAGTTGAGTTCCGAGTCCAAGAGTCGATTGATACGCCCTCGTGCCGACTCGATACATAACTCCTCGAGTTGAGTTCACTCCTCGAATTGAGTTCCGAGTCCATGAGTCGACTAATAAGCCCTCGTGTTGACTCTCCACATAAGTCCTCGAATTAAGTTCGCTCCTCCAGTTGAGTTCCGAATCCATGAGTCGAGTGATAAGTCCTCGTGCCGACTCGATACATAACTCCTCGAGTAGAGTTCACTCCTCGAGTTGAGTCCCGAGTTCACGAGTCAACTGATAAGCCCTCGTGTTGACTCTCCACATAACTCCTCGAGTTGAGTTCACTCCTCGAGTTAAGTTCCGAGTCCACGAGTCGACTGATAATCCGTCGTGCCAACTCGATACATAACTCCTTGAGTTGAGCTCACTCTTCGAGTTCAGTCCCGAGTCCAAGAGTCGACTGATAAGCCCTCGTGTTGACTCCCCACATAACTCCTCGAGTTGAGTTCCGAGTCCACGAGTCGACTGATGACTCCTTGTGTTGACCCTCCACATAACTCTTCGAGTTGAGTTCTCTCCTCAAGTTGAGTTCCGAGTCCACGAGTCGACTGATGACTCCTCGTGGCGACTCATTAAATAACTCCTCGAGTTGAGTTCTGAGTCCATGAGTTGACTAATAAGCCCTCGTGCCGACTCAATAAATAACTCCTCGAGTTGAGTTCACTCCTCGAGTTGAGTTCTGAGTCCATGAATTGATTGATACGCCCTCGTGCCGATTCGATACATAACTCCTCGAGTTGAGTCCCGAGTCCAGGAGTCGAGTGATAAGCCCTCGTGTTGAGTCTCCACATAATTCCTTGAGTTGTCGCTCCTCGAGTTGAGTTCCGAGTCCACGAGTGGACTGATGACTCCTCGTGCCGACTCAAACATAACTCCTCGAGTTGAGTTTCGAGTCCACGAGTCGACTGATAAGCCCTTGTACTGACTCGATACATAACTCCTCGAGTTGAGCTCACTCCTCGAGTTGAATCCCGAGTCCAGGGTCGTTTGATAAGCCCTCGTGTTGACTCCCCACATAACTCCTCGAGTTGAGTTCACTCCTCGAGTTGAGTTCCGAGTGCACGAATCGACTGATAAGCCATCGTGCCAACTCGATACATAACTCCTTGAGTTGAGCTCACTCTTCGAGTTCAGTCACGAGTCCAAGAGTCGACTGATAAGCCCTCGTGTTGACTCCCCACATAACTCCTCGAGTTGAGTTCCGAGTCCACGAGTCGACTGATGGCTCCTCGTGTTGACCCTCCACATAACTCCTCGAGTTGAGTTCTCTACTCAAGTTGAGTTCCGAGTCCACGAGTCGATTGATGACTCCTCGTGGAGACTCAATAAATAACTCCTCGAGTTGAGTTCACTCCTCGAGTTGAGTTCCGAGTCCATGAGTCGACTAATTAGCCCTCGTGCCGACTCAATAAATAACTCCTCGAGTTGAGTTCACTCCTCGAGTTGAGTTCCGAGACCATGAGTCCATTGATACGCCCTCGTGCCGACTCGATACATAACTCCTCGAGTTGAGTTCACTCCTCGAGTCGAGTCCCGAGTCTACGAGTCGAGTGATAAGCCCTCGTGTTGACTCTCCACATAACTCCTTGAGTTGAGTTCGGTCCTCGAGTTGAGTTCCTAGTCCACGAGTCGACTGATAAGCCCTTGTGCTGACTCGATACATAACACCTCGAGTTGAGCTCACTCCTCGAGTTGAATCCCGAGTCCAGGAGTCGTTTGATAAACCCTCGTGTTGACTCCCAAATATCTCCTCTAGTTGAGTTCACTCCTCGAGTTGAGTTCCGAGTCCACGAATCGACTGATGACTCGTCGTGCCGACTCAATACATAACTCCTCGAGTTGAGTTCACTCCTCGAATTGAGTTTCGAGTCCATGAGTCGACTAATAAGCCCTCGTGTTGACTCTCCACATAAGTCCTCGAATTAAGTTCACTCCTCGAGTTGAGATCTGAATCCATGAGTCGAGTGATAAGCCCTCGTGCCGACTCGATACATAACTCCTCGAGTAGAGTTCACTCCTCGAGTTGAGTCCCGAGTTCACGAGTCAACTGATAATCCCTCGTGTTGACCCTTGACATAACTCCTCGTGTTGAGTTCACTCCTCGAGTTAAGTTCCGAGTCCACGAGTCGACTGATAAGCCGTCGTGCCAACTCGATACATAACTCCTTGAGTTGAGCTCACTCTTCGAGTTCAGTCCCGAGTACAAGAGTCGACTGATAAGCCCTCGTGTTGACTCCCCACATAACTCCTCGAGTTGAGTTCCGAGTCCACGAGTCGACTGATGACTCCTCGTGTTGACCTTCCACATAACTCCTCGACTTGAGTTCTCTCCTCAAGTTGAGTTCCGAGTCCACGAGTCGATTGATGACTGCTCGTGGCGACTCAATAAATAACTCCTCGAGTTGAGTTCACTCCTCGAGTTGAGTTCCGAGTCCATGAGTCGACTAATAAGCCCTCGTGCCGACTCAATAAATAACTCCTCGAGTTGAGTTCACTCCTCGAGTTGAGTACCAAGGCCATGACTCGATTGATACGCCCTCGTGCCGACTCGATACATAAGTCCTTGAGTTGAGTTCACTCCTCGAGTCGAGTCCCGAGTCTACAAGTCGAGTGATAAGCCCTCGTGTTGACTCTCCACATAACTCCTTGAGTTGAGTTCGCTCCTCGAGTTGAGTTCCGAGTCTACGAGTCGACTGATGACTTCTCGTGCCGACTCAAACATAACTCCTCGAGTTGAGTTCCGAGTCCACGAGTCGACTGATAAGCCCTTGTGCTGACTCGATACATAACTCCTCGAGTTGAGCTCACTCCTCGAGTTGAATCCCGAGTCCAGGAGTCGTTTGATAAGCCCTCGTGTTGACTCCCCACATATCTCCTCGACTTGAGTTCACTCCTCGAGTTGAGTTCCGAGTCCACGAGTCGACTGATGACTCATCGTGCCGACTCAATACATAACTCCTCGAGTTGAGTTCACTCCTCGAATTGAGTTCCGAGTCCATGAGTCGACTAATAAGCCCTCGTGTTGACTCTCCACATAAGTCCTCGAATTAAGTTCACTCCTCGAGTTGAGTTCCGAATCCACGAGTCGAGTGATAAGCCCTCGTGCCGACTTGATACATAACTCCTCGAGTAGAGTTCACTCCTCGAGTTGAGTCCCGAGTTCACGAGTCAACTGATAAGCCCTCGTGTTGACTCTCCACATAACTCCTCGAGTTGAGTTCCGAGTGCACGAGTCGACTGATAAGCCCTCGTGCCAACTCGATACATAACTCCTTGAGTTGAGCTCGCTCCTCGAGTTCAGTCCCGAGTCCAAGAGTCGACTGATAAGCCCTCGTGTTGACTCAACACATAACTCCTCGAGTTGAGTTCCGATTCCATGAGTCGACTGATGACTCCTCGTGTTGACCCTCCACATAACTCCTCGAGTTGAGTTCGCTCCTCGAGTTGAGTTCCGAGTCCACGAGTCGACTGATGACTCCTCGTGGCGACTCAATAAATAACTCCTCGAGCTGAGTTCAGTCCTCGAGTTGAGTTACGAGTCCATGAGTCGACTAATAAGCCCTCATGCCGACTCAATAAATAAGTCCTCGAGTTGAGTTCACTCCTCGAGTTGAGTTCCGAGTCCATGAGTCAATTGATACGCCCTCGTGCCGACTCGATACATAACTCCTCGAGTTGAGTTCACTCCTCGACTTGAGTCCCGAGTCCACGAGTCGAGTGATAAGCCCTCGTGTTGACTTTCCACATAACTCCTTGAGTTGAGTTCGCTCCTCGAGTTGAGTTCCGAGTCCATGAGTCGATTGATACGCCCTCGTGCCGACTCGATGCATAACTCCTCGAGTTGAGTTCACTCCTCGAATTGAGTTCCGAGTCCATGAGTAGACTAATAAGCCCTCGTGTTGACTCTCCACATAAGTCTTCGAATTAAGTTCACTCCTCGAGTTGAGTTCCGAATCCACGAGTAGAGTGATAAGCCCTCGTGCCGACTCGATACATAACTCCTCGAGTTGAGTGCCGAGTTCACGAGTCAACTGATAAGCCCTCGTGTTGACTCTCCACATAACTCCTCGAGTTGAATTCACTCGAGTTGAGTTCCGAGTCAACGAGTCGACTGATAAGCCCTCGTGCCAACTAGATACATAACTCCTTGAGTTGAGCTCACTCTTCGAGTTCAGTCCCGAGTCCAAGAGTCGACTGATAAGCCCTCGTGTTGACTCTCCACATAACTCCTCGAGTTGAGTTCCGAGTCCACAAGTCGACTGATGACTCCTCGTGTTGACCCTCCACATAACTCCTCGAGTTGAGTTCTCTCCTCAAGTTGAGTTCCGAGTCCACGAGTCGATTGATGACTCCTCGTGGCGACTCAATAAATAACTCCTCGAGTTGAGTTCACTCCTCGAGTTGAGTTCCGAGTCCATGAATCGACTAATAAGCCCTCGTGCCGACTCAATAAATAACTCCTCGAGTTGAGTTCCGATTCCATGAGTCTACTGATGACTCCTCGTGTTGACCCTCCACATAACTCCTCGAGTTGAGTTCGCTCCTCGAGTTGAGTTCCGAGTCCACGAGTCGACTGATGACTCCTCGTGGCGACTCAATAAATAACTCCTCGAGTTGAGTTCCGAGTCCACGAGTCGACTGATAAGCCCTTGTGCTGACTCGATACATAACTCCTCGAGTTGAGCTCACTCCTCGAGTTGAATCCCGAGTCCAGGAGTCGTTTGATAAGCCCTCGTGTTGACTCCCCACATATCTCCTCGAGTTGAGTTCACTCTTCGAGTTGAGTCCCGAGTCCACGAGTCGAGTGATAAGCCCTCGCCTTTACTCTCCACATAACTCATTGAGTTGAGTTCGCTTCTCGAGTTGATTTCCGAGTCCACGAGTCGACTGATGACTCCTCGTGCTGACTCAAACATAACTCCTCGAGTTGAGTTCACTCCCCAAGTTGAGTTCCGAGTCTATGAGTCGACTGATAAGCCTTTGTGTTGACTCGATACATAACTCCTCGAGTTGAGCTCACTCCTCGAGTTGAATCCCGAGTCCAGGAGTCGTATGATACGCCCTCGTGTTGACTCCCCACATATCTCCTCGAGTTGAGTTCACTCCTCGAGTTGAGTTCCGAGTCCACGAGTCAACTGATAAGCCCTCGTGTTGACTCTCCACATAACTCCTCGAGTTGAGTTCCGAGTGCACGAGTCGACTGATAAGCCCTCGTGCCAACTCGATACATAACTCCTTGAGTTGAGCTCACTCCTCGAGTTCAGTCCCGAGTCCAAGAGTCGACTGATAAGCCCTCGTGTTGACTCCACACATAACTCCTCGAGTTGAGTTCCGATTCCATGATTCGACTGATGACTCCTCGTGTTGACCCTCCACATAACTCCTCGAGTTGAGTTCGCTCCTCGAGTTGAGTTCCGAGTCCACGAGTCTACTGATGACTCATCGTGGCGACTCAATAAATAACTCCTCGAGCTGAGTTCACTCCTCGAGTTGAGTTACGAGTCCATGAGTCGACTAATAAGCCCTCGTGCCGACTTAATAAATAAGTCCTCGAGTTGAGTTCACTCCTCGAGTTGAGTTCCGAGTCCATGAGTCGATTGATACGCCCTCGTGCCGACTCGATACATAACTCCTCTAGTTGAGTTCACTCCTCGAGTTGAGTCCCGAGTCCACGAGTCGAGTGATAAGCCCTCGTGTTGACTCTCCACAAAACTCCTTGAGTTGAGTTCGCTCCTCGAGTTGAGTTCCGAGTCCATGAGTCGATTGATACGCCCTCGTGCCGACTCGATACATAACTCCTCGAGTTGAGTTCACTCCTCGAATTGAATTCCGAGTCCATGAGTCGACTAATAAGCCCTCGTGTTGACTCTCCACATAAGTCCTCGAATTAAGTTCACTCCTCGAGTTGAGTTCCGAATCCACGAGTAGAGTGATAAGCCCTCGTGCCGACTCGATACATAACTCCTCGAGTAGAGTTCACTCCTCGAGTTGAGTGCCGAGTTCACGAGTCAACTGATAAGCCCTCGTGTTGACTCTCCACATAACTCCTCGAGTTGAATTCACTCCTCGAGTTGAGTTCCGCGTCAACGAGTCGACTGATAAGCCATCGTGCCAACTAGATACATAACTCCTTGAGTTGAGCTCACTCTTCGAGTTCAGTCCCGAGTCCAAGAGTCGACTGATAAGCCCTCGTGTTGACTCCCCACATAACTCCTCGAGTTGAGTTCCGAGTCCACGAGTCGACTGATGACTCCTCGTGTTGACCCTCCACATAACTCCTCGAGTTGAGTTCTCTCCTCAAGTTGAGTTCCGAGTCCACGAGTCGATTGATGACTCCTCGTGGCGACTCAATAAATAACTCCTCGAGTTGAGTTCCGAGTCCATGAGTCGACTAATAAGCCCTCGTGCCGACTCAATAAATAACTCATCGAGTTGAGTTCCGATTCCATGAGTCTACTGATGACTCCTCGTGTTGACCCTCCACATAACTCCTCGAGTTGAGTTCGCTCCTCGAGTTGAGTTCCGAGTCCACGACTCGACTGATGACTCCTCGTGGCGACTCAATAAATAACTCCTCGAGTTGAGTTCCGAGTCCACGAGTCGACTGATAAGCCCTTGTGCTGACTCGATACATAACTCCTCGAGTTGAGCTCACTCCTCGAGTTGAATCCCGAGTCCAGGAGTCGTTTGATAAGCCCTCGTGTTGACTCCCCACATATCTCCTCGAGTTGAGTTCACTCCTCGAGTTGAGTCTCGAGTCCACGAGTCGAGTGATAAGCCCTCGTCTTTACTCTCCACATAACTCATTGAGTTGAGTTCGCTCCTCGAGTTGATTTCCGAGTCCACGAGTCGACTGATGACTCCTCGTGCTGACTCAAACATAACTCCTCGAGTTGAGTTCACTCCCCGAGTTGAGTTCCGAGTCTACGAGTCGACTGATAAGCCTTTGTGTTGACTCGATACATAACTCCTCGAGTTGAGCTCACTCCTCGAGTTGAATCCCGAGTCCAGGAGTCGTATGATACGCCCTCGTGTTGACTCCCCACATATCTCCTCGAGTTGAGTTCACTCCTCGAGTTGAGTTACGAGTCCACGAGTCAACTGATAAGCCCTCGTGTTGACTCTCCACATAACTCCTCGAGTTGAGTTCCTAGTGCACGAGTCGACTGATAAGCCCTCGTGCCAACTCGATACATAACTCCTTGAGTTGAGCTCACTGCTCGAGTTCAGTCCCGAGTCCAAGAGTCGACTGATAAGCCCTCGTGTTGACTCCCCACATAACTCCTCGAGTTGAGTTCCGATTCCATGAGTCGACTGATGACTCCTCGTGTTGACCCTCCACATAACTCCTCGAGTTGAGTTCGCTCCTCGAGTTGAGTTCCGAGTCCACGAGTCGACTGATGACTCCTCGTGGCGACTCAATAAATAACTCCTCGAGTTGAGTTCACTCCTCGAGTTGAGTTACGAGTCCATGAGTCGACTAATAAGCCCTCGTGCCGACTCAATAAATAAGTCCTCGAGTTGAGTTCCGAGTCCATGAGTCGATTGATACGCCCTCGTGCCGACTCGATACATAACTCCTCGAGTTGAGTTCACTCCTCGAGTTGAGTCTCGAGTCCACGAGTCGAGTGATAAGCCCTCGTGTTGACTCTCCACATAACTCCTTGAGTTGAGTTCGCTCCTTGAGTTGAGTTCCGAGTCCAAGAGTCGATTGATACGCCCTCGTGCCGACTCGATACATAACTCCTCGAGTTGAGTTCACTCCTCGAATTGAGTTCCGAGTCCATGAGTCGACTAATAAGCCCTCGTGTTGACTCTCCACATAAGTCCTCGAATTAAGTTCGCTCCTCCAGTTGAGTTCCGAATCCATGAGTCGAGTGATAAGTCCTCGTGCCGACTCGATACATAACTCCTCGAGTAGAGTTCACTCCTCGAGTTGAGTCCCGAGTTCACGAGTCAACTGATAAGCCCTCGTGTTGACTCTCTACATAACTCCTCGAGTTGAGTTCACTCCTCGAGTTAAGTTCCGAGTCCACGAGTCGACTGATAATCCGTCGTGCCAACTCGATACATAACTCCTTTAGTTGAGCTCACTCTTCGAGTTCAGTCCCGAGTCCAAGAGTCGACTGATAAGCCCTCGTGTTGACTCCCCACATAACTCCTCGAGTTGAGTTCCGAGTCCACGAGTCGACTGATGACTCCTTGTGTTGACCCTCCACATAACTCTTCGAGTTGAGTTCTCTCCTCAAGTTGAGTTCCGAGTCCACGAGTCGACTGATGACTCCTCGTGGCGACTCATTAAATAACTCCTCGAGTTGAGTTCTGAGTCCATGATTTGACTAATAAGCCCTCGTGCCGACTCAATAAATAACTCCTCGAGTTGAGTTCACTCCTCGAGTTGAGTTCTGAGTCCATGAATTGATTGATACGCCCTCGTGCCGATTCGATACATAACTCCTCGAGTTGAGTCCCGAGTCCAGGAGTCGAGTGATAAGCCCTCGTGTTGAGTCTCCACATAACTCCTTGAGTTGTCGCTCCTCGAGTTGAGTTCCGAGTCCACGAGTGGACTGATGACTCCTCGTGCCGACTCAAACATAACTCCTCGAGTTGAGTTTCGAGTCCACGAGTCGACTGATAAGCCCTTGTACTGACTCGATACATAACTCCTCGAGTTGAGCTCACTCCTCGAGTTGAATCCCGAGTCCAGGGTCGTTTGATAAGCCCTCGTGTTGACTCCCCACATAACTCCTCGAGTTGAGTTCACTCCTCGAGTTGAGTTCCGAGTGCACGAATCGACTGATAAGCCATCGTGCCAACTCGATACATAACTCCTTGAGTTGAGCTCACTCTTCGAGTTCAGTCACGAGTCCAAGAGTCGACTGATAAGCCCTCGTGTTGACTCCCCACATAACTCCTCGAGTTGAGTTCCGAGTCCACGAGTCGACTGATGGCTCCTCGTGTTGACCCTCCACATAACTCCTCGAGTTGAGTTCTCTACTCAAGTTGAGTTCCGAGTCCACGAGTCGATTGATGACTCCTCGTGGAGACTCAATAAATAACTCCTCGAGTTGAGTTCACTCCTCGAGTTGAGTTCCGAGTCCATGAGTCGACTAATTAGCCCTCGTGCCGACTCAATAAATAACTCCTCGAGTTGAGTTCACTCCTCGAGTTGAGTTCCGAGACCATGAGTCCATTGATACGCCCTCGTGCCGACTCGATACATAACTCCTCGAGTTGAGTTCACTCCTCGAGTCGAGTCCCGAGTCTACGAGTCGAGTGATAAGCCCTCGTGTTGACTCTCCACATAACTCCTTGAGTTGAGTTCGGTCCTCGAGTTGAGTTCCTAGTCCACGAGTCGACTGATAAGCCCTTGTGCTGACTCGATACATAACACCTCGAGTTGAGCTCACTCCTCGAGTTGAATCCCGAGTCCAGGAGTCGTTTGATAAACCCTCGTGTTGACTCCCAAATATCTCCTCTAGTTGAGTTCACTCCTCGAGTTGAGTTCCGAGTCCACGAATCGACTGATGACTCGTCGTGCCGACTCAATACATAACTCCTCGAGTTGAGTTCACTCCTCGAATTGAGTTTCGAGTCCATGAGTCGACTAATAAGCCCTCGTGTTGACTCTCCACATAAGTCCTCGAATTAAGTTCACTCCTCGAGTTGAGATCTGAATCCATGAGTCGAGTGATAAGCCCTCGTGCCGACTCGATACATAACTCCTCGAGTAGAGTTCACTCCTCGAGATGAGTCCCGAGTTCACGAGTCAACTGATAATCCCTCGTGTTGACCCTTGACATAACTCCTCGTGTTGAGTTCACTCCTCGAGTTAAGTTCCGAGTCCACGAGTCGACTGATAAGCCGTCGTGCCAACTCGATACATAACTCCTTGAGTTGAGCTCACTCTTCGAGTTCAGTCCCGAGTACAAGAGTCGACTGATAAGCCCTCGTGTTGACTCCCCACATAACTCCTCGAGTTGAGTTCCGAGTCCACGAGTCGACTGATGACTCCTCGTGTTGACCTTCCACATAACTCCTCGACTTGAGTTCTCTCCTCAAGTTGAGTTCCGAGTCCACGAGTCGATTGATGACTGCTCGTGGCGACTCAATAAATAACTCCTCGAGTTGAGTTCACTCCTCGAGTTGAGTTCCGAGTCCATGAGTCGACTAATAAGCCCTCGTGCCGACTCAATAAATAACTCCTCGAGTTGAGTTCACTCCTCGAGTTGAGTACCAAGGCCATGACTCGATTGATACGCCCTCGTGCCGACTCGATACATAAGTCCTTGAGTTGAGTTCACTCCTCGAGTCGAGTCCCGAGTCTACAAGTCGAGTGATAAGCCCTCGTGTTGACTCTCCACATAACTCCTTGAGTTGAGTTCGCTCCTCGAGTTGAGTTCCGAGTCTACGAGTCGACTGATGACTTCTCGTGCCGACTCAAACATAACTCCTCGAGTTGAGTTCCGAGTCCACGAGTCGACTGATAAGCCCTTGTGCTGACTCGATACATAACTCCTCGAGTTGAGCTCACTCCTCGAGTTGAATCCCGAGTCCAGGAGTCGTTTGATAAGCCCTCGTGTTGACTCCCCACATATCTCCTCGACTTGAGTTCACTCCTCGAGTTGAGTTCCGAGTCCACGAGTCGACTGATGACTCATCGTGCCGACTCAATACATAACTCCTCGAGTTGAGTTCACTCCTCGAATTGAGTTCCGAGTCCATGAGTCGACTAATAAGCCCTCGTGTTGACTCTCCACATAAGTCCTCGAATTAAGTTCACTCCTCGAGTTGAGTTCCGAATCCACGAGTCGAGTGATAAGCCCTCGTGCCGACTTGATACATAACTCCTCGAGTAGAGTTCACTCCTCGAGTTGAGTCACGAGTTCACGAGTCAACTGATAAGCCCTCGTGTTGACTCTCCACATAACTCCTCGAGTTGAGTTCACTCCTCGAGTTGAGTTCCGAGTCAACGAGTCGACTGATAAGCCGTCGTGCCAACTCGATACATAACTCCTTGCGTTGAGCTCACTCTTCGAGTTCAGCCCCGAGTCCAAGAGTCGACTGATAAGCCCTCGTGTTGACTCCCCACATAACTCCTCGACTTGAGTTCCGAATCCACGAGTCGACTGATGACTCCTCGTGTTGACCTTCCACATAACTCCTCGACTTGAGTTCTCTCCTCAAGTTGAGTTCCGAGTCCACGAGTCGATTGATGACTCCTCGTGGCGACTCAATAAATAACTCCTCGAGTTGAGTTCACTCCTCGAGTTGAGTTCCGAGTCCATGAGTCGACTAATAAGCCCTCGTGCCGACTCAATAAATAACTCCTCGAGTTGAGTTCACTCCTCGAGTTGAGTACCAAGGCCATGACTCGATTGATACGCCCTCGTGCCGACTCGATACATAACTCCTTGAGTTGAGTTCACTCCTCGAGTCGAGTCCCGAGTCTACAAGTCGAGTGATAAGCCCTCGTGTTGACTCTCCACATAACTCCTTGAGTTGAGTTCGCTCCTCGAGTTGAGTTCCGAGTCTACGAGTCGACTGATGACTTCTCGTGCCGACTCAAACATAACTCCTCGAGTTGAGTTCACTCCTCGAGTTGAGTTCCAAGTCCACGAGTCGACTGATAAGCCCTTGTGCTGACTCGATACATAACTCCTCGAGTTGAGCTCACTCCTCGAGTTGAATCCCGAGTCCAGGAGTCGTTTGATAAGCCCTCGTGTTGACTCCCCACATATCTCCTCGACTTGAGTTCACTCCTCGAGTTGAGTTCCGAGTCCACGAGTCGACTGATGACTCATCGTGCCGACTCAATACATAACTCCTCGAGTTGAGTTCACTCCTCGAATTGAGTTCCGAGTCCATGAGTCGACTAATAAGCCCTCGTGTTGACTCTCCACATAAGTCCTCGAATTAAGTTCACTCCTCGAGTTGAGTTCCGAATCCACGAGTCGAGTGATAAGCCCTCGTGCCGACTTGATACATAACTCCTCGAGTAGAGTTCACTCCTCGAGTTGAGTCCCGAGTTCACGAGTCAACTGATAAGCCCTCGTGTTGACTCTCCACATCACTCCTCGAGTTGAGTTCCGAGTCAACGAGTCGACTGATAAGCCGTCGTGCCAACTCGATACATAACTCCTTGAGTTGAGCTCACTCTTCGAGTTCAGCCCCGAGTCCAAGAGTCGACTGATAAGCCCTCGTGTTGACTCCCCACATAACTCCTCGAGTTGAGTTCCGAGTCCACGAGTCGACTGATGACTCCTCGTGTTGACCTTCCACATAACTCCTCGACTTGAGTTCTCTCCTCAAGTTGAGTTCCGAGTCCACGAGTCGATTGATGACTGCTCGTGGCGACTCAATAAATAACTCCTCGAGTTGAGTTCACTCCTCGAGTTGAGTTCCGAGTCCATGAGTCGACTAATAAGCCCTCGTGCCGACTCAATAAATAACTCCTCGAGTTGAGTTCACTCCTCGAGTTGAGTACCAAGGCCATGACTCGATTGATACGCCCTCGTGCCGACTCGATACATAAGTCCTTGAGTTGAGTTCACTCCTCGAGTCGAGTCCCGAGTCTACAAGTCGAGTGATAAGCCCTCGTGTTGACTCTCCACATAACTCCTTGAGTTGAGTTCGCTCCTCGAGTTGAGTTCCGAGTCTACGAGTCGACTGATGACTTCTCGTGCCGACTCAAACATAACTCCTCGAGTTGAGTTCCGAGTCCACGAGTCGACTGATAAGCCCTTGTGCTGACTCGATACATAACTCCTCGAGTTGAGCTCACTCCTCGAGTTGAATCCCGAGTCCAGGAGTCGTTTGATAAGCCCTCGTGTTGACTCCCCACATATCTCCTCGACTTGAGTTCACTCCTCGAGTTGAGTTCCGAGTCCACGAGTCGACTGATGACTCATCGTGCCGACTCAATACATAACTCCTCGAGTTGAGTTCACTCCTCGAATTGAGTTCCGAGTCCATGAGTCGACTAATAAGCCCTCGTGTTGACTCTCCACATAAGTCCTCGAATTAAGTTCACTCCTCGAGTTGAGTTCCGAATCCACGAGTCGAGTGATAAGCCCTCGTGCCGACTTGATACATAACTCCTCGAGTAGAGTTCACTCCTCGAGTTGAGTCCCGAGTTCACGAGTCAACTGATAAGCCCTCGTGTTGACTCTCCACATAACTCCTCGAGTTGAGTTCACTCCTCGAGTTGAGTTCCGAGTCAACGAGTCGACTGATAAGCCGTCGTGCCAACTCGATACATAACTCCTTGAGTTGAGCTCACTCTTCGAGTTTAGCCCCGAGTCCAAGAGTCGACTGATAAGCCCTCGTGTTGACTCCCCACATAACTCCTCGAGTTGAGTTCCGAGTCCACGAGTCGACTGATGACTCCTCGTGTTGACCTTCCACATAACTCCTCGACTTGAGTTCTCTCCTCAAGTTGAGTTCCGAGTCCACGAGTCGATTGATGACTCCTCGTGGCGACTAAATAAATAACTCCTCGAGTTGAGTTCACTCCTCGAGTTGAGTTCCGAGTCCATGAGTCGACTAATAAGCCCTCGTGCCGACTCAATAAATAACTCCTCGAGTTGAGTTCACTCCTCGAGTTGAGTACCATGGCCATGACTCGATTGATACGCCCTCGTGCCGACTCGATACATAACTCCTTGAGTTGAGTTCACTCCTCGAGTCGAGTCCCGAGTCTACAAGTCGAGTGATAAGCCCTCGTGTTGACTCTCCACATAACTCCTTGAGTTGAGTTCGCTTCTCGAGTTGAGTTCCGAGTCTACGAGTCGACTGATGACTTCTCGTGCCGACTCAAACATAACTCCTCGAGTTGAGTTCACTCCTCGAGTTGAGTTCCGAGTCCACGAGTCGACTGATAAGCCCTTGTGCTGACTCGATACATAACTCCTCGAGTTGAGCTCACTCCTCGAGTTGAGTTCCGAGTCCAAGAGTCGACTGATAAGCCCTCGTGTTGACTCCCCACATATCTCCTCGACTTGAGTTCACTCCTCGAGTTGAGTTCCGAGTCCACGAGTCGACTGATGACTCATCGTGCCGACTCAATACATAACTCCTCGAGTTGAGTTCACTCCTCGAATTGAGTTCCGAGTCCATGAGTCGACTAATAAGCCCTCGTGTTGACTCTCCACATAAGTCCTCGAATTAAGTTCACTCCTCGAGTTGAGTTCCGAATCCACGAGTCGAGTGATAAGCCCTCGTGCCGACTTGATACATAACTCCTCGAGTAGAGTTCACTCCTCGAGTTGAGTCTCGAGTTCACGAGTCAACTGATAAGCCCTCGTGTGTCACTCCACATAACTCCTCGAGTTGAGTTCACTCCTCGAGTTGAGTTCCGAGTCAACGAGTCGACTGATAAGCCGTCGTGCCAACTCGATACATAACTCCTTGAGTTGAGCTCACTCTTCGAGTTCAGCCCCAAGTCCAACAGTCGACTGATAAGCCCTCGTGTTGACTCCCCACATAACTCCTCGAGTTGAGTTCCGTGTCCGCGAGTCGACTGATGACTCCTCGTGTTGAACCTCCACATAACTCTTCGAGTTGAGTTCTCTCCTCAAGTTGAGTTCCGAGTCCACGAGTGGACTGATGACTCCTCGTGGCGACTCAATAAATAACTCCTCGAGTTGAGTTCACTCCTCGAGTTGAGTTCCGAGTCCATGAGTCGTCTATTAAGCCCTCGTGCCGACTCAATAAATAACTCCTCGAGTTGAGTTCACTCCTCGAGTTGAGTTCCGAGTCTATGAATCGATTGATACGCCCTCGTGCCGACTCGATACATAACTCCTCGAGTTGAGTTCACTCTCGAGTTGAGTCCCGAGTCCAGGAGTCGAGTGTGTTGGAATTGATCTAGGGTTTAAGAAAAAGATTAAACGCTTCGGGAAGTGGCGGAATTTTTAAAAAATTTCTTTTCAAGTAAAAACAATTTTTACTAACCTAGACAAAGAGCAAGTACATGTAATTAAAAACTAATATGATCTAGAAGTTTACTAACCTTTCTTGAAGCTTGAACTTTGAAGAAGCTTTTGGAAAGTTTGCAATGCTCGTCTCCCCTCGCAGCACGTCTCTCTTTCTTTCCTCGGCACCTCGAGCAACCACGAAATTTTTTCTATCACTAAATCACTCGAAAAGAAGGAATCAGTGAGTGGGCACTTTTAAACACTAGAACTTAAGAACGAGTCTCGAAGTCGCAGAGCTAAACACTAAGTCGAGTGAGGACCTAGGTGCCAAGACAAGAAAAAATCGAAAATAAACTAGAGAGAGAGAGGATTTTCGGCCACAAGTTCTAGAGAGAGAGTCTCTCAAATCTCTTAAACTTGGATGAATAAAATGTGAGGAAATGAGGCTCCTATTTATAGGAGAGGTCTCACCTTCAATAAGGTAGTTTCCTCTTCTATAGAATATCACATATTCATGAGCCAATTTCCTCTTTTTCCCTTTGAGACACTCGGCCAACACAAGGCTTCTAGAAGCCTTGATTTGTTTCCAATTTTGTTCATGGCTTCCCTTTTCTCTCAACATGGCCGATTCCCTTATGCATGCATATGCAAATTTGTTTCCTCTTTTTCTTTTGGCAAGTATCTAAATACATTTATGCACAAATTAAACTCTCTTTCCTTAGGTATGTTGGGCGCCCAACATGTCTCTAGAAGGAGCTTCTAGAAGCTTCTTCATTTATTCATGAGAACATGAAAAAGGCCCATTAAGAATTTTCAATAAAATTCTTATGAAATGAAATTAATTCACAAGGCCCAATGATCAAGTCATGGCCGAGTGACATTAAGTCATCAAATGAACTTGTCAAAAAATTTATTGACATTCATTTCATCCTATGTCTCAAAAGACAAAAATACCCTTTTGACAATTTTCGTTCTTGTTTTGACTTAGCTTCCAGTTTAACTATTCATGTCGATGTGATTCGTGACAGTGACCTCATGGCCCCAAATGAACAAAGCTTGAGCTAAACACTTGGACTCAAAAGTTCACAAACTTTTTCCAAGTTTAGACTAATGTCAACTGACTCCACTAAAGAGCTGACACTGAAAATCTCTCGGTTCAAATGAATTTATTTTCTACTCAAGAATTCGACCTAATTATGATGAGCGGATCCACTGAATATTATCTATGTTACCCTTCATGAATGTCATCAGCTAGACGGGATTTACTAAATTACCATTTTACCCTTCTAGCTGTTATTTCCTCAACTCCTTTGTCGCTTGTGAATAAGTTAGAAACAATGTATTGACGAGGAGCTAACAAGTCACATTGTTTCATCCAAAAGAGTCAGGACTCAATTTGGACACTGGCCAGTTCATTTATTCACACTCCAAGGAACAAAGCATGAGGTGACATACATTGCATTTAAGCAATCTTGTACATGAATTCCATATCTATGAGAACTTCACAAAGTTACTCATGACATTCTCACAACTTAGTACTTCACCAATAGGCCCTGTTCGGAATCACATAGTGAGTCCGAACTCTGACTTTCTCAAATGAGAATACTAAGCTGTGAAATGGCATGTCTCATTTCAGGATTAAGGTAAGCATGATGCAATTCATACGTAGTGACTTCGAGACATAAGAGGTTAAATGGTTTGTTCTTATCTTGTCTCTAGAAGTGCACTGATCAATTCAGTACCTTCAGAAGATACCTAGAAGAACTATGGAGTCTCCAACTCTCAATGCCTCATAACCAGACATCATAGATTCTTCTAACAATCGTACTGAGGTCAATAGTCCTTTGACCCTAAGATTGCGAATATATCGTTTTAAGCAAACTACGAAGAGTTTGTTCATGCAAATCTACATTTGTCTCTTCATAAGTTGTTAAGTTTGTTTATGGACTAAAAGACTAAGGTTTTATCATAAAGCTTCAAACAAAGAAAGAATGAATGAACGTTTCAACTTTATTATTAAAGAATAAGCAATTACAAACAAGAGTCTTCATGAGACTATATTACATCAAATGTACACAAATAGACACTACTACTCTTCTTGTGGGCACCATTGACAACAGAGTGATAAGCCCTCGTGTTGACTCTCCACATAACTCCTTGACTTGAGTTCGCTCCTCGAGTTGAGTTCCGAGTCCACGAGTGGACTGATGACTCCTCGTGCCGACTCAAACATAACTCCTCGAGTTGAGTTCCGAGTCCACGAGTCGACTGATAAGCCCTTGTGCTGACTCGATACATAACTCCTCGAGTTGAGCTCACTCCTCGAGTTAAATCCCGAGTCCAGGAGTCGTTTGATAAGCCCTCGTGTTGACTACCCACATAACTCCTCGAGTTGAGTTCCGAGTCCACGAGTTGACTGATGACTCGTCGTGCCGACTCAATACATAACTCCTCGAGTTGAGTTCACTCCTCGAATTGAGTTACGAGTCCATGTGTCGACTAATAAGCCCTCGTGTTGACTCTCCACATAAGTCCTCGAATTAAGTTCACTCCTCGAGTTGAGTTCCGAATCCACGAGTCGAGTGATAAGCCCTCGTGCCGACTTGATACATAACTCCTCGAGTAGAGTTCACTCCTCGAGTTGAGTCCCGAGTTCACGAGTCAACTGATAAGCCCTCGTGTTGACTCTCCACATAACTCCTCGAGTTGAGTTCACTCCTCGAGTTGAGTTCCGAGTCAACGAGTCGACTGATAAGCCGTCGTGCCAACTCGATACATAACTCCTTGAGTTGAGCTCACTCTTCGAGTTCAGCCCCGAGTCCAAGAGTCGACTGATAAGCCCTCGTGTTGACTCCCCACATAACTCCTCGAGTTGAGTTCCGAGTCCACGAGTCGACTGATGACTCCTCGTGTTGACCTTCCACATAACTCCTCGACTTGAGTTCTCTCCTCAAGTTGAGTTCCGAGTCCACGAGTCGACTGATGACTCCTCGTGGCGACTCAATAAATAACTCCTCGAGTTGAGTTCACTCCTCGAGTTGAGTTCCGAGTCCATGAGTCGACTAATAAGCCCTCGTGCCGACTCAATAAATAACTCCTCGAGTTGAGTTCCGAGTCCATGAATCGATTGATACGCCCTCGTGCCGACTCGATACATAACTCCTCGAGTTGAGTTCACTCCTCGAGTTGAGTCCCGAGTCCACGAGTCGAGTGATAAGCCCTCATGTTGACTCTCCACATAACTCCTTGAGTTAAGTTCGCTCCTCGAGTTGAGTTCCGAGTCCACGAGTGGACTGATGACTCCTCGTGCCGACTCAAACATAACTCCTCGAGTTGAGTTCCGAGTCCACGAGTCGACTGATGAGTCGTCGTGCCGACTCAAACATAACTCCTCGAGTTGAGTTCCGAGTCCACGAGTCGACTGATAAGCCCTTGTGCTGAATCGATACATAACTCCTCGAGTTGAGCTCACTCCTCGAGTTGAATCCCGAGTCCAGGAGTCGTTTGATAAGCCCTCGTGTTGACTCCCCACATATCTCCTCGAGTTGAGTTCACTCCTCGAGTTCAGTTCCGAGTCCACGAGTCGATTGATGACTCCTCGTGTTGACTCAATACATCACTCCTCGAGTTGAGTCCCAAGTCCAAGAGTCGACTGATAAGCCCTCGTGTTGACTCCCCACATAACTCCTTGAGTTGCGTTCGGAGTCCACGATTCGACTGATGACTCCTCGTGTTGACTCTCCACATAAGTCCTCGAATTGAGTTCACTCCTCGAGTTGAGATCTGAATCCAGGAGTTGACTGATAAGCCCTCGTGCGGACTCGATACATAACTCCTCGAGTTGAGTCCCGAGTCCACGAGTCAACTGATAAGCCCTCGTGTTGACTCTCCATATAACTCTTCGAGTTGAGCTCACTCCTCGAGTTGAGTTCCGAGTCCACGAGTCGACTGATAAGCCCTCGTGCCAACTCGATACATAACTCCTTGAGTTGAGCTCACTCCAAGAGTTCAGTCCCGAGTCCAAGAGTCGACTGATAAGCCCTCGTGTTGACTCCCCACATAACTCCTCGAGTTGAGTTCCGAGTCCATGAGTCGACTGATGACTCCTCGTGTTGACCCTCCACATAACTCCTCGAGTTGAGTTCGCTCCTCGAGTTGAGTTCCGAGTCCACGAGTCGACTGATGACTCCTCGTGGCGACTCAATAAATAACTCCTCGAGTTTAGTTCACTCCTCGAGTTGAGTTCCGAGTCCATGAGTCGATTGATTCGCCCTCGTGCCGACTCGATACATAACTCCTCGAGTTTAGATCACTCCTCGAGTTGAGTCCCGAGTCCACGAGTCGAGTGATAAGCCCTCGTGTTGACTCTCCACATAACTCCTTGAGTTGAGTTCGCTCCTCGAGTTGAGTTTCGAGTCCACGAGTCGACTGATGATTCCTCGTGCCGACTAAAACATAACTCCTCGAGTTGAGTTCACTCCTCGAGTTGAGCTCCGAGTCCACGAGTCAACTGATAAGCCCTTGTGCTGACTCAATACATAACTCCTCGAGTTGAATTCACTCCTCGAATTGAGTTCCGAGTCCATGAGTCGACTAATAAGCCCTCGTGTTGACTCTCCACATAAGTCCTTGAATTAAGTTCACTGTTAAAGTATTATGTTAATTCCGTGTATACTCTCCAGAATAGTCTAATTAACGTGTAACATTGTTAAAAGGCCCATTAGGTTGATTGTTAGATGGGCTTTATTTTTCTCCTTGTTAGTTAGAGCTGATTAGTGTGTGGGATTAATTCTCTTAGCTGTACACGTTTTTCTTAGCTGTCCTTAGTTGTCAACAGCTGATTATTTGTATCCTTGTATAGTAGGATTAGGTTTCCTTATTTGTTTATTTCCCTTTCCTTGTAATGTGTATAAATACACGTTTGATGCTAATGAGAAAATATCAATTCCGCACATCTCTTTATCTCTGTTTTACTTTTATGGTATCAGAGCTACACAAAACCCTATGTTAAAATATTATGTTAATTTCGTGTATACTCTCAAGAATAGTCTAATTAACATGTAACATTGTTAAAAGGCCCATTAGGTTGATTGTTAGATGGGCTTTATTTTTCTCGTTTTTAGTTAGAGCTGATTAGTGTGTGGGATTAATTCCCTTAGCTGTACACGTTTTTTCTTAGATGTCCTTAGTTGTCAACAGCTGATTATTTGTTTGCTTGTATAGTAGGATTAGGTTTCCTTATTTGTTTATTTCCCTTTCCTTGTAATGTGTATAAATACACGTCTGATGCTAATGAGAAAATATCAATTCCGCACATCTCTTTATCTCTGTTTTACTTATATGGTATCAGAGCTACACAAAACCCTAAAACACATATAGGTACTCGTGATCATACACCATGGCCGAGTCCAATAATACCAGTTTTACTGGAAATTCTTCATCAACTCAAGATCAGTCTTCTTTCACTAAAGGAGATTTAGAGCAAATGCTTAAGATGTGGTCCTCTCATCAATCAACAACAACCTTCGCTAAAAAAAGGTATTCATGTAGCAGCCCTTAAAATAACCTTAAAAAACTCCAATCCTTGGATTTTAGATTCTGGTGCTACAAACCACATGACTGCCTCATCAAATCTTTTCCATACATATTATCCTTGTTCTGGTCATGAAAAAGTGAAAATTGCAGATGGATCTCTTTCAGCCATCGCTGGGAAAGGTTCAATTATTTTATCACCATCCATTACTCTTTCTAATGTTCTCCATGTTCTTAAACTTGCCTATAACCTCTTATCCGTTCATAAAGTGACAAGGGATTCACAATGCAACCTCATCTTTACTCCTTCTTGTTGTAATTTTCAGAATCTAAGTTCGGGGAAGATGATTGGCAGTGCTGAAGAAAAATGAGGGCTCTACTACTTCACATCCGAGACCACCTTGAGTAAACAAATTCAGAAACCTCTTTGTTCTAGTTTATTTTCCGTATCTGATGACATTATGTTGTGGCATTTTCGTTTGGGACATCCAAGTTTTGGTTATTTAAAGCATTTGTTTACTCAAAATTGGATCCTAGAGCAATTAAATGCATTTTTCTTGGTTTTTCACCAACTCAAAAAGGTTTTAAATGTTATGACCCTAGCTCGGGTAAATTCTTTGTAAGTATGGATGTCACATTTTTTGAAAACCAACCTTTTTTTGACAAAATCCCTCTTCAGGGGGAGAATAATATTGAAGAGTGTTTTTGGGATTTAAATCATTCTCTGCCTATTTTGGATCTGCCTAATATTTCTAGCCGTGTACTGTCCCAAATGCTCCAAATGATCAAAATGAAATGTCATCATATAATGAAAATGGAACTGATTCAAATGAGGAACCAATATCTGATTTTCGTGTTAACTCAAGAGTGCAATCAGAAAGTGAAGTTGAAACTCCAGCACTGTCATTATCAGAACCAAACACGGATGAAGGTAATTCTTCTCCTTTCATCTCAAATTCACCCATTCTTGATGAGTCAGCCGAGAGTATACCTACACTTGAAATTCTAGGAGAGCCAATTGCCCTTAGAAAAGGAACCAGAAATTGCACCACTAGACAAGCCGAGAAGTTTCCCATGTACCCCTTGTCTAATTATGTCTCATATAAAAATGTGTCTCCTGTCTTTAGAGCCTTTACCACAAATTTGTTGATTGATGAGATACCTAGTTCTATGTATGAAGCTCTAAGTATTCCTAAGTGGAAAGAGGCTGTTTTAGAGGAAATGAGAGCTTTAAAAAAGAATGAGACTTGGGAACTCACTGTGTTGCCTGCAGGAAAAAGAACAGTTGATTGCAAATGGATATTTACTATCAAGTATAATGCCGAGGGAGAAATTGACAGGTATAAAGCAAGGCTGGTTGCTCGTGGGTTCACTCAAACCTATGGGCTGGATTACGAGGAGACCTTTGCTCCGGTTGCCAAACTAAACACCGTCAGACTCCTACTCTCTCTTGCCGTGAATCTTGACTGGCCACTACGACAATTTGACGTCAAGAATGCCTTCCTCAACGGAGAACTAGAGGAAGAAGTCTTTATGCAGCCACCTCCGGGATTTGATCACACGGCCAATGGGAAAGTGTGCTTTCTTAAGAAGGCACTGTATGGATTCAAGCAATCTCCACGAGCTTGGTTTGGCAGATTTACTAAGGCGATGAAGGATCAGCAATACACGCAAGCCCACAGTTATCATACCATGTTCTACAAACATTCTCTAAATGGTAAACTCGCCATATTGATTGTTTATGTGGATGACATTGTGATGACAGGTGATGATGAGGCTGAACTCAGCAAGTTGACAAGATTCCTAGCTCAGCAATTTGAAGTGAAAGACCTAGGAAGTCTCAAATACTTTCTAGGTATGGAAGTGGCCAGGTCCTCAAAGGGGATTGCAATCTCACAACGAAAGTACGTGCTCGATCTACTCAAGGAAACAGGTCTACTCGGATGCAGACCTACCTCTACTCCAATTGATCCAAATCATAAGCTCACAACGACAAATGATGATGAGGATCCGGCAGACAAAGAAAAGGTATCAAAGGCTGGTTGGGAAATTGATTTACTTGGCTCACACACGGCCAGACATTGCATTTGCAGTGAGCCTTGTAAGTCAACACATGCACAATCCATCCAAGAATCATTTAGAGGCTGTGTATCGCATTCTACACTACCTCAAAGGAAGTCCGGGAAAAGGAGTTTTATTAAAGAAGGATGATGGGAGGCAGATTGAAGTGTTCACAGATGCTGACTATGCCGGGTGTTCAGATGACCGGCGATCAACCTCAGCCTATTGTACCTTTGTTTGGGGTAATCTTGTGACGTGGAGAAGTAAGAAGCAAGCTGTTGTGTCTCAAAGTAGTGCAGAGGCAGAGTTCCGAGCTATGGCGCAAGGTATTTGTGAGATCATTTGGATCCGAGGCATCTTAAATGAGCTCCGGGTTAAGTTCACAGCTCCCATTAAGCTGATTTGTGATAACAAGTCTGCCATCAGCATCGCCCACAATCCGGTTCAACATGACCGGACAAAGCACGTGGAGATAGATCGTCACTTTATCAAAGAGAAGCTAGAAATGGGGAAATTTGCATGCCATTCGTTCCAACATCAGAGCAGCTAGCAGATGTTCTCACCAAAGGGCTTTACAAGACAAAGTTTGAAGACTTTTTAAGCAAGTTGGGCATGATAGATATCTTTGCACCAACGTGAGGGGGAGTGTTAAAGTATTATGTTAATTCCGTGTATACTCTCCAGAATAGTCTAATTAACGTGTAACATTGTTAAAAGGCCCATTAGGTTGATTGTTAGATGGGCTTTATTTTTCTCCTTGTTAGTTAGAGCTGATTAGTGTGTGGGATTAATTCCCTAAGCTGTACACGTTTTTCTTAGCTGTCCTTAGTTGTCAACAGCTGATTATTTGTTTCCTTGTATAGTAGGATTAGGTTTCCTTATTTGTTTATTTCCCTTTCCTTGTAATGTGTATAAATACACGTCTGATGCTACTGAGAAAATATCAATTCCGCACATCTCTATATCTCTGTTTAACTTTTATTCACTCCTCGAGTTGAGTTCGGAATCAAGGAGTCGAGTGATAAGCCATCGTGCCGACTCGATACATAACTCCTCGAGTAGAGTTCACTCCTCGAGTTGAGTCCCGAGTTCACGAGTCAACTGATAAGCCCTCGTGTTGACTCTCCACATAACTCCTCGAGTTGAGTTCACTCCTCGAGTTGAGTTCCGAGTCCACGAGTCGACTGATAAGCCCTCGTGCCAACTCGATACATAACTCCTTGAGTTGAGCTCACTCCTCGAGTTCAGTCCCGAGTCCAAGAGTCGACTGATAAGCCCTCGTGTTGACTCCCCACATAACTCCTCGAGTTGAGTTCCAAGTCCACGAGTCGACTGATGACTCCTCGTGTTGACCCCACGTAACTCCTCGAGTTGAGTCCTCTCCTCAAGTTGAGTTCCGAGTCCACGAGTCGACTGATGACTCCTCGTGGCGACTCAATAAATAATTCCTCGAGTTGAGTTCACTCCTCGAGTTGAGTTCCGAGTCCATGAGTCGACTAATAAACCCTCGTGCCGACTCAATAAATAACTCCTCGAGTTGAGTTCAGTCCTCGAGTTGAGTTCCGAGTCCATGTGTCGATTGATACGCCCTCGTGCCGACTCGATACATAACTCCTCGAGTTGAGTTCACTCCTCGAGTTGAGTCCCGAGTCCACGAGTCGAGTGATAAGCCCTCGTGTTGACTCTCCACATAAATCCTTGAGTTGAGTTCGCTCCTCGAGTTGAGTTCCGAGTCCACGAGTCGACTGATGACTCCTCGTGCCGACTCAAACAAAACTCCTCGAGTTGAGTTCACTCCTCGAGTTGAGTTCCGAGTCCACGAGTCGACTGATAAGCCCTTGTGCTGACTCGAAACATAACTCCTCGAGTTGAGCTCACTCCTCGAGTTGAATCCGGAGTCCTGGAGTCGTTTGATAAGCCCTCGTGTTGACTCCCCACATATCTCCTCGAGTTGAGTTCACTCCTCGAGTTGAGTTCCGAGTCCACGAGTCGACTTATGACTCCTCGTGTTGACACAATACATCACTCCTCGAGTTGAGTCCCGAGTCCAAGAGTCGACAGATAAGCCCTCGTGTTGACTCCCCACATAACTCCTTGAGTTGCGTTCCGAGTCCACGAGTCGACTGATGACTCCTCGTGTTGACTCTCCAAATAACTCCTCGAGTTAAGTTCGCTCCTCGAGTTGAGTTCCGAGTCCACGAGTCGACTGATGACTCGTCGTGCCGACTTAATACATAACTCCTCCAGTTGAGTTCACTCCTCGAATTGAGTTCCGAGTCCATGAGTCGACTAATAAGCCCTCGTGTTGACTCTCCACATAAGTCCTCGAATTGAGTTCACTCCTCGAGTTGAGTTCCGAATCCACGAGTCGACTGATAAGCCCTCGTGCGGACTCGATACATAACTCCTCGAGTTGAGTCCCGAGTCCACGAGTCAACTGATAAGCCCTTGTGTTGACTCTCCACATAACTCCTCGAGTTGAGTTCCGAGTCCACGAGTCGACTGATAAGCCGTCGTGCCAACTCGATACATAACTCCTTGAGTTGAGCTCACTCCTCGAGTTCAGTCCCAAGTCCAAGAGTCGACTGATAAGCCCTCGTGTTGCCTCCCCACATAACTCCTCGAGTTGCGTTCCGAGTCCATGATTCGACTGATGACTCCTCGTGTTGACCCTCCACATAACTCCTCGAGTTGAGTTCGCTCCTCGAGTTGAGTTCCGAGTCCATGAGTCGACTGATGACTCGTCGTGCCGACTCAATACATAACTCCTCGAGTTGAGTTCACTCCTCGAATTGAGTTCCGAGTCCATGAGTCGACTAATAAGCCCTCGTGTTGACTCTCCACATAAGTCCTCGAATTGAGTTCACTCCACGAGTCGAGTTCCGAATCCACGACTCGACTGATAAGCCCTCGTGCGGACTCGATACATAACTCCTCGAGTTGAGTTCACTCCTCGAGTTGAGTCCCGAGTCAACTGATAAGCCCTCGTGTTGACTCTCCACATAACTCCTCGAGTTGAGTTCCGAGTCCACGAGTCGACTGATAAGCCCTCGTGCCAACTCGATACATAACTCCTTGAGTTGAGCTCATTCCTCGAGTTCAGTCCCGAGTCCAAGAGTCGACTGATAAGCCCTCGTGTTGACTCCCCACATAACTCCTCGAGTTGAGTTCCGAGTACATGAGTCGACTGATGACTCCTCGAGTTGAGATCGCTCCTAGAGTTGAGTTCCGAGTCCATGAGTCGACTAATAAGCCCTCGTGCCGACTCAACAAATAACTCCTCGAGTTGAGTTCACTCCTCGAGTTGAGTTCCGAGTCCATGAGTCGATTGATACGCCCTCGTGCCGACTCGATACATAACTCCTCGAGTTGAGTTCACTCCTCGAGTTGAGTCCCGAGTCCACGAGTCGAGTGATGAGCCCTCGTGTTGACTCTCCACATAACTCCTTGAGTTGAGTTCCGAGTCCACAAGTCGACTGATGACTCCTCGTGCCGACTCAAACATAACTCCTCGAGTTGAGTTCCGAGTCCACGAGTCGACTGATAAGCCCTTATGCTGACTCGAAACATAACTCCTCGAATTGAGCTAACTCCTCGAGTTGAATCCCGAGTCCAGGAGTCGTTTGATAAGCCCTCGTGTTGACTCCCCACATATCTCCTCGAGTTGAGTTCACTCCTCGAATTGAGTTCCGAGTCCATGAGTCGACTAATAAGCAATCGTGTTGACTCTCCACATAAGTCCTCGAATTGAGTTCACTCCTCGAGTTGAGTTCCGAATCCACGAGTCGACTGATAAGCCCTCGTGCGGACTCGATTCATAACTCCTCGAGTTGAGTCCCGAGTCCACGTGTCAACTGATAAGCCCTCGTGTTGACTCGCCACATAACTCCTCGAGTTGAGTTCCGAGTCCACGAGTCGACTGATAAGCCCTCGTGCCAACTCGATACATAACTCCTTGAGTTGAGCTCACTCCTCGAGTTCAGTCCCGTGTCCAAGAGTCGACTGATAAGCCCTCGTGTTGACTCCCCACATAACTCCTCGAGTTGCGTTCCGAATCCATGATTCGACTAATGACTCCTCGTGTTGACCCTCCACATAACTCCTCGAGTTGAGTTCGCTCCTCGAGTTGACTTCCGAGTCCACGAGTCGACTGATGACTCGTCGTGCCGACTCAATACATAACTCCTCGAGTTGAGTTCACTCCTAGAATTGAGTTCCGAGTCCATGAGTCGACTAATAAGCCCTCGTGTTGACTCTCCACATAAGTCCTCGAGTTGAGTTCCGAGTACAGGAGTCGACTGATGACTCCTCGAGTTGAGTTCCGAGTCCACGAGTCGACTGATGACTCCTCGTGGCGACTCAATAAATAACTCCTCGAGTTGAGTTCACTCCTCGAGTTGAGTTCCGAGTCCATGAGTCGACTAATAAGCCCTCGTGCCGACTCAATAAATAACTCCTCGAGGTGAGTTCACTCGTCCAGTTGAGTTCCGAGTCCATGAGTCGATTTATACGCCCTCGTGCCGACTCGATACATAACTCCTCGAGTTGAGTTCACTCCTCGAGTTGAGTCCCGAGTCCACGAGTCGAGTGATAAGCCCTCGTGTTGACTCTCCACATAATTCCTTGAGTTGAGTTCGCTCCTCGAGTTGAGTTCCGAGTCCACGAGTCAACTGATGACTACTCGTGCCGACTGAAACATATCTCCTCGAGTTGAGTTCCGAGTCCACGAGTCGACTGATAAGCCCTTGTGCTGACTCGAAACATAACTCCTCGAGTTGAGCTCACTCATCGAGTTGAATCCCGAGTCCAGGAGTCGTTTGATAAGCCCTCGTGTTGACTCCCCACATATCTCCTCGAGTTGAGTTCACTCCTCGAATTGAGTTCACTCCTCGAGTTGAGTTCCGAATCCACGAGTCGACTGATAAGCCCTCGTGTTGACTCTCCACATAACTCCTCGAGTTGAGTTCCGAGTCCACGAGTCGACTGATAAGCCCTCGTGCCAACTCGATACATAACTCCTTGAGTTGAGCTCACTCCTCGAGTTCAGTCCCGAGTCCAAGAGTCGACTGATAAGCCCTCGTGTTGACTCCCCACATAACTCCTCGAGTTGCGTTCCGAGTCCATGATTCCACTGATGACTCCTCGTGTTGACCCTCCACATAACTCCTCGAGTTGAGTTCGCTCCTCGAGTTGAGTTCCGAGTCCACGAGTCGACTGATGACTCGTCGTGCCGACTCAATACATAACTCCTCGAGTTGAGTTCACTCTTAGAATTGAGTTCCGAGTCCATGAGTCGACTAATAAGCCCTCGTGTTGACTCTCCACATAAGTCCTTGAATTGAGTTTACTCCTCGAGTTGAGTTCCGAATCCACGAGTCGACTGATAAGCCCTCGTGCGGACTCGATACATTATTCCTCGTGTTGAGTTCACTCCTCGAGTTGAGTCCCGAGTCCACGAGTCTACTGAGAAGCCCTCGTGTTGACTCTCCACATAACTCCTCGAGTTGAGTTCCGAGTCCACGAGTCGACTGATAAGCCCTCGTGCCAACTAGATACATAACTCGTTGAGTTGAGCTCACTCCTCGAGTTGAGTCCCGAGTCCAAGAGTCGACTGATAAGCCCTCGTGTTGACTCCCCACATAACTCCTCGAGTTGAGTTCCGAGTACAGGAGTCGACTGATGACTCCTCGAGTTGAGTTCCGAATCCACGAGTCGACTGATGACTCCTCGTGGCGACTCAATAAATAACTCCTCGAGTTGAGTTCACTCCTCGAGTTGAGTTCCGAGTCCATGAGTCGACTAATAAGCCCTCGTGCCGACTCAATAAATAACTCCTCGAGATGAGTTCACTCCTCCAATTGAGTTCCGATTCCATGAGTCGATTGATACGCCCTCGTGTCGACTCGATGCATAACTCCTCGAGTTGAGTTCACTCCTCGAGTTGAGTCCCGAGTCCACGAGTCGAGTGATAAGCCCTCGTGTTGACTCTCCAAATAATTCCTCGAGTTGAGTTCCGAGTCCACGAGTCAACTGATGACTACTCGTGCCGACTGAAACATAACTCCTCCAGTTGAGTTCACTCCTCGAGTTGAGTTCCGAGTCCACGAGTCGACTGAAAAGCCCTTGTGCTGACTCGAAACATAACTCCTCGAGTTGAGCTCACTCCTCGAGTTGAGTCCCGAGTCCACGTGTCAACTGATAAGTCCTCGTGCGGACTCGATACATAACTCCTCAAGTTGAGTTCACTCCTCGAGTTGAGTCCCGAGTCCACGAGTCTACTGAGAAGCCCTCGTGTTGACTCTCCACATAACTCCTCGAGTTGAGTTCCGAGTCCACGAGTCGACTGATAAGCCCTCGTGCCAACTCGATACATAACTCCTTGAGTTGAGCTCACTCCTCGAGTTGAGTCCCGAGTCCAAGAGTCGACTGATAAGCCCTCGTGTTGACTCCCCACATAACTCCTCGAGTTGAGTTCCGAGTACAGGAGTCGACTGATGACTCCTCGAGTTGAGTTCCGAATCCACGAGTCGACTGATGACTCCTCGTGGCGACTCAATAAATAACTCCTCGAGTTGAGTTCACTCCTCGAGTTGAGTTCCGAGTCCATGAGTCGACTAATAAGCCCTCGTGCCGACTCAATAAATAACTCCTCGAGGTGAGTTCACTCCTCCAGTTGAGTTCCGAGTCCATGAGTCGATTGATACGCCCTCGTGTCGACTCGATGCATAACTCCTCGTGTTGAGTTCACTCCTCGAGTTGAGTCCCGAGTCCACGAGTCGAGTGATAAGCCCTCGTGTTGACTCTCCAAATAATTCCTTGAGTTGAGTTCGCTCCTCGAGTTGAGTTCCGAGTCCACGAGTCAACTGATGACTACTCGTGCCGACTGAAACATAACTCCTCGAGTTGAGTTCACTCCTCGAGTTGAGTTCCGAGTCCACGAGTCGACTGAAAAGCCCTTGTGCTGACTCGAAACATAACTCCTCGAGTTGAGCTCACTCCTCGAGTTGAGTCCCGAGTCCACGTGTCAACTGATAAGTCCTCGTGCGGACTCGATACATAACTCCTCAAGTTGAGTTCACTCCTCGAGTTGAGTCCCGAGTCCACGTGTCAACTGATAAGTCCTCGTGTTGACTCTCCACATAACTCCTCGAGTTGAGTTCCGAGTCCACGAGTCGACTTATAAGCCCTCGTGCCAACTCGATACATAACTCCTTGAGTTGAGCTCACTCCTCGAGTTCAGTCCCGAGTCCAAGAGTCGACTGATAAGCCCTCGTGTTGACTCCCCACATAACTCCTCGAGTTGAGTTCCGAGTCCACGAGTCGACTGATAAGCCCTCGTGCGGACTCGATACATAACTCCTCGAGTTCAGTTCACTCCTCGAGTTGAGTCCCGAGTCCACGAGTCAACTGATAAGCCCTCGTGTTGACTCTCCACATAACTCCCCGAGTTGAGTTCCGAGTCCACGAGTCGACTGATAAACCCTCGTGCCAACTCGATACATAACTCCTTGAGTTGATTTCCGAGTCCACGAGTCGACTGATGACTCGTCGTGCCGACTCAATACATAACTCCTCGAGTTGAGTTCACTCCTCGAATTGAGTTCCGAGTCCATGAGTCGACTAATAAGCCCTCATGTTGACTCTCCACATAAGTCCTCGAATTGATTTCACTCCTCGAGTTGAGTTCCGAATCCACGAGTCGACTGATAAGCCCTCGTGCGGACTCGATACATTATTCCTCGATGTTGAGTTTACTCCTCGAGTTGAGTCCCGAGTCCACGAGTCTACTGAGAAGCCCTCGTGTTAACTTTCCACATAACTCCTCGAGTTGAGTTCCGAGTCCACGAGTCGACTGATAAGCCCTCGTGCCAACTCGATACATAACTCCTTGAGTTGAGCTCACTCCTCGAGTTCAGTCCCGAGTCCAAGAGTCGACTGATAAGCCCTCGTGTTGACTCCCCACATAACTCCTCGAGTTAAGTTCCGAGTCCATGAGTCGACTGATGACTCCTCGAGTTGAGTTCCGAGTCCACGAGTCGACTGATGACTCCTCGTGGCGACTCAATAAATAACTCCTCGAGTTGAGTTCCGAGTCCACGAGTCGACTGATGACTCGTCGTACCGACTCAATACATAACTCCTCGAGTTGAGTTCACTCCTCGAATTGAGTTCCGAGTCCATGAGTCGACTAATAAGCCCTCGTGTTGACTCTCCACATAAGTCCTCGAATTGATTTCACTCCTCGAGTTGAGTTCCGAATCCAGGAGTCGACTGATAAGCCCTCGTGCGGACTCGATACATTATTCCTCGAGTTGAGTTCACTCCTCGAGTTGAGTCCCGAGTCCACGAGTCTACTGAGAAGCCCTCGTGTTGACTCTCCACATAACTCCTCGAGTTGAGTTCCGAGTCCACGAGTCGACTGATAAGCCCTCGTGCCAACTCGATACATAACTCCTTGAGTTGAGCTCACTCCTCGAGTTGAGTCCCGAGTCCAAGAGTCGACTGATAAGCCCTCGTGTTGACGCCCCACATAACTCCTTGAGTTGCGTTCCGAGTCCACGAGTCGACTGATGACTCCTCGTGTTGACTCTCCACATAACTCCTCGACTTGAGTTCGCTCCTCGAGTTGAGTTCCGAGTCCACGGGTCGACTGATGACTCGTCGTGCCGACTCAATACATAACTCCTCCAGTTGAGTTCACTCCTCGAATTGAGTTCCGAGTCCATGAGTTGACTAATAAGCAATCGTGTTGACTCTCCACATAAGTCCTCGAATTGAGTTCACTCCTCGAGTTGAGTTCCGAATCCACGAGTCGACTGATAAGCCCTCGTGCGGACTCGATACATAACTCCTCGAGTTGAGTTCACTCCTCGAGTTGAGTCCCGAGTCCACGAGTCAACTGATAAGCCCTCGTGTTGACTCTCCACATAACTCCTCGAGTTGAGTTCCGAGTCAACGAGTCGACTGATAAGCCCTCGTGCCAACTCGATACATAACTCCTTGAGTTGAGCTCACTCCTCGAGTTCAGTCCCGAGTCCAAGAGTCGACTGATAAGCCCTCGTGTTGACTCCCCACATAACTCCTCGAGTTGAGTTCCGAGTCCACGAGTCGACTGATGACTCCTCGTGGCGACTCAATAAATAACTCCTCGAGTTGAGTTCACTCCTCGAGTTGAGTTCCGAGTCCATGAGTCGACTAATAAGCCCTCGTGCCGACTCAATAAATAACTCCTCGAGGTGAGTTCATTCCTCCAGTTGAGTTCCGAGTCCATGAGTCGATTGATACGCCCTCGTGTCGACTCGATACATAACTCCTCGAGTTGAGTTCACTCCTCGAGTTGAGTCCCGAGTCCACGAGTCGAGTGATAAGCCCTCGTGTTGACTCGCCACATAATTCCTTGAGTTGAGTTCGCTCCTCGAGTTGAGTTCCGAGTCCACGAGTCAACTGATGACTACTCGTGCCGACTGAAACATAACTCCTCGAGTTGAGTTCACTCCTCGAGTTGAGTTCCAAGTCCACGAGTCGACTGAAAAGCACTTGTGCTGACTCGAAACATAACTCCTCGAGTTGAGCTCACTCCTCGAGTTGAATCCCGAGTCCAGGAGTCTTTTGATAAGCCCTCTTGTTGACTCCCCACATATCTCCTCGAGTTGAGTTCCGAGTCCACGAGTCGACTGATGACTCCTCGTGGCGACTCAATAAATAAATCCTCGAGTTGAGTTCCGAGTCCATGAGTCGACTAATAAGCCCTCGTGCCGACTCAATAAATAACTCCTCGAGGTGAGTTCACTCCTCCAGTTGAGTTCCGAGTCCATGAGTCGATTGATACGCCCTTGTGTCGACTCGATACATAACTCCTCGAGTTGAGTTCACTCTTCGAGTTGAGTCCCGAGTCCACGAGTCGAGTGATAAGCCCTCGTGTTGACTCGCCACATAATTCCTTGAGTTGAGTTCGCTCCTCGTGTTGAGTTCCGAGTCCACGAGTCAACTGATGACTACTCGTGCCGACTGAAACATAACTCCTCGAGTTGAGTTCACTCCTCGAGTTGAGTTCCAAGTCCACGAGTCGACTGAAAAGCCCTTGTGCTGACTCGAAACATAACTCCTCGAGTTGAGCTCACTCCTCGAGTTGAATCCCGAGTCCAGGAGTCGTTTGATAAGCCCTCTTGTTGACTCCCCACATATCTCCTCGAGTTGAGTTCCGAGTCCACGAGTCGACTGATGACTCGTCGTGGCGACTCAATAAATAACTCCTCGAGTTGAGTTCACTCCTCGAGTTGAGTTCCGAGTCCATGAGTCGACTAATAAGCCCTCGTGCCGACTCAATAAATAACTCCTCGAGGTGAGTTCATTCCTCCAGTTGAGTTCCGAGTCCATGAGTCGATTGATACGCCCTCGTGTCGACTCGATACATAACTCCTCGAGTTGAGTTCACTCCTCGAGTTGAGTCCCGAGTCCACGAGTCGAGTGATAAGCCCTCGTGTTGACTCGCCACATAATTCCTTGAGTTGAGTTCGCTCCTCGAGTTGAGTTCCGAGTCCACGAGTCAACTGATGACTACTCGTGCCGACTGAAACATAACTCCTCGAGTTGAGCTCACTCCTCGAGTTCAGTCCCGAGTCCAAGAGTCGACTGATAAGCCCTCGTGTTGACTCCCCACATAACTCCTCGAGTTGAGTTCCGAGTCCACGAGTCGACTGATGACTCCTCGAGTTGAGTTCCGAGTCCACGAGTCGACTGATGACTCCTCGTGGCGACTCAATAAATAACTCCTCGAGTTGAGTTCACTCCTCGAGTTGAGTTCCGAGTCCATGAGTCGACTAATAAGCCCTCGTGCCGACTCAATAAATAACTCCTCGAGGTGAGTTCACTCCTCCAGTTGAGTTCCGAGTCCATGAGTCGATTGATACGCCCTTGTGTCGACTCGATACATAACTCCTCGAGTTGAGTTCACTCTTCGAGTTGAGTCCCGAGTCCACGAGTCGAGTGATAAGCCCTCGTGTTGACTCGCCACATAATTCCTTGAGTTGAGTTCGCTCCTCGTGTTGAGTTCCGAGTCCACGAGTCAACTGATGACTACTCGTGCCGACTGAAACATAACTCCTCCAGTTGAGTTCACTCCTCGAGTTGAGTTCCAAGTCCACGAGTCGACTGAAAAGCACTTGTGCTGACTCGAAACATAACTCCTCGAGTTGAGCTCACTCCTCGAGTTGAATCCCGAGTCCAGGAGTCGTTTGATAAGCCCTCTTGTTGACTCCCCACATATCTCCTCGAGTTGAGTTCCGAGTCCACGAGTCGACTGATGACTCGTCGTGGCGACTCAATAAATAACTCCTCGAGTTGAGTTCACTCCTCGAGTTGAGTTCCGAGTCCATGAGTCGACTAATAAGCCCTCGTGCCGACTCAATAAATAACTCCTCGAGGTGAGTTCATTCCTCCAGTTGAGTTCCGAGTCCATGAGTCGATTGATACGCCCTCGTGTCGACTCGATACATAACTCCTCGAGTTGAGTTCACTCCTCGAGTTGAGTCCCGAGTCCACGAGTCGAGTGATAAGCCCTCGTGTTGACTCGCCACATAATTCCTTGAGTTGAGTTCGCTCCTCGAGTTGAGTTCCGAGTCCACGAGTCAACTGATGACTACTCGTGCCGACTGAAACATAACTCCTCGAGTTGAGCTAACTCCTCGAGTTCAGTCCCGAGTCCAAGAGTCGACTGATAAGCCCTCGTGTTGACTCCCCACATAACTCCTCGAGTTGAGTTCCGAGTCCACGAGTCGACTGATGACTCCTCGAGTTGAGTTCCGAGTCCACGACTCGACTGATGACTCGTCGTGGCGACTCAATAAATAACTCCTCGAGTTGAGTTCACTCCTCGAGTTGAGTTCCGAGTCCATGAGTCGACTAATAAGCCCTCGTGCCGACTCAATAAATAACTCCTCGAGTTGAGTTCACTCCTCCAGTTGAGTTCCGAGTCCATGAGTCGATTGATACGCCCTTGTGTCGACTCGATACATAACTCCTCGAGTTGAGTTCACTCTTCGAGTTGAGTCCCGAGTCCACGAGTCGAGTGATAAGCCCTCGTGTTGACTCGCCACATAATTCCTTGAGTTGAGTTCGCTCCTCGTGTTGAGTTCCGAGTCCACGAGTCAACTGATGACTACTCGTGCCGACTGAAACATAACTCCTCGAGTTGAGTTCACTCCTCGAGTTGAGTTCCAAGTCCACGAGTCGACTGATAAGCCCTCGTGCCAACTCGATACATAACTCCTTGAGTTGAGCTCACTCCTCGAGTTCAGTCCCGAGTCCAAGAGTCGACTGATAAGCCCTCGTGTTGACTCCCCACATAACTCCTCGAGTTGAGTTCCGAGTCCACGAGTCGACTGATGACTCCTCGAGTTGAGTTCCGAGTCCACGAGTCGACTGATGACTCCTCGTGGCGACTCAATAAATAACTCCTCGAGTTGAGTTCACTCCTCGAGTTGAGTTCCGAGTCCATGAGTCGACTAATAAGCCCTCGTGCCGACTCAATAAATAACTCCTCGAGGTGAGTTCACTCCTCCAGTTGAGTTCCGAGTCCATGAGTCGATTGATACGCCCTTGTGTCGACTCGATACATAACTCCTCGAGTTGAGTTCACTCTTCGAGTTGAGTCCCGAGTCCACGAGTCGAGTGATAAGCCCTCGTGTTGACTCGCCACATAATTCCTTGAGTTGAGTTCGCTCCTCGTGTTGAGTTCCGAGTCCACGAGTCAACTGATGACTACTCGTGCCGACTGAAACATAACTCCTCGAGTTGAGTTCACTCCTCGAGTTGAGTTCCAAGTCCACGAGTCGACTGAAAAGCCCTTGTGCTGACTCGAAACATAACTCCTCGAGTTGAGCTCACTCCTCGAGTTGAATCCCGAGTCCAGGAGTCGTTTGATAAGCCCTCTTGTTGACTCCCCACATATCTCCTCGAGTTGAGTTCCGAGTCCACGAGTCGACTGATGACTCGTCGTGGCGACTCAATAAATAACTCCTCGAGTTGAGTTCACTCCTCGAGTTGAGTTCCGAGTCCATGAGTCGACTAATAAGCCCTCGTGCCGACTCAATAAATAACTCCTCGAGGTGAGTTCATTCCTCCAGTTGAGTTCCGAGTCCATGAGTCGATTGATACGCCCTCGTGTCGACTCGATACATAACTCCTCGAGTTGAGTTCACTCCTCGAGTTGAGTCCCGAGTCCACGAGTCGAGTGATAAGCCCTCGTGTTGACTCGCCACATAATTCCTTGAGTTGAGTTCGCTCCTCGAGTTGAGTTCCGAGTCCACGAGTCAACTGATGACTACTCGTGCCGACTGAAACATAACTCCTCGAGTTGAGCTCACTCCTCGAGTTCAGTCCCGAGTCCAAGAGTCGACTGATAAGCCCTCGTGTTGACTCCCCACATAACTCCTCGAGTTGAGTTCCGAGTCCACGAGTCGACTGATGACTCCTCGAGTTGAGTTCCGAGTCCACGAGTCGACTGATGACTCCTCGTGGCGACTCAATAAATAACTCCTCGAGTTGAGTTCACTCCTCGAGTTGAGTTCCGAGTCCATGAGTCGACTAATAAGCCCTCGTGCCGACTCAATAAATAACTCCTCGAGGTGAGTTCACTCCTCCAGTTGAGTTCCGAGTCCATGAGTCGATTGATACGCCCTTGTGTCGACTCGATACATAACTCCTCGAGTTGAGTTCACTCTTCGAGTTGAGTCCCGAGTCCACGAGTCGAGTGATAAGCCCTCGTGTTGACTCGCCACATAATTCCTTGAGTTGAGTTCGCTCCTCGTGTTGAGTTCCGAGTCCACGAGTCAACTGATGACTACTCGTGCCGACTGAAACATAACTCCTCCAGTTGAGTTCACTCCTCGAGTTGAGTTCCAAGTCCACGAGTCGACTGAAAAGCACTTGTGCTGACTCGAAACATAACTCCTCGAGTTGAGCTCACTCCTCGAGTTGAATCCCGAGTCCAGGAGTCGTTTGATAAGCCCTCTTGTTGACTCCCCACATATCTCCTCGAGTTGAGTTCCGAGTCCACGAGTCGACTGATGACTCGTCGTGGCGACTCAATAAATAACTCCTCGAGTTGAGTTCACTCCTCGAGTTGAGTTCCGAGTCCATGAGTCGACTAATAAGCCCTCGTGCCGACTCAATAAATAACTCCTCGAGGTGAGTTCATTCCTCCAGTTGAGTTCCGAGTCCATGAGTCGATTGATACGCCCTCGTGTCGACTCGATACATAACTCCTCGAGTTGAGTTCACTCCTCGAGTTGAGTCCCGAGTCCACGAGTCGAGTGATAAGCCCTCGTGTTGACTCGCCACATAATTCCTTGAGTTGAGTTCGCTCCTCGAGTTGAGTTCCGAGTCCACGAGTCAACTGATGACTACTCGTGCCGACTGAAACATAACTCCTCGAGTTGAGCTAACTCCTCGAGTTCAGTCCCGAGTCCAAGAGTCGACTGATAAGCCCTCGTGTTGACTCCCCACATAACTCCTCGAGTTGAGTTCCGAGTCCACGAGTCGACTGATGACTCCTCGAGTTGAGTTCCGAGTCCACGACTCGACTGATGACTCGTCGTGGCGACTCAATAAATAACTCCTCGAGTTGAGTTCACTCCTCGAGTTGAGTTCCGAGTCCATGAGTCGACTAATAAGCCCTCGTGCCGACTCAATAAATAACTCCTCGAGTTGAGTTCACTCCTCCAGTTGAGTTCCGAGTCCATGAGTCGATTGATACGCCCTTGTGTCGACTCGATACATAACTCCTCGAGTTGAGTTCACTCTTCGAGTTGAGTCCCGAGTCCACGAGTCGAGTGATAAGCCCTCGTGTTGACTCGCCACATAATTCCTTGAGTTGAGTTCGCTCCTCGTGTTGAGTTCCGAGTCCACGAGTCAACTGATGACTACTCGTGCCGACTGAAACATAACTCGTCGAGTTGAGTTCACTCCTCGAGTTGAGTTCCAAGTCCACGAGTCGACTGATAAGCCCTCGTGCCAACTCGATACATAACTCCTTGAGTTGAGCTCACTCCTCGAGTTCAGTCCCGAGTCCAAGAGTCGACTGATAAGCCCTCGTGTTGACTCCCCACATAACTCCTCGAGTTGAGTTCCGAGTCCACGAGTCGACTGATGACTCCTCGAGTTGAGTTCCGAGTCCACGAGTCGACTGATGACTCCTCGTGGCGACTCAATAAATAACTCCTCGAGTTGAGTTCACTCCTCGAGTTGAGTTCCGAGTCCATGAGTCGACTAATAAGCCCTCGTGCCGACTCAATAAATAACTCCTCGAGGTGAGTTCACTCCTCCAGTTGAGTTCCGAGTCCATGAGTCGATTGATACGCCCTTGTGTCGACTCGATACATAACTCCTCGAGTTGAGTTCACTCTTCGAGTTGAGTCCCGAGTCCACGAGTCGAGTGATAAGCCCTCGTGTTGACTCGCCACATAATTCCTTGAGTTGAGTTCGCTCCTCGTGTTGAGTTCCGAGTCCACGAGTCAACTGATGACTACTCGTGCCGACTGAAACATAACTCCTCCAGTTGAGTTCACTCCTCGAGTTGAGTTCCAAGTCCACGAGTCGACTGAAAAGCACTTGTGCTGACTCGAAACATAACTCCTCGAGTTGAGCTCACTCCTCGAGTTGAATCCCGAGTCCAGGAGTCGTTTGATAAGCCCTCTTGTTGACTCCCCACATATCTCCTCGAGTTGAGTTCCGAGTCCACGAGTCGACTGATGACTCGTCGTGGCGACTCAATAAATAACTCCTCGAGTTGAGTTCACTCCTCGAGTTGAGTTCCGAGTCCATGAGTCGACTAATAAGCCCTCGTGCCGACTCAATAAATAACTCCTCGAGGTGAGTTCATTCCTCCAGTTGAGTTCCGAGTCCATGAGTCGATTGATACGCCCTCGTGTCGACTCGATACATAACTCCTCGAGTTGAGTTCACTCCTCGAGTTGAGTCCCGAGTCCACGAGTCGAGTGATAAGCCCTCGTGTTGACTCGCCACATAATTCCTTGAGTTGAGTTCGCTCCTCGAGTTGAGTTCCGAGTCCACGAGTCAACTGATGACTACTCGTGCCGACTGAAACATAACTCCTCGAGTTGAGCTAACTCCTCGAGTTCAGTCCCGAGTCCAAGAGTCGACTGATAAGCCCTCGTGTTGACTCCCCACATAACTCCTCGAGTTGAGTTCCGAGTCCACGAGTCGACTGATGACTCCTCGAGTTGAGTTCCGAGTCCACGACTCGACTGATGACTCGTCGTGGCGACTCAATAAATAACTCCTCGAGTTGAGTTCACTCCTCGAGTTGAGTTCCGAGTCCATGAGTCGACTAATAAGCCCTCGTGCCGACTCAATAAATAACTCCTCGAGTTGAGTTCACTCCTCCAGTTGAGTTCCGAGTCCATGAGTCGATTGATACGCCCTTGTGTCGACTCGATACATAACTCCTCGAGTTGAGTTCACTCTTCGAGTTGAGTCCCGAGTCCACGAGTCGAGTGATAAGCCCTCGTGTTGACTCGCCACATAATTCCTTGAGTTGAGTTCGCTCCTCGTGTTGAGTTCCGAGTCCACGAGTCAACTGATGACTACTCGTGCCGACTGAAACATAACTCCTCGAGTTGAGTTCACTCCTCGAGTTGAGTTCCAAGTCCACGAGTCGACTGATAAGCCCTCGTGCCAACTCGATACATAACTCCTTGAGTTGAGCTCACTCCTCGAGTTCAGTCCCGAGTCCAAGAGTCGACTGATAAGCCCTCGTGTTGACTCCCCACATAACTCCTCGAGTTGAGTTCCGAGTCCACGAGTCGACTGATGACTCCTCGAGTTGAGTTCCGAGTCCACGAGTCGACTGATGACTCCTCGTGGCGACTCAATAAATAACTCCTCGAGTTGAGTTCACTCCTCGAGTTGAGTTCCGAGTCCATGAGTCGACTAATAAGCCCTCGTGCCGACTCAATAAATAACTCCTCGAGGTGAGTTCACTCCTCCAGTTGAGTTCCGAGTCCATGAGTCGATTGATACGCCCTTGTGTCGACTCGATACATAACTCCTCGAGTTGAGTTCACTCTTCGAGTTGAGTCCCGAGTCCACGAGTCGAGTGATAAGCCCTCGTGTTGACTCGCCACATAATTCCTTGAGTTGAGTTCGCTCCTCGTGTTGAGTTCCGAGTCCACGAGTCAACTGATGACTACTCGTGCCGACTGAAACATAACTCCTCCAGTTGAGTTCACTCCTCGAGTTGAGTTCCAAGTCCACGAGTCGACTGAAAAGCACTTGTGCTGACTCGAAACATAACTCCTCGAGTTGAGCTCACTCCTCGAGTTGAATCCCGAGTCCAGGAGTCTTTTGATAAGCCCTCTTGTTGACTCCCCACATATCTCCTCGAGTTGAGTTCCGAGTCCACGAGTCGACTGATGACTCGTCGTGGCGACTCAATAAATAACTCCTCGAGTTGAGTTCACTCCTCGAGTTGAGTTCCGAGTCCATGAGTCGACTAATAAGCCCTCGTGCCGACTCAATAAATAACTCCTCGAGGTGAGTTCATTCCTCCAGTTGAGTTCCGAGTCCATGAGTCGATTGATACGCCCTCGTGTCGACTCGATACATAACTCCTCGAGTTGAGTTCACTCCTCGAGTTGAGTCCCGAGTCCACGAGTCGAGTGATAAGCCCTCGTGTTGACTCGCCACATAATTCCTTGAGTTGAGTTCGCTCCTCGAGTTGAGTTCCGAGTCCACGAGTCAACTGATGACTACTCGTGCCGACTGAAACATAACTCCTCGAGTTGAGCTCACTCCTCGAGTTCAGTCCCGAGTCCAAGAGTCGACTGATAAGCCCTCGTGTTGACTCCCCACATAACTCCTCGAGTTGAGTTCCGAGTCCACGAGTCGACTGATGACTCCTCGAGTTGAGTTCCGAGTCCACGACTCGACTGATGACTCGTCGTGGCGACTCAATAAATAACTCCTCGAGTTGAGTTCACTCCTCGAGTTGAGTTCCGAGTCCATGAGTCGACTAATAAGCCCTCGTGCCGACTCAATAAATAACTCCTCGAGGTGAGTTCATTCCTCCAGTTGAGTTCCGAGTCCATGGGTCGATTGATACGCCCTCGTGTCGACTCGATACATAACTCCTCGAGTTGAGTTCACTCCTCGAGTTGAGTCCCGAGTCCACGAGTCGAGTGATAAGCCCTCGTGTTGACTCGCCACATAATTCCTTGAGTTGAGTTCGCTCCTCGAGTTGAGTTCCGAGTCCACGAGTCAACTGATGACTACTCGTGCCGACTGAAACATAACTCCTCGAGTTGAGTTCACTCCTCGAGTTGAGTTCCAAGTCCACGAGTCGACTGAAAAGCCCTTGTGCTGACTCGAAACATAACTCCTCGAGTTGAGCTCACTCCTCGAGTTGAATCCCGAGTCCAGGAGTCGTTTGATAAGCCCTCTTGTTGACTCCCCACATATCTCCTCGAGTTGAGTTCCGAGTCCACGAGTCGACTGATGACTCCTCGTGTTGACTCAATACATCACTCCTCGAGTTGAGTCCCGAGTCCAAGAGTCGACTCATAAGCCCTCGTGTTGACTCCCCACATAACTCCTTGAGTTGCGTTCCGAGTCCACGAGTCGACTGATGACTCCTCGTGTTGACTCTCCACATAACTCCTCGAGTTGAGTTCGCTCCTCGAGTTGAGTTCCGAGTCCACGGGTCGACTGATGACTCGTCGTGCCGACTCAATACATAACTCCTCCAGTTGAGTTCACTCCTCGAATTGAGTTCCGAGTCCATGAGTCGACTAATAAGCAATCGTGTTGACTCTCCACATAAGTCCTCGAATTGAGTTCACTCCTCTAGTTGAGTTCCGAATCCACGAGTCGACTGATAAGCCCTCGTGCGGACTCGATACATAACTCCTCGAGTTGAGTTCACTCCTCGAGTTGAGTCCCGAGTCCACGTGTCAACTGATAAGTCCTCGTGTTGACTCTCCACATAACTCCTCGAGTTGAGTTCCGAGTCCACGAGTCGACTGATGACTCGTCGTGCCGACTCAATACATAACTCCTCGAGTTGAGTTCACTCCTCGAATTGAGTTCCGAGTCCATGAGTCGACTAATAAGCCCTCGTGTTGACTCTCCACATAAGTCCTCGAATTGATTTCACTCCTCGAGTTGAGTTCCGAATCCACGAGTCGACTGATAAGCCCTCGTGCGGACTCGATACATTATTCCTCGAGTTGAGTTCACTCCTCGAGTTGAGTCCCGAGTCCACGAGTCACCTGAGAAACCCTCGTGTTGACTATCCACATAACTCCTCGAGTTGAGTTCCGAGTCCACAAGTCGACTGATAAGCCCACGTGCCAACTCGATACATAACTCCTTGAGTTGAGCTCACTCCTCGAGTTCAGTCCCGAGTCCAAGAGTCGACTGATAAGCCCTCGTGTTGACTCCCCACATAACTCCTCGAGTTGAGTTCCGATTCCACGAGTCGACTGATGACTCGTCGTGCCGACTCAATACATAACTCCTCGACTTGAGTTCACTCCTCGAATTGAGTTCCGAGTCCATGAGTCGACTAATAAGCCCTCGTGTTGACTCTCCACATAAGTCCTCGAATTGATTTCACTCCTCGAGTTGAGTTCCGAATCCACGAGTCGACTGATAAGCCCTCGTGCGGACTCGATACATTATTCCTCGATGTTGAGTTTACTCCTCGAGTTGAGTCCCGAGTCCACGAGTCTACTGAGAAGCCCTCGTGTTGACTCTCCACATAACTCCTCGAGTTGAGTTCCGAGTCCACGAGTCGACTGATAAGCCCTCCTGCCAACTCGATACATAACTCCTTGAGTTGAGCTCACTCCTCGAGTTCAGTCCCGAGTCCAAGAGTCGACTGATAAGTCCTCGTGTTGACTCCCCACATAACTCTTCGAATTGAGTTCCGAGTCCATGAGTCGACTAATAAGCCCTCGTGTTGACTCTCCACATAAGTCCTCGAATTGATTTCACTCCTCGAGTTGAGTTCCGAATCCACGAGTCGACTGATAAGCCCTCGTGCGGACTCGATACATTATTCCTCCAGTTGAGTTCACTCCTCGAGTTGAGTCCCGAGTCCACGAGTCTACTGAGAAGCCCTCGTGTTGACTCTCCACATAACTCCTCGAGTTGAGTTCCGAGTCCACGAGTCGACTGATAAGCCCTCGTGCCAACTCGATACATAACTCCTTGAGTTGAGCTCACTCCTCGAGTTTAGTCCCGAGTCCAAGAGTCGACTGATAGGCCCTCGTGTTGACTCCCCACATAACTCCTTGAGTTGCGTTCCGAGTCCACGAGTCGACTGATGACTCCTCGTGTTGACTCTCCACATAACTCCTCGAGTTGAGTTCGCTCCTCGAGTTGAGTTCCGAGTCCACGGGTCGACTGATGACTCGTCGTGCCGACTCAATACATAACTCCTCCAGTTGAGTTCACTCCTCGAATTGAGTTCCGAGTCCATGAGTTGACTAATAAGCAATCGTGTTGACTCTCCACATAAGTCCTCGAATTGAGTTCACTCCTCGAGTTGAGTTCCGAATCCACGAGTCGACTGATAAGCCCTCGTGCGGACTCGATACATAACTCCTCGAGTTGAGTTCACTCCTCGAGTTGAGTCCCGAGTCCACGAGTCAACTGATAAGCCCTCGTGTTGACTCTCCACATAACTCCTCGAGTTGAGTTCCGAGTCAACGAGTCGACTGATAAGCCTTCGTGCCAACTCGATACATAACTCCTTGAGTTGAGCTCACTCCTCGAGTTCAGTCCCGAGTCCAAGAGTCGACTGATAAGCCCTCGTGTTGACTCCCCACATAACTCCTCGAGTTGAGTTCCGAGTCCACGAGTCGACTGATGACTCCTCGAGTTGAGTTCCGAGTCCACGAGTCGACTGATGACTCGTCGTGGCGACTCAATAAATAACTCCTCGAGTTGAGTTCACTCCTCGAGTTGAGTTCCGAGTCCATGAGTCGACTAATAAGCCCTCGTGCCGACTCAATAAATAACTCCTCGAAGTGAGTTCACTCCTCCAGTTGAGTTCCGAGTCCATGAGTCGATTGATACGCCCTCGTGTCGACTCGATACATAACTCCTCGAGTTGAGTTCACTCCTCGAGTTGAGTCCCGAGTCCACGAGTCGAGTGATAAGCCCTCGTGTTGACTCGCCACATAATTCCTTGAGTTGAGTTCGCTCCTCGAGTTGAGTTCCGAGTCCACGAGTCAACTGATGACTACTCGTGCCGACTGAAACATAACTCCTCGAGTTGAGTTCACTTCTCGAGTTGAGTTCCAAGTCCACGAGTCGACTGAAAAGCCCTTGTGCTGACTCGAAACATAACTCCTCGAGTTGAGCTCACTCCTCGAGTTGAATCCCGAGTCCAGGATTCGTTTGATAAGCCCTCTTGTTGACTCCCCACATATCTCCTCGAGTTGAGTTCACTCCTCGAGTTGAGTTCCGAGTCCACGAGTCGACTGATGACTCCTCGTGTTGACTCAATACATCACTCCTCGAGTTGAGTCCCGAGTCCAAGAGTCGACTCATAAGCCCTCGTGTTGACTCCCCACATAACTCCTTGAGTTGCGTTCCGAGTCCACGAGTCGACTGATGACTCCTCGTGTTGACTCTCCACATAACTCCTCGAGTTGAGTTCGCTCCTCGAGTTGAGTTCCGAGTCCACGGGTCGACTGATGACTCGTCGTGCCGACTCAATACATAACTCCTCCAGTTGAGTTCACTCCTCGAATTGAGTTCCGAATCCATGAGTTGACTAATAAGCAATCGTGTTGACTCTCCACATAAGTCCTCGAATTGAGTTCACTCCTCGAGTTGAGTTCCGAATCCACGAGTCGACTGATAAGCCCTCGTGCGGACTCGATACATAACTCCTCGAGTTGAGTTCACTCCTCGAGTTGAGTCCCGAGTCCACGTGTCAACTGATAAGTCCTCGTGTTGACTCTCCACGTAACTCCTCGAGTTGAGTTCCGAGTCCACGAGTCGACTGATGACTCGTCGTGCCGACTCAATACATAACTCCTCGAGTTGAGTTCACTCCTCGAATTGAGTTCCGAGTCCATGAGTCGACTAATAAGCCCTCGTGTTGACTCTCCACATAAGTCCTCGAATTGATTTCACTCCTCGAGTTGAGTTCCGAATCCACGAGTCGACTGATAAGCCCTCGTGCGGACTCGATACATTATTCCTCGAGTTGAGTTCACTCCTCGAGTTGAGTCCCGAGTCCACAAGTCACCTGAGAAGCCCTCGTGTTGACTCTCCACATAACTCCTCGAGTTGAGTTCCGAGTCCACGAGTCGACTGATAAGCCCTCGTGCCAACTCGATACATAACTCCTTGAGTTGAGCTCACTCCTCGAGTTCAGTCCCGAGTCCAAGAGTCGACTGATAAGCCCTCGTGTTGACTCCCCACATAACTCCTCGAGTTGAGTTCCGATTCCACGAGTCGACTGATGACTCGTCGTGCCGACTCAATACATAACTCCTCGACTTGAGTTCACTCCTCGAATTGAGTTCCGAGTCCATGAGTCGACTAATAAGCCCTCGTGTTGACTCTCCACATAAGTCCTCGAATTGATTTCACTCCTCGAGTTGAGTTCCGAATCCACGAGTCGACTGATAAGCCCTCGTGCGGACTCGATACATTATTCCTCGATGTTGAGTTTACTCCTCGAGTTGAGTCCCGAGTCCACGAGTCTACTGAGAAGCCCTCGTGTTGACTCTCCACATAACTCCTCGAGTTGAGTTCCGAGTCCACGAGTCGACTGATAAGCCCTCGTGCCAACTCGATACATAACTCCTTGAGTTGAGCTCACTCCTCGAGTTCAGTCCCGAGTCCAAGAGTCGACTGATAAGCCCTCGTGTTGACTCCCCACATAACTCCTCGAGTTGAGTTCCGAGTCCATGAGTCGACTGATGACTCCTCGAGTTGAGTTCCGAGTCCACGAGTCGACTGATGACTCCTCGTGGCGACTCAATAAATAACTCCTCGAGTTGAGTTCACTCCTCGAGTTGAGTTCCGAGTCCACGAGTCGACTGATGACTCGTCGTGCCGACTCAATACATAACTCCTCGAGTTGAGTTCACTCCTCGAATTGAGTTCCGAGTCCATGAGTCGACTAATAAGCCCTCGTGTTGACTCTCCACATAAGTCCTCGAATTGATTTCACTCCTCGAGTTGAGTTCCGAATCCACGAGTCGACTGATAAGCCCTCGTGCGGACTCGATACATTATTCCTCCAGTTGAGTTCACTCCTCGAGTTGAGTCCCGAGTCCACGAGTCTACTGAGAAGCCCTCGTGTTGACTCTCCACATAAGTCCTCGAGTTAAGTTCCGAGTCCACGAGTCGACTGATAAGCCCTCGTGCCAACTCGATACATAACTCCTTGAGTTGAGCTCACTCCTCGAGTTTAGTCCCGAGTCCAAGAGTCGACTGATAGGCCCTCGTGTTGACTCCCCACATAACTCCTTGAGTTGCGTTCCGAGTCCACGAGTCGACTGATGACTCCTCGTGTTGACTCTCCACATAACTCCTCGAGTTGAGTTCGCTCCTCGAGTTGAGTTCCGAGTCCACGGGTCGACTGATGACTCGTCGTGCCGACTCAATACATAACTCCTCCAGTTGAGTTCACTCCTCGAATTGAGTTCCGAGTCCATGAGTTGACTAATAAGCAATCGTGTTGACTCTCCACATAAGTCCTCGAATTGAGTTCACTCCTCGAGTTGAGTTCCGAATCCACGAGTCGACTGATAAGCCCTCGTGCGGACTCGATACATAACTCCTCGAGTTGAGTTCACTCCTCGAGTTGAGTCCCGAGTCCACGAGTCAACTGATAAGCCCTCGTGTTGACTCTCCACATAACTCCTCGAGTTGAGTTCCGAGTCAACGAGTCGACTGATAAGCCCTCGTCCCAACTCGATACATAACTCCTTGAGTTGAGCTCACTCCTCGAGTTCAGTCCCGAGTCCAAGAGTCGACTGATAAGCCCTCGTGTTGACTCCCCACATAACTCCTCGAGTTGAGTTCCGAGTCCACGAGTCGACTGATGACTCCTCGAGTTGAGTTCCGAGTCCACGAGTCGACTGATGACTCGTCGTGGCGACTCAATAAATAACTCCTCGAGTTGAGTTCACTCCTCGAGTTGAGTTCCGAGTCCATGAGTCGACTAATAAGCCCTCGTGCCGACTCAATAAATAACTCCTCGAGGTGAGTTCACTCCTCCAATTGAGTTCCGAGTCCATGAGTCGATTGATACGCCCTCGTGTCGACTCGATACATAACTCCTCGAGTTGAGTTCACTCCTCGAGTTGAGTCCCGAGTCCACGAGTCGAGTGATAAGCCCTCGTGTTGACTCGCCACATAATTCCTTGAGTTGAGTTCGCTCCTCGAGTTGAGTTCCGAGTCCACGAGTCAACTGATGACTACTCGTGCCGACTGAAACATAACTCCTCGAGTTGAGTTCACTTCTCGAGTTGAGTTCCAAGTCCACGAGTCGACTGAAAAGCCCTTGTGCTGACTCGAAACATAACTCCTCGAGTTGAGCTCACTCCTCGAGTTGAATCCCGAGTCCAGGAGTCGTTTGAAAAACCCTCTTGTTGACTCCCTACATATCTCCTCGAGTTGAGTTCCGAGACCACGAGTCGACTGATGACTCCTCGTGTTGACTCAATACATCACTCCTCGAGTTGAGTCCCGAGTCCAAGAGTCGACTCATAAGCCCTCGTGTTGACTCCCCACATAACTCCTTGAGTTGCGTTCCGAGTCCACGAGTCGACTGATGACTCCTCGTGTTGACTCTCCACATAACTCCTCGAGTTGAGTTCGCTCCTCGAGTTGAGTTCCGAGTCCACGGGTCGACTGATGACTCGTCGTGCCGACTCAATACATAACTCCTCCAGTTGAGTTCACTCCTCGAATTGAGTTCCGAGTCCATGAGTCGACTAATAAGCAATCGTGTTGACTCTCCACATAAGTCCTCGAATTGAGTTCACTCCTCGAGTTGAGTTCCGAATCCACGAGTCGACTGATAAGCCCTCGTGCGGACTCGATACATAACTCCTCGAGTTGAGTTCACTCCTCGAGTTGCGTCCCGAGTCCACGTGTCAACTGATAAGTCCTCGTGTTGACTCTCCACATAACTCCTCGAGTTGAGTTCCGAGTCCAAGAGTCGACTGATGACTCGTCGTGCCGACTCAATACATAACTCCTCGAGTTGAGTTCACTCCTCGAATTGAGTTCCGAGTCCATGAGTCGACTAATAAGCCCTCGTGTTGACTCTCCACATAAGTCCTCGAATTGATTTCACTCCTCGAGTTGAGTTCCGAATCCACGAGTCGACTGATAAGCCCTCGTGCGGACTCGATACATTATTCCTCGAGCTGAGTTCACTCCTCGAGTTGAGTCCCGAGTCCACGAGTCACCTGAGAAGCCCTCGTGTTGACTCTCCACATAACTCCTCGAGTTGAGTTCCGAGTCCACGAGTCGACTGATAAGCCCTCGTGCCAACTCGATACATAACTCCTTGAGTTGAGCTCACTCCTCGAGATCAGTACCGAGTCCAAGAGTCGACTGATAAGCCCTCGTGTTGACTCCCCACATAACTCCTCGAGTTGAGTTCCGAGTCCATGAGTCGACTGATGACTCCTCGAGTTGAGTTCCGAGTCCACGAGTCGACTGATGACTCCTCGTGGCGACTCAATAAATAACTCCTCGAGTTGAGTTCACTCCTCGAGTTGAGTTCCGAGTCCACGAGTCGACTGATGACTCGTCGTGCCGACTCAATACATAACTCCTCGAGTTGAGTTCACTCCTCGAATTGAGTTCCGAGTCCATGAGTCGACTAATAAGCCCTCGTGTTGACTCTCCACATAAGTCCTCGAATTGATTTCACTCCTCGAGTTGAGTTCCGAATCCACGAGTCGACTGATAAGCCCTCGTGCGGACTCGATACATTATTCCTCCAGTTGAGTTCACTCCTCGAGTTGAGTCCCGAGTCCACGAGTCTACTGAGAAGCCCTCGTGTTGACTCTCCACATAACTCCTCGAGTTGAGTTCCGAGTCCACGAGTCGACTGATAAGCCGTCGTGTCAACTCGATACATAACTCCTTGAGTTGAGCTCACTCCTCGAGTTTAGTCCCGAGTCCAAGAGTCGACTGATAAGCCCTCGTGTTGACTCCCCACATAACTCCTTGAGTTGCGTTCCGAGTCCACGAGTCGACTGATGACTCCTCGTGTTGACTCTCCACATAACTCCTCGAGTTGAGTTCGCTCCTCGAGTTGAGTTCCGAGTCCACGGGTCGACTGATGACTCGTCGTGCCGACTCAATACATAACTCCTCCAGTTGAGTTCACTCCTCGAATTGAGTTCCGAGTCCATGAGTTGACTAATAAGCAATCGTGTTGACTCTCCACATAAGTCCTCGAATTGAGTTCACTCCTCGAGTTGAGTTCCGAATCCACGAGTCGACTGATAAGCCCTCGTGCGGACTCGATACATAACTCCTCGAGTTGAGTTCACTCCTCGAGTTGAGTCCCGAGTCCACGAGTCAACTGATAAGCCCTCGTGTTGACTCTCCACATAACTCCTCGAGTTGAGTTCCGAGTCAACGAGTCGACTGATAAGCCCTCGTGCCAACTCGATACATAACTCCTTGAGTTGAGCTCACTCCTCGAGTTCAGTCCCGAGTCCAAGAGTTGACTGATAAGCCCTCGTGTTGACTCCCCACATAACTCCTCGAGTTGAGTTCCGAGTCCACGAGTCGACTGATGACTCCTCGAGTTGAGTTCCGAGTCCACGAGTCGACTGATGACTCCTCGAGTTGAGTTTCGAGTCCACGAGTCGACTGATGACTCCTCGTGGCGACTCAATAAATAACTCCTCGAGTTGAGTTCACTCCTCGAGTTGAGTTCCGAGTCCATGAGTCGACTAATAAGCCCTCGTGCCGACTCAATAAATAACTCCTCGAGGTGAGTTCACTCCTCCAGTTGAGTTCCGAGTCCATGAGTCGATTGATACGCCCTCGTGTCGACTCGATACATAACTCCTCGAGTTGAGTTCACTCCTCGAGTTGAGTCCCGAGTCCACGAGTCGAGTGATAAGCCCTCGTGTTGACTCGCCACATAATTCCTTGAGTTGAGTTCGCTCCTCGAGTTGAGTTCCGAGTCCACGAGTCAACTGATGACTACTCGTGCCGACTGAAACATAACTCCTCGAGTTGAGTTCACTCCTCGAGTTGAGTTCCAAGTCCACGAGTCGACTGAAAAGCCCTTGTGCTGACTCGAAACATAACTCCTCGAGTTGAGCTCACTCCTCGAGTTGAATCCCGAGTCCAGGAGTCGTTTGATAAGCCCTCTTGTTGACTCCCCACATATCTCCTCGAGTTGAGTTCACTCCTCGAGTTGAGTTCCGAGTCCACGAGTCGACTGATGACTCCTCGTGTTGACTCAATACATCACTCCTCGAGTTGAGTCCCGAGTCCAAGAGTCGACTCATAAGCCCTCGTGTTGACTCCCCACATAACTCCTTGAGTTGCGTTCCGAGTCCACGAGTCGACTGATGACTCCTCGTGTTGACTCTCCACATAACTCCTCGAGTTGAGTTCGTTCCTCGAGTTGAGTTCCGAGTCCACGGGTCGACTGATGACTCGTCGTGCCGACTCAATACATAACTCCTCTAGTTGAGTTCACTCCTCGAATTGAGTTCCGAGTCCATGAGTCGACTAATAAGCAATCGTGTTGACTCTCCACATAAGTCCTCGAATTGAGTTCACTCCTCGAGTTGAGTTCCGAATCCACGAGTCGACTGATAAGCCCTCGTGCGGACTCGATACATAACTCCTCGAGTTGAGTTCACTCCTCGAGTTGAGTCCCGAGTCCACGTGTCAACTGATAAGTCCTCGTGTTGACTCTCCACATAACTCCTCGAGTTGAGTTCCGAGTCCACGAGTCGACTGATGACTCGTCGTGCCGACTCAATACATAACTCCTCGAGTTGAGTTCACTCCTCGAATTGAGTTCCGAGTCCATGAGTCGACTAATAAGCCCTCGTGTCGACTCTCCACATAAGTCCTCGAATTGATTTCACTCCTCGAGTTGAGGTCCGAATCCACGAGTCGACTGATAAGCCCTCGTGCGGACTCGATACATTATTCCTCGAGTTGAGTTCACTCCTCGAGTTGAGTCCCGAGTCCACGAGTCACCTGAGAAGCCCTCGTGTTGACTCTCTACATAACTCCTCGAGTTGAGTTCCGAGTCCACGAGTCAACTGATAAGCCCTCGTGCCAACTCGATACATAACTCCTTGAGTTGAGCTCACTCCTCGAGTTCAGTCCCGAGTCCAAGAGTCGACTGATAAGCCCTCGTGTTGACTCCCCACATAACTCCTCGAGTTGAGTTCCGATTCCACGAGTCGACTGATGACTCGTCGTGCCGACTCAATACATAACTCCTCGACTTGAGTTCACTCCTCGAATTGAGTTCCGAGTCCATGAGTCGACTAATAAGCCCTCGTGTTGACTCTCCACATAAGTCCTCGAATTGATTTCACTCCTCGAGTTGAGTTCCGAATCCACGAGTCGACTGATAAGCCCTCGTGCGGACTCGATACATTATTCCTCGATGTTGAGTTTACTCCTCGAGTTGAGTCCCGAGTCCACGAGTCTACTGAGAAGCCCTCGTGTTGACTCTCCACATAACTCCTCGAGTTGAGTTCCGAGTCCACGAGTCGACTGATAAGCCCTCGTGCCAACTCGATACATAACTCCTTGAGTTGAGCTCACTCCTCGAGATCAGTCCCGAGTCCAAGAGTCGACTGATATGCCCTCGTGTTGACTCCCCACATAACTCCTCGAGTTGAGTTCCGAGTCCATGAGTCGACTGATGACTCCTCGAGTTGAGTTCCGAGTCCACGAGTCGACTGATGACTCCTCGTGGCGACTCAATAAATAACTCCTCGAGTTGAGTTCACTCCTCGAGTTGAGTTCCGAGTCCACGAGTCGACTGATGACTCGTCTTGCCGACTCAATACATAACTCCTCGAGTTGAGTTCACTCCTCGAATTGAGTTCCGAGTCCATGAGTCGACTAATAAGCCCTCGTGTTGACTCTCCACATAAGTCCTCGAATTGATTTCACTCCTCGAGTTGAGTTCCGAATCCACGAGTCGACTGATAAGCCCTCGTGCGGACTCGATACATTATTCCTCCAGTTGAGTTCACTCCTCGAGTTGAGTCCCGAGTCCACGAGTCTACTGAGAAGCCCTCGTGTTGACTCTCCACATAACTCCTCGAGTTGAGTTCCGAGTCCACGAGTCGACTGATAAGCCGTCGTGCCAACTCGATACATAACTCCTTGAGTTGAGCTCACTCCTCGAGTTTAGTCCCGAGTCCAAGAGTCGACTGATAAGCCCTCGTGTTGACTCCCCACATAACTCCTTGAGTTGCGTTCCGAGTCCACGAGTCGACTGATGACTCCTCGTGTTGACTCTCCACATAACTCCTCGAGTTGAGTTCGCTCCTCGAGTTGAGTTCCGAGTCCACGGGTCGACTGATGACTCGTCGTGCCGACTCAATACATAAATCCTCCAGTTGAGTTCACTCCTCGAATTGAGTTCCGAGTCCATGAGTTGACTAATAAGCAATCGAGTTGACTCTCCACATAAGTCCTCGAATTGAGTTCACTCCTCGAGTTGAGTTCCGAATCCACGAGTCGACTGATAAGCCCTCGTGCGGACTCGATACATAACTCCTCGAGTTGAGTTCACTCCTCGAGTTGAGTCCCGAGTCCACGAGTCAACTGATAAGCCCTCGTGTTGACTCTCCACATAACTCCTCGAGTTGAGTTCCGAGTCAACGAGTCGACTGATAAGCCCTCGTGCCAACTCGATACATAACTCCTTGAGTTGAGCTCACTCCTCGAGTTCAGTCCCGAGTCCAAGAGTCGACTGATAAGCCCTCGTGTTGACTCCCCACATAACTCCTCGAGTTGAGTTCCGAGTCCACGAGTCGACTGATGACTCCTCGAGTTGAGTTCCGAGTCCACGAGTCGACTGATGACTCCTCGTGGCGACTCAATAAATAACTCCTCGAGTTGAGTTCACTCCTCGAGTTGAGTTCCGAGTCCATGAGTCAACTAATAAGCCCTCGTGCCGACTCAATAAATAACTCCTCGAGGTGAGTTCACTCCTCCAGTTGAGTTCCGAGTCCATGAGTCGATTGATACGCCCTCGTGTCGACTCGATACATAACTCCTCGAGTTGAGTTCACTCCTCGAGTTGAGTCCCGAGTCCACGAGTCGAGTGATAAGCCCTCGTGTTGACTCGCCACATAATTCCTTGAGTTGAGTTCGCTCCTCGAGTTGAGTTCCGAGTCCACGAGTCAACTGATGACTACTCGTGCCGACTGAAACATAACTCCTCGAGTTGAGTTCACTCCTCGAGTTGAGTTCCAAGTCCACGAGTCGACTGAAAAGCCCTTGTGCTGACTCGAAACATAACTCCTCGAGTTGAGCTCACTCCTCGAGTTGAATCCCGAGTCCAGGAGTCGTTTGATAAGCCCTCTTGTTGACTCCCCACATATCTCCTCGAGTTGAGTTCACTCCTCGAGTTGAGTTCCGAGTCCACGAGTCGACTGATGACTCCTCGTGTTGACTCAATACATCACTCCTCGAGTTGAGTCCCGAGTCCAAGAGTCGACTCATAAGCCCTCGTGTTGACTCCCCACATAACTCCTTGAGTTGCGTTCCGAGTCCACGAGTCGACTGATGACTCCTCGTGTTGACTCTCCACATAACTCCTCGAGTTGAGTTCGCTCCTCGAGTTGAGTTCCGAGTTCACGGGTCGACTGATGACTCGTCGTGCCGACTCAATACATAACTCCTCCAGTTGAGTTCACTCCTCGAATTGAGTTCCGAGTCCATGAGTCGACTAATAAGCAATCGTGTTGACTCTCCACATAAGTCCTCGAATTGAGTTCACTCCTCGAGTTGAGTTCCGAATCCACGAGTCGACTGATAAGCCCTCGTGCGGACTCGATACATAACTCCTCGAGTTGAGTTCACTCCTCGAGTTGAGTCCCGAGTCCACGTGTCAACTGATAAGTCCTCGTGTTGGCTCTCCACATAACTCCTCGAGTTGAGTTCCGAGTCCACGAGTCGACTGATGACTCGTCGTGCCGACTCAATACATAACTCCTCGAGTTGAGTTCACTCCTCGAATTGAGTTCCGAGTCCATGAGTCGACTAATAAGCCCTCGTGTCGACTCTCCACATAAGTCCTCGAATTGATTTCACTCCTCGAGTTGAGTTCCGAATCCACGAGTCGACTGATAAGCCCTCGTGCGGACTCGATACATTATTCCTCGATGTTGAGTTTACTCCTCGAGTTGAGTTCCGAGTCCACGAGTCGACTGATGACTCCTCGAGTTGAGTTCCGAGTCCACGAGTCGACTGATGACTCGTCGTGGCGACTCAATAAATAACTCCTCGAGTTGAGTTCACTCCTCGAGTTGAGTTCCGAGTCCATGAGTCGACTGATAAGCCCTCGTGTTGACTCCCCACATAACTCCTCGAGTTGAGTTCCGAGTCCACGAGTCGACTGATGACTCCTCGAGTTGAGTTCCGAGTCCACGAGTCGACTGATGACTCCTCGTGGCGACTCAATAAATAACTCCTCGAGTTGAGTTCACTCCTCGAGTTCAGTTCCGAGTCCGTGAGTCGACTAATAAGCCCTCGTGCCGACTCAATAAATAACTCCTCGAGGTGAGTTCACTCCTCCAGTTGAGTTCCGAGTCCATGAGTCGATTGATACGCCCTCGTGTCGACTCGATACATAACTCCTCGAGTTGAGTTCACTCCTCGAGTTGAGTCCCGAGTCCACGAGTCGAGTGATAAGCCCTCGTGTTGACTCGCCACATAATTCCTTGAGTTGAGTTCGCTCCTCGAGTTGAGTTCCGAGTCCACGAGTCAACTGATGACTACTCGTGCCGACTGAAACATAACTCCTCGAGTTGAGTTCACTCCTCGAGTTGAGTTCCAAGTCCACGAGTCGACTGAAAAGCCCTTGTGCTGACTCGAAACATAACTCCTCGAGTTGAGCTCACTCCTCGAGTTGAATCCCGAGTCCAGGAGTCGTTTGATAAGCCCTCTTGTTGACTCCCCACATATCTCCTCGAGTTGAGTTCACTCCTCGAGTTGAGTTCCGAGTCCACGAGTCGACTGATGACTCCTCGTGTTGACTCAATACATCACTCCTCGAGTTGAGTCCCGAGTCCAAGAGTCGACTCATAAGCCCTCGTGTTGACTCCCCACATAACTCCTTGAGTTGCGTTCCGAGTCCACGAGTCGACTGATGACTCCTCGTGTTGACTCTCCACATAACTCCTCGAGTTGAGTTCGCTCCTCGAGTTGAGTTCCGAGTTCACGGGTCGACTGATGACTCGTCGTGCCGACTCAATACATAACTCCTCCAGTTGAGTTCACTCCTCGAATTGAGTTCCGAGTCCATGAGTCGACTAATAAGCAATCGTGTTGACTCTCCACATAAGTCCTCGAATTGAGTTCACTCCTCGAGTTGAGTTCCGAATCCACGAGTCGACTGATAAGCCCTCGTGCGGACTCGATACATAACTCCTCGAGTTGAGTTCACTCCTCGAGTTGAGTCCCGAGTCCACGTGTCAACTGATAAGTCCTCGTGTTGGCTCTCCACATAACTCCTCGAGTTGAGTTCCGAGTCCACGAGTCGACTGATGACTCGTCGTGCCGACTCAATACATAACTCCTCGAGTTGAGTTCACTCCTCGAATTGAGTTCCGAGTCCATGAGTCGACTAATAAGCCCTCGTGTCGACTCTCCACATAAGTCCTCGAATTGATTTCACTCCTCGAGTTGAGGTCCGAATCCACGAGTCGACTGATAAGCCCTCGTGCGGACTCGATACATTATTCCTCGAGTTGAGTTCACTCCTCGAGTTGAGTCCCGAGTCCACGAGTCACCTGAGAAGCCCTCGTGTTGACTCTCTACATAACTCCTCGAGTTGAGTTCCGAGTCCACGAGTCGACTGATAAGCCCTCGTGCCAACTCGATACATAACTCCTTAAGTTGAGCTCACTCCTCGAGTTCAGTCCCGAGTCCAAGAGTCGACTGATAAGCCCTCGTGTTGACTCCCCACATAACTCCTTGAGTTGAGTTCCGATTCCACGAGTCGACTGATGACTCGTCGTGCCGACTCAATACATAACTCCTCGACTTGAGTTCAGTCCTCGAATTGAGTTCCGAGTCCATGAGTCGACTAATAAGCCCTCGTGTTGACTCTCCACATAAGTCCTCGAATTGATTTCACTCCTCGAGTTGAGTTCCGAATCCACGAGTCGACTGATAAGCCCTCGTGCGGACTCGATACATTATTCCTCGATGTTGAGTTTACTCCTCGAGTTGAGTTCCGAGTCCACGAGTCGACTGATGACTCCTCGAGTTGAGTTCCGAGTCCACGAGTCGACTGATGACTCGTCGTGGCGACTCAATAAATAACTCCTCGAGTTGAGTTCACTCCTCGAGTTGAGTTCCAAGTCCACGAGTCGACTGAAAAGCCCTTGTGCTGACTCGAAACATAACTCCTCGAGTTGAGCTCACTCCTCGAGTTGAATCCCGAGTCCAGGAGTCGTTTGATAATCCCTCTTGTTGACTCCCCACATATCTCCTCGAGTTGAGTTCACTCCTCGAGTTGAGTTCCGAGTCCACGAGTCGACTGATGACTCCTCGTGTTGACTCAATACATCACTCCTCGAGTTGAGTCCCGAGTCCAAGAGTCGACTCATAAGCCCTCGTGTTGACTCCCCACATAACTCCTTGAGTTGCGTTCCGAGTCCACGAGTCGACTGATGACTCCTCGTGTTGACTCAATACATAACTCCTCCAGTTGAGTTCACTCCTCGAATTGAGTTCCGAGTCCATGAGTCGACTAATAAGCAATCGTGTTGACTCTCCACATAAGTCCTCGAATTGAGTTCACTCCTCGAGTTGAGTTCCGAATCCACGAGTCGACTGATAAGCCCTCGTGCGGACTCGATACATAACTCCTCGAGTTGAGTTCACTCCTCGAGTTGAGTCCCGAGTCCACGAGTCTACTGAGAAGCCCTCGTGTTGACTCTCCACATAACTCCTCGAGTTGAGTTCCGAGTCCACGAGTCGACTGATAAGCCCTCGTGCCAACTCGATACATAACTCCTTGAGTTGAGCTCACTCCTCGAGTTTAGTCCCGAGTCCAAGAGTCGACTGATAAGCCCTCGTGTTGACTCCCCACATAACTTCTTGAGTTGCGTTCCGAGTCCACGAGTCGACTGATGACTCCTCGTGTTGACTCTCCACATAACTCCTCGAGTTGAGTTCGCTCCTCGAGTTGAGTTCCGAGTCCACGGGTCGACTGATGACTCGTCGTGCCGACTCAATACATAACTCCTCCAGTTGAGTTCACTCCTCGAATTGAGTTCCGAGTCCATGAGTTGACTAATAAGCAATCGTGTTTACTCTCCACATAAGTCCTCGAATTGAGTTCACTCCTCGAGTTGAGTTCCGAATCCACGAGTCGACTGATAAGCCCTCGTGCGGACTCGATACATAACTCCTCGAGTTGAGTTCACTCCTCGAGTTGAGTCCCGAGTCCACGAGTCAACTGATAAGCCCTCGTGTTGACTCTCCACATAACTCCTCGAGTTGAGTTCCGAGTCAACGAGTCGACTGATAAGCCCTCGTGCCAACTCGATACATAACTCCTTGAGTTGAGCTCACTCCTCGAGTTCAGTCCCGAGTCCAAGAGTCGACTGATAAGCCCTCGTGTTGACTCCCCACATAACTCCTCGAGTTGAGTTCCGAGTCCACGAGTCGACTGATGACTCCTCGAGTTGAGTTCCGAGTCCACGAGTCGACTGATGACTCGTCGTGGCGACTCAATAAATAACTCCTCGAGTTGAGTTCACTCCTCGAGTTGAGTTCCGAGTCCATGAGTCGACTAATAAGCCCTCGTGCCGACTCAATAAATAACTCCTCGAGGTGAGTTCACTCCTCCAGTTGAGTTCCGAGTCCATGAGTCGATTGATACGCCCTCGTGTCGACTCGATACATAACTCCTCGAGTTGAGTTCACTCCTCGAGTTGAGTCCCGAGTCCACGAGTCGAGTGATAAGCCCTCGTGTTGACTCCCCACATAATTCCTTGAGTTGAGTTCGCTCCTCGAGTTGAGTTCCGAGTCCACGAGTCAACTGATGACTACTCGTGCCGACTGAAACATAACTCCTCGAGTTGCGTTCACTCCTCGAGTTGAGTTCCAAGTCCACGAGTCGACTGAAAAGCCCTTGTGCTGACTCGAAACATAACTCCTCGAGTTGAGCTCACTCCTCGAGTTGAATCCCGAGTCCAGGAGTCGTTTGATAAGCCCTCTTGTTGACTCCCCACATATCTCCTCGAGTTGAGTTCCGAGTCCACGAGTCGACTGATGACTCCTCGTGTTGACTCAATACATCACTCCTTGAGTTGAGTCCCGAGTCCAAGAGTCGACTCATAAGCCCTCGTATTGACTCCCCACATAACTCCTTGAGTTGCGTTCCGAGTCCACGAGTCGACTGATGACTCCTCGTGTTGACTCTCCACATAACTCCTCGAGTTGAGTTCGCTCCTCGAGTTGAGTTCCGAGTCCACGGGTCGACTGATGACTCGTCGTGCCGACTCAATACATAACTCCTCCAGTTGAGTTCACTCCTCGAATTGAGTTCCGAGTCCATGAGTCGACTAATAAGCAATCGTGTTGACTCTCCACATAAGTCCTCGAATTGAGTTCACTCCTCGAGTTGAGTTCCGAATCCACGAGTCGACTGATAAGCCCTCGTGCGGACTCGATACATAACTCCTCGAGTTGAGTTCACTCCTCGAGTTGAGTCCCGAGTCCACGTGTCAACTGATAAGTCCTCGTGTTGACTCTCCACATAACTCCTCGAGTTGAGTTCCGAGTCCACGAATCGACTGATAAGCCCTCGTGCCAACTCGATACATAACTCCTTGAGTTGAGCTCACTCCTCGAGTTCAGTTCCGAGTCCAAGAGTCGACTGATAAGCCCTCGTGTTGACTCCCCACATAACTCCTCGAGTTGAGTTCCGAGTCCACGAGTCGACTGATGACTCGTCGTGCCGACTCAATACATAACTCCTCGAGTTGAGTTCACTCCTCGAATTGAGTTCCGAGTCCATGAGTCGACTAATAAGCCCTCGTGTTGACTCTCCACATAAGTCCTCGAATTGATTTCACTCCTCGAGTTGAGTTCCGAATCCACGAGTCGACTGATAAGCCCTCGTGCGGACTCGATACATTATTCCTCGATGTTGAGTTTAATCCTCGAGTTGAGTCCCGAGTCCATGAGTCTACTGAGAAGCCCTCGTGTTGACTCTCCACATAACTCCTCGAGTTGAGTTCCGAGTCCACGAGTCGACTGATAAGCCCTCGTGCCAACTCGATACATAACTCCTTGAGTTGAGCTCACTCCTCGAGTTCAGTCCCGAGTCCAAGAGTCGACTGATAAGCCCTCGTGTTGACTCCCCACATAACTCCTCGAGTTGAGTTCCGAGTCCATGAGTCGACTGATGACTCCTCGAGTTGAGTTCCGAGTCCACGAGTCGACTGATGACTCCTCGTGGCGACTCAATAAATAACTCCTCGAGTTGAGTTCACTCTTCGAGTTGAGTTCCTAGTCCACGAGTCGACTGATGACTCGTCGTACCGACTCAATACATAACTCCTCGAGTTGAGTTCACTCCTCGAATTGAGTTCCGAGTCCATGAGTCGACTAATAAGCCCTCGTGTTGACTCTCCACATAAGTCCTCGAATTGATTTCACTCCTCGAGTTGAGTTCCGAATCCACGAGTCGACTGATAAGCCCTCGTGCGGACTCGATACATTATTCCTCGAGTTGAGTTCACTCCTCGAGTTGAGTCCCGAGTCCACGAGTCTACTGAGAAGCCCTCGTGTTGACTCTCCACATAACTCCTCGAGTTGAGTTCCGAGTCCACGAGTCGACTGATAAGCCCTCGTGCCAACTCGATACACAACTCCTTGAGTTGAGCTCACTCCTCGAGTTGAGTCCCGAGTCCAAGAGTCGACTGTTAAGCCCTCGTGTTGACTCCCCAGATAACTCCTTGAGTTGCGTTCCGAGTCCACGAGTCGACTGATGACTCCTCGTGTTGACTCTCCACATAACTCCTCGAGTTGAGTTCGCTCCTCGAGTTGAGTTCCGATGTCCACGGGTCGACTGATGACTCGTCGTGCCGACTCAATACATAACTCCTCCAGTTGAGTTCACTCCTCGAATTGAGTTCCGAGTCCATGAGTTGACTAATAAGCAATCGTGTTGACTCTCCACATAAGTCCTCGAATTGAGTTCACTCCTCGAGTTGAGTTCGGAATCCACGAGTCGACTGATAAGCCCTCGTGCGGACTCGATACATAACTCCTCGAGTTGAGTTCACTCCTCGAGTTGAGTCCCGAGTCCACGAGTCAACTGATAAGCCCTCGTGTTGACTCTCCACATAAGTCCTCGAGTTGAGTTCCGAGTCAACGAGTCGACTGATAAGCCCTCGTGCCAACTCGATACATAACTCCTTGAGTTGAGCTCACTCCTCGAGTTCAGTCCCGAGTCCAAGAGTCGACTGATAAGCCCTCGTGTTGACTCCCCACATAACTCCTCGAGTTGAGTTCCGAGTCCACGAGTCGACTGATGACTCCTCGAGTTGAGTTCCGAGTCCACGAGTCGACTGATGACTCGTCGTGGCGACTCAATAAATAACTCCTCGAGTTGAGTTCACTCCTCGAGTTGAGTTCCGAGTCCATGAGTCGACTAATAAGCCCTCGTGCCGACTCAATAAATAACTCCTCGAGGTGAGTTCACTCCTCCAGTTGAGTTCCGAGTCCATGAGTCGATTGATACGCCCTCGTGTCGACTCGATACATAACTCCTCGAGTTGAGTTCACTCCTCGAGTTGAGTCCCGAGTCCACGAGTCGAGTGATAAGCCCTCGTGTTGACTCCCCACATAATTCCTTGAGTTGAGTTCGCTCCTCGAGTTGAGTTCCGAGTCCACGAGTCAACTGATGACTACTCGTGCCGACTGAAACATAACTCCTCGAGTTGAGTTCACTCCTCGAGTTGAGTTCCAAGTCCACGAGTCGACTGAAAAGCCCTTGTGCTGACTCGAAACATAACTCCTCGAGTTGAGCTCACTCCTCGAGTTGAATCCCGAGTCCAGGAGTCGTTTGATAAGCCCTCTTGTTGACTCCCCACATATCTCCTCGAGTTGAGTTCCGAGTCCACGAGTCGACTGATGACTCCTCGTGTTGACTCAATACATCACTCCTTGAGTTGAGTCCCGAGTCCAAGAGTCGACTCATAAGCCCTCGTATTGACTCCCCACATAACTCCTTGAGTTGCGTTCCGAGTCCACGAGTCGACTGATGACTCCTCGTGTTGACTCTCCACATAACTCCTCGAGTTGAGTTCGCTCCTCGAGTTGAGTTCCGAGTCCACGGGTCGACTGATGACTCGTCGTGCCGACTCAATACATAACTCCTCCAGTTGAGTTCACTCATCGAATTGAGTTCCGAGTCCATGAGTCGACTAATAAGCAATCGTGTTGACTCTCCACATAAGTCCTCGAATTGAGTTCACTCCTCGAGTTGAGTTCCGAATCCACGAGTCGACTGATAAGCCCTCGTGCGGACTCGATACATAACTCCTCGAGTTGAGTTCACTCCTCGAGTTGAGTCCCGAGTCCACGTGTCAACTGATAAGTCCTCGTGTTGACTCTCCACATAACTCCTCGAGTTGAGTTCCGAGTCCACGAATCGACTGATAAGCCCTCGTGCCAACTCGATACATAACTCCTTGAGTTGAGCTCACTCCTCGAGTTCAGTCCCGAGTCCAAGAGTCGACTGATAAGCCCTCGTGTTGACTCCCCACATAACTCCTCGAGTTGAGTTCCGAGTCCACGAGTCGACTGATGACTCGTCGTGCCGACTCAATACATAACTCCTCCAGTTGAGTTCACTCCTCGAATTGAGTTCCGAGTCCATGAGTCGACTAATAAGCAATCGTGTTGACTCTCCACATAAGTCCTCGAATTGATTTCACTCCTCGAGTTGAGTTCCGAATCCACGAGTCGACTGATAAGCCCTCGTGCGGACTCGATACATTATTCCTCGATGTTGAGTTTACTCCTCGAGTTGAGTCCCGAGTCCACGAGTCTACTGAGAAGCCCTCGTGTTGACTCTCCACATAACTCCTCGAGTTGAGTTCCGAGTCCACGAGTCGACTGATAAGCCCTCGTGCCAACTCGATACATAACTCCTTGAGTTGAGCTCACTCCTCGAGTTCAGTCCCGAGTCCAAGAGTCGACTGATAAGCCCTCGTGTTGACTCCCCACATAACTCCTCGAGTTGAGTTCCGAGTCCATGAGTCGACTGATGACTCCTCGAGTTGAGTTCCGAGTCCACGAGTCGACTGATGACTCCTCGTGGCGACTCAATAAATAACTCCTCGAGTTGAGTTCACTCTTCGAGTTGAGTTCCTAGTCCACGAGTCGACTGATGACTCGTCGTACCGACTCAATACATAACTCCTCGAGTTGAGTTCACTCCTCGAATTGAGTTCCGAGTCCATGAGTCGACTAATAAGCCCTCGTGTTAACTCTCCACATAAGTCCTCGAATTGATTTCACTCCTCAAGTTGAGTTCCGAATCCACGAGTCGACTGATAAGCCCTCGTGCCAACTCGATACACAACTCCTTGAGTTGAGCTCACTCCTCGAGTTGAGTCCCGAGTCCAAGAGTCGACTCATAAGCCCTCGTGTTGACTCCCCACATAACTCCTTGAGTTGCGTTCCGAGTCCACGAGTCGACTGATGACTCCTCGTGTTGACTCTCCACATAACTCCTCGAGTTGAGTTCGCTCCTCGAGTTGAGTTCCGAGTCCACGGGTCGACTGATGACTCGTCGTGCCGACTCAATACATAACTCCTCCAGTTGAGTTCACTCCTCGAATTGAGTTCCGAGTCCATGAGTCGACTAATAAGCAATCGTGTTGACTCTCCACATAAGTCCTCGAATTGAGTTCACTCCTCGAGTTGAGTTCGGAATCCACGAGTCGACTGATAAGCCCTCGTGCGGACTCGATACATAACTCCTCGAGTTGAGTTCACTCCTCGAGTTGAGTCCCGAGTCCACGAGTCAACTGATAAGCCCTCGTGTTGACTCTCCACATAAGTCCTCGAGTTGAGTTCCGAGTCAACGAGTCGACTGATAAGCCCTCGTGCCAACTCGATACATAACTCCTTGAGTTGAGCTCACTCCTCGAGTTCAGTCCCGAGTCCAAGAGTCGACTGATAAGCCCTCGTGTTGACTCCCCACATAACTCCTCGAGTTGAGTTCCGAGTCCACGAGTCGACTGATGACTCCTCGAGTTGAGTTCCGAGTCCACGAGTCGACTGATGACTCGTCGTGGCGACTCAATAAATAACTCCTCGAGTTGAGTTCACTCCTCGAGTTGAGTTCCGAGTCCATGAGTCGACTAATAAGCCCTCGTGCCGACTCAATAAATAACTCCTCGAGGTGAGTTCACTCCTCCAGTTGAGTTCCGAGTCCATGAGTCGATTGATACGCCCTCGTGTCGACTCGATACATAACTCCTCGAGTTGAGTTCACTCCTCGAGTTGAGTCCCGAGTCCACGAGTCGAGTGATAAGCCCTCGTGTTGACTCCCCACATAATTCCTTGAGTTGAGTTCGCTCCTCGAGTTGAGTTCCGAGTCCACGAGTCAACTGATGACTACTCGTGCCGACTGAAACATAACTCCTCGAGTTGAGTTCACTCCTCGAGTTGAGTTCCAAGTCCACGAGTCGACTGAAAAGCCCTTGTGCTGACTCGAAACATAACTCCTCGAGTTGAGCTCACTCCTCGAGTTGAATCCCGAGTCCAGGAGTCGTTTGATAAGCCCTCTTGTTGACTCCCCACATATCTCCTCGAGTTGAGTTCCGAGTCCACGAGTCGACTGATGACTCCTCGTGTTGACTCAATACATCACTCCTTGAGTTGAGTCCCGAGTCCAAGAGTCGACTCATAAGCCCTCGTATTGACTCCCCACATAACTCCTTGAGTTGCGTTCCGAGTCCACGAGTCGACTGATGACTCCTCGTGTTGACTCTCCACATAACTCCTCGAGTTGAGTTCGCTCCTCGAGTTGAGTTCCGAGTCCACGGGTCGACTGATGACTCGTCGTGCCGACTCAATACATAACTCCTCCAGTTGAGTTCACTCATCGAATTGAGTTCCGAGTCCATGAGTCGACTAATAAGCAATCGTGTTGACTCTCCACATAAGTCCTCGAATTGAGTTCACTCCTCGAGTTGAGTTCCGAATCCACGAGTCGACTGATAAGCCCTCGTGCGGACTCGATACATAACTCCTCGAGTTGAGTTCACTCCTCGAGTTGAGTCCCGAGTCCACGTGTCAACTGATAAGTCCTCGTGTTGACTCTCCACATAACTCCTCGAGTTGAGTTCCGAGTCCACGAATCGACTGATAAGCCCTCGTGCCAACTCGATACATAACTCCTTGAGTTGAGCTCACTCCTCGAGTTCAGTCCCGAGTCCAAGAGTCGACTGATAAGCCCTCGTGTTGACTCCCCACATAACTCCTCGAGTTGAGTTCCGAGTCCACGAGTCGACTGATGACTCGTCGTGCCGACTCAATACATAACTCCTCCAGTTGAGTTCACTCCTCGAATTGAGTTCCGAGTCCATGAGTCGACTAATAAGCAATCGTGTTGACTCTCCACATAAGTCCTCGAATTGATTTCACTCCTCGAGTTGAGTTCCGAATCCACGAGTCGACTGATAAGCCCTCGTGCGGACTCGATACATTATTCCTCGATGTTGAGTTTACTCCTCGAGTTGAGTCCCGAGTCCACGAGTCTACTGAGAAGCCCTCGTGTTGACTCTCCACATAACTCCTCGAGTTGAGTTCCGAGTCCACGAGTCGACTGATAAGCCCTCGTGCCAACTCGATACATAACTCCTTGAGTTGAGCTCACTCCTCGAGTTCAGTCCCGAGTCCAAGAGTCGACTGATAAGCCCTCGTGTTGACTCCCCACATAACTCCTCGAGTTGAGTTCCGAGTCCATGAGTCGACTGATGACTCCTCGAGTTGAGTTCCGAGTCCACGAGTCGACTGATGACTCCTCGTGGCGACTCAATAAATAACTCCTCGAGTTGAGTTCACTCTTCGAGTTGAGTTCCTAGTCCACGAGTCGACTGATGACTCGTCGTACCGACTCAATACATAACTCCTCGAGTTGAGTTCACTCCTCGAATTGAGTTCCGAGTCCATGAGTCGACTAATAAGCCCTCGTGTTAACTCTCCACATAAGTCCTCGAATTGATTTCACTCCTCAAGTTGAGTTCCGAATCCACGAGTCGACTGATAAGCCCTCGTGCCAACTCGATACACAACTCCTTGAGTTGAGCTCACTCCTCGAGTTGAGTCCCGAGTCCAAGAGTCGACTCATAAGCCCTCGTGTTGACTCCCCACATAACTCCTTGAGTTGCGTTCCGAGTCCACGAGTCGACTGATGACTCCTCGTGTTGACTCTCCACATAACTCCTCGAGTTGAGTTCGCTCCTCGAGTTGAGTTCCGAGTCCACGGGTCGACTGATGACTCGTCGTGCCGACTCAATACATAACTCCTCCAGTTGAGTTCACTCCTCGAATTGAGTTCCGAGTCCATGAGTCGACTAATAAGCAATCGTGTTGACTCTCCACATAAGTCCTCGAATTGAGTTCACTCCTCGAGTTGAGTTCCGAATCCACGAGTCGACTGATAAGCCCTCGTGCGGACTCGATACATAACTCCTCGAGTTGAGTTCACTCCTCGAGTTGAGTCCCGAGTCCACGTGTCAACTGATAAGTCCTCGTGTTGACTCTCCACATAACTCCTCGAGTTGAGTCCCGAGTCCACGAGTCGACTGATAAGCCCTCGTCCCAACTCGATACATAACTCCTTGAGTTGAGCTCACTCCTCGAGTTCAGTCCCGAGTCCAAGAGTCGACTGATAAGCCCTCGTGTTGACTCCCCACATAACTCCTCGAGTTGAGTTCTGAGTCCATGAGTCGACTGATGACTCCTCGAGTTGAGTTCCGAGTCCACGAGTCGACTGATGACTCCTCGTGGCGACTCAATAAATAACTCCTCGAGTTGAGTTCACTCTTCGAGTTGAGTTCCTAGTCCACGAGTCGACTGATGACTCGTCGTACCGACTCAATACATAACTCCTCGAGTTGAGTTCACTCCTCGAATTGAGTTCCGAGTCCATGAGTCGACTAATAAGCCCTCGTGTTAACTCTCCACATAAGTCCTCGAATTGAGTTCACTCCTCGAGTTGAGTTCCGAATCCACGAGTCGACTGATAAGCCCTCGTGCCAACTCGATACATAACTCCTTAAGTTGAGCTCACTCCTCGAGTTCAGTCCCGAGTCCAAGAGTCGACTGATAAGCCCTCGTGTTGACTCCCCACATAACTCCTCGAGTTGAGTTCCGATTCCACGAGTCGACTGATGACTCGTCGTGCCGACTCAATACATAACTCCTCGACTTGAGTTCAGTCCTCGAATTGAGTTCCGAGTCCATGAGTCGACTAATAAGCCCTCGTGTTGACTCTCCACATAAGTCCTCGAATTGATTTCACTCCTCGAGTTGAGTTCCGAATCCACGAGTCGACTGATAAGCCCTCGTGCGGACTCGATACATTATTCCTCGATGTTGAGTTTACTCCTCGAGTTGAGTTCCGAGTCCACGAGTCGACTGATGACTCCTCGAGTTGAGTTCCGAGTCCACGAGTCGACTGATGACTCGTCGTGGCGACTCAATAAATAACTCCTCGAGTTGAGTTCACTCCTCGAGTTGAGTTCCGAGTCCATGAGTCGACTGATAAGCCCTCGTGTTGACTCCCCACATAACTCCTCGAGTTGAGTTCCGAGTCCACGAGTCGACTGATGACTCCTCGAGTTGAGTTCCGAGTCCACGAGTCGACTGATGACTCCTCGTGGCGACTCAATAAATAACTCCTCGAGTTGAGTTCACTCCTCGAGTTGAGTTCCGAGTCCATGAGTCGACTAATAAGCCCTCGTGCCGACTCAATAAATAACTCCTCGAGGTGAGTTCACTCCTCCAGTTGAGTTCCGAGTCCATGAGTCGATTGATACGCCCTCGTGTCGACTCGATACATAACTCCTCGAGTTGAGTTCACTCCTCGAGTTGAGTCCCGAGTCCACGAGTCGAGTGATAAGCCCTCGTGTTGACTCGCCACATAATTCCTTGAGTTGAGTTCGCTCCTCGAGTTGAGTTCCGAGTCCACGAGTCAACTGATGACTACTCGTGCCGACTGAAACATAACTCCTCGAGTTGAGTTCACTCCTCGAGTTGAGTTCCAAGTCCACGAGTCGACTGAAAAGCCCTTGTGCTGACTCGAAACATAACTCCTCGAGTTGAGCTCACTCCTCGAGTTGAATCCCGAGTCCAGGAGTCGTTTGATAAGCCCTCTTGTTGACTCCCCACATATCTCCTCGAGTTGAGTTCACTCCTCGAGTTGAGTTCCGAGTCCACGAGTCGACTGATGACTCCTCGTGTTGACTCAATACATCACTCCTCGAGTTGAGTCCCGAGTCCAAGAGTCGACTCATAAGCCCTCGTGTTGACTCCCCACATAACTCCTTGAGTTGCGTTCCGAGTCCACGAGTCGACTGATGACTCCTCGTGTTGACTCTCCACATAACTCCTCGAGTTGAGTTCGCTCCTCGAGTTGAGTTCCGAGTCCACGGGTCGACTGATGACTCGTCGTGCCGACTCAATACATAACTCCTCCAGTTGAGTTCACTCCTCGAATTGAGTTCCGAGTCCATGAGTCGACTAATAAGCATTCGTGTTGACTCTCCACATAAGTCCTCGAATTGAGTTCACTCCTCGAGTTGAGTTCCGAATCCACGAGTCGACTGATAAGCCCTCGTGCGGACTCGATACATAACTCCTCGAGTTGAGTTCACTCCTCGAGTTGAGTCCCGAGTCCACGTGTCAACTGATAAGTCCTCGTGTTGACTCTCCACATAACTCCTCGAGTTGAGTCCCGAGTCCACGAGTCGACTGATAAGCCCTCGTCCCAACTCGATACATAACTCCTTGAGTTGAGCTCACTCCTCGAGTTCAGTCCCGAGTCCAAGAGTCGACTGATAAGCCCTCGTGTTGACTCCCCACATAACTCCTAGAGTTGGGTTCTGAGTCCATGAGTCGACTGATGACTCCTCGAGTTGAGTTCCGAGTCCACGAGTCGACTGATGACTCCTCGTGGCGACTCAATAAATAACTCCTCGAGTTGAGTTCACTCTTCGAGTTGAGTTCCTAGTCCACGAGTCGACTGATGACTCGTCGTACCGACTCAATACATAACTCCTCGAGTTGAGTTCACTCCTCGAATTGAGTTCCGAGTCCATGAGTCGACTAATAAGCCCTCGTGTTGACTCTCCACATAAGTCCTCGAATTGATTTCACTCCTCGAGTTGAGTTCCGAATCCACGAGTCGACTGATAAGCCCTCGTGCGGACTCGATACATTATTCCTCGAGTTGAGTTCACTCCTCGAGTTGAGTCCCGAGTCCACGAGTCTACTGAGAAGCCCTCGTGTTGACTCTCCACATAACTCCTCGAGTTGAGTTCCGAGTCCACGAGTCGACTGATAAGCCCTCGTGCCAACTCGATACACAACTCCTTGAGTTGAGCTCACTCCTCGAGTTGAGTCCCGAGTCCAAGAGTCGACTGTTAAGCCCTCGTGTTGACTCCCCAGATAACTCCTTGAGTTGCGTTCCGAGTCCACGGGTCGACTGATGACTCGTCGTGCCGACTCAATACATAACTCCTCCAGTTGAGTTCACTCCTCGAATTGAGTTCCGAGTCCATGAGTTGACTAATAAGCAATCGTGTTGACTCTCCACATAAGTCCTCGAATTGAGTTCACTCCTCGAGTTGAGTTCTGAATCCACGAGTCGACTGATAAGCCCTCGTGCGGACTCGATACATAACTCCTCGAGTTGAGTTCACTCCTCGAGTTGAGTCCCGAGTCCACGAGTCAACTGATAAGCCCTCGTGTTGACTCTCCACATAACTCCTCGAGTTGAGTTCCGAGTCAACGAGTCGACTGATAAGCCCTCGTGCCAACTCGATACATAACTCCTTGAGTTGAGCTCACTCCTCGAGTTCAGTCCCGAGTCCAAGAGTCGACTGATAAGCCCTCGTGTTGACTCCCCACATAACTCCTCGAGTTGAGTTCCGAGTCCACGAGTCGACTGATGACTCCTCGAGTTGAGTTCCGAGTCCACGAGTCGACTGATGACTCGTCGTGGCGACTCAATAAATAACTCCTCGAGTTGAGTTCACTCCTCGAGTTGAGTTCCGAGTCCATGAGTCGACTAATAAGCCCTCGTGCCGACTCAATAAATAACTCCTCGAGGTGAGTTCACTCCTCCAGTTGAGTTCCGAGTCCATGAGTCGATTGATACGCCCTCGTGTCGACTCGATACATAACTCCTCGAGTTGAGTTCACTCCTCGAGTTGAGTCCCGAGTCCACGAGTCGAGTGATAAGCCCTCGTGTTGACTCCCCACATAATTCCCTGAGTTGAGTTCGCTCCTCGAGTTGAGTTCCGAGTCCACGAGTCAACTGATGACTACTCGTGCCGACTGAAACATAACTCCTCGAGTTGAGTTCACTCCTCGAGTTGAGTTCCAAGTCCACGAGTCGACTGAAAAGCCCTTGTGCTGACTCGAAACATAACTCCTCGAGTTGAGCTCACTCCTCGAGTTGAATCCCGAGTCCAGGAGTCGTTTGATAAGCCCTCGTGTTGACTCAATACATCACTCCTTGAGTTGAGTCCCGAGTCCAAGAGTCGACTCATAAGCCCTCGTATTGACTCCCCACATAACTCCTTGAGTTGCGTTCCGAGTCCACGAGTCGACTGATGACTCCTCGTGTTGACTCTCCACATAACTCCTCGAGTTGAGTTCGCTCCTCGAGTTGAGTTCCGAGTCCACGGGTCGACTGATGACTCGTCGTGCCGACTCAATACATAACTCCTCCAGTTGAGTTCACTCCTCGAATTGAGTTCCGAGTCCATGAGTCGACTAATAAGCAATCGTGTTGACTCTCCACATAAGTCCTCGAATTGAGTTCACTCCTCGAGTTGAGTTCCGAATCCACGAGTCGACTGATAAGCCCTCGTGCGGACTCGATACATAACTCCTCGAGTTGAGTTCACTCCTCGAGTTGAGTCCCGAGTCCACGTGTCAACTGATAAGTCCTCGTGTTGACTCTCCACATAACTCCTCGAGTTGAGTTCCGAGTCCACGAATCGACTGATAAGCCCTCGTGCCAACTCGATACATAACTCCTTGAGTTGAGCTCACTCCTCGAGTTCAGTCCCGAGTCCAAGAGTAGACTGATAAGCCCTCGTGTTGACCCCCCACATAACTCCTCGAGTTGAGTTCCGAGTCCACGAGTCGACTGATGACTCGTCGTGCCGACTCAATACATAACTCCTCGAGTTGAGTTCACTCCTCGAATTGAGTTCCGAGTCCATGAGTCGACTAATAAGCCCTCGTGTTGACTCTCCACATAAGTCCTCGAATTGATTTCACTCCTCGAGTTGAGTTCCGAATCCACGAGTCGACTGATAAGCCCTCGTGCGGACTCGATACATTATTCCTCGATGTTGAGTTTACTCCTCGAGTTGAGTCCCGAGTCCACGAGTCTACTGAGAAGCCCTCGTGTTGACTCTCCACATAACTCCTCGAGTTGAGTTCCGAGTCCACGAGTCGACTGATAAGCCCTCGTGCCAACTCGATACATAACTCCTTGAGTTGAGCTCACTCCTCGAGTTCAGTCCCGAGTCCAAGAGTCGACTGATAAGCCCTCGTGTTGACTCCCCACATAACTCCTCGAGTTGAGTTCCGAGTCCATGAGTCGACTGATGACTCCTCGAGTTGAGTTCCGAGTCCACGAGTCAACTAATGACTACTCGTGCCGACTGAAACATAACTCCTCGAGTTGAGTTCACTCCTCGAGTTGAGTTCCAAGTCCACGAGTCGACTGAAAAGCCCTTGTGCTGACTCGAAACATAACTCCTCGAGTTGAGCTCACTCCTCGAGTTGAATCCCGAGTCCAGGAGTCGTTTGATAAGCCCTCTTGTTGACTCCCCACATATCTCCTCGAGTTGAGTTCACTCCTCGAGTTGAGTTCCGAGTCCACGAGTCAACTGATGACTCCTCGTGTTGACTCAATACATCACTCCTCGAGTTGAGTCCCGAGTCCAAGAGTCGACTCATAAGCCCTCGTGTTGACTCCCCACATAACTCCTTGAGTTGCGTTCCGAGTCCACGAGTCGACTGATGACTCCTCGTGTTGACTCTCCACATAACTCCTCGAGTTGAGTTCGCTCCTCGAGTTGAGTTCCGAGTCCACGGGTCGACTGATGACTCGTCGTGCCGACTCAATACATAACTCCTGCAGTTGAGTTCACTCCTCGAATTGAGTTCCGAGTCCATGAGTCGACTAATAAGCAATCGTGTTGACTCTCCACATAAGTCCTCGAATTGAGTTCACTCCTCGAGTTGAGTTCCGAATCCACGAGTCGACTGATAAGCCCTCGTGCGGACTCGATACATAACTCCTCGAGTTGAGTTCACTCCTCGAGTTGAGTCCCGAGTCCACGTGTCAACTGATAAGTGCTCGTGTTGACTCTCCACATAACTCCTCGATTTGAGTTCCGAGTCCACGAATCGACTGATAAGCCCTCGTGCCAACTCGATACATAACTCCTTGAGTTGAGCTCACTCCTCGAGTTCAGTCCCGAGTCCAAGAGTCGACTGATAAGCCCTCGTGTTGACTCCCCACATAACTCCTCGAGTTGAGTTCCGAGTCCACGAGTCGACTGATGACTCGTCGTGCCGACTCAATACATAACTCCTCGAGTTGAGTTCACTCCTCGAATTGAGTTCCGAGTCCATGAGTCGACTAATAAGCCCTCGTGTTGACTCTCCACATAAGTCCTCGAATTGATTTCACTCCTCGAGTTGAGTTCCGAATCCACGAGTCGACTGATAAGCCCTCGTGCGGACTCGATACATAACTCCTCGAGTTGAGTTCACTCCTCGAGTTGAGTCCCGAGTCCACGTGTCAACTGATAAGTGCTCGTGTTGACTCTCCACATAACTCCTCGATTTGAGTTCCGAGTCCACGAGTCGACTGATAAGCCCTCGTGCCAACTCGATACATAACTCCTTGAGTTGAGCTCACTCCTCGAGTTCAGTCCCGAGTCCAAGAGTCGACTGATAAGCCCTCGTGTTGACTCCCCACATAACTCCTCGAGTTGAGTTCCGAGTCCATGAGTCGACTGATGACTCCTCGAGTTGAGTTCCGAGTCCACGAATCGACTGATGACTCCTCGTGGCGACTCAATAAATAACTCCTCGAGTTGAGTTCACTCTTCGAGTTGAGTTCCTAGTCCACGAGTCGACTGATGACTCGTCGTACCGACTCAATACATAACTCCTCGAGTTGAGTTCACTCCTCGAATTGAGTTCCGAGTCCATGAGTCGACTAATAAGCCCTCGTGTTGACTCTCCACATAAGTCCTCGAATTGATTTCACTCCTCGAGTTGAGTTCCGAATCCACGAGTCGACTGATAAGCCCTCGTGCGGACTCGATACATTATTCCTCGAGTTGAGTTCACTCCTCGAGTTGAGTCCCGAGTCCACGAGTCTACTGAGAAGCCCTCGTGTTGACTCTCCACATAACTCCTCGAGTTGAGTTCCGAGTCCACGAGTCGACTGATAAGCCCTCGTGCCAACTCGATACACAACTCCTTGAGTTGAGCTCACTCCTCGAGTTGAGTCCCGAGTCCAAGAGTCGACTGATAAGCCCTCGTGTTGACTCCCCAGATAACTCCTTGAGTTGCGTTATGAGTCCACGAGTCGACTGATGACTCCTCGTGTTGACTCTCCACATAACTCCTCGAGTTGAGTTCGCTCCTCGAGTTGAGTTCCGATGTCCACGGGTCGACTGATGACTCGTCGTGCCGACTCAATACATAACTCCTCCAGTTGAGTTCACTCCTCGAATTGAGTTACGAGTCTATGAGTTGACTAATAAGCAATCGTGTTGACTCTCCACATAAGTCCTCGAATTGAGTTCACTCCTCGAGTTGAGTTCCGAATCCACGAGTCGACTGATAAGCCCTCGTGCGGACTCGATACATAACTCCTCGACTTGAGTTCACTCCTCGAGTTGAGTCCCGAGTCCACGAGTCAACTGATAAGCCCTCGTGTTGACTCTCCACATAACTCCTCGAGTTGAGTTCCGAGTCAACGAGTCGACTGATAAGCCCTCGTGCCAACTCGATACATAACTCCTTGAGTTGAGCTCACTCCTCGAGTTCAGTCCCGTGTCCAAGAGTCGACTGATAAGCCCTCGTGTTGACTCCCCACATAACTCCTCGAGTTGAGTTCCGAGTCCACGAGTCGACTGATGACTCCTCGAGTTGAGTTCCGAGTCCACGAGTCGACTGATGACTCCTCGTGGCGACTCAATAAATAACTCCTCGAGTTGAGTTCACTCCTCGAGTTGAGTTCCGAGTCCATGAATCGACTAATAAGCCCTCGTGCCGACTCAATAAATAACTCCTCGAGGTGAGTTCACTCCTCCAGTTGAGTTCCGAGTCCATGAGTCGATTGATACGCCCTCGTGTCGACTCGATACATAACTCCTCGAGTTGAGTTCACTCCTCGAGTTGAGTCCCGAGTCCACGAGTCGAGTGATAAGCCCTCGTGTTGACTCGCCACATAATTCCTTGAGTTGAGTTCGCTCCTCGAGTTGAGTTCCGAGTCCACGAGTCAACTGATGACTACTCGTGCCGACTGAAACATAACTCCTCGAGTTGAGCTCACTCCTCGAGTTGAGTTCCAAGTCCACGAGTCGACTGAAAAGCCCTTGTGCTGACTCGAAACATAACTCCTCGAGTTGAGCTCACTCCTCGAGTTTAATCCCGAGTCCAGGAGTCGTTTGATAAGCCCTCTTGTTGACTCCCCACATATCTCCTCGAGTTGAGTTCCGAGTCCACGAGTCGACTGATGACTCCTCGTGTTGACTCAATACATCACTCCTCGAGTTGAGTACCGAGTCCAAGAGTCGACTCATAAGCCCTCGTGTTGACTCCCCACATAACTCCTTGAGTTGCGTTCCGAGTCCACGAGTCGACTGATGACTCCTCGTGTTGACTCTCCACATAACTTCTCGAGTTGAGTTCGCTCCTCGAGTTGAGTTCCGATGTCCACGGGTCGACTGATGACTCGTCGTGCCGACTCAATACATAACTCCTCCAGTTGAGTTCACTCCTCGAATTGAGTTCCGAGTCCATGAGTCGACTAATAAGCAATCGTGTTGACTCTCCACATAAGTCCTCGAATTGAGTTCACTCCTCGAGTTGAGTTCCGAATCCACGAGTCGACTGATAAGCCCTCGTGCGGACTCGATACATAACTCCTCGAGTTGAGTTCACTCCTCGAGTTGAGTCCCGAGTCCACGTGTCAACTGATAAGTCCTCGTGTTGACTCTCCACATAACTCCTCAAGTTGAGTTCCGAGTCCACGAATCGACTGATAAGCCCTCGTGCCAACTCGATACATAACTCCTTGAGTTGAGCTCACTCCCCGAGTTCAGTCCCGAGTCCAAGAGTCGACTGATAAGCCCTCGTGTTGACTCCCCACATAACTCCTCGAGTTGAGTTCCGAGTCCACGAGTCGACTGATGACTCGTCGTGCCGACTCAATACATAACTCCTCGAGTTGAGTTCACTCCTCGAATTGAGTTCCGAGTCCATGAGTCGACTAATAAGCCCTCGTGTTGACTCTCCACATAAGTCCTCGAATTGATTTCACTCCTCGAGTTGAGTTCCGAATCCACGAGTCGAATGATAACCCTCGTGCGGACTCGATACATTATTCCTTGATGTTGAGTTTACTCCTCGAGTTGAGTCCCGAGTCCACGAGTCTACTGAGAAGCCCTCGTGTTGACTCTCCACATAACTCCTCGAGTTGAGTTCCGAGTCCACGAGTCGACTTATAAGCCCTCGTGCCAACTCGATACATAACTCCTTGAGTTGAGCTCACTCCTCGAGTTCAGTCCCGAGTCCAAGAGTCGACTGATAAGCCCTCGTGTTGACTCCCCACATAACTCCTCGAGTTGAGTTCCGAGTCCATGAGTCGACTGATGACTCCTCGAGTTGAGTTCCGAGTCCACGAGTCGACTGATGACTCCTCGTGGCCACTCAATAAATAACTCCTCGAGTTGAGTTCACTCTTCGAGTTGAGTTCCTAGTCCACGAGTCGACTGATGACTCGTCGTACCGACTCAATACATAACTCCTCGAGTTGAGTTCACTCCTCGAATTGAGTTCCGAGTCCATGAGTCGACTAATAAGCCCTCGTGTTGACTCTCCACATAAGTCCTCGAATTGATTTCACTCCTCGAGTTGAGCTCCGAATCCACGAGTCGACTGATAAGCCCTCGTGCGGACTCGATACATTATTCCTCGAGTTGAGTTCACTCCTCGAGTTGAGTCCCGAGTCCACGAGTCTACTGAGAAGCCCTCGTGTTGACTCTCCACATAACTCCTCGAGTTGAGTTCCGAGTCCACGAGTCGACTGATAAGCCCTCGTGCCAACTCGATACACAACTCCTTGAGTTGAGCTCACTCCTCGAGTTGAGTCCCGAGTCCAAGAGTCGACTGATAAGCCCTCGTGTTGAATCCCCAGATAACTCCTTGAGTTGCGTTCCGAGTCCACGAGTCGACTGATGACTCCTCGTGTTGACTCTCCACATAACTCCTCGAGTTGAGTTCGCTCCTCGAGTTGAGTTCCGATATCCACGGGTCGACTGATGACTCGTCGTGCCGACTCAATACATAACTCCTCCAGTTGAGTTCACTCCTCGAATTGAGTTCCGAGTCCATGAGTTGACTAATAAGCAATCGTGTTGACTCTCCACATAAGTCCTCGAATTGAGTTCACTGCTCGAGTTGAGTTCCGAATCCACGAGTCGACTGATAAGCCCTCGTGCGGACTCGATACATAACTCCTCGAGTTGAGTTCACTCCTCGAGTTGAGTCCCGAGTCCACGAGTCAACTGATAAGCCCTCGTGTTGACTCTCCACATAACTCCTCGAGTTGAGTTCCGAGTCAACGAGTCGACTGATAAGCCCTCGTGCCAACTCGATACATAACTCCTTGAGTTGAGCTCACTCCTCGAGTTCAGTCCCGTGTCCAAGAGTCGACTGATAAGCCCTCGTGTTGACTCCCCACATAACTCCTCGAGTTGAGTTCCGAGTCCACGAGTCGACTGATGACTCCTCGAGTTGAGTTCCGAGTCCACGAGTCGACTGATGACTCCTCGTGGCGACTCAATAAATAACTCCTCGAGTTGAGTTCACTCCTCGAGTTGAGTTCCGAGTCCATGAGTCGACTAATAAGCCCTCGTGCCGACTCAATAAATAACTCCTCGAGGTGAGTTCACTCCTCCAGTTGAGTTCCGAGTCCATGAGTCGATTGATACGCCCTCGTGTCGACTCGATACATAACTCCTCGAGTTGAGTTCACTCCTCGAGTTGAGTCCCGAGTCCACGAGTCGAGTGATAAGCCCTCGTGTTGACTCGCCACATAATTCCTTGAGTTGAGTTCGCTCCTCGAGTTGAGTTCCGAGTCCACGAGTCAACTGATGACTACTCGTGCCGACTGAAACATAACTCCTCGAGTTGAGTTCACTCCTCGAGTTGAGTTCCAAGTCCACGAGTCGACTGAAAAGCCCTTGTGCTGACTCGAAACATAACTCCTCGAGTTGAGCTCACTCCTCGAGTTGAATCCCGAGTCCAGGAGTCGTTTGATAAGCCTCTTGTTGACTCCCCACATATCTCCTCGAGTTGAGTTCCGAGTCCACGAGTCGACTGATGACTCCTCGTGTTGACTCAATACATCACTCCTCGAGTTGAGTCCCGAGTCCAAGAGTCGACTCATAAGCCCTCGTGTTGACTCCCCACATAACTCCTTGAGTTGCGTTCCGAGTCCACGAGTCGACTGATGACTCCTCGTGTTGACTCTCCACATAACTCCTCGAGTTGAGTTCGCTCCTCGAGTTGAGTTCCGAGTCCACGGGTCGACTGATGACTCGTCGTGTCGACTCAATACATAACTCCTCCAGTTGAGTTCACTCCTCGAATTGAGTTCCGAGTCCATGAGTCGACTAATAAGCAATCGTGTTGACTCTCCACATAAGTCCTCGAATTGAGTTCACTCCTCGAGTTGAGTTCCGAATCCACGAGTCGACTGATAAGCCATCGTGCGGACTCGATACATAACTCCTCGAGTTGAGTTCACTCCTCGAGTTGAGTCCCGAGTCCACGTGTCAACTGATAAGTCCTCGTGTTGACTCTCCACATAACTCCTCGAGTTGAGTTCCGAGTCCACGAATCGACTGATAAGCCCTCGTGCCAACTCGATACATAACTCCTTGAGTTGAGCTCACTCCTCGAGTTCAGTCCCGAGTCCAAGAGTCGACTGATAAGCCCTCGTGTTGACTCCCCACATAACTCCTCGAGTTGAGTTCCGAGTCCACGAGTCGACTGATGACTCGTCGTGCCGACTCAATACATAACTCCTCCAGTTGAGTTCACTCCTCGAATTGAGTTCCGAGTCCATGAGTCGACTAATAAGCAATCGTGTTGACTCTCCACATAAGTCCTCGAATTGAGTTCACTCCTCGAGTTGAGTTCCGAATCCACGAGTCGACTGATAAGCCATCGTGCGGACTCGATACATAACTCCTCGAGTTGAGTTCACTCCTCGAGTTGAGTCCCGAGTCCACGTGTCAACTGATAAGTCCTCGTGTTGACTCTCCACATAACTCCTCGAGTTGAGTTCCGAGTCCACGAATCGACTGATAAGCCCTCGTGCCAACTCGATACATAACTCCTTGAGTTGAGCTCACTCCTCGAGTTCAGTCCCGAGTCCAAGAGTCGACTGATAAGCCCTCGTGTTGACTCCCCACATAACTCCTCGAGTTGAGTTCCGAGTCCACGAGTCGACTGATGACTCGTCGTGCCGACTCAATACATAACTCCTCGAGTTGAGTTCACTCCTCGAATTGAGTTCCGAGTCCATGAGTCGACTAATAAGCCCTCGTGTTGACTCTCCACATAAGTCCTCGAATTGATTTCACTCCTCGAGTTGAGTTCCGAATCCACGAGTCGACTGATAAGCCCTCGTGCGGACTCGATACATTATTCCTCGATGTTGAGTTTACTCCTCGAGTTGAGTCCCGAGTCCACGAGTCTACTGAGAAGCCCTCGTGTTGACTCTCCACATAACTCCTCGAGTTGAGTTCCGAGTCCACGAGTCGACTGATAAGCCCTCGTACCAACTCGATACATAACTCCTTGAGTTGAGCTCACTCCTCGAGTTCAGTCCCGAGTCCAAGAGTCGACTGATAAGCCCTCGTGTTGACTCCCCACATAACTCCTCGAGTTGAGTTCCGAGTCCATGAGTCGACTGATGACTCCTCGAGTTGAGTTCCGAGTCCACGAGTCGACTGATGACTCCTCGTGGCGACTCAATAAATAACTCCTCGAGTTGAGTTCACTCTTCGAGTTGAGTTCCTAGTCCACGAGTCGACTGATGACTCGTCGTACCGACTCAATACATAACTCCTCGAGTTGAGTTCACTCCTCGAATTGAGTTCCGAGTCCATGAGTCGACTAATAAGCCCTCGTGTTGACTCTCCACATAAGTCCTCGAATTGATTTCACTCCTCGAGTTGAGTTCCGAATCCACGAGTCGACTGATAAGCCCTCGTGCGGACTCGATACATTATTCCTCGAGTTGAGTTCACTCCTCGAGTTGAGTCCCGAGTCCACGAGTCTACTGAGAAGCCCTCGTGTTGACTCTCCACATAACTCCTCGAGTTGAGTTCCGAGTCCACGAGTCGACTGATAAGCCCTCGTGCCAACTCGATACACAACTCCTTGAGTTGAGCTCACTCCTCGAGTTGAGTCCCGAGTCCAAGAGTCGACTGATAAGCCCTCGTGTTGGCTCCCCAGATATCTCCTTGAGTTGCGTTCCGAGTCCACGAGTCGACTGATGACTCCTCGTGTTGACTCTCCACATAACTCCTCGAGTTGAGTTCGCTCCTCGAGTTGAGTTCTGATGTCCACGGGTCGACTGATGACTCGTCGTGCCGACTCAATACATAACTCCTCCAGTTGAGTTCACTCCCCAAATTGAGTTCCGAGTCCATGAGTTGACTAATAAGCAATCGTGTTGACTCTCCACACAAGTCCTCGAATTGAGTTCACTCCTCGAGTTGAGTTCCGAATTCACGAGTCGACTGATAAGCCCTCGTGCGGACTCGATACATAACTCCTCGAGTTGAGTTCACTCCTCGAGTTCAGTCCCGAGTCCACGAGTCAACTGATAAGCCCTCGTGTTGACTCTCCACATAACTCCTCGAGTTGAGTTCCGAGTCAACGAGTCGACTGATAAGCCCTCGTGCCAACTCGATACATAACTCCTTGAGTTGAGCTCACTCCTCGAGTTCAGTCCCGTGTCCAAGAGTTGACTGATAAGCCCTCGTGTTGACTCCCCACATAACTCCTCGAGTTGAGTTCCGAGTCCACGAGTCGACTGATGACTCCTCGAGTTGAGTTCCGAGTCCATGAGTCGACTGATGACTCCTCGTGGCGACTCAATAAATAACTCCTCGAGTTGAGTTCACTCCTCGACTTGAGTTCCGAGTCCATGAGTCGACTAATAAGCCCTCGTGCCGACTCAATAAATAACTCCTCGAGGTGAGTTCACTCCTCCAGTTGAGTTCCAAGTCCATGAGTCGATTGATACGCCCTCGTGTCGACTCGATACATAACTCCTCGAGTTGAGTTCACTCCTCGAGTTGAGTCCCGAGTCCACGAGTCGAGTGATAAGCCCTCGTGTTGACTCGCCACATAATTCCTTGAGTTGAGTTCGCTCCTCGAGTTGAGTTCCGAGTCCACGAGTCAACTGATGACTACTCGTGCCGACTGAAACATAACTCCTCGAGTTGAGTTCACTCCTCGAGTTGAGTTCCAAGTCCACGAGTCGACTGAAAAGCCCTTGTGCTGACTCGAAACATAACTCCTCGAGTTGAGTTCACTCCTCGAGTTGAATCCCGAGTCCAGGAGTCGTTTGATAAGCCCTCTTGTTGACTCCCCACATATCTCCTCGAGTTGAGTTCCGAGTCCACGAGTCGACTGATGACTCCTCGTGTTGACTCAATACATCACTCCTCGAGTTGAGTCCCGAGTCCAAGAGTCGACTCATAAGCCCTCGTGTTGACTCCCCACATAACTCCTTGAGTTGCGTTCCGAGTCCACGAGTCGACTGATGACTCCTCGTGTTGACTCTCCACATAACTCCTCGAGTTGAGTTTGCTCCTCGAGTTGAGTTTCGAGTCCACGGGTCGACTGATGACTCGTCGTGCCGACTCAATACATAACTCCTCCAGTTGAGTTCACTCCTCGAATTGAGTTCCGAGTCCATGAGTCGACTAATAAGCAATCGTGTTGACTCTCCACATAAGTCCTCGAATTGAGTTCACTCCTCGAGTTGAGTTCCGAATCCACGAGTCGACTGATAAGCCCTCGTGCGGACTCGATACATAACTCCTCGAGTTGAGTCCCGAGTCCACGTGTCAACTGATAATTCCTCGTGTTGACTCTCCATATAACTCCTCGAGTTGAGTTCCGAGTCCACGAATCAACTGATAAGCCCTCGTGCCAACTCGATACATAACTCCTTGAGTTGAGCTCACTCCTCGAGTTCAGTCCCGAGTCCAAGAGTCGACTGATAAGCCCTCGTGTTGACTCCCCACATAACTCCTCGAGTTGAGTTCCGAGTCCACGAGTCGACTGATGACTCGTCGTGCCGACTCAATACATAACTCCTCGAATTGAGTTCCGAGTCCATGAGTCGACTAATAAGCAATCGTGTTGACTCTCCACATAAGTCCTCGAATTGATTTCACTCCTCGAGTTGAGTTCCGAATCCACGAGTCGACTGATAACCCTCGTGCGGACTCGATACATTATTCCTCGATGTTGAGTTTACTCCTCGAGTTGAGTCCCGAGTCCACGAGTCTACTGAGAAGCCCTCGTGTTGACTCTCCACATAACTCCTCGAGTTGAGTTCCGAGTCCACGAGTCGACTGATAAGCCCTCGTGCCAACTCGATACATAACTCCTTGAGTTGAGCTCACTCCTCGAGTTCAGTCCCGAGTCCAAGAGTCGACTGATAAGCCCTCGTGTTGACTCCCCACATAACTCCTCGAGTTGAGTTCCGAGTCCATGAGTCGACTGATGACTCCTCGAGTTGAGTTCCGAGTCCACGAGTCGACTGATGACTCCTCGTGGCGACTCAATAAATAACTCCTCGAGTTGAGTTCACTCTTCGAGTTGAGTTCCTAGTCCACGAGTCGACTGATGACTCGTCGTACCGACTCAATACATAACTCCTCGAGTTGAGTTCACTCCTCGAATTGAGTTCCGAGTCCATGAGTCGACTAATAAGCCCTCGTGTTGACTCTCCACATAAGTCCTCGAATTGATTTCACTCCTCGAGTTGAGTTCCGAATCCACGAGTCGACTGATAAGCCCTCGTGCGGACTCGATACATTATTCCTCGAGTTGAGTTCACTCCTCGAGTTGAGTCCCGAGTCCACGAGTCTACTGAGAAGCCCTCGTGTTGACTCTCCACATAACTCCTCGAGTTGAGTTCCGAGTCCACGAGTCGACTGATAAGCCCTCGTGCCAACTCGATACACAACTCCTTGAGTTGAGCTCACTCCTCGAGTTGAGTCCTGAGTCCAAGAGTCGACTGATAAGCCCTCGTGTTGACTCCCCAGATAACTCCTTGAGTTGCGTTCCGAGTCCACGAGTCGACTGATGACTCCTCGTGTTGACTCTCCACATAACTCCTCGAGTTGAGTTCACTCCTCGAATTGAGTTCCGAGTCCATGAGTTGACTAATAAGCAATCGTGTTGACTCTCCACATAAGTCCTCGAATTGAGTTCCGAGTCCACGAGTCGACTGATGACTCCTCGAGTTGAGTTCCGAGTCCACGAGTCGACTGATGACTCCTCGTGGCGACTCAATAAATAACTCCTCGAGTTGAGTTCACTCCTCGAGTTGAGTTCCGAGTCCATGAGTCGACTAATAAGCCCTCGTGCCGACTCAATAAATAACTCCTCGAGGTGAGTTCACTCATCCAGTTGAGTTCCGAGTCCATGAGTCGATTGATACGCCCTCGTGTCGACTCGATACATAACTCCTCGAGTTGAGTTCACTCCTCGAGTTGAGTCCCGAGTCCACGAGTCGAGTGATAATCCCTCGTGTTGACTCGCCACATAATTCGTTGAGTTGAGTTCGCTCCTCGAGTTGAGTTCCGAGTCCACGAGTCAACTGATGACTACTCGTGCCGACTGAAACATAACTCCTCGAGTTGAGTTCACTCCTCGAGTTGAGTTCCAAGTCCACGAGTCGACTGAAAAGCCCTTGTGCTGACTCGAAACATAACTCCTCGAGTTGAGCTCACTCCTCGAGTTGAATCCCGAGTCCATGAGTCGTTTGATAAGCCCTCTTGTTGACTCCTCACATATCTCCTTGAGTTGAGTTCCGAGTCCACGAGTCGACTGATGACTCCTCGTGTTGACTCAATACATCACTCCTCGAGTTGAGTCCCGAGTCCAAGAGTCGACTCATAAGCCCTCGTGTTGACTCCCCACATAACTCCTTGAGTTGCGTTCCGAGTCCACGAGTCGACTGATGACTCCTCGTGTTGACTCTCCACATAACTCCTCGAGTTGAGTTCGCTCCTCGAGTTGAGTTTCGAGTCCACGGGTCGACTGATGACTCGTCGTGCCGACTCAATACATAACTCCTCCAGTTGAGTTCACTCCTCGAATTGAGTTCCGAGTCCATGAGTTGACTAATAAGCAATCGTGTTGACTCTCCACATAAGTCCTCGAATTGAGTTCACTCCTCGAGTTGAGTTCCGAATCCACGAGTCGACTGATAAGCCCTCGTGCGGACTCGATACATAACTCCTCGAGTTGAGTTCACTCCTCGAGTTGAGTCCCGAGTCCACGAGTCGAGTGATAAGCCCTCGTGTTGACTCGCCACATAATTCGTTGAGTTGAGTTCGCTCCTCGAGTTGAGTTCCGAGTCCACGAGTCAACTGATGACTACTCGTGCCGACTGAAACATAACTCCTCGAGTTGAGTTCACTCCTCGAGTTGAGTTCCAAGTCCACGAGTCGACTGAAAAGCCCTTGTGCTGACTCGAAACATAACTCCTCGAGTTGAGCTCACTCCTCGAGTTGAATCCCGAGTCCAGGAGTCGTTTGATAAGCCCTCTTGTTGACTCCTCACATATCTCCTTGAGTTGAGTTCCGAGTCCACGAGTCGACTGATGACTCCTCGTGTTGACTCAATACATCACTCCTCGAGTTGACTCCCGAGTCCAAGAGTCGACTCATAAGCCCTCGTGTTGACTCCCCACATAACTCCTTGAGTTGCGTTCCGAGTCCACGAGTCGACTGATGACTCCTCGTGTTGACTCTCCACATAACTCCTCGAGTTGAGTTCGCTCCTCGAGTTGAGTTCCGAGTCCACGGGTCGACTGATGACTCGTCGTGCCGACTCAATACATAACTCCTCCAGTTGAGTTCACTCCTCGAATTGAGTTCCGAGTCCATGAGTCGACTAATAAGCAATCGTGTTGACTCTCCACATAAGTCCTCGAATTGAGTTCACTCCTCGAGTTGAGTTCCGAATCCACGAGTCGACTGATAAGCCCTCGTGCGGACTCGATACATAACTCCTCGAGTTGAGTTCACTCCTCGAGTTGAGTCCCGAGTCCACGTGTCAACTGATAAGTCCTCGTGTTGACTCTCCACATAACTCCTCGAGTTGAGTTCCGAGTCCACGAATCAACTGATAAGCCCTCGTGCCAACTCGATACATAACTCCTTGAGTTGAGCTCACTCCTCGAGTTCAGTCCCGAGTCCAAGAGTCGACTGATAAGCCCTCGTGTTGACTCCCCACATAACTCCTCGAGTTGAGTTCCGAGTCCACGAGTCGACTGATGACTCGTCGTGCCGACTCAATACATAACTCCTCGAGTTGAGTTCACTCCTCGAATTGAGTTCCGAGTCCATGAGTCGACTAATAAGCCCTCGTGTTGACTCTCCACATAAGTCCTCGAATTGATTTCACTCCTCGAGTTGAGTTCCGAATCCACGAGTCGACTGATAAGCCCTCGTGCGGACTCGATACATTATTCCTCGATGTTGAGTTTACACCTCGAGTTGAGTCCCGAGTCCACGAGTCTACTGAGAAGCCCTCGTGTTGACTCTCCACATAACTCCTCGAGTTGAGTTCCGAGTCCACGAGTCGACTGATAAGCCCTCGTGCCAACTCGATACATAACTCCTTGAGTTGAGCTCACTCCTCGAGTTCAGTCCCGAGTCCAAGAGTCGACTGATAAGCCCTCGTGTTGACTCCCCACATAACTCCTCGAGTTGAGTTCCGAGTCCACGAGTCGACTGATGACTCCTCGAGTTGAGTTCCGAGTCCACGAGTCGACTGATGACTCCTCGTGGCGACTCAATAAATAACTCCTCGAGTTGAGTTCACTCCTCGACTTGAGTTCCGAGTCCATGAGTCGACTAATAAGCCCTCGTGCCGACTCAATAAATAACTCCTCGAGGTGAGTTCACTCCTCCAGTTGAGTTCTGAGTCCATGAGTCGATTGATACGCCCTCGTGTCGACTCAATAAATAACTCCTCGAGTTGAGTTCACTCTTCGAGTTGAGTTCCTAGTCCACGAGTCGACTGATGACTCGTCGTACCGACTCAATACATAACTCCTCGAGTTGAGTTCACTCCTCGAATTGAGTTCCGAGTCCATGAGTCGACTAATAAGCCCTCGTGTTGACTCTCCACATAAGTCCTCGAATTGATTTCACTCCTCGAGTTGAGTTCCGAATCCACGAGTCGACTGATAAGCCCTCGTGCGGACTCGATACATTATTCCTCGAGTTGAGTTCACTCCTCGAGTTGAGTCCCGAGTCCACGAGTCTACTGAGAAGCCCTCGTGTTGACTCTCCACATAACTCCTCGAGTTGAGTTCCGAGTCTACGAGTCGACTGATAAGCCCTCGTGCCAACTCGATACACAACTCCTTGAGTTGAGCTCACTCCTCGAGTTGAGTCCTGAGTCCAAGAGTCGACTGATAAGCCCTCGTGTTGACTCCCCAGATAACTCCTTGAGTTGCGTTCCGAGTCCACGAGTCGACTGATGACTCCTCGTGTTGACTCTCCACATAACTCCTCGAGTTGAGTTCGCTCCTCGAGTTGAGTTCCGATGTCCACGGGTCGACTGATGACTCGTCGTGCCGACTTAATACATAACTCCTCCAGTTGAGTTCACTCCTCGAATTGAGTTCCGAGTCCATGAGTTGACTAATAAGCAATCGTGTTGACTCTCCACATAAGTCCTCGAATTGAGTTCACTCCTCGAGTTGAGTTCCGAATCCACGAGTCGACTGATAAGCCCTCGTGCGGACTCGATACATAACTCCTCGAGTTGAGTTCACTCCTCGAGTTGAGTCCCGAGTCCACGAGTCGAGTGATAAGCCCTCGTGTTGACTCGCCACATAATTCCTTGAGTTGAGTTCGCTCCTCGAGTTGAGTTCCGAGTCCACGAGTCAACTGATGACTACTCGTGCCGACTGAAACATAACTCCTCGAGTTGAGTTCACTCCTCGAGTTGAGTTCCAAGTCCACGAGTCGACTGAAAAGCCCTTGTGCTGACTCGAAACATAACTCCTCGAGTTGAGCTCACTCCTCGAGTTGAATCCCGAGTCCAGGAGTCGTTTGATAAGCCCTCTTGTTGACTCCCCACATATCTCCTTGAGTTGAGTTCCGAGTCCACGAGTCGACTGATGACTCCTCGTGTTGACTCAATACATCACTCCTCGAGTTGAGTCCCGAGTCCAAGAGTCGACTCATAAGCCCTCGTGTTGACTCCCCACATAACTCCTTGAGTTGCGTTCCGAGTCCACGAGTCGACTGATGACTCCTCGTGTTGACTCTCCACATAACTCCTCGAGTTGAGTTCGCTCCTCGAGTTGAGTTTCGAGTCCACGGGTCGACTGATGACTCGTCGTGCCGACTCAATACATAACTCCTCCAGTTGAGTTCACTCCTCGAATTGAGTTCCGAGTCCATGAGTCGACTAATAAGCAATCGTGTTGACTCTCCACATAAGTCCTCGAATTGAGTTCACTCCTCGAGTTGAGTTGCGAATCCACGAGTCGACTGATAAGCCCTCGTGCGGACTCGATACATAACTCCTCGAGTTGAGTTCACTCCTCGAGTTGAGTCCCGAGTCCACGTGTCAACTGATAAGTCCTCGTGTTGACTCTCCACATAACTCCTCGAGTTGAGTTCCGAGTCCACGAATCAACTGATAAGCCCTCGTGCCAACTCGATACATAACTCCTTGAGTTGAGCTCACTCCTCGAGTTCAGTTCCGAGTCCAAGAGTCGACTGATAAGCCCTCGTGTTGACTCCCCACATAACTCCTCGAGTTGAGTTCCGAGTCCACGAGTCGACTGATGACTCGTCGTGCCGACTCAATACATAACTCCTCGAGTTGAGTTCACTCCTCGAATTGAGTTCCGAGTCCATGAGTCGACTAATAAGCCCTCGTGTTGACTCTCCACATAAGTCCTCGAATTGATTTCACTCCTCGAGTTGAGTTCCGAATCCACGAGTCGACTGATAAGCCCTCGTGCGGACTCGATACATTATTCCTCGATGTCTCCTCGAGTTGAGTCCCGAGTCCACGAGTCTACTGAGAAGCCCTCGTGTTGACTCTCCACATAACTCCTCGAGTTGAGTTCCGAGTCCACGAGTCGACTGATAAGCCCTCGTGCCAACTCGATACATAACTCCTTGAGTTGAGCTCACTCCTCTAGTTCAGTCCCGAGTCCAAGAGTCGACTGATAAGCCCTCGTGTTGACTCCCCACATAACTCCTCGAGTTGAGTTCCGAGTCCACGAGTCGACTGATGACTCCTCGAGTTGAGTTCCGAGTCCACGAGTCGACTGATGACTCCTCGTGGCGACTCAATAAATAACTCCTCGAGTTGAGTTCACTCCTCGACTTGAGTTCCGAGTCCATGAGTCGACTAATAAGCCCTCGTGCCGACTCAATAAATAACTCCTCGAGGTGAGTTCACTCCTCCAGTTGAGTTCTGAGTCCATGAGTCGATTGATACGCCCTCGTGTCGACTCAATAAATAACTCCTCGAGTTGAGTTCACTCTTCGAGTTGAGTTCCTAGTCCACGAGTCGACTGATGACTCGTCGTACCGACTCAATACATAACTCCTCGAGTTGAGTTCACTCCTCGAATTGAGTTCCGAGTCCATGAGTCGACTAATAAGCCCTCGTGTTGACTCTCCACATAAGTCCTCGAATTGATTTCACTCCTCGAGTTGAGTTCCGAATCCACGAGTCGACTGATAAGCCCTCGTGCGGACTCGATACATTATTCCTCGAGTTGAGTTCACTCCTCGAGTTGAGTCCCGAGTCCACGAGTCTACTGAGAAGCCCTCGTGTTGACTCTCCACATAACTCCTCGAGTTGAGTTCCGAGTCCACGAGTCGACTGATAAGCCCTCGTGCCAACTCGATACACAACTCCTTGAGTTGAGCTCACTCCTCGAGTTGAGTCCTGAGTCCAAGAGTCGACTGATAAGCCCTCGTGTTGACTCCCCAGATAACTCCTTGAGTTGCGTTCCGAGTCCACGAGTCGACTGATGACTCCTCGTGTTGACTCTCCACATAACTCCTCGAGTTGAGTTCGCTCCTCGAGTTGAGTTCCGATGTCCACGGGTCGACTGATGACTCGTCGTGCCGACTTAATACATAACTCCTCCAGTTGAGTTCACTCCTCGAATTGAGTTCCGAGTCCATGAGTTGACTAATAAGCAATCGTGTTGACTCTCCACATAAGTCCTCGAATTGAGTTCACTCCTCGAGTTGAGTTCCGAATCCACGAGTCGACTGATAAGCCCTCGTGCGGACTCGATACATAACTCCTCGAGTTGAGTTCACTCCTCGAGTTGAGTCCCGAGTCCACGAGTCGAGTGATAAGCCCTCGTGTTGACTCGCCACATAATTCCTTGAGTTGAGTTCGCTCCTCGAGTTGAGTTCCGAGTCCACGAGTCAACTGATGACTACTCGTGCCGACTGAAACATAACTCCTCGAGTTGAGTTCACTCCTCGAGTTGAGTTCCAAGTCCACGAGTCGACTGAAAAGCCCTTGTGCTGACTCGAAACATAACTCCTCGAGTTGAGCTCACTCCTCGAGTTGAATCCCGAGTCCAGGAGTCGTTTGATAAGCCCTCTTGTTGACTCCCCACATATCTCCTTGAGTTGAGTTCCGAGTCCACGAGTCGACTGATGACTCCTCGTGTTGACTCAATACATCACTCCTCGAGTTGAGTCCCGAGTCCAAGAGTCGACTCATAAGCCCTCGTGTTGACTCCCCACATAACTCCTTGAGTTGCGTTCCGAGTCCACGAGTCGACTGATGACTCCTCGTGTTGACTCTCCACATAACTCCTCGAGTTGAGTTCGCTCCTCGAGTTGAGTTTCGAGTCCACGGGTCGACTGATGACTCGTCGTGCCGACTCAATACATAACTCCTCCAGTTGAGTTCACTCCTCGAATTGAGTTCCGAGTCCATGAGTCGACTAATAAGCAATCGTGTTGACTCTCCACATAAGTCCTCGAATTGAGTTCACTCCTCGAGTTGAGTTCCGAATCCACGAGTCGACTGATAAGCCCTCGTGCGGACTCGATACATAACTCCTCGAGTTGAGTTCACTCCTCGAGTTGAGTCCCGAGTCCACGTGTCAACTGATAAGTCCTCGTGTTGACTCTCCACATAACTCCTCGAGTTGAGTTCCGAGTCCACGAATCAACTGATAAGCCCTCGTGCCAACTCGATACATAACTCCTTGAGTTGAGCTCACTCCTCGAGTTCAGTTCCGAGTCCAAGAGTCGACTGATAAGCCCTCGTGTTGACTCCCCACATAACTCCTCGAGTTGAGTTCCGAGTCCACGAGTCGACTGATGACTCGTCGTGCCGACTCAATACATAACTCCTCGAGTTGAGTTCACTCCTCGAATTGAGTTCCGAGTCCATGAGTCGACTAATAAGCCCTCGTGTTGACTCTCCACATAAGTCCTCGAATTGATTTCACTCCTCGAGTTGAGTTCCGAATCCACGAGTCGACTGATAAGCCCTCGTGCGGACTCGATACATTATTCCTCGATGTCTCCTCGAGTTGAGTCCCGAGTCCACGAGTCTACTGAGAAGCCCTCGTGTTGACTCTCCACATAACTCCTCGAGTTGAGTTCCGAGTCCACGAGTCGACTGATAAGCCCTCGTGCCAACTCGATACATAACTCCTTGAGTTGAGCTCACTCCTCTAGTTCAGTCCCGAGTCCAAGAGTCGACTGATAAGCCCTCGTGTTGACTCCCCACATAACTCCTCGAGTTGAGTTCCGAGTCCACGAGTCGACTGATGACTCCTCGAGTTGAGTTCCGAGTCCACGAGTCGACTGATGACTCCTCGTGGCGACTCAATAAATAACTCCTCGAGTTGAGTTCACTCCTCGACTTGAGTTCCGAGTCCATGAGTCGACTAATAAGCCCTCGTGCCGACTCAATAAATAACTCCTCGAGGTGAGTTCACTCCTCCAGTTGAGTTCTGAGTCCATGAGTCGATTGATACGCCCTCGTGTCGACTCAATAAATAACTCCTCGAGTTGAGTTCACTCTTCGAGTTGAGTTCCTAGTCCACGAGTCGACTGATGACTCGTCGTACCGACTCAATACATAACTCCTCGAGTTGAGTTCACTCCTCGAATTGAGTTCCGAGTCCATGAGTCGACTAATAAGCCCTCGTGTTGACTCTCCACATAAGTCCTCGAATTGATTTCACTCCTCGAGTTGAGTTCCGAATCCACGAGTCGACTGATAAGCCCTCGTGCGGACTCGATACATTATTCCTCGAGTTGAGTTCACTCCTCGAGTTGAGTCCCGAGTCCACGAGTCTACTGAGAAGCCCTCGTGTTGACTCTCCACATAACTCCTCGAGTTGAGTTCCGAGTCCACGAGTCGACTGATAAGCCCTCGTGCCAACTCGATACACAACTCCTTGAGTTGAGCTCACTCCTCGAGTTGAGTCCTGAGTCCAAGAGTCGACTGATAAGCCCTCGTGTTGACTCCCCAGATAACTCCTTGAGTTGCGTTCCGAGTCCACGAGTCGACTGATGACTCCTCGTGTTGACTCTCCACATAACTCCTCGAGTTGAGTTCGCTCCTCGAGTTGAGTTCCGATGTGCACGGGTCGACTGATGACTCGTCGTGCCGACTTAATACATAACTCCTCCAGTTGAGTTCACTCCTCGAATTGAGTTCCGAGTCCATGAGTTGATTAATAAGCAATCGTGTTGACTCTCCACATAAGTCCTCGAATTGAGTTCACTCCTCGAGTTGAGTTCCGAATCCACGAGTCGACTGATAAGCCCTCGTGCGGACTCGATACATAACTCCTCGAGTTGAGTTCACTCCTCGAGTTGAGTCCCGAGTCCACGAGTCGAGTGATAAGCCCTCGTGTTGACTCGCCACATAATTCCTTGAGTTGAGTTCGCTCCTCGAGTTGAGTTCCGAGTCCACGAGTCAACTGATGACTACTCGTGCCGACTGAAACATAACTCCTTGAGTTGAGTTCACTCCTCGAGTTGAGTTCCAAGTCCACGAGTCGACTGAAAAGCCCTTGTGCTGACTCGAAACATAACTCCTCGAGTTGAGCTCACTCCTCGAGTTGAATCCCGAGTCCAGGAGTCGTTTGATAAGCCCTCTTGTTGACTCCCCACATATCTCCTTGAGTTGAGTTCCGAGTCCACGAGTCGACTGATGACTCCTCGTGTTGACTCAATACATCACTCCTCGAGTTGAGTCCCGAGTCCAAGAGTCGACTCATAAGCCCTCGTGTTGACTCCCCACATAACTCCTTGAGTTGCGTTCCGAGTCCACGAGTCGACTGATGACTCCTCGTGTTGACTCTCCACATAACTCCTCGAGTTGAGTTCGCTCCTCGAGTTGAGTTTCGAGTCCACGGGTCGACTGATGACTCGTCGTGCCGACTCAATACATAACTCCTCCAGTTGAGTTCACTCCTCGAATTGAGTTCCGAGTCCATGAGTCGACTAATAAGCAATCGTGTTGACTCTCCACATAAGTCCTCGAATTGAGTTCACTCCTCGAGTTGAGTTCCGAATCCACGAGTCGACTGATAAGCCCTCGTGCGGACTCGATACATAACTCCTCGAGTTGAATTCACTCCTCGAGTTGAGTCCCGAGTCCACGTGTCAACTGATAAGTCCTCGTGTTGACTCTCCACATAACTCCTCGAGTTGAGTTCCGAGTCCACGAATCAACTGATAAGCCCTCGTGCCAACTCGATACATAACTCCTTGAGTTGAGCTCACTCCTCGAGTTCAGTTCCGAGTCCAAGAGTCGACTGATAAGCCCTCGTGTTGACTCCCCACATAACTCCTCGAGTTGAGTTCCGAGTCCACGAGTCGACTGATGACTCGTCGTGCCGACTCAATACATAACTCCTCGAGTTGAGTTCACTCCTCGAATTGAGTTCCGAGTCCATGAGTCGACTAATAAGCCCTCGTGTTGACTCTCCACATAAGTCCTCGAATTGATTTCACTCCTCGAGTTGAGTTCCGAATCCACGAGTCGACTGATAAGCCCTCGTGCGGACTCGATACATTATTCCTCGATATCTCCTCGAGTTGAGTCCCGAGTCCACGAGTCTACTGAGAAGCCCTCGTGTTGACTCTCCACATAACTCCTCGAGTTTTGTTCCGAGTCCACGAGTCGACTGATAAGCCCTCGTGCCAACTCGATACATAACTCCTTGAGTTGAGCTCACTCCTCGAGTTCAGTCCCGAGTCCAAGAGTCGACTGATAAGCCCTCGTGTTGACTCCCCACATAACTCCTCGAGTTGAGTTCCGAGTCCACGAGTCGACTGATGACTCCTCGAGTTGAGTTCCGAGTCCACGAGTCGACTGATGACTCCTCGTGGCGACTCAATAAATAACTCCTCGAGTTGAGTTCACTCCTCGACTTGAGTTCCGAGTCCATGAGTCGACTAATAAGCCCTCGTGCCGACTCAATAAATAACTCCTCGAGGTGAGTTCACTCCTCCAGTTGAGTTCTGAGTCCATGAGTCGATTGATACGCCCTCGTGTCGACTCGATACATAACTCCTCGAGTTGAGTTCACTCCTCGAGTTGAGTCCCGAGTCCACGAGTCGAGTGATAAGCCCTCGTGTTGACTCGCCACATAATTCCTTGAGTTGAGTTCGCTCCTCGAGTTGAGTTCCGAGTCCACGAGTCAACTGATGACTACTCGTGCCGACTGAAACATAACTCCTCGAGGTGAGTTCACTCCTCCAGTTGAGTTCTGAGTCCATGAGTCGATTGATACGCCCTCGTGTCGACTCGATACATAACTCCTCGAGTTGAGTTCACTCCTCGAGTTGAGTCCCGAGTCCACGAGTCGAGTGATAAGCCCTCGTGTTGACTCGCCACATAACTCCTCGAGTTGAGTTCGCTCCTCGAGTTGAGTTTCGAGTCCACGGGTCGACTGATGACTCGTCGTGCCGACTCAATACATAACTCCTCCAGTTGAGTTCACTCCTCGAATTGAGTTCCGAGTCCATGAGTCGACTAATAAGCAATCGTGTTGACTCTCCACATAAGTCCTCGAATTGAGTTCACTCCTCGAGTTGAGTTCCGAATCCACGAGTCGACTGATAAGCCCTCGTGCGGACTCGATACATAACTCCTCGAGTTGAGTTCACTCCTCGAGTTGAGTCCCGAGTCCACGTGTCAACTGATAATTCCTCGTGTTGACTCTCCACATAACTCCTCGAGTTGAGTTCCGAGTCCACGAATCAACTGATAAGCCCTCGTGCCAACTCGATACATAACTCCTTGAGTTGAGCTCACTCCTCGAGTTCAGTCCCGAGTCCAAGAGTCGACTGATAAGCCCTCGTGTTGACTCCCCACATAACTCCTCGAGTTGAGTTCCGAGTCCACGAGTCGACTGATGACTCGTCGTGCCGACTCAATACATAACTCCTCGAGTTGAGTTCACTCCTCGAATTGAGTTCCGAGTCCATGAGTCGACTAATAAGCAATCGTGTTGACTCTCCACATAAGTCCTCGAATTGATTTCACTCCTCGAGTTGAGTTCCGAATCCACGAGTCGACTGATAACCCTCGTGCGGACTCGATACATTATTCCTCGATGTTGAGTTTACTCCTCGAGTTGAGTCCCGAGTCCACGAGTCTACTGAGAAGCCCTCGTGTTGACTCTCCACATAACTCCTCGAGTTGAGTTCCGAGTCCACGAGTCGACTGATAAGCCCTCGTGCCAACTCGATACATAACTCCTTGAGTTGAGCTCACTCCTCGAGTTCAGTCCCGAGTCCAAGAGTCGACTGATAAGCCCTCGTGTTGACTCCCCACATAACTCCTCGAGTTGAGTTCCGAGTCCAAGAGTCGACTGATAAGCCCTCGTGTTGACTCCCCAGATAACTCCTTGAGTTGCGTTCCGAGTCCACGAGTCGACTGATGACTCCTCGTGTTGACTCTCCACATAACTCCTCGAGTTGAGTTCGCTCCTCGAGTTGAGTTCCGATGTCCACGGGTCGACTGATGACTCGTCGTGCCGACTTAATACATAACTCCTCCAGTTGAGTTCACTCCTCGAATTGAGTTCCGAGTCCATGAGTTGACTAATAAGCAATCGTGTTGACTCTCCACATAAATCCTCGAATTGAGTTCACTCCTCGAGTTGAGTTCCGAATCCACGAGTCGACTGATAAGCCCTCGTGCGGACTCGATACATAACTCCTCGAGTTGAGTTCACTCCTCGAGTTGAGTCCCGAGTCCACGAGTCAACTGATAAGCCCTCGTGTTGACTCTCCACATAACTCCTCGAGTTGAGTTCCGAGTCAACGAGTCGACTGATAAGCCCTCGTGCCAACTCGATACATAACTCCTTGAGTTGAGCTCACTCCTCGATTTCAGTCCCGTGTCCAAGAGTCGACTGATAAGCCCTCGTGTTGACTCCCCACATAACTCCTCGAGTTGAGTTCCGAGTCCACGAGTCGACTGATGACTCCTCGAGTTGAGTTCCGAGTCCACGAGTCGACTGATGACTCCTCGTGGCGACTCAATAAATAACTCCTCGAGTTGAGTTCACTCTTCGAGTTGAGTTCCTAGTCCACGAGTCGACTGATGACTCGTCGTACCGACTCAATACATAACTCCTCGAGTTGAGTTCACTCCTCGAATTGAGTTCCGAGTCCATGAGTCGACTAATAAGCCCTCGTGTTGACTCTCCACATAAGTCCTCGAATTGATTTCACTCCTCGAGTTGAGTTCCGAATCCACGAGTCGACTGATAAGCCCTCGTGCGGACTCGATACATTATTCCTCGAGTTGAGTTCACTCCTCGAGTTGAGTCCCGAGTCCACGAGTCTACTGAGAAGCCCTCGTGTTGACTCTCCACATAACTCCTCGAGTTGAGTTCCGAGTCCACGAGTCGACTGATAAGCCCTCGTGCCAACTCGATACACAACTCCTTGAGTTGAGCTCACTCCTCGAGTTGAGTCCTGAGTCCAAGAGTCGACTGATAAGCCCTCGTGTTGACTCCCCAGATAACTCCTTGAGTTGCGTTCCGAGTCCACGAGTCGACTGATGACTCCTCGTGTTGACTCTCCACATAACTCCTCGAGTTGAGTTCGCTCCTCGAGTTGAGTTCCGATGTCCACGGGTCGACTGATGACTCGTCGTGCCGACTTAATACATAACTCCTCCAGTTGAGTTCACTCCTCGAATTGAGTTCCGAGTCCATGAGTTGACTAATAAGCAATCGTGTTGACTCTCCACATAAGTCCTCGAATTGAGTTCACTCCTCGAGTTGAGTTCCGAATCCACGAGTCGACTGATAAGCCCTCGTGCGGACTCGATACATAACTCCTCGAGTTGAGTTCACTCCTCGAGTTGAGTCCCGAGTCCACGAGTCGAGTGATAAGCCCTCGTGTTGACTCGCCACATAACTCCTCGAGTTGAGTTCCGAGTCAAAGAGTCGACTGATAAGCCCTCGTGCCAACTCGATACATAACTCCTTGAGTTGAGCTCACTCCTCGAGTTCAGTCCCGTGTCCAAGAGTCGACTGATAAGCCCTCGTGTTGACTCCCCACATAACTCCTCGAGTTGAGTTCCGAGTCCACGAGTCGACTGATGACTCCTCGAGTTGAGTTCCGAGTCCACGAGTCGACTGATGACTCCTCGTGGCGACTCAATAAATAACTCCTCGAGTTGAGTTCACTCCTCGAGTTGAGTTCCGAGTCCATGAGTCGACTAATAAGCCCTCGTGCCGACTCAATAAATAACTCCTCGAGGTGAGTTCACTCATCCAGTTGAGTTCCGGGTCCATGAGTCGATTGATACGCCCTCGTGTCGACTCGATACATAACTCCTCGAGTTGAGTTCACTCCTCGAGTTGAGTCCCGAGTCCACGAGTCGAGTGATAAGCCCTCGTGTTGACTCGCCACATAATTCGTTGAGTTGAGTTCGCTCCTCGAGTTGAGTTCCGAGTCCACGAGTCAACTGATGACTACTCGTGCCGACTGAAACATAACTCCTCGAGTTGAGTTCACTCCTCGAGTTGAGTTCCAAGTCCACGAGTCGACTGAAAAGCCCTTGTGCTGACTCGAAACATAACTCCTCGAGTTGAGCTCACTCCTCGAGTTGAATCCCGAGTCCAGGAGTCGTTTGATAAGCCCTCTTGTTGACTCCCCACATATCTCCTCGAGTTGAGTTCCGAGTCCACGAGTCGACTGATGACTCCTCGTGTTGACTCAATACATCACTCCTCGAGTTGAGTCCCGAGTCCAAGAGTCGACTCATAAGCCCTCGTGTTGACTCCCCACATAACTCCTTGAGTTGCGTTCCGAGTCCACGAGTCGACTGATGACTCCTCGTGTTGACTCTCCACATAACTCCTCGAGTTGAGTTTGCTCCTCGAGTTGAGTTTCGAGTCCACGGGTCGACTGATGACTCGTCGTGCCGACTCAATACATAACTCCTCCAGTTGAGTTCACTCCTCGAATTGAGTTCCGAGTCCATGAGTCGACTAATAAGCAATCGTGTTGACTCTCCACATAAGTCCTCGAATTGAGTTCACTCCTCGAGTTGAGTTCCGAATCCACGAGTCGACTGATAAGCCCTCGTGCGGACTCGATACATAACTCCTCGAGTTGAGTTCACTCCTCGAGTTGAGTCCCGAGTCCACGTGTCAACTGATAATTCCTCGTGTTGACTCTCCACATAACTCCTCGAGTTGAGTTCCGAGTCCACGAATCAACTGATAAGCCCTCGTGCCAACTCGATACATAACTCCTTGAGTTGAGCTCACTCCTCGAGTTCAGTCCCGAGTCCAAGAGTCGACTGATAAGCCCTCGTGTTGACTCCCCACATAACTCCTCGAGTTGAGTTCCGAGTCCACGAGTCGACTGATGACTCGTCGTGCCGACTCAATACATAACTCCTCGAGTTGAGTTCACTCCTCGAATTGAGTTCCGAGTCCATGAGTCGACTAATAAGCAATCGTGTTGACTCTCCACATAAGTCCTCGAATTGATTTCACTCCTCGAGTTGAGTTCCGAATCCACGAGTCGACTGATAACCCTCGTGCGGACTCGATACATTATTCCTCGATGTTGAGTTTACTCCTCGAGTTGAGTCCCGAGTCCACGAGTCTACTGAGAAGCCCTCGTGTTGACTCTCCACATAACTCCTCGAGTTGAGTTCCGAGTCCACGAGTCGACTGATAAGCCCTCGTGCCAACTCGATACATAACTCCTTGAGTTGAGCTCACTCCTCGAGTTCAGTCCCGAGTCCAAGAGTCGACTGATAAGCCCTCGTGTTGACTCCCCACATAACTCCTCGAGTTGAGTTCCGAGTCCATGAGTCGACTGATGACTCCTCGAGTTGAGTTCCGAGTCCACGAGTCGACTGATGACTCCTCGTGGCGACTCAATAAATAACTCCTCGAGTTGAGTTCACTCTTCGAGTTGAGTTCCTAGTCCACGAGTCGACTGATGACTCGTCGTACCGACTCAATACATAACTCCTCGAGTTGAGTTCACTCCTCGAATTGAGTTCCGAGTCCATGAGTCGACTAATAAGCCCTCGTGTTGACTCTCCACATAAGTCCTCGAATTGATTTCACTCCTCGAGTTGAGTTCCGAATCCACGAGTCGACTGATAAGCCCTCGTGCGGACTCGATACATTATTCCTCGAGTTGAGTTCACTCCTCGAGTTGAGTCCGGAGTCCACGAGTCTACTGAGAAGCCCTCGTGTTGACTCTCCACATAACTCCTCGAGTTGAGTTCCGAGTCCACGAGTCGACTGATAAGCCCTCGTGCCAACTCGATACACAACTCCTTGAGTTGAGCTCACTCCTCGAGTTGAGTCCCGAGTCCAAGAGTCGACTGATAAGCCCTCGTGTTGACTCCCCAGATAACTCCTTGAGTTGCGTTCCGAGTCCACGAGTCGACTGATGACTCCTCGTGTTGACTCTCCACATAACTCCTCGAGTTGAGTTCGCTCCTCGAGTTGAGTTCCGATGTCCACGGGTCGACTGATGACTCGTCGTGCCGACTTAATACATAACTCCTCCAGTTGAGTTCACTCCTCGAATTGAGTTCCGAGTCCATGAGTTGACTAATAAGCAATCGTGTTGACTCTCCACATAAATCCTCGAATTGAGTTCACTCCTCGAGTTGAGTTCCGAATCCACGAGTCGACTGATAAGCCCTCGTGCGGACTCGATACATAACTCCTCGAGTTGAGTTCACTCCTCGAGTTGAGTCCCGAGTCCACGAGTCAACTGATAAGCCCTCGTGTTGACTCTCCACATAACTCCTCGAGTTGAGTTCCGAGTCAACGAGTCGACTGATAAGCCCTCGTGCCAACTCGATACATAACTCCTTGAGTTGAGCTCACTCCTCGATTTCAGTCCCGTGTCCAAGAGTCGACTGATAAGCCCTCGTGTTGACTCTCCACATAACTCCTCGAGTTGAGTTCCGAGTCCACGAGTCGACTGATGACTCCTCGAGTTGAGTTCCGAGTCCACGAGTCGACTGATGACTCCTCGTGGCGACTCAATAAATAACTCCTCGAGTTGAGTTCACTCCTCGAGTTGAGTTCCGAGTCCATGAGTCGACTAATAAGCCCTCGTGCCGACTCAATAAATAACTCCTCGAGGTGAGTTCACTCATCCAGTTGAGTTCCGAGTCCATGAGTCGATTGATACGCCCTCGTGTCGACTCGATACATAACTCCTCGAGTTGAGTTCACTCCTCGAGTTGAGTCCCGAGTCCACGAGTCGAGTGATAAGCCCTCGTGTTGACTCGCCACATAATTCGTTGAGTTGAGTTCGCTCCTCGAGTTGAGTTCCGAGTCCACGAGTCAACTGATGACTACTCGTGCCGACTGAAACATAACTCCTCGAGTTATGTTCACTCTTCGAGTTGAGTTCCAAGTCCACGAGTCGACTGAAAAGCCCTTGTGCTGACTCGAAACATAACTCCTCGAGTTGAGCTCACTCCTCGAGTTGAATCCCGAGTCCAGGAGTCGTTTGATAAGCCCTCTTGTTGACTCCCCACATATCTCCTTGAGTTGAGTTCCGAGTCCACGAGTCGACTGATGACTCCTCGTGTTGACTCAATACATCACTCCTCGAGTTGAGTCCCGAGTCCAAGAGTCGACTCATAAGCCCTCGTGTTGACTCCCCACATAACTCCTTGAGTTGCGTTCCGAGTCCACGAGTCGACTGATGACTCCTCGTGTTGACTCTCCACATAACTCCTCGAGTTGAGTTCGCTCCTCGAGTTGAGTTTCGAGTCCACGGGTCGACTGATGACTCGTCGTGCCGACTCAATACATAACTCCTCCAGTTGAGTTCACTCCTCGAATTGAGTTCCGAGTCCATGAGTCGACTAATAAGCAATCGTGTTGACTCTCCACATAAGTCCTCGAATTGAGTTCACTCCTCGAGTTGAGTTCCGAATCCACGAGTCGACTGATAAGCCCTCGTGCGGACTCGATACATAACTCCTCGAGTTGAATTCACTCCTCGAGTTGAGTCCCGAGTCCACGTGTCAACTGATAAGTCCTCGTGTTGACTCTCCACATAACTCCTCGAGTTGAGTTCCGAGTCCACGAATCAACTGATAAGCCCTCGTGCCAACTCGATACATAACTCCTTGAGTTGAGCTCACTCCTCGAGTTCAGTTCCGAGTCCAAGAGTCGACTGATAAGCCCTCGTGTTGACTCCCCACATAACTCCTCGAGTTGAGTTCCGAGTCCACGAGTCGACTGATGACTCGTCGTGCCGACTCAATACATAACTCCTCGAGTTGAGTTCACTCCTCGAATTGAGTTCCGAGTCCATGAGTCGACTAATAAGCCCTCGTGTTGACTCTCCACATAAGTCCTCGAATTGATTTCACTCCTCGAGTTGAGTTCCGAATCCACGAGTCGACTGATAAGCCCTCGTGCGGACTCGATACATTATTCCTCGATATCTCCTCGAGTTGAGTCCCGAGTCCACGAGTCTACTGAGAAGCCCTCGTGTTCACTCTCCACATAACTCCTCGAGTTTTGTTCCGAGTCCACGAGTCGACTGATAAGCCCTCGTGCCAACTCGATACATAACTCCTTGAGTTGAGCTCACTCCTCGAGTTCAGTCCCGAGTCCAAGAGTCGACTGATAAGCCCTCGTGTTGACTCCCCACATAACTCCTCGAGTTGAGTTCCGAGTCCACGAGTCGACTGATGACTCCTCGAGTTGAGTTCCGAGTCCACGAGTCGACTGATGACTCCTCGTGGCGACTCAATAAATAACTCCTCGAGTTGAGTTCACTCCTCGACTTGAGTTCCGAGTCCATGAGTCGACTAATAAGCCCTCGTGCCGACTCAATAAATAACTCCTCGAGGTGAGTTCACTCCTCCAGTTGAGTTCTGAGTCCATGAGTCGATTGATACGCCCTCGTGTCGACTCGATACATAACTCCTCGAGTTGAGTTCACTCCTCGAGTTGAGTCCCGAGTCCACGAGTCGAGTGATAAGCCCTCGTGTTGACTCGCCACATAATTCCTTGAGTTGAGTTCGCTCCTCGAGTTGAGTTCCGAGTCCACGAGTCAACTGATGACTACTCGTGCCGACTGAAACATAACTCCTCGAGGTGAGTTCACTCCTCCAGTTGAGTTCTGAGTCCATGAGTCGATTGATACGCCCTCGTGTCGACTCGATACATAACTCCTCGAGTTGAGTTCACTCCTCGAGTTGAGTCCCGAGTCCACGAGTCGAGTGATAAGCCCTCGTGTTGACTCGCCACATAACTCCTCGAGTTGAGTTCGCTCCTCGAGTTGAGTTTCGAGTCCACGGGTCGACTGATGACTCGTCGTGCCGACTCAATACATAACTCCTCCAGTTGAGTTCACTCCTCGAATTGAGTTCCGAGTCCATGAGTCGACTAATAAGCAATCGTGTTGACTCTCCACATAAGTCCTCGAATTGAGTTCACTCCTCGAGTTGAGTTCCGAATCCACGAGTCGACTGATAAGCCCTCGTGCGGACTCGATACATAACTCCTCGAGTTGAGTTCACTCCTCGAGTTGAGTCCCGAGTCCACGTGTCAACTGATAATTCCTCGTGTTGACTCTCCACATAACTCCTCGAGTTGAGTTCCGAGTCCACGAATCAACTGATAAGCCCTCGTGCCAACTCGATACATAACTCCTTGAGTTGAGCTCACTCCTCGAGTTCAGTCCCGAGTCCAAGAGTCGACTGATAAGCCCTCGTGTTGACTCCCCACATAACTCCTCGAGTTGAGTTCCGAGTCCACGAGTCGACTGATGACTCGTCGTGCCGACTCAATACATAACTCCTCGAGTTGAGTTCACTCCTCGAATTGAGTTCCGAGTCCATGAGTCGACTAATAAGCAATCGTGTTGACTCTCCACATAAGTCCTCGAATTGATTTCACTCCTCGAGTTGAGTTCCGAATCCACGAGTCGACTGATAACCCTCGTGCGGACTCGATACATTATTCCTCGATGTTGAGTTTACTCCTCGAGTTGAGTCCCGAGTCCACGAGTCTACTGAGAAGCCCTCGTGTTGACTCTCCACATAACTCCTCGAGTTGAGTTCCGAGTCCACGAGTCGACTGATAAGCCCTCGTGCCAACTCGATACATAACTCCTTGAGTTGAGCTCACTCCTCGAGTTCAGTCCCGAGTCCAAGAGTCGACTGATAAGCCCTCGTGTTGACTCCCCACATAACTCCTCGAGTTGAGTTCCGAGTCCAAGAGTCGACTGATAAGCCCTCGTGTTGACTCCCCAGATAACTCCTTGAGTTGCGTTCCGAGTCCACGAGTCGACTGATGACTCCTCGTGTTGACTCTCCACATAACTCCTCGAGTTGAGTTCGCTCCTCGAGTTGAGTTCCGATGTCCACGGGTCGACTGATGACTCGTCGTGCCGACTTAATACATAACTCCTCCAGTTGAGTTCACTCCTCGAATTGAGTTCCGAGTCCATTAGTTGACTAATAAGCAATCGTGTTGACTCTCCACATAAATCCTCGAATTGAGTTCACTCCTCGAGTTGAGTTCCGAATCCACGAGTCGACTGATAAGCCCTCGTGCGGACTCGATACATAACTCCTCGAGTTGAGTTCACTCCTCGAGTTGAGTCCCGAGTCCACGAGTCAACTGATAAGCCCTCGTGTTGACTCTCCACATAACTCCTCGAGTTGAGTTCCGAGTCAACGAGTCGACTGATAAGCCCTCGTGCCAACTCGATACATAACTCCTTGAGTTGAGCTCACTCCTCGATTTCAGTCCCGTGTCCAAGAGTCGACTGATAAGCCCTCGTGTTGACTCCCCACATAACTCCTCGAGTTGAGTTCCGAGTCCACGAGTCGACTGATGACTCCTCGAGTTGAGTTCCGAGTCCACGAGTCGACTGATGACTCCTCGTGGCGACTCAATAAATAACTCCTCGAGTTGAGTTCACTCTTCGAGTTGAGTTCCTAGTCCACGAGTCGACTGATGACTCGTCGTACCGACTCAATACATAACTCCTCGAGTTGAGTTCACTCCTCGAATTGAGTTCCGAGTCCATGAGTCGACTAATAAGCCCTCGTGTTGACTCTCCACATAAGTCCTCGAATTGATTTCACTCCTCGAGTTGAGTTCCGAATCCACGAGTCGACTGATAAGCCCTCGTGCGGACTCGATACATTATTCCTCGAGTTGAGTTCACTCCTCGAGTTGAGTCCCGAGTCCACGAGTCTACTGAGAAGCCCTCGTGTTGACTCTCCACATAACTCCTCGAGTTGAGTTCCGAGTCCACGAGTCGACTGATAAGCCCTCGTGCCAACTCGATACATAACTCCTTGAGTTGAGCTCACTCCTCGATTTCAGTCCCGTGTCCAAGAGTCGACTGATAAGCCCTCGTGTTGACTCCCCACATAACTCCTCGAGTTGAGTTCCGAGTCCACGAGTCGACTGATGACTCCTCGAGTTGAGTTCCGAGTCCACGAGTCGACTGATGACTCCTCGTGGCGACTCAATAAATAACTCCTCGAGTTGAGTTCACTCTTCGAGTTGAGTTCCTAGTCCACGAGTCGACTGATGACTCGTCGTACCGACTCAATACATAACTCCTCGAGTTGAGTTCACTCCTCGAATTGAGTTCCGAGTCCATGAGTCGACTAATAAGCCCTCGTGTTGACTCTCCACATAAGTCCTCGAATTGATTTCACTCCTCGAGTTGAGTTCCGAATCCACGAGTCGACTGATAAGCCCTCGTGCGGACTCGATACATTATTCCTCGAGTTGAGTTCACTCCTCGAGTTGAGTCCCGAGTCCACGAGTCTACTGAGAAGCCCTCGTGTTGACTCTCCACATAACTCCTCGAGTTGAGTTCCGAGTCCACGAGTCGACTGATAAGCCCTCGTGCCAACTCGATACACAACTCCTTGAGTTGAGCTCACTCCTCGAGTTGAGTCCTGAGTCCAAGAGTCGACTGATAAGCCCTCGTGTTGACTCCCCAGATAACTCCTTGAGTTGCGTTCCGAGTCCACGAGTCGACTGATGACTCCTCGTGTTGACTCTCCACATAACTCCTCGAGTTGAGTTCGCTCCTCGAGTTGAGTTCCGATGTCCACGGGTCGACTGATGACTCGTCGTGCCGACTTAATACATAACTCCTCCAGTTGAGTTCACTCCTCGAATTGAGTTCCGAGTCCATGAGTTGACTAATAAGCAATCGTGTTGACTCTCCACATAAGTCCTCGAATTGAGTTCACTCCTCGAGTTGAGTTCCGAATCCACGAGTCGACTGATAAGCCCTCGTGCGGACTCGATACATAACTCCTCGAGTTGAGTTCACTCCTCGAGTTGAGTCCCGAGTCCACGAGTCGAGTGATAAGCCCTCGTGTTGACTCGCCACATAACTCCTCGAGTTGAGTTCCGAGTCAAAGAGTCGACTGATAAGCCCTCGTGCCAACTCGATACATAACTCCTTGAGTTGAGCTCACTCCTCGAGTTCAGTCCCGTGTCCAAGAGTCGACTGATAAGCCCTCGTGTTGACTCCCCACATAACTCCTCGAGTTGAGTTCCGAGTCCACGAGTCGACTGATGACTCCTCGAGTTGAGTTCCGAGTCCACGAGTCGACTGATGACTCCTCGTGGCGACTCAATAAATAACTCCTCGAGTTGAGTTCACTCCTCGAGTTGAGTTCCGAGTCCATGAGTCGACTAATAAGCCCTCGTGCCGACTCAATAAATAACTCCTCGAGGTGATTTCACTCATCCAGTTGAGTTCCGGGTCCATGAGTCGATTGATACGCCCTCGTGTCGACTCGATACATAACTCCTCGAGTTGAGTTCACTCCTCGAGTTGAGTCCCGAGTCCACGAGTCGAGTGATAAGCCCTCGTGTTGACTCGCCACATAATTCGTTGAGTTGAGTTCGCTCCTCGAGTTGAGTTCCGAGTCCACGAGTCAACTGATGACTACTCGTGCCGACTGAAACATAACTCCTCGAGTTGAGTTCACTCCTCGAGTTGAGTTCCAAGTCCACGAGTCGACTGAAAAGCCCTTGTGCTGACTCGAAACATAACTCCTCGAGTTGAGCTCACTCCTCGAGTTGAATCCCGAGTCCAGGAGTCGTTTGATAAGCCCTCTTGTTGACTCCCCACATATCTCCTCGAGTTGAGTTCCGAGTCCACGAGTCGACTGATGACTCCTCGTGTTGACTCAATACATCACTCCTCGAGTTGAGTCCCGAGTCCAAGAGTCGACTCATAAGCCCTCGTGTTGACTCCCCACATAACTCCTTGAGTTGCGTTCCGAGTCCACGAGTCGACTGATGACTCCTCGTGTTGACTCTCCACATAACTCCTCGAGTTGAGTTTGCTCCTCGAGTTGAGTTTCGAGTCCACGGGTCGACTGATGACTCGTCGTGCCGACTCAATACATAACTCCTCCAGTTGAGTTCACTCCTCGAATTGAGTTCCGAGTCCATGAGTCGACTAATAAGCAATCGTGTTGACTCTCCACATAAGTCCTCGAATTGAGTTCACTCCTCGAGTTGAGTTCCGAATCCACGAGTCGACTGATAAGCCCTCGTGCGGACTCGATACATAACTCCTCGAGTTGAGTTCACTCCTCGAGTTGAGTCCCGAGTCCACGTGTCAACTGATAATTCCTCGTGTTGACTCTCCACATAACTCCTCGAGTTGAGTTCCGAGTCCACGAATCAACTGATAACCCCTCGTGCCAACTCGATACATAACTCCTTGAGTTGAGCTCACTCCTCGAGTTCAGTCCCGAGTCCAAGAGTCGACTGATAAGCCCTCGTGTTGACTCCCCACATAACTCCTCGAGTTGAGTTCCGAGTCCACGAGTCGACTGATGACTCGTCGTGCCGACTCAATACATAACTCCTCGAGTTGAGTTCACTCCTCGAATTGAGTTCCGAGTCCATGAGTCGACTAATAAGCAATCGTGTTGACTCTCCACATAAGTCCTCGAATTGATTTCACTCCTCGAGTTGAGTTCCGAATCCACGAGTCGACTGATAACCCTCGTGCGGACTCGATACATTATTCCTCGATGTTGAGTTTACTCCTCGAGTTGAGTCCCGAGTCCACGAGTCTACTGAGAAGCCCTCGTGTTGACTCTCCACATAACTCCTCGAGTTGAGTTCCGAGTCCACGAGTCGACTGATAAGCCCTCGTGCCAACTCGATACATAACTCCTTGAGTTGAGCTCACTCCTCGAGTTCAGTCCCGAGTCCAAGAGTCGACTGATAAGCCCTCGTGTTGACTCCCCACATAACTCCTCGAGTTGAGTTCCGAGTCCATGAGTCGACTGATGACTCCTCGAGTTGAGTTCCGAGTCCACGAGTCGACTGATGACTCCTCGTGGCGACTCAATAAATAACTCCTCGAGTTGAGTTCACTCTTCGAGTTGAGTTCCTAGTCCACGAGTCGACTGATGACTCGTCGTACCGACTCAATACATAACTCCTCGAGTTGAGTTCACTCCTCGAATTGAGTTCCGAGTCCATGAGTCGACTAATAAGCCCTCGTGTTGACTCTCCACATAAGTCCTCGAATTGATTTCACTCCTCGAGTTGAGTTCCGAATCCACGAGTCGACTGATAAGCCCTCGTGCGGACTCGATACATTATTCCTCGAGTTGAGTTCACTCCTCGAGTTGAGTCCGGAGTCCACGAGTCTACTGAGAAGCCCTCGTGTTGACTCTCCACATAACTCCTCGAGTTGAGTTCCGAGTCCACGAGTCGACTGATAAGCCCTCGTGCCAACTCGATACACAACTCCTTGAGTTGAGCTCACTCCTCGAGTTGAGTCCCGAGTCCAAGAGTCGACTGATAAGCCCTCGTGTTGACTCCCCAGATAACTCCTTGAGTTGCGTTCCGAGTCCACGAGTCGACTGATGACTCCTCGTGTTGACTCTCCACATAACTCCTCGAGTTGAGTTCGCTCCTCGAGTTGAGTTCCGATGTCCACGGGTCGACTGATGACTCGTCGTGCCGACTTAATACATAACTCCTCCAGTTGAGTTCACTCCTCGAATTGAGTTCCGAGTCCATGAGTTGACTAATAAGCAATCGTGTTGACTCTCCACATAAATCCTCGAATTGAGTTCACTCCTCGAGTTGAGTTCCGAATCCACGAGTCGACTGATAAGCCCTCGTGCGGACTCGATACATAACTCCTCGAGTTGAGTTCACTCCTCGAGTTGAGTCCCGAGTCCACGAGTCAACTGATAAGCCCTCGTGTTGACTCTCCACATAACTCCTCGAGTTGAGTTCCGAGTCAACGAGTCGACTGATAAGCCCTCGTGCCAACTCGATACATAACTCCTTGAGTTGAGCTCACTCCTCGATTTCAGTCCCGTGTCCAAGAGTCGACTGATAAGCCCTCGTGTTGACTCTCCACATAACTCCTCGAGTTGAGTTCCGAGTCCACGAGTCGACTGATGACTCCTCGAGTTGAGTTCCGAGTCCACGAGTCGACTGATGACTCCTCGTGGCGACTCAATAAATAACTCCTCGAGTTGAGTTCACTCCTCGAGTTGAGTTCCGAGTCCATGAGTCGACTAATAAGCCCTCGTGCCGACTCAATAAATAACTCCTCGAGGTGAGTTCACTCATCCAGTTGAGTTCCGAGTCCATGAGTCGATTGATACGCCCTCGTGTCGACTCGATACATAACTCCTCGAGTTGAGTTCACTCCTCGAGTTGAGTCCCGAGTCCACGAGTCGAGTGATAAGCCCTCGTGTTGACTCGCCACATAATTCGTTGAGTTGAGTTCGCTCCTCGAGTTGAGTTCCGAGTCCACGAGTCAACTGATGACTACTCGTGCCGACTGAAACATAACTCCTCGAGTTGAGTTCACTCTTCGAGTTGAGTTCCAAGTCCACGAGTCGACTGAAAAGCCCTTGTGCTGACTCGAAACATAACTCCTCGAGTTGAGCTCACTCCTCGAGTTGAATCCCGAGTCCAGGAGTCGTTTGATAAGCCCTCTTGTTGACTCCCCACATATCTCCTTGAGTTGAGTTCCGAGTCCACGAGTCGACTGATGACTCCTCGTGTTGACTCAATACATCACTCCTCGAGTTGAGTCCCGAGTCCAAGAGTCGACTCATAAGCCCTCGTGTTGACTCCCCACATAACTCCTTGAGTTGCGTTCCGAGTCCACGAGTCGACTGATGACTCCTCGTGTTGACTCTCCACATAACTCCTCGAGTTGAGTTCGCTCCTCGAGTTGAGTTTCGAGTCCACGGGTCGACTGATGACTCGTCGTGCCGACTCAATACATAACTCCTCCAGTTGAGTTCACTCCTCGAATTGAGTTCCGAGTCCATGAGTCGACTAATAAGCAATCGTGTTGACTCTCCACATAAGTCCTCGAATTGAGTTCACTCCTCGAGTTGAGTTCCGAATCCACGAGTCGACTGATAAGCCCTCGTGCGGACTCGATACATAACTCCTCGAGTTGAGTTCACTCCTCGAGTTGAGTCCCGAGTCCACGTGTCAACTGATAAGTCCTCGTGTTGACTCTCCACATAACTCCTCGAGTTGAGTTCCGAGTCCACGAATCAACTGATAAGCCCTCGTGCCAACTCGATACATAACTCCTTGAGTTGAGCTCACTCCTCGAGTTCAGTCCCGAGTCCAAGAGTCGACTGATAAGCCCTCGTGTTGACTCCCCACATAACTCCTCGAGTTGAGTTCCGAGTCCACGAGTCGACTGATGACTCGTCGTGCCGACTCAATACATAACTCCTCGAGTTGAGTTCACTCCTCGAATTGAGTTCCGAGTCCATGAGTCGACTAATAAGCCCTCGTGTTGACTCTCCACATAAGTCCTCGAATTGATTTCACTCCTCGAGTTGAGTTCCGAATCCACGAGTCGACTGATAAGCCCTCGTGCGGACTCGATACATTATTCCTCGATGTTGAGTTTACTCCTCGAGTTGAGTCCCGAGTCCACGAGTCTACTGAGAAGCCCTCGTGTTGACTCTCCACATAACTCCTCGAGTTGAGTTCCGAGTCCACGAGTCGACTGATAAGCCCTCGTGCCAACTCGATACATAACTCCTTGAGTTGAGCTCACTCCTCGAGTTCAGTCCCGAGTCCAAGAGTCGACTGATAAGCCCTCGTGTTGACTCCCCACATAACTCCTCGAGTTGAGTTCCGAGTCCATGAGTCGACTGATGACTCCTCGAGTTGAGTTCCGAGTCCACGAGTCGACTGATGACTCCTCGTGGCGACTCAATAAATAACTCCTCGAGTTGAGTTCACTCTTCGAGTTGAGTTCCTAGTCGACGAGTCGACTGATGACTCGTCGTACCGACTCAATACATAACTCCTCGAGTTGAGTTCACTCCTCGAATTGAGTTCCGAGTCCATGAGTCGACTAATAAGCCCTCGTGTTGACTCTCCACATAAGTCCTCGAATTGATTTCACTCCTCGAGTTGAGTTCCGAATCCACGAGTCGACTGATAAGCCCTCGTGTGGACTCAATACATTATTCCTCGAGTTGAGTTCACTCCTCGAGTTGAGTCCCGAGTCCACGAGTCTACTGAGAAGCCCTCGTGTTGACTCTCCACATAACTCCTCGAGTTGAGTTCCGAGTCCACGAGTCGACTGATAAGCCCTCGTGCCAACTCGATACACAACTCCTTGAGTTGAGCTCACTCCTCGAGTTGAGTCCCGAGTCCAAGAGTCGACTGATAAGCCCTCGTGTTGACTCCCCAGATAACTCCTTGAGTTGCGTTCCGAGTCCACGAGTCGACTGATGACTCCTCGTGTTGACTCTCCACATAACTCCTCGAGTTGAGTTCGCTCCTCGAGTTGAGTTCCGATGTCCACGGGTCGACTGATGACTCGTCGTGCCGACTTAATACATAACTCCTCCAGTTGAGTTCACTCCTCGAATTGAGTTCCGAGTCCATGAGTTGACTAATAAGCAATCGTGTTGACTCTCCACATAAATCCTCGAATTGAGTTCACTCCTCGAGTTGAGTTCCGAATCCACGAGTCGACTGATAAGCCCTCGTGCGGACTCGATACATAACTCCTCGAGTTGAGTTCACTCCTCGAGTTGAGTCCCGAGTCCACGAGTCAACTGATAAGCCCTCGTGTTGACTCTCCACATAACTCCTCGAGTTGAGTTCCGAGTCAACGAGTCGACTGATAAGCCCTCGTGCCAACTCGATACATAACTCCTTGAGTTGAGCTCACTCCTCGAGTTCAGTCCCGTGTCCAAGAGTCGACTGATAAGCCCTCGTGTTGACTCCCCACATAACTCCTCGAGTTGAGTTCCGAGTCCACGAGTCGACTGATGACTCCTCGAGTTGAGTTCCGAGTCCACGAGTCGACTGATGACTCCTCGAGTTGAGTTCCGAGTCCACGAGTCGACTGATGACTCCTCGTGGCGACTCAATAAATAACTCCTCGAGTTGAGTTCACTCCTCGGGTTGAGTTCCGAGTCCATGAGTCGACTAATAAGCCCTCGTGCCGACTCAATAAATAACTCCTCGAGGTGAGTTCACTCATCCAGTTGAGTTCCGAGTCCATGAGTCGATTGATACGCCCTCGTGTCGACTCGATACATAACTCCTCGAGTTGAGTTCACTCCTCGAGTTGAGTCCCGAGTCCACGAGTCGAGTGATAAGCCCTCGTGTTGACTCGCCACATAATTCGTTGAGTTGAGTTCGCTCCTCGAGTTGAGTTCCGAGTCCACGAGTCAACTGATGAATACTCGTGCCGACTGAAACATAACTCCTCGAGTTGAGTTCACTCCTCGAGTTGAGTTCCAAGTCCACGAGTCGACTGAAAAGCCCTTGTGCTGACTCGAAACATAACTCCTCGAGTTGAGCTCACTCCTCGAGTTGAATCCCGAGTCCAGGAGTCGTTTGATAAGCCCTCTTGTTGACTCCCCACATATCTCCTCGAGTTGAGTTCCGAGTCCACGAGTCGACTGATGACTCCTCGTGTTGACTCAATACATCACTCCTCGAGTTGAGTCCCGAGTCCAAGAGTCGACTCATAAGCCCTCGTGTTGACTCCCCACATAACTCCTTGAGTTGCGTTCCGAGTCCACGAGTCGACTGATGACTCCTCGTGTTGACTCTCCACATAACTCCTCGAGTTGAGTTCGCTCCTCGAGTTGAGTTCCGAGTCCACGGGTCGACTGATGACTCGTCGTGCCGACTCAATACATAACTCCTCCAGTTGAGTTCACTCCTCGAATTGAGTTCCGAGTCCATGAGTCGACTAATAAGCAATCGTGTTGACTCTCCACATAAGTCCTCGAATTGAGTTCACTCCTCGAGTTGAGTTCCGAATCCACGAGTCGACTGATAAGCCCTCGTGCGGACTCGATACATAACTCCTCGAGTTGAGTTCACTCCTCGAGTTGAGTCCCGAGTCCACGTGTCAACTGATAAGTCCTCGTGTTGACTCTCCACATAACTCCTCGAGTTGAGTTCCGAGTCCACGAATCAACTGATAAGCCCTCGTGCCAACTCGATACATAACTCCTTGAGTTGAGCTCACTCCTCGAGTTCAGTCCCGAGTCCAAGAGTCGACTGATAAGCCCTCGTGTTGACTCCCCACATAACTCCTCGAGTTGAGTTCCGAGTCCACGAGTCGACTGATGACTCCTCGAGTTGAGTTCCGAGTCCACGAGTCGACTGATGACTCCTCGTGGCGACTCAATAAATAACTCCTCGAGTTGAGTTCACTCCTCGGGTTGAGTTCCGAGTCCATGAGTCGACTAATAAGCCCTCGTGCCGACTCAATAAATAACTCCTCGAGGTGAGTTCACTCATCCAGTTGAGTTCCGAGTCCATGAGTCGATTGATACGCCCTCGTGTCGACTCGATACATAACTCCTCGAGTTGAGTTCACTCCTCGAGTTGAGTCCCGAGTCCACGAGTCGAGTGATAAGCCCTCGTGTTGACTCGCCACATAATTCGTTGAGTTGAGTTCGCTCCTCGAGTTGAGTTCCGAGTCCACGAGTCAACTGATGAATACTCGTGCCGACTGAAACATAACTCCTCGAGTTGAGTTCACTCCTCGAGTTGAGTTCCAAGTCCACGAGTCGACTGAAAAGCCCTTGTGCTGACTCGAAACATAACTCCTCGAGTTGAGCTCACTCCTCGAGTTGAATCCCGAGTCCAGGAGTCGTTTGATAAGCCCTCTTGTTGACTCCCCACATATCTCCTCGAGTTGAGTTCCGAGTCCACGAGTCGACTGATGACTCCTCGTGTTGACTCAATACATCACTCCTCGAGTTGAGTCCCGAGTCCAAGAGTCGACTCATAAGCCCTCGTGTTGACTCCCCACATAACTCCTTGAGTTGCGTTCCGAGTCCACGAGTCGACTGATGACTCCTCGTGTTGACTCTCCACATAACTCCTCGAGTTGAGTTCGCTCCTCGAGTTGAGTTCCGAGTCCACGGGTCGACTGATGACTCGTCGTGCCGACTCAATACATAACTCCTCCAGTTGAGTTCACTCCTCGAATTGAGTTCCGAGTCCATGAGTCGACTAATAAGCAATCGTGTTGACTCTCCACATAAGTCCTCGAATTGAGTTCACTCCTCGAGTTGAGTTCCGAATCCACGAGTCGACTGATAAGCCCTCGTGCGGACTCGATACATAACTCCTCGAGTTGAGTTCACTCCTCGAGTTGAGTCCCGAGTCCACGTGTCAACTGATAAGTCCTCGTGTTGACTCTCCACATAACTCCTCGAGTTGAGTTCCGAGTCCACGAATCAACTGATAAGCCCTCGTGCCAACTCGATACATAACTCCTTGAGTTGAGCTCACTCCTCGAGTTCAGTCCCGAGTCCAAGAGTCGACTGATAAGCCCTCGTGTTGACTCCCCACATAACTCCTCGAGTTGAGTTCCGAGTCCACGAGTCGACTGATGACTCGTCGTGCCGACTCAATACATAACTCCTCGAGTTGAGTTCACTCCTCGAATTGAGTTCCGAGTCCATGAGTCGACTAATAAGCCCTCGTGTTGACTCTCCACATAAGTCCTCGAATTGATTTCACTCCTCGAGTTGAGTTCCGAATCCACGAGTCGACTGATAAGCCCTCGTGCGGACTCGATACATTATTCCTCGATGTTGAGTTTACTCCTCGAGTTGAGTCCCGAGTCCACGAGTCTACTGAGAAGCCCTCGTGTTGACTCTCCACATAACTCCTCGAGTTGAGTTCCGAGTCCACGAGTCGACTGATAAGCCCTCGTGCCAACTCGATACATAACTCCTTGAGTTGAGCTCACTCCTCGAGTTCAGTCCCGAGTCCAAGAGTCGACTGATAAGCCCTCGTGTTGACTCCCCACATAACTCCTCGAGTTGACTTCCGAGTCCATGAGTCGACTGATGACTCCTCGAGTTGAGTTCCGAGTCCACGAGTCGACTGATGACTCCTCGTGGCGACTCAATAAATAACTCCTCGAGTTGAGTTCACTCTTCGAGTTGAGTTCCTAGTCCACGAGTCGACTGATGACTCGTCGTACCGACTCAATACATAACTCCTCGAGTTGAGTTCACTCCTCGAATTGAGTTCCGAGTCCATGAGTCGACTAATAAGCCCTCGTGTTGACTCTCCACATAAGTCCTCGAATTGATTTCACTCCTCGAGTTGAGTTCCGAATCCACGAGTCGACTGATAAGCCCTCGTGTGGACTCAATACATTATTCCTCGAGTTGAGTTCACTCCTCGAGTTGAGTCCCGAGTCCACGAGTCTACTGAGAAGCCCTCGTGTTGACTCTCCACATAACTCCTTGAGTTGAGTTCCGAGTCCACGAGTCGACTGATAAGCCCTCGTGCCAACTCGATACACAACTCCTTGAGTTGAGCTCACTCCTCGAGTTGAGTCCCGAGTCCAAGAGTCGACTGATAAGCCCTCGTGTTGACTCCCCAGATAATTCCTTGAGTTGCGTTCCGAGTCCACGAGTCGACTGATGACTCCTCGTGTTGACTCTCCACATAACTCCTCGAGTTGAGTTCGCTCCTCGAGTTGAGTTCCGATGTCCACGGGTCGACTGATGACTCGTCGTGCCGACTTAATACATAACTCCTCCAGTTGAGTTCACTCCTCGAATTGAGTTCCGAGTCCATGAGTTGACTAATAAGCAATCGTGTTGACTCTCCACATAAATCCTCGAATTGAGTTCACTCCTCGAGTTGAGTTCCGAATCCACGAGTCGACTGATAAGCCCTCGTGCGGACTCGATACATAACTCCTCGAGTTGAGTTCACTCCTCGAGTTGAGTCCCGAGTCCACGAGTCAACTGATAAGCCCTCGTGTTGACTCTCCACATAACTCCTCGAGTTGAGTTCCGAGTCAACGAGTCGACTGATAAGCCCTCGTGCCAACTCGATACATAACTCCTTGAGTTGAGCTCACTCCTCGAGTTCAGTCCCGTGTCCAAGAGTCGACTGATAAGCCCTCGTGTTGACTCCCCACATAACTCCTGTAGTTGAGTTCCGAGTCCACGAGTCGACTGATGACTCCTCGAGTTGAGTTCCGAGTCCACGAGTCGACTGATGACTCCTCGTGGCGACTCAATAAATAACTCCTCGAGTTGAGTTCACTCCTCGGGTTGAGTTCCGAGTCCATGAGTCGACTAATAAGCCCTCGTGCCGACTCAATAAATAACTCCTCGAGGTGAGTTCACTCATCCAGTTGAGTTCCGAGTCCATGAGTCGATTGATACGCCCTCGTGTCGACTCGATACATAACTCCTCGAGTTGAGTTCACTCCTCGAGTTGAGTCCCGAGTCCACGAGTCGAGTGATAAGCCCTCGTGTTGACTCGCCACATAATTCGTTGAGTTGAGTTCGCTCCTCGAGTTGAGTTCCGAGTCCACGAGTCAACTGATGAATACTCGTGCCGACTGAAACATAACTCCTCGAGTTGAGTTCACTCCTCGAGTTGAGTTCCAAGTCCACGAGTCGACTGAAAAGCCCTTGTGCTGACTCGAAACATAACTCCTCGAGTTGAGCTCACTCCTCGAGTTGAATCCCGAGTCCAGGAGTCGTTTGATAAGCCCTCTTGTTGACTCCCCACATATCTCCTCGAGTTGAGTTCCGAGTCCACGAGTCGACTGATGACTCCTCGTGTTGACTCAATACATCACTCCTCGAGTTGAGTCCCGAGTCCAAGAGTCGACTCATAAGCCCTCGTGTTGACTCCCCACATAACTCCTTGAGTTGCGTTCCGAGTCCACGAGTCGACTGATGACTCCTCGTGTTGACTCTCCACATAACTCCTCGAGTTGAGTTCGCTCCTCGAGTCGAGTTCCGAGTCCACGGGTCGACTGATGACTCGTCGTGCCGACTCAATACATAACTCCTCCAGTTGAGTTCACTCCTCGAATTGAGTTCCGAGTCCATGAGTCGACTAATAAGCAATCGTGTTGACTCTCCACATAAGTCCTCGAATTGAGTTCACTCCTCGAGTTGAGTTCGGAATCCACGAGTCGACTGATAAGCCCTCGTGCGGACTCGATACATAACTCCTCGAGTTGAGTTCACTCCTCGAGTTGAGTCCCGAGTCCACGTGTCAACTGATAAGTCCTCGTGTTGACTCTCCACATAACTCCTCGAGCTGAGTTCCGAGTCCACGAGTCGACTGATGACTCGTCGTGCCGACTCAATACATAACTCCTCGAGTTGAGTTCACTCCTCGAATTGAGTTCCGAGTCCATGAGTCGACTAATAAGCCCTCGTGTTGACTCTCCACATAAATCCTCGAATTGATTTCACTCCTCGAGTTGAGTTCCGAATCCACGAGTCGACTGATAAGCCCTCGTGCGGACTCGATACATTATTGCTCGAGTTGAGTTCACTCCTCGAGTTGAGTCCCGAGTCCACGAGTCACCTGAGAAGCCCTCGTGTTGACTCTACACATAACTCCTCGAGTTGAGTTCCGAGTCCACGAGTCGACTGATAAGCCCTCGTGCCAACTCGATACATAACTCCTTGAGTTGAGCTCACTCCTCGAGTTCAGTCCCGAGTCCAAGATTCGACTGATAAGCCCTCGTGTTGACTCCCCACATAACTCCTCGAGTTGAGTTCCGATTCCACGAGTCGACTGATGACTCGTCGTGCCGACTCAATACATAACTCCTCGACTTGAGTTCACTCCTCGAATTGAGTTCCGAGTCCATGAGTCGACTAATAAGCCCTCGTGGTGACTCTCCACATAAGTCCTCGAATTGATTTCACTCCTCGAGTTGAGTTCCGAATCCACGAGTCGACTGATAAGCCCTCGTGCGGACTCGATACATTATTCCTCGATGTTGAGTTTACTCCTCGAGTTGAGTCCCGAGTCCACGAGTCTACTGAGAAGCCCTCGTGTTGACTCTCCACATAACTCCTCGAGTTGAGTTCCGAGTCCACGAGTCGACTGATAAGCCCTCGTGCCAACTCGATACATAACTCCTTGAGTTGAGCTCACTCCTCGATTTCAGTCCCGAGTCCAAGAGTCGACTGATAAGCCCTCGTGTTGACTCCCCACATAACTCCTCGAGTTGAGTTCCGAGTCCACGAGTCGACTGATGACTCCTCGAGTTGAGTTCCGAGTCCACGAGTCGACTGATGACTCCTCGTGGCGACTCAATAAATAACTCCTCGAGTTGAGTTCACTCCTCGAGTTGAGTTCCGAGTCCATGAGTCGACTAATAAGCCCTCGTGCCGACTCAATAAATAACTCCTCGAGGTGAGTTCACTCCTCCAGTTGAGTTCCGAGTCCATGAGTCGATTGATACGCCCTCGTGTCGACTCGATACATAACTCCTCGAGTTGAGTTCACTTCTCGAGTTGAGTCCCGAGTCCACGAGTCGAGTGATAAGCCCTCGTGTTGACTCGCCACATAATTCCTTGAGTTGAGTCGCTCCTCGAGTTGAGTTCCGAGTCCACGAGTCAACTGATGACTACTCGTGCCGACTGAAACATAACTCCTCGAGTTGAGTTCACTCCTCGAGTTGAGTTCCAAGTCCACGAGTCGACTGAAAAGCCCTTGTGCTGACTCGAAACATAACTCCTCGAGTTGAGCTCACTCCTCGAGTTGAATCCCGAGTCCAGGAGTCGTTTGATAAGCCCTCTTGTTGACTCCCCACATATCTCCTCGAGTTGAGTTCACTCCTCGAGTTGAGTTCCGAGTCCACGAGTCGACTGATGACTCCTCGTGTTGACTCAATACATCACTCCTCGAGTTGAGTCCCGAGTCCAAGAGTCGACTCATAAGCCCTCGTGTTGACTACCCACATAACTCCTTGAGTTGCGTTCCGAGTCCACGAGTCGACTGATGACTCCTCGTGTTGACTCTCCACATAACTCCTCGAGTTGAGTTCGCTCCTCGAGTTGAGTTCCGATGTCCACGGGTCGACTGATGACTCGTCGTGCCGACTCAATACATAACTCCTCCAGTTGAGTTCACTCCTCGAATTGAGTTCCGAGTCCATGAGTTGACTAATAAGCAATCGTGTTGACTCTCCACATAAGTCCTCGAATTGAGTTCACTCCTCGAGTTGAGTTCCGAATCCACGAGTCGACTGATAAGCCCTCGTGCGGACTCGATACATAACTCCTCGAGTTGAGTTCACTCCTCGAGTTGAGTCCCGAGTCCACGAGTCAACTGATAAGCCCTCGTGTTGACTCTCCACATAACTCCTCGAGTTGAGTTCCGAGTCAACGAGTCGACTGATAAGCCCTCGTGCCAACTCGATACATAACTCCTTGAGTTGAGCTCACTCCTCGAGTTCAGTCCCGTGTCCAAGAGTCGACTGATAAGCCCTCGTGTTGACTCCCCACATAACTCCTCGAGTTGAGTTCCGAGTCCACGAGTCGACTGATGACTCCTCGAGTTGAGTTCCGAGTCCACGAGTCGACTGATGACTCCTCGTGGCGACTCAATAAATAACTCCTCGAGTTGAGTTCACTCCTCGACTTGAGTTCCGAGTCCATGAGTCGACTAATAAGCCCTCGTGCCGACTCAATAAATAACTCCTCGAGGTGAGTTCACTCCTCCAGTTGAGTTCCGAGTCCATGAGTCGATTGATACGCCCTCGTGTCGACTCGATACATAACTCCTCGAGTTGAGTTCACTCCTCGAGTTGAGTCCCGAGTCCACGAGTCGAGTGATAAGCCCTCGTGTTGACTCGCCACATAATTCCTTGAGTTGAGTTCGCTCCTCGAGTTGAGTTCCGAGTCCACGAGTCAACTGATGACTACTCGTGCCGACTGAAACATAACTCCTCGAGTTGAGTTCACTCCTCGAGTTGAGTTCCAAGTCCACGAGTCGACTGAAAAGCCCTTGTGCTGACTCGAAACATAACTCCTCGAGTTGAGCTCACTCCTCGAGTTGAATCCCGAGTCCAGGAGTCGTTTGATAAGCCCTCTTGTTGACTCCCCACATATCTCCTCGAGTTGAGTTCCGAGTCCACGAGTCGACTGATGACTCCTCGTGTTGACTCAATACATCACTCCTCGAGTTGAGTCCCGAGTCCAAGAGTCGACTCATAAGCCCTCGTGTTGACTCCCCACATAACTCCATGAGTTGCGTTCCGAGTCCACGAGTCGACTGATGACTCCTCGTGTTGACTCTCCACATAACTCCTCGAGTTGAGTTCGCTCCTCGAGTTGAGTTCCGAGTCCACGGGTCGACTGATGACTCGTCGTGCCGACTCAATACATAACTCCTCCAGTTGAGTTCACTCCTCGAATTGAGTTCCGAGTCCATGAGTCGACTAATAAGCAATCGTGTTGACTCTCCACATAAGTCCTCGAATTGAGTTCACTCCTCGAGTTGAGTTCCGAATCCACGAATCGACTGATAAGCCCTCGTGCGGACTCGATACATAACTCCTCGAGTTGAGTTCACTCCTCGAGTTGAGTCCCGAGTCCACGTGTCAACTGATAAGTCCTCGTGTTGACTCTCCACATAACTCCTCGAGTTGAGTTCCGAGTCCACGAATCAACTGATAAGCCCTCGTGCCAACTCGATACATAACTCCTTGAGTTGAGCTCACTCCTCGAGTTCAGTCCCGAGTCCAAGAGTCGACTTATAAGCCCTCGTGTTGACTCCCCACATAACTCCTCGAGTTGAGTTCCGAGTCCACGAGTCGACTGATGACTCGTCGTGCCGACTCAATACATAACTCCTCGAGTTGAGTTCACTCCTCGAATTGAGTTCCGAGTCCATGAGTCGACTAATAAGCCCTCGTGTTGACTCTCCACATAAGTCCTCGAATTGATTTCACTCCTCGAGTTGAGTTCCGAATCCACGAGTCAACTGATAAGCCCTCGTGCGGACTCGATACATTATTCCTCGATGTTGAGTTTACTCCTCGAGTTGAGTCCCGAGTCCACGAGTCTACTGAGAAGCCCTCGTGTTGACTCTCCACATAACTCCTCGAGTTGAGTTCCGAGTCCACGAGTCGACTGATAAGCCCTCGTGCCAACTCGATACATAACTCCTTGAGTTGAGCTCACTCCTCGAGTTCAGTCCCGAGTCCAACAGTCGACTGATAAGCCCTCGTGTTGACTCCCCACATAACTCCTCGAGTTGAGTTCCGAGTCCATGAGTCGACTGATGACTCCTCGAGTTGAGTTCCGAGTCCACGAGTCGACTGATGACTCCTCGTGGCGAGTCAATAAATAACTCCTCGAGTTGAGTTCACTCTTCGAGTTGAGTTCCTAGTCCACGAGTCGACTGATGACTCGTCGTACCGACTCAATACATAACTCCTCGAGTTGAGTTCACTCCTCGAATTGAGTTCCGAGTCCATGAGTCGACTAATAAGCCCTCGTGTTGACTCTCCACATAAGTCCTCGAATTGATTTCACTCCTCGAGTTGAGTTCCGAATCCACGAGTCGACTGATAAGCCCTCGTGCGGACTCGATACATTATTCCTCGAGTTGAGTTCACTCCTCGAGTTGAGTCCCGAGTCCACGAGTCTACTAAGAAGCCCTCGTGTTGACTCTCCACATAACTCCTCGAGTTGAGTTCCGAGTCCACGAGTCGACTGATAAGCCCTCGTGCCAACTCGATACACAACTCCTTGAGTTGAGCTCACTCCTCGAGTTGAGTCCCGAGTCCAAGAGTCGACTGATAAGCCCTCGTGTTGACTCCCCAGATAACTCCTTGAGTTGCGTTCCGAGTCCACGAGTCGACTGATGACTCCTCGTGTTGACTCTCCACATAACTCCTCGAGTTGAGTTCGCTCCTCGAGTTGAGTTCCGATGTCCACGGGTCGACTGATGACTCGTCGTGCCGACTCAATACATAACTCCTCCAGTTGAGTTCACTCCTCGAATTGAGTTCCGAGTCCATGAGTTGACTAATAAGCAATCGTGTTGACTCTCCACATAAGTCCTCGAATTGAGTTCACTCCTCGAGTTGAGTTCCGAATCCACGAGTCGACTGATAAGCCCTCGTGCGGACTCGATACATTATTTCTCGAGTTGAGTTCACTCCTCGAGTTGGGTCCCGAGTCCACGAGTCACCTGAGAAGCCCTCGTGTTGACTCTCCACATAACTCCTCGAGTTGAGTTCCGAGTCCACGAGTCGACTGATAAGCCCTCGTGCCAACTCGATACATAACTCCTTGAGTTGAGCTCACTCCTCGAGTTCAGTCCCGAGTCCAAGATTCGACTGATAAGCCCTCGTGTTGACTCCCCACATAACTCCTCGAGTTGAGTTCCGATTCCACGAGTCGACTGATGACTCGTCGTGCCGACTCAATACATAACTCCTCGACTTGAGTTCACTCCTCGAATTGAGTTCCGAGTCCATGAGTCGACTAATAAGCCCTCGTGGTGACTCTCCACATAAGTCCTCGAATTGATTTCACTCCTCGAGTTGAGTTCCGAATCCACGAGTCGACTGATAAGCCCTCGTGCGGACTCGATACATTATTCCTCGATGTTGAGTTTACTCCTCGAGTTGAGTCCCGAGTCCACGAGTCTACTGAGAAGCCCTCGTGTTGACTCTCCACATAACTCCTCGAGTTGAGTTCCGAGTCCACGAGTCGACAGATAAGCCCTCGTGCCAACTCGATACATAACTCCTTGAGTTGAGCTCACTCCTCGATTTCAGTCCCGAGTCCAAGAGTCGACTGATAAGCCCTCGTGTTGACTCCCCACATAACTCCTCGAGTTGAGTTCCGAGTCCACGAGTCGACTGATGACTCCTCGAGTTGAGTTCCGAGTCCACGAGTCGACTAATGACTCCTCGTGGCGACTCAATAAATAACTCCTCGAGTTGAGTTCACTCCTCGAGTTGAGTTCCGAGTCCATGAGTCGATTAATAAGCCCTCGTGCCGACTCAATAAATAACTCCTCGAGGTGAGTTCACTCCTCCAGTTGAGTTCCGAGTCCATGAGTCGATTGATACGCCCTCGTGTCGACTCGATACATAACTCCTCGAGTTGAGTTCACTCCTCGAGTTGAGTCCCGAGTCCACGAGTCGAGTGATAAGCCCTCGTGTTGAGTCGCCACATAACTCCTTGAGTTGAGTTCGCTCCTCGAGTTGAGTTCCGAGTCCACGAGTCAACTGATGACTACTCGTGCCGACTGAAACATAACTCCTCGAGTTGAGTTCACTCCTCGAGTTGAGTTCCAAGTCCACGAGTCGACTGAAAAGCCCTTGTGCTGACTCGAAACATAACTCCTCGAGTTGAGCTCACTCCTCGAGTTGAATCCCGAGTCCAGGAGTCGTTTGATAAGCCCTCTTGTTGACTCCCCACATATCTCCTCGAGTTGAGTTCACTCCTCGAGTTGAGTTCCGAGTCCACGAGTCGACTGATGACTCCTCGTGTTGACTCAATACATCACTCCTCGAGTTGAGTCCCGAGTCCAAGAGTCGACTCATAAGCCCTCGTGTTGACTCCCCACATAACTCCTTGAGTTGCGTTCCGAGTCCACGAGTCGACTGATGACTCCTCGTGTTGACTCTCCACATAACTCCTCGAATTGATTTCACTCCTCGAGTTGAGTTCCGAATCCACGAGTCGACTGATAAGCCCTCGTGCGGACTCGATACATCATTCCTCGATGTTGAGTTTACTCCTCGAGTTGAGTCCCGAGTCCACGAGTCTACTGAGAAGCCCTCGTGTTGACTCTCCACATAACTCCTCGAGTTGAGTTCCGAGTCCACGAGTCGACTGATAAGCCCTCGTCCCAACTCGATACATAACTCCTTGAGTTGAGCTCACTCCTCGAGTTCAGTCCCGAGTCCAAGAGTCGACTGATAAGCCCTCGTGTTGACTCCCCACATAACTCCTCGAGTTGACTTCCGAGTCCATGAGTCGACTGATGACTCCTCGAGTTGAGTTCCGAGTCCACGAGTCGACTGATGACTCCTCGTGGCGACTCAATAAATAACTCCTCGAGTTGAGTTCACTCCTCGAGTTGAGTTCCGAGTCCACGAGTCGACTGATGACTCGTCGTGCCGACTCAAAACATAACTCCTCGAGTTGAGTTCACTCCTCGAATTGAGTTCCGAGTCCATGAGTCGACTAATAAGCCCTCGTGTTGACTCTCCACATAAGTCCTCGAATTGATTTCACTCCTCGAGTTGAGTTCCGAATCCACGAGTCGACTGATAAGCCCTCGTGCGGACTCGATACATTATTCCTCGAGTTGAGTTCACTCCTCGAGTTGAGTCCCGAGTCCACGAGTCTACTGAGAAGCCCTCGTGTTGACTCTCCACATAACTCCTCGAGTTGAGTTCCGAGTCCACGAGTCGGCTGATAAGCCCTCGTGCCAACTCGATACATAACTCCTTGAGTTGAGCTCACTCCTCGAGTTGAGTCCCGAGTCCAAGAGTCGACTGATAAGCCCTCGTGTTGACTCCCCACATAACTCCTTGAGTTGCGTTCCGAGTCCACGAGTCGACTGATGACTCCTCGTGTTGACTCTCCACATAACTCCTCGAGTTGAGTTCGCTCCTCGAGTTGAGTTCCGAGTCCACGGGTCGACTGATGACTCGTCGTGCCGACTCAATACATAACTCCTCCAGTTGAGTTCACTCCTCGAATTGAGTTCCGAGTCCATGAGTCGACTAATAAGCAATCGTGTTGACTCTCCACATAAGTCCTCGAATTGAGTTCACTCCTCGAGTTGAGTTCCGAATCCACGAGTCGACTGATAAGCCCTCGTGCGGACTCGATACATAACTCCTCGAGTTGAGTTCACTCCTCGAGTTGAGTCCCGAGTCCACGTGTCAACTGATAAGTCCTCGTGCCAACTCGATACATAACTCCTTGAGTTGAGCTCACTCCTCGAGTTCAGTCCCGAGTCCAAGAGTCGACTGATAAGCCCTCGTGTTGACTCCCCACATAACTCCTCGAGTTGAGTTCCGAGTCCACGAGTCGACTGATGACTCGTCGTGCCGACTCAATACATAATTCCTCGAGTTGAGTTCACTCCTCGAATTGAGTTCCGAGTCCATGAGTCGACTAATAAGCCCTCGTGTTGACTCTCCACATAAGTCCTCGAATTGATTTCACTCCTCGAGTTGAGTTCCGAATCCACGAGTCGACTGATAAGCCCTCGTGCGGACTCGATACATTATTCCTCGAGTTGAGTTTACTCCTCGAGTTGAGTCCCGAGTCCACGAGTCTACTGAGAAGCCCTCGTGTTGACTCTCCACATAACTCCTCAAGTTGAGTTCCGAGTCCACGAGTCGACTGATAAGCCCTCGTGCCAACTCGATACATAACTCCTTGAGTTGAACTCACTCCTCGAGTTGAGTCCCGAGTCCAAGAGTAGACTGATAAGCCCTCGTGTTGACTCCCAACAAAACTCCTTGAGTTGCGTTCCGAGTCCACGAGTCGACTGATGACTCCTCGTGTTGACTCTCCACATAACTCCTCGAGTTGAGTTCGCTCCTCGAGTTGAGTTCTGAGTCCACGGGTCGACTGATGACTCGTCGTGCCGACTCAATACATAACTCCTCCAGTTGAGTGCACTCCTCGAATTGAATTCCGAGTCCATGAGTCGACTAATAAGCCCTCGTGTTGACTCTCCACATAAGTCCTCGAATTGATTTCACTCCTCGAGTTGAGTTCCGAATCCACGAGTCGACTGATAAACCCTCGTGCGGACTCGATACATTATTCCTCGAGTTGAGTTCACTCCTCGAGTTGAGTCCCGAGTCCACGAGTCTACTGAGAAGCCCTCGTGTTGACTCTCCACATAACTCCTCGAGTTGAGTTCCGAGTCCACGAGTCGACTGATAAGCCCTTGTGCCAACTCGATACATAACTCCTTGAGTTGAGCTCACTCCTCGAGTTGAGTTCGCTCCTGGAGTTGAGTTCCGAGTCCACGGGTCGACTGATGACTCGTCGTGCCGACTCAATACATAACTCCTCCAGTTGAGTTCACTCCTCGAATTGAGTTCCGAGTCCATGAGTCGACTAATAAGCAATCGTGTTGACTCTCCACATAAGTCCTCGAATTGAGTTCACTCCTCGACTTGAGTTCCGAATCCACGAGTCGACTGATAAGCCCTCGTGCGGACTCGATACATAACTCCTCGAGTTGAGTTCACTCCTCGAGTTGAGTCCCGAGTCCACGTGTCAACTGATAAGTCCTCGTGTGGACTCTCCACATAACTCCTCGAGTTGAGTTCCGAGTCCACGAGTCGACTGATAAGCCCTCGTGCCAACTCGATACATAACTCCTTGAGTTGAGCTCACTCCTCGAGTTCAGTCCCGAGTCCAAGAGTCGACTGATAAGCCCTCGTGTTGACTCCCCACATAACTCCTCGAGTTGAGTTCCGAGTCCACGAGTCGACTGATGACTCGTCGTGCCGACTCAATACATAATTCCTCGAGTTGAGTTCACTCCTCGAATTGAGTTCCGAGTCCATGAGTCGACTAATAAGCCCTCGTGTTGACTCTCCACATAAGTCCTCGAATTGATTTCACTCCTCGAGTTGAGTTCCGAATCCACCAGTCGACTGATAAGCCCTCGTGCGGACTCGATACATTATTCCTCGAGTTGAGTTTACTCCTCGAGTTGGGTCCCGAGTCCACGAGTCTACTGAGAAGCCCTCGTGTTGACTCTCCACATAACTCCTCAAGTTGAGTTCCGAGTCCACGAGTCGACTGATAAGCCCTCGTGCCAACTCGATACATAACTCCTTGAGTTGAACTCACTCCTCGAGTTGAGTCCCGAGTCCAAGAGTAGACTGATAAGCCCTCGTGTTGACTCCCCACAAAACTCCTTGAGTGGCGTTCCGAGTCCACGAGTCGACTGATGACTCCTCGTGTTGACTCTCCACATAACTCCTCGAGTTGAGTTCGCTCCTCGAGTTGAGTTCTGAGTCCACGGGTCGACTGATGACTCGTCGTGCCGACTCAATACATAACTCCTCCAGTTGAGTGCACTCCTCGAATTGAATTCCGAGTCCATGAGTCGACTAATAAGCCCTCGTGTTGACTCTCCACATAAGTCCTCGAATTGATTTCACTCCTCGAGTTGAGTTCCGAATCCACGAGTCGACTGATAAACCCTCGTGCGGACTCGATACATTATTCCTCGAGTTGAGTTCACTCCTCGAGTTGAGTCCCGAGTCCACGAGTCTACTGAGAAGCCCTCGTGTTGACTCTCCACATAACTCCTCGAGTTGAGTTCCGAGTCCACGAGTCGACTGATAAGCCCTTGTGCCAACTCGATACATAACTCCTTGAGTTGAGCTCACTCCTCGAGTTGAGTTCGCTCCTGGAGTTGAGTTCCGAGTCCACGGGTCGACTGATGACTCGTCGTGCCGACTCAATACATAACTCCTCCAGTTGAGTTCACTCCTCGAATTGAGTTCCGAGTCCATGAGTCGACTAATAAGCAATCGTGTTGACTCTCCACATAAGTCCTCGAATTGAGTTCACTCCTCGAGTTGAGTTCCGAATCCACGAGTCGACTGATAAGCCCTCGTGCGGACTCGATACATAACTCCTCGAGTTGAGTTCACTCCTCGAGTTGAGTCCCGAGTCCACGTGTCAACTGATAAGTCCTCGTGTGGACTCTCCACATAACTCCTCGAGTTGAGTTCCGAGTCCACGAGTCGACTGATAAGCCCTCGTGCCAACTCGATACATAACTCCTTGAGTTGAGCTCACTCCTCGAGTTCAGTCCCGAGTCCAAGAGTCGACTGATAAGCCCTCGTGTTGACTCCCCACATAACTCCTCGAGTTGAGTTCCGAGTCCACGAGTCGACTGATGACTCGTCGTGCCGACTCAATACATAATTCCTCGAGTTGAGTTCACTCCTCGAATTGAGTTCCGAGTCCATGAGTCGACTAATAAGCCCTCGTGTTGACTCTCCACATAAGTCCTCGAATTGATTTCACTCCTCGAGTTGAGTTCCGAATCCACCAGTCGACTGATAAGCCCTCGTGCGGACTCGATACATTATTCCTCGAGTTGAGTTTACTCCTCGAGTTGGGTCCCGAGTCCACGAGTCTACTGAGAAGCCCTCGTGTTGACTCTCCACATAACTCCTCAAGTTGAGTTCCGAGTCCACGAGTCGACTGATAAGCCCTCGTGCCAACTCGATACATAACTCCTTGAGTTGAACTCACTCCTCGAGTTGAGTCCCGAGTCCAAGAGTAGACTGATAAGCCCTCGTGTTGACTCCCCACAAAACTCCTTGAGTTGCGTTCCGAGTCCACGAGTCGACTGATGACTCCTCGTGTTGACTCTCCACATAACTCCTCGAGTTGAGTTCGCTCCTCGAGTTGAGTTCTGAGTCCACGGGTCGACTGATGACTCGTCGTGCCGACTCAATACATAACTCCTCCAGTTGAGTGCACTCCTCGAATTGAATTCCGAGTCCATGAGTCGACTAATAAGCCCTCGTGTTGACTCTCCACATAAGTCCTCGAATTGATTTCACTCCTCGAGTTGAGTTCCGAATCCACGAGTCGACTGATAAACCCTCGTGCGGACTCGATACATTATTCCTCGAGTTGAGTTCACTCCTCGAGTTGAGTCCCGAGTCCACGAGTCTACTGAGAAGCCCTCGTGTTGACTCTCCACATAACTCCTCGAGTTGAGTTCCGAGTCCACGAGTCGACTGATAAGCCCTCGTGCCAACTCGATACATAACTCCTTGAGTTGAGCTCACTCCTCGAGTTGAGTCCCGAGTCCAAGAGTCGACTGATAAGCCCTCGTGTTGACTCCCCACATAACTCCTTGAGTTGCGTTCCGAGTCCACGAGTCGACTGATGACTCCTCGTGTTGACTCTCCACATAACTCCTCGAGTTGAGTTCGCTTCTCGAGTTGAGTTCCGAGTCCACGGGTCGACTGATGACTCGTCGTGCGGACTCAATACATAACTCCTCCAGTTGAGTTCACTCCTCGAATTGAGTTCCGAGTCCATGAGTCGACTAATATGCAATCGTGTTGACTCTCCACATAAGTCCTCGAATTGAGTTCACTCCTCGAGTTGAGTTCCGAATCCACGAGTCGACTGATAAGCCCTCGTGCGGACTCGATACATAACTCCTCGAGTTGAGTTCACTCATCGAGTTGAGTCCCGAGTCTACGAGTCAACTGATAAGCCCTCGTGTTGACTCTCCACATAACTCCTCGAGTTGAGTTCCGAGTCAACGAGTCGACTGATAAGCCCTCGTGCCAACTCGATACATAACTCCTTGAGTTGAGCTCACTCCTCGAGTTCAGTCCCGAGTCCAAGAGTCGACTGATAAGCCCTCGTGTTGACTCCCCACATAACTCCTCGAGTTGAGTTCCGAGTCCACGAGTCGACTGATGACTCGTCGTGCCGACTCAATACATAACTCCTCTAGTTGAATTCACTCCTCGAATTGAGTTCCGAGTCCATGAGTCGACTAATAAGCAATCGTGTTGACTCTCCACATAAGTCCTCGTATTGAGTTCACTCCTCGAGTTGAGTTCCGAATCCACGAGTCGATTGATAAGCCCTCGTGCGGACTCGATACATTATTCCTCGAGTTGAGTTCACTCCTCGAGTTGAGTCCCGAGTCCACGAGTCACCTGAGAAGCCCTCGTGTTGACTCTCCACATAACTCCTCGAGTTGAGTTCCGAGTCCACGAGTCGACTGATAAGCCTTCGTGCCAACTCGATACATAACTCCTTGAGTTGAGCTCACTCCTCGAGTTCAGTCCCGAGTCCAAGAGTCGACTGATAAGCCCTCGTGTTGACTCCCCACATAACTCCTCGAGTTGAGTTCCGAGTACAGGAGTCGACTGATGACTCCTCGAGTTGAGTTCCGAGTCCACGAGTCGACTGATGACTCCTCGTGGCGACAATAAATAAATCCTCGAGTTGAGTTCACTCCTCGAGTTGAGTTCCGAGTCCATGAGTCGACTAATAAGCCCTCGTGCCGACTCAATAAATAACTCCTCGAGGTGAGTTCACTCCTCCAGTTGAGTTCCGAGTCCATGAGTCGATTGATACGCCCTCGTGTCGACTCGATACATAACTCCTCGAGTTGAGTTCACTCCTCGAGTTGAGTCCCGAGTCCACGAGTCGAGTGATAAGCCCTCGTGTTGACTCTCCACATAATTCCTTGAGTTGAGTTCGCTCCACGAGTTGAGTTCACTCCCCGAGTTGAGTTCCGAGTCCACGAGTCTACTCAAAAGCCCTTGTGCTGACTCGAAACATAACTCCTCGAGTTGAGCTCACTCCTCGAGTTGAATCCCGAGTCCAGGAGTCGTTTGATAAGCCCTCTTATTGACTCCCCACATAACTCCTCGAGTTGAGTTCCGAGTCCACGAGTCGACTGATGACTCCTCGTGTTGACTCAATACATCACTCCTCGAGTTGAGTCCCGAGTCCAAGAGTCGACTCATAAGCCCTCGTGTTGACTCCCCACATAACTCCTTGAGTTGCGTTCCGAGTCCACGAGTCGACTGATGACTCCTCGTGTTGACTCTCCACATAACTCCTCGAGTTGAGTTCGCTCCTCGAGTTGAGTTCCGAGTCCATGAGTCGACTAATAAGCAATCGTGTTGACTCTCCACATAAGTCCTCGAATTGAGTTCACTCCTCGAGTTGAGTTCCGAATCCACGAGTCTACTGATAAGCCCTCGTGCGGACTCGATACATAACTCCTCGAGTTGAGTTCACTCCTCGAGTTGAGTCCCGAGTCCACGTGTCAACTGATAAGTCCTCGTGTTGACTCTCCACATAACTCCTCGAGTTGAGTTCCGAGTCCACGAGTCGCCTGATAAGCCCTCGTGCCAACTCGATACATGACTCCTTGAGTTGAGCTCACTCCTCGAGTTCAGTCCCGAGTCCAAGAGTCGACTGATAAGCCCTCGTGTTGACTCCCCACAAAACTCCTCGAGTTGAGTTCCGAGTCCACGAGTCGACTGATGACTCGTCGTGCCGACTCAATACATAACTCCTCGACTTGAGTTCACTCCTCAAATTGAGTTCCGAGTCCATGAGTCGACTAATAAGCCCTCGTGTTGACTCTCCACATAAGTCCTCGAATTGATTTCACTCCTCGAGTTGAGTTCCGAATCCACGAGTCGACTGATAAGCCCTCGTGCGGACTCGATACATTATTCCTCGATGTTGAGTTTACTCCTCGAGTTGAGTCCCGAGTCCACGAGTCTACTGAGAAGCCCTCGTGTTGACTCTCCACATAACTCCTCGAGTTGAGTTCCGAGTCCACGAGTCGACTGATAAGCCCTCGTGCCAACTCGATACATAACTCCTTGAGTTGAGCTCACTCCTCGAGTTGAGTCCCGAGTCCAAGAGTCGACTGATAAGCCCTCGTGTTGACTCCCCACATAACTCCTTGAGTTGCGTTCCGAGTCCACGAGTCGACTGATGACTCCTCGTGTTGACTCTCCACATAACTCCTCGAGTTGAGTTCGCTTCTCGAGTTGAGTTCCGAGTCCACGGGTCGACTGATGACTCGTCGTGCGGACTCAATACATAACTCCTCCAGTTGAGTTCACTCCTCGAATTGAGTTCCGAGTCCATGAGTCGACTAATATGCAATCGTGTTGACTCTCCACATAAGTCCTCGAATTGAGTTCACTCCTCGAGTTGAGTTCCGAATCCACGAGTCGACTGATAAGCCCTCGTGCGGACTCGATACATAACTCCTCGAGTTGAGTTCACTCATCGAGTTGAGTCCCGAGTCTACGAGTCAACTGATAAGCCCTCGTGTTGACTCTCCACATAACTCCTCGAGTTGAGTTCCGAGTCAACGAGTCGACTGATAAGCCCTCGTGCCAACTCGATACATAACTCCTTGAGTTGAGCTCACTCCTCGAGTTCAGTCCCGAGTCCAAGAGTCGACTGATAAGCCCTCGTGTTGACTCCCCACATAACTCCTCGAGTTGAGTTCCGAGTCCACGAGTCGACTGATGACTCGTCGTGCCGACTCAATACATAACTCCTCTAGTTGAATTCACTCCTCGAATTGAGTTCCGAGTCCATGAGTCGACTAATAAGCAATCGTGTTGACTCTCCACATAAGTCCTCGTATTGAGTTCACTCCTCGAGTTGAGTTCCGAATCCACGAGTCGATTGATAAGCCCTCGTGCGGACTCGATACATTATTCCTCGAGTTGAGTTCACTCCTCGAGTTGAGTCCCGAGTCCACGAGTCACCTGAGAAGCCCTCGTGTTGACTCTCCACATAACTCCTCGAGTTGAGTTCCGAGTCCACGAGTCGACTGATAAGCCTTCGTGCCAACTCGATACATAACTCCTTGAGTTGAGCTCACTCCTCGAGTTCAGTCCCGAGTCCAAGAGTCGACTGATAAGCCCTCGTGTTGACTCCCCACATAACTCCTCGAGTTGAGTTCCGAGTACAGGAGTCGACTGATGACTCCTCGAGTTGAGTTCCGAGTCCACGAGTCGACTGATGACTCCTCGTGGCGACAATAAATAAATCCTCGAGTTGAGTTCACTCCTCGAGTTGAGTTCCGAGTCCATGAGTCGACTAATAAGCCCTCGTGCCGACTCAATAAATAACTCCTCGAGGTGAGTTCACTCCTCCAGTTGAGTTCCGAGTCCATGAGTCGATTGATACGCCCTCGTGTCGACTCGATACATAACTCCTCGAGTTGAGTTCACTCCTCGAGTTGAGTCCCGAGTCCACGAGTCGAGTGATAAGCCCTCGTGTTGACTCTCCACATAATTCCTTGAGTTGAGTTCGCTCCACGAGTTGAGTTCACTCCCCGAGTTGAGTTCCGAGTCCACGAGTCTACTCAAAAGCCCTTGTGCTGACTCGAAACATAACTCCTCGAGTTGAGCTCACTCCTCGAGTTGAATCCCGAGTCCAGGAGTCGTTTGATAAGCCCTCTTATTGACTCCCCACATAACTCCTCGAGTTGAGTTCCGAGTCCACGAGTCGACTGATGACTCCTCGTGTTGACTCAATACATCACTCCTCGAGTTGAGTCCCGAGTCCAAGAGTCGACTCATAAGCCCTCGTGTTGACTCCCCACATAACTCCTTGAGTTGCGTTCCGAGTCCACGAGTCGACTGATGACTCCTCGTGTTGACTCTCCACATAACTCCTCGAGTTGAGTTCGCTCCTCGAGTTGAGTTCCGAGTCCATGAGTCGACTAATAAGCAATCGTGTTGACTCTCCACATAAGTCCTCGAATTGAGTTCACTCCTCGAGTTGAGTTCCGAATCCACGAGTCTACTGATAAGCCCTCGTGCGGACTCGATACATAACTCCTCGAGTTGAGTTCACTCCTCGAGTTGAGTCCCGAGTCCACGTGTCAACTGATAAGTCCTCGTGTTGACTCTCCACATAACTCCTCGAGTTGAGTTCCGAGTCCACGAGTCGACTGATAAGCCCTCGTGCCAACTCGATACATGACTCCTTGAGTTGAGCTCACTCCTCGAGTTCAGTCCCGAGTCCAAGAGTCGACTGATAAGCCCTCGTGTTGACTCCCCACAAAACTCCTCGAGTTGAGTTCCGAGTCCACGAGTCGACTGATGACTCGTCGTGCCGACTCAATACATAACTCCTCGACTTGAGTTCACTCCTCAAATTGAGTTCCGAGTCCATGAGTCGACTAATAAGCCCTCGTGTTGACTCTCCACATAAGTCCTCGAATTGATTTCACTCCTCGAGTTGAGTTCCGAATCCACGAGTCGACTGATAAGCCCTCGTGCGGACTCGATACATTATTCCTCGATGTTGAGTTTACTCCTCGAGTTGAGTCCCGAGTCCACGAGTCTACTGAGAAGCCCTCGTGTTGACTCTCCACATAACTCCTCGAGTTGAGTTCCGAGTCCACGAGTCGACTGATAAGCCCTCGTGCCAACTCGATACATAACTCCTTGAGTTGAGCTCACTCCTCGAGTTCAGTCCCGAGTCCAAGAGTCGACTGATAAGCCCTCGTGTTGACTCCCCACATAACTCCTCGAGTTGAGTTCCGAGTCCATGAGTCGACTGATGACTCCTCGAGTTGAGTTCCGAGTCCACAAGTCGACTGATGACTCCTCGTGGCGACTCAATAAATAACTCCTCGAGTTGAGTTCACTCCTCGAGTTGAGTTCCGAGTCCACGAGTCGACTGATGACTCGTCGTGCCGACTCAATACATAACTCCTCGAGTTGAGTTCACTCCTCGAATTGAGTTCCGAGTCCATGAGTCGACTAATAAGCAATCGTGTTGACTCTCCACATAAGTCCTCGAATTGAGTTCACTCTTCGAGTTGAGTTCCGAATCCACGAGTCGACTGATAAGCCCTCGTGCGGACTCGATACATAACTCCTCGAGTTGAGTTCACTCCTCGAGTTGAGTCCCGAGTCCACGTGTCAACTGATAAGTCCTCGTGTTGACTCTCCACATAACTCCTCGAGTTGAGTTCCGAGTCCACGAGTCGACTAGTAAGCCCTCGTGCCAACTCGATACATAACTCCTTGAGTTGAGCTCACTCCTCGAGTTCAGTCCCGAGTCCAAGAGTCGACTGATAAGCCCTCGTGTTGACTCCCCACATAACTCCTCGAGTTGAGTTCCGAGTCCACGAGTCGACTGATGACTCGTCGTGCCGACTCAATACATAACTCCTCGACTTGAGTTCACTCCTCGAATTGAGTTCCGAGTCCATGAGTCGACTAATAAGCCCTCGTGTTGACTCTCCACATAAGTCCTCGAATTGATTTCACTCCTCGAGTTGAGTTCCGAATCCACGAGTCGACTGATAAGCCCTCGTGCGGACTCGATACATTATTCCTCGATGTTGAGTTTACTCCTCGAGTTGAGTCCCGAGTCCACGAGTCTACTGAGAAGCCCTCGTGTTGACTCTCCACATAACTCCTCGAGTTGAGTTCCGAATCCACGAGTCGACTGATAAGCCCTCGTGCGGACTCGATACATAACTCCTCGAGTTGAGTTCAGTCCTCGAGTTGAGTCCCGAGTCCACGTGTCAACTGATAAGTCCTCGTGTTGACTCTCCACATAACTCCTCGAGTTGAGTTCCGAGTCCACGAGTCGACTGATAAGCCCTCGTGCCAACTCGATACATAACTCCTTGAGTTGAGCTCACTCCTCGAGTTCAGTCCCGAGTCCAAGAGTCGACTGATAAGTCCTCGTGTTGACTCCCCACATAACTCCTCGAGTTGAGTTCCGAGTCCACGAGTCGACTGATGACTCGTCGTGCCGACTCAATACATAACTCCTCCAGTTGAGTTCACTCCTCGAATTGAGTTCCGAGTCCATGAGTCGACTAATAAGCAATCGTGTTGACTCTCCACATAAGTCCTCGTATTGAGTTCACTCCTCGAGTTGAGTTCCGAATCCACGAGTCGACTGACAAGCCCTCGTGCGGACTCGATACATTATTGCTCGAGTTGAGTTCACTCCTCGAGTTGAGTCCCGAGTCCACGAGTCACCTGAGAAGCCCTCGTATTGACTCTCCACATAACTCCTCGAGTTGAGTTCCGAGTCCACGAGTCGACTGATAAGCCTTCGTGCCAACTCGATACATAACTCCTTGTGTTGAGCTCACTCCTCGAGTTCAGTCCCGAGTCCAAGAGTCGACTGATAAGCCCTCGTGTTGACTCCCCACATAACTCCTCGAAATGAGTTCCGAGTACAGGAGTCGACTGATGACTCCTCGAGTTGAGTTCCGAGTCCACGAGTCGACTGATGACTCCTCGTGGCGACAATAAATAAATCCTCGAGTTGAGTTCCGAGTCCATGAGTCGACTAATAAATAACTCCTCGAGTTGAGTTCACTCCTCTAGTTGAGTCCCGAGTCCACGAGTCGAGTGATAAGCCCTCGTGTTGACTCTCCACATAATTCCTTGAGTTGAGTTCGCTCCACGAGTTGAGTTCACTCCACGAGTTGAGTTCCGAGTCCACGAGTCGACTGAAAAGCCCCTGTGCTGACTCGAAACATAACTCCTCGAGTTGAGCTCAATCCTCGAGTTGAATCCCGAGTCCAGGAGTCGTTTGATAAGCCCTCTTGTTGACTCCCCACATAACTCCTCGAGTTGAGTTCACTCCTCGAGTTGAGTTCCGAGTCCACGAGTCGACTGATGACTCCTCGAGTTGACTCAATACATCACTCCTCGAGTTGAGTCCCGAGTCCAAGAGTCGACTCATAAGCCCTCGTGTTGACTCCCCACATAACTCCTTGAGTTGCGTTCCGAGTCCACGAGTCGACTGATGACTCCTCGTGTTGACTCTCCACATAACTCCTCGAGTTGAGTTCGCTCCTCGAGTTGAGTTCCGAGTCCACGGGTCGACTGATGACTCGTCGTGCCGACTCAATACATAACTCCTCCAGTTGAGTTCACTCCTCGAATTGAGTTCCGAGTCCATGAGTTGACTAATAAGCAATCGTGTTGACTCTCCACATAAGTCCTCGAATTGAGTTCACTCCTCGAGTTGAGTTCCGAATCCACGAGTCGACTGATAAGCCCTCGTGCGGACTTGATACATAACTCCTCGAGTTGAGTTCACACCTCGAGTTGAGTCCCGAGTCCACATGTCAACTGATAAGTCCTCGTGTTGACTCTCCACATAACTCCTCGAGTTGAGTTCCGAGTTCACGAGTCGACTGATAAGCCCTCGTGCCAACTCGATACATAACTCCTTGAGTTGAGCTCACTCCTCGAGTTCAGTCCCGAGTCCAAGAGTCGACTGATAAGCCCTCGTGTTGACTCCCCACATAACTCCTCGAGTTGAGTTCCGAGTCCACGAGTCGACTGATGACTCGTCGTGCCGCCTCAATACATAACTCCTCGACTTGAATTCACTCCTCGAATTGAGTTCCGAGTCCATGAGTCGACTAATAAGCCCTCGTGTTGACTCCCCACATAACTCCTCGAGTTGAGTTCCGAGTCCACGAGTCGACTGATGACTCGTCGTGCCGACTCAATACATAACTCCTCGACTTGAGTTCACTCCTCGAATTGAGTTCCGAGTCCATGAGTCGACTAATAAGCCCTCGTGCCAACTCGATACATAACTCCTTGAGTTGAGCTCACTCCTCGAGTTCAGTCCCGAGTCCAAGAGTCGACTGATAAGCCCTCGTGTTGACTCCCCACATAACTCCTCGAGTTGAGTTCCGAGTCCACGAGTCGACTGATGACTCCTCGTGGCGACTCAATAAATAACTCCTCGAGTTGAGTTCACTCCTCGAGTTGAGTTCCGAGTCCACGAGTCGACTGATGACTCGTCGTGCCGACTCAATACATAACTCCTCGAGTTGAGTTCACTCCTCGAATTGAGTTCCGAGTCCATGAGTCGACTAATAAGCCCTCGTGTTGACTCTCCACATAAGTCCTCGAATTGATTTCACTCCTCGAGTTGTGTTCCGAATCCACGAGTCGACTGATAAGCCCTCGTGCGGACTCGATACATTATTCCTCGAGTTGAGTTCACTCCTCGAGTTGAGTCCCGAGTCCACGAGTCTACTGAGAAGCCCTCGTGTTGACTCTCCACATAACTCCTCGAGTTGAGTTCCGAGTCCACGAGTCGACTGATAAGCCCTCGTGCCAACTCGATACATAACTCCTTGAGTTGAGCTCACGCCTCGAGTTCAGTCCTGAGTCCAAGAGTCGACTGATAAGCCCTCGTGTTGACTCCCCACATAACTCCTCGAGTTGAGTTCCGAGTCCACGAGTCGACTGATGACTCGTCGTGCCGCCTCAATACATAACTCCTCGACTTGAATTCACTCCTCGAATTGAGTTCCGAGTCCATGAGTCGACTAATAAGCCCTCGTGTTGACTCTCCACATAAGTCCTCGAATTGATTTCACTCCTCGAGTTGAGTTCCGAATCCACGAGTCGACTGATAAGCCCTCGTGCGGACTCGATACATTATTCCTCGAGTTGAGTTCACTCCTCGAGTTGAGTCCCGAGTCCACGAGTCACCTGAGAAGCCCTCGTGTTGACTCTCCACATAACTCCTCGAGTTGAGTTCCGAGTCCACGAGTCGACTGATAAGCCTTCGTGCCAACTCGATACATAACTCCTTGAGTTGAGCTCACTCCTCGAGTTCAGTCCCGAGTCCAAGAGTCGACTGATAAGCCCTCGTGTTGACTCCCCACATAACTCCTCGAGTTGAGTTCCGAGTACAGGAGTCGACTGATGACTCCTCGAGTTGAGTTCCGAGTCCACGAGTCGACTGATGACTCCTCGTGGCGACAATAAATAAATCCTCGAGTTGAGTTCACTCCTCGAGTTGAGTTCCGAGTCCATGAGTCGACTAATAAGCCCTCGTGCCGACTCAATAAATAACTCCTCGAGGTGAGTTCACTCCTCCAGTTGAGTTCCGAGTCCATGAGTCGATTGATACGCCCTCGTGTCGACTCGATACATAACTCCTCGAGTTGAGTTCACTCCTCGAGTTGAGTCCCGAGTCCACGAGTCGAGTGATAAGCCCTTGTGTTGACTCTCCACATAATTCCTTGAGTTGAGTTCGCTCCACGAGTTGAGTTCCGAGTCCACGAGTCTACTGAAAAGCCCTTGTGCTGACTCGAAACATAACTCCTCGAGTTGAATCCCGAGTCCAGGAGTCGTTTGATAAGCCCTCTTGTTGACTCCCCACATAACTCCTCGAGTTGAGTTCACTCCTCGAGTTGAGTTCCGAGTCCACGAGTCGACTGATGACTCCTCGAGTTGACTCAATACATCACTCCTCGAGTTGAGTCCCGAGTCCAAGAGTCGAATCATAAGCCCTCGTGTTGACTCCCCACATAACTCCTTGAGTTGCGTTCCGAGTCCACGAGTCGACTGATGACTCCTCGTGTTGACTCTCCACATAACTCCTCGAGTTGAGTTCGCTCCTCGAGTTGAGTTCCGAGTCCACGGGTTGACTGATGACTTGTCGTGCCGACTCAATACATAACTCCTCCAGTTGAGTGCACTCCTCGAATTGAGTTCCGAGTCCATGAGTCGACTAATAAGCAATCGTGTTGACTCTCCACATAAGTCCTCGAATTGAGTTCACTCCTCGAGTTGAGTTCCGAATCCACGAGTCGACTGATAAGCCCTCGTGCGGACTCGATACATAACTCCTCGAGTTGAGTTCACTCCTCGAGTTGAGTCCCGAGTCCACGTGTCAACTGATAAGTCCTCGTGTTGACTCTCCACATAACTCCTCGAGTTGAGTTCCGAGTCCACGAGTCGACTGATAAGCCCTCGTGCCAACTCGATACATAACTCCTTGAGTTGAGCTCACTCCTCGACTTCAGTCCCGAGTCCAAGAGTCGACTGATAAGCCCTCGTGTTGACTCCCCACATAACTCCTCGAGTTGAGTTCCGAGTCCACGAGTCGACTGATGACTCGTCGTGCCGCCTCAATACATAACTCCTCGAGTTGAGTTCACTCCTCGAATTGAGTTCCGAGTCCATGAGTCGACTAATAAGCCCTCGTGTTGACTCTCCACATAAGTCCTCGAATTGATTTCACTCCTCGAGTTGTGTTCCGAATCCACGAGTCGACTGATAAGCCCTCGTGCGGACTCGATACATTATTCCTCGAGTTGAGTTCACTCCTCGAGTTGAGTCCCGAGTCCACGAGTCTACTGAGAAGCCCTCGTGTTGACTCTCCACATAACTCCTCGAGTTGAGTTCCGAGTCCACGAGTCGACTGATAAGCCCTCGTGCCAACTCGATACATAACTCCTTGAGTTGAGCTCACGCCTCGAGTTCAGTCCTGAGTCCAAGAGTCGACTGATAAGCCCTCGTGTTGACTCCCCACATAACTCCTCGAGTTGAGTTCCGAGTCCACGAGTCGACTGATGACTCGTCGTGCCGCCTCAATACATAACTCCTCGACTTGAATTCACTCCTCGAATTGAGTTCCGAGTCCATGAGTCGACTAATAAGCCCTCGTGTTGACTCTCCACATAAGTCCTCGAATTGATTTCACTCCTCGAGTTGAGTTCCGAATCCACGAGTCGACTGATAAGCCCTCGTGCGGACTCGATACATTATTTCTCGAGTTGAGTTCACTCCTCGAGTTGAGTCCCGAGTCCACGAGTCACCTGAGAAGCCCTCGTGTTGACTCTCCACATAACTCCTCGAGTTGAGTTCCGAGTCCACGAGTCGACTGATAAGCCTTCGTGCCAACTCGATACATAACTCCTTGAGTTGAGCTCACTCCTCGAGTTCAGTCCCGAGTCCAAGAGTCGACTGATAAGCCCTCGTGTTGACTCCCCACATGACTCCTCGAGTTGAGTTCCGAGTACAGGAGTCGACTGATGACTCCTCGAGTTGAGTTCCGAGTCCACGAGTCGACTGATGACTCCTCGTGGCGACAATAAATAAATCCTCGAGTTGAGTTCACTCCTCGAGTTGAGTTCCGAGTCCATGAGTCGACTAATAAGCCCTCGTGCCGACTCAATAAATAACTCCTCGAGGTGAGTTCACTCCTCCAGTTGAGTTCCGAGTCCATGAGTCGATTGATACGCCCTCGTGTCGACTCGATACATAACTCCTCGAGTTGAGTTCACTCCTCGAGTTGAGTCCCGAGTCCACGAGTCGAGTGATAAGCCCTTGTGTTGACTCTCAACATAATTCCTTGAGTTGAGTTCGCTCCACGAGTTGAGTTCCGAGTCCACGAGTCGACTGAAAAGCCCTTGTGCTGACTCGAAACATAACTCCTCGAGTTGAATCCCGAGTCCAGGAGTCGTTTGATAAGCCCTCTTGTTGACTCCCCACATAACTCCTCGAGTTGAGTTCACTCCTCGAGTTGAGTTCCGAGTCCACGAGTCGACTGATGACTCCTCGAGTTGACTCAATACATCACTCCTCGAGTTGAGTCCCGAGTCCAAGAGTCGAATCATAAGCCCTCGTGTTGACTCCCCACATAACTCCTTGAGTTGCGTTCCGAGTCCACGAGTCGACTGATGACTCCTCGTGTTGACTCTCCACATAACTCCTCGAGTTGAGTTCGCTCCTCGAGTTGAGTTCCGAGTCCACGGGTTGACTGATGACTCGTCGTGCCGACTCAATACATAACTCCTCCAGTTGAGTGCACTCCTCGAATTGAGTTCCGAGTCCATGAGTCGACTAATAAGCAATCGTGTTGACTCTCCACATAAGTCCTCGAATTGAGTTCACTCCTCGAGTTGAGTTCCGAATCCACGAGTCGACTGATAAGCCCTCGTGCGGACTCGATACATAACTCCTCGAGTTGAGTTCACTCCTCGAGTTGAGTCCCGAGTCCACGTGTCAACTGATAAGTCCTCGTGTTGACTCTCCACATAACTCCTCGAGTTGAGTTCCGAGTCCACGAGTCGACTGATAAGCCCTCGTGCCAACTCGATACATAACTCCTTGAGTTGAGCTCACTCCTCGACTTCAGTCCCGAGTCCAAGAGTCGACTGATAAGCCCTCGTGTTGACTCCCCACATAACTCCTCGAGTTGAGTTCCGAGTCCACGAGTCGACTGATGACTCGTCGTGCCGCCTCAATACATAACTCCTCGAGTTGAGTTCACTCCTCGAATTGAGTTCCGAGTCCATGAGTCGACTAATAAGCCCTCGTGTTGACTCTCCACATAAGTCCTCGAATTGATTTCACTCCTCGAGTTGTGTTCCGAATCCACGAGTCGACTGATAAGCCCTCGTGCGGACTCGATACATTATTCCTCGAGTTGAGTTCACTCCTCGAGTTGAGTCCCGAGTCCACGAGTCTACTGAGAAGCCCTCGTGTTGACTCTCCACATAACTCCTCGAGTTGAGTTCCGAGTCCACGAGTCGACTGATAAGCCCTCGTGCCAACTCGATACATAACTCCTTGAGTTGAGCTCACGCCTCGAGTTCAGTCCTGAGTCCAAGAGTCGACTGATAAGCCCTCGTGTTGACTCCCCACATAACTCCTCGAGTTGAGTTCCGAGTCCACGAGTCGACTGATGACTCGTCGTGCCGCCTCAATACATAACTCCTCGACTTGAATTCACTCCTCGAATTGAGTTCCGAGTCCATGAGTCGACTAATAAGCCCTCGTGTTGACTCTCCACATAAGTCCTCGAATTGATTTCACTCCTCGAGTTGAGTTCCGAATCCACGAGTCGACTGATAAGCCCTCGTGCGGACTCGATACATTATTCCTCGAGTTGAGTTCACTCCTCGAGTTGAGTCCCGAGTCCACGAGTCACCTGAGAAGCCCTCGTGTTGACTCTCCACATAACTCCTCGAGTTGAGTTCCGAGTCCACGAGTCGACTGATAAGCCTTCGTGCCAACTCGATACATAACTCCTTGAGTTGAGCTCACTCCTCGAGTTCAGTCCCGAGTCCAAGAGTCGACTGATAAGCCCTCGTGTTGACTCCCCACATAACTCCTCGAGTTGAGTTCCGAGTACAGGAGTCGACTGATGACTCCTCGAGTTGAGTTCCGAGTCCACGAGTCGACTGATGACTCCTCGTGGCGACAATAAATAAATCCTCGAGTTGAGTTCACTCCTCGAGTTGAGTTCCGAGTCCATGAGTCGACTAATAAGCCCTCGTGCCGACTCAATAAATAACTCCTCGAGGTGAGTTCACTCCTCCAGTTGAGTTCCGAGTCCATGAGTCGATTGATACGCCCTCGTGTCGACTCGATACATAACTCCTCGAGTTGAGTTCACTCCTCGAGTTGAGTCCCGAGTCCACGAGTCGAGTGATAAGCCCTTGTGTTGACTCTCAACATAATTCCTTGAGTTGAGTTCGCTCCACGAGTTGAGTTCCGAGTCCACGAGTCGACTGAAAAGCCCTTGTGCTGACTCGAAACATAACTCCTCGAGTTGAATCCCGAGTCCAGGAGTCGTTTGATAAGCCCTCTTGTTGACTCCCCACATAACTCCTCGAGTTGAGTTCACTCCTCGAGTTGAGTTCCGAGTCCACGAGTCGACTGATGACTCCTCGAGTTGACTCAATACATCACTCCTCGAGTTGAGTCCCGAGTCCAAGAGTCGAATCATAAGCCCTCGTGTTGACTCCCCACATAACTCCTTGAGTTGCGTTCCGAGTCCACGAGTCGACTGATGACTCCTCGTGTTGACTCTCCACATAACTCCTCGAGTTGAGTTCGCTCCTCGAGTTGAGTTCCGAGTCCACGGGTTGACTGATGACTCGTCGTGCCGACTCAATACATAACTCCTCCAGTTGAGTGCACTCCTCGAATTGAGTTCCGAGTCCATGAGTCGACTAATAAGCAATCGTGTTGACTCTCCACATAAGTCCTCGAATTGAGTTCACTCCTCGAGTTGAGTTCCGAATCCACGAGTCGACTGATAAGCCCTCGTGCGGACTCGATACATAACTCCTCGAGTTGAGTTCACTCCTCGAGTTGAGTCCCGAGTCCACGTGTCAACTGATAAGTCCTCGTGTTGACTCTCCACATAACTCCTCGAGTTGAGTTCCGAGTCCACGAGTCGACTGATAAGCCCTCGTGCCAACTCGATACATAACTCCTTGAGTTGAGCTCACTCCTCGACTTCAGTCCCGAGTCCAAGAGTCGACTGATAAGCCCTCGTGTTGACTCCCCACATAACTCCTCGAGTTGAGTTCCGAGTCCACGAGTCGACTGATGACTCGTCGTGCCGCCTCAATACATAACTCCTCGACTTGAGTTCACTCCTCGAATTGAGTTCCGAGTCCATGAGTCGACTAATAAGCCCTCGTGTTGACTCTCCACATAAGTCCTCGAATTGATTTCACTCCTCGAGTTGAGTTCCGAATCCACGAGTCGACTGATAAGCCCTCGTGCGGACTCGATACATTATTCCTCGATGTTTAGTTTACTCCTCGAGTTGAGTCCACGAGTCTACTGAGAAGCCCTCGTGTTGACTCTCGACATAACTCCTCGAGTTGAGTTCCGAGTCCACGAGTCGACTGATAAGCCCTCGTGCCAACTCGATACATAACTCCTTGAGTTGAGCTCACTCCTCGAGTTCAGTCCCGAGTCCAAGAGTCGACTGATAAGCCCTCGTGTTGACTCCCCACATAACTCCTCGAGTTGAGTTCCGAGTCCATGAGTCGACTGATGACTCCTCGAGTTGAGTTCCGAGTCCACGAGTCGACTGATGACTCCTCGTGGCGACTCAATAAATAACTCCTCGAGTTGAGTTCGCTCCTCGAGTTGAGTTCCGAGTCCACGGGTCGACTGATGACTCGTCGTGCCGACTCAATACATAACTCCTCCAGTTGAGTGCACTCCTCGAATTGAGTTCCGAGTCCATGAGTCGACTAATAAGCAATCGTGTTGACTCTCCACATAAGTCCTCGAATTGAGTTCACTCCTCGAGTTGAGTTCCGAATCCACGAGTCGACTGATAAGCCCTCGTGCGGACTCGATACATAACTCCTCGAGTTGAGTTCACTCCTCGAGTTGAGTCCCGAGTCCACGTGTCAACTGATAAGTCCTCGTGTTGACTCTCCACATAACTCCTCGAGTTGAGTTCCGAGTCCACGAGTCGACTGATAAGCCCTCGTGCCAACTCGATACATAACTCCTTGAGTTGAGCTCACTCCTAGAGTTCAGTCCCGAGTCCAAGAGTCGACTCATAAGCCCTCGTGTTGACTCCCCACATAACTCGTCGAGTTGAGTTCCGAGTCCACGAGTCGACTGATGACTCGTCGTGCCGCCTCAATACATAACTCCTCGACTTGAGTTCACTCCTCGAATTGAGTTCCGAGTCCATGAGTCGACTAATAAGTCCTCGTGTTGACTCTCCACATAAGTCCTCGAATTGATTTCACTCCTTGAGTTGAGTTCCGAATCCACGAGTCGACTGATAAGCCCTCGTGCGGACTCGATACATTATTCCTCGATGTTGAGTTTACTCCTCGAGTTGAGTCCACGAGTCTACTGAGAAGCCCTCGTGTTGACTCTCGACATAACTCCTCGAGTTGAGTTCCGAGTCCATGAGTCGACTGATAAGCCCTCGTGCCAACTCGATACATAACTCCTTGAGTTGAGCTCACTCCTCGAGTTCAGTCTCGAGTCCAAGAGTCGACTGATAAGCCCTCGTGTTGACTCCCCACATAACTCCTCGAGTTGAGTTCCGAGTCCGTGAGTCGACTGATGACTCCTCGAGTTGAGTTCCGAGTCCACGAGTCGACTGATGACTCCTCGTGGCGACTCAATAAATAACTCCTCGAGTTGAGTTCACTCCTCGAGTTGAGTTCCGAGTCCACGAGTCGACTGATGACTCGTCGTGCCGACTCAATACATAACTCCTCGAGTTGAGTTCACTCCTCGAATTGAGTTCCGAGTCCATGAGTCGACTAATAAGCAATCGTGTTGACTCTCCACATAAGTCCTCGAATTGAGTTCACTCCTCGAGTTGAGTTCCGAATCCACGAGTCGACTGATAAGCCCTCGTGCGGACTCGATACATAACTCCTCGAGTTGAGTTCACTCCTCGAGTTGAGTCCCGAGTCCACGTGTCAACTGATAAGTCCTCGTGTTGACTCTCCACATAACTCCTCGAGTTGAGTTCCGAGTCCACGAGTCGACTGATAAGCCCTCGTGCCAACTCGATACATAACTCCTTGAGTTGAGCTCACTCCTCGAGTTCAGTCCCGAGTCCAAGAGTCGACTGATAAGCCCTCGTGTTGACTCCCCACATAACTCCTCGAGTTGAGTTCCGAGTCCACGAGTCGACTGATGACTCGTCGTGCCAACTCAATACATAACTCCTCGACTTGAGTTCACTCCTCGAATTGAGTTCCGAGTCCATGAGTCGACTAATAAGCCCTCGTGTTGACTCTCCACATAAGTCCTCGAATTGATTTCACTCCTCGAGTTGAGTTCCGAATCCACGAGTCGACTGATAAGCCCTCGTGCGGACTCGATACATTATTCCTCGATGTTGAGTTTACTCCTCGAGTTGAGTCCCGAGTCCACGAGTCTACTGAGAAGCCCTCGTGTTGACTCTCCACATAACTCCTCGAGTTGAGTTCCTAGTCCACGAGTCGACTGATAAGCCCTCGTGCCAACTCGATACATAACTCCTTGAGTTGAGCTCACTCCTCGAGTTCAGTCCCGAGTCCAAGAGTCGACTGATAAGCCCTCGTGTTGACTCCCCACATAACTCCTCGAGTTGAGTTCCGAGTCCATGAGTCGACTGATGACTCCTCGAGTTGAGTTCCGAGTCCACGAGTCGACTGATGACTCCTCGTGGCGACTCAATAAATAACTCCTCGAGTTGAGTTCCGAGTCCACGAGTCGACTGATGACTCGTCGTGCCGACTCAATACATAACTCCTCGAGTTGAGTTCACTCCTCGAATTGAGTTCCGAGTCCATGAGTCGACTAATAAGCCCTCGTGTTGACTCTCCACATAAGTCCTCGAATTGATTTCACTCCTCGAGTTGAGTTCCGAATCCACGAGTCGACTGATAAGCCCTCGTGCGGACTCGATACATTATTCCTCGAGTTGAGTTCACTCCTCGAGTTGAGTCCCGAGTCCACGAGTCTACTGAGAAGCCCTCGTGTTGACTCTCCACATAACTCCTCAAGTTGAGTTCCGAGTCCACGAGTCGACTGATAAGCCCTCGTGCCAACTCGATACATAACTCCTTGAGTTGAGCTCACTCCTCGAGTTGAGTCCCGAGTCCAAGAGTCGACTGATAAGCCCTCGTGTTGACTCCCCACATAACTCCTTGAGTTGCGTTCCGAGTCCACGAGTCGACTGATGACTCCTCGTGTTGACTCTCCACATAAGTCCTCGAATTGAGTTCACTCCTCGAGTTGAGTTCCGAATCCACGAGTTGACTGATAAGCCCTCGTGCGGACTCGATACATAACTCCTCGAGTTGAGTTCACTCCTCGAGTTGAGTCCCGAGTCCACGAGTCAACTGATAAGCCCTCGTGTTGACTCTCCACATAACTCCTCGAGTTGAGTTCCGAGTCAACGAGTCGACTGATAAGCCCTCGTGCCAACTCGATACATAACTCCTTGAGTTGAGCTCACTCCTCGAGTTCAGTCCCGAGTCCAAGAGTCGACTGATAAGCCCTCGTGTTGACTCCCCACATAACTCCTCGAGTTGAGTTCCGAGTACAGGAGTCGACTGATGACTCCTCGAGTTGAGTTCCGAGTCCACGAGTCGACTGATGACTCCTCGTGGCGACAATAAATTACTCCTCGAGTTGAGTTCACTCCTCGAGTTGAGTTCCGAGTCCATGAGTCGACTAATAAGCCCTCGTGCCGACTCAATAAATAACTCCTCGAGGTGAGTTCACTCCTCCAGTTGAGTTCCGAGTCCATGAGTCGATTGATACGCCCTCGTGTCGACTCGATACATAACTCCTCGAGTTGAGTTCACTCCTCGAGTTGAGTCCCGAGTCCACGAGTCGAGTGATAAGCCCTCGTGTTGACTCTCCACATAATTCCTTGAGTTGAGTTCGCTCCTCGAGTTGAGTTCCGAGTCCATGAGTCAACTGATGACTACTCGTGCCGACTGAAACATAACTCCTCGAGTTGAGTTCACTCCACGAGTTGAGTTCCGAGTCCACGAGTCGACTGAAAAGCCCTTGTGCTGACTCGAAACATAACTCCTCGAGTTGAGCTCACTCCTCGAGTTGAATCCCGAGTCCAGGAGTCGTTTGATAAGCCCTCGTGTTGACTCCCCACATATCTCCTCGAGTTGAGTTCAGTCCTCGAGTTGAGTTCCGAGTCCACGAGTCGACTGATGACTCCTCGTGTTGACTCAATACATCACTCCTCGAGTTGAGTCCCGAGTCCAAGAGTCGACTGATAAGCCCTCGTGTTGACTCCCCACATAACTCCTTGAGTTGCGTTCCGAGTCCACGAGTCGACTGATGACTCCTCGTGTTGACTCTCCACATAACTCCTCGAGTTGAGTTCGCTCCTCGAGTTGAGTTCCGAGTCCACGGGTCGACTGATGACTCGTCGTGCCGACTCAATACATAACTCCTCCAGTTGAGTGCACTCCTCGAATTGAGTTCCGAGTCCATGAGTCGACTAATAAGCCCTCGTGTTGACTCTCCACATAAGTCCTCGAATTGATTTCACTCCTCGAGTTGAGTTCCGAATCCACGAGTCGACTGATAAGCCCTCGTGCGGACTCGATACATTATTCCTCGAGTTGAGTTCACTCCTCGAGTTGAGTCCCGAGTCCACGAGTCTACTGAGAAGCCCTCGTGTTGACTCTCCACATAACTCCTCGAGTTGAGTTCCGAGTCCACGAGTCGACTGATAAGCCCTCGTGCCATCTCGATACATAACTCCTTGAGTTGAGCTCACTCCTCGAGTTGAGTCCCGAGTCCAAGAGTCGACTGATAAGCCCTCGTGTTGACTCCCCACATAACTCCTTGAGTTGCGTTCCGAGTCCACGAGTCGACTGATGACTCCTCGTGTTGACCCTCCACATAACTCCTCGAGTTGAGTTCGCTTCTCGAGTTGAGTTCCGAGTCCACGGGTCGACTGATGACTCGTCGTGCCGACTCAATACATAACTCCTCCAGTTGAGTTCACTCCTCGAATTGAGTTCCGAGTCCATGAGTCGACTAATAAGCAATCGTGTTGACACTCCACATAAGTCCTCGAATTGAGTTCACTCCTCGAGTTGAGTTCCGAATCCACGAGTCGACTGATAAGCCCTCGTGCGGACTCGATACATAACTCCTCGAGTTGAGCTCACTCATCGAGTTGAGTCCCGAGTCCACGAGTCAACTGATAAGCCCTCGTGTTGACTCTCCACATAACTCCTCGAGTTGAGTTCCGAGTCAACGAGTCGACTGATATGCCCTCGTGCCAACTCGATACATAACTCCTTGAGTTGAGCTCACTCCTCGAGTTCAGTCCCGAGTCCAAGAGTCGACTGATAAGCCCTCGTGTTGACTCCCCACATAACTCCTCGAGTTGAGTTCCGAGTCCACGAGTCGACTGATGACTCGTCGTGCCGACTCAATACATAACTCCTCGACTTGAGTTCACTCCTCGAATTGAGTTCCGAGTCCATGAGTCGACTAATAAGCCCTCGTGTTGACTCTCCACATAAGTCCTCGAATTGATTTCACTCCTCGAGTTGAGTTCCGAATCCACGAGTCGACTGATAAGCCCTCGTGCGGACTCGATACATTATTCCTCGAGTTGAGTTCACTCCTCGAGTTGAGTCCCGAGTCCACGAGTCTACTGAGAAGCCCTCGTGTTGACTCTCCACATAACTCCTCGAGTTGAGTTCCGAGTCCACGAGTCGACTGATAAGCCCTCGTGCCAACTCGATACATAACTCCTTGAGTTGAGCTCACTCCTCGAGTTGAGTACCGAGTCCAAGAGTCGACTGATAAGCCCTCGTGTTGACTCCCCACATAACTCCTTGAGTTGCGTTCCGAGTCCACGAGTCGACTGATAAGCCCTCGTGCGGACTCGATACATAACTCCTCGAGTTGAGTTCACTCCTCGAGTTGAGTCCCGAGTCCACGAGTCAACTGATAAGCCCTCGTGTTGACTCTCCACATAACTCCTCGAGTTGAGTTCCGAGCCAACGAGTCGACTGATAAGCCCTCGTGCCAACTCGATACATAACTCCTTGAGTTGAGCTCACTCCTCGAGTTCAGTCCCGAGTCCAAGAGTCAACTGATAAGCCCTCGTGTTGACTCCCCACATAACTCCTCGAGTTGAGTTCCGAGTACAGGAGTCGACTGATGACTCCTCGAGTTGAGTTCCGAGTCCACGAGTCGACTGATGACTCCTCGTGGCGACAATAAATTACTCCTCGAGTTGAGTTCACTCCTCGAGTTGAGTTCCGAGTCCATGAGTCGACTAATAAGCCCTCGTGCCGACTCAATAAATAACTCCTCGAGGTGAGTTCACTCCTCCAGTTGAGTTCCGAGTCCATGAGTCGATTGATACGACCTCGTGTCGACTCGATACATAACTCCTCGAGTTGAGTTCACTCCTCGAGTTGAGTCCCGAGTCCACGAGTCGAGTGATAAGCCCTCGTGTTGACTCTCCACATAATTCCTTGAGTTGAGTTCGCTCCTCGAGTTGAGTTCCGAGTCCATGAGTCAACTGATGACTACTCGTGCCGACTGAAACATAACTCCTCGAGTTGAGTTCACTCCATGACTTGAGTTCCGAGTCCACGAGTCGACTGAAAAGCCCTTGTGCTGACTCGAAACATAACTCCTCGAGTTGAGCTCACTCCTCGAGTTGAATCCCGAGTCCAGGATTCGTTTGATAAGCCCTCGTGTTGACTCCCCACATATCTCCTCGAGTTGAGTTCACTCCTCGAGTTGAGTTCCGAGTCCACGAGTCGACTGATGACTCCTCGTGTTGACTCAATACATCACTCCTCGGATTGAGTCCCGAGTCCAAGAGTCGACTCATAAGCCCTCGTGTTGACTCCCCACATAACTCCTTGAGTTGCGTTCCGAGTCCACGAGTCGACTGATGACTCCTCGTGTTGACTCTCCACATAACTCCTCGAGTTGAGTTCGCTCCTCGAGTTGAGTTCCGAGTCCACGGGTCGACTGATGACTCGTCGTGCCGACTCAATACATAACTCCTCCAGTTGAGTTCACTCCTCGAATTGAGTTCCGAGTCCATGAGTCGACTAATAAGCAATCGTGTTGACTCTCCACATAAGTCCTCGAATTGAGTTCACTCCTCGAGTTGAGTTCCGAATCCACGAGTCGACTGATAAGCCCTCGTGCGGACTCGATACATAACTCCTCGAGTTGAGTTCACTCCTCGAGTTGAGTCCCGAGTCCACGTGTCAACTGATAAGTCCTCGTGTGAACTCTCCACATAACTCCTCGAGTTGAGTTCCGAGTCCACGAGTCGACTGATAAGCCCTCGTGCCAACTCGATACATAACTCCTTGAGTTGAGCTCACTCCTCGAGTTCAGTCCCGAGTCCAAGAGTCGACTGATAAGCCCTCGTGTTGACTCCCCACATAACTCCTCGAGTTGAGTTCCGAGTCCACGAGTCGACTGATGACTCGTCGTGCCGACTCAATACATAACTCCTCCAGTTGAGTTCACTCCTCGAATTGAGTTCCGAGTCCATGAGTCGACTAATAAGCAATCGTGTTGACTCTCCACATAAGTCCTCGTATTGAGTTCACTCCTCGAGTTGAGTTCCGAGTCCACGAGTCGACTGATAAGCCCTCGTGCGGACTCGATACATTATTCCTCGAGTTGAGTTCACTCCTCGAGTTGAGTCCCGAGTCCACGAGTCACCTGAGAAGCCCTCGTGTTGACTCTCCACATAACTCCTCGAGTTGAGTTCCGAGTCCACGAGTCGACTGATAAGCCCTCGTGCCAACTCGATACATAACTCCTTGAGTTGAGCTCACTCCTCGAGTTCAGTCCCGAGTCTAAGAGTCGACTGATAAGCCCTCGTGTTGACTCCCCACATAACTCCTCGAGTTGAGTTCCGAGTACAGGAGTCGACTGATGACTCCTCGAGTTGAGTTCCGAGTCCACGAGTCGACTGATGACTCCTCGTGGCGACAATAAATAAATCCTCGAGTTGAGTTCACTCCTCGAGTTGAGTTCCGAGTCCATGAGTCGACTAATAAGCCCTCGTGCCGACTCAATAAATAACTCCTCGAGGTGAGTTCACTCCTCCAGTTGAGTTTCGAGTCCATGAGTCGATTGATACGCCCTCGTGTCGACTCGATACATAACTCCTCGAGTTGAGTTCACTCCTCGAGTTGAGTCCCGAGTCCACGAGTCGAGTGATAAGCCCTCGTGTTGACTCTCCACATAATTCCTTGAGTTGAGTTCGCTCCACGAGTTGAGTTCACTCCACGAGTTGAGTTCCGAGTCCACGAGTCGACTGAAAAGCCCTTGTGCTGACTCGAAACATAACTCCTCGAGTTGAGCTCACTCCTCGAGTTGAATCCCGAGTCCAGGAGTCGTTTGATAAGCCCTCGTGTTGACTCCCCACATATCTCCTCGAGTTGAGTTCAGTCCTCGAGTTGAGTTCCGAGTCCACGAGTCGACTGATGACTCCTCGTGTTGACTCAATACATCACTCCTCGAGTTGAGTCCCGAGTCCAAGAGTCGACTGATAAGCCCTCGTGTTGACTCCCCACATAACTCCTTGAGTTGCGTTCCGAGTCCACGAGTCGACTGATGACTCCTCGTGTTGACTCTCCACATAACTCCTCGAGTTGAGTTCGCTCCTCGAGTTGAGTTCCGAGTCCACGGGTCGACTGATGACTCGTCGTGCCGACTCAATACATAACTCCTCCAGTTGAGTGCACTCCTCGAATTGAGTTCCGAGTCCATGAGTCGACTAATAAGCCCTCGTGTTGACTCTCCACATAAGTCCTCGAATTGATTTCACTCCTCGAGTTGAGTTCCGAATCCACGAGTCGACTGATAAGCCCTCGTGCGGACTCGATACATTATTCCTCGAGTTGAGTTCACTCCTCGAGTTGAGTCCCGAGTCCACGAGTCTACTGAGAAGCCCTCGTGTTGACTCTCCACATAACTCCTCGAGTTGAGTTCCGAGTCCACGAGTCGACTGATAAGCCCTCGTGCCATCTCGATACATAACTCCTTGAGTTGAGCTAACTCCTCGAGTTGAGTCCCGAGTCCAAGAGTCGACTGATAAGCCCTCGTGTTGACTCCCCACATAACTCCTTGAGTTGCGTTCCGAGTCCACGAGTCGACTGATGACTCCTCGTGTTGACCCTCCACATAACTCCTCGAGTTGAGTTCGCTTCTCGAGTTGAGTTCCGAGTCCACGGGTCGACTGATGACTCGTCGTGCCGACTCAATACATAACTCCTCCAGTTGAGTTCACTCCTCGAATTGAGTTCCGAGTCCATGAGTCGACTAATAAGCAATCGTGTTGACTCTCCACATAAGTCCTCGAATTGAGTTCACTCCTCGAGTTGAGTTCCGAATCCACGAGTCGACTGATAAGCCCTCGTGCGGACTCGATACATAACTCCTCGAGTTGAGTTCACTCATCGAGTTGAGTCCCGAGTCCACGAGTCAACTGATAAGCCCTCGTGTTGACTCTCCACATAACTCCTCGAGTTGAGTTCCGAGTCAACGAGTCGACTGATATGCCCTCGTGCCAACTCGATACATAACTCCTTGAGTTGAGCTCACTCCTCGAGTTCAGTCCCGAGTCCAAGAGTCGACTGATAAGCCCTCGTGTTGACTCCCCACATAACTCCTCGAGTTGAGTTCCGAGTCCACGAGTCGACTGATGACTCGTCGTGCCGACTCAATACCTAACTCCTCGACTTGAGTTCACTCCTCGAATTGAGTTCCGAGTCCATGAGTCGACTAATAAGCCCTCGTGTTGACTCTCCACATAAGTCCTCGAATTGATTTCACTCCTCGAGTTGAGTTCCGAATCCACGAGTCGACTGATAAGCCCTCGTGCGGACTCGAGACATTATTCCTCGAGTTGAGTTCACTCCTCGAGTTGAGTCCCGAGTCCACGAGTCTACTGAGAAGCCCTCGTGTTGACTCTCCACATAACTCCTCGAGTTGAGTTCCGAGTCCACGAGTCGACTGATAAGCCCTCGTGCCAACTCGATACATAACTCCTTGAGTTGAGCTCACTCCTCGAGTTGAGTCCCGAGTCCAAGAGTCGACTGATAAGCCCTCGTGTTGACTCCCCACATAACTCCTTGAGTTGCGTTCCGAGTCCACGAGTCGACTGATAAGCCCCCGTGCGGACTCGATACATAACTCCTCGAGTTGAGTTCACTCCTCGAGTTGAGTCCCGAGTCCACGAGTCAACTGATAAGCCCTCGTGTTGACTCTCCACATAACTCCTCGAGTTGAGTTCCGAGCCAACGAGTCGACTGATAAGCCCTCGTGCCAACTCGATACATAACTCCTTGAGTTGAGCTCACTCCTCGAGTTCAGTCCCGAGTCCAAGAGTCAACTGATAAGCCCTCGTGTTGACTCCCCACATAACTCCTCGAGTTGAGTTCCGAGTACAGGAGTCGACTGATGACTCCTCGAGTTGAGTTCCGAGTCCACGAGTCGACTGATGACTCCTCGTGGCGACAATAAATTACTCCTCGAGTTGAGTTCACTCCTCGAGTTGAGTTCCGAGTCCATGAGTCGACTAATAAGCCCTCGTGCCGACTCAATAAATAACTCCTCGAGGTGAGTTCACTCCTCCAGTTGAGTTCCGAGTCCCTGAGTCGATTGATACGACCTCGTGTCGACTCGATACATAACTCCTCGAGTTGAGTTCACTCCTCGAGTTGAGTCCCGAGTCCACGAGTCGAGTGATAAGCCCTCGTGTTGACTCTCCACATAATTCCTTGAGTTGAGTTCGCTCCTCGAGTTGAGTTCCGAGTCCATGAGTCAACTGATGACTACTCGTGCCGACTGAAACATAACTCCTCGAGTTGAGTTCACTCCACGAGTTGAGTTCCGAGTCCACGAGTCGACTGAAAAGCCCTTGTGCTGACTCGAAACATAACTCCTCAAGTTGAGCTCACTCCTCGAGTTGAATCCCGAGTCCAGGATTCGTTTGATAAGCCCTCGTGTTGACTCCCCACATATCTCCTCGAGTTGAGTTCACTCCTCGAGTTGAGTTCCGAGTCCACGAGTCGACTGATGACTCCTCGTGTTGACTCAATACATCACTCCTCGAGTTGAGTCCCGAGTCCAAGAGTCGACTCATAAGCCCTCGTGTTGACTCCCCACATAACTCCTTGAGTTGCGTTCCGAGTCCACGAGTCGACTGATGACTCCTCGTGTTGACTCTCCACATAACTCCTCGAGTTGAGTTCGCTCCTCGAGTTGAGTTCCGAGTCCACGGGTCGACTGATGACTCGTCGTGCCGACTCAATACATAACTCCTCCAGTTGAGTTCACTCCTCGAATTGAGTTCCGAGTCCATGAGTCGACTAATAAGCAATCGTGTTGACTCTCCACATAAGTCCTCGAATTGAGTTCACTCCTCGAGTTGAGTTCCGAATCCACGAGTCGACTGATAAGCCCTCGTGCGGACTCGATACATAACTCCTCGAGTTGAGTTCACTCCTCGAGTTGAGTCCCGAGTCCACGTGTCAACTGATAAGTCCTCGTGTGAACTCTCCACATAACTCCTCGAGTTGAGTTCCGAGTCCACGAGTCGACTGATAAGCCCTCGTGCCAACTCGATACATAACTCCTTGAGTTGAGCTCACTCCTCGAGTTCAGTCCCGAGTCCAAGAGTCGACTGATAAGCCCTCGTGTTGACTCCCCACATAACTCCTCGAGTTGAGTTCCGAGTCCACGAGTCGACTGATGACTCGTCGTGCCGACTCAATACATAACTCCTCCAGTTGAGTTCACTCCTCGAATTGAGTTCCGAGTCCATGAGTCGACTAATAAGCAATCGTGTTGACTCTCCACATAAGTCCTCGTATTGAGTTCACTCCTCGAGTTGAGTTCCGAGTCCACGAGTCGACTGATAAGCCCTCGTGCGGACTCGATACATTATTCCTCGAGTTGAGTTCACTCCTCGAGTTGAGTCCCGAGTCCACGAGTCACCTGAGAAGCCCTCGTGTTGACTCTCCACATAACTCCTCGAGTTGAGTTCCGAGTCCACGAGTCGACTGATAAGCCCTCGTGCCAACTCGATACATAACTCCTTGAGTTGAGCTCACTCCTCGAGTTCAGTCCCGAGTCTAAGAGTCGACTGATAAGCCCTCGTGTTGACTCCCCACATAACTCCTCGAGTTGAGTTCCGAGTACAGGAGTCGACTGATGACTCCTCGAGTTGTGTTCCGAGTCCACGAGTCGACTGATGACTCCTCGTGGCGACAATAAATAAATCCTCGAGTTGAGTTCACTCCTCGAGTTGAGTTCCGAGTCCATGAGTCGACTAATAAGCCCTCGTGCCGACTCAATAAATAACTCCTCGAGGTGAGTTCACTCCTCCAGTTGAGTTTCGAGTCCATGAGTCGATTGATACGCCCTCGTGTCGACTCGATACATAACTCCTCGAGTTGAGTTCACTCCTCGAGTTGAGTCCCGAGTCCACGAGTCGAGTGATAAGCCCTCGTGTTGACTCTCCACATAATTCCTTGAGTTGAGTTCGCTCCACGAGTTGAGTTCACTCCACGAGTTGAGTTCCGAGTCCACGAGTCGACTGAAAAGCCCTTGTGCTGACTCGAAACATAACTCCTCGAGTTGAGCTCACTCCTCGAGTTGAATCCCGAGTCCAGGAGTCGTTTGATAAGCCCTCGTGTTGACTCCCCACATATCTCCTCGAGTTGAGTTCAGTCCTCGAGTTGAGTTCCGAGTCCACGAGTCGACTGATGACTCCTCGTGTTGACTCAATACATCACTCCTCGAGTTGAGTCCCGAGTCCAAGAGTCGACTGATAAGCCCTCGTGTTGACTCCCCACATAACTCCTTGAGTTGCGTTCCGAGTCCACGAGTCGACTGATGACTCCTCGTGTTGACTCTCCACATAACTCCTCGAGTTGAGTTCGCTCCTCGAGTTGAGTTCCGAGTCCACGGGTCGACTGATGACTCGTCGTGCCGACTCAATACATAACTCCTCCAGTTGAGTGCACTCCTCGAATTGAGTTCCGAGTCCATGAGTCGACTAATAAGCCCTCGTGTTGACTCTCCACATAAGTCCTCGAATTGATTTCACTCCTCGAGTTGAGTTCCGAATCCACGAGTCGACTGATAAGCCCTCGTGCGGACTCGATACATTATTCCTCGAGTTGAGTTCACTCCTCGAGTTGAGTCCCGAGTCCACGAGTCTACTGAGAAGCCCTCGTGTTGACTCTCCACATAACTCCTCGAGTTGAGTTCCGAGTCCACGAGTCGACTGATAAGCCCTCGTGCCATCTCGATACATAACTCCTTGAGTTGAGCTCACTCCTCGAGTTGAGTCCCGAGTCCAAGAGTCGACTGATAAGCCCTCGTGTTGACTCCCCACATAACTCCTTGAGTTGCGTTCCGAGTCCACGAGTCGACTGATGACTCCTCGTGTTGACTCTCCACATAACTCCTCGAGTTGAGTTCGCTCCTCGAGTTGAGTTCCGAGTCCACGGGTCGACTGATGACTCTTCGTGCCGACTCAATACATAACTCCTCCAGTTGAGTGCACTCCTCGAATTGAGTTCCGAGTCCATGAGTCGACTAATAAGCCCTCGTGTTGACTCTCCACATAAGTCCTCGAATTGATTTCACTCCTCGAGTTGAGTTCCGAATCCACGAGTCGACTGATAAGCCCTCGTGCGGACTCGATACATTATTCCTCGAGTTGAGTTCACTCCTCGAGTTGAGTCCCGAGTCCACGAGTCTACTGAGAAGCCCTCGTGTTGACTCTCCACATAACTCCTCGAGTTGAGTTCCGAGTCCACGAGTCGACTGATAAGCCCTCGTGCCAACTCGATACATAACTCCTTGAGTTGAGCTCACTCCTCGAGTTGAGTCCCGAGTCCAAGAGTCGACTGATAAGCCCTCGTGTTGACTCCCCACATAACTCCTTGAGTTGCGTTCCGAGTCCAAGAGTCGACTGATGACTCCTCGTGTTGACTCTCCACATAACTCCTCGAGTTGAGTTCGCTTCTCGAGTTGAGTTCCGAGTCCACGGGTCGACTGATGACTCGTAGTGCCGACTCAATACATAACTCCTCCAGTTGAGTTCACTCCTCGAATTGAGTTCCGAGTCCATGAGTCGACTAATAAGCAATCGTGTTGACTCTCCACATAAGTCCTCGAATTGAGTTCACTCCTCGAGTTGAGTTCCGAATCCACGAGTCGACTGATAAGCCCTCGTGCGGACTCGATACATAACTCCTCGAGTTGAGTTCACTCATGGAGTTGAGTCCCGAGTCGAGTTCCGAGTCAACGAGTCGACTGATAAGCCCTCGTGCCAACTCGATACATAACTCCTTGAGTTGAGCTCACTCCTCGAGTTCAGTCCCGAGTCCAAGAGTCGACTGATAAGCCCTCGTGTTGACTCCCCACATAACTCCTCGAGTTGAGTTCCGAGTCCACGAGTCGACTGATGACTCGTCGTGCCGACTCAATACATAACTCCTCGACTTGAGTTCACTCCTCGAATTGAGTTCCGAGTCCATGAGTCGACTAATAAGCCCTCGTGTTGACTCTCCACATAAGTCCTCGAATTGATTTCACTCCTCGAGTTGAGTTCCGAATCCACGAGTCGACTGATAAGCCCTCGTGCGGACTCGATACAATATTCCTCGAGTTGAGTTCACTCCTCGAGTTGAGTCCCGAGTCCACGAGTAACCTGAGAAGCCCTCGTGTTAACTCTCCACATAACTCCTCGAGTTGAGTTCCGAGTCCACGAGTCGACTGATAAGCCCTCGTGCCAACTCGATACATAACTCCTTGAGTTGAGCTCACTCCTCGAGTTCAGTCCCGAGTCCAAGAGTCGACTGATAAGCCCTCGTGTTGACTCCCCACATAACTCCTCGAGTTGAGTTCCGAGTACAGGAGTCGACTGATGACTCCTAAAGCTGAGTTCCGAGTCCACGATTCGACTGATGACTCCTCGTGGCGACTCAATAAATAACTCCTCGAGTTGAGTTCCGAGTCCACGAGTCGACTGATGACTCGTCGTGCCGACTCAATACATAACTCCTCGAGTTGAGTTCACTCCTCGAATTGAGTTCCGAGTCCATGAGTCGACTAATAAGCCCTCGTGTTTACTCTCCACATAAGTCCTCGAATTGATTTCACTCCTCGAGTTGAGTTCCGAATCCACGAGTCGACTGATAAGCCCTCGTGCGGACTCGATACATAACTCCTCGAGTTGAGTTCACTCCTCGAGTTGAGTCCCGAGTCCACGTGTCAACTGATAAGTCCTCGTGTGGACTCTCCACATAACTCCTCGAGTTGAGTTCCGAGTCCACGAGTCGACTGATAAGCCCTCGTGCCAACTCGATACATAACTCCTTGAGTTGAGCTCACTCCTCGAGTTCAGTCCCGAGTCCAAGAGTCGACTGATAAGCCCTCGTGCTGACTCCCCACATAACTCCTCGAGTTGAGTTCCGAGTCCACGAGTCGACTGATGACTCGTCGTGCCGACTCAATACATAACTCCTCCAGTTGAGTTCACTCCTCGAATTGAGTTCCGAGTCCATGAGTCGACTAATAAGCAATCGTGTTGACTCTCCACATAAGTCCTCGTATTGAGTTCACTCCTCGAGTTGAGTTCCGAATCCACGAGTCGACTGATAAGCCCTCGTGCGGACTCGATACATTATTCCTCGAGTTGAGTTCACTCCTCGAGTTGAGTCCCGAGTCCACGAGTCACCTGAGAAGCCCTCGTGTTGACTCTCCACATAACTCCTCGAGTTGAGTTCCGAGTCCACGAGTCGACTGATAAGCCCTCGTGCCAACTCGATACATAACTCCTTGAGTTGAGCTCACTCCTCGAGTTCAGTCCCGAGTCTAAGAGTCGACTGATAAGCCCTCGTGTTGACTCCCCACATAACTCCTCGAGTTGAGTCCCGAGTACAGGAGTCGACTGATGACTCCTCGAGTTGAGTTCCGAGTCCACGAGTCGACTGATGACTCCTCGTGGCGACAATAAATAAATCCTCGAGTTGAGTTCCGAGTCCATGAGTCGACTAATAAGCCCTCGTGCCGACTCAATAAATAACTCCTCGAGGTGAGTTCACTCCTCCAGTTGAGTTTCGAGTCCATGAGTCGATTGATACGCCCTCGTGTCGACTCGATACATAACTCCACGAGTTGAGTTCACTCCTCGAGTTGAGTCCCGAGTCCACGAGTCGAGTGATAAGCCCTCGTGTTGACTCTCCACATAATTCCTTGAGTTGAGTTCGCTCCACGAGTTGAGTTCACTCCACGAGTTGAGTTCCGAGTCCACGAGTCGACTGAAAAGCCCTTGTGCTGACTCGAAACATAACTCCTCGAGTTGAGCTCACTCCTCGAGTTGAATCCCGAGTCCAGGAGTCGTTTGATAAGCCCTCGTGTTGACTCCCCACATATCTCCTCGAGTTGAGTTCAGTCCTCGAGTTGAGTTCCGAGTCCACGAGTCGACTGATGACTCCTCGTGTTGACTCAATACATCACTCCTCGAGTTGAGTCCCGAGTCCAAGAGTCGACTGATAAGCCCTCGTGTTGACTCCCCACATAACTCCTTGAGTTGCGTTCCGAGTCCACGAGTCGACTGATGACTCCTCGTGTTGACTCTCCACATAACTCCTCGAGTTGAGTTCGCTCCTTGAGTTGCGTTCCGAGTCCACGAGTCGACTGATGACTCCTCGTGTTGACTCTCCACATAACTCCTCGAGTTGAGTTCGCTTCTCGAGTTGAGTTCCGAGTCCACGGGTCGACTGATGACTCGTCGTGCCGACTCAATACATAACTCCTCCAGTTGAGTTCACTCCTCGAGTTGAGTTCCGAATCCACGAGTCGACTGATAAGCCCTCGTGCGGACTCGATACATAACTCCTCGAGTTGAGTTCACTCATCGAGTTGAGTCCCGAGTCCACGAGTCAACTGATAAGCCCTCGTGTTGACTCTCCACATAACTCCTCGAGTTGAGTTCCGAGTCAACGAGTCGACTGATAAGCCCTCGTGCCAACTCGATACATAACTCCTTGAGTTGAGCTCACTCCTCGAGTTCAGTCCCGAGTCCAAGAGTCGACTGATAAGCCCTCGTGTTGACTCCCCACATAACTCCTCGAGTTGAGTTCCGAGTCCACGAGTCGACTGATGACTCGTCGTGCCGACTCAATACATAACTCCTCGACTTGAGTTCACTCCTCGAATTGAGTTCCGAGTCCATGAGTCGACTAATAAGCCCTCGTGTTGACTCTCCACATAAGTCCTCGAATTGATTTCACTCCTCGAGTTGAGTTCCGAATCCACGAGTCGACTGATAAGCCCTCGTGCGGACTCGATACATTATTCCTCGAGTTGAGTTCACTCCTCGAGTTGAGTCCCGAGCCCACGAGTAACCTGAGAAGCCCTCGTGTTAACTCTCCACATAACTCCTCGAGTTGAGTTCCGAGTCCACGAGTCGACTGATAAGCCCTCGTGCCAACTCGATACATAACTCCTTGAGTTGAGCTCACTCCTCGAGTTCAGTCCCGAGTCCAAGAGTCGACTGATAAGCCCTCGTGTTGACTCCCCACATAACTCCTCGAGTTGAGTTCCGAGTACAGGAGTCGACTGATGACTCCTCGAGCTGAGTTCCGAGTCCACGATTCGACTGATGACTCCTCGTGGCGACTCAATAAATAACTCCTCGAGTTGAGTTCCGAGTCCACGAGTCGACTGATGACTCGTCGTGCCGATTCAATACATAACTCCTCGAGTTGAGTTCACTCCTCGAATTGAGTTCCGAGTCCATGAGTCGACTAATAAGCCCTCGTGTTTACTCTCCACATAAGTCCTCGAATTGATTTCACTCCTCGAGTTGAGTTCCGAATCCACGAGTCGACTGATAAGCCCTCGTGCGGACTCGATACATAACTCCTCGAGTTGAGTTCACTCCTCGAGTTGAGTCCCGAGTCCACGTGTCAACTGATAAGTCCTCGTGTGGACTCTCCACATAACTCCTTGAGTTGAGTTCCGAGTCCACGAGTCGACTGATAAGCCCTCGTGCCAACTCGATACATAACTCCTTGAGTTGAGCTCACTCCTCGAGTTCAGTCCCGAGTCCAAGAGTCGACTGATAAGCCCTCGTGTTGACTCCCCACATAACTCCTCGAGTTGAGTTCCGAGTCCACGAGTCGACTGATGACTCGTCGTGCCGACTCAATACATAACTCCTCCAGTTGAGTTCACTCCTCGAATTGAGTTCCGAGTCCATGAGTCGACTAATAAGCAATCGTGTTGACTCTCCACATAAGTCCTCGTATTGAGTTCACTCCTCGAGTTGAGTTCCGAATCCACGAGTCGACTGATAAGCCCTCGTGCGGACTCGATACATTATTCCTCGAGTTGAGTTCACTCCTCGAGTTGAGTCCCGAGTCCACGAGTCACCTGAGAAGCCCTCGTGTTGACTCTCCACATAACTCCTCGAGTTGAGTTCCGAGTCCACGAGTCGACTGATAAGCCCTCGTGCCAACTCGATACATAACTCCTTGAGTTAAGCTCACTCCTCGAGTTCAGTCCCGAGTCTAAGAGTCGACTGATAAGCCCTCGTGTTGACTCCCCACATAACTCCTCGAGTTGAGTTCCGAGTACAGGAGTCGACTGATGACTCCTCGAGTTGAGTTCCGAGTCCACGAGTCGACTGATGACTCCTCGTGGCGACAATAAATAAATCCTCGAGTTGAGTTCACTCCTCGAGTTGAGTTCCGAGTCCATGAGTCGACTAATAAGCCCTCGTGCCGACTCAATAAATAACTCCTCGAGGTGAGTTCACTCCTCCAGTTGAGTTTCGAGTCCATGAGTCGATTGATACGCCCTCGTGTCGACTCGATACATAACTCCACGAGTTGAGTTCACTCCTCGAGTTGAGTCCCGAGTCCACGAGTCGAGTGATAAGCCCTCGTGTTGACTCTCCACATAATTCCTTGAGTTGAGTTCGCTCCACGAGTTGAGTTCACTCCACGAGTTGAGTTCCGAGTCCACGAGTCGACTGAAAAGCCCTTGTGCTGACTCGAAACATAACTCCTCGAGTTGAGCTCACTCCTCGAGTTGAATCCCGAGTCCAGGAGTCGTTTGATAAGCCCTCGTGTTGACTCCCCACATATCTCCTCGAGTTGAGTTCAGTCCTCGAGTTGAGTTCCGAGTCCACGAGTCGACTGATGACTCCTCGTGTTGACTCAATACATCACTCCTCGAGTTGAGTCCCGAGTCCAAGAGTCGACTGATAAGCCCTCGTGTTGACTCCCCACATAACTACTTGAGTTGCGTTCCGAGTCCACGAGTCGACTGATGACTCCTCGTGTTGACTCTCCACATAACTCCTCGAGTTGAGTTCGCTCCTTGAGTTGCGTTCCGAGTCCACGAGTCGACTGATGACTCCTCGTGTTGACTCTCCACATAACTCCTCGAGTTGAGTTCGCTTCTCGAGTTGAGTTCCGAGTCCACGGGTCGACTGATGACTCGTCGTGCCGACTCAATACATAACTCCTCCAGTTGAGTTCACTCCTCGAGTTGAGTTCCGAATCCACGAGTCGACTGATAAGCCCTCGTGCGGACTCGATACATAACTCCTCGAGTTGAGTTCACTCATCGAGTTGAGTCCCGAGTCCACGAGTCAACTGATAAGCCCTCGTGTTGACTCTCCACATAACTCCTCGAGTTGAGTTCCGAGTCAACGAGTCGACTGATAAGCCCTCGTGCCAACTCGATACATAACTCCTTGAGTTGAGCTCACTCCTCGAGTTCAGTCCCGAGTCCAAGAGTCGACTGATAAGCCCTCGTGTTGACTCCCCACATAACTCCTCGAGTTGAGTTCCGAGTCCACGAGTCGACTGATGACTCGTCGTGCCGACTCAATACATAACTCCTCGACTTGAGTTCACTCCTCGAATTGAGTTCCGAGTCCATGAGTCGACTAATAAGCCCTCGTGTTGACTCTCCACATAAGTCCTCGAATTGATTTCACTCCTCGAGTTGAGTTCCGAATCCACGAGTCGACTGATAAGCCCTCGTGCGGACTCGATACATTATTCCTCGAGTTGAGTTCACTCCTCGAGTTGAGTCCCGAGCCCACGAGTAACCTGAGAAGCCCTCGTGTTAACTCTCCACATAACTCCTCGAGTTGAGTTCCGAGTCCACGAGTCGACTGATAAGCCCTCGTGCCAACTCGATACATAACTCCTTGAGTTGAGCTCACTCCTCGAGTTCAGTCCCGAGTCCAAGAGTCGACTGATAAGCCCTCGTGTTGACTCCCCACATAACTCCTCGAGTTGAGTTCCGAGTACAGGAGTCGACTGATGACTCCTCGAGCTGAGTTCCGAGTCCACGATTCGACTGATGACTCCTCGTGGCGACTCAATAAATAACTCCTCGAGTTGAGTTCCGAGTCCACGAGTCGACTGATGACTCGTCGTGCCGACTCAATACATAACTCCTCGAGTTGAGTTCACTCCTCGAATTGAGTTCCGAGTCCATGAGTCGACTAATAAGCCCTCGTGTTTACTCTCCACATAAGTCCTCGAATTGATTTCACTCCTCGAGTTGAGTTCCGAATCCACGAGTCGACTGATAAGCCCTCGTGCGGACTCGATACATAACTCCTCGAGTTGAGTTCACTCCTCGAGTTGAGTCCCGAGTCCACGTGTCAACTGATAAGTCCTCGTGTGGACTCTCCACATAACTCCTCGAGTTGAGTTCCGAGTCCACGAGTCGACTGATAAGCCCTCGTGCCAACTCGATACATAACTCCTTGAGTTGAGCTCACTCCTCGAGTTCAGTCCCGAGTCCAAGAGTCGACTGATAAGCCCTCGTGTTGACTCCCCACATAACTCCTCGAGTTGAGTTCCGAGTCCACGAGTCGACTGATGACTCGTCGTGCCGACTCAATACATAACTCCTCCAGTTGAGTTCACTCCTCGAATTGAGTTCCGAGTCCATGAGTCGACTAATAAGCAATCGTGTTGACTCTCCACATAAGTCCTCGTATTGAGTTCACTCCTCGAGTTGAGTTCCGAATCCACGAGTCGACTGATAAGCCCTCGTGCGGACTCGATACATTATTCCTCGAGTTGAGTTCACTCCTCGAGTTGAGTCCCGAGTCCACGAGTCACCTGAGAAGCCCTCGTGTTGACTCTCCACATAACTCCTCGAGTTGAGTTCCGAGTCCACGAGTCGACTGATAAGCCCTCGTGCCAACTCGATACATAACTCCTTGAGTTAAGCTCACTCCTCGAGTTCAGTCCCGAGTCTAAGAGTCGACTGATAAGCCCTCGTGTTGACTCCCCACATAACTCCTCGAGTTGAGTTCCGAGTACAGGAGTCGACTGATGACTCCTCGAGTTGAGTTCCGAGTCCACGAGTCGACTGATGACTCCTCGTGGCGACAATAAATAAATCCTCGAGTTGAGTTCACTCCTCGAGTTGAGTTCCGAGTCCATGAGTCGACTAATAAGCCCTCGTGCCGACTCAATAAATAACTCCTCGAGGTGAGTTCACTCCTCCAGTTGAGTTTCGAGTCCATGAGTCGATTGATACGCCCTCGTGTCGACTCGATACATAACTCCACGAGTTGAGTTCACTCCTCGAGTTGAGTCCCGAGTCCACGAGTCGAGTGATAAGCCCTCGTGTTGACTCTCCACATAATTCCTTGAGTTGAGTTCGCTCCACGAGTTGAGTTCACTCCACGAGTTGAGTTCCGAGTCCACGAGTCGACTGAAAAGCCCTTGTGCTGACTCGAAACATAACTCCTCGAGTTGAGCTCACTCCTCGAGTTGAATCCCGAGTCCAGGAGTCGTTTGATAAGCCCTCGTGTTGACTCCCCACATATCTCCTCGAGTTGAGTTCAGTCCTCGAGTTGAGTTCCGAGTCCACGAGTCGACTGATGACTCCTCGTGTTGACTCAATACATCACTCCTCGAGTTGAGTCCCGAGTCCAAGAGTCGACTGATAAGCCCTCGTGTTGACTCCCCACATAACTCCTTGAGTTGCGTTCCGAGTCCACGAGTCGACTGATGACTCCTCGTGTTGACTCTCCACATAACTCCTCGAGTTGAGTTCGCTCCTTGAGTTGCGTTCCGAGTCCACGAGTCGACTGATGACTCCTCGTGTTGACTCTCCACATAACTCCTCGAGTTGAGTTCGCTTCTCGAGTTGAGTTCCGAGTCCACGGGTCGACTGATGACTCGTCGTGCCGACTCAATACATAACTCCTCCAGTTGAGTTCACTCCTCGAGTTGAGTTCCGAATCCACGAGTCGACTGATAAGCCCTCGTGCGGACTCGATACATAACTCCTCGAGTTGAGTTCACTCATCGAGTTGAGTCCCGAGTCCACGAGTCAACTGATAAGCCCTCGTGTTGACTCTCCACATAACTCCTCGAGTTGAGTTCCGAGTCAACGAGTCGACTGATAAGCCCTCGTGCCAACTCGATACATAACTCCTTGAGTTGAGCTCACTCCTCGAGTTCAGTCCCGAGTCCAAGAGTCGACTGATAAGCCCTCGTGTTGACTCCCCACATAACTCCTCGAGTTGAGTTCCGAGTCCACGAGTCGACTGATGACTCGTCGTGCCGACTCAATACATAACTCCTCGACTTGAGTTCACTCCTCGAATTGAGTTCCGAGTCCATGAGTCGACTAATAAGCCCTCGTGTTGACTCTCCACATAAGTCCTCGAATTGATTTCACTCCTCGAGTTGAGTTCCGAATCCACGAGTCGACTGATAAGCCCTCGTGCGGACTCGATACATTATTCCTCGAGTTGAGTTCACTCCTCGAGTTGAGTCCCGAGCCCACGAGTAACCTGAGAAGCCCTCGTGTTAACTCTCCACATAACTCCTCGAGTTGAGTTCCGAGTCCACGAGTCGACTGATAAGCCCTCGTGCCAACTCGATACATAACTCCTTGAGTTGAGCTCACTCCTCGAGTTCAGTCCCGAGTCCAAGAGTCGACTGATAAGCCCTCGTGTTGACTCCCCACATAACTCCTCGAGTTGAGTTCCGAGTACAGGAGTCGACTGATGACTCCTCGAGCTGAGTTCCGAGTCCACGATTCGACTGATGACTCCTCGTGGCGACTCAATAAATAACTCCTCGAGTTGAGTTCCGAGTCCACGAGTCGACTGATGACTCGTCGTGCCGACTCAATACATAACTCCTCGAGTTGAGTTCACTCCTCGAATTGAGTTCCGAGTCCATGAGTCGACTAATAAGCCCTCGTGTTTACTCTCCACATAAGTCCTCGAATTGATTTCACTCCTCGAGTTGAGTTCCGAATCCACGAGTCGACTGATAAGCCCTCGTGCGGACTCGATACATAACTCCTCGAGTTGAGTTCACTCCTCGAGTTGAGTCCCGAGTCCACGTGTCAACTGATAAGTCCTCGTGTGGACTCTCCACATAACTCCTCGAGTTGAGTTCCGAGTCCACGAGTCGACTGATAAGCCCTCGTGCCAACTCGATACATAACTCCTTGAGTTGAGCTCACTCCTCGAGTTCAGTCCCGAGTCCAAGAGTCGACTGATAAGCCCTCGTGTTGACTCCCCACATAACTCCTCGAGTTGAGTTCCGAGTCCACGAGTCGACTGATGACTCGTCGTGCCGACTCAATACATAACTCCTCCAGTTGAGTTCACTCCTCGAATTGAGTTCCGAGTCCATGAGTCGACTAATAAGCAATCGTGTTGACTCTCCACATAAGTCCTCGTATTGAGTTCACTCCTCGAGTTGAGTTCCGAATCCACGAGTCGACTGATAAGCCCTCGTGCGGACTCGATACATTATTCCTCGAGTTGAGTTCACTCCTCGAGTTGAGTCCCGAGTCCACGAGTCACCTGAGAAGCCCTCGTGTTGACTCTCCACATAACTCCTCGAGTTGAGTTCCGAGTCCACGAGTCGACTGATAAGCCCTCGTGCCAACTCGATACATAACTCCTTGAGTTAAGCTCACTCCTCGAGTTCAGTCCCGAGTCTAAGAGTCGACTGATAAGCCCTCGTGTTGACTCCCCACATAACTCCTCGAGTTGAGTTCCGAGTACAGGAGTCGACTGATGACTCCTCGAGTTGAGTTCCGAGTCCACGAGTCGACTGATGACTCCTCGTGGCGACAATAAATAAATCCTCGAGTTGAGTTCACTCCTCGAGTTGAGTTCCGAGTCCATGAGTCGACTAATAAGCCCTCGTGCCGACTCAATAAATAACTCCTCGAGGTGAGTTCACTCCTCCAGTTGAGTTTCGAGTCCATGAGTCGATTGATACGCCCTCGTGTCGACTCGATACATAACTCCACGAGTTGAGTTCACTCCTCGAGTTGAGTCCCGAGTCCACGAGTCGAGTGATAAGCCCTCGTGTTGACTCTCCACATAATTCCTTGAGTTGAGTTCGCTCCACGAGTTGAGTTCACTCCACGAGTTGAGTTCCGAGTCCACGAGTCGACTGAAAAGCCCTTGTGCTGACTCGAAACATAACTCCTCGAGTTGAGCTCACTCCTCGAGTTGAATCCCGAGTCCAGGAGTCGTTTGATAAGCCCTCGTGTTGACTCCCCACATATCTCCTCGAGTTGAGTTCAGTCCTCGAGTTGAGTTCCGAGTCCACGAGTCGACTGATGACTCCTCGTGTTGACTCAATACATCACTCCTCGAGTTGAGTCCCGAGTCCAAGAGTCGACTGATAAGCCCTCGTGTTGACTCCCCACATAACTCCTTGAGTTGCGTTCCGAGTCCACGAGTCGACTGATGACTCCTCGTGTTGACTCTCCACATAACTCCTCGAGTTGAGTTCGCTCCTTGAGTTGCGTTCCGAGTCCACGAGTCGACTGATGACTCCTCGTGTTGACTCTCCACATAACTCCTCGAGTTGAGTTCGCTTCTCGAGTTGAGTTCCGAGTCCACGGGTCGACTGATGACTCGTCGTGCCGACTCAATACATAACTCCTCCAGTTGAGTTCACTCCTCGAGTTGAGTTCCGAATCCACGAGTCGACTGATAAGCCCTCGTGCGGACTCGATACATAACTCCTCGAGTTGAGTTCACTCATCGAGTTGAGTCCCGAGTCCACGAGTCAACTGATAAGCCCTCGTGTTGACTCTCCACATAACTCCTCGAGTTGAGTTCCGAGTCAACGAGTCGACTGATAAGCCCTCGTGCCAACTCGATACATAACTCCTTGAGTTGAGCTCACTCCTCGAGTTCAGTCCCGAGTCCAAGAGTCGACTGATAAGCCCTCGTGTTGACTCCCCACATAACTCCTCGAGTTGAGTTCCGAGTCCACGAGTCGACTGATGACTCGTCGTGCCGACTCAATACATAACTCCTCGACTTGAGTTCACTCCTCGAATTGAGTTCCGAGTCCATGAGTCGACTAATAAGCCCTCGTGTTGACTCTCCACATAAGTCCTCGAATTGATTTCACTCCTCGAGTTGAGTTCCGAATCCACGAGTCGACTGATAAGCCCTCGTGCGGACTCGATACATTATTCCTCGAGTTGAGTTCACTCCTCGAGTTGAGTCCCGAGCCCACGAGTAACCTGAGAAGCCCTCGTGTTAACTCTCCACATAACTCCTCGAGTTGAGTTCCGAGTCCACGAGTCGACTGATAAGCCCTCGTGCCAACTCGATACATAACTCCTTGAGTTGAGCTCACTCCTCGAGTTCAGTCCCGAGTCCAAGAGTCGACTGATAAGCCCTCGTGTTGACTCCCCACATAACTCCTCGAGTTGAGTTCCGAGTACAGGAGTCGACTGATGACTCCTCGAGCTGAGTTCCGAGTCCACGATTCGACTGATGACTCCTCGTGGCGACTCAATAAATAACTCCTCGAGTTGAGTTCCGAGTCCACGAGTCGACTGATGACTCGTCGTGCCGACTCAATACATAACTCCTCGAGTTGAGTTCACTCCTCGAATTGAGTTCCGAGTCCATGAGTCGACTAATAAGCCCTCGTGTTTACTCTCCACATAAGTCCTCGAATTGATTTCACTCCTCGAGTTGAGTTCCGAATCCACGAGTCGACTGATAAGCCCTCGTGCGGACTCGATACATAACTCCTCGAGTTGAGTTCACTCCTCGAGTTGAGTCCCGAGTCCACGTGTCAACTGATAAGTCCTCGTGTGGACTCTCCACATAACTCCTCGAGTTGAGTTCCGAGTCCACGAGTCGACTGATAAGCCCTCGTGCCAACTCGATACATAACTCCTTGAGTTGAGCTCACTCCTCGAGTTCAGTCCCGAGTCCAAGAGTCGACTGATAAGCCCTCGTGTTGACTCCCCACATAACTCCTCGAGTTGAGTTCCGAGTCCACGAGTCGACTGATGACTCGTCGTGCCGACTCAATACATAACTCCTCCAGTTGAGTTCACTCCTCGAATTGAGTTCCGAGTCCATGAGTCGACTAATAAGCAATCGTGTTGACTCTCCACATAAGTCCTCGTATTGAGTTCACTCCTCGAGTTGAGTTCCGAATCCACGAGTCGACTGATAAGCCCTCGTGCGGACTCGATACATTATTCCTCGAGTTGAGTTCACTCCTCGAGTTGAGTCCCGAGTCCACGAGTCACCTGAGAAGCCCTCGTGTTGACTCTCCACATAACTCCTCGAGTTGAGTTCCGAGTCCACGAGTCGACTGATAAGCCCTCGTGCCAACTCGATACATAACTCCTTGAGTTGAGCTCACTCCTCGAGTTCAGTCCCGAGTCTAAGAGTCGACTGATAAGCCCTCGTGTTGACTCCCCACATAACTCCTCGAGTTGAGTTCCGAGTACAGGAGTCGACTGATGACTCCTCGAGTTGAGTTCCGAGTCCACGAGTCGACTGATGACTCCTCGTGGCGACAATAAATAAATCCTCGAGTTGAGTTCACTCCTCGAGTTGAGTTCCGAGTCCATGAGTCGACTAATAAGCCCTCGTGCCGACTCAATAAATAACTCCTCGAGGTGAGTTCACTCCTCCAGTTGAGTTTCGAGTCCATGAGTCGATTGATACGCCCTCGTGTCGACTCGATACATAACTCCACGAGTTGAGTTCACTCCTCCAGTTGAGTCCCGAGTCCACGAGTCGAGTGATAAGCCCTCGTGTTGACTCTCCACATAATTCCTTGAGTTGAGTTCGCTCCACGAGTTGAGTTCACTCCACGAGTTGAGTTCCGAGTCCACGAGTCGACTGAAAAGCCCTTGTGCTGACTCGAAACATAACTCCTCGAGTTGAGCTCACTCCTCGAGTTGAATCCCGAGTCCAGGAGTCGTTTGATAAGCCCTCGTGTTGACTCCCCACATATCTCCTCGAGTTGAGTTCAGTCCTCGAGTTGAGTTCCGAGTCCACGAGTCGACTGATGACTCCTCGTGTTGACTCAATACATCACTCCTCGAGTTGAGTCCCGAGTCCAAGAGTCGACTGATAAGCCCTCGTGTTGACTCCCCACATAACTCCTTGAGTTGCGTTCCGAGTCCACGAGTCGACTGATGACTCCTCGTGTTGACTCTCCACATAACTCCTCGAGTTGAGTTCGCTCCTTGAGTTGCGTTCCGAGTCCACGAGTCGACTGATGACTCCTCGTGTTGACTCTCCACATAACTCCTCGAGTTGAGTTCGCTTCTCGAGTTGAGTTCCGAGTCCACGGGTCGACTGATGACTCGTCGTGCCGACTCAATACATAACTCCTCCAGTTGAGTTCACTCCTCGAGTTGAGTTCCGAATCCACGAGTCGACTGATAAGCCCTCGTGCGGACTCGATACATAACTCCTCGAGTTGAGTTCACTCATCGAGTTGAGTCCCGAGTCCACGAGTCAACTGATAAGCCCTCGTGTTGACTCTCCACATAACTCCTCGAGTTGAGTTCCGAGTCAACGAGTCGACTGATAAGCCCTCGTGCCAACTCGATACATAACTCCTTGAGTTGAGCTCACTCCTCGAGTTCAGTCCCGAGTCCAAGAGTCGACTGATAAGCCCTCGTGTTGACTCCCCACATAACTCCTCGAGTTGAGTTCCGAGTCCACGAGTCGACTGATGACTCGTCGTGCCGACTCAATACATAACTCCTCGACTTGAGTTCACTCCTCGAATTGAGTTCCGAGTCCATGAGTCGACTAATAAGCCCTCGTGTTGACTCTCCACATAAGTCCTCGAATTGATTTCACTCCTCGAGTTGAGTTCCGAATCCACGAGTCGACTGATAAGCCCTCGTGCGGACTCGATACATTATTCCTCGAGTTGAGTTCACTCCTCGAGTTGAGTCCCGAGCCCACGAGTAACCTGAGAAGCCCTCGTGTTAACTCTCCACATAACTCCTCGAGTTGAGTTCCGAGTCCACGAGTCGACTGATAAGCCCTCGTGCCAACTCGATACATAACTCCTTGAGTTGAGCTCACTCCTCGAGTTCAGTCCCGAGTCCAAGAGTCGACTGATAAGCCCTCGTGTTGACTCCCCACATAACTCCTCGAGTTGAGTTCCGAGTACAGGAGTCGACTGATGACTCCTCGAGCTGAGTTCCGAGTCCACGATTCGACTGATGACTCCTCGTGGCGACTCAATAAATAACTCCTCGAGTTGAGTTCCGAGTCCACGAGTCGACTGATGACTCGTCGTGCCGACTCAATACATAACTCCTCGAGTTGAGTTCACTCCTCGAATTGAGTTCCGAGTCCATGAGTCGACTAATAAGCCCTCGTGTTTACTCTCCACATAAGTCCTCGAATTGATTTCACTCCTCGAGTTGAGTTCCGAATCCACGAGTCGACTGATAAGCCCTCGTGCGGACTCGATACATAACTCCTCGAGTTGAGTTCACTCCTCGAGTTGAGTCCCGAGTCCACGTGTCAACTGATAAGTCCTCGTGTGGACTCTCCACATAACTCCTCGAGTTGAGTTCCGAGTCCACGAGTCGACTGATAAGCCCTCGTGCCAACTCGATACATAACTCCTTGAGTTGAGCTCACTCCTCGAGTTCAGTCCCGAGTCCAAGAGTCGACTGATAAGCCCTCGTGTTGACTCCCCACATAACTCCTCGAGTTGAGTTCCGAGTCCACGAGTCGACTGATGACTCGTCGTGCCGACTCAATACATAACTCCTCCAGTTGAGTTCACTCCTCGAATTGAGTTCCGAGTCCATGAGTCGACTAATAAGCAATCGTGTTGACTCTCCACATAAGTCCTCGTATTGAGTTCACTCCTCGAGTTGAGTTCCGAATCCACGAGTCGACTGATAAGCCCTCGTGCGGACTCGATACATTATTCCTCGAGTTGAGTTCACTCCTCGAGTTGAGTCCCGAGTCCACGAGTCACCTGAGAAGCCCTCGTGTTGACTCTCCACATAACTCCTCGAGTTGAGTTCCGAGTCCACGAGTCGACTGATAAGCCCTCGTGCCAACTCGATACATAACTCCTTGAGTTGAGCTCACTCCTCGAGTTCAGTCCCGAGTCTAAGAGTCGACTGATAAGCCCTCGTGTTGACTCCCCACATAACTCCTCGAGTTGAGTTCCGAATACAGGAGTCGACTGATGACTCCTCGAGTTGAGTTCCGAGTCCACGAGTCGACTGATGACTCCTCGTGGCGACAATAAATAAATCCTCGAGTTGAGTTCACTCCTCGAGTTGAGTTCCGAGTCCATGAGTCGACTAATAAGCCCTCGTGCCGACTCAATAAATAACTCCTCGAGGTGAGTTCACTCCTCCAGTTGAGTTTCGAGTCCATGAGTCGATTGATACGCCCTCGTGTCGACTCGATACATAACTCCACGAGTTGAGTACACTCCTCCAGTTGAGTCCCGAGTCCACGAGTCGAGTGATAAGCCCTCGTGTTGACTCTCCACATAATTCCTTGAGTTGAGTTCGCTCCACGAGTTGAGTTCACTCCACGAGTTGAGTTCCGAGTCCACGAGTCGACTGAAAAGCCCTTGTGCTGACTCGAAACATAACTCCTCGAGTTGAGCTCACTCCTCGAGTTGAATCCCGAGTCCAGGAGTCGTTTGATAAGCCCTCGTGTTGACTCCCCACATATCTCCTCGAGTTGAGTTCAGTCCTCGAGTTGAGTTCCGAGTCCACGAGTCGACTGATGACTCCTCGTGTTGACTCAATACATCACTCCTCGAGTTGAGTCCCGAGTCCAAGAGTCGACTGATAAGCCCTCGTGTTGACTCCCCACATAACTCCTTGAGTTGCGTTCCGAGTCCACGAGTCGACTGATGACTCCTCGTGTTGACTCTCCACATAACTCCTCGAGTTGAGTTCGCTCCTTGAGTTGCGTTCCGAGTCCACGAGTCGACTGATGACTCCTCGTGTTGACTCTCCACATAACTCCTCGAGTTGAGTTCGCTTCTCGAGTTGAGTTCCGAGTCCACGGGTCGACTGATGACTCGTCGTGCCGACTCAATACATAACTCCTCCAGTTGAGTTCACTCCTCGAGTTGAGTTCCGAATCCACGAGTCGACTGATAAGCCCTCGTGCGGACTCGATACATAACTCCCCGAGTTGAGTTCACTCATCGAGTTGAGTCCCGAGTCCACGAGTCAACTGATAAGCCCTAGTGTTGACTCTCCACATAACTCCTCGAGTTGAGTTCCGAGTCAACGAGTCGACTGATAAGCCCTCGTGCCAACTCGATACATAACTCCTTGAGTTGAGCTCACTCCTCGAGTTCAGTCCCGAGTCCAAGAGTCGACTGATAAGCCCTCGTGTTGACTCCCCACATAACTCCTCGAGTTGAGTTCCGAGTCCACGAGTCGACTGATGACTCGTCGTGCCGACTCAATACATAACTCCTCGACTTGAGTTCACTCCTCGAATTGAGTTCCGAGTCCATGAGTCGACTAATAAGCCCTCGTGTTGACTCTCCACATAAGTCCTCGAATTGATTTCACTCCTCGAGTTGAGTTCCGAATCCACGAGTCGACTGATAAGCCCTCGTGCGGACTCGATACATTATTCCTCGAGTTGAGTTCACTCCTCGAGTTGAGTCCCGAGCCCACGAGTAACCTGAGAAGCCCTCGTGTTAACTCTCCACATAACTCCTCGAGTTGAGTTCCGAGTCCACGAGTCGACTGATAAGCCCTCGTGCCAACTCGATACATAACTCCTTGAGTTGAGCTCACTCCTCGAGTTCAGTCCCGAGTCCAAGAGTCGACTGATAAGCCCTCGTGTTGACTCCCCACATAACTCCTCGAGTTGAGTTCCGAGTACAGGAGTCGACTGATGACTCCTCGAGCTGAGTTCCGAGTCCACGATTCGACTGATGACTCCTCGTGGCGACTCAATAAATAACTCCTCGAGTTGAGTTCCGAGTCCACGAGTCGACTGATGACTTGTCGTGCCGACTCAATACATAACTCCTCGAGTTGAGTTCACTCCTCGAATTGAGTTCCGAGTCCATGAGTCGACTAATAAGCCCTCGTGTTTACTCTCCACATAAGTCCTCGAATTGATTTCACTCCTCGAGTTGAGTTCCGAATCCACGAGTCGACTGATAAGCCCTCGTGCGGACTCGATACATAACTCCTCGAGTTGAGTCCCGAGTCCACGTGTCAACTGATAAGTCCTCGTGTGGACTCTCCACATAACTCCTCGAGTTGAGTTCCGAGTCCACGAGTCGACTGATAAGCCCTCGTGCCAACTCGATACATAACTCCTTGAGTTGAGCTCACTCCTCGAGTTCAGTCCCGAGTCCAAGAGTCGACTGATAAGCCCTCGTGTTGACTCCCCACATAACTCCTCGAGTTGAGTTCCGAGTCCACGAGTCGACTGATGACTCGTCGTGCCGACTCAATACATAACTCCTCCAGTTGAGTTCACTCCTCGAATTGAGTTCCGAGTCCATGAGTCGACTAATAAGCAATCGTGTTGACTCTCCACATAAGTCCTCGTATTGAGTTCACTCCTCGAGTTGAGTTCCGAATCCACGAGTCGACTGATAAGCCCTCGTGCGGACTCGATACATTATTCCTCGAGTTGAGTTCACTCCTCGAGTTGAGTCCCGAGTCCACGAGTCACCTGAGAAGCCCTCGTGTTGACTCTCCACATAACTCCTCGAGTTGAGTTCCGAGTCCACGAGTCGACTGATAAGCCCTCGTGCCAACTCGATACATAACTCCTTGAGTTGAGCTCACTCCTCGAGTTCAGTCCCGAGTCTAAGAGTCGACTGATAAGCCCTCGTGTTGACTCCCCACATAACTCCTCGAGTTGAGTTCCGAGTACAGGAGTCGACTGATGACTCCTCGAGTTGAGTTCCGAGTCCACGAGTCGACTGATGACTCCTCGTGGCGACAATAAATAAATCCTCGAGTTGAGTTCACTCCTCGAGTTGAGTTCCGAGTCCATGAGTCGACTAATAAGCCCTCGTGCCGACTCAATAAATAACTCCTCGAGGTGAGTTCACTCCTCCAGTTGAGTTTCGAGTCCATGAGTCGATTGATACGCCCTCGTGTCGACTCGATACATAACTCCACGAGTTGAGTTCACTCCTCCAGTTGAGTCCCGAGTCCACGAGTCGAGTGATAAGCCCTCGTGTTGACTCTCCACATAATTCCTTGAGTTGAGTTCGCTCCACGAGTTGAGTTCACTCCACGAGTTGAGTTCCGAGTCCACGAGTCGACTGAAAAGCCCTTGTGCTGACTCGAAACATAACTCCTCGAGTTGAGCTCACTCCTCGAGTTGAATCCCGAGTCCAGGAGTCGTTTGATAAGCCCTCGTGTTGACTCCCCACATATCTCCTCGAGTTGAGTTCAGTCCTCGAGTTGAGTTCCGAGTCCACGAGTCGACTGATGACTCCTCGTGTTGACTCAATACATCACTCCTCGAGTTGAGTCCCGAGTCCAAGAGTCGACTGATAAGCCCTCGTGTTGACTCCCCACATAACTCCTTGAGTTGCGTTCCGAGTCCACGAGTCGACTGATGACTCCTCGTGTTGACTCTCCACATAACTCCTCGAGTTGAGTTCGCTCCTTGAGTTGCGTTCCGAGTCCACGAGTCGACTGATGACTCCTCGTGTTGACTCTCCACATAACTCCTCGAGTTGAGTTCGCTTCTCGAGTTGAGTTCCGAGTCCACGGGTCGACTGATGACTCGTCGTGCCGACTCAATACATAACTCCTCCAGTTGAGTTCACTCCTCGAGTTGAGTTCCGAATCCACGAGTCGACTGATAAGCCCTCGTGCAGACTCGATACATAACTCCTCGAGTTGAGTTCACTCATCGAGTTGAGTCCCGAGTCCACGAGTCAACTGATAAGCCCTCGTGTTGACTCTCCACATAACTCCTCGAGTTGAGTTCCGAGTCAACGAGTCGACTGATAAGCCCTCGTGCCAACTCGATACATAACTCCTTGAGTTGAGCTCACTCCTCGAGTTCAGTCCCGAGTCCAAGAGTCGACTGATAAGCCCTCGTGTTGACTCCCCACATAACTCCTCGAGTTGAGTTCCGAGTCCACGAGTCGACTGATGACTCGTCGTGCCGACTCAATACATAACTCCTCGACTTGAGTTCACTCCTCGAATTGAGTTCCGAGTCCATGAGTCGACTAATAAGCCCTCGTGTTGACTCTCCACATAAGTCCTCGAATTGATTTCACTCCTCGAGTTGAGTTCCGAATCCACGAGTCGACTGATAAGCCCTCGTGCGGACTCGATACATTATTCCTCGAGTTGAGTTCACTCCTCGAGTTGAGTCCCGAGTCCACGAGTAACCTGAGAAGCCCTCGTGTTAACTCTCCACATAACTCCTCGAGTTGAGTTCCGAGTCCACGAGTCGACTGATAAGCCCTCGTGCCAACTCGATACATAACTCCTTGAGTTGAGCTCACTCCTCGAGTTCAGTCCCGAGTCCAAGAGTCGACTGATAAGCCCTCGTGTTGACTCCCCACATAACTCCTCGAGTTGAGTTCCGAGTACAGGAGTCGACTGATGACTCCTCGAGCTGAGTTCCGAGTCCACGATTCGACTGATGACTCCTCGTGGCGACTCAATAAATAACTCCTCGAGTTGAGTTCCGAGTCCACGAGTCGACTGATGACTCGTCGTGCCGACTCAATACATAACTCCTCGAGTTGAGTTCACTCCTCGAATTGAGTTCCGAGTCCATGAGTCGACTAATAAGCCCTCGTGTTTACTCTCCACATAAGTCCTCGAATTGATTTCACTCCTCGAGTTGAGTTCCGAATCCACGAGTCGACTGATAAGCCCTCGTGCGGACTCGATACATAACTCCTCGAGTTGAGTTCACTCCTCGAGTTGAGTCCCGAGTCCACGAGTCAACTGATAAGCCCTCGTGTTGACTCTCCACATAACTCCTCGAGTTGAGTTCCGAGTCAACGAGTCGACTGATAAGCCCTCGTGCCAACTCGATACATAACTCCTTGAGTTGAGCTCACTCCTCGAGTTCAGTCCCGAGTCCAAGAGTCAACTGATAAGCCCTCGTGTTGACTCCCCACATAACTCCTCGAGTTGAGTTCCGAGTACAGGAGTCGACTGATGACTCCTCGAGTTGAGTTCCGAGTCCACGAGTCGACTGATGACTCCTCGTGGCGACAATAAATTACTCCTCGAGTTGAGTTCACTCCTCGAGTTGAGTTCCGAGTCCATGAGTCGACTAATAAGCCCTCGTGCCGACTCAATAAATAACTCCTCGAGTTGAGTTCACTCCTCGAGTTGAGTTCACTCCTCGAGTTGAGTCCCGAGTCCACGAGTAACCTGAGAAGCCCTCGTGTTAACTCTCCACATAACTCCTCGAGTTGAGTTCCGAGTCCACGAGTCGACTGATAAGCCCTCGTGCCAACTCGATACATAACTCCTTGAGTTGAGCTCACTCCTCGAGTTCAGTCCCTAGTCCAAGAGTCGACTGATAAGCCCTCGTGTTGACTCCCCACATAACTCCTCGAGTTGAGTTCCGAGTCCACGAGTCGACTGATGACTCGTCGTGCCGACTCAATACATAACTCCTCGACTTGAGTTCACTCCTCGAATTGAGTTCCGAGTCCATGAGTCGACTAATAAGCCCTCGTGTTGACTCTCCACATAAGTCCTCGAATTGATTTCACTCCTCGACTTGAGTTCACTCCTCGAATTGAGTTCCGAGTCCACGAGTCTACTGAGAAGCCCTCGTGTTGACTCTCCACATAACTCCTCGAGTTGAGTTCCGAGTCCACGAGTCGACTGATAAGCCCTCGTGCCAACTCGATACATAACTCCTTGAGTTGAGCTCACTCCTCGAGTTGAGTCCCGAGTCCAAGAGTCGACTGATAAGCCCTCGTGTTGACTCCCCACATAACTCCTTGAGTTGCGTTCCGAGTCCACGAGTCGACTGATGACTCCTCGTGTTGACTCTCCACATAAGTCCTCGAATTGAGTTCACTCCTCGAGTTGAGTTCCGAATCCACGAGTTGACTGATAAGCCCTCGTGCGGACTCGATACATAACTCCTCGAGTTGAGTTCACTCCTCGAGTTGAGTCCCGAGTCCACGAGTCAACTGATAAGCCCTCGTGTTGACTCTCCACATAACTCCTCGAGTTGAGTTCCGAGTCAACGAGTCGACTGATAAGCCCTCGTGCCAACTCGATACATAACTCCTTGAGTTGAGCTCACTCCTCGAGTTCAGTCCCGAGTCCAAGAGTCAACTGATAAGCCCTCGTGTTGACTCCCCACATAACTCCTCGAGTTGAGTTCCGAGTACAGGAGTCGACTGATGACTCCTCGAGTTGAGTTCCGAGTCCACGAGTCGACTGATGACTCCTCGTGGCGACAATAAATTACTCCTCGAGTTGAGTTCACTCCTCGAGTTGAGTTCCGAGTCCATGAGTCGACTAATAAGCCCTCGTGCCGACTCAATAAATAACTCCTCGAGGTGAGTTCACTCCTCCAGTTGAGTTCCGAGTCCATGAGTCGATTGATACGCCCTCGTGTCGACTCGATACATAACTCCTCGAGTTGAGTTCACTCCTCGAGTTGAGTCCCGAGTCCACGAGTCGAGTGATAAGCCCTCGTGTTGACTCTCCACATAATTCCTTGAGTTGAGTTCGCTCCTCGAGTTGAGTTCCGAGTCCATGAGTCAACTGATGACTACTCGTGCCGACTGAAACATAACTCCTCGAGTTGAGTTCACTCCACGAGTTGAGTTCCGAGTCCACGAGTCGACTGAAAAGCCCTTGTGCTGACTCGAAACATTACTCCTCGAGTTGAGCTCACTCCTCGAGTTGAATCCCGAGTCCAGGAGTCGTTTTATAAGCCCTCGTGTTGACTCCCCACATATCTCCTCGAGTTGAGTTCACTCCTCGAGTTGAGTTCCGAGTCCACGAGTCGACTGATGACTCCTCGTGTTGACTCAATACATCACTCCTCGAGTTGAGTCCCGAGTCCAAGAGTCGACTCATAGGCCCTCGTGTTGACTCCCCACATAACTCCTTGAGTTGCGTTCCGAGTCCACGAGTCGACTGATGACTCCTCGTGTTGACTCTCCACATAACTCCTCGAGTTGAGTTCGCTCCTCGAGTTGAGTTCCGAGTCCACGGGTCGACTGATGACTCGTCGTGCCGACTCAATACATAACTCCTCCAGTTGAGTTCACTCCTCGAATTGAGTTCCGAGTCCATGAGTCGACTAATAAGCAATCGTGTTGACTCTCCACATAAGTCCTCGAATTCAGTTCACTCCTCGAGTTGAGTTCCGAATCCACGAGTCGACTGATAAGCCCTCGTGCGGACTCGATACATAACTCCTCGAGTTGAGTCCCGAGTCCACGTGTCAACTGATAAGTCCTCGTGTGGACTCTCCACATAACTCCTCGAGTTGAGTTCCGAGTCCACGAGTCGACTGATAAGCCCTCGTGCCAACTCGATACATAACTCCTTGAGTTGAGCTCACTCCTCGAGTTCAGTCCCGAGTCCAAGAGTCGACTGATAAGCCCTCGTGTTGACTCCCCACATAACTCCTCGAGTTGAGTTCCGAGTCCACGAGTCGACTGATGACTCGTCGTGCCGACTCAATACATAACTCCTCCAGTTGAGTTCACTCCTCGAATTGAGTTCCGAGTCCATGAGTCGACTAATAAGCAATCGTGTTGACTCTCCACATAAGTCCTCGTATTGAGTTCACTCCTCGAGTTGAGTTCCGAATCCACGAGTCGACTGATAAGCCCTCGTGCGGACTCGATACATTATTCCTCGAGTTGAGTTCACTCCTCGAGTTGAGTCCCGAGTCCACGAGTCACCTGAGAAGCCCTCGTGTTGACTCTCCACATAACTCCTCGAGTTGAGTTCCGAGTCCACGAGTCGACTGATAAGCCCTCGTGCCAACTCGATACATAACTCCTTGAGTTGAGCTCACTCCTCGAGTTCAGTCCCGAGTCTAAGAGTCGACTGATAAGCCCTCGTGTTGACTCCCCACATAACTCCTCGAGTTGAGTTCCGAGTACAGGAGTCGACTGATGACTCCTCGAGTTGAGTTCCGAGTCCACGAGTCGACTGATGACTCCTCGAGTTGAATAAATCCTCGAGTTGAGTTCACTCCTCGAGTTGAGTTCCGAGTCCATGAGTCGACTAATAAGCCCTCGTGCCGACTCAATAAATAACTCCTCGAGCTGAGTTCACTCCTCCAGTTGAGTTTCGAGTCCATGAGTCGATTGATACGCCCTCGTGTCGACTCGATACATAACTCCTCGAGTTGAGTTCACTCCTCGAGTTGAGTCCCGAGTCCACGAGTCGAGTGATAAGCCCTCGTGTTGACTCTCCACATAATTCCTTGAGTTGAGTTCGCTCCACGAGTTGAGTTCGCTCCACGAGTTGAGCTCACTCCTCGAGTTGAATCCCGAGTCCAGGAGTCGTTTGATAAGCCCTCGTGTTGACTCCCCACATATCTCCTCGAGTTGAGTTCACTCCTCGAGTTGAGTTCCGAGTCCACGAGTCGACTGATGACTCCTCGTGTTGACTCAATACATCACTCCTCGAGTTGAGTCCCGAGTCCAAGAGTCGACTGATAAGCCCTCGTGTTGACTCCCCACATAACTCCTTGAGTTGCGTTCCGAGTCCACGAGTCGACTGATGACTCCTCGTGTTGACTCTCCACATAACTCCTCGAGTTGAGTTCGCTCCTCGAGTTGAGTTCCGAGTCCACGGGTCGACTGATGACTCGTCGTGCCGACTCAATACATAACTCCTCCAGTTGAGTGCACTCCTCGAATTGAGTTCCGAGTCCATGAGTCGACTAATAAGCCCTCGTGTTGACTCTCCACATAAGTCCTCGAATTGATTTCACTCCTCGAGTTGAGTTCCGAATCCACGAGTCGACTGATAAGCCCTCGTGCGGACTCGATACATTATTCCTCGAGTTAAGTTCACTCCTCGAGTTGAGTCCCGAGTCCACGAGTCTACTGAGAAGCCCTCGTGTTGACTCTCCACATAACTCCTCGAGTTGAGTTCCGAGTCCACGAGTCGACTGATAAGCCCTCGTGCCAACTCGATACATAACTCCTTGAGTTGAGCTCACTCCTCGAGTTCAGTCCCGAGTCCAAGAGTCGACTGATAAGCCCTCGTGTTGACTCCCCACATAACTCCTCGAGTTGAGTTCCGAGTCCACGAGTCGACTGATGACTCGTCGTGCCGACTCAATACATAACTCCTCCAGTTGAGTTCACTCCTCGAATTGAGTTCCGAGTCCATGAGTCGACTAATAAGCAATCGTGTTGACTCTCCACATAAGTCCTCGTATTGAGTTCACTCCTCGAGTTGAGTTCCGAATCCACGAGTCGACTGATAAGCCCTCGTGCGGACTCGATACATTATTCCTCGAGTTGAGTTCACTCCTCGAGTTGAGTCCCGAGTCCACGAGTCACCTGAGAAGCCCTCGTGTTGACTCTCCACATAACTCCTCGAGTTGAGTTCCGAGTCCACGAGTCGACTGATAAGCCCTCGTGCCAACTCGATACATAACTCCTTGAGTTGAGCTCACTCCTCGAGTTCAGTCCCGAGTCTAAGAGTCGACTGATAAGCCCTCGTGTTGACTCCCCACATAACTCCTCGAGTTGAGTTCCGAGTACAGGAGTCGACTGATGACTCCTCGAGTTGAGTTCCGAGTCCACGAGTCGACTGATGACTCCTCGAGTTGAATAAATCCTCGAGTTGAGTTCACTCCTCGAGTTGAGTTCCGAGTCCATGAGTCGACTAATAAGCCCTCGTGCCGACTCAATAAATAACTCCTCGAGCTGAGTTCACTCCTCCAGTTGAGTTTCGAGTCCATGAGTCGATTGATACGCCCTCGTGTCGACTCGATACATAACTCCTCGAGTTGAGTTCACTCCTCGAGTTGAGTCCCGAGTCCACGAGTCGAGTGATAAGCCCTCGTGTTGACTCTCCACATAATTCCTTGAGTTGAGTTCGCTCCACGAGTTGAGTTCGCTCCACGAGTTGAGCTCACTCCTCGAGTTGAATCCCGAGTCCAGGAGTCGTTTGATAAGCCCTCGTGTTGACTCCCCACATATCTCCTCGAGTTGAGTTCACTCCTCGAGTTGAGTTCCGAGTCCACGAGTCGACTGATGACTCCTCGTGTTGACTCAATACATCACTCCTCGAGTTGAGTCCCGAGTCCAAGAGTCGACTGATAAGCCCTCGTGTTGACTCCCCACATAACTCCTTGAGTTGCGTTCCGAGTCCACGAGTCGACTGATGACTCCTCGTGTTGACTCTCCACATAACTCCTCGAGTTGAGTTCGCTCCTCGAGTTGAGTTCCGAGTCCACGGGTCGACTGATGACTCGTCGTGCCGACTCAATACATAACTCCTCCAGTTGAGTGCACTCCTCGAATTGAGTTCCGAGTCCATGAGTCGACTAATAAGCCCTCGTGTTGACTCTCCACATAAGTCCTCGAATTGATTTCACTCCTCGAGTTGAGTTCCGAATCCACGAGTCGACTGATAAGCCCTCGTGCGGACTCGATACATTATTCCTCGAGTTAAGTTCACTCCTCGAGTTGAGTCCCGAGTCCACGAGTCTACTGAGAAGCCCTCGTGTTGACTCTCCACATAACTCCTCGAGTTGAGTTCCGAGTCCACGAGTCGACTGATAAGCCCTCGTGCCAACTCGATACATAACTCCTTGAGTTGAGCTCACTCCTCGAGTTCAGTCCCGAGTCCAAGAGTCGACTGATAAGCCCTCGTGTTGACTCCCCACATAACTCCTCGAGTTGAGTTTCGAGTCCACGAGTCGACTGATGACTCGTCGTGCCGACTCAATACATAACTCCTCCAGTTGAGTTCACTCCTCGAATTGAGTTCCGAGTCCATGAGTCGACTAATAAGCAATCGTGTTGACTCTCCACATAAGTCCTCGAATTGAGTTCACTCCTCGAGTTGAGTTCCGAATCCACGAGTCGACTGATAAGCCCTCGTGCGGACTTGATACATAACTCCTCGAGTTCAGTTCACTCATCGAGTTGAGTCCCGAGTCCACGAGTCAACTGATAAGCCCTCGTGTTGACTCTCCACATAACTCCTCGAGTTGAGTTCCGAGTCAACGAGTCGACTGATAAGCCCTCGTGCCAACTCGATACATAACTCCTTGAGTTGAGCTCACTCCTCGAGTTCAGTCCCGAGTCCAAGAGTCGATTGATAAGCCCTCGTGTTGACTCCCCACATAACTCCTCGAGTTGAGTTTCGAGTCCACGAGTCGACTGATGACTCGTCGTGCCGACTCAATACATAACTCCTCGACTTGAGTTCACTCCTCGAATTGAGTTCCGAGTCCATGAGTCGACTAATAAGCCCTCGTGTTGACTCTCCACATAAGTCCTCGAATTGATTTCACTCCTCGAGTTGAGTTCCGAATCCACGAGTCGACTGATAAGCCCTCGTGCGGACTCGATACATTATTCCTCGAGTTGAGTTCACTCCTCGAGTTGAGTCCCGAGTCCACGAGTAACCTGAGAAGCCCTCGTGTTAACTCTCCACATAACTCCTCGAGTTGAGTTCCGAGTCCACGAGTCGACTGATAAGCCCTCGTGCCAACTCGATACATAACTCCTTGAGTTGAGCTCACTCCTCGAGTTCAGTCCCGAGTCCAAGAGTCGACTGATAATCCCTCGTGTTGACTCCCCACATAACTCCTCGAGTTGAGTTCCGAGTACAGGAGTCGACTGATGACTCCTCGAGCTGAGTTCCGAGTCCACGATTCGACTGATGACTCCTCGTGGCGACTCAATAAATAACTCCTCGAGTTGAGTTCCGAGTCCACGAGTCGACTAATGACTCGTCGTGCCGACTCAATACATAACTCCTCGAGTTGAGTTCACTCCTCGAATTGAGTACCGAGTCCATGAGTCGACTAATAAGCCCTCATGTTTACTCTCCACATAAGTCCTCGAATTGATTTCACTCCTCGAGTTGAGTTCCGAATCCACGAGTCGACTGATAAGCCCTAGTGCGGACTCGATATATTATTCCTCGAGTTGAGTTCACTCCTCGAGTTGAGTCCCGAGTCCACGAGTCGACTGATAAGCCCTCGTGCCAACTCGATACATAACTCCTTGAGTTGAGCTCACCCCTCGAGTTGAGTCCCGAGTCCAAGAGTCGACTGATAAGCCCTCGTGTTGACTCCCCACATAACTGCTTGAGTTGCGTTCCTAGTCCACGAGTCGACTGATGACTCCTCGAGTTGAGTTCCGAGTCAACGAGTCGACTGATAAGCCCTCGTGCCAACTCGATACATAACTCCTTGAGTTGAGCTCACTCCTCGAGTTCAGTCCCGAGTCCAAGAGTCAACTGATAAGCCCTCGTGTTGACTCCCCACATAACTCCTCGAGTTGAGTTCCGAGTACAGGAGTCGACTGATGACTCCTCGAGTTGAGTTCCGAGTCCACGAGTCGACTGATGACTCCTCGTGGCGACAATAAATTACTCCTCGAGTTGAGTTCACTCCTCGAGTTGAGTTCCGAGTCCATGAGTCGACTAATAAGCCCTCGTGCCGACTCAATAAATAACTCCTCGAGGTGAGTTCACTCCTCCAGTTGAGTTCCGAGTCCATGAGTCGATTGATACGCCCTCGTGTCGACTCGATACATAACTCCTCGAGTTGAGTTCACTCCTCGAGTTGAGTCCCGAGTCCACGAGTCGAGTGATAAGCCCTCGTGTTGACTCTCCACATAATTCCTTGAGTTGAGTTCGCTCCTCGAGTTGAGTTCCGAGTCCATGAGTCAACTGATGACTACTCGTGCCGACTGAAACATAACTCCTCGAGTTGAGTTCACTCCACGAGTTGAGTTCCGAGTCCACGAGTCGACTGAAAAGCCCTTGTGCTGACTCGAAACATTACTCCTCGAGTTGAGCTCACTCCTCGAGTTGAATCCCGAGTCCAGGAGTCGTTTTATAAGCCCTCGTGTTGACTCCCCACATATCTCCTCGAGTTGAGTTCACTCCTCGAGTTGAGTTCCGAGTCCACGAGTCGACTGATGACTCCTCGTGTTGACTCAATACATCACTCCTCGAGTTGAGTCCCGAGTCCAAGAGTCGACTCATAGGCCCTCGTGTTGACTCCCCACATAACTCCTTGAGTTGCGTTCCGAGTCCACGAGTCGACTGATGACTCCTCGTGTTGACTCTCCACATAACTCCTCGAGTTGAGTTCGCTCCTCGAGTTGAGTTCCGAGTCCACGGGTCGACTGATGACTCGTCGTGCCGACTCAATACATAACTCCTCCAGTTGAGTTCACTCCTCGAATTGAGTTCCGAGTCCATGAGTCGACTAATAAGCAATCGTGTTGACTCTCCACATAAGTCCTCGAATTCAGTTCACTCCTCGAGTTGAGTTCCGAATCCACGAGTCGACTGATAAGCCCTCGTGCGGACTCGATACATAACTCCTCGAGTTGAGTCCCGAGTCCACGTGTCAACTGATAAGTCCTCGTGTGGACTCTCCACATAACTCCTCGAGTTGAGTTCCGAGTCCACGAGTCGACTGATAAGCCCTCGTGCCAACTCGATACATAACTCCTTGAGTTGAGCTCACTCCTCGAGTTCAGTCCCGAGTCCAAGAGTCGACTGATAAGCCCTCGTGTTGACTCCCCACATAACTCCTCGAGTTGAGTTCCGAGTCCACGAGTCGACTGATGACTCGTCGTGCCGACTCAATACATAACTCCTCCAGTTGAGTTCACTCCTCGAATTGAGTTCCGAGTCCATGAGTCGACTAATAAGCAATCGTGTTGACTCTCCACATAAGTCCTCGTATTGAGTTCACTCCTCGAGTTGAGTTCCGAATCCACGAGTCGACTGATAAGCCCTCGTGCGGACTCGATACATTATTCCTCGAGTTGAGTTCACTCCTCGAGTTGAGTCCCGAGTCCACGAGTCACCTGAGAAGCCCTCGTGTTGACTCTCCACATAACTCCTCGAGTTGAGTTCCGAGTCCACGAGTCGACTGATAAGCCCTCGTGCCAACTCGATACATAACTCCTTGAGTTGAGCTCACTCCTCGAGTTCAGTCCCGAGTCTAAGAGTCGACTGATAAGCCCTCGTGTTGACTCCCCACATAACTCCTCGAGTTGAGTTCCGAGTACAGGAGTCGACTGATGACTCCTCGAGTTGAGTTCCGAGTCCACGAGTCGACTGATGACTCCTCGAGTTGAATAAATCCTCGAGTTGAGTTCACTCCTCGAGTTGAGTTCCGAGTCCATGAGTCGACTAATAAGCCCTCGTGCCGACTCAATAAATAACTCCTCGAGCTGAGTTCACTCCTCCAGTTGAGTTTCGAGTCCATGAGTCGATTGATACGCCCTCGTGTCGACTCGATACATAACTCCTCGAGTTGAGTTCACTCCTCGAGTTGAGTCCCGAGTCCACGAGTCGAGTGATAAGCCCTCGTGTTGACTCTCCACATAATTCCTTGAGTTGAGTTCGCTCCACGAGTTGAGTTCGCTCCACGAGTTGAGCTCACTCCTCGAGTTGAATCCCGAGTCCAGGAGTCGTTTGATAAGCCCTCGTGTTGACTCCCCACATATCTCCTCGAGTTGAGTTCACTCCTCGAGTTGAGTTCCGAGTCCACGAGTCGACTGATGACTCCTCGTGTTGACTCAATACATCACTCCTCGAGTTGAGTCCCGAGTCCAAGAGTCGACTGATAAGCCCTCGTGTTGACTCCCCACATAACTCCTTGAGTTGCGTTCCGAGTCCACGAGTCGACTGATGACTCCTCGTGTTGACTCTCCACATAACTCCTCGAGTTGAGTTCGCTCCTCGAGTTGAGTTCCGAGTCCACGGGTCGACTGATGACTCGTCGTGCCGACTCAATACATAACTCCTCCAGTTGAGTGCACTCCTCGAATTGAGTTCCGAGTCCATGAGTCGACTAATAAGCCCTCGTGTTGACTCTCCACATAAGTCCTCGAATTGATTTCACTCCTCGAGTTGAGTTCCGAATCCACGAGTCGACTGATAAGCCCTCGTGCGGACTCGATACATTATTCCTCGAGTTAAGTTCACTCCTCGAGTTGAGTCCCGAGTCCACGAGTCTACTGAGAAGCCCTCGTGTTGACTCTCCACATAACTCCTCGAGTTGAGTTCCGAGTCCACGAGTCGACTGATAAGCCCTCGTGCCAACTCGATACATAACTCCTTGAGTTGAGCTCACTCCTCGAGTTCAGTCCCGAGTCCAAGAGTCGACTGATAAGCCCTCGTGTTGACTCCCCACATAACTCCTCGAGTTGAGTTCCGAGTCCACGAGTCGACTGATGACTCGTCGTGCCGACTCAATACATAACTCCTCCAGTTGAGTTCACTCCTCGAATTGAGTTCCGAGTCCATGAGTCGACTAATAAGCAATCGTGTTGACTCTCCACATAAGTCCTCGTATTGAGTTCACTCCTCGAGTTGAGTTCCGAATCCACGAGTCGACTGATAAGCCCTCGTGCGGACTCGATACATTATTCCTCGAGTTGAGTTCACTCCTCGAGTTGAGTCCCGAGTCCACGAGTCACCTGAGAAGCCCTCGTGTTGACTCTCCACATAACTCCTCGAGTTGAGTTCCGAGTCCACGAGTCGACTGATAAGCCCTCGTGCCAACTCGATACATAACTCCTTGAGTTGAGCTCACTCCTCGAGTTCAGTCCCGAGTCTAAGAGTCGACTGATAAGCCCTCGTGTTGACTCCCCACATAACTCCTCGAGTTGAGTTCCGAGTACAGGAGTCGACTGATGACTCCTCGAGTTGAGTTCCGAGTCCACGAGTCGACTGATGACTCCTCGAGTTGAATAAATCCTCGAGTTGAGTTCACTCCTCGAGTTGAGTTCCGAGTCCATGAGTCGACTAATAAGCCCTCGTGCCGACTCAATAAATAACTCCTCGAGCTGAGTTCACTCCTCCAGTTGAGTTTCGAGTCCATGAGTCGATTGATACGCCCTCGTGTCGACTCGATACATAACTCCTCGAGTTGAGTTCACTCCTCGAGTTGAGTCCCGAGTCCACGAGTCGAGTGATAAGCCCTCGTGTTGACTCTCCACATAATTCCTTGAGTTGAGTTCGCTCCACGAGTTGAGTTCACTCCACGAGTTGAGCTCACTCCTCGAGTTGAATCCCGAGTCCAGGAGTCGTTTGATAAGCCCTCGTGTTGACTCCCCACATATCTCCTCGAGTTGAGTTCACTCCTCGAGTTGAGTTCCGAGTCCACGAGTCGACTGATGACTCCTCGTGTTGACTCAATACATCACTCCTCGAGTTGAGTCCCGAGTCCAAGAGTCGACTGATAAGCCCTCGTGTTGACTCCCCACATAACTCCTTGAGTTGCGTTCCGAGTCCACGAGTCGACTGATGACTCCTCGTGTTGACTCTCCACATAACTCCTCGAGTTGAGTTCGCTCCTCGAGTTGAGTTCCGAGTCCACGGGTCGACTGATGACTCGTCGTGCCGACTCAATACATAACTCCTCCAGTTGAGTGCACTCCTCGAATTGAGTTCCGAGTCCATGAGTCGACTAATAAGCCCTCGTGTTGACTCTCCACATAAGTCCTCGAATTGATTTCACTCCTCGAGTTGAGTTCCGAATCCACGAGTCGACTGATAAGCCCTCGTGCGGACTCGATACATTATTCCTCGAGTTAAGTTCACTCCTCGAGTTGAGTCCCGAGTCCACGAGTCTACTGAGAAGCCCTCGTGTTGACTCTCCACATAACTCCTCGAGTTGAGTTCCGAGTCCACGAGTCGACTGATAAGCCCTCGTGCCAACTCGATACATAACTCCTTGAGTTGAGCTCACTCCTCGAGTTCAGTCCCGAGTCCAAGAGTCGACTGATAAGCCCTCGTGTTGACTCCCCACATAACTCCTCGAGTTGAGTTCCGAGTCCACGAGTCGACTGATGACTCGTCGTGCCGACTCAATACATAACTCCTCCAGTTGAGTTCACTCCTCGAATTGAGTTCCGAGTCCATGAGTCGACTAATAAGCAATCGTGTTGACTCTCCACATAAGTCCTCGTATTGAGTTCACTCCTCGAGTTGAGTTCCGAATCCACGAGTCGACTGATAAGCCCTCGTGCGGACTCGATACATTATTCCTCGAGTTGAGTTCACTCCTCGAGTTGAGTCCCGAGTCCACGAGTCACCTGAGAAGCCCTCGTGTTGACTCTCCACATAACTCCTCGAGTTGAGTTCCGAGTCCACGAGTCGACTGATAAGCCCTCGTGCCAACTCGATACATAACTCCTTGAGTTGAGCTCACTCCTCGAGTTCAGTCCCGAGTCTAAGAGTCGACTGATAAGCCCTCGTGTTGACTCCCCACATAACTCCTCGAGTTGAGTTCCGAGTACAGGAGTCGACTGATGACTCCTCGAGTTGAGTTCCGAGTCCACGAGTCGACTGATGACTCCTCGAGTTGAATAAATCCTCGAGTTGAGTTCACTCCTCGAGTTGAGTTCCGAGTCCATGAGTCGACTAATAAGCCCTCGTGCCGACTCAATAAATAACTCCTCGAGCTGAGTTCACTCCTCCAGTTGAGTTTCGAGTCCATGAGTCGATTGATACGCCCTCGTGTCGACTCGATACATAACTCCTCGAGTTGAGTTCACTCCTCGAGTTGAGTCCCGAGTCCACGAGTCGAGTGATAAGCCCTCGTGTTGACTCTCCACATAATTCCTTGAGTTGAGTTCGCTCCACGAGTTGAGTTCGCTCCACGAGTTGAGCTCACTCCTCGAGTTGAATCCCGAGTCCAGGAGTCGTTTGATAAGCCCTCGTGTTGACTCCCCACATATCTCCTCGAGTTGAGTTCACTCCTCGAGTTGAGTTCCGAGTCCACGAGTCGACTGATGACTCCTCGTGTTGACTCAATACATCACTCCTCGAGTTGAGTCCCGAGTCCAAGAGTCGACTGATAAGCCCTCGTGTTGACTCCCCACATAACTCCTTGAGTTGCGTTCCGAGTCCACGGGTCGACTGATGACTCGTCGTGCCGACTCAATACATAACTCCTCCAGTTGAGTTCACTCCTCGAATTGAGTTCCGAGTCCATGAGTCGACTAATAAGCAATCGTGTTGACTCTCCACATAAGTCCTCGAATTGAGTTCACTCCTCGAGTTGAGTTCCGAATCCACGAGTCGACTGATAAGCCCTCGTGCGGACTTGATACATAACTCCTCGAGTTCAGTTCACTCATCGAGTTGAGTCCCGAGTCCACGAGTCAACTGATAAGCCCTCGTGTTGACTCTCCACATAACTCCTCGAGTTGAGTTCCGAGTCAACGAGTCGACTGATAAGCCCTCGTGCCAACTCGATACATAACTCCTTGAGTTGAGCTCACTCCTCGAGTTCAGTCCCGAGTCCAAGAGTCGATTGATAAGCCCTCGTGTTGACTCCCCACATAACTCCTCGAGTTGAGTTTCGAGTCCACGAGTCGACTGATGACTCGTCGTGCCGACTCAATACATAACTCCTCGACTTGAGTTCACTCCTCGAATTGAGTTCCGAGTCCATGAGTCGACTAATAAGCCCTCGTGTTGACTCTCCACATAAGTCCTCGAATTGATTTCACTCCTCGAGTTGAGTTCCGAATCCACGAGTCGACTGATAAGCCCTCGTGCGGACTCGATACATTATTCCTCGAGTTGAGTTCACTCCTCGAGTTGAGTCCCGAGTCCACGAGTAACCTGAGAAGCCCTCGTGTTAACTCTCCACATAACTCCTCGAGTTGAGTTCCGAGTCCACGAGTCGACTGATAAGCCCTCGTGCCAACTCGATACATAACTCCTTGAGTTGAGCTCACTCCTCGAGTTCAGTCCCGAGTCCAAGAGTCGACTGATAATCCCTCGTGTTGACTCCCCACATAACTCCTCGAGTTGAGTTCCGAGTACAGGAGTCGACTGATGACTCCTCGAGCTGAGTTCCGAGTCCACGATTCGACTGATGACTCCTCGTGGCGACTCAATAAATAACTCCTCGAGTTGAGTTCCGAGTCCACGAGTCGACTAATGACTCGTCGTGCCGACTCAATACATAACTCCTCGAGTTGAGTTCACTCCTCGAATTGAGTACCGAGTCCATGAGTCGACTAATAAGCCCTCATGTTTACTCTCCACATAAGTCCTCGAATTGATTTCACTCCTCGAGTTGAGTTCCGAATCCACGAGTCGACTGATAAGCCCTAGTGCGGACTCGATATATTATTCCTCGAGTTGAGTTCACTCCTCGAGTTGAGTCCCGAGTCCACGAGTCGACTGATAAGCCCTCGTGCCAACTCGATACATAACTCCTTGAGTTGAGCTCACCCCTCGAGTTGAGTCCCGAGTCCAAGAGTCGACTGATAAGCCCTCGTGTTGACTCCCCACATAACTGCTTGAGTTGCGTTCCTAGTCCACGAGTCGACTGATGACTCCTCGTGTTGACTCTCCACATAACTCCTCGAGTTGAGTTCGCTCCTCGAGTTGAGTTCCGAGTCCACGGGTCGACTGATGACTCGTCGTGCCGACTCAATACATAACTCCTCCAGTTGAGTTCACTCCTTGAATTGAGTTCCGAGTCCATGAGTCGACTAATAAGCAATCGTGTTGACTCTCCACATAAGTCCTCGAATTGAGTTCACTCCTCGAGTTGAGTTCCGAATCCACGAGTCGACTGATAAGCCCTCGTGCGGACTCGATACATAACTCCTCGAGTTGAGTTCACTCCAATAGTTGAGTCCCGAGTCCACGAGTCAACTGATAAGCCCTCGTGTTGACTCTCCACATAACTCCTCGAGTTGAGTTCCGAGTCAACGAGTCGACTGATAAGCCCTCGTGCCAACTCGATACATAACTCCTTGAGTTGAGCTCACTCCTCGAGTTCAGTCCCGAGTCCAAGAGTCGACTGATAAGCCCTCGTGTTGACTCCCCACATAACTCCTCGAGTTGAGTTCCGAGTCCACGAGTCGACTGATGACTCGTCGTGCCGACTCAATACATAACTCCTCGAGTTGAATTCACTCCTCGAATTGAGTTCCGAGTCCATGAGTCGACTAATAAGCCCTCGTGTTGACTCTCCACATAAGTCCTCGAATTGATTTCACTCCTCGAGTTGAGTTCCAAATCCACGAGTCGACTGATAAGCCCTCGTGCGGACTCGATACATTATTCCTCGAGTTGAGTTCACTCCTCGAGTTGAGTCCCGAGTCCACGAGTCAACTGAGAAGCCCTCGTGTTGACTCTCCACATAACTCCTCGAGTTGAGTTACGAGTCCACGAGTCGACTGATAAGCCCTCGTGCCAACTCGATACATAACTCCTTGAGTTGAGCTCACTCCTCGAGTTCAGTCCCGAGTCCAAGAGTCGACTGATGACTCCTCGAGGTGAGTTCCGAGTCCACGAGTCGACTGATGACTCCTCGTGGCGACTCAATAAATAACTCCTCGAGTTGAGTTCACTCCTCGAGTTGAGTTCCGAGTCCATGAGTCGACTAATAAGCCCTCGTGCCGACTCAATAAATAACTCCTCGAGGTGAGTTCACTCCTCCAGTTGAGTTTCGAGTCCATGAGTCGATTGATACGCCCTCGTGTCGACTCGATACATAACTCCTCGAGTTGAGTTCACTCCTCGAGTTGAGTCCCGAGTCCACGAGTCGAGTGATAAGCCCTCGTGTTGACTCTCCACATAATTCCTTGAGTTGAGTTCGCTCCACGAGTTGAGTTCACTCCACGAGTTGAGTTCCGAGTCCACGAGTCGACTAAAAAGCCCTTGTGCTGACTCGAAACATAACTCCTCGAGTTGAGCTCACTCCTCGAGTTGAATCCCGAGTCCAGGAGTCGTTTGATAAGCCCTCGTGTTGACTCCCCACATATCTCCTCGAGTTGAGTTCACTCCTCGAGTTGAGTTCCGAGTCCACGAGTCGACTGATGACTCCTCGTGTTGACTCAATACATCACTCCTCGAGTTGAGTACCGAGTCCAAGAGTCGACTGATAAGCCCTCGTGTTGACTCCCCACATAACTCCTTGAGTTGCGTTCCGAGTCCACGAGTAGACTGATGACTCCTCGTGTTGACTCTCCACATAACTCCTCGAGTTGAGTTCGCTCCTCGAGTTGAGTTCCGAGTCCACGGGTCGACTGATGACTCGTCGTGCCGACTCAATACATAACTCCTCCAGTTGAGTGCACTCCTCGAATTGAGTTCCGAGTCCATGAGTCGACTAATAAGCCCTCGTGTTGACTCTCCACATAAGTCCCTGAATTGATTTCACTCCTCGAGTTGAGTTCCGAATCCACGAGTCGACTGATAAGCCCTCGTTCGGACTCGATACATTATTCCTCGAGTTGAGTTCACTCCTCGAGTTGAGTCCCGAGTCCACGAGTAACCTGAGAAGCCCTCGTGTTAACTCTCCACATAACTCCTCGAGTTGAGTTCCGAGTCCACGAGTCGACTGATAAGCCCTCGTGCCAACTCAATACATAACTCCTTGAGTTGAGCTCACTCCTCGAGTTCAGTCCCGAGTCCAAGTGTCGACTGATAAGCCCTCGTGTTGACTCCCCACATAACTCCTCGAGTTGAGTTCCGAGTACAGGAGTCGACTGATGACTCCTCGAGCTGAGTTCCGAGTCCACGATTCGACTGATGACTCCTCGTGGCGACTCAATAAATAACTCCTCGAGTTGAGTTCCGAGTCCACGAGTCGACTGATGACTCGTCGTGCCGACTCAATACATAACTCCTCGAGTTGAGTTCACTCCTCGAATTGAGTTCCGAGTCCATGAGTCGACTAATAAGCCCTCGTGTTTACTCTCCACATAAGTCCTCGAATTGATTTCACTCCTCGAATTGAGTTCCGAATCCACGAGTCGACTGATAAGCCCTAGTGCGGACTCGATATATTATTCCTCGAGTTGAGTTCACTCCTCGAGTTGAGTCCCGAGTCCACGAGTCGACTGATAAGCCCTCGTGCCAACTCGATACATAACTCCTTGAGTTGAGCTCACCCCTCGAGTTGAGTCCCGAGTCCAAGAGTCGACTGATAAGCCCTCGTGTTGACTCCCCACATAACTCCTTGAGTTGCGTTCCGAGTCCACGACTCGACTGATGACTCTTCGTGTTGACTCTCCACATAACTCCTCGAGTTGAGTTCGCTCCTCGAGTTGAGTTCCGAGTCCACGGGTCGACTGATGACTCGTCGTGCCGACTCAATACATAAGTCCTCCAGTTGAGTTCACTCCTTGAATTGAGTTCCGAGTCCATGAGTCGACTAATAAGCAATCGTGTTGACTCTCCACATAAGTCCTCGAATTGAGTTCACTCCTCGAGTTGAGTTCCGAATCCACGAGTCGACTGATAAGCCCTCGTGCGGACTCGATACATAACTCCTCGAGTTGAGTTCACTCCTCGAGTTGAGTCCCGAGTCCACGAGTCAACTGATAAGCCCTCGTGTTGACTCTCCACATAACTCCTCGAGTTGAGTTCCGAGTCAACGAGTCGACTGATAAGCCCTCGTGCCAACTCGATACATAACTCCTTGAGTCAGCTCACTCCTCGAGTTCAGTCCCGAGTCCAAGAGTCGACTGATAAGCCCTCGTGTTGACTCCCCACATAACTCCTCGAGTTGAGTTCCGAGTCCACGAGTCGACTGATGACTCGTCGTGCCGACTCAATACATAACTCCTCGAGTTGAATTCACTCCTCGAATTGAGTTCCGAGTCCATGAGTCGACTAATAAGCCCTCGTGTTGACTCTCCACATAAGTCCTCGAATTGATTTCACTCCTCGAGTTGAGTTCCAAATCCACGAGTCGACTGATAAGCCCTCGTGCGGACTCGATACATTATTCCTCGAGTTGAGTTCACTCCTCGAGTTGAGTCCCGAGTCCACGAGTCAACTGAGAAGCCCTCGTGTTGACTCTCCACATAACTCCTCGAGTTGAGTTACGAGTCCACGAGTCGACTGATAAGCCCTCGTGCCAACTCGATACATAACTCCTTGAGTTGAGCTCACTCCTCGAGTTCAGTCCCGAGTCCAAGAGTCGACTGATAAGCCCTCGTGTTGACTCCCCACATAACTCCTCGAGTTGAGTTCCGAGTACATAAGTCGAATGATGACTCCTCGAGTTGAGTTCCGAGTCCACGAGTCGACTGAAGACTCCTCGTGGCAACTCAATAAATAACTCCTCGAGTTGAGTTCACTCCTCGAGTTGAGTTTCGAGTCCATGAGTCGACTAATAAGCCCTCGTGCCGACTCAATAAATAACTCCTCGAGGTGAGTTCACTCCTCCAGTTGAGTTCCGAGTCCATGAGTCGATTGATACGCCCTCGTGCCGACTCGATACATAACTCCTCGAGTTGAAGTCACTCCTCGAGTTGAGTCCCGAGTCCACGAGTCGAGTGATAAGCCCTCGTGTTGACTCTCCACATAATTCCTTGAGTTGAGTTCGCTCCTCGAGTTGAGTTCCGAGTCCACGAGTCAACTGATGACTACTCGTGCCGACTGAAACATAACTCCTCGCGTTGAGTTCACTCCTCGAGTTGAGTTCCGAGTCCACGAGTCGACTGATAAGCCCTTGTGCTGACTCGAAACATAACTCCTCGAGTTGAGCTCACTCCTCGAGTTGAATCCCGAGTCCAGGAGTCGTTTGATAAGCCCTCGTGTTGACTCCCCACATATCTCCTCGAGTTGAGTTCAGTCCTCGAGTTGAGTTCCGAGTCCACGAGTCGACTGATGACTCCTCGTGTTGACTCAATACATCACTCCTCGAGTTGAGTCCCGAGTTCAAGAGTCGACTGATGAGCCCTCGTGTTGACTCCCTACATAACTCCTTGAGTTGCATTCCGAGTCCACGAGTCGACTGATGACTCCTCGTGTTGACTCTCCACATAACTCCTCGAGTTGAGTTCGCTCCTCGAGTTGAGTTCCGAGTCCACGGGTCGACTGATGACTCGTCGTGCCGACTCAATACATAACTCCTCGAGTTGAATTCACTCCTCGAATTGAGTTCCGAGTCCATGAGTCGACTAATAAGCCCTCGTGTTGACTCTCCACATAAGTCCTCGAATTGATTTCACTCCTCGAGTTAAGTTCCGAATCCACGAGTCGACTGATAAGCCCTCGTGCGGACTCGATACATTATTCCTCGAGTTGAGTTCACTCCTCGAGTTGAGTCCCGAGTCCACGAGTCAACTGAGAAGCCCTCGTGTTGACTCTCCACATAACTCCTCGAGTTGAGTTATGAGTCCACGAGTCGACTGATAAGACCTCGTGCCAACTCGATACATAACTCCTCGAGTTGAGCTCACTCCTCGAGTTGAATCCCGAGTCCAGGAGTCGTTTGATAAGCCCTCGTGTTGACTCCCCACATATCTCCTCGAGTTGAGTTCAGTCCTCGAGTTGAGTTCCGAGTCCACGAGTCGACTGATGACTCCTCGTGTTGACTCAATACATCACTCCTCGAGTTGAGTCCCGAGTTCAAGAGTCGACTGATAAGCCCTCGTGTTGACTCCCTACATAACTCCTTGAGTTGCATTCCGAGTCCACGAGTCGATTGATGACTCCTCGTGTTGACTCTCCACATAACTCCTCGAGTTGAGTTCGCTCGTCGAGTTGAGTTCTGAGTCCACGGGTCGACTGATGACTCGTCGTGCCGACTCAATACATAACTCCTCCAGTTGAGTTCACTCGTCGAATTGAGTTTCGAGTCCATGAGTCCACTAATAAGCAATCGTGTTGACTCTCCACATAAGTCCTCGAATTGAGTTCACTCCTCGAGTTGAGTTCCGAGTCCACGAGTCGACTGATAAGCCCTCGTGCCAACTCGATACATAACTCCTTGAGTTGAGCTCACTCCTCAAGTTCAGTCCCGAGTCCAAGAGTCGACTGATAAGCCCTCGTGTTGACTCCCCACATAACTCCTCGAGTTGCGTTCCGAGTCCATGATTCGACAGATGACTCCTCGTGTTGACCCTCCACATAACTCCTCGAGTTGAGTTCGCTCCTCGAGTTGAGTTCCGAGTCCACGAGTCGACTGATGACTCGTCGTGCCGACTCAATACATAAGTCCTCGAGTTGAGTTCACTCCTCGAATTGAGTTCCGAGTCCATGAGTCGACTAATAAGCCCTCGTGTTGACTCTCCACATAAGTCCTCAAATTGAGTTCACTCCTCGAGTTGAGTTCCGAATCCACGAGTCGACTGATAAGCCCTCGTGCGGACTCGATACATAACTCCTCGAGTTGAATTCACTCCTCGAGTTGAGTCCCGAGTCCACGAATCAACTGATAAGCCCTCGTGTTGACTCTCCACAGAACTCCTCGAGTTGAGTTCCGAGTCCACGAGTCGACTGATAAGCCCTCGTGCCAACTCGATACATAACTCCTTGAGTTGAGCTCACTCCTCGAGTTCAGTCCCGAGTCCAAGAGTCGACTGATAAGCCCTCGTGTTGACTCCCCACATAACTCCTCGAGTTGAGTTTCGAGTACAGGAGTCGACTGATGACTCCTCGAGTTGAGTTCCTAGTCCACGAGTCGACTTATGACTCCTCGTGGCGACTCAATAAATAACTCCTCGAGTTGAGTTCACTCCTCGAGTTCAGTTCCGAGTCCATGAGTCGACTAATAAGCCCTCGTGCCGACTCAATAAATAACTCCTCGAGGTGAGTTCACTCCTCGAGTTGAGTTCCGAGTCCATGAGTCGATTGATACGCCCTCGTGCCGACTTGATACATAACTCCTCGAGTTGAGTTCTCTCCTCGAGTTGAGTCCCGAGTCCACGAGTCGAGTGATAAGCCCTCGTGTTGACTCTCCACATAATTCCTTGAGTTGAGTTCGCTCCTCGAGTTGAGTTCCGAGTCCACGAGTCAACTGATGACTACTCGTGCCGACTGAAACATAACTCCTCGAGTTGAGTTCACTCCTCGAGTTGAGTTCCAAGTCCACGAGTCGACTGATAAGCCCTTGTGCTGACTCGAAACATAACTCCTCGAGTTGAATCCCGAGTCCAAGAGTTGTTTGATAAGCCCTCGTGTTGACTCCCCACATATCTCCTCGAGTTGAGTTCACTCCTCGAGTTGAGTTCCGAGTCCACGAGTCGACTGATGACTCCTCGTGTTGACTCAATACATCACTCCTCGAGTTGAGTCCCGAGTCCAAGAGTCGACTGATAAGCCCTCGTGTTGACTCCCTACATAACTCCTTGAGTTGCATTCCGAGTCCACGAGTCGACTGATGACTCCTCGTGTTGACTCTCCACATAACTCCTCGAGTTGAGTTCGCTCCTCGAGTTGAGTTCCGAGTCCACGGGTCGACTGATGACTCGTCGTGCCGACTCAATACATAACTCCTCCAGTTGAGTTCACTCGTCGAATTGAGTTCCGAGTCCATGAGTCCACTAATAAGCAATCGTGTTGACTCTCCACATAAGTCCTCGAATTGAGTTCACTCCTCGAGTTGAGTTCCGAGTCCACGAGTCGACTGATAAGCCCTCGTGCCAACTCGATACATAACTCCTTGAGTTGAGCTCACTCCTCGAGTTCAGTCCCGAGTCCAAGAGTCGACTGATAAGCCCTCGTGTTGACTCCCCACATAACTCATCGAGTTGTGTTCCGAGTCCATGATTCGACAGATGACTCCTCGTGTTGACCCTCCACATAACTCCTCGAGTTGAGTTCGCTCCTTGAGTTGAGTTCCGAGTCCACGAGTCGACTGATGACTCGTCGTGCCGACTCAATACATAAGTCCTCGAGTTGAGTTCACTCCTCGAATTGAGTTCCGAGTCCATGAGTCGATTAATAAGCCCTCGTGTTGACTCTCCACATAAGTCCTCAAATTGAGTTCACTCCTCGAGTTGAGTTCCGAATCCACGAGTCGACTGATAAGCCCTCGTGCGGACTCGATACATAACTCCTCGAGTTGAGTTCACTCCTCGAGTTGAGTCCCGAGTCCACGAATCAACTGATAAGCCCTCGTGTTGACTCTCCACATAACTCCTCGAGTTGAGTTCCGAGTCCACGAGTCGACTGATAAGCCCTCGTGCCAACTCGATACATAACTCCTTGAGTTGAGCTCACTCCTCGAGTTCAGTCCCGAGTCCAAGAGTCGACTGATAAGCCCTCGTGTTGACTCCCCACATAACTCCTCGAGTTGAGTTCCGAGTACAGGAGTCGACTGATGACTCCTCGAGTTGAGTTCCTAGTCCACGAGTAGACTTATGACTCCTCGTGGCGACTCAATAAATAACTCCTCGAGTTGAGTTCACTCCTCGAGTTCAGTTCCGAGTCCATGAGTCGACTAATAAGCCCTCGTGCCGACTCAATAAATAACTCCTCGAGGTGAGTTCACTCCTCCAGTTGAGTTCCGAGTCCATGAGTCGATTGATACGCCCTTGTGTCGACTCGATACATAACTCCTCGAGTTGAGTTCACTCCTCGAGTTGAGTCCCGAGTCCACGAGTCGAGTGATAAGCCCTCGTGTTGACTCTCCACATAATTCCTTGAGTTGAGTTCGCTCCTCGAGTTGAGTTCCGAGTCCACGAGTCAACTGATGACTACTCGTGCCGACTGAAACATAACTCCTCGAGTTGAGTTCACTCCTCGAGTTCAGTTCCGAGTCCATGAGTCGACTAATAAGCCCTCGTGCCGACTCAATAAATAACTCCTCGAGGTGAGTTCACTCCTCGAGTTGAGTTCCGAGTCCATGAGTCGATTGATACGCCCTCGTGCCGACTCGATACATAACTCCTCGAGTTGAGTTCTCTCCTCGAGTTGAGTCCCGAGTCCACGAGTCGAGTGATAAGCCCTCGTGTTGACTCTCCACATAATTCCTTGAGTTGAGTTCGCTCCTCGAGTTGAGTTCCGAGTCCACGAGTCAACTGATGACTACTCGTGCCGACTGAAACATAACTCCTCGAGTTGAGTTCACTCCTCGAGTTGAGTTCCAAGTCCACGAGTCGACTGATAAGCCCTTGTGCTGACTCGAAACATAACTCCTCGAGTTGAGCTCACTCCTCGAGTTGAATCCCGAGTCCAGGAGTCGTTTGATAAGCCCTCGTGTTGACTCCCCACATATCTCCTCGAGTTGAGTTCCGAGTCCACGAGTCGACTGATGACTCCTCGTGTTGACTCAATACATCACTCCTCGAGTTGAGTCCCGAGTCCAAGAGTCGACTGATAAGCCCTCGTGTTGACTCCCCACATAACTCCTTGAGTTACGTTCCGAGTCCACGAGTCGACTGATGACTCCTCGTGTTGACTCTCCACATAACTCCTCGAGTTGAGTTCGCTCCTCGAGTTGAGTTCCGAGTCCACGGGTCGACTGATGACTCGTCGTGCCGACTCAATACATAACTCCTCCAGTTGAGTTCACTCCTCGAATTGAGTTCCGAGTCCATGAGTCGACTAATAAGCAATCGTTTTGACTCTCCACATAAGTCCTCGAATTGAGTTCACTCCTCGAGTTGAGTTCCGAATCCACGAGTCGACTGATAAGCCCTCGTGCGGACTCGATACATAACTCCTCGAGTTGAGTTCACTCCTCGAGTTGAGTTCCGAGTCCATGAGTCGACTAATAAGCCCTCGTGCCGACTCAATAAATAACTCCTCGAGGTGAGTTCACTCCTCCAGTTGAGTTCCGAGTCCATGAGTCGATTGATACGCCCTTGTGTCGACTCGATACATAACTCCTCGAGTTGAGTTCACTCCTCGAGTTGAGTCCCGAGTCCACGAGTCGAGTGATAAGCCCTCGTGTTGACTCTCCACATAATTCCTTGAGTTGAGTTCGCTCCTCGAGTTGAGTTCCGAGTCCACGAGTCAACTGATGACTACTCGTGCCGACTGAAACATAACTCCTCGAGTTGAGTTCACTCCTCGAGTTGAGTTCCGAGTCCACGAGTCGACTGATAAGCCCTTGTGCTGACTCGAAACATAACTCCTCGAGTTGAGCTCACTCCTCGAGTTGAATCCCGAGTCCAGGAGTCGTTTGATAAGCCCTCGTGTTGACTCCCCACATATCTCCTCGAGTTGAGTTCACTCCTCGAGTTGAGTTCCGAGTCCACGAGTCGACTGATGACTCCTCGTGTTGACTCAATACATCACTCCTCGAGTTGAGTCCCGAGTCCAAGAGTCGACTGATAAGCCCTCGTGTTGACTCCCTACATAACTCCTTGAGTTGCATTCCGAGTCCACGAGTCGACTGATGACTCCTCGTGTTGACTCTCCACATAACTCCTCGAGTTGAGTTCGCTCCTCGAGTTGAGTTCCGAGTCCACGGGTCGACTGATGACTCGTCGTGCCGACTCAATACATAACTCCTCCAGTTGAGTTCACTCGTCGAATTGAGTTCCGAGTCCATGAGTCCACTAATAAGCAATCGTGTTGACTCTCCACATAAGTCCTCGAATTGAGTTCACTCCTCGAGTTGAGTTCCGAGTCCACGAGTCGACTGATAAGCCCTCGTGCCAACTCGATACATAACTCCTTGAGTTGAGCTCACTCCTCGAGTTCAGTCCCGAGTCCAAGAGTCGACTGATAAGCCCTCGTGTTGACTCCCCACATAACTCCTCGAGTTGAGTTCCGAGTCCACGAGTCGACTGATGACTCGTCGTGCCGACTCAGTACATAACTCCTCGAGTTGAGTTCACTCCTCGAATTGAAATCCAAGTCCATGAGTCGACTAATAAGCCCTCGTGTTGACTCTCCACATAAGTCCTCGAATTGATTTCACTCCTCGAGTTGAGTTCCGAATCCACGAGTCGACTGATAAGCCCTCGTGCGGACTCGATACATTATTCCTCGAGTTGAGTCCCGAGTCCACGAGTCAACTGAGAAGCCCTCGTGTTGACTCTCCACATAACTCCTCGAGTTGAGTTCCGAGTCCACGAGTCGACTGATAAGCCCTCGTGCCAACTCGATACATAACTCCTTGAGTTGAGCTCACTCCTCGAGTTCAGTCCCGAGTCTAAGAGTCGACTGATAAGCCCTCGTGTTGACTCCCCACATAACTCCTCGAGTTGAGTTCCGAGTACAGGAGTCGACTGATGACTCCTCGAGTTGAGTTCCTAGTCCACGAGTCGACTTATGAATCCTCGTGGCGACTCAATAAATAACTCCTCGAGTTGAGTTCACTCCTCGAGTTCAGTTCCGAGTCCATGAGTCGATTAATAAGCCCTCGTGCCGACTCAATAAATAACTCCTCGAGGTGAGTTCACTCCTCGAGTTGAGTTCCGAGTCCATGAGTCGATTGATACGCCCTCGTGCCGACTCGATACATAACTCCTCGAGTTGAGTTCTCTCCTCGAGTTGAGTCCCGAGTCCACGAGTCGAGTGATAAGCCCTCGTGTTGACTCTCCACATAATTTCTTGAGTTGAGTTCGCTCCTCGAGTTGAGTTCCGAGTCCACGAGTCAACTGATGACTACTCGTGCCGACTTAAACATAACTCCTCGAGTTGAGTTCACTCCTCGAGTTGAGTTCCAAGTCCACGAGTCGACTGATAAGCCCTTGTGCTGACTCGAAACATAACTCCTCGAGTTGAGCTCACTCCTCGAGTTGAATCCCGAGTCCAGGAGTCGTTTGATAAGCCCTCGTGTTGACTCCCCACATATCTCCTCGAGTTGAGTTCACTCCTCGAGTTGAGTTCCGAGTCCACGAGTCGACTGATGACTCCTCGTGTTGACTCAATACATCACTCCTCGAGTTGAGTCCCGAGTCCAAGAGTCGACTGATAAGCCCTCGTGTTGACTCCCTACATAACTCCTTGAGTTGCATTCCGAGTCCACGAGTCGACTGATGACTCCTCGTGTTGACTCTCCACATAACTCCTCGAGTTGAGTTCGCTCCTCGAGTTGAGTTCCGAGTCCACGGGTCGACTGATGACTCGTCGTGCCGACTCAATACATAACTCCTCCAGTTGAGTTCACTCGTCGAATTGAGTTCCGAGTCCATGAGTCCACTAATAAGCAATCGTGTTGACTCTCCACATAAGTCCTCGAATTGAGTTCACTCCTCGAGTTGAGTTCCGAGTCCACGAGTCGACTGATAAGCCCTCGTGCCAACTCGATACATAACTCCTTGAGTTGAGCTCACTCCTCGAGTTCAGTCCCGAGTCCAAGAGTCGACTGATAAGCCCTCGTGTTGACTCCCCACATAACTCCTCGAGTTGAGTTCCGAGTCCACGAGTCGACTGATGACTCGTCGTGCCGACTCAGTACATAACTCCTCGAGTTGAGTTCACTCCTCGAATTGAAATCCAAGTCCATGAGTCGACTAATAAGCCCTCGTGTTGACTCTCCACATAAGTCCTCGAATTGATTTCACTCCTCGAGTTGAGTTCCGAATCCACGAGTCGACTGATAAGCCCTCGTGCGGACTCGATACATTATTCCTCGAGTTGAGTCCCGAGTCCACGAGTCAACTGAGAAGCCCTCGTGTTGACTCTCCACATAACTCCTCGAGTTGAGTTCCGAGTCCACGAGTCGACTGATAAGCCCTCGTGCCAACTCGATACATAACTCCTTGAGTTGAGCTCACTCCTCGAGTTCAGTCCCGAGTCTAAGAGTCGACTGATAAGCCCTCGTGTTGACTCCCCACATAACTCCTCGAGTTGAGTTCCGAGTACAGGAGTCGACTGATGACTCCTCGAGTTGAGTTCCTAGTCCACGAGTCGACTTATGAATCCTCGTGGCGACTCAATAAATAACTCCTCGAGTTGAGTTCACTCCTCGAGTTCAGTTCCGAGTCCATGAGTCGACTAATAAGCCCTCGTGCCGACTCAATAAATAACTCCTCGAGGTGAGTTCACTCCTCGAGTTGAGTTCCGAGTCCATGAGTCGATTGATACGCCCTCGTGCCGACTCGATACATAACTCCTCGAGTTGAGTTCTCTCCTCGAGTTGAGTCCCGAGTCCACGAGTCGAGTGATAAGCCCTCGTGTTGACTCTCCACATAATTTCTTGAGTTGAGTTCGCTCCTCGAGTTGAGTTCCGAGTCCACGAGTCAACTGATGACTACTCGTGCCGACTTAAACATAACTCCTCGAGTTGAGTTCACTCCTCGAGTTGAGTTCCAAGTCCACGAGTCGACTGATAAGCCCTTGTGCTGACTCGAAACATAACTCCTCGAGTTGAGCTCACTCCTCGAGTTGAATCCCGAGTCCAGGAGTCGTTTGATAAGCCCTCGTGTTGACTCCCCACATATCTCCTCGAGTTGAGTTCACTCCTCGAGTTGAGTTCCGAGTCCACGAGTCGACTGATGACTCCTCGTGTTGACTCAATACATCACTCCTCGAGTTGAGTCCCGAGTCCAAGAGTCGACTGATAAGCCCTCGTGTTGACTCCCCACATAACTCCTTGAGTTTCGTTCCGAGTCCACGAGTCGACTGATGACTCCTCGTGTTGACTCTCCACATAACTCCTCGAGTTGAGTTCGCTCCTCGAGTTGAGTTCCGAGTCCACGGGTCGACTGATGAATCGTCGTGCCGACTCCATACATAACTCCTCCAGTTGAGTTCACTCCTCGAATTGAGTTCCGAGTCCATGAGTCGACTAATAAGCAATCGTGTTGACTCTCCACATAAGTCCTCGAATTGAGTTCACTCCTCGAGTTGAGTTCCGAATCCACGAGTCGACTGATAAGCCCTCGTGCGGACTCGATACATAACTCCTCGAGTTGAGTTCACTCCTCGAGTTGAGTTCCGAGTCCATGAGTAGACTAATAAGCCCTCGTGCCGACTCAATAAATAACTCCTCGAGGTGAGTTCACTCCTCCAGTTGAGTTCCGAGTCCATGAGTCGATTTATACGCCCTTGTGTCGACTCGATACATAACTCCTCGAGTTGAGTTCACTCCTCGAGTTGAGTCCCGAGTCCACGAGTCGAGTGATAAGACCTCGTGTTGACTCTCCACATAATTCCTTGAGTTGAGTTCGCTCCTCGAGTTGAGTTCCGAGTCCACGAGTCAACTGATGACTACTCGTGCCGACTGAAACATATCTCCTCGAGTTGAGTTCACTCCTCGAGTTGAGTTCCGAGTCCACGAGTCGACTGATAAGCCCTTGTGCTGACTCGAAACATAACTCCTCGAGTTGAGCTCACTCCTCGAGTTGAATCCCGAGTCCAGGAGTCGTTTGATAAGCCCTCGTGTTGACTCCCCACATATCTCCTCGAGTTGAGTTCACTCCTCGAGTTGAGTTCCGAGTCCACGAGTCGAATGATGACTCCTCGTGTTGACTCAATACATCACTCCTCGAGTTGAGTCCCGAGTCCAAGAGTCGACTGATAAGCCCTCGTGTTGACTCCCCACATAACTCCTTGAGTTACGTTCCAAGTCCACGAGTTGACTGATGACTCCTCGTGTTGACTCTCCACATAACTCCTCCAGTTGAGTTCACTCCTCGAATTGAGTTCCGAGTCCATGAGTCGACTAATAAGCAATCGTGTTGACTCTCCACATAAGTCCTCGAATTGAGTTCACTCCTCGAGTTGAGTTCCGAATCCACGAGTCGACTGATAAGCCCTCGTGCGGACTCGATACATAACTCCTCGAGTTGAGTTCACTCCTCGAGTTGAGTTCCGAGTCCATGACTCGACTAATAAGCCCTCGTGCCGACTCAATAAATAACTCCTCGAGGTGAGTTCACTCCTCCAGTTGAGTTCCGAGTCCATGAGTCGATTGATACGCCCTTGTGTCGACTCGATACATAACTCCTCGAGTTGAGTTCACTCCTCGAGTTGAGTCCCGAGTCCACGAGTCGAGTGATAAGCCCTCGTGTTGACTCTCCACATAATTCCTTGAGTTGAGTTCGCTCCTCGAGTTGAGTTCTGAGTCCTCGAGTCAACTGATGACTACTCGTGCCGACTGAAACATAACTCCTCGAGTTGAGTTCACTCCTCGAGTTGAGTTCCGAGTCCACGAGTCGACTGATAAGCCCTTGTGCTGACTCGAAACATAACTACTCGAGTTGAGCTCACTCCTCGAGTTGAATCCCGAGTCCAGGAGTCGTTTGATAAGCCCTCGTGTTGACTCCCCACATATCTCCTCGAGTTGAGTTCAGTCCTCGAGTTGAGTTCCGAGTCCACGAGTCGACTGATGACTCCTCGTGTTGACTCAATACATCACTCCTCGAGTTGAGTCCCGAGTCCAAGAGTCGACTGATACGCCCTCGTGTTGACTCCCTACATAACTCCTTGAGTTGCATTCCGAGTCCACGAGTCGACTGATGACTCCTCGTGTTGACTCTCCACATAACTCCTCGAGTTGAGTTCGCTCCTCGAGTTGAGTTCCGAGTCCACGGGTCGACTGATGACTCGTCGTGCCGACTCAATACATAACTCCTCCAGTTGAGTTCAGTCGTCGAATTGAGTTCCGATTCCATGAGTCCACTAATAAGCAATCGTGTTGACTCTCCACATAAGTCCTCGAATTGAGTTCACTCCTCGAGTTGAGTTCCGAGTCCACGAGTCGACTGATAAGCCCTCGTGCGGACTCGATACATAACTCCTCGAGTTGAGTTCCGAGTCCACGAGTCGACTGATAAGCCCTCGTGCCAACTCGATACATAACTCCTTGAGTTGAGCTCACTCCTCGAGTTCAGTCCCGAGTCCAAGAGTCGACTGATAAGCCCTCATGTTGACTCCCCACATAACTCCTCGAGTTGAGTTCCGAGTCCACGAGTCGACTGATGACTTGTCGTGCCGACTCAATACATAACTACTCGAGTTGAGTACACTCCTCGAATTGAGTTCCGAGTCAATGAGTCGACTAATAAGCCCTCGTATTGACTCTCCACATAAGTCCTCGAATTGATTTCACTCCTCGAGTTGAGTTCCGAATCCACGAGTCGACTGATAAGCCCTCGTGCGGACTCGATACATTATTCCTCGAGTTCAGTTCACTCCTCGAGTTAAGTCTCGAGTCCACGAGTCAACTGAGAAGCCCTCCTGTTGACTCTCCACATAAGTCCTCGAATTGATTTCACTCCTCGAGTTGAGTTCCGAATCCACGAGTCGACTGATAAGCCCTCGTGCGGACTCGATACATTATTCCTCGAGTTGAGTTCACTCCTCGAGTTGAGTTCCGAGTCCATGAGTCGATTGATACGCCCTCGTGCCGACTCGATACATAACTCCTCGAGTTGAGTTCACTCCTCGAGTTGAGTCCCGTGTCCACGAGTCGAGTGATAAGCTCTCGTGTTGACTCTCCACATAATTCCTCGAGTTGAGTTCGCTCCTCGAGTTGAGTTCCGAGTCCACGAGTCAACTGATGACTACTCGTGCAGACTGAAACATAACTCCTCGAGTTGAGTTCACTCCTCGAGTTGAGTTCCAAATCCACGAGTCGACTGATAAGCCCTTGTGCTGACTCGAAACATAACTCCTCGAGTTGAGCTCACTCCTCGAGTTGAATCCCGAGTCCAGGAGTCGTTTGATAAGCCCTTGTGCTGACTCCCCACATATCTCCTCGAGTTGAGTTCCGAGTCCACGAGTCGACTGATGACTCCTCATGTTGACTCAATACATCACTCCTCGAGTTGAGCCCCGAGTCCAAGAGTCGACTGATAAGCCCTCGTGTTGACTCCCCACATAACTCCTCGAGTTGCGTTCCGAGTCCATGATTCGAATGATGACTCCTCGTGTTGACCCTCCACATAACTCCTCGAGTTTACTTCGCTCCTCGAGTTGACTTCGCTCCTCGAGTTCAGTCCCGAGTCCAAGAGTCGACTGATAAGCCCTCGTGTTGACTCCCCACATAACTCCTCGAGTTGAGTTTCGAGTACAGGAGTCGACTGATGACTCCTCGAGTTGAGTTCCTAGTCCACGAGTCGACTTATGACTCCTCGTGGCGACTCAATAAATAACTCCTCGAGTTGAGTTCACTCCTCGAGTTCAGTTCCGAGTCCATGAGTCGACTAATAAGCCCTCGTGCCGACTCAATAAATAACTCCTCGAGGTGAGTTCACTCCTCGAGTTGAGTTCCGAGTCCATGAGTCGATTGATACGCCCTCGTGCCGACTCGATACATAACTCCTCGAGTTGAGTTCTCTCCTCGAGTTGAGTCCCGAGTCCACGAGTCGAGTGATAAGCCCTCGTGTTGACTCTCCACATAATTCCTTGAGTTGAGTTCGCTCCTCGAGTTGAGTTCCGAGTCCACGAGTCAACTGATGACTACTCGTGCCGACTGAAACATAACTCCTCGAGTTGAGTTCCAAGTCCACGAGTCGACTGATAAGCCCTTGTGCTGACTCGAAACATAACTCCTCGAGTTGAATCCCGAGTCCAAGAGTCGTTTGATAAGCCCTCGTGTTGACTCCCCACATATCTCCTCGAGTTGAGTTCACTCCTCGAGTTGAGTTCCGAGTCCACGAGTCGACTGATGACTCCTCGTGTTGACTCAATACATCACTCCTCGAGTTGAGTCCCGAGTCCAAGAGTCGACTGATAAGCCCTCGTGTTGACTCCCTACATAACTCCTTGAGTTGCATTCCGAGTCCACGAGTCGACTGATGACTCCTCGTGTTGACTCTCCACATAACTCCTCGAGTTGAGTTCGCTCCTCGAGTTGAGTTCCGAGTCCACGGGTCGACTGATGACTCGTCGTGCCGACTCAATACATAACTCCTCCAGTTGAGTTCACTCGTCGAATTGAGTTCCGAGTCCATGAGTCCACTAATAAGCAATCGTGTTGACTCTCCACATAAGTCCTCGAATTGAGTTCACTCCTCGAGTTGAGTTCCGAGTCCACGAGTCGACTGATAAGCCCTCGTGCCAACTCGATACATAACTCCTTGAGTTGAGCTCACTCCTCGAGTTCAGTCCCGAGTCCAAGAGTCGACTGATAAGCCCTCGTGTTGACTCCCCACATAACTCATCGAGTTGTGTTCCGAGTCCATGATTCGACAGATGACTCCTCGTGTTGACCCTCCACATAACTCCTCGAGTTGAGTTCGCTCCTTGAGTTGAGTTCCGAGTCCACGAGTCGACTGATGACTCGTCGTGCCGACTCAATACATAAGTCCTCGAGTTGAGTTCACTCCTCGAATTGAGTTCCGAGTCCATGAGTCGATTAATAAGCCCTCGTGTTGACTCTCCACATAAGTCCTCAAATTGAGTTCACTCCTCGAGTTGAGTTCCGAATCCACGAGTCGACTGATAAGCCCTCGTGCGGACTCGATACATAACTCCTCGAGTTGAGTTCACTCCTCGAGTTGAGTCCCGAGTCCACGAATCAACTGATAAGCCCTCGTGTTGACTCTCCACATAACTCCTCGAGTTGAGTTCCGAGTCCACGAGTCGACTGATAAGCCCTCGTGCCAACTCGATACATAACTCCTTGAGTTGAGCTCACTCCTCGAGTTCAGTCCCGAGTCCAAGAGTCGACTGATAAGCCCTCGTGTTGACTCCCCACATAACTCCTCGAGTTGAGTTCCGAGTACAGGAGTCGACTGATGACTCCTCGAGTTGAGTTCCTAGTCCACGAGTAGACTTATGACTCCTCGTGGCGACTCAATAAATAACTCCTCGAGTTGAGTTCACTCCTCGAGTTCAGTTCCGAGTCCATGAGTCGACTAATAAGCCCTCGTGCCGACTCAATAAATAACTCCTCGAGGTGAGTTCACTCCTCCAGTTGAGTTCCGAGTCCATGAGTCGATTGATACGCCCTTGTGTCGACTCGATACATAACTCCTCGAGTTGAGTTCACTCCTCGAGTTGAGTCCCGAGTCCACGAGTCGAGTGATAAGCCCTCGTGTTGACTCTCCACATAATTCCTTGAGTTGAGTTCGCTCCTCGAGTTGAGTTCCGAGTCCACGAGTCAACTGATGACTACTCGTGCCGACTGAAACATAACTCCTCGAGTTGAGTTCACTCCTCGAGTTCAGTTCCGAGTCCATGAGTCGACTAATAAGCCCTCGTGCCGACTCAATAAATAACTCCTCGAGGTGAGTTCACTCCTCGAGTTGAGTTCCGAGTCCATGAGTCGATTGATACGCCCTCGTGCCGACTCGATACATAACTCCTCGAGTTGAGTTCTCTCCTCGAGTTGAGTCCCGAGTCCACGAGTCGAGTGATAAGCCCTCGTGTTGACTCTCCACATAATTCCTTGAGTTGAGTTCGCTCCTCGAGTTGAGTTCCGAGTCCACGAGTCAACTGATGACTACTCGTGCCGACTGAAACATAACTCCTCGAGTTGAGTTCACTCCTCGAGTTGAGTTCCAATTCCACGAGTCGACTGATAAGCCCTTGTGCTGACTCGAAACATAACTCCTCGAGTTGAGCTCACTCCTCGAGTTGAATCCCGAGTCCAGGAGTCGTTTGATAAGCCCTCGTGTTGACTCCCCACATATCTCCTCGAGTTGAGTTCCGAGTCCACGAGTCGACTGATGACTCCTCGTGTTGACTCAATACATCACTCCTCGAGTTGAGTCCCGAGTCCAAGAGTCGACTGATAAGCCCTCGTGTTGACTCCCCACATAACTCCTTGAGTTACGTTCCGAGTCCACGAGTCGACTGATGACTCCTCGTGTTGACTCTCCACATAACTCCTCGAGTTGAGTTCGCTCCTCGAGTTGAGTTCCGAGTCCACGGGTCGACTGATGACTCGTCGTGCCGACTCAATACATAACTCCTCCAGTTGAGTTCACTCCTCGAATTGAGTTCCGAGTCCATGAGTCGACTAATAAGCAATCGTTTTGACTCTCCACATAAGTCCTCGAATTGAGTTCACTCCTCGAGTTGAGTTCCGAATCCACGAGTCGACTGATAAGCCCTCGTGCGGACTCGATACATAACTCCTCGAGTTGAGTTCACTCCTCGAGTTGAGTTCCGAGTCCATGAGTCGACTAATAAGCCCTCGTGCCGACTCAATAAATAACTCCTCGAGGTGAGTTCACTCCTCCAGTTGAGTTCCGAGTCCATGAGTCGATTGATACGCCCTTGTGTCGACTCGATACATAACTCCTCGAGTTGAGTTCACTCCTCGAGTTGAGTCCCGAGTCCACGAGTCGAGTGATAAGCCCTCGTGTTGACTCTCCACATAATTCCTTGAGTTGAGTTCGCTCCTCGAGTTGAGTTCCGAGTCCACGAGTCAACTGATGACTACTCGTGCCGACTGAAACATAACTCCTCGAGTTGAGTTCACTCCTCGAGTTGAGTTCCGAGTCCACGAGTCGACTGATAAGCCCTTGTGCTGACTCGAAACATAACTCCTCGAGTTGAGCTCACTCCTCGAGTTGAATCCCGAGTCCAGGAGCCGTTTGATAAGCCCTCGTGTTGACTCCCCACATATCTCCTCGAGTTGAGTTCACTCCTCGAGTTGAGTTCCGAGTCCACGAGTCGACTGATGACTCCTCGTGTTGACTCAATACATCACTCCTCGAGTTGAGTCCCGAGTCCAAGAGTCGACTGATAAGCCCTCGTGTTGACTCCCTACATAACTCCTTGAGTTGCATTCCGAGTCCACGAGTCGACTGATGACTCCTCGTGTTGACTCTCCACATAACTCCTCGAGTTGAGTTCGCTCCTCGAGTTGAGTTCCGAGTCCACGGGTCGACTGATGACTCGTCGTGCCGACTCAATACATAACTCCTCCAGTTGAGTTCACTCGTCGAATTGAGTTCCGAGTCCATGAGTCCACTAATAAGCAATCGTGTTGACTCTCCACATAAGTCCTCGAATTGAGTTCACTCCTCGAGTTGAGTTCCGAGTCCACGAGTCGACTGATAAGCCCTCGTGCCAACTCGATACATAACTCCTTGAGTTGAGCTCACTCCTCGAGTTCAGTCCCGAGTCCAAGAGTCGACTGATAAGCCCTCGTGTTAACTCCCCACATAACTCCTCGAGTTGAGTTCCGAGTCCACGAGTCGACTGATGACTCGTCGTGCCGACTCAGTACATAACTCCTCGAGTTGAGTTCACTCCTCGAATTGAAATCCAAGTCCATGAGTCGACTAATAAGCCCTCGTGTTGACTCTCCACATAAGTCCTCGAATTGATTTCACTCCTCGAGTTGAGTTCCGAATCCACGAGTCGACTGATAAGCCCTCGTGCGGACTCGATACATTATTCCTCGAGTTGAGTCCCGAGTCCACGAGTCAACTGAGAAGCCCTCGTGTTGACTCTCCACATAACTCCTCGAGTTGAGTTCCGAGTCCACGAGTCGACTGATAAGCCCTCGTGCCAACTCGATACATAACTCCTTGAGTTGAGCTCACTCCTCGAGTTCAGTCCCGACTCTAAGAGTCGACTGATAAGCCCTCGTGTTGACTCCCCACATAACTCCTCGAGTTGAGTTCCGAGTACAGGAGTCGACTGATGACTCCTCGAGTTGAGTTCCTAGTCCACGAGTCGACTTATGAATCCTCGTGGCGACTCAATAAATAACTCCTCGAGTTGAGTTCACTCCTCGAGTTCAGTTCCGAGTCCATGAGTCGACTAATAAGCCCTCGTGCCGACTCAATAAATAACTCCTCGAGGTGAGTTCACTCCTCGAGTTGAGTTCCGAGTCCATGAGTCGATTGATACGCCCTCGTGCCGACTCGATACATAACTCCTCGAGTTGAGTTCTCTCCTCGAGTTGAGTCCCGAGTCCACGAGTCGAGTGATAAGCCCTCGTGTTGACTCTCCACATAATTTCTTGAGTTGAGTTCGCTCCTCGAGTTGAGTTCCGAGTCCACGAGTCAACTGATGACTACTCGTGCCGACTTAAACATAACTCCTCGAGTTGAGTTCACTCCTCGAGTTGAGTTCCAAGTCCACGAGTCGACTGATAAGCCCTTGTGCTGACTCGAAACATAACTCCTCGAGTTGAGCTCACTCCTCGAGTTGAATCCCGAGTCCAGGAGTCGTTTGATAAGCCCTCGTGTTGACTCCCCACATATCTCCTCGAGTTGAGTTCACTCCTCGAGTTGAGTTCCGAGTCCACGAGTCGACTGATGACTCCTCGTGTTGACTCAATACATCACTCCTCGAGTTGAGTCCCGAGTCCAAGAGTCGACTGATAAGCCCTCGTGTTGACTCCCCACATAACTCCTTGAGTTTCGTTCCGAGTCCACGAGTCGACTGATGACTCCTCGTGTTGACTCTCCACATAACTCCTCGAGTTGAGTTCGCTCCTCGAGTTGAGTTCCGAGTCCACGGGTCGACTGATGAATCGTCGTGCCGACTCCATACATAACTCCTCCAGTTGAGTTCACTCCTCGAATTGAGTTCCGAGTCCATGAGTCGACTAATAAGCAATCGTGTTGACTCTCCACATAAGTCCTCGAATTGAGTTCACTCCTCGAGTTGAGTTCCGAATCCACGAGTCGACTGATAAGCCCTCGTGCGGACTCGATACATAACTCCTCGAGTTGAGTTCACTCCTCGAGTTGAGTTCCGAGTCCATGAGTTGACTAATAAGCCCTCGTGCCGACTCAATAAATAACTCCTCGAGGTGAGTTCACTCCTCCAGTTGAGTTCCGAGTCCATGAGTCGATTTATACGCCCTTGTGTCGACTCGATACATAACTCCTCGAGTTGAGTTCACTCCTCGAGTTGAGTCCCGAGTCCACGAGTCGAGTGATAAGACCTCGTGTTGACTCTCCACATAATTCCTTGAGTTGAGTTCGCTCCTCGAGTTGAGTTCCGAGTCCACGAGTCAACTGATGACTACTCGTGCCGACTGAAACATATCTCCTCGAGTTGAGTTCACTCCTCGAGTTGAGTTCCGAGTCCACGAGTCGACTGATAAGCCCTTGTGCTGACTCGAAACATAACTCCTCGAGTTGAGCTCACTCCTCGAGTTGAATCCCGAGTCCAGGAGTCGTTTGATAAGCCCTCGTGTTGACTCCCCACATATCTCCTCGAGTTGAGTTCACTCCTCGAGTTGAGTTCCGAGTCCACGAGTCGAATGATGACTCCTCGTGTTGACTCAATACATCACTCCTCGAGTTGAGTCCCGAGTCCAAGAGTCGACTGATAAGCCCTCGTGTTGACTCCCCACATAACTCCTTGAGTTACGTTCCAAGTCCACGAGTTGACTGATGACTCCTCGTGTTGACTCTCCACATAACTCCTCCAGTTGAGTTCACTCCTCGAATTGAGTTCCGAGTCCATGAGTCGACTAATAAGCAATCGTGTTGACTCTCCACATAAGTCCTCGAATTGAGTTCACTCCTCGAGTTGAGTTCCGAATCCACGAGTCGACTGATAAGCCCTCGTGCGGACTCGATACATAACTCCTCGAGTTGAGTTCACTCCTCGAGTTGAGTTCCGAGTCCATGACTCGACTAATAAGCCCTCGTGCCGACTCAATAAATAACTCCTCGAGGTGAGTTCACTCCTCCAGTTGAGTTCCGAGTCCATGAGTCGATTGATACGCCCTTGTGTCGACTCGATACATAACTCCTCGAGTTGAGTTCACTCCTCGAGTTGAGTCCCGAGTCCACGAGTCGAGTGATAAGCCCTCGTGTTGACTCTCCACATAATTCCTTGAGTTGAGTTCGCTCCTCGAGTTGAGTTCTGAGTCCACGAGTCAACTGATGACTACTCGTGCCGACTGAAACATAACTCCTCGAGTTGAGTTCACTCCTCGAGTTGAGTTCCGAGTCCACGAGTCGACTGATAAGCCCTTGTGCTGACTCGAAACATAACTACTCGAGTTGAGCTCACTCCTCGAGTTGAATCCCGAGTCCAGGAGTCGTTTGATAAGCCCTCGTGTTGACTCCCCACATATCTCCTCGAGTTGAGTTCAGTCCTCGAGTTGAGTTCCGAGTCCACGAGTCGACTGATGACTCCTCGTGTTGACTCAATACATCACTCCTCGAGTTGAGTCCCGAGTCCAAGAGTCGACTGATACGCCCTCGTGTTGACTCCCTACATAACTCCTTGAGTTGCATTCCGAGTCCACGAGTCGACTGATGACTCCTCGTGTTGACTCTCCACATAACTCCTCGAGTTGAGTTCGCTCCTCGAGTTGAGTTCCGAGTCCACGGGTCGACTGATGACTCGTCGTGCCGACTCAATACATAACTCCTCCAGTTGAGTTCAGTCGTCGAATTGAGTTCCGATTCCATGAGTCCACTAATAAGCAATCGTGTTGACTCTCCACATAAGTCCTCGAATTGAGTTCACTCCTCGAGTTGAGTTCCGAGTCCACGAGTCGACTGATAAGCCCTCGTGCGGACTCGATACATAACTCCTCGAGTTGAGTTCCGAGTCCACGAGTCGACTGATAAGCCCTCGTGCCAACTCGATACATAACTCCTTGAGTTGAGCTCACTCCTCGAGTTCAGTCCCGAGTCCAAGAGTCGACTGATAAGCCCTCATGTTGACTCCCCACATAACTCCTCGAGTTGAGTTCCGAGTCCACGAGTCGACTGATGACTTGTCGTGCCGACTCAATACATAACTACTCGAGTTGAGTACACTCCTCGAATTGAGTTCCGAGTCAATGAGTCGACTAATAAGCCCTCGTATTGACTCTCCACATAAGTCCTCGAATTGATTTCACTCCTCGAGTTGAGTTCCGAATCCACGAGTCGACTGATAAGCCCTCGTGCGGACTCGATACATTATTCCTCGAGTTCAGTTCACTCCTCGAGTTAAGTCTCGAGTCCACGAGTCAACTGAGAAGCCCTCCTGTTGACTCTCCACATAAGTCCTCGAATTGATTTCACTCCTCGAGTTGAGTTCCGAATCCACGAGTCGACTGATAAGCCCTCGTGCGGACTCGATACATTATTCCTCGAGTTGAGTTCACTCCTCGAGTTGAGTTCCGAGTCCATGAGTCGATTGATACGCCCTCGTGCCGACTCGATACATAACTCCTCGAGTTGAGTTCACTCCTCGAGTTGAGTCCCGTGTCCACGAGTCGAGTGATAAGCCCTCGTGTTGACTCTCCACATAATTCCTCGAGTTGAGTTCGCTCCTCGAGTTGAGTTCCGAGTCCACGAGTCAACTGATGACTACTCGTGCAGACTGAAACATAACTCCTCGAGTTGAGTTCACTCCTCGAGTTGAGTTCCAAATCCACGAGTCGACTGATAAGCCCTTGTGCTGACTCGAAACATAACTCCTCGAGTTGAGCTCACTCCTCGAGTTGAATCCCGAGTCCAGGAGTCGTTTGATAAGCCCTTGTGCTGACTCCCCACATATCTCCTCGAGTTGAGTTCCGAGTCCACGAGTCGACTGATGACTCCTCATGTTGACTCAATACATCACTCCTCGAGTTGAGCCCCGAGTCCAAGAGTCGACTGATAAGCCCTCGTGTTGACTCCCCACATAACTCCTCGAGTTGCGTTCCGAGTCCATGATTCGAATGATGACTCCTCGTGTTGACCCTCCACATAACTCCTCGAGTTGACTTCGCTCCTCGAGTTGAGTTCCGAGTCCACGAGTCGACTGATTACTCGTCGTGCCGACTCAATACATAACTCCTCGAGTTGAGTTCAATCCTAGAATTGAGTTCCAAGTCCATGACTCGACTAATAAGCCCTCGTGTTGACTCTCCACATAATTCCACTAATTGAGTTCACTCCTCGAGTTGAGTTCCAATCCACGAGTCGACTGATAAGCCCTCGTGCGGACTCGATACATAACTCCTCGAGTTGAGTCCCGAGTCTACGTGTCAACTGATAAGCCCTCGTGTTGACTCTCCACATAACTCCTCGAGTTGAGTTCCGAGTCCACGAGTCGACTGATAAGCCCTCGTGCGGACTCGATACATAACTCCTCGAGTTGAGTTCACTCCTCGAGTTGAGTCCCGAGTCCACGTGTCAACTGATAAGCCCTCCTGTTGACTCTCCACATAACTTCTCGAGTTGAGTTCCGAATCCACGAGTCGACTGATGACTCGTCGTACCGACTCAATACATAACTCCTCGAGTTGAGTTCACTCCTAGAATTGAGTTCCGAGTCCATGAGTCGACTAATAAGCCCTCGTGTTGACTCTCCACATAAGTTCTCGAATTGAGTTCACTCCTCGAGTTGAGTTCTGAATCCACGAGTCGACTGATAAGCCCTCGTGCGGACTCGATACATAACTCCTCGAGTTGAGTTCACTCCTCGAGTTGAGTTCCGAGTCCACGAGTCGACTGATAAGCCCTCGTGCCAACTCGATACATAACTCCTTGAGTTGAGCTCACTCCTCGAGTTCAGTCCCGAGTCCAAGAGTCGACTGATAAGCCCTCATGTTGACTCCCCACATAACTCCTCGAGTTGAGTTCCGAGTCCACGAGTCGACTGATGACTCGTCGTGCCGACTCAATACATAACTACTCGAGTTGAGTTCACTCCTCGAATTGAGTTCCGAGTGAATGAGTCGACTAATAAGCCCTCGTATTGAATCTCCACATAAGTCCTCGAATTGATTTCAGTCCTCGAGTTGAGTTCCGAATCCACGAGTCGACTGATAAGCCCTCGTACGGACTCGATACATTATTCCTCCAGTTCAAATCACTCCTCGAGTTAAGTCCCAAGTCCACGAGTCAACTGAGAAGCCCTCATGTTGACTCTCCACATAAGTCCTCGAATTGATTTCACTCCTCGAGTTGAGTTCCGAATCCACGAGTCGACTGATAAGCCCTCGTGCGGACTCGATACATTATTCCTCGAGTTGAGTTCTCTCCTCGAGTTGAGTTCCGAGTCCATGAGTCGATTGATACGCCCTCGTGCCGACTCGATACATAACTCCTCGAGTTGAGTCCCGAGTCCACGAGTCGAGTTATAAGCCCTCGTGTTGACTCTCCACATAATTCCTTGAGTTGAGTTCGCTCCTCGAGTTGAGTTCCGAGTCCATGAGTCAACTGATGACTACTCGTGCCGACTGAAACATAACTCCTCGAGTTGAGTTCACTCCTCGAGTTGAGTTCCAAGTCCACGAGTCGACTGATAAGCCCTTGTGCTGACTCGAAACATAACTCCTCGAGTTGAGGTCACTCCTCGAGTTGAATCCCGAGTCCAGGAGTCGTTTGATTAGCCCTCGTGCTGACTACCCACATATCTTCTCGAGTTGAGTTCCGAGTCCACGAGTCGACTGATGACTCCTCGTGTTGACTCAATACATCACTCCTCGAGTTGAGCCCCGAGTCCAAGAGTCGACTGATAAGCCCTCGTGTTGACTCCCCACATAACTCCTTGAGTTGCGTTCCGAGTCCACGAGTCGACTGATGACTCCTCGTGTTGACTCTCCACATAACTCCTCGAGTTGAGTTCGCTCCTCGAGTTGAGTTCCGAGTCCACGAGTCGACTGATGACTCGTCGTGCCGACTCAATACATAACTCCTCCAGTTGAGTTCACTCCTCGAATTGAGTTCCGAATCCACGAGTCGACTGATAAGCCCTCGTGCGGACTCGATACATAACTCCTCGAGTTGAGTTCACTCCTCCAGTTGAGTCCCGAGTCCACGTGTCAACTGATAAGCCCTCGTGTTGACTCTCCACATAACTCCTCGAGTTGAGTTCCGAATCCACGAGTCGACTGATAAGCCCTCGTGCCAACTCGATACATAACTCCTTGAGTTGAGCTCACTCCTCGAGTTCAGTCCCGAGTCCAAGAGTCGACTGATAAGCCCTCGTGTTGACTCCCCACATAACTCCTCGAGTTGCGTTCCGAGTCCATGATTCGAATGATGACTCCTCGTGTTGACCCTCCACATAACTCCTCGAGTTGAGTTCGCTCCTCGAGTTGAGTTCCGAGTCCACGAGTCGACTGATTACTCGTCGTGCCGACTCAATACATAACTCCTCGAGTTGAGTTCACTCCTAGAATTGAGTTCCAAGTCCATGACTCGACTAATAAGCCCTCGTCTTGACTCTCCACATAATTCCACTAATTGAGTTCACTCCTCGAGTTGAGTTCCAATCCACGAGTCGACTGATAAGCCCTCGTGCGGACTCGATACATAACTCCTCGAGTTGAGTCCCGAGTCTACGTGTCAACTGATAAGCCCTCGTGTTGACTCTCCACATAACTCCTCGAGTTGAGTTCCGAGTCCACGAGTCGACTGATAAGCCCTCGTGCCAACTCGATACATAACTCCTCGAGTTGAGCTCACTCCTCGAGTTCAGTCCCGAGTCCAAGAGTCGACTGATAAGCCCTCGTGTTGACTCCCCACATAACTCCTCGAGTTGCATTCCGAGTCCATGATTCGACTGATGACCCCTCGTGTTGACCCTCCATATAACTCCTCAAGTTGAGTTCGCTCCTCGAGTTGAGTTCCGAATCCACGAGTCGACTGATGACTCGTCGTGCCGACTCAATACATAACTCCTCGAGTTGAGTTCACTCCTAGAATTGAGTTCCGAGTCCATGAGTCGACTAATAAGCCCTCGTGTTGACTCTCCACATAAGTCCTCGAATTGAGTTCACTCCTCGAGTTGAGTTCCGAATCCACGAGTCGACTGATAAGCCCTCGTGCGGACTCCATACATAACTCCTCGAGTTGAGTTCACTCCTCGAGTTGAGTCCCGAGTCCACGTGTCGACTGATGACTCGTCGTGTTGACTCAATACATCAGTCCTCGAGTTGAGTCCCGAGTCCATGAGTCGACTGATAAGCCCTCGTGCCAACTCGATACATAACTCCTTGAGTTGAGCTCACTCCTCGAGTTCAGTCCCGAGTCCAAGAGTCGACTGATAAGCCCTCGTGTTGACTCCCCACATAACTCCTCGAGTTGAATTCCGAGTCCACGAGTCGACTGATGACTCGTCGTGACGACTCAATACATAACTCCTCGAGTTGATTTCACTCCTCGAATTGAGTTCCGAGTCCATGAGTCGACTAATAAGCCCTCGTGTTGACTCTCCACATAAGTCCTCGAATTGATTTCACTCCTCGAGTTGAGTTCTGAATCCACGAGTCGACTCATAGCCCTCGTGCGGACTCGATTCATTATTCCTCGAGTTGAGTCCCGAGTCCACGAGTCAACTGAGAAGCCCTCGTGCCGACTCAATAAATAACTCCTCGAGGTGAGTTCACTCCTCGAGTTGAGTTCCGAGTCCATGAGTCGATTGATACGCCCTCGTGTCGACTCGATACATAACTCCTCGAGTTGAGTTCACTCCTCGAGTTGAGTCCCGAGTCCACGAGTCGAGTGATAAGCCCTCGTGTTGACTCCTCCACATAACTCCTCGAGTTGAGTTCCGAGTCCACGAGTCGACTGATAAGCCCTCGTGCCAACTCGATACATAACTCCTTGAGTTGAGCTCACTCCTCGAGTTCAGTCCCGAGTCCAAGAGTCGACTGATAAGCCCTCGTGTTCACTCCCCACATAACTCCTCGAGTTGAGTTCCGAGTCCACGAGTCGACTGATGACTCGTCGTGCCGACTCAATAGATAACTCCTCGAGTTGAGTTCACTCCTCGAATTGAGTTCCGAGTCCATGAGTCGACTAATAAGCCCTCTTGTTGACTCTCCACATAAGTCCTCCAATTAATTTCACTCCTCGAGTTGAGTTCCGAATCCACGAGTCGACTGATAAGCCCTCGTGCGGACTCGATACATTATTCCTCGAGTTGAGTTCACTCCTCGAGTTGAGTCCCGAGTCCACGAGTCGAGTGATAAGCCCTCGTGTTGACTCTCCACATTATTCCTTGAGTTGAGTTCACTCCTCGAGTTGAGTTCCGAGTCCTCGAGTCGACTGATAAGCCCTTGTGCTGACTCGAAACATAACTCCTCGAGTTGAGCTCAGTCCTCGAGTTGAATCCCGAGTCCAGGAGTCGTTTGATAAGCCCTCGTGTTGACTCCCCACATATCTCCTCGAGTTGAGTTCACTCCTCGAGTTGAGATCCGAGTCCACGAGTCGACTGATGACTCCTCGTGTTGACTCAATACATCACTCCTCGAGTTGAGTCCCGAGTCCAAGAGTCGACTGATAAGCCCTCGTGCCAACTCGATACATAACTCGTGCCGACTGATGACTACTCGTGCCGACTGAAACATAACTCCTCGAGTTGAGTTCACTCCTCGAGTTGAGTTCCGAGTCCACGAGTCGACTGATAAGCCCTTGTGCTGACTCGAAACATAACTCCTCGAGTTGAGCTCACTCCTCGAGTTGAATCCCGAGTCCAGGACTCGTTTGATAAGCCCTCGTGTTGACTCCCCACATATCTGCTCGAGTTGAGTTCACTCCTCGAGTTGAGTTCCGAGTCCACGAGTCGACTGATGACTCCTCGTGTTGACTCAATACATCACTCCTCGAGTTGAGTGCCGAGTCCAAGAGTCGACTGATAAGCCCTCGTGTTGACTCCCCACATAACTCCTTGAGTTGCGTTCCGAGTCCACGAGTCGACTGATGACTCCTCGTGTTGACTCTCCACATAACTCCTCGAGTTGAGTTCGCTCCTCGAGTTGAGTTCCGAGTCCACGGGTCGACTGATGACTCGTCGTGCCGACTCAATACATAACTCCTCCAGTTGAGTTCACTCCTCGAATTGAGTTCCGAGTCCATGAGTCGACTAATAAGCAATCGTGTTGACTCTCCACATAAGTCCTCGAATTGAGTTCACTCCTCGAGTTGAATTCCGAATCCACGAGTCGACTGATAAGCCCTCGTGCGGACTCGATACATAACTCCTCGAGTTGAGTCCCGAGTCTACGTGTCAACTGATAAGCCCTCGTGTTGACTCTCCACATAACTCCTCGAGTCGAGTTCCGAGTCCACGAGTCGACTGATAAGCCCTCGTGCCAACTCGATACATAACTCCTTGAGTTGAGCTCACTCCTCGAGTGCAGTCCCGAGTCCAAGAGTCGACTGATAAGCCCTCGTGTTGACTCCCCAAATAACTCCTCGAGTTGAGTTCCGAGTCCACGAGTCGACTGATGACTCGTCCTGCCGACTCAATACATAACTCCTCGAGTTGAGTTCACTCTTCGAATTGAGTTCCGAGCCTATGAGTCGACTAATAAGCCCTCGTGTTGACTCTCCACATAAGTCCTCGAATTGATTTCACTCCTCGAGTTGAGTTCCGAATCCACGAGTCGACTGATAAGCCCTCGTGCGGACTCGATACATTATTCCTCGAGTTGAGTCCCGAGTCCACGAGTCAACTGAGAAGCCCTCGTGTTGACTCTCCACATAACTCCTCGAGTTGAGTTCCGAGTCCACGAGTCTAATAAGCCCTCGTGCCAACTCGATACTTAACTCCTTGAGTTGAGCTCACTCCTCGAGTTCAGTCCCGAGTCCAAGACTCGACTGATAAGCCCTCGTGTTGACTCCCCACACAACTCCTCGAGTTGAGTTCCGAGTACAGGAGTCGACTGATGACTCCTCGAGTTGAGTTCCGAGTCCACGAGTCGACTGATGACTCCTCGTGGCAACTCAATAAATAACTCCTCGAGTTGAGTTCACTCCTCGAGTTGAGTTCTGAGTCCATGAGTCGTCTAATAAGCCCTCGTGCCGACTCAATAAATAACTCCTCGAGGTGAGTTCACTCCTCGACTTGAGTTCCGAGTCCATGAGTCGATTGATACGCCATCGTGCCGACTCGATACATAACTCCTCGAGTTGAGTTCACTCCTCGAGTTGAGTCCCGAGTCCACGAGTCGAGTGATAAGCCCTCGTGTTGACTCTCCACATAATTCCTTGAGTTGAGTTCGCTCCTCGAGTTGAGTTCCGAGTCCACGAGTCGACTGATGACTACTCGTGCCGACTGAAACATAACTCCTCGAGTTGAGTTCACTCCTCGAGTTGAGTTCCGAGTCCACGAGTCGACTGATAAGCCCTTGTGCTGACTCGAAACATAACTCCTCGAGTTGAGTTCACTCCTCGAGTTGAGTTCCGAATCCACGAGTCGACTGATAAGCCCTCGTGCGGACTCGATACATAACTCCTCGAGTTGAGTTCACTCCTCGAGTTGAGTCCCGAGTCCACGAGTCAACTGATAAGCCCTCGTGTTGAGTCTCCACATAACTCCTCGAGTTGAGTTCCGAATCCACGAGTCGACTGATAAGCCCTCGTGCCAACTCGATACATAACTCCTTGACTTGAGCTCACTCCTCGAGTTCAGTCCCGAGTCCAAGAGTCGACTGATAAGCCCTCGTGTTGACTCCCCAAATAACTCCTCGAGTTGAGTTCCGAGTCCACGAGTCGACTAATGACTCGTCGTGCCGACTCAATACATAAGTCCTCGAGTTGAGTTCACTCCTCGAATTGAGTTCCGAGTCCATGAGTCGACTAATAAGCCCTCGTGTTGACTCTCCACATAAGTAGTCGAATTGATTTCACTCCTCGAGTTGAGTTCCGAATCCACGAGTCGACTGATAAGCCCTCGTGCGGACTCGATACATTATTCCTCGAGTTGAGTCCCGAGTCCACGAGTCAACTGATAAGCCCTCGTGTTGACTCTCCACATAATTCCTTGAGTTGAGTTCGCTCCTCGAGTTGAGTTCCGAGTCCACGAGTCGACTGATGACTACTCGTGCCGACTGAAACATAACTCCTCGAGTTGAGTTCATTCCTCGAGTTGAGTTCCGAGTCCACTAGTCGACTGATAAGCCCTTGTGCTGACTCGAAACATAACTCCTCGAGTTGAGCTCACTCCTCGAGTTGAATCCCGAGTCCAGGAGTCGTTTGATAAGCCCTCGTGTTGACTCCCCACATATCTCTACGAGTTGAGTTCACTCCTCGAGTTGAGTTCCGAGTCCACGAGTCGACTGATAACTCCTCATGTTGACTCAATACATCACTCCTCTAGTTGAGTCCCGAGTCCAAGAGTCGACTGATAAGCCCTCGTGTTGACTCCCCACATAACTCCTTGAGTTGAGTCCCGAGTCCAAGAGTGTACTGATAAGCCCTCGTGTTGACTCTCCACATAACTCCTTGAGTTGAGTTCGCTCCTCGAGTTGAGTTCCGAGTCCACGAGTCGACTGATGACTCCTCGTGCCGACTCAAACATAACTCCTCGAGTTGAGTTGCGAGTCCACGACTCGATTGATGACTCCTCGTGTTGACTCTCCACATAACTCCTCGAGTTGAGTTCGCTCCTCGAGTTGAGTTCCGAGTCCACGAGTCGACTGATGACTCGTCGTGCCGACTCAATACATAACTCCTCCAGTTGAGTTCACTCCTCGAATTGAGTTCCGAGTCCATGAGTCGACTAATAAGCCCTCGTGTTGACTCTCCACATAAGTCCTGGAATTGAGTTCACTCCTCGAATTGAGTTCCGAATCCACGAGTCGGCTGATAAGCCCTCGTGCGGACTCGAAAGATAACTCCTCAAGTTGAGTTAACTCCTCGAGTTGAGTCCCGAGTCAACGAGTCAACTGATAAGCCCTTGTGTTGACTCTCCACATAACTCCTCGAGTTGAGTTCCGAGTCCACGAGTCGACTGATAAGCCCTCGTGCCAACTCGATACATAACTCCTTGAGTTGAGCTCACTCCTCGAGTTCAGTCCCGAGTCCAAGAGTCGACTGATAAGCCCTCGTGTTGACTCCCCACATAAATCCTCGAGTTGAGTCCCGAGTCCAAGAGTCGATTGATAAGCCCTCGTGTTGACTCCCCACATAACTCCTCGAGTTGAGTTCCGAATCCACGAGTCGGCTGATAAGCCCTTGTGCGGACTCGATACATAACTCCTCGAGTTGAGTTCACTCCTCGAGTTGAGTCCCGAGTCCACGAGTCAACTGATAAGCCCTCGTGTTGACTTTCCACATAACTCCTCAAGTTGAGTTCACTCCTCGAGTTGAGTTCCGAGTCCACGAGTCGACTGATAAGCCCTCGTGCCAACTCGATACATAACTCCTTGAGTTGAGCTCACTCCTCGAGTTCAGTCCCGAGTCCATGAGTCGACTGATAAGCCCTCGTGTTGACTCCCCACATAACTCCTCGAGTTGACTTCCGAGTCCACAAGTCGACTGATGACTCATCGTGCCGACTCAATACATAACTCCTCGAGTTGAGTTCACTCCTCGAATTGAGTTCAGAGTCCATGAGTCGACTAATAAGCCCTCGTGTTGACTCTCCACATAAGTCCTCGAATTGATTTCACTCCTCGAGTTGAATTCAAATCCACGAGTCGACTGATAAGCCCTCGTGCGGACTCGATACATTATTCCTCGAGTTGAGTTCACTCCTCGAGTTGAGTCCCGAGTCCATGAGTTAACTGAGAAGCCCTCGTGTTGACTCTCCACATAACTCCTCGAGTTGAGTTCCGAGTCCACGAGTCGACTGATAAGCCCTCGTGCCAACTCCATACATAACTCCTTGAGTTGAGCTCACTCCTCGAGTTCAGTCCCGAGTCCAAGACTCCACTGATAAGCCCTCGTGTTGACTCCCCACATAACTCCTCGAGTTGAGTTCCGAGTACAGGAGTCGACTGATGACTCCTCGAGTAGAGTTCCGAGTCCACGAGTCGACTGATGACTCCTCGTGGCGACTCAATAAATAACTCCTCGAGTTGAGTTCACTCCTCGAGTTGAGTTCCGAGTCCATGAGTCGACAAATAAGCCCTCGTGCCGACTCAATAAATAACTCCTCGAGGTGAGTTCACTCCTCGAGTTGAGTTCCGAATCCATGAGTCGATTGATACACCCTCGTGCCGACTCGATACATAACTCCTCGAGTTGAGTTCACTCCTCGAGTTGAGTCCCGAGTCCACGAGTCGAGTGATAAGCCCTCGTGTTGACTCTCCACATAATTCCTTGAGTTGAGTTCGCTCCTCGAGTTGAGTTCCGAGTCCACGACTCGACTGATGACTACTCGTGCCGACTGAAACATAACTCCTCGAGTTGAGTTCACTCCTCGAGTTGAGTTCCGAGTCCACGAGTCGACTGATAAGCCCTTGTGCTGACTCGAAACATAACTCCTCGAGTTGAGTTCCGAGTCCACGATTCGACTGGTAAGCCCTCGTGCCAACTCGATACATAACTCCTTGAGTTGAGCTCACTCCTCGAGTTCAGTCCTGAGTCCAAGAGTCGACTGATAAGCCCTCGTGTTGACTCCCCACATAGCTCCTCGAGTTGAGTTCCGAGTACATGAGTCGACTGATGACTCCTCGAGTTGAGTTCGCTTCTCGAGTTGAGTTCCGAGTCCACGAGTCGACTGATGACTCCTCGTGGCGACTCAATAAATAACTCCTCGAGTGGAGTTCACTGCTCGAGTTGAGTTCCGAGTCCACGAGTCGACTGATGACTCCTCGTGCCGACTCAAACATAACTCCTCGAGTTGAGTTCACTCCTCGAGTTGAGTTCCGAGTCCAAGAGTCGATTGATAAGCCCTTGTGCTTACTCGATACATAACTCCTCGAGTTGAGCTCACTCCTCGAGTTGAATCCCGAGTCCAAGAGTCGTTTGATTAGCCCTCGTGTTGATGCCCCACATATCTCCTCGAGTTGAGTTCACTCCTCGAGTTGAGTTCCGAGTCCACGAGTTGACTGATGACTCCTCGTGTTGACTCAATACATCACTCCTTGAGTTGAGTCCCGAGTCCAAGAGTCGACTGATAAGCCCTCGTGTTGACTCCCCACATAACTCCTTGAGTTGAGTTCCGAGTCCACGAGTCAACTGATGACTCGTCGTGCCGACTCAATACATAACTCCTCGAGTTGAGTTCACTCCTCGAATTGATTTCCGAGTCCATGAGTCGACAAATAAGCCCTCGTGTTGACTCTCCACATAAGTCCTCGAATTGAGTTCACTCCTCGAGTTGAGTTCCGAAGCCACGAGTCGTCTGATAAGCCCTCGTGCGGACTCGATACATAACTCCTCGAGTTGAGTTCACTCCTCGAGTTGAGTCCCGAGTCCACGAGTCAACTGATAAGCCCTCGTGTTGACTCTCCACATAACTCCTCGAGTTGAGTTCCGAGTCCACGAGTCGATTGATCAGCCCTCGTGCCAACTCGATACATAACTCCTTCAGTTGAGCTCACTCCTCGAGTTCAGTCCCGAGTCCAAGAGTCGACTGATAAGCCCTCGTGTTCACTCCCCACATAACTCCTCGAGTTGACTTCCGAGTCGACGAGTCGACTGATGACTCGTCGTGCCGACTCAATACATAACTCCTCGAGTTGAGTTCACTCCTCGAATTGAGTTCCGAGTCCATGAGTCGACTAATAAGCCCTCGTGTTGACTCTCCACATAAATCCTCGAATTGAGTTCACTCCTCGTGTTGAGTTTCGAATCCACGAGTCGACTGATAAGCCCTCGTGCGGACTCGATACATAACTCCTCGAGTTGAGTTCACTCCTCGAGTTGAGTCCCGAGTCCACGAGTCAACTGATAAGCCCTCGCGTTGGCTCTCCACATAACTTCTCGAGTTGGGTTCCGAGTCCACGAGTCGACTGATAAGCCCTCGTGCCAACTCGATACTTAACTCCTTGAGTTGAGCTCACTCCTCGAGTTCAGTCCTGAGTCCAAGACTCGACTGATAAGCCCTCGTGTTGACTCCCCACATAGCTCCTCGATTTGAGTTCCGAGTACATGAGTCGACTGATGACTCCTCGAGTTGAGTTCGCTCCTCGAGTTGAGTTCCGAGTCCACGAGTCGACTGATGACTCCTCGTGGCGACTCAATAAATAACTCCTCGAGTTGAGTTCACTCCTCGAGTTGAGTTCCGAGTCCATGAGTCGACTAATAAGCCCTCGTGCCGACTCAATAAATAAATCCTCGAGTTGAGTTCACTCCTCGAGTTGAGTTCCGAGTCCATGAGTCGATTGATACGCCCTCGTGCCGACTCGATACATAACTCCTCGAGTTGAGTTCACTCCTCGAGTTGAGTCCCGAGTCCACGAGTCGAGTCATAAGCCCTCGTGTTGACTCTCTACATAACTCCTTGAGTTGAGTTCGCTCCTTGAGTTGAGTTACGAGTCCACGAGTCGACTGTTGACTCCTCGTGCCGACTCAAACATAACTCCTCGAGTTGAGTTCACTCCTCGAGTTGAGTTCCGAGTCCAAGAGTCGATTGATAAGCCCTTGTGCTGACTCGATACATAACTCCTCGAGTTGAGCTCACTCCTCGAGTTGAATCCCGAGTCCAAGAGTGGTTTGATAAGCCCTCGTGTTGATGCCCCACATATCTCCTCGAGTTGAGTTCACTCCTCGAGTTGAGTTCCGAGTCCACGAGTCGACTGATGACTCAATACATCACTCCTTGAGTTGAGTCCCGAGTCCAAGAGTCGACTGATAAGCCCTCGTGTTGACTCCCCACATAACTCCTTGAGTTGAGTTCCGAGTCCACGAGTCGACTGATGACTCGTCGTGCTGAATCAATACATAACTCCTCGAGTTGAGTTCACTCCTCGAATTGAGTTCCGATTTCATGAGTCGACTAATAAGCCCTCGTGTTGACTCTCCACATAAGTCCTCGAATTGAGTTCACTCCTCGAGTTGAGTTCCGAATCCACGAGTCGACTGATAAGCCCTCGTGCGGACTCGATACATAACTCCTCCAGTTGAGTTCACTCGTCGAGTTGAGTCCAGAGTCCACGAGTCAACTGATAAGCCCTCGTGTTGACTCTCCACATAACTCCTCGAGTTGAGTTCCGAGTCCACGAGTCGACTGATAAGCCCTCGTGCCAACTCGATACATAACTCCTTGAGTTGAGCTCACTCCTCGAGTTCAGTCCCGAGTCCAAGAGTCGACTGATAAGCCATCGTGTTCACTCCCCACATAACTCCTCGAGTTGAGTTCCGAGTCCACGAGTCGACTGATGACTCGTCGTGCCGACTCAATACATAACTCCTCGAGTTGAGTTCACTCCTCGAATTGAGTTCCGAGTCCATGAGTCGACTAATAAGCCCTCGTGTTGACTCTCCACATAAGTCCTCGAATTGACTTCACTCCTCGTGTTGAGTTCCGAATCCACGAGTCGACTGATAAGCCCTCGTGCGGACTCGATACATAACTCCTTGAGTTGAGTCCCGAGTCCACGAGTCAACTGATAAGCCCTCGCGTTAACTCTCCACATAACTCCTCGAGTTGAGTTCCGAGTCCACGAGTCGACTGATAAGCCCTCGTGCCAACTCGATACATAACTCCTTGAGTTGAGCTCACTCCCCGAGTTCAGTCCTGAGTCCAAGAGTCGACTGATAAGCCCTCGTGTTGACTCCCCACATAGCTCCTCGAGTTGAGTTCCGAGTACATGAGTCGACTGATGACTCCTCGAGTTGAGTTTGCTCCTCGAGTTGAGTTCCGAGTCCACGAGTCGACTGATGACTCCTCGTGGCGACTCAATAAATAACTCCTCGAGTTGAGTTCACTCCTCGAGTTGAGTTCCGAGTCCATGAGTCGACTAATAAGCCCTCGTGCCGACTCAATAAATAACTTCTCGAGTTGAGTTCACTCCACGAGTTGAGTTCCGAGTCCATGAATCGATTGATACGCCCTCGTGCCGACTCGATACATAACTCCTCGAGTTGAGTTCACTCCTCGAGTTGAATCCGGATTCCACGAGTCGAGTGATAAGCCCTCGTGTTGACTCTCCACATAACTCCTTGAGTTGAGTTCCGAGTCCACGAGTCGACTGATGACTCCTCGTGCCGACTCAAACATAACTCCTCTAGTTGAGTTCACTCCTCGAGTTGAGTTCCGAGTCCAAGAATCGATTGATAAGCCCTTGTGCTGTCTCGATACATAACTCCTCGAGTTGAGCTCACTCCTCGAGTTGAATCCCGAGTCCAAGAGTCGTTTGATAAGCCCTCGTGTTGATGCCCCACATATCTCCTCGACTTGAGTTCCGAGTCCACGAGTCGACTGATGACTCCTCGTGTTGACTCAAAACATCAGTCCTTGAGTTGAGTCCCGAGTCCAAGAGTCGACTGATGAGCCCTCGTGTTGACTCCCCACATAACTCCTTGAGTTGAGTTCCGAGTCCACGAGTCGACTGATGACTCGTCGTGCCGACTCAATACATAACTCCTCGAGTTGAGTTCACTCCTCGAATTGAGTTCCGAGTCCATGAGTCGACTAATAAGCCCTCGTGTTGACTCTCCACATAAGTCCTCGAATTGAGTTCACTCCTTGTGTTGAGTTCCGAATCCACGAGTCGACTGATAAGCCCTCGTGCGGACTCGATACATAACTCCTCGAGTTGAGTTCACTCCTCGAGTTGAGTCCCGAGTCCACGAGTCAACTGATAAGCCCTCGCGTTGACTCTCCACATAACTTCTCGAGTTGAGTTCCGAGTCCACGAGTCGACTGATAAGCCCTCGTGCCAACTCGATACATAACTCCTCGAGTTGAGTCCCGAGTCCACGAGTCAACTGATAAGCCCTCGCGTTAACTCTCCACATAACTCCTCGAGTTGAGTTCCGAGTCCACGAGTCGACTGATAAGCCCTCGTGCCAACTCGATACATAACTCCTTGAGTTGAGCTCACTCCCCGAGTTCAGTCCTGAGTCCAAGAGTCGACTGATAAGCCCTCGTGTTGACTCCCCACATAGCTCCTCGAGTTGAGTTCCGAGTACATGAGTCGACTGATGACTCCTCGAGTTGAGTTTGCTCCTCGAGTTGAGTTCCGAGTCCACGAGTCGACTGATGACTCCTCGTGGCGACTCAATAAATAACTCCTCGAGTTGAGTTCACTCCTCGAGTTGAGTTCCGAGTCCATGAGTCGACTAATAAGCCCTCGTGCCGACTCAATAAATAACTTCTCGAGTTGAGTTCACTCCTCGAGTTGAGTTCCGAGTCCATGAGTCGATTGATACGCCCTCGTGCCGACTTGATACATAACTCCTCGAGTTGAGTTCACTCCTCGAGTTGAGTCCCGAGTCCACGAGTCGAGTCATAAGCCCTCGTGTTGACTCTCTACATAACTCCTTGAGTTGAGTTCGCTCCTTGAGTTGAGTTACGAGTCCACGAGTCGACTGTTGACTCCTCGTGCCGACTCAAACATAACTCCTCGAGTTGAGTTCACTCCTCGAGTTGAGTTCCGAGTCCAAGAGTCGATTGATAAGCCCTTGTGTTGACTCGATACATAACTCCTCGAGTTGAGCTCACTCCTCGAGTTGAATCCCGAGTCCAAGAGTCGTTTGATAAGCCCTCGTGTTGATGCCCCACATATCTCCTCGAGTTGAGTTCACTCCTCGAGTTGAGTTCCGAGTCCACGAGTCGACTGATGACTCAATACATCACTCCTTGAGTTGAGTCCCGAGTCCAAGAGTCGACTGATAAGCCCTCGTGTTGACTCCCCACATAACTCCTTGAGTTGAGTTCCGAGTCCACGAGTCGACTGATGACTCGTCGTGCTGAATCAATACATAACTCCTCGAGTTGAGTTCACTCCTCGAATTGAGTTCCGATTTCATGAGTCGACTAATAAGCCCTCGTGTTGACTCTCCACATAAGTCCTCGAATTGAGTTCACTCCTCGAGTTGAGTTCCGAATCCACGAGTCGACTGATAAGCCCTCGTGCGGACTCGATACATAACTCCTCGAGTTGAGTTCACTCGTCGAGTTGAGTCCAGAGTCCACGAGTCAACTGATAAGCCCTCGTGTTGACTCTCCACATAACTCCTCGAGTTGAGTTCCGAGTCCACGAGTCGACTGATAAGCCCTCGTGCGAACTCGATACATAACTCCTTGAGTTGAGCTCACTCCTCGAGTTCAGTCCCGAGTCCAAGAGTCGACTGATAAGCCCTCGTGTTCACTCCCCACATAACTCCTCGAGTTGAGTTCCGAGTCCACGAGTCGACTGATGACTCGTCGTGCCGACTCAATACATAACTCCTCGAGTTGAGTTCACTCCTCGAATTGAGTTCCGAGTCCATGAGTCGACTAATAAGCCCTCGTGTTGACTCTCCACATAAGTCCTCGAATTGACTTCACTCCTCGTGTTGAGTTCCGAATCCACGAGTCGACTGATAAGCCCTCGTGCGGACTCGATACATAACTCCTCGAGTTGAGTCCCGAGTCCACGAGTCAACTGATAAGCCCTCGCGTTAACTCTCCACATAACTCCTCGAGTTGAGTTCCGAGTCCACGAGTCGACTGATAAGCCCTCGTGCCAACTCGATACATAACTCCTTGAGTTGAGCTCACTCCCCGAGTTCAGTCCTGAGTCCAAGAGTCGACTGATAAGCCCTCGTGTTGACTCCCCACATAGCTCCTCGAGTTGAGTTCCGAGTACATGAGTCGACTGATGACTCCTCGAGTTGAGTTTGCTCCTCGAGTTGAGTTCCGAGTCCACGAGTCGACTGATGACTCCTCGTGGCGACTCAATAAATAACTCCTCGAGTTGAGTTCACTCCTCGAGTTGAGTTCCGAGTCCATGAGTCGACTAATAAGCCCTCGTGCCGACTCAATAAATAACTTCTCGAGTTGAGTTCACTCCTCGAGTTGAGTTCCGAGTCCATGAGTCGATTGATACGCCCTCGTGTCGACTCGATACATAACTCCTCGAGTTGAGTTCACTCCTCGAGTTGAGTCCGGATTCCACGAGTCGAGTGATAAGCATTCGTGTTGACTCTCCACATAAGTCCTTGAGTTGAGTTCCGAGTCCACGAGTCGACTGATGACTCCTCGTGCCGACTCAAACATAACTCCTCTAGTTGAGTTCACTCCTCGAGTTGAGTTCCGAGTCCAAGAATCGATTGATAAGCCCTTGTGCTGACTCGATACATAACTCCTCGAGTTGAGCTCACTCCTCGAGTTGAATCCCGACTCCAAGAGTCGTTTGATAAGCCCTCGTGTTGATGCCCCACATATCTCCTCGACTTGAGTTCCGAGTCCACGAGTCGACTGATGACTCCTCGTGTTGACTCAAAACATCAGTCCTTGAGTTGAGTCCCGAGTCCAAGAGTCGACTGATGAGCCCTCGTGTTGACTCCCCACATAACTCCTTGAGTTGAGTTCCGAGTCCACGAGTCGACTGATGACTCGTCGTGCCGACTCAATACATAACTCCTCGAGTTGAGTTCACTCCTCGAATTGAGTTCCGAGTCCATGAGTCGACTAATAAGCCCTCGTGTTGACTCTCCACATAAGTCCTCGAATTGAGTTCACTCCTTGTGTTGAGTTCCGAATCCACGAGTCGACTGATAAGCCCTCGTGCGGACTCGATACATAACTCCTCGAGTTGAGTTCACTCCTCGAGTTGAGTCCCGAGTCCACGAGTCAACTGATAAGCCCTCGCGTTGACTCTCCACATAACTTCTCGAGTTGAGTTCCGAGTCCACGAGTCGACTGATAAGCCCTCGTGCCAACTCGATACATAACTCCTCGAGTTGAGTCCCGAGTCCACGAGTCAACTGATAAGCCCTCGCGTTAACTCTCCACATAACTCCTCGAGTTGAGTTCCGAGTCCACGAGTCGACTGATAAGCCCTCGTGCCAACTCGATACATAACTCCTTGAGTTGAGCTCACTCCCCGAGTTCAGTCCTGAGTCCACGAGTCGACTGATGACTCCTCGTGGCGACTCAATAAATAACTCCTCGAGTTGAGTTCACTCCTCGAGTTGAGTTCCGAGTCCATGAGTCGACTAATAAGCCCTCGTGCCGACTCAATAAATAACTTCTCGAGTTGAGTTCACTCCTCGAGTTGAGTTCCGAGTCCATGAGTCGATTGATACGCCCTCGTGCCGACTTGATACATAACTCCTCGAGTTGAGTTCACTCCTCGAGTTGAGTCCCGAGTCCACGAGTCGAGTCATAAGCCCTCGTGTTGACTCTCTACATAACTCCTTGAGTTGAGTTCGCTCCTTGAGTTGAGTTACGAGTCCACGAGTCGACTGTTGACTCCTCGTGCCGACTCAAACATAACTCCTCGAGTTGAGTTCACTCCTCGAGTTGAGTTCCGAGTCCAAGAGTCGATTGATAAGCCCTTGTGTTGACTCGATACATAACTCCTCGAGTTGAGCTCACTCCTCGAGTTGAATCCCGAGTCCAAGAGTCGTTTGATAAGCCCTCGTGTTGATGCCCCACATATCTCCTCGAGTTGAGTTCACTCCTCGACTTGAGTTCCGAGTCCACGAGTCGACTGATGACTCAATACATCACTCCTTGAGTTGAGTCCCGAGTCCAAGAGTCGACTGATAAGCCCTCGTGTTGACTCCCCACATAACTCCTTGAGTTGAGTTCCGAGTCCACGAGTCGACTGATGACTCGTCGTGCTGAATCAATACATAACTCCTCGAGTTGAGTTCACTCCTCGAATTGAGTTCCGATTTCATGAGTCGACTAATAAGCCCTCGTGTTGACTCTCCACATAAGTCCTCGAATTGAGTTCACTCCTCGAGTTGAGTTCCGAATCCACGAGTCGACTGATAAGCCCTCGTGCGGACTCGATACATAACTCCTCGAGTTGAGTTCACTCGTCGAGTTGAGTCCAGAGTCCACGAGTCAACTGATAAGCCCTCGTGTTGACTCTCCACATAACTCCTCGAGTTGAGTTCCGAGTCCACGAGTCGACTGATAAGCCCTCGTGCCAACTCGATACATAACTCCTTGAGTTGAGCTCACTCCTCGAGTTCAGTCCCGAGTCCAAGAGTCGACTGATAAGCCCTCGTGTTCACTCCCCACATAACTCCTCGAGTTGAGTTCCGAGTCCACGAGTCGACTGATGACTCGTCGTGCCGACTCAATACATAACTCCTCGAGTTGAGTTCACTCCTCGAATTGAGTTCCGAGTCCATGAGTCGACTAATAAGCCCTCGTGTTGACTCTCCACATAAGTCCTCGAATTGACTTCACTCCTCGTGTTGAGTTCCGAATCCACGAGTCGACTGATAAGCCCTCGTGCGGACTCGATACATAACTCCTCGAGTTGAGTCCCGAGTCCACGAGTCAACTGATAAGCCCTCGCGTTAACTCTCCACATAACTCCTCGAGTTGAGTTCCGAGTCCACGAGTCGACTGATAAGCCCTCGTGCCAACTCGATACATAACTCCTTGAGTTGAGCTCACTCCCCGAGTTCAGTCCTGAGTCCAAGAGTCGACTGATAAGCCCTCGTGTTGACTCCCCACATAGCTCCTCGAGTTGAGTTCCGAGTACATGAGTCGACTGATGACTCCTCGAGTTGAGTTTGCTCCTCGAGTTGAGTTCCGAGTCCACGAGTCGACTGATGACTCCTCGTGGCGACTCAATAAATAACTCCTCGAGTTGAGTTCACTCCTCGAGTTGAGTTCCGAGTCCATGAGTCGACTAATAAGCCCTCGTGCCGACTCAATAAATAACTTCTCGAGTTGAGTTCACTCCTCGAGTTGAGTTCCGAGTCCATGAGTCGATTGATACGCCCTCGTGTCGACTCGATACATAACTCCTCGAGTTGAGTTCACTCCTCGAGTTGAGTCCGGATTCCACGAGTCGAGTGATAAGCATTCGTGTTGACTCTCCACATAAGTCCTTGAGTTGAGTTCCGAGTCCACGAGTCGACTGATGACTCCTCGTGCCGACTCAAACATAACTCCTCTAGTTGAGTTCACTCCTCGAGTTGAGTTCCGAGTCCAAGAATCGATTGATAAGCCCTTGTGCTGACTCGATACATAACTCCTCGAGTTGAGCTCACTCCTCGAGTTGAATCCCGACTCCAAGAGTCGTTTGATAAGCCCTCGTGTTGATGCCCCACATATCTCCTCGACTTGAGTTCCGAGTCCACGAGTCGACTGATGACTCCTCGTGTTGACTCAAAACATCAGTCCTTGAGTTGAGTCCCGAGTCCAAGAGTCGACTGATGAGCCCTCGTGTTGACTCCCCACATAACTCCTTGAGTTGAGTTCCGAGTCCACGAGTCGACTGATGACTCGTCGTGCCGACTCAATACATAACTCCTCGAGTTGAGTTCACTCCTCGAATTGAGTTCCGAGTCCATGAGTCGACTAATAAGCCCTCGTGTTGACTCTCCACATAAGTCCTCGAATTGAGTTCACTCCTTGTGTTGAGTTCCGAATCCACGAGTCGACTGATAAGCCCTCGTGCGGACTCGATACATAACTCCTCGAGTTGAGTTCACTCCTCGAGTTGAGTCCCGAGTCCACGAGTCAACTGATAAGCCCTCGCGTTGACTCTCCACATAACTTCTCGAGTTGAGTTCCGAGTCCACGAGTCGACTGATAAGCCCTCGTGCCAACTCGATACATAACTCCTCGAGTTGAGTCCCGAGTCCACGAGTCAACTGATAAGCCCTCGCGTTAACTCTCCACATAACTCCTCGAGTTGAGTTCCGAGTCCACGAGTCGACTGATAAGCCCTCGTGCCAACTCGATACATAACTCCTTGAGTTGAGCTCACTCCCCGAGTTCAGTCCTGAGTCCACGAGTCGACTGATGACTCCTCGTGGCGACTCAATAAATAACTCCTCGAGTTGAGTTCACTCCTCGAGTTGAGTTCCGAGTCCATGAGTCGACTAATAAGCCCTCGTGCCGACTCAATAAATAACTTCTCGAGTTGAGTTCACTCCTCGAGTTGAGTTCCGAGTCCATGAGTCGATTGATACGCCCTCGTGCCGACTTGATACATAACTCCTCGAGTTGAGTTCACTCCTCGAGTTGAGTCCCGAGTCCACGAGTCGAGTCATAAGCCCTCGTGTTGACTCTCTACATAACTCCTTGAGTTGAGTTCGCTCCTTGAGTTGAGTTACGAGTCCACGAGTCGACTGTTGACTCCTCGTGCCGACTCAAACATAACTCCTCGAGTTGAGTTCACTCCTCGAGTTGAGTTCCGAGTCCAAGAGTCGATTGATAAGCCCTTGTGTTGACTCGATACATAACTCCTCGAGTTGAGCTCACTCCTCGAGTTGAATCCCGAGTCCAAGAGTCGTTTGATAAGCCCTCGTGTTGATGCCCCACATATCTCCTCGAGTTGAGTTCACTCCTCGACTTGAGTTCCGAGTCCACGAGTCGACTGATGACTCAATACATCACTCCTTGAGTTGAGTCCCGAGTCCAAGAGTCGACTGATAAGCCCTCGTGTTGACTCCCCACATAACTCCTTGAGTTGAGTTCCGAGTCCACGAGTCGACTGATGACTCGTCGTGCTGAATCAATACATAACTCCTCGAGTTGAGTTCACTCCTCGAATTGAGTTCCGATTTCATGAGTCGACTAATAAGCCCTCGTGTTGACTCTCCACATAAGTCCTCGAATTGAGTTCACTCCTCGAGTTGAGTTCCGAATCCACGAGTCGACTGATAAGCCCTCGTGCGGACTCGATACATAACTCCTCGAGTTGAGTTCACTCGTCGAGTTGAGTCCAGAGTCCACGAGTCAACTGATAAGCCCTCGTGTTGACTCTCCACATAACTCCTCGAGTTGAGTTCCGAGTCCACGAGTCGACTGATAAGCCCTCGTGCCAACTCGATACATAACTCCTTGAGTTGAGCTCACTCCTCGAGTTCAGTCCCGAGTCCAAGAGTCGACTGATAAACCCTCGTGTTCACTCCCCACATAACTCCTCGAGTTGAGTTCCGAGTCCACGAGTCGACTGATGACTCGTCGTGCCGACTCAATACATAACTCCTCGAGTTGAGTTCACTCCTCGAATTGAGTTCCGAGTCCATGAGTCGACTAATAAGCCCTCGTGTTGACTCTCCACATAAGTCCTCGAATTGACTTCACTCCTCGTGTTGAGTTCCGAATCCACGAGTCGACTGATAAGCCCTCGTGCGGACTCGATACATAACTCCTCGAGTTGAGTCCCGAGTCCACGAGTCAACTGATAAGCCCTCGCGTTAACTCTCCACATAACTCCTCGAGTTGAGTTCAGAGTCCACGAGTCGACTGATAAGCCCTCGTGCCAACTCGATACATAACTCCTTGAGTTGAGCTCACTCCCCGAGTTCAGTCCTGAGTCCAAGAGTCGACTGATAAGCCCTCGTGTTGACTCCCCACATAGCTCCTCGAGTTGAGTTCCGAGTACATGAGTCGACTGATGACTCCTCGAGTTGAGTTTGCTCCTCGAGTTGAGTTCCGAGTCCACGAGTCGACTGATGACTCCTCGTGGCGACTCAATAAATAACTCCTCGAGTTGAGTTCACTCCTCGAGTTGAGTTCCGAGTCCATGAGTCGACTAATAAGCCCTCGTGCCGACTCAATAAATAACTTCTCGAGTTGAGTTCACTCCTCGAGTTGAGTTCCGAGTCCATGAGTCGATTGATACGCCCTCGTGCCGACTCGATACATAACTCCTCGAGTTGAGTTCACTCCTCGAGTTGAGTCCGGATTCCACGAGTCGAGTGATAAGCCCTCGTGTTGACTCTCCACATAAGTCCTTGAGTTGAGTTCCGAGTCCACGAGTCGACTGATGACTCCTCGTGCCGACTCAAACATAACTCCTCTAGTTGAGTTCACTCATCGAGTTGAGTTCCGAGTCCAAGAATCGATTGATAAGCCCTTGTGCTGACTCGATACATAACTCCTCGAGTTGAGCTCACTCCTCGAGTTGAATCCCGAGTCCAAGAGTCGTTTGATAAGCCCTCGTGTTGATGCCCCACATATCTCCTCGACTTGAGTTCCGAGTCCACGAGTCGACTGATGACTCCTCGTGTTGACTCAAAACATCAGTCCTTGAGTTGAGTCCCGAGTCCAAGAGTCGACTGATGAGCCCTCGTGTTGACTCCCCACATAACTCCTTGAGTTGAGTTCCGAGTCCACGAGTCGACTGATGACTCATCGTGCCGACTCAATACATAACTCCTCGAGTTGAGTTCACTCCTCGAATTGAGTTCCGAGTCCATGAGTCGACTAATAAGCCCTCGTGTTGACTCTCCACATAAGTCCTCGAATTGAGTTCACTCCTTGTGTTGAGTTCCGAATCCACGAGTCGACTGATAAGCCCTCGTGCGGACTCGATACATAACTCCTCGAGTTGAGTTCACTCCTCGAGTTGAGTCCCGAGTCCACGAGTCAACTGATAAGCCCTCGCGTTGACTCTCCACATAACTTCTCGAGTTGAGTTCCGAGTCCACGAGTCGACTGATAAGCCCTCGTGCCAACTCGATACATAACTCCTCGAGTTGAGTCCCGAGTCCACGAGTCAACTGATAAGCCCTCGCATTAACTCTCCACATAACTCCTCGAGTTGAGTTCCGAGTCCACGAGTCGACTGATAAGCCCTCGTGCCAACTCAATACATAACTCCTTTGAGTTGAGCTCACTCCCCGAGTTCAGTCCTGAGTCCAAGAGTCGACTGATAAGCCCTCGTGTTGACTCCCCACATAGCTCCTCGAGTTGAGTTCCGAGTACATGAGTCGACTGATGACTCCTGGAGTTGAGTTTGCTCCTCGAGTTGAGTTCCGAGTCCACGAGTCGACTGATGACTCCTCGTGGCGACTCAATAAATAACTCCTCGAGTTGAGTTCACTCCTCGAGTTGAGTTCCGAGTCCATGAGTCGACTAATAAGCCCTCGTGCCGACTCAATAAATAACTTCTCGAGTTGAGTTCACTCCTCGAGTTGAGTTCCGAGTCCATGAGTCGATTGATACGCCCTCGTGCCGACTCGATACATAACTCCTCGAGTTGAGTTCACTCCTCGAGTTGAGTCCCGAGTCCACGAGTCGAGTCATAAGCCCTCGTGTTGACTCTCTACATAACTCCTTGAGTTGAGTTCGCTCCTTGAGTTGAGTTACGAGTCCACGAGTCGACTGTTGACTCCTCGTGCCGACTCAAACATAACTCCTCGAGTTGAGTTCCGAGTCCAAGAGTCGATTGATAAGCCCTTGTGCTGACTCGATACATAACTCCTCGAGTTGAGCTCACTCCTCGAGTTGAATCCCGAGTCCAAGAGTCGTTTGATAAGCCCTCGTGTTGATGCCCCACATATCTCCTCGAGTTGAGTTCACTCCTCGAGTTGAGTTCCGAGTCCACGAGTCGACTGATGACTCAATACATCACTCCTTGAGTTCAGTCCCGAGTCCAAGAGTCGACTGATAAGCCCTCGTGTTGACTCCCCACATAACTCCTTGAGTTGAGTTCCGAGTCCACGAGTCGACTGATGACTCGTCGTGCTGAATCAATACATAACTCCTCGAGTTGAGTTCACTCCTCGAATTGAGTTCCGATTTCATGAGTCGACTAATAAGCCCTCGTGTTGACTCTCCACATAAGTCCTCGAATTGAGTTCACTCCTCGAGTTGAGTTCCGAATCCACGAGTCGACTGATAAGCCCTCGTGCGGACTCGATACATAACTCCTCGAGTTGAGTTCACTCGTCGAGTTGAGTCCAGAGTCCACGAGTCAACTAATAAGCCCTCATGTTGACTCTCCACATAACTCCTCGAGTTGAGTTCCGAGTCCACGAGTCGACTGATAAGCCCTCGTGCCAACTCGATACATAACTCCTTGAGTTGAGCTCACTCCTCGAGTTCAGTCCCGAGTCCAAGAGTCGACTGATAAGCCCTCGTGTTCACTCCCCACATAACTCCTCGAGTTGAGTTCCGAGTCCACGAGTCGACTGATGACTCGTCGTGCCGACTCAATACATAACTCCTCGAGTTGAGTTCACTCCTCGAATTGAGTTCCGAGTCCATGAGTCGACTAATAAGCCCTCGTGTTGACTCTCCACATAAGTCCTCGAATTGAGTTCACTCCTTGTGTTGAGTTCCGAATCCACGAGTCGACTGATAAGCCCTCGTGCGGACTCGATACATAACTCCTCGAGTTGAGTTCACTCCTCGAGTTGAGTCCCGAGTCCACGAGTCAACTGATAAGCCCTTGCGTTGACTCTCCACATAACTTCTCGAGTTGAGTTCCGAGTCCACGAGTCGACTGATAAGCCCTCGTGCCAACTCGATACATAACTCCTCGAGTTGAGTCCCGAGTCCACGAGTCAACTGATAAGCCCTCGCGTTAACTCTCCACATAACTCCTCGAGTTGAGTTCCGAGTCCACGAGTCGACTGATAAGCCCTCGTGCCAACTCGATACATAACTCCTTGAGTTGAGCTCACTCCCCGAGTTCAGTCCTGAGTCCAAGAGTCGACTGATAAGCCCTCGTGTTGACTCCCCACATAGCTCCTCGAGTTGAGTTCCGAGTACATGAGTCGACTGATGACTCCTCGAGTTGAGTTTGCTCCTCGAGTTGAGTTCCGAGTCCACGAGTCGACTGATGACTCCTCGTGGCGACTCAATAAATAACTCCTCGAGTTGAGTTCACTCCTCGAGTTGAGTTCCGAGTCCATGAGTCGACTAATAAGCCCTCGTGCCGACTCAATAAATAACTTCTCGAGTTGAGTTCACTCCTCGAGTTGAGTTCCGAGTCCATGAGTCGATTGATACGCCCTCGTGCCGACTTGATACATAACTCCTCGAGTTTAGTTCACTCCTCGAGTTGAGTCCCGAGTCCACGAGTCGAGTCATAAGCCCTCGTGTTGACTCTCTACATAACTCCTTGAGTTGAGTTCGCTCCTTGAGTTGAGTTACGAGTCCACGAGTCGACTGTTGACTCCTCGTGCCGACTCAAACATAACTCCTCGAGTTGAGTTCCGAGTCCAAGAGTCGATTGATAAGCCCTTGTGTTGACTCGATACATAACTCCTCGAGTTGAGCTCACTCCTCGAGTTGAATCCCGAGTCCAAGAGTCGTTTGATAAGCCCTCGTGTTGATGCCCCACATATCTCCTCGAGTTGAGTTCACTCCTCGACTTGAGTTCCGAGTCCACGAGTCGACTGATGACTCAATACATCACTCCTTGAGTTGAGTCCCGAGTCCAAGAGTCGACTGATAAGCCCTCGTGTTGACTCCCCACATAACTCCTTGAGTTGAGTTCCGAGTCCACGAGTCGACTGATGACTCGTCGTGCTGAATCAATACATAACTCCTCGAGTTGAGTTCACTCCTCGAATTGAGTTCCGATTTCATGAGTCGACTAATAAGCCCTCGTGTTGACTCTCCACATAAGTCCTCGAATTGAGTTCACTCCTCGAGTTGAGTTCCGAATCCACGAGTCGACTGATAAGCCCTCGTGCGGACTCGATACATAACTCCTCGAGTTGAGTTCACTCGTCGAGTTGAGTCCAGAGTCCACGAGTCAACTGATAAGCCCTCGTGTTGACTCTCCACATAACTCCTCGAGTTGAGTTCCGAGTCCACGAGTCGACTGATAAGCCCTCGTGCCAACTCGATACATAACTCCTTGAGTTGAGCTCACTCCTCGAGTTCAGTCCCGAGTCCAAGAGTCGACTGATAAGCCCTCGTGTTCACTCCCCACATAACTCCTCGAGTTGAGTTCCGAGTCCACGAGTCGACTGATGACTCGTCGTGCCGACTCAATACATAACTCCTCGAGTTGAGTTCACTCCTCGAATTGAGTTCCGAGTCCATGAGTCGACTAATAAGCCCTCGTGTTGACTCTCCACATAAGTCCTCGAATTGACTTCACTCCTCGTGTTGAGTTCCGAATCCACGAGTCGACTGATAAGCCCTCGTGCGGACTCGATACATAACTCCTCGAGTTGAGTCCCGAGTCCACGAGTCAACTGATAAGCCCTCGCGTTAACTCTCCACATAACTCCTCGAGTTGAGTTCCGAGTCCACGAGTCGACTGATAAGCCCTCGTGCCAACTCGATACATAACTCCTTGAGTTGAGCTCACTCCCCGAGTTCAGTCCTGAGTCCAAGAGTCGACTGATAAGCCCTCGTGTTGACTCCCCACATAGCTCCTCGAGTTGAGTTCCGAGTACATGAGTCGACTGATGACTCCTCGAGTTGAGTTTGCTCCTCGAGTTGAGTTCCGAGTCCACGAGTCGACTGATGACTCCTCGTGGCGACTCAATAAATAACTCCTCGAGTTGAGTTCACTCCTCGAGTTGAGTTCCGAGTCCATGAGTCGACTAATAAGCCCTCGTGCCGACTCAATAAATAACTTCTCGAGTTGAGTTCACTCCTCGAGTTGAGTTCCGAGTCCATGAGTCGATTGATACGCCCTCGTGCCGACTCGATACATAACTCCTCGAGTTGAGTTCACTCCTCGAGTTGAGTCCGGATTCCACGAGTCGAGTGATAAGCCCTCGTGTTGACTCTCCACATAAGTCCTTGAGTTGAGTTCCGAGTCCACGAGTCGACTGATGACTCCTCGTGCCGACTCAAACATAACTCCTCTAGTTGAGTTCACTCCTCGAGTTGAGTTCCGAGTCCAAGAATCGATTGATAAGCCCTTGTGCTGACTCGATACATAACTCCTCGAGTTGAGCTCACTCCTCGAGTTGAATCCCGAGTCCAAGAGTCGTTTGATAAGCCCTCGTGTTGATGCCCCACATATCTCCTCGACTTGAGTTCCGAGTCCACGAGTCGACTGATGACTCCTCGTGTTGACTCAAAACATCAGTCCTTGAGTTGAGTCCCGAGTCCAAGAGTCGACTGATGAGCCCTCGTGTTGACTCCCCACATAACTCCTTGAGTTGAGTTCCGAGTCCACGAGTCGACTGATGACTCGTCGTGCCGACTCAATACATAACTCCTCGAGTTGAGTTCACTCCTCGAATTGAGTTCCGAGTCCATGAGTCGACTAATAAGCCCTCGTGTTGACTCTCCACATAAGTCCTCGAATTGAGTTCACTCCTTGTGTTGAGTTCCGAATCCACGAGTCGACTGATAAGCCCTCGTGCGGACTCGATACATAACTCCTCGAGTTGAGTTCACTCCTCGAGTTGAGTCCCGAGTCCACGAGTCAACTGATAAGCCCTCGCGTTGACTCTCCACATAACTTCTCGAGTTGAGTTCCGAGTCCACGAGTCGACTGATAAGCCCTCGTGCCAACTCGATACATAACTCCTCGAGTTGAGTCCCGAGTCCACGAGTCAACTGATAAGCCCTCGCGTTAACTCTCCACATAACTCCTCGAGTTGAGTTCCGAGTCCACGAGTCGACTGATAAGCCCTCGTGCCAACTCGATACATAACTCCTTTGAGTTGAGCTCACTCCCCGAGTTCAGTCCTGAGTCCAAGAGTCGACTGATAAGCCCTCGTGTTGACTCCCCACATAGCTCCTCGAGTTGAGTTCCGAGTACATGAGTCGACTGATGACTCCTGGAGTTGAGTTTGCTCCTCGAGTTGAGTTCCGAGTCCACGAGTCGACTGATGACTCCTCGTGGCGACTCAATAAATAACTCCTCGAGTTGAGTTCACTCCTCGAGTTGAGTTCCGAGTCCATGAGTCGACTAATAAGCCCTCGTGCCGACTCAATAAATAACTTCTCGAGTTGAGTTCACTCCTCGAGTTGAGTTCCGAGTCCATGAGTCGATTGATACGCCCTCGTGCCGACTCGATACATAACTCCTCGAGTTGAGTTCACTCCTCGAGTTGAGTCCCGAGTCCACGAGTCGAGTCATAAGCCCTCGTGTTGACTCTCTACATAACTCCTTGAGTTGAGTTCGCTCCTTGAGTTGAGTTACGAGTCCACGAGTCGACTGTTGACTCCTCGTGCCGACTCAAACATAACTCCTCGAGTTGAGTTCCGAGTCCAAGAGTCGATTGATAAGCCCTTGTGCTGACTCGATACATAACTCCTCGAGTTGAGCTCACTCCTCGAGTTGAATCCCGAGTCCAAGAGTCGTTTGATAAGCCCTCGTGTTGATGCCCCACATATCTCCTCGAGTTGAGTTCACTCCTCGAGTTGAGTTCCGAGTCCACGAGTCGACTGATGACTCAATACATCACTCCTTGAGTTCAGTCCCGAGTCCAAGAGTCGACTGATAAGCCCTCGTGTTGACTCCCCACATAACTCCTTGAGTTGAGTTCCGAGTCCACGAGTCGACTGATGACTCGTCGTGCTGAATCAATACATAACTCCTCGAGTTGAGTTCACTCCTCGAATTGAGTTCCGATTTCATGAGTCGACTAATAAGCCCTCGTGTTGACTCTCCACATAAGTCCTCGAATTGAGTTCACTCCTCGAGTTGAGTTCCGAATCCACGAGTCGACTGATAAGCCCTCGTGCGGACTCGATACATAACTCCTCGAGTTGAGTTCACTCGTCGAGTTGAGTCCAGAGTCCACGAGTCAACTAATAAGCCCTCATGTTGACTCTCCACATAACTCCTCGAGTTGAGTTCCGAGTCCACGAGTCGACTGATAAGCCCTCGTGCCAACTCGATACATAACTCCTTGAGTTGAGCTCACTCCTCGAGTTCAGTCCCGAGTCCAAGAGTCGACTGATAAGCCCTCGTGTTCACTCCCCACATAACTCCTCGAGTTGAGTTCCGAGTCCACGAGTCGACTGATGACTCGTCGTGCCGACTCAATACATAACTCCTCGAGTTGAGTTCACTCCTCGAATTGAGTTCCGAGTCCATGAGTCGACTAATAAGCCCTCGTGTTGACTCTCCACATAAGTCCTCGAATTGACTTCACTCCTCGTGTTGAGTTCCGAATCCACGAGTCGACTGATAAGCCCTCGTGCGGACTCGATACATAACTCCTCGAGTTGAGTCCCGAGTCCACGAGTCAACTGATAAGCCCTCGCGTTAACTCTCCACATAACTCCTCGAGTTGAGTTCCGAGTCCACGAGTCGACTGATAAGCCCTCGTGCCAACTCGATACATAACTCCTTGAGTTGAGCTCACTCCCCGAGTTCAGTCCTGAGTCCAAGAGTCGACTGATAAGCCCTCGTGTTGACTCCCCACATAGCTCCTCGAGTTGAGTTCCGAGTACATGAGTCGACTGATGACTCCTCGAGTTGAGTTTGCTCCTCGAGTTGAGTTCCGAGTCCACGAGTCGACTGATGACTCCTCGTGGCGACTCAATAAATAACTCCTCGAGTTGAGTTCACTCCTCGAGTTGAGTTCCGAGTCCATGAGTCGACTAATAAGCCCTCGTGCCGACTCAATAAATAACTTCTCGAGTTGAGTTCACTCCTCGAGTTGAGTTCCGAGTCCATGAGTCGATTGATACGCCCTCGTGCCGACTCGATACATAACTCCTCGAGTTGAGTTCACTCCTCGAGTTGAGTCCGGATTCCACGAGTCGAGTGATAAGCCCTCGTGTTGACTCTCCACATAAGTCCTTGAGTTGAGTTCCGAGTCCACGAGTCGACTGATGACTCCTCGTGCCGACTCAAACATAACTCCTCTAGTTGAGTTCACTCCTCGAGTTGAGTTCCGAGTCCAAGAATCGATTGATAAGCCCTTGTGCTGACTCGATACATAACTCCTCGAGTTGAGCTCACTCCTCGAGTTGAATCCCGAGTCCAAGAGTCGTTTGATAAGCCCTCGTGTTGATGCCCCACATATCTCCTCGACTTGAGTTCCGAGTCCACGAGTCGACTGATGACTCCTCGTGTTGACTCAAAACATCAGTCCTTGAGTTGAGTCCCGAGTCCAAGAGTCGACTGATGAGCCCTCGTGTTGACTCCCCACATAACTCCTTGAGTTGAGTTCCGAGTCCACGAGTCGACTGATGACTCGTCGTGCCGACTCAATACATAACTCCTCGAGTTGAGTTCACTCCTCGAATTGAGTTCCGAGTCCATGAGTCGACTAATAAGCCCTCGTGTTGACTCTCCACATAAGTCCTCGAATTGAGTTCACTCCTTGTGTTGAGTTCCGAATCCACGAGTCGACTGATAAGCCCTCGTGCGGACTCGATACATAACTCCTCGAGTTGAGTTCACTCCTCGAGTTGAGTCCCGAGTCCACGAGTCAACTGATAAGCCCTCGCGTTGACTCTCCACATAACTTCTCGAGTTGAGTTCCGAGTCCACGAGTCGACTGATAAGCCCTCGTGCCAACTCGATACATAACTCCTCGAGTTGAGTCCCGAGTCCACGAGTCAACTGATAAGCCCTCGCGTTAACTCTCCACATAACTCCTCGAGTTGAGTTCCGAGTCCACGAGTCGACTGATAAGCCCTCGTGCCAACTCGATACATAACTCCTTTGAGTTGAGCTCACTCCCCGAGTTCAGTCCTGAGTCCAAGAGTCGACTGATAAGCCCTCGTGTTGACTCCCCACATAGCTCCTCGAGTTGAGTTCCGAGTACATGAGTCGACTGATGACTCCTGGAGTTGAGTTTGCTCCTCGAGTTGAGTTCCGAGTCCACGAGTCGACTGATGACTCCTCGTGGCGACTCAATAAATAACTCCTCGAGTTGAGTTCACTCCTCGAGTTGAGTTCCGAGTCCATGAGTCGACTAATAAGCCCTCGTGCCGACTCAATAAATAACTTCTCGAGTTGAGTTCACTCCTCGAGTTGAGTTCCGAGTCCATGAGTCGATTGATACGCCCTCGTGCCGACTCGATACATAACTCCTCGAGTTGAGTTCACTCCTCGAGTTGAGTCCCGAGTCCACGAGTCGAGTCATAAGCCCTCGTGTTGACTCTCTACATAACTCCTTGAGTTGAGTTCGCTCCTTGAGTTGAGTTACGAGTCCACGAGTCGACTGTTGACTCCTCGTGCCGACTCAAACATAACTCCTCGAGTTGAGTTCCGAGTCCAAGAGTCGATTGATAAGCCCTTGTGCTGACTCGATACATAACTCCTCGAGTTGAGCTCACTCCTCGAGTTGAATCCCGAGTCCAAGAGTCGTTTGATAAGCCCTCGTGTTGATGCCCCACATATCTCCTCGAGTTGAGTTCACTCCTCGAGTTGAGTTCCGAGTCCACGAGTCGACTGATGACTCAATACATCACTCCTTGAGTTCAGTCCCGAGTCCAAGAGTCGACTGATAAGCCCTCGTGTTGACTCCCCACATAACTCCTTGAGTTGAGTTCCGAGTCCACGAGTCGACTGATGACTCGTCGTGCTGAATCAATACATAACTCCTCGAGTTGAGTTCACTCCTCGAATTGAGTTCCGATTTCATGAGTCGACTAATAAGCCCTCGTGTTGACTCTCCACATAAGTCCTCGAATTGAGTTCACTCCTCGAGTTGAGTTCCGAATCCACGAGTCGACTGATAAGCCCTCGTGCGGACTCGATACATAACTCCTCGAGTTGAGTTCACTCGTCGAGTTGAGTCCAGAGTCCACGAGTCAACTAATAAGCCCTCATGTTGACTCTCCACATAACTCCTCGAGTTGAGTTCCGAGTCCACGAGTCGACTGATAAGCCCTCGTGCCAACTCGATACATAACTCCTTGAGTTGAGCTCACTCCTCGAGTTCAGTCCCGAGTCCAAGAGTCGACTGATAAGCCCTCGTGTTCACTCCCCACATAACTCCTCGAGTTGAGTTCCGAGTCCACGAGTCGACTGATGACTCGTCGTGCCGACTCAATACATAACTCCTCGAGTTGAGTTCACTCCTCGAATTGAGTTCCGAGTCCATGAGTCGACTAATAAGCCCTCGTGTTGACTCTCCACATAAGTCCTCGAATTGACTTCACTCCTCGTGTTGAGTTCCGAATCCACGAGTCGACTGATAAGCCCTCGTGCGGACTCGATACATAACTCCTCGAGTTGAGTCCCGAGTCCACGAGTCAACTGATAAGCCCTCGCGTTAACTCTCCACATAACTCCTCGAGTTGAGTTCCGAGTCCACGAGTCGACTGATAAGCCCTCGTGCCAACTCGATACATAACTCCTTGAGTTGAGCTCACTCCCCGAGTTCAGTCCTGAGTCCAAGAGTCGACTGATAAGCCCTCGTGTTGACTCCCCACATAGCTCCTCGAGTTGAGTTCCGAGTACATGAGTCGACTGATGACTCCTCGAGTTGAGTTTGCTCCTCGAGTTGAGTTCCGAGTCCACGAGTCGACTGATGACTCCTCGTGGCGACTCAATAAATAACTCCTCGAGTTGAGTTCACTCCTCGAGTTGAGTTCCGAGTCCATGAGTCGACTAATAAGCCCTCGTGCCGACTCAATAAATAACTTCTCGAGTTGAGTTCACTCCTCGAGTTGAGTTCCGAGTCCATGAGTCGATTGATACGCCCTCGTGCCGACTCGATACATAACTCCTCGAGTTGAGTTCACTCCTCGAGTTGAGTCCGGATTCCACGAGTCGAGTGATAAGCCCTCGTGTTGACTCTCCACATAAGTCCTTGAGTTGAGTTCCGAGTCCACGAGTCGACTGATGACTCCTCGTGCCGACTCAAACATAACTCCTCTAGTTGAGTTCACTCCTCGAGTTGAGTTCCGAGTCCAAGAATCGATTGATAAGCCCTTGTGCTGACTCGATACATAACTCCTCGAATTGAGCTCACTCCTCGAGTTGAATCCCGAGTCCAAGAGTCGTTTGATAAGCCCTCGTGTTGATGCCCCACATATCTCCTCGACTTGAGTTCCGAGTCCACGAGTCGACTGATGACTCCTCGTGTTGACTCAAAACATCAGTCCTTGAGTTGAGTCCCGAGTCCAAGAGTCGACTGATGAGCCCTCGTGTTGACTCCCCACATAACTCCTTGAGTTGAGTTCCGAGTCCACGAGTCGACTGATGACTCGTCGTGCCGACTCAATACATAACTCCTCGAGTTGAGTTCACTCCTCGAATTGAGTTCCGAGTCCATGAGTCGACTAATAAGCCCTCGTGTTGACTCTCCACATAAGTCCTCGAATTGATTTCACTCCTTGTGTTGAGTTCCGAATCCACGAGTCGACTGATAAGCCCTCGTGCGGACTCGATACATAACTCCTCGAGTTGAGTTCACTCCTCGAGTTGAGTCCCGAGTCCACGACTCAACTAATAAGCCCTCGCGTTGACTCTCCACATAACTCCTCGAGTTGAGTTCCGAGTCCACGAGTCGACTGATAAGCTCTCGTGCCAACTCGATACATAACTCCTTGAGTTGAGCTCACTCCTCGAGTTCAGTCCCGAGTCCAAGAGTCGACTGATAAGCCCTCGTGTTGACTCCCCACATAGCTCCTCGAGTTGAGTTCCGAGTACATGACTCGACTGATGACTCCTCGAGTTGAGTTCGCTCCTCGAGTTGAGTTCCGAGTCCACGAGTCGACTGATGACTCCTCGTGGCGACTCAATAAATAACTCCTCGAGTTGAGTTCACTCCTCGAGTTGAGTTCCGAGTCCATGAGTCGACTAATAAGCCCTCGTGCTGACTCAATAAATAACTCCTCGAGTTGAGTTCACTCCTCGAGTTGAGTTCCGAGTCCATGAGTCGATTGATACGCCCTCGTGCCGACTCGATACATAATTCCTCAAGTTGAGTCCCGAGTCCACGAGTCGAGTCATAAGCCCTCGTGTTGACTCTCTACATAACTCCTTGAGTTGAGTTCGCTCCTTGAGTTGAGTTACGAGTCCACGAGTCGACTGATGACTCCTCGTGCCGACTCAAACATAACTCCTCGAGTTGAGTTCACTCCTCGAGTTGAGTTCCGAGTCCAAGAGTCGATTGATAAGCCCTTGTGCTGACTCGATACATAACTCCTCGAGTTGAGCTCAGTCCTCGAGTTGAATCCCGAGTCCAAGAGTCGTTTGATAAGCCCTCGTGTTGATGCCGCACATATCTCCTCGAGTTGAGTTCCGAGTCCACAAGTCGACTGATGACTCAATACATCACTCTTTGAGTTGAGTCCCGAGTCCAAGAGTCGACTGATAAGCCCTCGTGTTGACTCCCCACATAACTCCTTGAGTTGAGTTCCGAGTCCACGAGTCGACTGATGACTCGTCGTGCCGACTCAATACATAACTCCTCGAGTTGAGTTCACTCCTCGAATTGAGTTCCGAGTCCATGAGTCGACTAATAAGCCCTCGTGTTGACTCTCCACATAAATCCTCGAATTGAGTTCACTCCTCGAGTTGAGTTCCGAATTCACGAGTCGACTGATAAGCCCTCGTGCGGACTCGATACATAACTCCTCGAGTTGAGTTCACTCCTCGAGTTGAGTCCCGAGTCCACGAGTCAATTGATAAGCCCTCGTGTTGACTCTCCACATAACTCCTCGAGTTTAGTTCCGAGTCCACGAGTCGACTGATAAGCCCTCGTGCCAACTCGATACATACTACTACTTGAGTTGAGCTCACTCCTCGAGTTCAGTCCCGAGTCCAAGAGTCGACTAATAAGCCCTCGTGTTCACTCCCCACATAACTCCTCGAGTTGAGTTCCGAGTCCACGAGTCGACTGATGACTCGTCGTGCCAACTCAATACATAACTCCTCGAGTTGAGTTCACTCCTCGAATTGAGTTCCGAGTCCATGAGTCGACTAATAAGCCCTCGTGTTGACTCTCCACATAAGTCCTCGAATTGAGTTCACTCCTCGTGTTGAGTTCCGAATCCACGAGTCGACTGATAAGCCCTCGTGCGGACTCGATACATAACTCCTCGAGTTGAGTTCACTCCTCGAGTTGAGTCCGGAGTCCACGAGTCAACTGATAAGCCCTCGCGTTGACTCTCCACATAACTCCTCGAGTTGAGTTCCGAGTCCACGAGTCAACTGATAAGCCCTCGTGCCAACTCGATACATAACTCCTTGAGTTGAGCTCACTCCTCGAGTTCAGTCCTGAGTCCAAGAGTCGACTGATAAGCCCCCACATAGCTCCTCGAGTTGAGTTCCGAGTACATGAGTCGACTAATGACTCCTCGAGTTGAGTTCGCTCCTCGAGTTGAGTTCCAAGTCCACGAGTCGACTGATGACTCCTCGTGGCGACTCAATAAATAACTCCTCGAGTTGAGTTCCGAGTCCATGAGTCGACTAATAAGCCCTCGTGCTGACTCAATAAATAACTCCTCGAGTTGAGTTCCGAGTCCATGAGTCGATTGATACGCCCTCGTGCCGACTCGATACATAACTCCTTGAGTTGAGTTCGCTCCTCGAGTTGAGTCCCGAGTCCACGAGTCGAGTGATAAGCCCTCGTGTTGACTCTCCACATAACTCCTTGAGTTGAGTTCGCTCCTCGAGTTGAGTTCCGAGTCCACGAGTCGACTGATGACTCCTCGTGCCGACTCAAACATAACTCCTCGAGTTGAGTTCCGAGTCCACGAGTCGACGGATAAGCCCTTATGCTGACTCGAAACATAACTTCTCGAGTTGAGCTCACTCCTCGAGTTGAATCCCGAGTCCAGGAGTCGTTTGATAAGCCCTCATGTTGACTCCCCACATATCTCCTCGAGTTGAGTTCACTCCTCGAGTTGAGTCCCGAGTCCACGAGTCAACTGATAAGCCCTCGCGTTGACTCTCCACATAACTCCTCGAGTTAAGTTCCGAGTCCACGAGTCGACTGATAAGCCCTCGTGCCAACTCGATACATAACTCCTTGAGTTGAGCTCACTCCTCGAGTTCAGTCCTGAGTCCAAGAGTCGACTGATAAGCCCTCGTGTTGACTCCCCACATATCTCCTCGAGTTGAGTTCACTCCTCGAGTTGAGTCCCGAGTCCACGAGTCAACTGATAAGCCCTCGCGTTGACTCTCCACATAACTCCTCGAGTTTAGTTCCGATTCCACGAGTCGACTGATAAGCCCTCGTGCCAACTCGATACATAACTCCTTGAGTTGAGCTCACTCCTCGAGTTCAGTCCTGAGTCCAAGAGTCGACTGATAAGCCCTCGTGTTGACTCCCCACATAGCTCCTCGAGTTGAGTTCCGAGTACATGAGTCGACTGATGACTCCTCGAGTTGAGTTCCGAGTCGACGAGTCGACTGATGACTCCTCGTGGCGACTCAATAAATAACTCCTCGAGTTGAGTTCACTCCTCGAGTTGAGTTCCGAGTCCATGAGTCGACTAATAAGCCCTCGTGCCGACTTAATAAATAACTCCTCGAGTTGAGTTCCGAGTCCATGAGTCGATTGATACGCCCTCGTGCCGACTGGATACATAACTCCTCGAGTTGAGTTCATTCCTCGAGTCGAGTGATAAGCCCTCGTGTTGACTCTCCACATAACTCCTTGAGTTGAGTTCGCTCCTCGAGTTGAGTTCCGAGTCCACGAGTCGACTGATGACTCCTCGTGCCGACTCAAACATAACTCCTCGAGTTAAGTTCCGAGTCCACGAGTCGACGGATAAGCCCTTATGCTGACTCGAAACATAACTTCTCGAGTTGAGCTCACTCCTCGAGTTGAATCCCGAGTCCAGGAGTCGTTTGATAAGCCCTCATGTTGACTCCCCACATATCTCCTCGAGTTGAGTTCACTCCTCGAGTTGAGTCCCGAGTCCACGAGTCAACTGATAAGCCCTCGCGTTGACTCTCCACATAACTCCTCGAGTTAAGTTCCGAGTCCACGAGTCGACTGATAAGCCCTCGTGCCAACTCGATACATAACTCCTTGAGTTGAGCTCACTCCTCGAGTTCAGTCCTGAGTCCAAGAGTCGACTGATAAGCCCTCGTGTTGACTCCCCACATATCTCCTCGAGTTGAGTTCACTCCTCGAGTTGAGTCCCGAGTCCACGAGTCAACTGATAAGCCCTCGCGTTGACTCTCCACATAACTCCTCGAGTTTAGTTCCGATTCCACGAGTCGACTGATAAGCCCTCGTGCCAACTCGATACATAACTCCTTGAGTTGAGCTCACTCCTCGAGTTCAGTCCTGAGTCCAAGAGTCGACTGATAAGCCCTCGTGTTGACTCCCCACATAGCTCCTCGAGTTGAGTTCCGAGTACATGAGTCGACTGATGACTCCTCGAGTTGAGTTCCGAGTCGACGAGTCGACTGATGACTCCTCGTGGCGACTCAATAAATAACTCCTCGAGTTGAGTTCACTCCTCGAGTTGAGTTCCGAGTCCATGAGTCGACTAATAAGCCCTCGTGCCGACTTAATAAATAACTCCTCGAGTTGAGTTCCGAGTCCATGAGTCGATTGATACGCCCTCGTGCCGACTGGATACATAACTCCTCGAGTTGAGTTCATTCCTCGAGTCGAGTGATAAGCCCTCGTGTTGACTCTCCACATAACTCCTTGAGTTGAGTTCGCTCCTCGAGTTGAGTTCCGAGTCCACGAGTCGACTGATGACTCCTCGTGCCGACTCAAACATAACTCCTCGAGTTGAGTTCCGAGTCCACGAGTCGACTGATAAGCCCTTGTGCTGACTCGAAACATAACTCCTTGAGTTGAGCTCACTCCTCGAGTTGAATCCCGAGTCCAGGAGTCGTTTGATAAGCCCTCGTGTTGACTCCCCACATATCTCCTCGAGTTGAGTTCACTCCTCGAGTTGAGTTCCGAGTCCACGAGTCGACTGATGACTCCTCGTGTTGACTCAATACATCACTCTTCGAGTTGAGTCCCGAGTCCAAGAGTCGACTGATAAGCCCTCGTGTTGACTCCCCACATAACTCCTCGAGTTGAGTTCCGAGTCCATGAGTCAACTGATGACTCCTCCCGTTGACCCTCCAAATAACTCCTCGAGTTGAGTTCGCTCCTCGAGTTGAGTTCCGAGTCCACGAGTCGATTGATGACTCGTCGTGCCGACTCAATACATAACTCCTCGAGTTGAGTTCACTCCTCGAATTGAGTTCCGAGTCCATGAGTCGACTAATAAGCCCCCGTGTTGACTCTCCACATAAGTCCTCGAATTGAGTTCACTCCTCGAGTTGAGTTCCGAAGCCACGAGTCGACTGATAAGCCCTCGTGCGGACTCGATACATAACTCCTCGAGTTGAGTTCACTCCTCGAGTTGAGTCCCGAGTCCACGAGTCAACTGATAAGCCCTCGTGTTGACTCTCCAGTACATAACTCCTCGAGTTGAGTTCCGAGTCCACGAGTCGACTGATGACTCGTCGTGCTGAATCAATACATAACTCCTCGAGTTGAGTTCACTCCTCGAGTTGAGTCCCGAGTCCACGAGTCAACTGATAAGCCCTCGTGTTGACTCTCCACATAACTCCTCGAGTTGAGTTCCGAGTCCACGAGTAGACTGATAAGCCCTCGTGCCAACTCGATACATAACTCCTTGAGTTGAGCTCACTCCTCGAGTTCAGTCCCGAGTCCAAGAGTCGACTGATAAGCCCTCGTGTTCACTCCCCACATAACTCCTCGAGTTGAGTTCCGAGTCCACGAGTCGACTGATGACTCGTCGTGCCGACTCAATACATAACTCCTCGAGTTGAGTTCACTCCTCGAATTGACTTCCGAGTCCATGAGTCGACTAATAAGCCCTCGTGTTGACTCTCCACATAAGTCCTCGAATTGAGTTCACTCCTCGAGTTGAGTTCCGAAGCCACGAGTCGACTGATAAGCCCTCGTGCGGAGTCGATACATAACTCCTCGAGTTGAGTTCACTCCTCGAGTTGAGTCCCGAGTCCACGAGTCAACTGATAAGCCCTCGTGTTGACTCTCCAGTACATAACTCCTCGAGTTGAGTTCCGAGTCCACGAGTCGACTGATGACTCGTCGTGCTGAATCAATACATAACTCCTCGAGTTGAGTTCACTCCTCGAGTTGAGTCCCGAGTCCACGAGTCAACTGATAAGCCCTCGTGTTGACTCTCCACATAACTCCTCGAGTTGAGTTCCGAGTCCACGAGTCGACTGATAAGCCCTCGTGCCAACTCGATACATAACTCCTTGAGTTGAGCTCACTCCTCGAGTTCAGTCCCGAGTCCAAGAGTCGACTGATAAGCCCTCGTGTTCACTCCCCACATAACTCCTCGAGTTGAGTTCCGAGTCCACGAGTCGACTGATGACTCGTCGTGCCGACTCAATACATAACTCCTCGAGTTGAGTTCACTCCTCGAATTGACTTCCGAGTCCATGAGTCGACTAATAAGCCCTCGTGTTGACTCTCCACATAAGTCCTCGAATTGAGTTCACTCCTCGTGTTGAGTTCCGAATCCACGAGTCGACTGATAAGCCCTCGTGCGGACTCGATACATAACTCCTCGAGTTGAGTCCCGAGTCCACGAGTCAACTGATAAGCCCTCGCGTTGACTCTCCACATAACTCCTCCAGTTGAGTTCCGAGTCCACGAGTCGATTGATAAGCCCTCGTGCCAACTCGATACATAACTCCTTGAGTTGAGCTCACTCCCCGAGTTCAGTCCTGAGTCCAAGAGTCTACTGATAAGCCCTCGTGTTGACTCCCCACATAGCTCCTCGAGTTGAGTTCCGAGTACATGAGTCGACTGATGACTCCTCGAGTTGAGTTTGCTCCTCGAGTTGAGTTCCGAGTCCACGAGTCGACTGATGACTCCTCGTGGCGACTCAATAAATAACTCCTCGAGTTGAGTTCACTCCTCGAGTTGAGTTCCGAGTCCATGAGTCGATTAATAAGCCCTCGTGCCGACTCAATAAATAACTCCTCGAGCTGAGTTCCGAGTCCTTGAGTCGATTGATACGCCCTCGTGCCGACTCGATACATAACTCCTCGAGTTGAGTTCACTCCTCGAGTTGAGTCCGGAGTCCAGGAGTCGAGTGATAAGCCCTCGTGTTGACTCTCCACATAACTCCTTGAGTTGAGTTCGCTCCTTGAGTTCAGTTCCGAGTCCACGAGTCGACTGATGACTCCTCGTGCCGACTCAAACATAACTCCTCGAGTTGAGTTCACTCCTCGAGATGAGTTCCGAGTCCAAGAGTCGATTGATAAGCCCTTGTGCTGACTCGATACATAACTCCTCGAGTTGAGTTCACTCCTCGAGTTGAATCCCGAGTCCAAGAGTCGTTTGATAAGCCCTCGTGTTGATGCCCCACATATCTCCTCGAGTTGAGTTCACTCCTCGAGTTGAGTTCCGAGTCCAAGAGTCGATTGATGAGCCCTCGTGTTGACTCCCCACATAACTCCTTGAGTTGAGTCCCGAGTCCAAGAGTCGATTGATGAGCCCTCGTGTTGACTCCCCACATAACTCCTTGAGTTGAGTTCCGAGTCCACGAGTCGACTGATGACTCGTCGTGCCGACTCAATACATAACTCCTCGAGTTGAGTTCACTCCTCGAATTGAGTTCCGAGTCCATGAGTCGACTAATAAGCCCTCGTGTTGACTCTCCACATAAATCCTCGAATTGAGTTCACTCCTCGAGTTGAGTTTCGAATCCACGAGTCGACTGATAAGCCCTCGTGCGGACTCGATACATAACTCCTCGAGTTGAGTTCACTCCTCGAGTTGAGTCCCGAGTCCACGAGTCAATTGATAAGCCCTCGTGTTGACTCTCCACATAACTCCTCGAGTTGAGTTCCGAGTCCACGAGTCGACTGATAAGCCCTCGTGTCAACTCGATACATAACTACTTGAGTTGAGCTCACTCCTCGAGTTCAGTCCCGATTCCAAGAGTCGCCTAATAAGCCCTCGTGTTCACTCCCCACATAACTCCTCGAGTTGAGTTCCGAGTCCACGAGTCGACTGATGACTCGTCGTGCCGACTCAATACATAACTCCTCGAGTTGAGTTCACTCCTCGAATTGAGTTCCGAGTCCATGAGTCAACTAATAAGCCCTCGTGTTGACTCTCCACATAAGTCCTCGAATTGAGTTCACTCCTCGTGTTGAGTTCCGAATCCACGAGTCGACTGATAAGCCCTCGTGCGGACTCGATACATAACTCCTCGAGTTGAGTTCACTCCTCGAGTTGAGTCCCGAGTCCACGAGTCAACTGATAAGCCCTCGCGTTGACTCTCCACATAACTCCTCGAGTTGAGTTCCGAGTCCACGAGTCGACTGATAAGCCCTCGTGCCAACTCGATACATAACTCCTTGAGTTGAGCTCACTCCTCGAGTTCAATCCTGAGTACAAGAGTCGACTGATAAGCCCTCGTGTTGACTCCCCACATAGCTCCTCGAGTTGAGTTCCGAGTACATGAGTCGACTGATGACTCCTCGAGTTGAGTTTGCTCCTCGAGTTGAGTTCCGAGTCCACGAGTCGACTGATGACTCCTCGTGGCGACTCAATAAATAACTCCTCGAGTTGAGTTCACTCCTCGAGTTGAGTTCCGAGTCCATGAGTCGACTAATAAGCCCTCGTGCTGACTCAATAAATAACTCCTCGAGTTGAGTTCCGAGTCCATGAGTCGATTGATACGCCCTCGTGCCGACTCGATACATAACTCCTCGAGTTGAGTTCACTCCTCGAGTTGAGTCCCGAGTCCACGAGTCGAGTGATAAGCCCTCGCGTTGACTCTCCACATAACTCCTCGAGTTGAGTTCCGAGTCCACGAGTCGACTGATAAGCTCTCGTGCCAACTCGATACATAACTCCTTGAGTTGAGCTCACTCCTCGAGTTCAGTCCCGAGTCCAAGAGTCGACTAATAAGCCCTCGTGTTGACTCAATAAATAACTCCTCGAGTTGAGTTCACTCCTCGAGTTGAGTTCCGAGTCCATGAGTCGACTAATAAGCCCTCGTGCTGACTCAATAAATAACTCCTCGAGTTGAGTTCACTCCTCGAGTTGAGTTCCGAGTCCATGTGTCGATTGATACGCCCTCGTGCCGACTCGATACATAATTCCTCGAGTTGAGTCCCGAGTCCACGAGTCGAGTCATAAGCCCTCGTGTTGACTCTCTACATAACTCCTTGAGTTGAGTTCGCTCCTTGAGTTGAGTTACGAGTCCACGAGTCGACTGATGACTCCTCGTGCCGACTCAAACATAACTCCTCGAGTTGAGTTCACTCCTCGAGTTGAGTTCCGAGTCCAAGAGTCGATTGATAAGCCCTTGTGCTGACTCGATACATAACTCCTCGAGTTGAGCTCAGTCCTCGAGTTGAATCCCGAGTCCAAGAGTCGTTTGATAAGCCCTCGTGTTGATGCCGCACATATCTCCTCGAGTTGAGTTCCGAGTCCACAAGTCGACTGATGACTCAATACATCACTCTTTGAGTTGAGTCCCGAGTCCAAGAGTCGACTGATAAGCCCTCGTGTTGACTCCCCACATAACTCCTTGAGTTGAGTTCCGAGTCCACGAGTCGACTGATGACTCGTCGTGCCGACTCAATACATAACTCCTCGAGTTGAGTTCACTCCTCGAATTGAGTTCCGAGTCCATGAGTCGACTAATAAGCCCTCGTGTTGACTCTCCACATAAATCCTCGAATTGAGTTCACTCATCGAGTTGAGTTCCGAATTCACGAGTCGACTGATAAGCCCTCTTGCGGACTCGATACATAACTCCTCGAGTTGAGTTCACTCCTCGAGTTGAGTCCCGAGTCCACGAGTCAATTGATAAGCCCTCGTGTTGACTCTCCACATAACTCCTCGAGTTTAGTTCCGAGTCCACGAGTCGACTGATAAGCCCTCGTGCCAACTCGATACATACTACTACTTGAGTTGAGCTCACTCCTCGAGTTCAGTCCCGAGGCCAAGAGTCGACTAATAAGCCCTCGTGTTCACTCCCCACATAACTCCTCGAGTTGAGTTCCGAGTCCACGAGTCGACTGATGACTCGTCGTGCCAACTCAATACATAACTCCTCGAGTTGAGTTCACTCCTCGAATTGAGTTCCGAGTCCATGAGTCGACTAATAAGCCCTCGTGTTGACTCTCCACATAAGTCCTCGAATTGAGTTCACTCCTCGTGTTGAGTTCCGAATCCACGAGTCGACTGATAAGCCCTCGTGCGGACTCGATACATAACTCCTCGAGTTGAGTTCACTCCTCGAGTTGAGTCCGGAGTCCACGAGTCAACTTATAAGCCCTCGCGTTGACGCTCCACATAACTCCTCGAGTTGAGTTCCGAGTCCACGAGTCAACTGATAAGCTCTCGTGCCAACTCGATACATAACTCCTTGAGTTGAGCTCACTCCTCGAGTTCAGTCCTGAGTCCAAGAGTCGACTGATAAGCCCCCACATAGCTCCTCGAGTTGAGTTCCGAGTACACGAGTCGACTGATGACTACTCCAGTTGAGTTCGCTCCTCGAGTTGAGTTCCGAGACCACGAGTCGACTGATGACTCCTCGTGGCGACTCAATAAATAACTCCTCGAGTTGAGTTCCGAGTCCATGAGTCGACTAATAAGCCCTCGTGCCGACTCAATAAATAACTCCTCGAGTTGAGTTCCGAGTCCATGAGTCGATTGATACGCCCTCGTGCCGACTCGATACATAACTCCTCGAGTTGAGTTCACTCCTCGAGTTGAGTCCCGAGTCCACGAGTCGAGTGATAAGCCCTCGTGTTGACTCTCCACATAACTCCTTGAGTTGAGTTCGCTCCTCGAGTTGAGTTCCGAGTCCACGAGTCGACTGATGACTCCTCGTGCCGACTCAAACATAACTCCTCGAGTTGAGTTCCGAGTCCACGAGTCGACGGATAAGCCCTTATGCTGACTCGAAACATAACTCCTCGAGTTGAGCTCACTCCTCGAGTTGAATCCCGAGTCTAGGAGTCATTTGATAAGCCCTCGTGTTGACTCCCCACATATCTCCTCGAGTTGAGTTCACTCCTCGAGTTGAGTCCCGAGTCCACGAGTCAACTGATAAGCCCTCGCGTTGACTCTCCACATAACTCCTCGAGTTGAGTTCCGAGTCCACGAGTCGACTGATAAGCCCTCGTGCCAACTCGATACATAACTCCTTGAGTTGAGCTCACTCCTCGAGTTCAGTCCTGAGTCCAAGAGTCGACTGATAAGCCCTCGTGTTGACTCCCCACATATCTCCTCGAGTTGAGTTCACTCCTCGAGTTGAGTCCCGAGTCCACGAGTCAACTGATAAGCCCTCGCGTTGACTCTCCACATAACTCCTCGAGTTGAGTTCCGAGTCCACGAGTCGACTGATAAGCCCTCGTGCCAACTCGATACATAACTCCTTGAGTTGAGCTCACTCCTCGAGTTCAGTCCTGAGTCCAAGAGTCGACTGATAAGCCCTCGTGTTGACTCCCCACATAGCTCCTCGAGTTGAGTTCCGAGTACATGAGTCGACTGATGACTCCTCGAGTTGAGTTCCGAGTCGACGAGTCGACTGATGACTCCTCGTGGCGACTCAATAAATAACTCCTCGAGTTGAGTTCACTCCTCGAGTTGAGTTCCGAGTCCATGAGTCGACTAATAAGCCCTCGTGCCGACTCAATAAATAACTCCTCGAGTTGAGTTCCGAGTCCATGAGTCGATTGATACGCCCTCGTGCCGACTCGATACATAACTCCTCGAGTTGAGTTCACTCCTGGAGTTGAGTCCCGAGTCCACGAGTCAACTGATAAGCCCTCGTGTTGACTCTCCACATAACTCCTCGAGTTGAGTTCCGAGTCCACGAGTCGACTGATAAGCCCTCGTGCCAACTCGATACATAACTCCTTGAGTTGAGCTCACTCCTCGAGTTCAGTCCCGAGTCCAAGAGTCGACTGATAAGCCCTCGTGTTCACTCCCCACATAACTCCTCGAGTTGAGTTCCGAGTCCACGAGTCGACTGATGACTCGTCGTGCCGACTCGATACATAACTCCTCGAGTTGAGTTCACTCCTCGAGTTGAGTCCCGAGTCCACGAGTCGAGTGATAAGCCCTCGTGTTGACTCTCCACATAACTCCTTGAGTTGAGTTCGCTCCTCGAGTTGAGTTCCGAGTCCACGAGTCGACTGATGACTCCTCGTGCCGACTCAAACATAACTCCTCGAGTTGAGTTCCGAGTCCACGAGTCGACGGATAAGCCCTTATGCTGACTCGAAACATAACTCCTCGAGTTGAGCTCACTCCTCGAGTTGAATCCCGAGTCTAGGAGTCATTTGATAAGCCCTCGTGTTGACTCCCCACATATCTCCTCGAGTTGAGTTCACTCCTCGAGTTGAGTCCCGAGTCCACGAGTCAACTGATAAGCCCTCGCGTTGACTCTCCACATAACTCCTCGAGTTGAGTTCCGAGTCCACGAGTCGACTGATAAGCCCTCGTGCCAACTCGATACATAACTCCTTGAGTTGAGCTCACTCCTCGAGTTCAGTCCTGAGTCCAAGAGTCGACTGATAAGCCCTCGTGTTGACTCCCCACATATCTCCTCGAGTTGAGTTCACTCCTCGAGTTGAGTCCCGAGTCCACGAGTCAACTGATAAGCCCTCGCGTTGACTCTCCACATAACTCCTCGAGTTGAGTTCCGAGTCCACGAGTCGACTGATAAGCCCTCGTGCCAACTCGATACATAACTCCTTGAGTTGAGCTCACTCCTCGAGTTCAGTCCTGAGTCCAAGAGTCGACTGATAAGCCCTCGTGTTGACTCCCCACATAGCTCCTCGAGTTGAGTTCCGAGTACATGAGTCGACTGATGACTCCTCGAGTTGAGTTCCGAGTCGACGAGTCGACTGATGACTCCTCGTGGCGACTCAATAAATAACTCCTCGAGTTGAGTTCACTCCTCGAGTTGAGTTCCGAGTCCATGAGTCGACTAATAAGCCCTCGTGCCTACTCAATAAATAACTCCTCGAGTTGAGTTCCGAGTCCATGAGTCGATTGATACGCCCTCGTGCCGACTCGATACATAACTCCTCGAGTTGAGTTCACTCCTGGAGTTGAGTCCCGAGTCCACGAGTCAACTGATAAGCCCTCGTGTTGACTCTCCACATAACTCCTCGAGTTGAGTTCCGAGTCCACGAGTCGACTGATAAGCCCTCGTGCCAACTCGATACATAACTCCTTGAGTTGAGCTCACTCCTCGAGTTCAGTCCCGAGTCCAAGAGTCGACTGATAAGCCCTCGTGTTCACTCCCCACATAACTCCTCGAGTTGAGTTCCGAGTCCACGAGTCGACTGATGACTCGTCGTGCCGACTCAATACATAACTCCTCGAGTTGAGTTCACTCCTCGAATTGACTTCCGAGTCCATGAGTCGACTAATAAGCCCTCGTGTTGACTCTCCACATAAGTCCTCGAATTGAGTTCACTCCTCGTGTTGAGTTCCGAATCCACGAGTCGACTGATAAGCCCTCGTGCGGACTCGATACATAACTCCTCGAGTTGAGTCCCGAGTCCACGAGTCAACTGATAAGCCCTCGCGTTGACTCTCCACATAACTCCTCCAGTTGAGTTCCGAGTCCACGAGTCGATTGATAAGCCCTCGTGCCAACTCGATACATAACTCCTTGAGTTGAGCTCACTCCCCGAGTTCAGTCCTGAGTCCAAGAGTCTACTGATAAGCCCTCGTGTTGACTCCCCACATAGCTCCTCGAGTTGAGTTCCGAGTACATGAGTCGACTGATGACTCCTCGAGTTGAGTTTGCTCCTCGAGTTGAGTTCCGAGTCCACGAGTCGACTGATGACTCCTCGTGGCGACTCAATAAATAACTCCTCGAGTTGAGTTCACTCCTCGAGTTGAGTTCCGAGTCCATGAGTCGATTAATAAGCCCTCGTGCCGACTCAATAAATAACTCCTCGAGTTGAGTTCCGAGTCCTTGAGTCGATTGATACGCCCTCGTGCCGACTCGATACATAACTCCTCGAGTTGAGTTCACTCCTCGAGTTGAGTCCGGAGTCCAGGAGTCGAGTGATAAGCCCTCGTGTTGACTCTCCACATAACTCCTTGAGTTGAGTTCGCTCCTTGAGTTGAGTTCCGAGTCCACGAGTCGACTGATGACTCCTCGTGCCGACTCAAACATAACTCCTCGAGTTGAGTTCACTTCCCGAGATGAGTTCCGAGTCCAAGAGTCGATTGATAAGCCCTTGTGCTGACTCGATACATAACTCCTCGAGTGGAGTTCACTCCTCGAGTTGAATCCCGAGTCCAAGAGTCGTTTGATAAGCCCTCGTGTTGATGCCCCACATATCTCCTCGAGTTGAGTTCACTCCTCGAGTTGAGTTCCGAGTCCAAGAGTCGATTGATGAGCCCTCGTGTTGACTCCCCACATAACTCCTTGAGTTGAGTCCCGAGTCCAAGAGTCGATTGATGAGCCCTCGTGTTGACTCCCCACATAACTCCTTGAGTTGAGTTCCGAATCCACGAGTCGACTGATGACTCGTCGTGCCGACTCAATACATAACTCCTCGAGTTGAGTTCACTCCTCGAATTGAGTTCCGAGTCCATGAGTCGACTAATAAGCCCTCGTGTTGACTCTCCACATAAATCCTCGAATTGAGTTCACTCCTCGAGTTGAGTTTCGAATCCACGAGTCGACTGATAAGCCCTCGTGCGGACTCGATACATAACTCCTCGAGTTGAGTTCACTCCTCGAGTTGAGTCCCGAGTCCACGAGTCAATTGATAAGCCCTCGTGTTGACTCTCCACATACCTCCTCGAGTTGAGTTCCGAGTCCACGAGTCGACTGATAAGCCCTCGTGCCAACTCGATACATAACTACTTGAGTTGAACTCACTCCTCGAGTTCAGTCCCGATTCCAAGAGTCGCCTAATAAGCCCTCGTGTTCACTCCCCACATAACTCCTCGAGTTGAGTTCCGAGTCCACGAGTCGACTGATGACTCGTCGTGCCGACTCAATACATAACTCCTCGAGTTGAGTTCACTCCTCGAATTGAGTTCCGAGTCCATGAGTCGACTAATAAGCCCTCGTGTTGACTCTCCACATAAGTCCTCGAATTGAGTTCACTCCTCGTGTTGAGTTCCGAATCCACGAGTCGACTGATAAGCCCTCGTGCGGACTCGATACATAACTCCTCGAGTTGAGTTCACTCCTCGAGTTGAGTCCCGAGTCCACGAGTCAACTGATAAGCCCTCGCGTTGACTCTCCACATAACTCCTCGAGTTGAGTTCCGAGTCCACGAGTCGACTGATAAGCCCTCGTGCCAACTCGATACATAACTCCTTGAGTTGAGCTCACTCCTCGAGTTCAGTCCTGAGTACAAGAGTCGACTGATAAGCCCTCGTGTTGACTCCCCACATAGCTCCTCGAGTTGAGTTCCGAGTACATGAGTCGACTGATGACTCCTCGAGTTGAGTTTGCTCCTCGAGTTGAGTTCCGAGTCCACGAGTCGACTGATGACTCCTCGTGGCGACTCAATAAATAACTCCTCGAGTTGAGTTCACTCCTCGAGTTGAGTTCCGAGTCCATGAGTCGACTAATAAGCCCTCGTGCCGACTCAATAAATAACTCCTCGAGTTGAGTTCCGAGTCCATGAGTCGATTGATACGCCCTCGTGCCGACTCGATACATAACTCCTCGAGTTGAGTTCACTCCTCGAGTTGAGTCCCGAGTCCACGAGTCGAGTGATAAGCCCTCGCGTTGACTCTCCACATAACTCCTCGAGTTGAGTTCCGAGTCCACGAGTCGACTGATAAGCTCTCGTGCCAACTCGATACATAACTCCTTGAGTTGAGCTCACTCCTCGAGTTCAGTCCCGAGTCCAAGAGTCGACTGATAAGCCCTCGTGTTGACTCCCCACATAGCTCCTCGAGTTGAGTTCCGAGTACATGACTCGACTGATGACTCCTCGAGTTGAGTTCGCTCCTCGAGTTGAGTTCCGAGTCCACGAGTCGACTGATGACTCCTCGTGGCGACTCAATAAATAACTCCTCGAGTTGAGTTCACTCCTCGAGTTGAGTTCCGAGTCCATGAGTCGACTAATAAGCCCTCGTGCTGACTCAATAAATAACTCCTCGAGTTGAGTTCACTCCTCGAGTTGAGTTCCGAGTCCATGAGTCGATTGATACGCCCTCGTGCCGACTCGATACATAATTCCTTGAGTTGAGTCCCGAGTCCACGAGTCGAGTCATAAGCCCTCGTGTTGACTCTCTACATAACTCCTTGAGTTGAGTTCGCTCCTTGAGTTGAGTTACGAGTCCACGAGTCGACTGATGACTCCTCGTGCCGACTCAAACATAACTCCTCGAGTTGAGTTCACTCCTCGAGTTGAGTTCCGAGTCCAAGAGTCGATTGATAAGCCCTTGTGCTGACTCGATACATAACTCCTCGAGTTGAGCTCAGTCCTCGAGTTGAATCCCGAGTCCAAGAGTCGTTTGATAAGCCCTCGTGTTGATGCCGCACATATCTCCTCGAGTTGAGTTCCGAGTCCACAAGTCGACTGATGACTCAATACATCACTCTTTGAGTTGAGTCCCGAGTCCAAGAGTCGACTGATAAGCCCTCGTGTTGACTCCCCACATAACTCCTTGAGTTGAGTTCCGAGTCCACGAGTCGACTGATGACTCGTCGTGCCGACTCAATACATAACTCCTCGAGTTGAGTTCACTCCTCGAATTGAGTTCCGAGTCCATGAGTCGACTAATAAGCCCTCGCGTTGACTCTCCACATAACTCCTCGAGTTGAGTTCCGAGTCCACGAGTCAACTGATAAGCCCTCGTGCCAACTCGATACATAACTCCTTGAGTTGAGCTCACTCCTCGAGTTCAGTCCTGAGTCCAAGAGTCGACTGATAAGCCCCCACATAGCTCCTCGAGTTGAGTTCCGAGTACATGAGTCGACTGATGACTACTCGAGTTGAGTTCGCTCCTCGAGTTGAGTTCCGAGTCCACGAGTCGACTGATGACTCCTCGTGGCGACTCAATAAATAACTCCTCGAGTTGAGTCCCGAGTCCACGAGTCAATTGATAAGCCCTCGTGTTGACTCTCCACATAACTCCTCGAGTTTAGTTCCGAGTCCACGAGTCGACTGATAAGCCCTCGTGCCAACTCGATACATACTACTACTTGAGTTGAGCTCACTCCTCGAGTTCAGTCCCGAGGCCAAGAGTCGACTAATAAGCCCTCGTGTTCACTCCCCACATAACTCCTCGAGTTGAGTTCCGAGTCCACGAGTCGACTGATGACTCGTCGTGCCAACTCAATACATAACTCCTCGAGTTGAGTTCACTCCTCGAATTGAGTTCCGAGTCCATGAGTCGACTAATAAGCCCTCGTGTTGACTCTCCACATAAGTCCTCGAATTGAGTTCACTCCTCGTGTTGAGTTCCGAATCCACGAGTCGACTGATAAGCCCTCGTGCGGACTCGATACATAACTCCTCGAGTTGAGTTCACTCCTCGAGTTGAGTCCGGAGTCCACGAGTCAACTGATAAGCCCTCGCGTTGACTCTCCACATAACTCCTCGAGTTGAGTTCCGAGTCCACGAGTCAACTGATAAGCCCTCGTGCCAACTCGATACATAACTCCTTGAGTTGAGCTCACTCCTCGAGTTCAGTCCTGAGTCCAAGAGTCGACTGATAAGCCCCCACATAGCTCCTCGAGTTGAGTTCCGAGTACACGAGTCGACTGATGACTACTCGAGTTGAGTTCGCTCATCGAGTTGAGTTCCGAGACCACGAGTCGACTGATGACTCCTCGTGGCGACTCAATAAATAACTCCTCGAGTTGAGTTCCGAGTCCATGAGTCGACTAATAAGCCCTCGTGCCGACTCAATAAATAACTCCTCGAGTTGAGTTCCGAGTCCATGAGTCGATTGATACGCCCTCGTGCCGACTCGATACATAACTCCTCGAGTTGAGTTCACTCCTCGAGTTGAGTCCCGAGTCCACGAGTCGAGTGATAAGCCCTCGTGTTGACTCTCCACATAACTCCTTGAGTTGAGTTCGCTCCTCGAGTTGAGTTCCGAGTCCACGAGTCGACTGATGACTCCTCGTGCCGACTCAAACATAACTCCTCGAGTTGAGTTCCGAGTCCACGAGTCGACGGATAAGCCCTTATGCTGACTCGAAACATAACTCCTCGAGTTGAGCTCACTCCTCGAGTTGAATCCCGAGTCCAGGAGTCGTTTGATAAGCCCTCGTGTTGACTCCCCACATATCTCCTCGAGTTGAGTTCACTCCTCGAGTTGAGTCCCGAGTCCACGAGTCAACTGATAAGCCCTCGCGTTGACTCTCCACATAACTCCTCGAGTTGAGTTCCGAGTCCACGAGTCGACTGATAAGCCCTCGTGCCAACTCGATACATAACTCCTTGAGTTGAGCTCACTCCTCGAGTTCAGTCCTGAGTCCAAGAGTCGACTGATAAGCCCTCGTGTTGACTCCCCACATATCTCCTCGAGTTGAGTTCACTCCTCGAGTTGAGTCCCGAGTCCACGAGTCAACTGATAAGCCCTCGCGTTGACTCTCCACATAACTCCTCGAGTTGAGTTCCGAGTTCACGAGTCGACTGATAAGCCCTCGTGCCAACTCGATACATAACTCCTTGAGTTGAGCTCACTCCTCGAGTTCAGTCCTGAGTCCAAGAGTCGACTGATAAGCCCTCGTGTTGACTCCCCACATAGCTCCTCGAGTTGAGTTCCGAGTACATGAGTCGACTGATGACTCCTCGAGTTGAGTTCCGAGTCGACGAGTCGACTGATGACTCCTCGTGGCGACTCAATAAATAACTCCTCGAGTTGAGTTCACTCCTCGAGTTGAGTTCCGAGTCCATGAGTCGACTAATAAGCCCTCGTGCCGACTCAATAAATAACTCCTCGAGTTGAGTTCCGAGTCCATGAGTCGATTGATACGCCCTCGTGCCGACTCGATACATAACTCCTCGAGTTGAGTTCACTCCTCGAGTCGAGTCCCGAGTCCACGAGTCGAGTGATAAGCCCTCGTGTTGACTCTCCACATAACTCCTTGAGTTGAGTTCGCTCCTCGAGTTGAGTTCCGAGTCCACGAGTCGACTGATGACTCCTCGTGCCGACTCAAACATAACTCCTCGAGTTGAGTTCCGAGTCCACGAGTCGACTGATAAGCCCTTGTGCTGACTCGAAACATAACTCCTCGAGTTGAGCTCACTCCTCGAGTTGAATCCCGAGTCCAGGAGTCGTTTGATAAGCCCTCGTGTTGACTCCCCAGTACATAACTCCTCGAGTTGAGTTCCGAGTCCACGAGTCGACTGATGACTCGTCGTGCTGAATCAATACATAACTCCTCGAGTTGAGTTCACTCCTCGAGTTGAGTCCCGAGTCCACGAGTCAAGTGATAAGCCCTCGTGTTGACTCTCCAGTACATAACTCCTCGAGTTGAGTTCCGAGTCCACGAGTCGACTGATGACTCGTCGTGCTGAATCAATACATAACTCCTCGAGTTGAGTTCACTCCTCGAGTTGAGTCCCGAGTCCACGAGTCAACTGATAAGCCCTCGTGTTGACTCTCCACATAACTCCTCGAGTTGAGTTCCGAGTCCACGAGTCGACTGATAAGCCCTCGTGCCAACTCGATACATAACTCCTTGAGTTGAGCTCACTCCTCGAGTTCAGTCCCGAGTCCAAGAGTCGACTGATAAGCCCTCGTGTTCACTCCCCACATAACTCCTCGAGTTGAGTTCCGAGTCCACGAGTCGACTGATGACTCGTCGTGCCGACTCAATACATAACTCCTCGAGTTGAGTTCACTCCTCGAATTGACTTCCGAGTCCATGAGTCGACTAATAAGCCCTCGTGTTGACTCTCCACATAAGTCCTCGAATTGAGTTCACTCCTCGTGTTGAGTTCCGAATCCACGAGTCGAGTGATAAGCCCTCGTGCGGACTCGATACATAACTCCTCGAGTTGAGTCCCGAGTCCACGAGTCAACTGATAAGCCCTCGCGTTGACTCTCCACATAACTCCTCCAGTTGAGTTCCAAGTCCACGAGTCGATTGATAAGCCCTCGTGCCAACTCGATACATAACTCCTTGAGTTGAGCTCACTCCCCGAGTTCAGTCCTGAGTCCAAGAGTCTACTGATAAGCCCTCGTGTTGACTCCCCACATAGCTCCTCGAGTTGAGTTCCGAGTACATGAGTCGACTGATGACTCCTCGAGTTGAGTTTGCTCCTCGAGTTGAGTTCCGAGTCCACGAGTCGACTGATGACTCCTCGTGGCGACTCAATAAATAACTCCTCGAGTTGAGTTCACTCCTCGAGTTGAGTTCCGAGTCCATGAGTCGATTAATAAGCCCTCGTGCCGACTCAATAAATAACTCCTCGAGTTGAGTTCCGAGTCCTTGAGTCGATTGATACGCCATCGTGCCGACTCGATACATAACTCCTCGAGTTGAGTTCACTCCTCGAGTTGAGTCCGGAGTCCAGGAGTCGAGTGATAAGCCCTCGTGTTGACTCTCCACATAACTCCTTGAGTTGAGTTCGCTCCTTGAGTTGAGTTCCGAGTCCACGAGTCGACTGATGACTCCTCGTGCCGACTCAAACATAACTCCTCGAGTTGAGTTCACTCCTCGAGATGAGTTCCGAGTCCAAGAGTCGATTGATAAGCCCTTGTGCTGACTCGATACATATCTCCTCGAGTTGAGTTCACTCCTCGAGTTGAATCCCGAGTCCAAGAGTCGTTTGATAAGCCCTCGTGTTGATGCCCCACATATCTCCTCGAGTTGAGTTCCGAGTCCAAGAGTCGATTGATGAGCCCTCGTGTTGACTCCCCACATAACTCCTTGAGTTGAGTCCCGAGTCCAAGAGTCGATTGATGAGCCCTCGTGTTGACTCCCCACATAACTCCTTGAGTTGAGTTCCGAGTCCACGAGTCGACTGATGACTCGTCGTGCCGACTCAATACATAACTCCTCGAGTTGAGTTCACTCCTCGAATTGAGTTCCGAGTCCATGAGTCGACTAATAAGCCCTCGTGTTGACTCTCCACATAAATCCTCGAATTGAGTTCACTCCTCGAGTTGAGTTTCGAATCCACGAGTCGACTGATAAAGCCCTCGTGCGGACTCGATACATAACTCCTCGAGTTGAGTTCACTCCTCGAGTTGAGTCCCGAGTCCACGAGTCAATTGATAAGCCCTCGTGTTGACTCTCCACATAACTCCTCGAGTTGAGTTCCGAGTCGACGAGTCGACTGATAAGCCCTCGTGCCAACTCGATACATAACTACTTGAGTTGAGCTCACTCCTCGAGTTCAGTCCCGAGTCCAAGAGTCGACTAATAAGCCCTCGTGTTCGCTTCCCACATAACTCCTCGAGTTGAGTTCCGAGTCCACGAGTTGACTGATGACTCGTCGTGCCGACTCAATACATAACTCCTCGAGTTGAGTTCACTCCTCGAATTGAGTTCCGAGTCCATGTGTCGACTAATAAGCCCTCGTGTTGACTCTCCACATAAGTCCTCGAATTGAGTTCACTCCTCGTTTTGAGTTCCGAATCCACGAGTCGACTGATAAGCCCTCGTGCGAACTCGATACATAACTCCTCGAGTTGAGTTCACTCCTCGAGTTGAGTCCCGAGTCCACGAGTCAACTGATAAGTCCTCGCGTTGACTCTCCACATAACTCCTCGAGTTGAGTTCCGAGTCCACGAGTCGACTGATAAGCCCTCGTGCCAACTCGATACATAACTCCTTGACTTGAGCTCACTCCTCGAGTTCAGTCCTGAGTACAAGAGTCGACTAATAAGCCCTCGTGTTGACTCCCCACATAGCTCCTCGAGTTGAGTTCCGAGTACATGAGTCGAATGATGACTCCTCGAGTTGAGTTCGCTCCTCGAGTTGAGTTCCGAGTCCCCGAGTCGACTGATGACTCCTCGTGGCGACTCAATAAATAACTCCTCGAGTTGAGTTCACTCCTCGAGTTGAGTTCCGAGTCCATGAGTCGACTAATAAGCCCTCGTGCCGACTCAATAAATAACTCCTCGAGTTGAGTTCCGAGTCCATGAGTCGATTGATACGCCCTCGTGCCGACTCGATACATAACTCCTCGAGTTGAGTTCACTCCTCGAGTTGAGTCTCGAGTCCACGAGTCGAGTGATAAGCCCTCGTGTTGACTCTCCACATAACTCCTTGAGTTGAGTTCGCTCCTTGAGTTGAGTTCCGAGTCCACGAGTCGACTGATGACTCCTCGTGCCGACTCAAACATAATTCCTCGAGTTGAGTTCACTCCTCGAGTTGAGTTCCGAGTCCAAGAGTCGATTGATAAGCCCTTGTGCTGATGCCCCACATATCTCCTCGAGTTGAGTTCACTCCTCGAGTTGAGTTCCGAGTACACGAGTCGACTGATGACTCCTCGTGTTGACTCAATACATCAGTCCCTGAGTTCAGTCCCGAGTCCAAGAGTCGACTGATGAGCCCTCGTGTTGACTCCCCACATAAATCCTTGAGTTGAGTTCCGAGTCCACGAGTCGACTGATGACTCGTCGTGCCGACTCAATACATAACTCCTCGAGTTGAGTTCACTCCTCGAATTGAGTTCCGAGTCCATGAGTCGACTAATAAGCCCTCGTGTTGACTCTCCACATAAATCCTCGAATTGAGTTCACTCCTCGAGTTGAGTTTCGAATCCACGAGTCGACTGATAAGCCCTCGTGCGGACTCGATACATAACTCCTCGAGTTGAGTTCACTCCTCGAGTTGAGTCCCGAGTCCACGAGTCGAGTGATAAGCCCTCGTGTTGACTCTCCACATAACTCCTTGAGTTGAGTTCGCTCCTCGAGTTGAGTTCCGAGTCCACGAGTCGACTGATGACTCCTCGTGCCGACTCAAGCATAACTCCTCGAGTTGAGTTCACTCCTCGAGTTGAGTTCCGAGTCCACGAGTCGACTGATAAGCCCTTGTGCTGACTCGAAACATAACTCCTCTAGTTGAGATCACTCCTCGAGTTGAATCCCGAGTCCAGGAGTCGTTTGATAAGCCCTCGTGTTGACTCCCCACATATCTCCTCGAGTTGAGTTCACTCCTCGAGTTGAGTCCCGAGTCCACGAGTCAACTGATAAGCCCTCACGTTGACTCTCCACATAACTCCTCGAGTTGAGTTCCGAGTCCACGAGTCGACTGATAAGCCCTCGTGCCAACTCGATACATAACTCCTTGAGTTGAGCTCACTCCTCGAGTTCAGTCCTGAGTCCAAGAGTCGACTGATAAGCCCTCGTGTTGACTCCCCACATAGCTCCTCGAGTTGAGTTCCGAGTACATGAGACGACTGATGACTCCTCGAGTTGAGTTCGCTCCTCGAGTTGAGTTCCGAGTCCACGAGTCGACTGATGACTCCTCGTGGCGACTCAATAAATAACTCCTCAAGTTGAGTTCCGAGTCCATGAGTCGACTAATAAGCCCTCGTGCCGACTCAATAAATAACTCCTCGAGTTGAGTTCCGAGTCCATGAGTCGATTGATACGCCCTCGTGCCGACTCGATACATAACTCCTCGAGTTGAGTCTCGAGTCCACGAGTCGAGTGATAAGCCCTCGTGTTGACTCTCCACATAACTCCTTGAGTTGAGTTCGCTCCTTGAGTTGAGTTCCGAGTCCACGAGTCGACTGATGACTCCTCGTGCCGACTCAAACATAATTCCTCGAGTTGAGTTCCGAGTCCAAGAGTCGATTGATAAGCCCTTGTGCTGATGCCCCACATATCTCCTCTAGTTGAGTTCACTCCTCGAGTTGAGTTCCGAGTCCACGAGTCGACTGATGACTCCTCGTGTTGACTCAATACATCAGTCCTTGAGTTGAGTCCTGAGTCCAAGAGTCGACTGATGAGCCCTCGTGTTGACTCCCCACATAAATCCTTGAGTTGAGTTCCGAGTCCACGATTCGACTGATGACTCGTCGTGCCGACTCAATACATAACTCCTCGAGTTGAGTTCACTCCTCGAATTGAGTTCCGAGTCCATGAGTCGACTAATAAGCCCTCGTGATGACTCTCCACATAAATCCTCGAATTGAGTTCACTCCTCGAGTTGAGTTTCGAATCCACGAGTCGACTGATAAGCCCTCGTGCGGACTCGATACATAACTCCTCGAGTTGAGTTCACTCCTCGAGTTGAGTCCCGAGTCCACGAGTCAATTGATAAGCCCTCGTGTTGACTCTCCACATAATTCCTCGAGTTGAGTTCCGAGTCCACGAGTCGACTGATAAGCCCTCGTGCCAACTCGATACATAACTACTTGATTTGAGCTCACTCCTCGAGTTCAGTCCCGAGTCCAAGAGTCGACTAATAAGCCCTCGTGTTCGCTCCCCACATAACTCCTCGAGTTGAGTTCCGAGTCCACGAGTTGACTGGTGACTCGTCGTGCCGACTCAATACATAACTCCTCGAGTTGAGTTCACTCCTCGAATTGAGTTCCGAGTCCATGTGTCGACTAATAAGCCCTCGTGTTGACTCTCCACATAAGTCCTCGAATTGAGTTCACTCCTCGTGTTGAGTTCCGAATCCACGAGTCGACTGATAAGCCCTCGTGCGGACTCGATACATAACTCCTCGAGTTGAGTTCACTCCTCGAGTTGAGTCCCGAGTCCACGAGTCAACTGATAAGCCCTCGCGTTGACTCTCCACGTAACTCCTCGAGTTGAGTTCCGAGTCCACGAGTCGACTAATAAGCCCTCGTGCCAACTCGATACATAACTCCTTGAGTTGAGCTCACTCCTCGAGTTCAGTCCTGAGTACAAGAGTCGACTGATAAGCCCTCGTGTTGACTCCCCACATAGCTCCTCGAGTTGAGTTCCGAGTACATGAGTCGACTGATGACTCCTCGAGTTGAGTTTGCTCCTCGAGTTGAGTTCCGAGTCCACGAGTCGACTGATGACTCCTCGTGGCGACTCAATAAATAACTCCTCGAGTTGAGTTCACTCCTCGAGTTGAGTTCCGAGTCCATGAGTCGACTAATAAGCCCTCGTGCCGACTCAATAAATAACTCCTCGAGTTGAGTTCCGAGTCCATGAGTCGATTGATACGCCCTCGTGCCGACTCGATACATAACTCCTCGAGTTGAGTTCACTCCTCGAGTCGAGTCCCGAGTCCACGAGTCGAGTGATAAGCCCTCGTGTTGACTCTACACATAACTCCTTGAGTTGAGTTCGCTCCTCGAGTTGAGTTCCGAGTCCACGAGTCGACTGATGACTCCTCGTGCCGACTCAAACATAACTCCTCGAGTTGAGTTCCGAGTCCACGAGTCGACTGATAAGCCCTTGTGCTGACTCGAAACATAACTCCTCGAGTTGAGCTCACTCCTCGAGTTGAATCCCGAGTCCAGGAGTCGTTTGATAAGCCCTCGTGTTGACTCCCCACATATCTCCTCGAGTTGAGTTCACTCCTCGAGTTGAGTCCCGAGTCCACGAGTCAACTGATAAGCCCTCGCGTTGACTCTCCACATAACTCCTCGAGTTGAGTTCCGAGTCCACGAGTCGACTGATAAGCCTTCGTGCCAACTCGATACATAACTCCTTGAGTTGAGCTCACTCCTCGAGTTCAGTCCTGAGTCCAAGAGTTGACTGATAAGCCCTCGTGTTGACTCCCCACATAGCTCCTCGAGTTGAGTTCCGAGTACATGAGTCGACTGATGACTCCTCGAGTTGAGTTCGCTCCTCGAGTTGAGTTCCGAGTCCATGAGTCGACTAATAAGCCCTCGTGCCGACTCAATAAATAACTCCTCGAGTTGAGTTCCGAGTCCATGAGTCGATTGATACGCCCTCGTGCCGACTCGATACATAACTCCTCGAGTTGAGTTCACTCCTCGAGTTGAGTCCCGAGTCCACGAGTCGAGTGATAAGCCCTCGTGTTGACTCTCCACATAACTCCTTGAGTTGAGTTCGCTCCTTGAGTTGAGTTCCGAGTCCACGAGTCGACTGATGACTCCTCGTGCCGACTCAAACATAATTCCTCGAGTTGAGTTCACTCCTCGAGTTGAGTTCCGAGTCCAAGAGTCGATTGATAAGCCCTTGTGCTGACTCGATACATAACTCCTCGAGTTGAGCTCACTCCTCGAGTTGAATCCCGAGTCCAAGAGTCGTTTGATAAGCCGTAGTGTTGATGCCCCACATATCTCCTCGAGTTGAGTTCACTCCTCGAGTTGAGTTCCGAGTCCACGAGTCGACTGATGACTCCTCGTGTTGACTCAATACATCAGTCCTTGAGTTGAGTCCCGAGTCCAAGAGTCGACTGATGAGCCCTCGTGTTGACTCCCCACATAACTCCTTGAGTTGAGTTTCGAGTCCACGAGTCGACTGATGACTCGTCGTGCCGACTCAATACATAACTCCTCGAGTTGAGTTCACTCGTCGAATTGAGTTCCGAGTCCATGAGTCGACTAATAAGCCCTCGTGTTGACTCTCCACATAAATCCTCGAATTGAGTTCACTCCTCGAGTTGAGTTCCGAATCCACGAGTCGACTGATAAGCCCTCGTGCGGACTCGATACATAACTCCTCGAGTTGAGTTCACTCCTCGAGTTGAGTCCCGAGTCCACGAGTCAACTGATAAGCCCTCGCGTTGATTCTCCACATAACTCCTCGAGTTGAGTTCCGAGTCCACGAGTCGACTGATAAGCCCTCGTCCCAACTCGATACATAACTCCTTGAGTTGATCTCACTCCTCGAGTTCAGTCCTGAGTCCAAGAGTCGACTGATAAGCCCTCGTGTTGACTCTCCACATAGCTCCTCGAGTTGAGTTCCGAGTACATGAGTCGACTGATGACTCCTCGAGTTGAGTTTGCTCCTCGAGTTGAGTTCCGAGTCCACGAGTCGACTGATGACTCCTCGTGGCGACTCAATAAATAACTCCTCGAGTTGAGTTCCGAGTCCATGAGTCGATTGATACGCCCTCGTGCCGACTCGATACATAACTCCTCGAGTTGAGTTCACTCCTCGAGTTGAGTCTCGAGTCCACGAGTCGAGTGATAAGCCCTCGTGTTGACTCTCCACATAACTCCTTGAGTTGAGTTCGCTCCTTGAGTTGAGTTCCGAGTCCACGAGTCGACTGATGACTCCTCGTGCCGACTCAAACATAACTCCTCGAGTTGAGTTCACTCCTCGAGTTGAGTTCCGAGTCCACGAGTCGACTGATAAGCCCTTGTGCTGACTCGAAACATAACTCCTCGTGCTGAGCTCACTCCTCGAGTTGAATCCCGATTCCAAGAGTCGTTTGATAAGCCCTCGTGTTGACTGCCCACATATCTCCTCGAGTTGAGTTCACTCCTCGAGTTGAGTCCCGAGTCCACGGGTCAACTGATAAGCCCTCGCGTTGACTCTCCACATAACTCCTCGAGTTGAGTTCCGAGTCCACGAGTCGACTGATAAGCCTTCGTGCCAACTCGATACATAACTCCTTGAGTTGAGCTCACTCCTCGAGTTCAGTCCTGAGTCCAAGAGTTGACTGATAAGCCCTCGTGTTGACTCCCCACATAGCTCCTCGAGTTGAGTTCCGAGTACATGAGTCGACTGATGACTCCTCGAGTTGAGTTCCGAGTCCATGAGTCGACTAATAAGCCCTCGTGCCGACTCAATAAATAACTCCTCGAGTTGAGTTCCGAGTCCATGAGTCGATTGATACGCCCTCGTGCCGACTCGATACATAACTCCTCGAGTTGAGTTCACTCCTCGAGTTGAGTCCCGAGTCCACGAGTCGAGTGATAAGCCCTCGTGTTGACTCTCCACATAACTCCTTGAGTTGAGTTCGCTCCTTGAGTTGAGTTCCGAGTCCACGAGTCGACTGATGACTCCTCGTGCCGACTCAAACATAATTCCTCGAGTTGAGTTCACTCCTCGAGTTGAGTTCCGAGTCCAAGAGTCGATTGATAAGCCCTTGTGCTGACTCGATACATAACTCCTCGAGTTGAGCTCACTCCTCGAGTTGAATCCCGAGTCCAAGAGTCGTTTGATAAGCCGTAGTGTTGATGCCCCACATATCTCCTCGAGTTGAGTTCACTCCTCGAGTTGAGTTCCGAGTCCACGAGTCGACTGATGACTCCTCGTGTTGACTCAATACATCAGTCCTTGAGTTGAGTCCCGAGTCCAAGAGTCGACTGATGAGCCCTCGTGTTGACTCCCCACATAACTCCTTGAGTTGAGTTTCGAGTCCACGAGTCGACTGATGACTCGTCGTGCCGACTCAATACATAACTCCTCGAGTTGAGTTCACTCGTCGAATTGAGTTCCGAGTCCATGAGTCGACTAATAAGCCCTCGTGTTGACTCTCCACATAAATCCTCGAATTGAGTTCACTCCTCGAGTTGAGTTCCGAATCCACGAGTCGACTGATAAGCCCTCGTGCGGACTCGATACATAACTCCTCGAGTTGAGTTCACTCCTCGAGTTGAGTCCCGAGTCCACGAGTCAACTGATAAGCCCTCGCGTTGATTCTCCACATAACTCCTCGAGTTGAGTTCCGAGTCCACGAGTCGACTGATAAGCCCTCGTCCCAACTCGATACATAACTCCTTGAGTTGATCTCACTCCTCGAGTTCAGTCCTGAGTCCAAGAGTCGACTGATAAGCCCTCGTGTTGACTCTCCACATAGCTCCTCGAGTTGAGTTCCGAGTACATGAGTCGACTGATGACTCCTCGAGTTGAGTTTGCTCCTCGAGTTGAGTTCCGAGTCCACGAGTCGACTGATGACTCCTCGTGGCGACTCAATAAATAACTCCTCGAGTTGAGTTCCGAGTCCATGAGTCGATTGATACGCCCTCGTGCCGACTCGATACATAACTCCTCGAGTTGAGTTCACTCCTCGAGTTGAGTCTCGAGTCCACGAGTCGAGTGATAAGCCCTCGTGTTGACTCTCCACATAACTCCTTGAGTTGAGTTCGCTCCTTGAGTTGAGTTCCGAGTCCACGAGTCGACTGATGACTCCTCGTGCCGACTCAAACATAACTCCTCGAGTTGAGTTCACTCCTCGAGTTGAGTTCCGAGTCCACGAGTCGACTGATAAGCCCTTGTGCTGACTCGAAACATAACTCCTCGTGCTGAGCTCACTCCTCGAGTTGAATCCCGATTCCAAGAGTCGTTTGATAAGCCCTCGTGTTGACTGCCCACATATCTCCTCGAGTTGAGTTCACTCCTCGAGTTGAGTCCCGAGTCCACGGGTCAACTGATAAGCCCTCGCGTTGACTCTCCACATAACTCCTCGAGTTGAGTTCCGAGTCCACGAGTCGACTGATAAGCCCTCGTGCCAACTCGATACATAACTCCTTGAGTTGAGCTCACTCCTCGAGTTCAATCCTGAGTCCAAGAGTCGACTGATAAGCCCTCGTGTTGACTCCCCACATAGCTCCTCGAGTTGAGTTCCGAGTACATGAGTCGACTGATGACTCCTCGAGTTGAGTTCGCTCCTCGAGTTGAGTTCTGAGTCCACGAGTCGACTGATGACTCCTCGTGGCGACTCAATAAATAACTCCTCGAGTTGAGTTCACTCCTCGAGTTGAGTTCCGAGTCCATGAGTCGACTAATAAGCCCTCGTGCCGACTCAATAAATAACTCCTCGAGTTGAGTTCCGAGTCCATGAGTCGATTGATACGCCCTCGTGCCGACTCGATACATAACTCCTCGAGTTGAGTTCACTCCTCGAGTTGAGTCTCGAGTCCACGAGTCGAGTGATAAGCCCTCGTGTTGACTCTCCACATAACTCCTTGAGTTGAGTTCGCTCCTTGAGTTGAGTTCCGAGGCCACGAGTCGACTGATGACTCCTCGTGCCGACTCAAACATAATTCCTCGAGTTGAGTTCACTCCTCGAGTTGAGTTCCGAGTCCAAGAGTCGATTGATAAGCCCTTGTGTTGATGCCCCACATATCTCCTCGAGTTGAGTTCCGAGTCCACGAGTCGACTGATGACTCCTCGTGTTGACTCAATACATCAGTCCTTGAGTTGAGTCCCGAGTCCAAGAGTCGACTGATGAGCCCTCGTGTTGACTCCCCACATAAATCCTTGAGTTGAGTTCCGAGTCCACGAGTCGACTGATGACTCGTCGTGCCGACTCAATACATAACTCCTCGAGTTGAGTTCACTCCTCGAATTGAGTTCCGAGTCCATGAGTCGACTAATAAGCCCTCGTGTTGACTCTCCACATAAATCCTCGAATTGAGTTCACTCCTCGAGTTGAGTTTCGAATCCACGAGTCGACTGATAAGCCCTCGTGCGGACTCGATACATAACTCCTCGAGTTGAGTTCACTCCTCGAGTTGAGTCCCGAGTCCACGAGTCAATTGATAAGCCCTCGTGTTGACTCTCCACATAACTCCTCGAGTTGAGTTCCGAGTCGACGAGTCGACTGATAAGCCCTCGTGCCAACTCGATACATAACTACTTGAGTTGAGCTCACTCCTCGAGTTCAGTCCCGAGTCCAAGAGTCGACTAATAAGCCCTCGTGTTCGCTCCCCACATAACTCCTCGAGTTGAGTTCTGAGTCCACGAGTTGACTGATGACTCGTCGTGCCGACTCAATACATAACTCCTCGAGTTGAGTTCACTCCTCGAGTTGAGTTCCGAGTCCACGAGTCGACTGATAAGCCCTTGTGCTGACTCGAAACATAACTCCTCGTGCTGAGCTCACTCCTCGAGTTGAATCCCGATTCCAAGAGTCGTTTGATAAGCCCTCGTGTTGACTGCCCACATATCTCCTCGAGTTGAGTTCACTCCTCGAGTTGAGTCCCGAGTCCACGGGTCAACTGATAAGCCCTCGCGTTGACTCTCCACATAACTCCTCGAGTTGAGTTCCGAGTCCACGAGTCGACTGATAAGCCTTCGTGCCAACTCGATACATAACTCCTTGAGTTGAGCTCACTCCTCGAGTTCAGTCCTGAGTCCAAGAGTTGACTGATAAGCCCTCGTGTTGACTCCCCACATAGCTCCTCGAGTTGAGTTCCGAGTACATGAGTCGACTGATGACTCCTCGAGTTGAGTTCGCTCCTCGAGTTGAGTTCCGAGTCCATGAGTCGACTAATAAGCCCTCGTGCCGACTCAATAAATAACTCCTCGAGTTGAGTTCCGAGTCCATGAGTCGATTGATACGCCCTCGTGCCGACTCGATACATAACTCCTCGAGTTGAGTTCACTCCTCGAGTTGAGTCCCGAGTCCACGAGTCGAGTGATAAGCCCTCGTGTTGACTCTCCACATAACTCCTTGAGTTGAGTTCGCTCCTTGAGTTGAGTTCCGAGTCCACGAGTCGACTGATGACTCCTCGTGCCGACTCAAACATAATTCCTCGAGTTGAGTTCACTCCTCGAGTTGAGTTCCGAGTCCAAGAGTCGATTGATAAGCCCTTGTGCTGACTCGATACATAACTCCTCGAGTTGAGCTCACTCCTCGAGTTGAATCCCGAGTCCAAGAGTCGTTTGATAAGCCGTAGTGTTGATGCCCCACATATCTCCTCGAGTTGAGTTCACTCCTCGAGTTGAGTTCCGAGTCCACGAGTCGACTGATGACTCCTCGTGTTGACTCAATACATCAGTCCTTGAGTTGAGTCCCGAGTCCAAGAGTCGACTGATGAGCCCTCGTGTTGACTCCCCACATAACTCCTTGAGTTGAGTTTCGAGTCCACGAGTCGACTGATGACTCGTCGTGCCGACTCAATACATAACTCCTCGAGTTGAGTTCACTCGTCGAATTGAGTTCCGAGTCCATGAGTCGACTAATAAGCCCTCGTGTTGACTCTCCACATAAATCCTCGAATTGAGTTCACTCCTCGAGTTGAGTTCCGAATCCACGAGTCGACTGATAAGCCCTCGTGCGGACTCGATACATAACTCCTCGAGTTGAGTTCACTCCTCGAGTTGAGTCCCGAGTCCACGAGTCAACTGATAAGCCCTCGCGTTGATTCTCCACATAACTCCTCGAGTTGAGTTCCGAGTCCACGAGTCGACTGATAAGCCCTCGTCCCAACTCGATACATAACTCCTTGAGTTGATCTCACTCCTCGAGTTCAGTCCTGAGTCCAAGAGTCGACTGATAAGCCCTCGTGTTGACTCTCCACATAGCTCCTCGAGTTGAGTTCCGAGTACATGAGTCGACTGATGACTCCTCGAGTTGAGTTTGCTCCTCGAGTTGAGTTCCGAGTCCACGAGTCGACTGATGACTCCTCGTGGCGACTCAATAAATAACTCCTCGAGTTGAGTTCCGAGTCCATGAGTCGATTGATACGCCCTCGTGCCGACTCGATACATAACTCCTCGAGTTGAGTTCACTCCTCGAGTTGAGTCTCGAGTCCACGAGTCGAGTGATAAGCCCTCGTGTTGACTCTCCACATAACTCCTTGAGTTGAGTTCGCTCCTTGAGTTGAGTTCCGAGTCCACGAGTCGACTGATGACTCCTCGTGCCGACTCAAACATAACTCCTCGAGTTGAGTTCACTCCTCGAGTTGAGTTCCGAGTCCACGAGTCGACTGATAAGCCCTTGTGCTGACTCGAAACATAACTCCTCGTGCTGAGCTCACTCCTCGAGTTGAATCCCGATTCCAAGAGTCGTTTGATAAGCCCTCGTGTTGACTGCCCACATATCTCCTCGAGTTGAGTTCACTCCTCGAGTTGAGTCCCGAGTCCACGGGTCAACTGATAAGCCCTCGCGTTGACTCTCCACATAACTCCTCGAGTTGAGTTCCGAGTCCACGAGTCGACTGATAAGCCCTCGTGCCAACTCGATACATAACTCCTTGAGTTGAGCTCACTCCTCGAGTTCAATCCTGAGTCCAAGAGTCGACTGATAAGCCCTCGTGTTGACTCCCCACATAGCTCCTCCAGTTGAGTTCCGAGTACATGAGTCGACTGATGACTCCTCGAGTTGAGTTCGCTCCTCGAGTTGAGTTCTGAGTCCACGAGTCGACTGATGACTCCTCGTGGCGACTCAATAAATAACTCCTCGAGTTGAGTTCACTCCTCGAGTTGAGTTCCGAGTCCATGAGTCGACTAATAAGCCCTCGTGCCGACTCAATAAATAACTCCTCGAGTTGAGTTCCGAGTCCATGAGTCGATTGATACGCCCTCGTGCCGACTCGATACATAACTCCTCGAGTTGAGTTCACTCCTCGAGTTGAGTCTCGAGTCCACGAGTCGAGTGATAAGCCCTCGTGTTGACTCTCCACATAACTCCTTGAGTTGAGTTCGCTCCTTGAGTTGAGTTCCGAGGCCACGAGTCGACTGATGACTCCTCGTGCCGACTCAAACATAATTCCTCGAGTTGAGTTCACTCCTCGAGTTGAGTTCCGAGTCCAAGAGTCGATTGATAAGCCCTTGTGTTGATGCCCCACATATCTCCTCGAGTTGAGTTCCGAGTCCACGAGTCGACTGATGACTCCTCGTGTTGACTCAATACATCAGTCCTTGAGTTGAGTCCCGAGTCCAAGAGTCGACTGATGAGCCCTCGTGTTGACTCCCCACATAAATCCTTGAGTTGAGTTCCGAGTCCACGAGTCGACTGATGACTCGTCGTGCCGACTCAATACATAACTCCTCGAGTTGAGTTCACTCCTCGAATTGAGTTCCGAGTCCATGAGTCGACTAATAAGCCCTCGTGTTGACTCTCCACATAAATCCTCGAATTGAGTTCACTCCTCGAGTTGAGTTTCGAATCCACGAGTCGACTGATAAGCCCTCGTGCGGACTCGATACATAACTCCTCGAGTTGAGTTCACTCCTCGAGTTGAGTCCCGAGTCCACGAGTCAATTGATAAGCCCTCGTGTTGACTCTCCACATAACTCCTCGAGTTGAGTTCCGAGTCGACGAGTCGACTGATAAGCCCTCGTGCCAACTCGATACATAACTACTTGAGTTGAGCTCACTCCTCGAGTTCAGTCCCGAGTCCAAGAGTCGACTAATAAGCCCTCGTGTTCGCTCCCCACATAACTCCTCGAGTTGAGTTCTGAGTCCACGAGTTGACTGATGACTCGTCGTGCCGACTCAATACATAACTCCTCGAGTTGAGTTCACTCCTCGAGTTGAGTTCCGAGTCCACGAGTCGACTGATAAGCCCTTGTGCTGACTCGAAACATAACTCCTCGTGCTGAGCTCACTCCTCGAGTTGAATCCCGATTCCAAGAGTCGTTTGATAAGCCCTCGTGTTGACTGCCCACATATCTCCTCGAGTTGAGTTCACTCCTCGAGTTGAGTCCCGAGTCCACGGGTCAACTGATAAGCCCTCGCGTTGACTCTCCACATAACTCCTCGAGTTGAGTTCCGAGTCCACGAGTCGACTGATAAGCCTTCGTGCCAACTCGATACATAACTCCTTGAGTTGAGCTCACTCCTCGAGTTCAGTCCTGAGTCCAAGAGTTGACTGATAAGCCCTCGTGTTGACTCCCCACATAGCTCCTCGAGTTGAGTTCCGAGTACATGAGTCGACTGATGACTCCTCGAGTTGAGTTCGCTCCTCGAGTTGAGTTCCGAGTCCATGAGTCGACTAATAAGCCCTCGTGCCGACTCAATAAATAACTCCTCGAGTTGAGTTCCGAGTCCATGAGTCGATTGATACGCCCTCGTGCCGACTCGATACATAACTCCTCGAGTTGAGTTCACTCCTCGAGTTGAGTCCCGAGTCCACGAGTCGAGTGATAAGCCCTCGTGTTGACTCTCCACATAACTCCTTGAGTTGAGTTCGCTCCTTGAGTTGAGTTCCGAGTCCACGAGTCGACTGATGACTCCTCGTGCCGACTCAAACATAATTCCTCGAGTTGAGTTCACTCCTCGAGTTGAGTTCCGAGTCCAAGAGTCGATTGATAAGCCCTTGTGCTGACTCGATACATAACTCCTCGAGTTGAGCTCACTCCTCGAGTTGAATCCCGAGTCCAAGAGTCGTTTGATAAGCCGTAGTGTTGATGCCCCACATATCTCCTCGAGTTGAGTTCACTCCTCGAGTTGAGTTCCGAGTCCACGAGTCGACTGATGACTCCTCGTGTTGACTCAATACATCAGTCCTTGAGTTGAGTCCCGAGTCCAAGAGTCGACTGATGAGCCCTCGTGTTGACTCCCCACATAACTCCTTGAGTTGAGTTTCGAGTCCACGAGTCGACTGATGACTCGTCGTGCCGACTCAATACATAACTCCTCGAGTTGAGTTCACTCGTCGAATTGAGTTCCGAGTCCATGAGTCGACTAATAAGCCCTCGTGTTGACTCTCCACATAAATCCTCGAATTGAGTTCACTCCTCGAGTTGAGTTCCGAATCCACGAGTCGACTGATAAGCCCTCGTGCGGACTCGATACATAACTCCTCGAGTTGAGTTCACTCCTCGAGTTGAGTCCCGAGTCCACGAGTCAACTGATAAGCCCTCGCGTTGATTCTCCACATAACTCCTCGAGTTGAGTTCCGAGTCCACGAGTCGACTGATAAGCCCTCGTCCCAACTCGATACATAACTCCTTGAGTTGATCTCACTCCTCGAGTTCAGTCCTGAGTCCAAGAGTCGACTGATAAGCCCTCGTGTTGACTCTCCACATAGCTCCTCGAGTTGAGTTCCGAGTACATGAGTCGACTGATGACTCCTCGAGTTGAGTTTGCTCCTCGAGTTGAGTTCCGAGTCCACGAGTCGACTGATGACTCCTCGTGGCGACTCAATAAATAACTCCTCGAGTTGAGTTCCGAGTCCATGAGTCGATTGATACGCCCTCGTGCCGACTCGATACATAACTCCTCGAGTTGAGTTCACTCCTCGAGTTGAGTCTCGAGTCCACGAGTCGAGTGATAAGCCCTCGTGTTGACTCTCCACATAACTCCTTGAGTTGAGTTCGCTCCTTGAGTTGAGTTCCGAGTCCACGAGTCGACTGATGACTCCTCGTGCCGACTCAAACATAACTCCTCGAGTTGAGTTCACTCCTCGAGTTGAGTTCCGAGTCCACGAGTCGACTGATAAGCCCTTGTGCTGACTCGAAACATAACTCCTCGTGCTGAGCTCACTCCTCGAGTTGAATCCCGATTCCAAGAGTCGTTTGATAAGCCCTCGTGTTGA